>NC_135500.1:44890771-46090771 GCF_052857255.1 Amblyomma americanum
GATGTGTTTAGATTTAGCTCGTTTCGGTCTAAAACAGCTTATTTCGGTGTTTTAAGCACGAATACACGCTTTTCGCGAAGTTATGAGAGAAAAAGATTTGACGCGTATCACACGGACACTTTTAAAACCGATGTGGTCAGATCTAGCTCGTTTTGGTCTAAAACAGCTAGTTTCGTTGTATTAAGCACGAATACATTCTTTTCGCGAACTTATGAGAGAAAAAGTTTTGACGCGTATCACACAGACACTTCTAAAACCGATGTGTTCAGATTTAGCTCGTTTCGGTCTAAAACAGCTTGTTTCGTTGCTTTAAGAACGATTACATGCTTTTCGCGCAGTTATGAGAGAAAAAGTTTTGACACTTGTACAACCGATCTGTTCAGATTTAGCTCGTCTCGGTCTAAAACAGCTTGTCTCGTCGTATTAGGCACGAATACATGCTTTTCGCGCAGTTCATAACTTCAGAAAAAGTTTTCACGCGTATCACACGGACACTTGTAAAATCGACGTGTTGAGATCTACCTCATTTTGGTCTAAAACAGCTTGTTTCTTTGTATTAAGCACGAATATATCCTTTTCGCGCAGTTATGAGAGAAAAAGTTTTGACGCGTATCACACGGACACTTGTAAAACCGATGCGTTCAGATTTAGCTCGTTTCTGTCTAAAACAGCTTGTTTCGTTGCATTAATCACGAATACGTGCTTTTCGCGCAGGTATGAAAGAAAAAGTTTTGAGGCCTATCACACGGACACTTGCAAAAAGCGATGTGTTCAGATCTAGCTCGTTTCGGTCTAAAACAGCTTGTCTCGTTGTATTAAGCACAAATACATGCTTTTCGCGCAGTTATTAGGGAAAACGTTTTCACGCGTATCACACGGACACTTGTAAAATCGATGTGTTCAGATCTAGCTCGTTTTGGTCAAAAACACCTTGTTTCGTTGTATTAGGCACGAATACATGCTTTTCGCGCAGTTATGAGAGAAAAGGTTTTGACGCGTATCACACGGACACTTGTAAAACCGATGTGTTCAGATTTAGCTCGTTTCGGTCTAAAACAGCTCGTCTCGTTGTATTAAACACGAATACATGCTTTTCGCGCAGTTATGAGAGAAAAAGTTTTGATGCGTATCACACGGACACTTGTAAAACCGATCCGTTCAGATTTAGCTCGTTTCGGTCTAAAACAGCTTGTTTCGTTGTATTAAGCACGAATACATGCTTTTCGCGCAGGTATGAAAGAAAAAGTTTTGACGCATATCACACGGACACTTGTAAAACCGATGTGTTCAGATCTAGCTCGTTTTGGCCTAAAACAGCTTGTTTCGTTGTATTAAGCACGAATACATGCTTTTCGCAAACTTATGAGAGAAAAAGTTTTGACGCGTATCACACGGACACTTGTAAATCCGATGGGTTCAGATCTAGCTCACTTTGGTCTAAAACAGCTTGTTTCGTTGTATTAAGCACTAGTACATGCTTTTCGCGAACTTATGAGAGAAAAGGATTTGACGCGTATCACACGGACACTTGTAAAACCGATGTGTTCAGATTTAGCTTGTTTCGGTCTAAAACAGCTTGTTGCGCTGTATTAAGCACGAATACATGCTTGTCGCGTAGGTATGAGAGAAAACGTTTTGACGCCTATCACACGAAGACTTGCAAAACCGATGTGTTTGGATCTAGCTCGTTTTGGTCTAAAACAGCTTGTTTCGTTGTATGAAGCACGAATACATGCTTTTCGCACATTTATAAGAGAAAACGTTCTGACGCGTATCACACAGACACTTGTAAAACCGATGTGTTCAGATCTAGCTTGTTTTGGTATAAAACAGCTTGTCGCTTTGTATTAGGCACGAATACATGCTTTTCGCGCAGGTATGAAATAAAAAGTTTTGGCGCCTATCACACGGACACTTGCAAAACCGATGTGTTTAGATTTAGCTCGTTTCGGTCTAAAACAGCTTATTTCGTTGTTTTAAGCACGAATACACGCTTTTCGCTAAGTTATGAGAGAAAAATATTTGACGCGTATCACACGGACACTTGTAAAACCGATGTGCTCATATCTAGCTCGTTTTGGTCGAAAACAGCTTGTTTCGTTGTATTAAGCACGAATACATGCTTTTCGCGAACTTATGAGCGAAAAAGTTTTGACGCGTATCACACGGACACTTGTAAAACCGATGTGTTCAGATTTAGCTAGTTTCTGTCTAAAACAGCTTGTTTCGTTGTTTTAAGAACGAATACATGCTTTTCGCGCAGTTATGAGAGAAAACGTTTTGACGCCTATCACACGGACACTTGCAAAACCGATGTTTTTGGATCAAGCCCGTTTTGGTCTAAAACAGCTTTTTTCGTTGTATGAAGCACGAATACAAGCTTTTCGCGCAGTTATAAGAGAGAACGTTTGACGCGTATTACACGGGCACTTGTAAAACCGATGTGTTCAGATCTAGCTTGTTTTGGTATAAAACAGCTTGTTTCTTTGTATTAGGCACGAATACATGCTTTTCGCGCAGGTATGAAAGAAAACGTTTTGACGCCTATCACACAGACACTTGCAAAACCGATGTTTTGATCTAGCTCCTTTCGGTATAAAACAGCTTGTCTCATTTTAAGCAAGAATACATGCTTTTCGCGAAGTTATGAGAGAAAAAATTTTGACGCGTATCACACGGACACTTGTAAAACCGATGTGTTCAGATCTAGCTCGTTTTGGTATAAAACAGCTTGTTTCTTTGTATTAGGCACGAATACATGCTTTTCGCGCAGGTATGAAAGAAAAAGTTTTGACGCCTATCACACGGACACTTGCAAAACCGATGTTTAGATCTAGCTCGTTTCGGTATAAAACAGCTTGTCTCGTTTAAAGCAAGAATACATGCTTTTCGCGAAGTTATGAGAGAAAAAATTTTGACGCGTATCACACGGACACTTGTAAAACCGATGTGTTCATATCTAGCTCGTTTTGGTCTAAAACATCTTGTTTCGTTGTATTAAGCACGAATACATGCTTTTCGCGAACTTATGAGAGAAAAAGTTTTGACGCGTATCACACGGACACTTGTAAAACCGATGTGTTCAGATCAAACCCGTTTCGGTCTAAAACAGCTTGTTTCATTGTATTAAGCACGAATACATGTTTTCGCGCAGTTATAAGAGAAAAAGTTTTGACGCGTATCACATGGACACTTGTAAAACCGAGGTGTTCAGATTTAGGTCGTTTCGGTCTAAAACAGCTTGCCTCGTTGTATTAAGCACGAATACATGCTTTTCGCGCAGTTCATAACTTCAGAAAAAGTTTTCACGCGTATCACACGGACAATTATAAAATCGAGGTGTTCAGATCTAGCTCGTTTTGGTCTAAAACAGATTGTTTCGTTGTAATAAGCACGAATATATGCTTTTCGCGCAGGTATGAAAGAAAAAGTTTTGAGGCCTATCACACGGGCACTTGCAAAACCGATGTTTAGAATTCCGTTTCGGTCTAAAACAGCTTGTCTCGTTTTAAGCAAGAATACATGCTTTTCGCGAAGTTATTAGAGAAAAAGTTTTGACGCGTATCACAAGGACACTTGCAAAACCGATGTGTTTAGATTTACCTCGTTTCGGTCTAAAACAGCTTATTTCGTTGTTTTAAGCACGAATACACGCTTTTCGCGAAGTTATGAGAGAAAAAGATTTGACGCGTATCACACGGACACTTTTAAAACCGATGTGGTCAGATCTAGCTCGTTTTGGTCTAAAACAGCTAGTTTCGTTGTATTAAGCACGAATACATTCTTTTCGCGAAGTTATGAGAGAAAAAGTTTTGACGCGTATCACACAGACACTTCTAAAACCGATGTGTTCAGATTTAGCTCGTTTCGGTCTAAAACAGCTTGTTTCGTTGCTTTAAGAACGATTACATGCTTTTCGCGCAGTTATGAGAGAAAAAGTTTTGACACTTGTAAAACCGATCTGTTCAGATTTAGCTCGTCTCGGTCTAAAACAGCTTGTCTCGTCGTATTAAGCACGAATACATGCTTTTCGCGCAGTTCATAACTTCAGAAAAAGTTTTCACGCGTATCACACGGACACTTGTAAAATCGACGTGTTGAGATCTACCTCATTTTGGTCTAAAACAGCTTGTTTCTTTGTATTAAGCACGAATATATCCTTTTCGCGCAGTTATGAGAGAAAAAGTTTTGACGCGTATCACACGGACACTTGTAAAACCGATGCGTTCAGATTTAGCTCGTTTCTGTCTAAAACAGCTTGTTTCGTTGCATTAATCACGAATACGTGCTTTTCGCGCAGGTATGAAAGAAAAAGTTTTGAGGCCTATCACACGGACACTTGCAAAAAGCGATGTGTTCAGATCTAGCTCGTTTCGGTCTAAAACAGCTTGTCTCGTTGTATTAAGCACGAATACATGCTTTTTGCGCAGTTATAAGAGAAAAAGTTTTGACGCGTATCACAGGGACACTTGTAAAACTGGTGTTCAGATTTAGCTCGTTTCGATCTAAAACAGGCTGTCTCGTTGTATTAAGCACAAATACATGCTTTTCGCGCAGTTATTAAGGAAAACGTTTTCACGCGTATCACACGGACACTTGTAAAATCGATGTGTTCAGATCTAGCTCGTTTTGGTCAAAAACAGCTTGTTTCGTTGTATTAGGCACGAATACATGCTTTTCGCGCAGTTATGAGAGAAAAGGTTTTGACGCGTATCACACGGACACTTGTAAAACCGATGTGTTCAGATTTAGCTCGTTTCGGTCTCAAACAGCTCGTCTCGTTGTATTAAACACGAATACATGCTTTTCGCGCAGTGATGAGAGAAAAAGTTTTGATACGTATCACACGGACACTTGTAAAACCGATCCGTTCAGATTTAGCTCGTTTCGGTCTAAAACAGCTTGTTTCGTTGTATTAAGCACGAATACATGCTTTTCGCGCAGGTATGAAAGAAAAAGTTTTGACGCATATCACACGGACACTTGTAAAACCGATGTGTTCAGATCTAGCTCGTTTTGGCCTAAAACAGCTTGTTTCGTTGTATTAAGCACGAATACATGCTTTTCGCAAACTTATGAGAGAAAAAGTTTTGACGCGTATCACACGGACACTTGTAAATCCGATGGGTTCAGATCTAGCTCGCTTTGGTCTAAAACACCTTGTTTCGTTGTATTAAGCACTATTACATGCTTTTCGCGCAGTTATGAGAGAAAAAGTTTTGAGGCCTATCACACGGACACTTGTAAAACCGATGTGTTCAGATCTAGCTCGTTTCGGTCTAAAACAGCTTGTCTCGTTGTATTAAGCACGAATACATGCTTTTTGCGCCGTTATCAGAGACAAAGTTTTCACGCGTATCACACGGACACTTGTAAAACCGATGTCTTCAGTTCTAGCTTGTTTTCGTATAAAACAGCTTGTTTCTTTGTATTAGGCACGAATACATGCTTTTCGCGAACTTATGAGAGAAAAAGATTTGACGCGTATCACACGGACACTTGTAAAACCGATGTGTTCAGATTTAGCTTGTTTCGGTCTAAAACAGCTTGTTGCGCTGTATTAAGCACAAATACATGCTTGTCGCGTAGGTATGAGAGAAAACGTTTTGACGCCTATCATACGAACACTTGCAAAACTGATGTGTTTGGATCTAGCTCGTTTTGGTCTAAAACAGCTTGTTTCGTTGTATGAAGCACGAATACATGCTTTTCGCAAACTTATGAGAGAAAAAATTTTGACGCGTATCACACGGACACTTGTAAAACCGATGTGTTCATATCTAGCTCGTTTTGGTCTAAAAAAGCTTGTTTCGTTGTATTAAGCACGAATACATGCTTTTCGCGAACTTATGAGAGAAAAAGTTTTGACGCGTATCACCCGGACACTTGTAAAACCGATGTGTTCAGATTTAGCTCGTTTCGGTCTAAAACAGCTTGTTTCGTTGTTTTAAGAACGATTACATGCTTTTCGCGCAGTTATGAGAGAAAACGTTTTGACGGCTATCACACGGACACTTGTAAAACCGATGTGTTCAGATCAAACCCGTTTCGGTCTAAAACAGCTTGTTTCGTTGTATTAAGCACGAATACATGTTTTCGCGCAGTTATAAGAGAAAAAGTTTTGACGCGTATCACATGGACACTTGTAAAACCGATTTGTTCAGATTTAGGTCGTTTCGGTCTAAAACAGCTTGCCTCGTTGCATTAAGCACGAATACATGCTTTTCGCGCAGTTCATAACTTCAGAAAAAGTTTTCACGCGTATCACACGGACAATTATAAAATCGAGGTGTTCAGATCTAGCTCGTTTTGGTCTAAAACAGCTTGTTTCGTTGTAATAAGCACGAATATATGCTTTTCGCGAACTTATGAGAGAAAATGTATCGACGCGTATCACACGGACACTTGTAAAACCGATGTGTTCAGATTTAGCTAGTTTCGGTCCAAAACAGCTTGTTTCGTTGTTTTAAGAACGAATACATGCTTTTCGCGCAGTTATGAGAGAAAACGTTTTGACGCCTATCACACGGACACTTGCAAAGCCGATGTTTTTGGATCAAGCCCGTTTTGGTCTAAAACAGCTCTTTTCGTTGTATGAACCACGAATACAAGCTTTTCGCGCAGTTATAAGAGAAAACGTTTGACGCGTATCACACGGGAACTTGTAAAACCGATGTGTTCAGATCTAGCTTGTTTTGGTATAAAACAGCTTGTTTCTTTGTATTAGGCACGAATACATGCTTTTCGCGCAGGTATGAAAGAAAACGTTTTGACGCCTATCACACAGACACTTGCAAAACCGATGTTTAGATCTAGCTCCTTTCGGTATAAAACAGCTTGTCTCGTTTTAAGCAAGAATACATGCTTTTCGCGAAGTTATGAGAGAAAAAATTTTGACGCGTATCACACGGACACTTGTAAAACCGATGTGTTCAGATCTAGCTCATTTTGGTATAAAACAGCTTGTTTCTTTCTATTAGCCACGAATACATGCTTTTCGCGCAGGTATGAAAGAAAAAGTTTTGACGCCTATCACACGGACACTTGCAAAACCGATGTTTAGATCTAGCTCGTTTCGGTATAAAACAGCTTGTCTCGTTTTAAGCAAGAATACATGCTTTTCGCGAAGTTATGAGAGAAAAAATTTTGACGCGTATCACACGCACACTTGTAAAACCGATGTGTTCATATCTAGCTCGTTTTGGTCTAAAACAGCTTGTTTCGTTGTATTAAGCACGAATACATGCTTTTCGCGAACTTATGAGAGAAAAAGTTTTGACGCGTATCACCCGGACACTTGTAAAACCGGTGTGTTCAGATTTAGCTCGTTTCGGTCTAAAACAGCTTGTTTCGTTGTTTTAAGAACGATTACATGCTTTTCGGGCAGTTATGAGAGAAAACGTTTTGACGGCTATCACACGGACACTTGTAAAACCGATGTGTTCAGATCAAACCCGTTTCGGTCTAAAACAGCTTGTTCCGTTGTATTAAGCACGAATACATGTTTTCGCGCAGTTATAAGAGAAAAAGTTTTGACGCGTATCACATGGACACTTGTAAAACCGATGTGTTCAGATTTAGGTCGTTTCGGTCTAAAACAGCTTGCCTCGTTGTATTAAGCACGAATACATGCTTTTCGCGCAGTTCATAACTTCAGAAAAAGTTTTCACGCGTATCACACGGACAATTATAAAATCGAGGTGTTCAGATCTAGCTCGTTTTGGTCTAAAACAGCTTGTTTCGTTGTAATAAGCACGAATATATGCTTTTCGCGAACTTATGAGAGAAAATGTATCGACGCGTATCACACGGACACTTGTAAAACCGATGTGTTCAGATTTAGCTAGTTTCGGTCTAAAACAGCTTGTTTCGTTGTTTTAAGAACGAATACGTGCTTTTCGCGCAGTTATGAGAGAAAACGTTTTGACGCCTATCACACGGACACTTGCAAAGCCGATGTTTTTGGATCAAGCCCGTTTTGGTCTAAAACAGCTCTTTTCGTTGTATGAAGCACGAATACAAGCTTTTCGCGCAGTTATGAAAAAACGTTTGACGCGTATCACACGGGCACTTGTAAAACCGATGTGTTCAGATCTAGCTTGTTTTGGTATAAAACAGCTTGTTTCTTTGTATTAGGCACGAATACATGCTTTTCGCGCAGGTACGAAAGAAAACGTTTTGACGCCTATCACACAGACACTTGCAAAACCGATGTTTAGATCTAGCTCCTTTCGGTATAAAACAGCTTGTCTCGTTTTAAGCAAGAATACATGTTTTCGCGAAGTTATGAGAGAAAAAATTTTGACGCGTATCACACGGACACTTGTAAAACCGATGTGTTCAGATCTAGCTCGTTTTGGTATAAAACAGCTTGTTTCTTTGTATTAGCCACGAATACATGCTTTTCGCGCAGGTATGAAAGAAAAAGTTTTGACGCCTATCACACGGACACTTGCAAAACCGATGTTTAGATCTAGCTCGTTTCGGTATAAAACAGCTTGTCTCGTTTTAAGCAAGAATACATGCTTTTCGCGAAGTTATGAGAGAAAACATTTTGACGCGTATCACACGGACACTTCTAAAACCGATGTGTTCATATCTAGCTCGTTTTGGTCTAAAACAGCTTGTTTCGTTGTATTAAGCACGAATACATGCTTTTCGCGAACTTATGAGAGAAAAAGTTTTGACGCGTATCACCCGGACACTTGTAAAACCGATGTGTTCAGATTTAGCTCGTTTCGGTCTAAAACAGCTTGTTTCGTTGTTTTAAGAACGATTACATGCTTTTCGCGCAGTTATGAGAGAAAACGTTTTGACGGCTATCACACTGACACTTGTAAAACCGATGTGTTCAGATCAAACCCGTTTCGGTCTAAAACAGCTTCTTTCGTTGTATTAAGCACGAATACATGTTTTCGCGCAGTTATAAGAGAAAAAGTTTTGACGCGTATCACATGGACACTTGTAAAACCGATGTGTTCAGATTTAGGTCGTTTCGGTCTAAAACAGCTTGCCTCGTTGTATTAAGCACGAATACATGCTTTTCGCGCAGTTCATAACTTCAGAAAAAGTTTTCACGCGTATCACACGGACAATTATAAAATCGAGGTGTTCAGATCTAGCTCGTTTTGGTCTAAAACAGCTTGTTTCGTTGTAATAAGCACGAATATATGCTTTTCGCGAACTTATGAGAGAAAATGTATCGACGCGTATCACACGGACACTTGTAAAACCGATGTGTTCAGATTTAGCTAGTTTCGGTCTAAAACAGCTTGTTTCGTTGTTTTAAGAACGAATACATGCTTTTCGCGCAGTTATGAGAGAAAACGTTTTGACGCCTATTACACGGACACTTGCAAAGCCGATGTTTTTGGATCAAGCCCGTTTTGGTCTAAAACAGCTCTTTTCGTTGTATGAAGCACGAATACAAGCTTTTCGCGCAGTTATAAGAGAAAACGTTTGACGCGTATCACACGGGCACTTGTAAAACCGATGTGTTCAGATCTAGCTTGTTTTGGTATAAAACAGCTTGTTTCTTTGTATTAGGCACGAATACATGCTTTTCGCGCAGGTATGAAAGAAAACGTTTTGACGCCTATCACACAGACACTTGCAAAACCGATGTTTAGATCTAGCTCCTTTCGGTATAAAACAGCTTGTCTCGTTTTAAGCAAGAATACATGCTTTTCGCGAAGTTATGAGAGAAAAAATTTTGACGCGTATCACACGGACACTTGTAAAACCGATGTGTTCAGATCTAGCTCGTTTTGGTATAAAACAGCTTGTTTCTTTGTATTAGCCACGAATACATGCTTTTCGCGCAGGTATGAAAGAAAAAGTTTTGACGCCTATCACACGGACACTTGCAAAACCGATGTTTAGATCTAGCTCGTTTCGGTATAAAACAGCTTGTCTCGTTTTAAGCAAGAATACATGCTTTTCGCGAAGTTATGAGAGAAAACATTTTGACGCGTATCACACGGACACTTCTAAAACCGATGTGTTCATATCTAGCTCGTTTTGGTCTAAAACAGCTTGTTTCGTTGTATTAAGCACGAATACATGCTTTTCGCGAACTTATGAGAGAAAAAGTTTTGACGCGTATCACCCGGACACTTGTAAAACCGATGTGTTCAGATTTAGCTCGTTTCGGTCTAAAACAGCTTGTTTCGTTGTTTTAAGAACGATTACATGCTTTTCGCGCAGTTATGAGAGAAAACGTTTTGACGGCTATCACACTGACACTTGTAAAACCGATGTGTTCAGATCAAACCCGTTTCGGTCTAAAACAGCTTCTTTCGTTGTATTAAGCACGAATACATGTTTTCGCGCAGTTATAAGAGAAAAAGTTTTGACGCGTATCACATGGACACTTGTAAAACCGATGTGTTCAGATTTAGCTCGTTTCGGTCTAAAACAGCTTGCCTCGTTGTATTAAGCACGAATACATGCTTTTCGCGCAGTTCATAACTTCAGAAAAAGTTTTCACGCGTATCACACGGACAAATATAAAATCGAGGTGTTCAGATCTAGCTCGTTTTGGTCTAAAAATGCTTGTTTCGTTGTAATAAGCACGAATATATGCTTTTCGCGAACTTATGAGAGAAAAAGTATCGACGCGTATCACACGGACACTTGTAAAAGTGATGTGTTCAGATTTAGCTCATTTCGGTCTAAAACAGCTTGTCTCATTGTATTAAGCACGAATACATGCTTTTCGCGCAGTTAAGAGAGAAAAAGTTTTTTCGCGTATCACACGGACACTTGTAAGGCCAATGTGTTCAGATTTAGCTCGTTTCTGTCTAAAACAGCTTGTTTCGTTGCATTAATCACGAATACATGCTTTTCGCGCAGTTATAAGAGAAAAAGTTTTACACTTGTAAAACCGATCTGTTCAGATTTAGCTCGTCTCGGTCTAAAACAGCTTGTCTCGTCGTATTAAGCACGAATACATGCTTTTCGCGCAGTTCATAACTTCAGAAACAGTTTTCACGCGTATCACACGGACACTTGTAAAATCGAGGTGTTCAGATCTTGCTCGTTTTGGTCTAAAACAGCTTGTTTCGTTGTATTAAGCACGAATACACGCTTTTCGCGAAGTTATGAGAGAAAAAGTTTTGACGCTTATCACACGGACACTTGTAAAACGATGTGTTCAGATCTAGATCGTTTTGTCTAAAACAGCTTGCTTCGTTGTATTAAGCACGAATACATGCTTTTTGCGCAGTTATAAGAGAAAAAGTTTTGACGCCTATCACACAGACACTTGCAAAACCGATGTTTAGATCTAGCTCCTTTCGGTATAAAACAGCTTGTCTCGTTTTAAGCAAGAATACATGCTTCTCGCGAAGTTATGAGAGAAAAAAATTTGATGCGTATCACACGGACACTTGTAAAACCGATGTGTTCAGATCTAGCTCGTTTTGGTATAAAACAGCTTGTTTCTTTGTATTAGCCACGAATACATGCTTTTCGCGCAGGTATGAAAGAAAAAGTTTTGACGCCTATCACACGGACACTTGCAAAACCGATGTTTAGATCTAGCTCGTTTCGGTATAAAACAGCTTGTCTCGTTTTAAGCAAGAATACATGCTTTTCGCGAAGTTATGAGAGAAAAAATTTTGACGCGTATCACACGGACACTTGTAAAACCGATGGGTTCATATCTAGCTCGTTTTGGTCTAAAACAGCTTGTTTCGTTGTATTAAGCACGAATACATGCTTTTCGCGAACTTATGAGAGAAAAAGTTTTGACGCGTATCACCCGGACACTTGTAAAACCGATGTGTTCAGATTTAGCTCGTTTCGGTCTAAAACAGCGTGTTTCGTTGTTTTAAGAACGATTACATGCTTTTCGCGCAGTTATGAGAGAAAACGTTTTGACGGCTATCACACGGACACTTGTAAAACCGATGTGTTCAGATCAAACCCGTTTCGGTCTAAAACAGCTTGTTTCGTTGTATTAAGCACGAATACATGTTTTCGCGCAGTTATAAGAGAATAAGTTTTGACGCGTATCACATGGACACTTGTAAAACCGATGTGTTCAGATTTAGCTCGTTTCGGTCTAAAACAGCTTGCCTCGTTGTATTAAGCACGAATACATGCTTTTCGCGCAGTTCATAACTTCAGAAAAAGATTTCACGCGTATCACACAGACAATTATAAAATCGAGGTGTTCAGATCTAGCTCGTTTTGGTCTAAAACAGCTTGTTTCGTTGTAATAAGCACGAATATATGCTTTTCGCGAACTTATGAGAGAAAAAGTTTTTTCGCGTATCACACGGACACTTGTAAAACCAATGTGTTCAGATTTAGCTCGTTTCTGTCTAAAACAGCTTGTTTCGTTGCATTAATCACGAATACATGCTTTTCGCGCAGGTATGAAAGAAAAAGTTTTGAGGCCTATCACACGGGCACTTGCAAAACCGATGTCTAGAATTCCGTTTCGGTCTAAAACAGCTTGTCTCGTTTTAAGCAAGAATACATGCTTTTCGCGAAGTTATGAGAGAAAAAGTTTTGACGCGTATCACAAGGACACTTGCAAAACCGATGTGTTTAGATTTAGCTCGTTTCGGTCTAAAACAGCTTATTTCGTTGTTTTAAGCACGAATACACGCTTTTCGCGAAGTTATGAGAGAAAAAGATTTGACGCCTATCACACGGACACTTGTAAAACCGATGTGGTCAGATCTAGCTCGTTTTGGTCTAAAACAGCTAGTTTCGTTGTATTAAGCACGAATACATGCTTTTCGCGAACTTATGAGAGAAAAAGTTTTGACGCGTATCACACAGACACTTCTAAAACAAATGTGTTCAAAATTAGCTCGTTTCGGTGTAAAACAGCTTGTTTCGTTGCTTTAAGAACGATTACATGCTTTTCGCGCAGTTATGAGAGAAAAAGTTTTGACGCCTATCACACGGACACTTGTAAAACCGATGTGTTCAAATATAACTCGTCTCGGTCTAAAACAGCTTGTTTCGTTGTATTAAGCACGAATACATGTTTTCGCGCAGTTATAAGAGAAAAAGTTTTGACACTTGTAAAACCGATCTGTTCAGATTTAGCTCGTCTCGGTCTAAAACAGCTTGTCTCGTCGTATTAAGCACGAATACATGCTTTTCGCGCAGTTCATAACTTCAGAAACAGTTTTCACGCGTGTCACACGGACACTTGTAAAATCGAGGTGTTCAGATCTTGCTCGTTTTGGTCTAAAACAGCTTGTTTCGTTGTAATAAGCACGAATACACGTTTTTCGCGAAGTTATGAGAGAAAAAGTTTTGACGCTTATCACACGGACACTTGTAAAACCGATGTGTTCAGATCTAGATCGTTTTGTCTAAAACAGCTTGCTTGGTTGTATTAAGCACGAATACATGCTTTTTGCGCAGTTATAAGAGAAAAAGTTTTGACGCGTATCAATGGGACACTTGTAAAACCGGTGTTCAGATTTAGCTCGTTTCGGTCTTAAACAGCCTGTCTCGTTGTATTAAGCACGAATACATGCTTTTCGCGCAGTTATTAGGGAAAACATTTTCACGCGTATCACACGGACACTTGTAAAATCGATGTGTTCAGATCTAGCTCGTTTTGGTCAAAAACAGCTTGTTTCGTTGTATTAGGCACGAATACATGCTTTTCGCGCAGTTATGAGAGAAAATGTTTGACGCGTATCACACGGGCACTTGTAAAACCGATGTGTTCAGATCTAGCTTGTTTTGGTATAAAACAGCTTGTTTCTTTGTATTAGGCACGAATACGTGCTTTTCGCGCAGGTATGAAAGAAAACGTTTTGACGCCTATCACACAGACACTTGCAAAACCAATGTTTAGATCTAGCTCCTTTCGGTATAAAACAGCTTGTCTCGTTTTAAGCAAGAATACATACTTTTCGCGAAGTTATGACAGAAAAAATTTTGACGCGTATCACACGGACACTTGTAAAACCGATGTGTTCAGATCTAGCTCGTTTTGGTATAAAACAGCTTGTTTTTTTGTATTAGCCACGAATACATGCTTTTCGCGCAGGTATGAAAGAAAAAGTTTTGACGCCTATCACACGGACACTTGCAAAACCGATGTTTAGATCTAGCTCGTTTCGGTATAAAACAGCTTGTCTCGTTTTAAGCAAGAATACATGCTTTTCGCGAAGTTATGAGAGAAAAAATTTTGACGCGCATCACACGGACACTTGTAAAACCGATGTGTTCATATCTAGCTCGTTTTGGTCTAAAACAGCTTGTTTCGTTGTATTAAGCACGAATACATGCTTTTCGCGAACTTATGAGAGAAAAAGTTTTGACGCGTACCACCCGGACACTTGTAAAACCGATGTGTTCAGATCTAGCTCGTTTTGGTATAAAACAGCTGGTTTCTTTGTATTAGCCACGAATACATGCTTTTCGCGCAGGTATGAAAGAAAAAGTTTTGACGCCTATCACACGGACACTTGCAAAACCGATGTTTAGATCTAGTTCGTTTCGGTATAAAACAGCTTGTCTCGTTTTAAGCAAGAATACATGCTTTTCGCGAAGTTATGAGAGAAAAAATTTTGACGCGTATCACACGGACACTTGTAAAACCGATGTGTTCAGATTTAGCTCATTTCGGTCTAAAACAGCTTGTCTCATTGTATTAAGCACGAATGCATGCTTTTCGCTCAGTTATGAGAGAAAAAGTTTTTTCGCGTATCACACGGACACTTGTAAAACCAATGTCTTCAGATTTAGCTCGTTTCTGTCTAAAACAGCTTGTTTTCGTTGCATTAATCACGAATACATGCTTTTCGCGCAGGTATGAAAGAAAAAGTTTTGAGGCCTATCACACGCGCACTTGCAAAACCGATGTTTAGAATTCCGTTTCGGTCTAAAACAGCTTGTCTCGTTTTAAGCAAGAATACATGCTTTTCGCGAAGTTATGAGAGAAAAAGTTTTGACGCGTATCACAAGGACACTTGCAAAACCGATGTGTTTAGATTTAGCTCGTTTCGGTCTAAAACAGCCTGTCTCGTTGTATTAAGCACGAATACATGCTTTTCGCGCAGTTATAGGGAAAACATTTTCACGCGTATCACACGGACACTTGTAAAATCGATGTGTTCAGATCTAGCTCGTTTTGGTCAAAAACAGCTTGTTTCGTTGTTTTAAGAACGATTACATGCTTTTCGCGCAGTTATGAGAGAAAACGTTTTGACGGCTATCACACTGACACTTGTAAAACCGATGTGTTCAGATCAAACCCGTTTCGGTCTAAAACAGCTTCTTTCGTTGTATTAAGCACGAATACATGTTTTCGCGCAGTTATAAGAGAAAAAGTTTTGACGCGTATCACATGGACACTTGTAAAACCGATGTGTTCAGATTTAGCTCGTTTCAGTCTAAAACAGCTTGCCTCGTTGTATTAAGCACGAATACATGCTTTTCGCGCAGTTCATAACTTCAGAAAAAGTTTTCACGCGTATCACACGGACAAATATAAAATCGAGGTGTTCAGATCTAGCTCGTTTGGTCTAAAAATGCTTGTTTCGTTGTAATAAGCACCGAATATATGCTTTTCGCGAACTTATGAGAGAAAAAGTATCGACGCGTATCACACGGACACTTGTAAAAGTGATGTGTTCAGATTTAGCTCATTTCGGTCTAAAACAGCTTGTCTCATTGTATTAAGCACGAATACATGCTTTTCGCGCAGTTAAGAGAGAAAAAGTTTTTTCGCGTATCACACGGACACTTGTAAGGCCAATGTGTTCAGATTTAGCTCGTTTCTGTCTAAAACAGCTTGTTTCGTTGCATTAATCACGAATACATGCTTTTCGCGCAGTTATAAGAGAAAAAGTTTTACACTTGTAAAACCGATCTGTTCAGATTTAGCTCGTCTCGGTCTAAAACAGCTTGTCTCGTCGTATTAAGCACGAATACATGCTTTTCGCGCAGTTCATAACTTCAGAAACAGTTTTCACGCGTATCACACGGACACTTGTAAAATCGAGGTGTTCAGATCTTGCTCGTTTTGGTCTAAAACAGCTTGTTTCGTTGTATTAAGCACGAATACACGCTTTTCGCGAAGTTATGAGAGAAAAGTTTTGACGCTTATCACACGGACACTTGTAAAACGATGTGTTCAGATCTAGATCGTTTTGTCTAAAACAGCTTGCTTCGTTGTATTAAGCACGAATACATGCTTTTTGCGCAGTTATAAGAGAAAAAGTTTTGACGCCTATCACACAGACACTTGCAAAACCGATGTTTAGATCTAGCTCCTTTCGGTATAAAACAGCTTGTCTCGTTTTAAGCAAGAATACATGCTTCTCGCGAAGTTATGAGAGAAAAAAATTTGATGCGTATCACACGGACACTTGTAAAACCGATGTGTTCAGATCTAGCTCGTTTTGGTATAAAACAGCTTGTTTCTTTGTATTAGCCACGAATACATGCTTTTCGCGCAGGTATGAAGAAAAAGTTTTGACGCCTATCACACGGACACTTGCAAAACCGATGTTTAGATCTAGCTCGTTTCGGTATAAAACAGCTTGTCTCGTTTTAAGCAAGAATACATGCTTTTCGCGAAGTTATGAGAGAAAAAATTTTGACGCGTATCACACGGACACTTGTAAAACCGATGGGTTCATATCTAGCTCGTTTTGGTCTAAAACAGCTTGTTTCGTTGTATTAAGCACGAATACATGCTTTTCGCGAACTTATGAGAGAAAAAGTTTTGACGCGTATCACCCGGACACTTGTAAAACCGATGTGTTCAGATTTAGCTCGTTTCGGTCTAAAACAGCGTGTTTCGTTGTTTTAAGAACGATTACATGCTTTTCGCGCAGTTATGAGAGAAAACGTTTTGACGGCTATCACACGGACACTTGTAAAACGATGTGTTCAGATCAAACCCGTTTCGGTCTAAAACAGCTTGTTTCGTTGTATTAAGCACGAATACATGTTTTCGCGCAGTTATAAGAGAATAAGTTTTGACGCGTATCACATGGACACTTGTAAAACCGATGTGTTCAGATTTAGCTCGTTTCGGTCTAAAACAGCTTGCCTCGTTGTATTAAGCACGAATACATGCTTTTCGCGCAGTTCATAACTTCAGAAAAAGATTTCACGCGTATCACACAGACAATTATAAATCGAGGTGTTCAGATCTAGCTCGTTTTGGTTCTAAAACAGCTTGTTTCGTTGTAATAAGCACGAATATATGCTTTTCGCGAACTTATGAGAGAAAAAGTTTTTTCGCGTATCACACGGACACTTGTAAAACCAATGTGTTCAGATTTAGCTCGTTTCTGTCTAAAACAGCTTGTTTCGTTGCATTAATCACGAATACATGCTTTTCGCGCAGGTATGAAAGAAAAAGTTTTGAGGCCTATCACACGGGCACTTGCAAAACCGATGTCTAGAATTCCGTTTCGGTCTAAAACAGCTTGTCTCGTTTTAAGCAAGAATACATGCTTTTCGCGAAGTTATGAGAGAAAAAGTTTTGACGCGTATCACAAGGACACTTGCAAAACCGATGTGTTTAGATTTAGCTCGTTTCGGTCTAAAACAGCTTATTTCGTTGTTTTAAGCACGAATACACGCTTTTCGCGAAGTTATGAGAGAAAAAGATTTGACGCCTATCACACGGACACTTGTAAAACCGATGTGGTCAGATCTAGCTCGTTTTGGTCTAAAACAGCTAGTTTCGTTGTATTAAGCACGAATACATGCTTTTCGCGAACTTATGAGAGAAAAAGTTTTGACGCGTATCACACAGACACTTCTAAAACAAATGTGTTCAAAATTAGCTCGTTTCGGTGTAAAACAGCTTGTTTCGTTGCTTTAAGAACGATTACATGCTTTTCGCGCAGTTATGAGAGAAAAAGTTTTGACGCCTATCACACGGACACTTGTAAAACCGATGTGTTCAAATATAACTCGTCTCGGTCTAAAAACAGCTTGTTTCGTTGTATTAAGCACGAATACATGTTTTCGCGCAGTTATAAGAGAAAAAGTTTTGACACTTGTAAAACCGATCTGTTCAGATTTAGCTCGTCTCGGTCTAAACAGCTTGTCTCGTCGTATTAAGCACGAATACATGCTTTTCGCGCAGTTCATAACTTCAGAAACAGTTTTCACGCGTGTCACACGGACACTTGTAAAATCGGAGGTGTTCAGATCTTGCTCGTTTTGGTCTAAAACAGCTTGTTTCGTTGTAATAAGCACGAATACACGCTTTTCGCGAAGTTATGAGAGAAAAAGTTTTGACGCTTATCACACGGACACTTGTAAAACCGATGTGTTCAGATCTAGATCGTTTTGTCTAAAACAGCTTGCTTGGTTGTATTAAGCACGAATACATGCTTTTTGCGCAGTTATAAGAGAAAAAGTTTTGACGCGTATCAATGGGACACTTGTAAAACCGGTGTTCAGATTTAGCTCGTTTCGGTCTTAAACAGCCTGTCTCGTTGTATTAAGCACGAATACATGCTTTTCGCGCAGTTATTAGGAAAACATTTTCACGCGTATCACACGGACACTTGTAAAATCGATGTGTTCAGATCTAGCTCGTTTGGTCAAAAACAGCTTGTTTCGTTGTATTAGGCACGAATACATGCTTTTCGCGCAGTTATGAGAGAAAATGTTTGACGCGTATCACACGGGCACTTGTAAAACCGATGTGTTCAGATCTAGCTTGTTTTGGTATAAAACAGCTTGTTTCTTTGTATTAGGCACGAATACGTGCTTTTCGCGCAGGTATGAAAGAAAACGTTTTGACGCCTATCACACAGACACTTGCAAAACCAATGTTTAGATCTAGCTCCTTTCGGTATAAAACAGCTTGTCTCGTTTTAAGCAAGAATACATACTTTTCGCGAAGTTATGACAGAAAAAATTTTGACGCGTATCACACGGACACTTGTAAAACCGATGTGTTCAGATCTAGCTCGTTTTGGTATAAAACAGCTTGTTTTTTTGTATTAGCCACGAATACATGCTTTTCGCGCAGGTATGAAAGAAAAAGTTTTGACGCCTATCACACGGACACTTGCAAAACCGATGTTTAGATCTAGCTCGTTTCGGTATAAAAACAGCTTGTCTCGTTTTAAGCAAGAATACATGCTTTTCGCGAAGTTATGAGAGAAAAAATTTTGACGCGCATCACACGGACACTTGTAAAACCGATGTGTTCATATCTAGCTCGTTTTGGTCTAAAACAGCTTGTTTCGTTGTATTAAGCACGAATACATGCTTTTCGCGAACTTATGAGAGAAAAAGTTTTGACGCGTACCACCCGGACACTTGTAAAACCGATGTGTCAGATCTAGCTCGTTTTGGTATAAAACAGCTGGTTTCTTTGTATTAGCCACGAATACATGCTTTTCGCGCAGGTATGAAAGAAAAAGTTTTGACGCCTATCACACGGACACTTGCAAAACCGATGTTTAGATCTAGTTCGTTTCGGTATAAAACAGCTTGTCTCGTTTTAAGCAAGAATACATGCTTTTCGCGAAGTTATGAGAGAAAAATTTTGACGCGTATCACACGGACACTTGTAAAACCGATGTGTTCAGATTTAGCTCATTTCGGTCTAAAACAGCTTGTCTCATTGTATTAAGCACGAATGCATGCTTTTCGCTCAGTTATGAGAGAAAAAGTTTTTTCGCGTATCACACGGACACTTGTAAAACCAATGTCTTCAGATTTTAGCTCGTTTCTGTCTAAAACAGCTTGTTTCGTTGCATTAATCACGAATACATGCTTTTCGCGCAGGTATGAAAGAAAAAGTTTTGAGGCCTATCACACGCGCACTTGCAAAACCGATGTTTAGAATTCCGTTTCGGTCTAAAACAGCTTGTCTCGTTTTATGCAAGAATACATGCTTTTCGCGAAGTTATGAGAGAAAAAGTTTTGACGCGTATCACAAGGACACTTGCAAAACCGATGTGTTTAGATTTAGCTCGTTTCGGTCTAAAACAGCCTGTCTCGTTGTATTAAGCACGAATACATGCTTTTCGCGCAGTTATAGGGAAAACATTTTCACGCGTATCACACGGACACTTGTAAAATCGATGTGTTCAGATCTAGCTCGTTTTGGTCAAAAACAGCTTGTTTCGTTGTATTAGGCACGAATACATGCTTTTCGCGCAGTTATGAGAGAAAACGTTTGACGCGTATGACACGGGCACTTGTAAAACCGATGTGTTCAGATCTAGCTTGTTTTGGTATAAAACAGCTTGTTTCTTTGTATTAGGCACGAATACATGCTTTTCGCGCAGGTATGAAAGAAAAAGTTTTGACGCCTATCACACAGACACTTGCAAAACCGATGTTTAGATCTAGCTCCTTTCGGTATAAAACAGCTTGTTTCTTTGTATTAGCCACGAATACATGCTTTTCGCGCAGGTATGAAAGAAAAAGTTTTGACGCCTATCACACGGACACTTGCAAAACCGATTTTAGATCTAGCTCGTTTCGGTATAAAACAGCTTGTCTCGTTTTAAGCAAGAATACATGCTTTTCGCGAAGTTATGAGAGAAAAAATTTTGACGCGTATCAGACGGACACTTGTAAAACCGATGTGTTCATATCTAGCTCGTTTTGGTCTAAAACAGCTTGTTTCGTTGTATTAAGCACGAATACATGCTTTTCGCGAACTTATGAGAGAAAAAGTTATGACGCGTATCACCCGGACACTTGTAAAACCGATGTGTGCAGATCTAGCTCGTTTTGGTATAAAACAGCTTGTTTCTTTGTATTAGCCACGAATACATGCTTTTCGCGCAGGTATGAAAGAAAAAGTTTTGACGCCTATCGCACGGACACTTGCAAAACCGATGTTTAGATCTAGCTCGTTTCGGTATAAAACAGCTTGTCTCGTTTTAAGCAAGAATACATGCTTTTCGCGAAGTTATGAGAGAAAAAATTTTGACGCGTATCACACGGACACTTGTAAAACCGATGTGTTCATATCTAGCTCGTTTTGGTCTAAAACAGCTTGTTTCGTTGTATTAAGCACGAATACATGCTTTTCGCGAACTTATGAGAGAAAAAGTTTTGACGCGTATCACCCGGACACTTGTAAAACCGATGTGTTCAGATTTAGCTGGTTTCGGTCTAAAACAGCTTGTTTCGTTGTTTTAAGAACGAATACATGCTTTTCGCGCAGTTATGAGAGAAAACGTTTTGACGCCTATCACACGGACACTTGCAAAGCCGGTGTTTTTGGATCAAGCCCGTTTTGGTCTAAAACAGCTCTTTTCGTTGTATGAAGCACGAATACAAGCTTTTCGCGCAGTTATAAGAGAAAACGTTTGACGCGTATCACACGGGCACTTGTAAAACCGATGTGTTCAGATCTAGCTTGTTTTGGTATAAAACAGCTTGTTTCTTTGTATTAGGCACGAATACATGCTTTTCGCGCAGGTATGAAAGAAAACGTTTTGACGCCTATCACACAGACACTTGCAAAACCGATGTTTAGATCTAGCTCCTTTCGGTATAAAACAGCTTGTCTCGTTTTAAGCAAGAATACATGCTTTTCGCGAAGTTATGAGAGAAAAAATTTTGACGCGTATCACACGGACACTTGTAAAACCGATGTGTTCAGATCTAGCTCGTTTTGGTATAAAACAGCTTGTTTCTTTGTATTAGCCACGAATACATGCTTTTCGCGCAGTTATGAAAGAAAAAGTTTTGACGCCTATCACACGGAGACTTGCAAAACCGATGTTTAGATCTAGCTCGTTTCGGTATAAAACAGCTTGTCTCGTTTTAAGCAAGAATACATGCTTTTCGCGAAGTTATGAGAGAAAAAATTTTGACGCGTATCACACGGACACTTGTAAAACCGATGTGTTCATATCTAGCTCGTTTTGGTCTAAAACAGCTTGTTTCGTTGTATTAAGCACGAATACATGCTTTTCGCGAACTTATGAGAGAAAAAGTTTTGACGCGTATCACCCGGACACTTGTAAAACCGATGTGTTCAGATTTAGCTCGTTTCGGTCTAAAACAGCTTGCCTCGTTGTATTAGGCACGAATACATGCTTTTCGCGCAGTTCATAACTTCAGAAAAAGTTTTCACGCGTATCACACGGACAATTATAAAATCGAGGTGTTCAGATCTAGCTCGTTTTGGTCTAAAACAGCTTGTTTCGTTGTAATAAGCACGAATATATGCTTTTCGCGAACTTATGAGAGAAAAAGTATCGACGCGTATCACACGGACACTTGTAAAAGTGATGTGTTCAGATTTAGCTCATTTCGGTCTTAAACAGCTTGTTTCGTTGCATTAATCACGAATACATGCTTTTCGCGCAGGTATGAAAGAAAAAGTTTTGAGGCCTATCACACGGGCACTTGCAAAACCGATGTTTAGAATTCCGTTTCGGTCTAAAACAGCTTGTCTCGTTTTAAGCAAGAATACATGCTTTTCGCGAAGTTATGAGAGAAAAAGTTTTGACGCGTATCACAAGGACACTTGCAAAACCGATGTGTTTAGATTTAGCTCGTTTCGGTCTAAAACAGCTTATTTCGTTGTTTTAAGCACGAATACACGCTTTTCGCGAAGTTATGAGAGAAAAAGATTTGACGCGTATCACACGGACACTTGTAAAACCGATGTGGTCAGATCTAGCTCGTTTTGGTCTAAAACAGCTAGTTTCGTTGTATTAAGCACGAATACATGCTTTTCGCGAACTTATGAGAGAAAAAGTTTTGACGCGTATCACACAGACACTTCTAAAACCAATGTGTTCAAAATTAGCTCGTTTCGGTCTAAAACAGCTTGTTTCGTTGCTTTAAGAACGATTACATGCTTTTCGCGCAGTTATGAGAGAAAAAGTTTTGACGCCTATCACACGGACACTTGTAAAACCGATGTGTTCAAATATAACTCGTCTCGGTCTAAAACAGCTTGTTTCGTTGTATTAAGCACGAATACATGTTTTCGCACAGTTATAAGAGAAAAAGTTTTGACACTTGTAAAACCGATCTGTTCAGATTTAGCTCGTCTCGGTCTAAAACAGCTTGTCTCGTCGTATTAAGCACGAATACATGCTTTTCGCGCAGTTCATAACTTCAGAAACAGTTTTCACGCGTATCACACGGACACTTGTAAAATCGAGGTGTTCAGATCTTGCTCGTTTTGGTCTAAAACAGCTTGTTTCGTTGTATTAAGCACGAATACACGCTTTTCGCGAAGTTATGAGAGAAAAAGTTTTGACGCTTATCACACGGACACTTGTAAAACCGATGTGTTCAGATCTAGATCGTTTTGTCTAAAACAGCTTGCTTCGTTGTATTAAGCACGAATACATGCTTTTTGCGCAGTTATAAGAGAAAAAGTTTTGACGCCTATCACACAGACACTTGCAAAACCGATGTTTAGATCTAGCTCCTTTCGGTATAAAACAGCTTGTCTCGTTTTAGGCAAGAATACATGCTTTTCGCGAAGTTATGAGAGAAAAAATTTTGACGCGTATCACACGGACACTTGTAAAACCGATGTGTTCAGATCTAGCTCGTTTTGGTATAAAACAGCTTGTTTCTTTGTATTAGCCACGAATACATGCTTTTCGCGCAGGTATGAAAGAAAAAGTTTTGACGCCTATCACACGGACACTTGCAAAACCGATGTTTAGATCTAGCTCGTTTCGGTATAAAACAGCTTGTCTCGTTTTAAGCAAGAATACATGCTTTTCGCGAAGTTATGAGAGAAAAAATTTTGACGCGTATCACACGGACACTTGTAAAACCGATGTGTTCATATCTAGCTCGTTTTGGTCTAAAACAGCTTGTTTCGTTGTATTAAGCACGAATACATGCTTTTCGCGAACTTATGAGAGAAAAAGTTTTGACGCGTATCACCCGGACACTTGTAAAACCGATGTGTTCAGATTTAGCTCGTTTCGGTCTAAAACAGCTTGTTTCGTTGTTTTAAGAACGATTACATGCTTTTCGCGCAGTTATGAGAGAAAACGTTTTGACGGCTATCACACGGACACTTGTAAAACCGATGTGTTCAGATCAAACCCGTTTCGGTCTAAAACAGCTTGTTTCGTTGTATTAAGCACGAATACATGTTTTCGCGCAGTTATAAGAGAAAAAGTTTTGACGCGTATCACATGGACACTTGTAAAACCGATGTGTTCAGATTTAGCTCGTTTCGGTCTAAAACAGCTTGCCTCGTTGTATTAAGCACGAATAAATGCTTTTCGCGCAGTTCATAACTTCAGAAAAAGATTTCACGCGTATCACACAGACAATTATAAAATCGAGGTGTTCAGATCTAGCTCGTTTTGGTCTAAAACAGCTTGTTTCGTTGTAATAAGCACGAATATATGCTTTTCGCGAACTTATGAGAGAAAAAGTATCGACGCGTATCACACGGACACTTGTAAAAGTGATGTGTTCAGATTTAGCTCATTTCGGTCTAAAACAGCTTGTCTCATTGTATTAATCACGAATACATGCTTTTCGCGCAGTTATGAGAGAAAAAGTTTCTTCGCGTATCACACGGACACTTGTAAAACCAATGTGTTCAGATTTAGCTCGTTTCTGTCTAAAACAGCTTGTTTCGTTGCATTAATCACGAATACATGCTTTTCGCGCAGGTATGAAAGAAAAAAGTTTGAAGCCTATCACACGGGCACTTGCAAAACCGATGTCTAGAATTCCGTTTCGGTCTAAAACAGCTTGTCTCGTTTTAAGCAAGAATACATGCTTTTCGCGAAGTTATGAGAGAAAAAGTTTTGACGCGTATCACAAGGACACTTGCAAAACCGATGTGTTTAGATTTAGCTCGTTTCGGTCTAAAACAGCTTATTTCGTTGTTTTAAGCACGAATACACGCTTTTCGCGAAGTTATGAGAGAAAAAGATTTGACGCGTATCAAACGGACACTTGTAAAACCGATGTGGTCAGATCTAGCTCGTTTTGGTCTAAAACAGCTAGTTTCGTTGTATTAAGCACGAATACATGCTTTTCGCGAACTTATGAGAGAAAAAGTTTTGACGCGTATCACACAGACACTTCTAAAACCAATGTGTTCAAAATTAGCTCGTTTCGGTCTAAAACAGCTTGTTTCGTTGCTTTAAGAACGATTACATGCTTTTCGCGCAGTTATGAGAGAAAAAGTTTTGACGCCTATCACACGGACACTTGCAAAACCGATGTGTTCAAATATAACTCGTCTCGGTCTAAAACAGCTTGTTTCGTTGTATTAAGCACGAATACATGTTTTCGCGCAGTTATAAGAGAAAAAGTTTTGACACTTGTAAAACCGATCTGTTCAGATTTAGCTCGTCTCGGTCTAAAACAGCTTGTCTCGTCGTATTAAGCACGAATACATGCTTTTCGCGCAGTTCATAACTTCAGAAACAGTTTTCACGCGTATCACACGGACACTTGTAAAATCGAGGTGTTCAGATCTTGTTCGTTTTGGTCTAAAACAGCTTGTTTCGTTGTATTAAGCACGAATACACGCTTTTCGCGAAGTTATGAGAGAAAAAGTTTTGACGCTTATCACACGGACACTTGTAAAACCGATGTGTTCATATCTAGCTCGTTTTGGTCTAAAACAGCTTGTTTCGTTGTATTAAGCACGAATACATGCTTTTCGCGAACTTATGAGAGAAAAAGATTTGACGCGTATCACCCGGACACTTGTAAAACCGATGTGTTCAGATTTAGCTCGTTTCGGTCTAAAACAGCTTGTTTCGTTGTTTTAAGAACGATTACATGCTTTTCGCGCAGTTATGAGAGAAAACGTTTTGACGGCTATCACACGGACACTTGTAAAACCGATGTGTTCAGATCAAACCCGTTTCGGTCTAAAACAGCTTGTTTCGTTGTATTAAGCACGAATACATGTTTTCGCGCAGTTATAAGAGAAAAAGTTTTGACGCGTATCACATGGACACTTGTAAAACCGATGTGTTCAGATTTAGCTCGTTTCGGTCTAAAACAGCTTGCCTCGTTGTATTAAGCACGAATACATGCTTTTCGCGCAGTTCATAACTTCAGAAAAAGATTTCACGCGTATCACACAGACAATTATAAAACCGATGTGTTCAGATCTAGCTCGTTTTGGTATAAAACAGCTTGTTTCTTTGTATTAGCCACGAATACATGCTTTTCGCGCAGGTATGAAAGAAAAAGTTTTGACGCCTATCACACGGACACTTGCAAAACCGATGTTTAGATCTAGCTCGTTTCGGTATAAAACAGCTTGTCTCGTTTTAAGCAAGAATACATGCTTTTCGCGAAGTTATGAGAGAAAAAATTTTTGACGCGTATCACACGGACACTTGTAAAACCGATGTGTTCATATCTAGCTCGTTTTGGTCTAAAACAGCTTGTTTCGTTGTATTAAGCACGAATACATGCTTTTCGCGAACTTATGAGAGAAAAAGTTTTGACGCGTACCACCCGGACACTTGTAAAACCGATGTGTTCAGATCTAGCTCGTTTTGGTATAAAACAGCTGGTTTCTTTGTATTAGCCACGAATACATGCTTTTCGCGCAGGTATGAAAGAAAAAGTTTTGACGCCTATCACACGGACACTTGCAAAACCGATGTTTAGATCTAGTTCGTTTCGGTATAAAACAGCTTGTCTCGTTTTAAGCAAGAATACATGCTTTTCGCGAACTTATGAGAGAAAAAATTTTGACGCGTATCACACGGACACTTGTAAAACCGATGTGTTCAGATTTAGCTCATTTCGGTCTAAAACAGCTTGTCTCATTGTATTAAGCACGAATACATGCTTTTCGCGCAGTTATGAGAGAAAAAGTTTTTTCGCGTATCACACGGACACTTGTAAAACCAATGTGTTCAGATTTAGCTCGTTTCTGTCTAAAACAGCTTGTTTCGTTGCATTAATCACGAATACATGCTTTTCGCGCAGGTATGAAAGAAAAAGTTTTGAGGCCTATCACACGCGCACTTGCAAAACCGATGTTTAGAATTCCGTTTCGGTCTAAAACAGCTTGTCTCGTTTTAAGCAAGAATACATGCTTTTCGCGAAGTTATGAGAGAAAAAGTTTTGACGCGTATCACAAGGACACTTGCAAAACCGATGTGTTTAGATTTAGCTCGTTTTGGTCTAAAACAGCTAGTTTCGTTGTATTAAGCACGAATACATGCTTTTCGCGAACTTATGAGAGAAAAAGTTTTGACGCGTATCACACAGACACTTCTAAAACCAATGTGTTCAAAATTAGCTCGTTTTGGTCTAAAACAGCTTGTTTCGTTGCTTTAAGGACGATTACATGCTTTTCGCGAAGTTATGAGAGAAAAAGTTTTAACGCCTATCACACGGACACTTGTAAAACCGATGTGTTCAAATATAACTCGTCTCGGTCTAAAACAGCTTGTTTCGTTGTATTAAGCACGAACACATGTTTTCGCGCAGTTATAAGAGAAAAAGTTTTGACACTTGTAAAACCGATCTGTTCAGATTTAGCTCGTCTCGGTCTAAAACAGCTTGTCTCGTCGTATTAAGCACGAATACATGCTTTTCGCGCAGTTCATAACTTCAGAAACAGTTTTCACGCGTATCACACGGACACTTGTAAAATCGAGGTGTTCAGATCTTGCTCGTTTTGGTCTAAAACAGCTTGATTCGTTGTATTAAGCACGAATACACGCTTTTCGCGAAGTTATCAGAGAAAAAGTTTTGACGCTTATCACACGGACACTTGTAAAACCGATGTGTTCAGATCTAGATCGTTTTGTCTAAAACAGCTTGCTTCGTTGTATTAAGCACGAATACATGCTTTTTGCGCAGTTATAAGAGAAAAAGTTTTGACGCGTATCAATGGGACACTTGTAAAACCGGTGTTCAGATTTAGCTCGTTTCGGTCTAAAACAGCCTGTCTCGTTGTATTAAGCACGAATACATGCTTTTCGCGCAGTTATTAGGGAAAACATTTTCACGCGTATCACACGGACACTTGTAAAATCGATGTGTTCAGATCTAGCTCGTTTTGGTCAAAAACAGCTTGTTTCGTTGTATTAGGCACGAATACATGCTTTTCGCGCAGTTATGAGAGAAAACGTTTGACGCGTATGACACGGGCACTTGTAAAACCGATGTGTTCAGATCTAGCTTGTTTTGGTATAAAACAGCTTATTTCTTTGTATTAGGCACGAATACATGCTTTTCGCGCAGGTATGAAAGAAAAAGTTTTGACGCCTATCACACAGACACTTGCAAAACCGATGTTTAGATCTAGCTCCTTTCGGTATAAAACAGCTTGTCTCGTTTTAAGCAAGAATACATACTTTTCGTGAAGTTATGACAGGAAAAATTTTGACGCGTATCACACGGACACTTGTAAAACCGATGTGTTCAGATCTAGCTCGTTTTGGTATAAAACAGCTTGTTTCTTTGTATTAGCCACGAATACATGCTTTTCGCGCAGGTATGAAAGAAAAAGTTTTGACGCCTATCACACGGACACTTGCAAAACCGATGTTTAGATCTAGCTCGTTTCGGTATAAAACAGCTTGTCTCGTTTTAAGCAAGAATACATGCTTTTCGCGAAGTTATGAGAGAAAAAATTTTGACGCGTATCAGACGGACACTTGTAAAACCGATGTGTTCATATCTAGCTCGTTTTGGTCTAAAACAGCTTGTTTCGTTGTATTAAGCACGAATACATGCTTTTCGCGAACTTATGAGAGAAAAAGTTTTGACGCGTATCACCCGGACACTTGTAAAACCGATGTGTTCAGATTTAGCTAGTTTCGGTCTAAAACAGCTTGTTTCGTTGTTTTAAGAACGAATACATGCTTTTCGCGCAGTTATGAGAGAAAACGTTTTGACGCCTATCACACGGACACTTGCAAAGCCGATGTTTTTGGATCAAGCCCGTTTTGGTCTAAAACAGCTCTTTTCGTTGTATGAAGCACGAATACAAGCTTTTCGCGCAGTTATAAGAGAAAACGTTTGACGCGTATCACACGGGCACTTGTAAAACCGATGTGTTCAGATCTAGCTTGTTTTGGTATAAAACAGCTTGTTTCTTTGTATTAGGCACGAATACATGCTTTTCGCGCAGGTATGAAAGAAAACGTTTTGACGCCTATCACACAGACACTTGCAAAACCGATGTTTAGATCTAGCTCCTTTCGGTATAAAACAGCTTGTCTCGTTTTGAGCAAGAATACATGCTTTTCGCGAAGTTATGAGAGAAAAAATTTTGACGCGTATCACACGGACACTTGTAAAACCGATGTGTTAAGATCTAGCTCGTTTTGGTATAAAACAGCTTGTTTCTTTGTATTAGCCACGAATACATGCTTTTCGCGCAGTTATGAGAGAAAACGTTTTGACGGCTATCACACGGACACTTGTAAAACCGATGTGTTCAGATCAAACCCGTTTCGGTCTAAAACAGCTTCTTTCGTTGTATTAAGCACGAAAACATGTTTTCGCGCAGTTATAAGAGAAAAAGTTTTGACGCGTATCACATGGACACTTGTAAAACCGATGTGTTCAGATTTAGCTCGTTTCGGTCTAAAACAGCTTGCCTCGTTGTATTAGGCACGAATACATGCTTTTCGCGCAGGTATGAAAGAAAAAGTTTTGAGGCCTATCACACGGGCACTTGCAAAACCGATGTTTAGAATTCCGTTTCGGTCTAAAACAGCTTGTCTCGTTTTAAGCAAGAATACATGCTTTTGGCGAAGTTATGAGAGAAAAAGTTTTGACGCGTATCACAAGGACACTTGCAAAACCGATGTGTTTAGATTTAGCTCGTTTCGGTCTAAAACAGCTTATTTCGTTGTTTTAAGCACGAATACACGCTTTTCGCGAAGTTATGAGAGAAAAAGATTTGACGCGTATCACACGGACACTTGTAAAACCGATGTGGTCAGATCTAGCTCGTTTTGGTCTAAAACAGCTAGTTTCGTTGTATTAAGCACGAATACATGCTTTTCGCGAACTTATGAGAGAAAAAGTTTTGACGCGTATCACACAGACACTTCTAAAACCAATGTGTTCAAAATTAGCTCGTTTCGGTCTAAAACAGCTTGTTTCGTTGCTTTAAGAACGATTACATGCTTTTCGCGCAGTTATGAGAGAAAAAGTTTTGACGCCTATCACACGGATACTTGTAAAACCGATGTGTTCAAATATAACTCGTCTCGGTCTAAAACAGCTTGTTTCGTTGTATTAAGCACGAATACATGTTTTCGCGCAGTTATAAGAGAAAAAGTTTTGACACTTGTAAAACCGATCTGTTCAGATTTAGCTCGTCTCGGTCTAAAACAGCTTGTCTCGTCGTATTAAGCACGAATACATGCTTTTCGCGCAGTTCATAACTTCAGAAACAGTTTTCACGCGTATCACACGGACACTTGTAAAATCGAGGTGTTCAGATCTTGCTCGTTTTGGTCTAAAACAGCTTGTTTGGTTGTATTAAGCACGAATACACGCTTTTCGCGAAGTTATGAGAGAAAAAGTTTTGACGCTTATCACACGGACACTTGTAAAACCGATGTGTTCAGATCTAGATCGTTTTGTCTAAAACAGCTTGCTTCGTTGTATTAAGCACGAATACATGCTTTTTGCGCAGTTATAAGAGAAAAAGTTTTGACGCCTATCACACAGACACTTGCAAAACCGATGTTTAGATCTAGCTCCTTTCGGTATAAAACAGCTTGTCTCGTTTTAGGCAAGAATACATGCTTTTCGCGAAGTTATGAGAGAAAAAATTTTGATGCGTATCACACGGACACTTGTAAAACCGATGTGTTCAGATCTAGCTCGTTTTGGTATAAAACAGCTTGTTTCTTTGTATTAGCCACGAATACATGCTTTTCGCGCAGGTATGAAAGAAAAAGTTTTGACGCCTATCACACGGACACTTGCAAAACCGATGTTTAGATCTAGCTCGTTTCGGTATAAAACAGCTTGTCTCGTTTTAAGCAAGAATACATGCTTTTCGCGAAGTTATGAGAGAAAAAATTTTGACGCGTATCACACGGACACTTGTAAAACCGATGTGTTCATATCTAGCTCGTTTTGGTCTAAAACAGCTTGTTTCGTTGTATTAAGCACGAATACATGCTTTTCGCGAACTTATGAGAGAAAAAGTTTTGACGCGTATCACCCGGACACTTGTAAAACCGATGTGTTCAGATTTAGCTCGTTTCGGTCTAAAACAGCTTGTTTCGTTGTTTTAAGAACGATTACATGCTTTTCGCGCAGTTATGAGAGAAAACGTTTTGACGGCTATCGCACGGACACTTGTAAAACCGATGTGTTCAGATCAAACCCGTTTCGGTCTAAAACAGCTTGTTTCGTTGTATTAAGCGCGAATACATGTTTTCGCGCAGTTATAAGAGAAAAAGTTTTGACGCGTATCACATGGACACTTGTAAAACCGATGTGTTCAGATTTAGCTCGTTTCGGTCTAAAACAGCTTGCCTCGTTGTATTAAGCACGAATACATGCTTTTCGCGCAGTTCATAACTTCAGAAAAAGATTTCACGCGTATCACACAGACAATTATAAAATCGAGGTGTTCAGATCTAGCTCGTTTTGGTCTAAAACAGCTTGTTTCGTTGTAATAAGCACGAATATATGCTTTTCGCGAACTTATGAGAGAAAAAGTATCGACGCGTATCACAAGGACACTTGTAAAAGTGATGTGTTCAGATTTAGCTCATTTCGGTCTAAAACAGCTTGTCTCATTGTATTAAGCACGAATACATGCTTTTCGCGCAGTTATGAGAGAAAAAGTTTTTTCGCGTATCACACGGACACTTGTAAAACCAATGTGTTCAGATTTAGCTCGTTTCTGTCTAAAACAGCTTGCTTCGTTGCATTAATCACGAATACATGCTTTTCGCGCAGGTATGAAAGAAAAAAGTTTGAAGCCTATCACACGGGCACTTGCAAAACCGATGTCTAGAATTCCGTTTCGGTCTAAAACAGCTTGTCTCGTTTTAAGCAAGAATACATGCTTTTCGCGAAGTTATGAGAGAAAAAGTTTTGACGCGTATCACAAGGACACTTGCAAAACCGATGTGTTTAGATTTAGCTCGTTTCGGTCTAAAACAGCTTATTTCGTTGTTTTAAGCACGAATACACGCTTTTCGCGAAGTTATGAGAGAAAAAGATTTGACGCGTATCAAACGGACACTTGTAAAACCGATGTGGTCAGATCTAGCTCGTTTTGGTCTAAAACAGCTAGTTTCGTTGTATTAAGCACGAATACATGCTTTTCGCGAACTTATGAGAGAAAAAGTTTTGACGCGTATCACACAGACACTTCTAAAACCAATGTGTTCAAAATTAGCTCGTTTCGGTCTAAAACAGCTTGTTTCGTTACTTTAAGAACGATTACACGCTTTTCGCGCAGTTATGAGAGAAAAAGTTTTGACGCCTATCACACGGACACTTGTAAAACCGATGTGTTCAAATATAACTCGTCTCGGTCTAAAACAGCTTGTTTCGTTGTATTAAGCACGAATACATGTTTTCGCGCAGTTATAAGAGAAAAAGTTTTGACACTTGTAAAACCGATCTGTTCAGATTTAGCTCGTCTCGGTCTAAAACAGCTTGTCTCGTCGTATTAAGCACGAATACATGCTTTTCGCGCAGTTCATAACTTCAGAAACAGTTTTCACGCGTATCACACGGACACTTGTAAAATCGAGGTGTTCAGATCTTGTTCGTTTTGGTCTAAAACAGCTTGTTTCGTTGTATTAAGCACGAATACACGCTTTTCGCGAAGTTATGAGAGAAAATGTTTTGACGCTTATCACACGGACACTTGTAAAACCGATGTGTTCATATCTAGCTCGTTTTGGTCTAAAACAGCTTGTTTCGTTGTATTAAGCACGAATACATGCTTTTCGCGAACTTATGAGAGAAAAAGTTTTGACGCGTATCACCCGGACACTTGTAAAACCGATGTGTTCAGATCAAACCCGTTTCGGTCTAAAACAGCTTGTTTCGTTGTATTAAGCACGAATACATGCTTTTCGCGCAGTTATGAGAGAAAACGTTTTGACGCGTATCACATGGACACTTGTAAAACCGATGTGTTCAGATTTAGCTCGTTTGGGTCTAAAACAGCTTGCCTCGTTGTATTAAGCACGAATACATGCTTTTCGCGCAGTTCATAACTTCAGAAAAAGATTTCACGCGTATCACACAGACAATTATAAAATTGAGGTGTTCAGATCTAGCTCGTTTTGGTCTAAAACAGCTTGTTTCGTTGTAATAAGCACGAATATATGCTTTTCGCGAACTTATGAGAGAAAAAGTATCGACGCGTATCACACGGACACTTGTAAAAGTGATGTGTTCAGATTTAGCTCATTTCGGTCTAAAACAGCTTGTCTCATTGTATTAAGCACGAATACATGCTTTTCGCGCAGTTATGAGAGAAAAAGTTTTTTCGCGTATCACACGGACACTTGTAAAACCAATGTGTTCAGATTTAGCTCGTTTCTGTCTAAAACAGCTTGTTTCGTTGCATTAATCACGAATACATGCTTTTCGCGCAGGTATGAAAGAAAAAGTTTTGAGGCCTATCACACGGGCACTTGCAAAACCGATGTCTAGAATTCCGTTTCGGTCTAAAACAGCTTGTCTCGTTTTAAGCAAGAATACATGCTTTTCGCGAAGTTATGAGAGAAAAAGTTTTGACGCGCATCACAAGGACACTTGCAAAACCGATGTGTTTAGATTTAGCTCGTTTCGGTCTAAAACAGCTTATTTCGTTGTTTTAAGCACGAATACACGCTTTTCGCGAAGTTATGAGAGAAAAAGATTTGACGCGTATCACACGGACACTTGTAAAACCGATGTGGTCAGATCTAGCTCGTTTTGGTCTAAAACAGCTAGTTTCGTTGTATTAAGCACGAATACATGCTTTTCGCGAACTTATGAGAGAAAAAGTTTTGACGCGTATCACACATACACTTCTAAAACCAATGTGTTCAAAATTAGCTCGTTTCGGTCTAAAACAGCTTGTTTCGTTGCTTTAAGAACGATTACATGCTTTTCGCGCAGTTATGAGAGAAAAAGTTTTGACGCCTATCACACGGACACTTGTAAAACCGATGTGTTCAAATATAACTCGTCTCGGTCTAAAACAGCTTGTTTCGTTGTATTAAGCACGAATACATGTTTTCGCGCAGTTATAAGAGAAAAAGTTTTGACACTTGTAAAACCGATCTGTTCAGATTTAGCTCGTCTCGGTCTAAAACAGCTTGTCTCGTCGTATTAAGCACGAATACATGCTTTTCGCGCAGTTCATAACTTCAGAAACAGTTTTCACGCGTATCACACGGACACTTGTAAAATCGAGCTGTTCAGATCTTGCTCGTTTTGGTCTAAAACAGCTTGTTTCGTTGTATTAAGCACGAATACACGCTTTTCGTGAAGTTATGAGAGAAAAAGTTTTGACGCTTATCACACGGACACTTGTAAAACCGATGTGTTCAGATCTAGATCGTTTTGTCTAAAACAGCTTGCTTCGTTGTATTAAGCACGAATACATGCTTTTCGCGAAGTTATGAGAGAAAAAATTTTGATGCGTATCACACGGACACTTGTAAAACCGATGTGTTCAGATCTAGCTCGTTTTGGTATAAAACAGCTTGTTTCTTTGTATTAGCCACGAATACATGCTTTTCGCGCAGGTATGAAAGAAAAAGTTTTGACGCCTATCACACGGACACTTGCAAAACCGATGTTTAGATCTAGCTCCTTTCGGTATAAAACAGCTTGTCTCGTTTTAAGCAAGAATACATACTTTTCGCGAAGTTATGACAGAAAAAATTTTGACGCGTATCACACGGACACTTGTAAAACCGATGTGTTCATATCTAGCTCGTTTTGGTATAAAACAGCTTGTTTCTTTGTATTAGCCACGAATACATGCTTTTCGCGCAGGTATGAAAGAAAACGTTTTGACGCCTATCACACGGACACTTGCAAAACCGATGTTTAGATCTAGCTCGTTTCGGTATAAAACAGCTTGTCTCGTTTTAAGCAAGAATACATGCTTTTCGCGAAGTTATGAGAGAAAAAATTTTGACGCGTATCACACGGACACTTGTAAAACCGATGTGTTCATGTCTAGCTCGTTTTGGTCTAAAACAGCTTGTTTCGTTGTATTAAGCACGAATACATGCTTTTCGCGCAGTTATGAGAGAAAAAGTTTTTTCGCGTATCACACGGACACTTGTAAAATCAATGTGTTCAGATTTAGCTCGTTTCTGTCTAAAACAGCTTGTTTCGTTGCATTAATCACGAATACATGCTTTTCGCGCAGGTATGAAAGAAAAAGTTTTGAGGCCTATCACACGGGCACTTGCAAAACCGATGTTTAGAATTCCGTTTCGGTCTAAAACAGCTTGTCTCGTTTTAAGCAAGATTACATGCTTTTCGCGAAGTTATGAGAGAAAAAGTTTTGACGCGTATCACAAGGACACTTGCAAAACCGATGTGTTTAGATTTAGCTCGTTTCGGTCTAAAACAGCTTATTTCGTTGTTTTACGCACGAATACACGCTTTTCGCGAAGTTATGAGAGAAAAAGATTTGACGCGTATCACACGGACACTTGTAAAACCGATGTGGTCAGATCTAGCTCGTTTTGGTCTAAAACAGCTAGTTTCGTTGTATTAAGCACGAATACATGCTTTTCGCGAACTTATGAGGGAAAAAGTTTTGACGCCTATCACACGGACACTTGTAAAACCGATGTGTTCAAATATAACTCGTCTCGGTCTAAAACAGCTTGTTTCGTTGTATTAAGCACGAATACATGTTTTCGCGCAGTTATAAGAGAAAAAGTTTTGACACTTGTAAAACCGATCTGTTCAGATTTAGCTCGTCTCGGTCTAAAACAGCTTGTCTCGTCGTATTAAGCACGAATACATGCATTTCGCGCAGTTCATAACTTCAGAAACAGTTTTCACGCGTATCACACGGACACTTGTAAAATCGAGGTGTTCAGATCTTGCTCGTTTTGGTCTAAAACAGCTTGTTTCGTTGTATTAGGCACGAATACACGCTTTTCGCGAAGTTATGAGAGAAAAAGTTTTGACGCTTATCACACGGACACTTGTAAAACCGATGTGTTCAGATCTAGATCGTTTTGTCTAAAACAGCTTGCTTCGTTGTATTAAGCACGAATACATGCTTTTTGCGCAGTTATAAGAGAAAAAGTTTTGACGCGTATCAATGGGACACTTGTAAAACCGGTGTTCAGATTTAGCTCGTTTCGGTCTAAAACAGCCTGTCTCGTTGTATTAAGCACGAATACATGCTTTTCGCGCAGTTATTAGGGAAAACATTTTCACGCGTATCACACGGACACTTGTAAAATCGATGTGTTCAGATCTAGCTCGTTTTGGTCAAAAACAGCTTGTTTCGTTGTATTAGGCACGAATACATGCTTTTCGCGCAGTTATGAGAGAAAACGTTTGACGCGTATCACACGGGCACTTGTAAAACCGATGTGTTCAGATCTAGCTTGTTTTGGTATAAAACAGCTTGTTTCTTTGTATTAGGCACGAATACATGCTTTTCGCGCAGGTATGAAAGAAAACGTTTTGACGCCTATCACACAGACACTTGCAAAACCGATGTTTAGATCTAGCTCCTTTCGGTATAAAACAGCTTGTCTCGTTTTAAGAAAGAATACATACTTTTCGCGAAGTTATGACAGAAAAAATTTTGACGCGTATCACACGGACACTTGTAAAACCGATGTGTTCATGTCTAGCTCGTTTTGGTCTAAAACAGCTTGTTTCGTTGTATTAAGCACGAATACATGCTTTTCGCGCAGTTATGGGAGAAAAAGTTTTTTCGCGTATCACACGGACACTTGTAAAATCAATGTGTTCAGATTTAGCTCGTTTCTGTCTAAAACAGCTTGTTTCGTTGCATTAATCACGAATACATGCTTTTCGCGCAGGTATGAAAGAAAAAGTTTTGAGGCCTATCACACGGGCACTTGCAAAACCGATGTTTAGAATTCCGTTTCGGTCTAAAACAGCTTGTCTCGTTTTAAGCAAGATTACATGCTTTTCGCGAAGTTATGAGAGAAAAAGCTTTGACGCGTATCACAAGGACACTTGCAAAACCGATGTGTTTAGATTTAGCTCGTTTCGGTCTAAAACAGCTTATTTCGTTGTTTTACGCACGAATACACGCTTTTCGCGAAGTTATGAGAGAAAAAGATTTGACGCGTATCACACGGACACTTGTAAAACCGATGTGGTCAGATCTAGCTCGTTTTGGTCTAAAACAGCTAGTTTCGTTGTATTAAGCACGAATACATGCTTTTCGCGAACTTATGAGAGAAAAAGTTTTGACGCCTATCACACGGACACTTGTAAAACCGATGTGTTCAAATATAACTCGTCTCGGTCTAAAACAGCTTGTTTCGTTGTATTAAGCACGAATACATGTTTTCGCGCAGTTATAAGAGAAAAAGTTTTGACACTTGTAAAACCGATCTGTTCAGATTTAGCTCGTCTCGGTCTAAAACAGCTTGTCTCGTCGTATTAAGCACGAATACATGCATTTCGCGCAGTTCATAACTTCAGAAACAGTTTTCACGCGTATCACACGGACACTTGTAAAATCGAGGTGTTCAGATCTTGCTCGTTTTGGTCTAAAACAGCTTGTTTCGTTGTATTAAGCACGAATACACGCTTTTCGCGAAGTTATGAGAGAAAAAGTTTTGACGCTTATCACACGGACACTTGTAAAACCGATGTGTTCAGATCTAGATCGTTTTGTCTAAAACAGCTTGCTTCGTTGTATTAAGCACGAATACATGCTTTTTGCGCAGTTATAAGAGAAAAAGTTTTGACGCGTATCAATGGGACACTTGTAAAACCGGTGTTCAGATTTAGCTCGTTTCGGTCTAAAACAGCCTGTCTCGTTGTACTAAGCACGAATACATGCTTTTCGCGCAGTTATTAGGGAAAACATTTTCACGCGTATCACACGGACACTTGTAAAATCGATGTGTTCAGATCTAGCTCGTTTTGGTCAAAAACAGCTTGTTTCGTTGTATTAGGCACGAATACATGCTTTTCGCGCAGTTATGAGAGAAAACGTTTGACGCGTATCACACGGGCACTTGTAAAACCGATGTGTTCAGATCTAGCTTGTTTTGGTATAAAACAGCTTGTTTCTTTGTATTAGGCACGAATACATGCTTTTCGCGCAGGTATGAAAGAAAACGTTTTGACGCCTATCACACAGACACTTGCAAAACCGATGTTTAGATCTAGCTCCTTTCGGTATAAAACAGCTTGTCTCGTTTTAAGAAAGAATACATACTTTTCGCGAAGTTATGACAGAAAAAATTTTGACGCGTATCACACGGACACTTGTAAAACCGATGTGTTCAGATCTAGCTCGTTTTGGTATAAAACAGCTTGTTTCTTTGTATTAGCCACGAATACATGCTTTTCGCGCAGGTATGAAAGAAAAAGTTTTGACGCCTATCACACGGACACTTGCAAAACCGATGTTTAGATCTAGCTCGTTTCGGTATAAAACAGCTTGTCTCGTTTTAAGCAAGAATACATGCTTTTCGCGAAGTTATGAGAGAAAATTTTTGACGCGTATCACACGGACACTTGTAAAACCGATGTGTTCATATCTAGCTCGTTTTGGTCTAAAACAGCTTGTTTCGTTGTATTAAGCACGAATACATGCTTTTCGCGAACTTATGAGAGAAAAAGTTTTGACGCGTATCACCCGGACACTTGTAAAACCGATGTGTTCAGATTTAGCTCGTTTCGGTCTAAAACAGCTTGTTTCGTTGTTTTAAGAACGATTACATGCTTTTCGCGCAGTCATGAGAGAAAACGTTTTGACGGCTATCACACGGACACTTGTAAAACCGATGTGTTCAGATCAAACCCGTTTCGGTCTAAAACAGCTTGTTTCGTTGTATTAAGCACGAATACATGTTTTCGCGCAGTTATAAGAGAAAAAGTTTTGACGCGTAACACTAGGACACTTGTAAAACCGATGTGTTCAGATTTAGGTCGTTTCGGTCTAAAACAGCTTGCCTCGTTGTATTAAGCACGAATACATGCTTTTCGCGCAGTTCATAACTTCAGAAAAAGTTTTCACGCGTATCACACGGACAATTATAAAATCGAGGTGTTCAGATCTAGCTCGTTTTGGTCTAAAACAGCTTGTTTCGTTGTAATAAGCACGAATATATGCTTTTCGCGAACTTATGAGAGAAAATGTATCGACGCGTATCACACGGACACTTGTAAAACCGATGTGTTCAGATTTAGCTAGTTTCGGTCTAAAACAGCTTGTTTCGTTGTTTTAAGAACGAATACATGCTTTTCGCGCAGTTATGAGAGAAAACGTTTTGACGCCTATCACACGGACACTTGCAAAGCCGATGTTTTTGGATCAAGCCCGTTTTGGTCTAAAACAGCTCTTTTCGTTGTATGAAGCACGAATACAAGCTTTTCGCGCAGTTATAAGAGAAAACGTTTGACGCGTATCACACGGGCACTTGTAAAACCGATGTGTTCAGATCTAGCTCGTTTTGGTATAAAACAGCTTGTTTCTTTGTATTAGCCACGAATACATGCTTTTCGCGCAGGTATGAAAGAAAAAGTTTTGACGCCTATCACACGGACACTTGCAAAACCGATGTTTAGATCTAGCTCGTTTCGGTATAAAACAGCTTGTCTCGTTTTAAGCAAGAATACATGCTTTTCGCGAAGTTATGAGAGAAAAAATTTTGACGCGTATCACACGGACACTTGTAAAACCGATGTGTTCATATCTAGCTCGTTTTGGTCTAAAACAGCTTGTTTCGTTGTATTAAGCACGAATACATGCTTTTCGCGAACTTATGAAAGAAAACGTTTTGACGCCTATCACACGGACACTTGCAAAACCGATGTTTAGATCTAGCTCGTTTCGGTATAAAACAGCTTGTCTCGTTTTAAGCAAGAATACATGCTTTTCGCGAAGTTATGAGAGAAAAAATTTTGACGCGTATCACACGGACACTTGTAAAACCGATGTGTTCATGTCTAGCTCGTTTTGGTCTAAAACAGCTTGTTTCGTTGTATTAAGCACGAATACATGCTTTTCGCGCAGTTATGAGAGAAAAAGTTTTTTCGCGTATCACACGGACACTTGTAAAATCAATGTGTTCAGATTTAGCTCGTTTCTGTCTAAAACAGCTTGTTTCGTTGCATTAATCACGAATACATGCTTTTCGCGCAGGTATGAAAGAAAAAGTTTTGAGGCCTATCACACGGGCACTTGCAAAACCGATGTTTAGAATTCCGTTTCGGTCTAAAACAGCTTGTCTCGTTTTAAGCAAGATTACATGCTTTTCGCGAAGTTATGAGAGAAAAAGCTTTGACGCGTATCACAAGGACACTTGCAAAACCGATGTGTTTAGATTTAGCTCGTTTCGGTCTAAAACAGCTTATTTCGTTGTTTTACGCACGAATACACGCTTTTCGCGAAGTTATGAGAGAAAAAGATTTGACGCGTATCACACGGACACTTGTAAAACCGATGTGGTCAGATCTAGCTCGTTTTGGTCTAAAACAGCTAGTTTCGTTGTATTAAGCACGAATACATGCTTTTCGCGAACTTATGAGAGAAAAAGTTTTGACGCCTATCACACGGACACTTGTAAAACCGATGTGTTCAAATATAACTCGTCTCGGTCTAAAACAGCTTGTTTCGTTGTATTAAGCACGAATACATGTTTTCGCGCAGTTATAAGAGAAAAAGTTTTGACACTTGTAAAACCGATCTGTTCAGATTTAGCTCGTCTCGGTCTAAAACAGCTTGTCTCGTCGTATTAAGCACGAATACATGCATTTCGCGCAGTTCATAACTTCAGAAACAGTTTTCACGCGTATCACACGGACACTTGTAAAATCGAGGTGTTCAGATCTTGCTCGTTTTGGTCTAAAACAGCTTGTTTCGTTGTATTAAGCACGAATACACGCTTTTCGCGAAGTTATGAGAGAAAAAGTTTTGACGCTTATCACACGGACACTTGTAAAACCGATGTGTTCAGATCTAGATCGTTTTGTCTAAAACAGCTTGCTTCGTTGTATTAAGCACGAATACATGCTTTTTGCGCAGTTATAAGAGAAAAAGTTTTGACGCGTATCAATGGGACACTTGTAAAACCGGTGTTCAGATTTAGCTCGTTTCGGTCTAAAACAGCCTGTCTCGTTGTATTAAGCACGAATACATGCTTTTCGCGCAGTTATTAGGGAAAACATTTTCACGCGTATCACACGGACACTTGTAAAATCGATGTGTTCAGATCTAGCTCGTTTTGGTCAAAAACAGCTTGTTTCGTTGTATTAGGCACGAATACATGCTTTTCGCGCAGTTATGAGAGAAAACGTTTGACGCGTATCACACGGGCACTTGTAAAACCGATGTGTTCAGATCTAGCTTGTTTTGGTATAAAACAGCTTGTTTCTTTGTATTAGGCACGAATACATGCTTTTCGCGCAGGTATGAAAGAAAACGTTTTGACGCCTATCACACAGACACTTGCAAAACCGATGTTTAGATCTAGCTCCTTTCGGTATAAAACAGCTTGTCTCGTTTTAAGAAAGAATACATACTTTTCGCGAAGTTATGACAGAAAAAATTTTGACGCGTATCACACGGACACTTGTAAAACCGATGTGTTCAGATCTAGCTCGTTTTGGTATAAAACAGCTTGTTTCTTTGTATTAGCCACGAATACATGCTTTTCGCGCAGGTATGAAAGAAAAAGTTTTGACGCCTATCACACGGACACTTGCAAAACCGATGTTTAGATCTAGCTCGTTTCGGTATAAAACAGCTTGTCTCGTTTTAAGCAAGAATACATGCTTTTCGCGAAGTTATGAGAGAAAATTTTTGACGCGTATCACACGGACACTTGTAAAACCGATGTGTTCATATCTAGCTCGTTTTGGTCTAAAACAGCTTGTTTCGTTGTATTAAGCACGAATACATGCTTTTCGCGAACTTATGAGAGAAAAAGTTTTGACGCGTATCACCCGGACACTTGTAAAACCGATGTGTTCAGATTTAGCTCGTTTCGGTCTAAAACAGCTTGTTTCGTTGTTTTAAGAACGATTACATGCTTTTCGCGCAGTCATGAGAGAAAACGTTTTGACGGCTATCACACGGACACTTGTAAAACCGATGTGTTCAGATCAAACCCGTTTCGGTCTAAAACAGCTTGTTTCGTTGTATTAAGCACGAATACATGTTTTCGCGCAGTTATAAGAGAAAAAGTTTTGACGCGTAACACTAGGACACTTGTAAAACCGATGTGTTCAGATTTAGGTCGTTTCGGTCTAAAACAGCTTGCCTCGTTGTATTAAGCACGAATACATGCTTTTCGCGCAGTTCATAACTTCAGAAAAAGTTTTCACGCGTATCACACGGACAATTATAAAATCGAGGTGTTCAGATCTAGCTCGTTTTGGTCTAAAACAGCTTGTTTCGTTGTAATAAGCACGAATATATGCTTTTCGCGAACTTATGAGAGAAAATGTATCGACGCGTATCACACGGACACTTGTAAAACCGATGTGTTCAGATTTAGCTAGTTTCGGTCTAAAACAGCTTGTTTCGTTGTTTTAAGAACGAATACATGCTTTTCGCGCAGTTATGAGAGAAAACGTTTTGACGCCTATCACACGGACACTTGCAAAGCCGATGTTTTTGGATCAAGCCCGTTTTGGTCTAAAACAGCTCTTTTCGTTGTATGAAGCACGAATACAAGCTTTTCGCGCAGTTATAAGAGAAAACGTTTGACGCGTATCACACGGGCACTTGTAAAACCGATGTGTTCAGATCTAGCTCGTTTTGGTATAAAACAGCTTGTTTCTTTGTATTAGCCACGAATACATGCTTTTCGCGCAGGTATGAAAGAAAAAGTTTTGACGCCTATCACACGGACACTTGCAAAACCGATGTTTAGATCTAGCTCGTTTCGGTATAAAACAGCTTGTCTCGTTTTAAGCAAGAATACATGCTTTTCGCGAAGTTATGAGAGAAAAAATTTTGACGCGTATCACACGGACACTTGTAAAACCGATGTGTTCATATCTAGCTCGTTTTGGTCTAAAACAGCTTGTTTCGTTGTATTAAGCACGAATACATGCTTTTCGCGAACTTATGAAAGAAAACGTTTTGACGCCTATCACACGGACACTTGCAAAACCGATGTTTAGATCTAGCTCGTTTCGGTATAAAACAGCTTGTCTCGTTTTAAGCAAGAATACATGCTTTTCGCGAAGTTATGAGAGAAAAAATTTTGACGCGTATCACACGGACACTTGTAAAACCGATGTGTTCATGTCTAGCTCGTTTTGGTCTAAAACAGCTTGTTTCGTTGTATTAAGCACGAATACATGCTTTTCGCGCAGTTATGAGAGAAAAAGTTTTTTCGCGTATCACACGGACACTTGTAAAATCAATGTGTTCAGATTTAGCTCGTTTCTGTCTAAAACAGCTTGTTTCGTTGCATTAATCACGAATACATGCTTTTCGCGCAGGTATGAAAGAAAAAGTTTTGAGGCCTATCACACGGGCACTTGCAAAACCGATGTTTAGAATTCCGTTTCGGTCTAAAACAGCTTGTCTCGTTTTAAGCAAGATTACATGCTTTTCGCGAAGTTATGAGAGAAAAAGTTTTGACGCGTATCACAAGGACACTTGCAAAACCGATGTGTTTAGATTTAGCTCGTTTCGGTCTAAAACAGCTTATTTCGTTGTTTTACGCACGAATACACGCTTTTCGCGAAGTTATGAGAGAAAAAGATTTGACGCGTATCACACGGACACTTGTAAAACCGATGTGGTCAGATCTAGCTCGTTTTGGTCTAAAACAGCTAGTTTCGTTGTATTAAGCACGAATACATGCTTTTCGCGAACTTATGAGGGAAAAAGTTTTGACGCCTATCACACGGACACTTGTAAAACCGATGTGTTCAAATATAACTCGTCTCGGTCTAAAACAGCTTGTTTCGTTGTATTAAGCACGAATACATGTTTTCGCGCAGTTATAAGAGAAAAAGTTTTGACACTTGTAAAACCGATCTGTTCAGATTTAGCTCGTCTCGGTCTAAAACAGCTTGTCTCGTCGTATTAAGCACGAATACATGCATTTCGCGCAGTTCATAACTTCAGAAACAGTTTTCACGCGTATCACACGGACACTTGTAAAATCGAGGTGTTCAGATCTTGCTCGTTTTGGTCTAAAACAGCTTGTTTCGTTGTATTAGGCACGAATACACGCTTTTCGCGAAGTTATGAGAGAAAAAGTTTTGACGCTTATCACACGGACACTTGTAAAACCGATGTGTTCAGATCTAGATCGTTTTGTCTAAAACAGCTTGCTTCGTTGTATTAAGCACGAATACATGCTTTTTGCGCAGTTATAAGAGAAAAAGTTTTGACGCGTATCAATGGGACACTTGTAAAACCGGTGTTCAGATTTAGCTCGTTTCGGTCTAAAACAGCCTGTCTCGTTGTATTAAGCACGAATACATGCTTTTCGCGCAGTTATTAGGGAAAACATTTTCACGCGTATCACACGGACACTTGTAAAATCGATGTGTTCAGATCTAGCTCGTTTTGGTCAAAAACAGCTTGTTTCGTTGTATTAGGCACGAATACATGCTTTTCGCGCAGTTATGAGAGAAAACGTTTGACGCGTATCACACGGGCACTTGTAAAACCGATGTGTTCAGATCTAGCTTGTTTTGGTATAAAACAGCTTGTTTCTTTGTATTAGGCACGAATACATGCTTTTCGCGCAGGTATGAAAGAAAACGTTTTGACGCCTATCACACAGACACTTGCAAAACCGATGTTTAGATCTAGCTCCTTTCGGTATAAAACAGCTTGTCTCGTTTTAAGAAAGAATACATACTTTTCGCGAAGTTATGACAGAAAAAATTTTGACGCGTATCACACGGACACTTGTAAAACCGATGTGTTCATGTCTAGCTCGTTTTGGTCTAAAACAGCTTGTTTCGTTGTATTAAGCACGAATACATGCTTTTCGCGCAGTTATGGGAGAAAAAGTTTTTTCGCGTATCACACGGACACTTGTAAAATCAATGTGTTCAGATTTAGCTCGTTTCTGTCTAAAACAGCTTGTTTCGTTGCATTAATCACGAATACATGCTTTTCGCGCAGGTATGAAAGAAAAAGTTTTGAGGCCTATCACACGGGCACTTGCAAAACCGATGTTTAGAATTCCGTTTCGGTCTAAAACAGCTTGTCTCGTTTTAAGCAAGATTACATGCTTTTCGCGAAGTTATGAGAGAAAAAGTTTTGACGCGTATCACAAGGACACTTGCAAAACCGATGTGTTTAGATTTAGCTCGTTTCGGTCTAAAACAGCTTATTTCGTTGTTTTACGCACGAATACACGCTTTTCGCGAAGTTATGAGAGAAAAAGATTTGACGCGTATCACACGGACACTTGTAAAACCGATGTGGTCAGATCTAGCTCGTTTTGGTCTAAAACAGCTAGTTTCGTTGTATTAAGCACGAATACATGCTTTTCGCGAACTTATGAGAGAAAAAGTTTTGACGCCTATCACACGGACACTTGTAAAACCGATGTGTTCAAATATAACTCGTCTCGGTCTAAAACAGCTTGTTTCGTTGTATTAAGCACGAATACATGTTTTCGCGCAGTTATAAGAGAAAAAGTTTTGACACTTGTAAAACCGATCTGTTCAGATTTAGCTCGTCTCGGTCTAAAACAGCTTGTCTCGTCGTATTAAGCACGAATACATGCATTTCGCGCAGTTCATAACTTCAGAAACAGTTTTCACGCGTATCACACGGACACTTGTAAAATCGAGGTGTTCAGATCTTGCTCGTTTTGGTCTAAAACAGCTTGTTTCGTTGTATTAAGCACGAATACACGCTTTTCGCGAAGTTATGAGAGAAAAAGTTTTGACGCTTATCACACGGACACTTGTAAAACCGATGTGTTCAGATCTAGATCGTTTTGTCTAAAACAGCTTGCTTCGTTGTATTAAGCACGAATACATGCTTTTTGCGCAGTTATAAGAGAAAAAGTTTTGACGCGTATCAATGGGACACTTGTAAAACCGGTGTTCAGATTTAGCTCGTTTCGGTCTAAAACAGCCTGTCTCGTTGTATTAAGCACGAATACATGCTTTTCGCGCAGTTATTAGGGAAAACATTTTCACGCGTATCACACGGACACTTGTAAAATCGATGTGTTCAGATCTAGCTCGTTTTGGTCAAAAACAGCTTGTTTCGTTGTATTAGGCACGAATACATGCTTTTCGCGCAGTTATGAGAGAAAACGTTTGACGCGTATCACACGGGCACTTGTAAAACCGATGTGTTCAGATCTAGCTTGTTTTGGTATAAAACAGCTTGTTTCTTTGTATTAGGCACGAATACATGCTTTTCGCGCAGGTATGAAAGAAAACGTTTTGACGCCTATCACACAGACACTTGCAAAACCGATGTTTAGATCTAGCTCCTTTCGGTATAAAACAGCTTGTCTCGTTTTAAGAAAGAATACATACTTTTCGCGAAGTTATGACAGAAAAAATTTTGACGCGTATCACACGGACACTTGTAAAACCGATGTGTTCATGTCTAGCTCGTTTTGGTATAAAACAGCTTGTTTCTTTGTATTAGCCACGAATACATGCTTTTCGCGCAGGTATGAAAGAAAAAGTTTTGACGCCTATCACACGGACACTTGCAAAACCGATGTTTAGATCTAGCTCGTTTCGGTATAAAACAGCTTGTCTCGTTTTAAGCAAGAATACATGCTTTTCGCGAAGTTATGAGAGAAAATTTTTGACGCGTATCACACGGACACTTGTAAAACCGATGTGTTCATATCTAGCTCGTTTTGGTCTAAAACAGCTTGTTTCGTTGTATTAAGCACGAATACATGCTTTTCGCGAACTTATGAGAGAAAAAGTTTTGACGCGTATCACCCGGACACTTGTAAAACCGATGTGTTCAGATTTAGCTCGTTTCGGTCTAAAACAGCTTGTTTCGTTGTTTTAAGAACGATTACATGCTTTTCGCGCAGTCATGAGAGAAAACGTTTTGACGGCTATCACACGGACACTTGTAAAACCGATGTGTTCAGATCAAACCCGTTTCGGTCTAAAACAGCTTGTTTCGTTGTATTAAGCACGAATACATGTTTTCGCGCAGTTATAAGAGAAAAAGTTTTGACGCGTATCACTAGGACACTTGTAAAACCGATGTGTTCAGATTTAGGTCGTTTCGGTCTAAAACAGCTTGCCTCGTTGTATTAAGCACGAATACATGCTTTTCGCGCAGTTCATAACTTCAGAAAAAGTTTTCACGCGTATCACACGGACAATTATAAAATCGAGGTGTTCAGATCTAGCTCGTTTTGGTCTAAAACAGCTTGTTTCGTTGTAATAAGCACGAATATATGCTTTTCGCGAACTTATGAGAGAAAATGTATCGACGCGTATCACACGGACACTTGTAAAACCGATGTGTTCAGATTTAGCTAGTTTCGGTCTAAAACAGCTTGTTTCGTTGTTTTAAGAACGAATACATGCTTTTCGCGCAGTTATGAGAGAAAACGTTTTGACGCCTATCACACGGACACTTGCAAAGCCGATGTTTTTGGATCAAGCCCGTTTTGGTCTAAAACAGCTCTTTTCGTTGTATGAAGCACGAATACAAGCTTTTCGCGCAGTTATAAGAGAAAACGTTTGACGCGTATCACACGGGCACTTGTAAAACCGATGTGTTCAGATCTAGCTCGTTTTGGTATAAAACAGCTTGTTTCTTTGTATTAGCCACGAATACATGCTTTTCGCGCAGGTATGAAAGAAAAAGTTTTGACGCCTATCACACGGACACTTGCAAAACCGATGTTTAGATCTAGCTCGTTTCGGTATAAAACAGCTTGTCTCGTTTTAAGCAAGAATACATGCTTTTCGCGAAGTTATGAGAGAAAAAATTTTGACGCGTATCACACGGACACTTGTAAAACCGATGTGTTCATATCTAGCTCGTTTTGGTCTAAAACAGCTTGTTTCGTTGTATTAAGCACGAATACATGCTTTTCGCGAACTTATGAGAGAAAAAGTTTTGACGCGTATCACCCGGACACTTGTAAAACCGATGTGTTCAGATTTAGCTCGTTTCGGTCTAAAACAGCTTGTTTCGTTGTTTTAAGAATGATTACATGCTTTTCGCGCAGTTATGAGAGAAAACGTTTTGACGGCTATCACACGGACACTTGTAAAACCGATGTGTTCAGATCTAGCTTGTTTTGGTATAAAACAGCTTGTTGCTTTGTATTAGGCACGAATACATGCTTTTCGCGCAGGTATGAAAGAAAAAGTTTTGGCGCCTATCACACGGACACTTGCAAAACCGATGTGTTTAGATTTAGCTCGTTTCGGTCTAAAACAGCTTATTTCGTTGTTTTAAGCACGAATACACGCTTTTCGCGAAGTTATGAGAGAAAAATATTTGACGCGTATCACACGGACACTTGTAAAACCGATGTGCTCAGATCTAGCTCGTTTTGGTCGAAAACAGCTTGTTTCGTTGTATTAAGCACGAATACATGCTTTTCGCGAACTTATGAGAGAAAAAATTTTGACGCGTATCACACGGACACTTGTAAAACCGATGTGTTCATATCTAGCTCGTTTTGGTCTAAAAAAGCTTGTTTCGTTGTATTAAGCACGAATACATGCTTTTCGCGAACTTATGAGAGAAAAAGTTTTGACGCGTATTACCCGGACACTTGTAAAACCGATGTGTTCAGATTTAGCTCGTTTCGGTCTAAAACAGCTTGTTTCGTTGTTTTAAGAACGATTACATGCTTTTCGCGCAGTTATGAAAGAAAACGTTTTGACGGCTATCACACGGACACTTGTAAAACCGATGTGTTCATATCTAGCTCGTTTTGGTCTAAAACAGCTTGTTTCGTTGTATTATTCACGAATACATGCTTTTCGCGAACTTATGAGAGAAAAAGTTTTGACGCGTATCACCCGGACACTTGTAAAACCGATGTGTTCAGATCTAGCTCGTTTTGGTATAAAACAGCTTGTTTCTTTGTATTAGCCACGAATACATGCTTTTCGCGCAGGTATGAAAGAAAAAGTTTTGACGCCTATCACACGGACACTTGCAAAACCGATGTTTAGATCTAGCTCGTTTTGGTATAAAACAGCTTGTCTCGTTTTAAGCAAGAATACATGCTTTTCGCGAAGTTATGAGAGAAAAAATTTTGACGCGTATCACACGGACACTTGTAAAACCGATGTGTTCAGATTTAGCTCATTTCGGTCTAAAACAGCTTGTCTCATTGTATTAAGCACGAATACATGCTTTTCGCGCAGTTATGAGAGAAAAAGTTTTTTCGCGTATCACACGGACACTTGTAAAACCAATGTGTTCAGATTTAGCTCGTTTCTGTCTAAAACAGCTTGTTTCGTTGCATTAATCACGAATACATGCTTTTCGCGCAGGTATGAAAGAAAAAGTTTTGAGGCCTATCACACCGGCACTTGCAAAACCGATGTTTAGAATTCCGCTTCGGTCTAAAACAGCTTGTCTCGTTTTAAGCAATACATGCTTTTCGCGAAGTTATGAGAGAAAAAGTTTTGACGCGTATCACAAGGACACTTGCAAAACCGATGTGTTTAGATTTAGCTCGTTTCGGTCTAAAACAGCTTATTTCGTTGTTTTAAGCACGAATACACGATTTTCGCGAAGTTATGAGAGAAAAAGATTTGACGCGTATCACACGGACACTTGTAAAACCGATGTGGTCAGATCTAGCTCGTTTTGGTCTAAAACAGCTAGTTTCGTTGTATTAAGCACGAATACATGCTTTTCGCGAACTTATGAAAGAAAAAGTTTTGACGCGTATCACACAGACACTTCTAAAACCAATATGTTCAAAATTAGCTCGTTTCGGTCTAAAACAGCTCGTTTCGTTGCTTTAAGAACGATTACATGCTTTTCGCGCAGTTATGAGAGAAAAAGTTTTGACGCCTATCACACGGACACTTGTAAAACCGATGTGTTCAAATATAACTCGTCTCGGTCTAAAACAGCTTGTTTCGTTGTATTAAGCACGAATACATGTTTTCGCGCAGTTATAAGAGAAAAAGTTTTGACACTTGTAAAACCGATCTGTTCAGATTTAGCTCGTCTCGGTCTAAAACAGCTTGTCTCGTCGTATTAAGCACGAATACATGCTTTTCGCGCAGTTCATAACTTCAGAAACAGTTTTCACGCGTATCACACAGACACTTGTAAAATCGAGGTGTTCAGATCTTGCTCGTTTTGGTCTAAGACAGCTTGTTTCGTTGTACTAAGCACGAATACACGCTTTTCGCGAAGTTATGAGAGAAAAAGTTTTGACGCTTATCACACGGACACTTGTAAAACCGATGTGTTCAGATCTAGATCGTTTTGTCTAAAACAGCTTGCTTCGTTGTAATAAGCACGAATACATGCTTTTTGCGCAGTTATAAGAGAAAAAGTTTTGACGCGTATCACAGGGACACTTGTAAAACCGGTGTTCAGATTTAGCTCGTTTCGGTCTAAAACAGCCTGTCTCGTTGTATTAAGCACGAATACATGCTTTTCGCGCAGTTATTAGGGCAAACATTTTCACGCGTATCACACGGACACTTGTAAAATCGATGTGTTCAGATCTAGCTCGTTTTGGTCAAAACAGCTTGTTTCGTTGTATTAGGCACGAATACATGCTTTTCGCGCAGTTATGAGAGAAAAGGTTTTGACGCGTATCACACGGACACTTGTAAAACCGATGAGTTCAGGTTTAGCTCGTTTCGGTCTAAAACAGCTTGTCTCGTTGTATTAAACACGAATACATGCTTTTCGCGCAGTTATGAGAGAAAAAGTTTTGACGCGTATCACACGGACACTTGTAAAACCGATCCGTTCAGATTTAGCTCGTTTCCGCCTAAAACAGCTTGTTTCGTTGTATTAAGCACGAATACATGCTTTTCGCGCACGTATGAAAGAAAAAGTTTTGACGCATATCACACGGACACTTGTAAAACCGATGTGTTCAGATCTAGCTCGTTTTGGCCTAAAACAGCTTGCTTCGTTGTATTAAGCACGAATACATGCTTTTCGCAAACTTATGAGAGAAAAAGTTTTGACGCGTATCACACGGACACTTGTAAATCCGATGGGTTCAGATCTAGCTCGCTTTGGTCTAAAACAGCTTGTTTCGTTGTATTAAGCACTAGTACATGCTTTTCGCGCAGTTATGAGAGAAAAAGTTTTCAGGCCTATCACACGGACACTTGCAAAAAGCGATGTGTTCAGGTCTAGCTCGTTTCGGTCTAAAACAGCTTGTCTCGTTGTATTAAGCACGAATACATGCTTTTCGCGCAGTTATCAGAGACAAAGTTTTGACGCGTATCACACGGACACTTGTAAATCCGATGGGTTCAGATCTAGCTCACTTTGGTCTAAAACAGCTTGTTTCGTTGTATTAAGCACGAATACATGCTTTTCGAACATTTATAAGAGAAAACGTTTTGACGCGTATCACACAGACACTTGTAAAACCGGTGTGTTCAGATCTAGCTTGTTTTGGTCTAAAACAGCTTGTTTCGTTGTAATAAGCACGAATATATGCTTTTCGCGAACTTATGAGAGAAAACGTTTTGACGGCTATCACACGGACACTTGTAAAACCGATGTGTTCAGATTTAGCTTGTTTCGGTCTAAAACAGCTTGTTTCGTTGTTTTAAGAACGAATACATGCTTTTCGCGCAGTTATAAGAGAAAACGTTTTGACGCCTATCACACGGACACTTGCAAAACCGATGTTTTTGGATCAAGCCCGTTTTGGTCTAAAACAGCTCTTTTCGTTGTATGAAGCACGAATACAAGCTTTTCGCGCAGTTATAAGAGAAAACGTTTGACGCGTATCACACGGGCACTTGTAAAACCGATGTGTTCAGATCTAGCTTGTTTTGGTATAAAACAGCTTGTTTCTTTGTATTAGGCACGAATACATGCTTTTCGCGCAGGTATGAAAGAAAACGTTTTGACGCCTATCACACAGACACTTGCAAAACCGATGTTTAGATCTAGCTCCTTTCGGTATAAAACAGCTTGTCTCGTTTTAAGCAAGAATACATGCTTTTCGCGAAGTTATGAGAGAAAAAATTTTGACGCGTATCACACGGACACTTGTAAAAGCGATGTGTTCAGATCTATCTCGTTTTGGTATAAAACAGCTTGTTTCTTTGTATTAGCCACGAATACATGCTTTTCGCGAAGTTATGAGAGAAAAAGATTAGACGCGTATCACACGGACACTTGTAAAACCGATGTGGTCCGATCTAGCTCGTTTTGGTCTAAAACAGCTAGTTTCGTTGTATTAAGCACGAATACATGCTTTTCGCGAACTTATGAGAGAAAAAGTTTTGACGCGTATCACACAGACACTTCTAAAACCAATGTGTTCAAAATTAGCTCGTTTCGGTCTAAAACAGCTTGTTTGGTTGCTTTAAGAACGATTACATGCTTTTCGCGCAGTTATGAGAGAAAAAGTTTTGACGCCTATCACACGGACACTTGTAAAACCGATGTGTTCAAATATAACTCGTCTCGGTCTAAAACAGCTTGTTTCGTTGTATTAAGCACGAATACATGTTTTCGCGTAGTTATAAGAGAAAAAGTTTTGACACTTGTAAAACCGATCTGTTCAGATTTAGCTCGTCTCGGTCTAAAACAGCTTGTCTCGTCGTATTAAGCACGAATACATGCTTTTCGCGCAGTTCATAACTTCAGAAACAGTTTTCACGCGTATCACACGGACACTTGTAAAATCGAGGTGTTCAGATCTTGCTCGTTTTGGTCTAAAACAGCTTGTTTCGTTGTATTAAGCACGAATACACGCTTTTCGCGAAGTTATGAGAGAAAAAGTTTTGACGCTTATCACACGGACACTTGTAAAACCGATGTGTTCAGATCTAGATCATTTTGTCTAAAACAGCTTGCTTCGTTGTATTAAGCACGAATACATGCTTTTTGCGCAGTTATAAGAGAAAAAGTTTTGACGCGTATCAATGGGACACTTGTAAAACCGGTGTTCAGATTTAGCTCGTTTCGGTCTAAAACAGCCTGTCTTGTTGTATTAAGCACGAATACATGCTTTTCGCGCAGTTATTAGGGAAAACATTTTCACGCGTATCACACGGACACTTGTAAAATCGATGTGTTCAGATCTAGCTCGTTTTGGTCAAAAACAGCTTGTTTCGTTGTATTAGGCACGAATACATGCTTTTCGCGCAGTTATGAGAGAAAACGTTTGACGCGTATCACACGGGCACTTGTAAAACCGATGTGTTCAGATCTAGCTTGTTTTGGTATAAAACAGCTTGTTTCTTTGTATTAGGCACGAATACATGCTTTTCGCGCAGGTATGAAAGAAAACGTTTTGACGCCTATCACACAGACACTTGCAAAACCGATGTTTAGATCTAGCTCCTTTCGGTATAAAACAGCTTGTCTCGTTTTAAGCAAGAATACATGCTTTTCGCGAAGTTATGAGAGAAAAAATTTTGACGCGTATCACACGGACACTTGTAAAACCGACGTGTTCAGATCTAGCTCGTTTTGGTATAAAACAGCTTGTTTCTTTGTATTAGCCACGAATACATGCTTTTCGCGCAGGTATGAAAGAAAAAGTTTTGACGCCTATCACACGGACACTTGCAAAACCGATGTTTAGATCTAGCTCGTTTCGGTATAAAACAGCTTGTTTCGTTGTATTAAGCAAGAATACATGCTTTTCGCGAAGTTATGAGAGAAAAAATTTTGACGCGTATCACCCGGACACTTGTAAAACTGATGTGTTCAGATCTAGCTCGTTTTGGTATAAAACAGCTTGTTTCTTTGTATTAGCCACGAATACATGCTTTTCGCGCAGGTATGAAAGAAAAAGTTTTGACGCCTATCACACGGACACTTGCAAAACCGATGTGTTTAGATTTAGCTCGTTTCGGTCTAAAACAGCTTATTTCGTTGTTTTAAGCACGAATACACGCTTTTCGCGAAGTTATGAGAGAAAAATATTTGACGCGTATCACACGGACACTTGTAAAACCGATGTGCTCAGATCTAGCTCGTTTTGGTCGAAAACAGCTTGTTTCGTTGTATTAAGCACGAATACATGCTTTTCGCGAACTTATGAGAGAAAAAATTTTGACGCGTATCACACGGACACTTGTAAAACCGATGTGTTCATATCTAGCTCGTTTTGGTCTAAAAAAGCTTGTTTCGTTGTATTAAGCACGAATACATGCTTTTCGCGAACTTATGAGAGAAAAAGTTTTGACGCGTATCACCCGGACACTTGTAAAACCGATGTGTTCAGATTTAGCTCGTTTCGGTCTAAAACAGCTTGTTTCGTTGTTTTAAGAACGATTACATGCTTTTCGCGCAGTTATGAGAGAAAACGTTTTGACGGCTATCACACGGACACTTGTAAAACCGATGTGTTCAGATCAAACCCGTTTCGGTCTAAAACAGCTTGTTTCGTTGTATTAAGCACGAATACATGTTTTCGCGCAGTTATAAGAGAAAAAGTTTTGACGCGTATCACATGGACACTTGTAAAACCGATGTGTTCAGATTTAGGTCGTTTCGGTCTAAAACAGCTTGCCTCGTTATATTAAGCACGAATACATGCTTTTCGCGCAGTTCATAACTTCAGAAAAAGTTTTCACGCGTATCACACGGACAATTATAAAATCGAGGTGTTCAGATCTAGCTCGTTTTGGTCAAAAACAGCTTGTTTCGTTGTAATAAGCACGAATATATGCTTTTCGCGAACTTATGAGAGAAAACGTTTTGACGGCTATCACACGGACACTTGTAAAACCGATGTGTTCAGATTTAGCTAGTTTCGGTCTAAAACAGCTTGTTTCGTTGTTTTAAGAACGAATACATGCTTTTCGCGCAGTTATGAGAGAAAACGTTTTGACGCCTATCACACGGACACTTGCAAAACCGATGTTTTTGGATCAAGCCCGTTTTGGTCTAAAACAGGTCTTTTCGTTGTATGAAGCACGAATACAAGCTTTTCGCGCAGTTTTAAGAGAAAACGTTTGACGCGTATCACACGGGCACTTGTAAAACCGATGTGTTCAGATCTAGCTTGTTTTGGTATAAAACAGCTTGTTTCTTTGTATTAGGCACGAATACATGCTTTTCGCGCAGGTATGAAAGAAAACGTTTTGACGCCTATCACACAGACACTTGCAAAACCGATGTTTAGATCTAGCTCCTTTCGGTATAAAACAGCTTGTCTCGTTTTAAGCAAGAATACATGCTTTTCGCGAAGTTATGAGAGAAAAAATTTTGACGCGTATCACACGGACACTTGTAAAAGCGATGTGTTCAGATCTATCTCGTTTTGGTATAAAACAGCTTGTTTCTTTGTATTAGCCACGAATACATGCTTTTCGCGAAGTTATGAGAGAAAAAGATTTGACGCGTATCACACGGACACTTGTAAAACCGATGTGGTCCGATCTAGCTCGTTTTGGTCTAAAACAGCTAGTTTCGTTGTATTAAGCACGAATACATGCTTTTCGCGAACTTATGAGAGAAAAAGTTTTGACGCGTATCACACAGACACTTCTAAAACCAATGTGTTCAAAATTAGCTCGTTTCGGTCTAAAACAGCTTGTTTGGTTGCTTTAAGAACGATTACATGCTTTTCGCGCAGTTATGAGAGAAAAAGTTTTGACGCCTATCACACGGACACTTGTAAAACCGATGTGTTCAAATATAACTCGTCTCGGTCTAAAACAGCTTGTTTCGTTGTATTAAGCACGAATACATGTTTTCGCGTAGTTATAAGAGAAAAAGTTTTGACACTTGTAAAACCGATCTGTTCAGATTTAGCTCGTCTCGGTCTAAAACAGCTTGTCTCGTCGTATTAAGCACGAATACATGCTTTTCGCGCAGTTCATAACTTCAGAAACAGTTTTCACGCGTATCACACGGACACTTGTAAAATCGAGGTGTTCAGATCTTGCTCGTTTTGGTCTAAAACAGCTTGTTTCGTTGTATTAAGCACGAATACACGCTTTTCGCGAAGTTATGAGAGAAAAAGTTTTGACGCTTATCACACGGACACTTGTAAAACCGATGTGTTCAGATCTAGATCGTTTTGTCTAAAACAGCTTGCTTCGTTGTATTAAGCACGAATACATGCTTTTTGCGCAGTTATAAGAGAAAAAGTTTTGACGCGTATCAATGGGACACTTGTAAAACCGGTGTTCAGATTTAGCTCGTTTCGGTCTAAAACAGCCTGTCTTGTTGTATTAAGCACGAATACATGCTTTTCGCGCAGTTATTAGGGAAAACATTTTCACGCGTATCACACGGACACTTGTAAAATCGATGTGTTCAGATCTAGCTCGTTTTGGTCAAAAACAGCTTGTTTCGTTGTATTAGGCACGAATACATGCTTTTCGCGCAGTTATGAGAGAAAACGTTTGACGCGTATCACACGGGCACTTGTAAAACCGATGTGTTCAGATCTAGCTTGTTTTGGTATAAAACAGCTTGTTTCTTTGTATTAGGCACGAATACATGCTTTTCGCGCAGGTATGAAAGAAAACGTTTTGACGCCTATCACACAGACACTTGCAAAACCGATGTTTAGATCTAGCTCCTTTCGGTATAAAACAGCTTGTCTCGTTTTAAGCAAGAATACATGCTTTTCGCGAAGTTATGAGAGAAAAAATTTTGACGCGTATCACACGGACACTTGTAAAACCGATGTGTTCAGATCTAGCTCGTCTTGGTATAAAACAGCTTGTTTCTTTGTATTAGCCACGAATACATGCTTTTCGCGCAGGTATGAAAGAAAAAGTTTTGACGCCTATCACACGGACACTTGCAAAACCGATGTTTAGATCTAGCTCGTTTCGGTATAAAACAGGTTGTTTCGTTGTATTAAGCAAGAATACATGCTTTTCGCGAAGTTATGAGAGAAAAAATTTTGACGCGTATCACCCGGACACTTGTAAAACCGATGTGTTCAGATCTAGCTCGTTTTGGTATAAAACAGCTTGTTTCTTTGTATTAGCCACGAATACATGCTTTTCGCGCAGGTATGAAAGAAAAAGTTTTGACGCCTATCACACGGACACTTGCAAAACCGATGCTTAGATCTAGCTCGATTCGGTATCAAACAGCTTGTCTCGTTTTAAGCAAGAATACATGCTTTTCGCGAAGTTATGAGAGAAAAAATTTTGACGCGTATCACACGGACACTTGTAAAACCGATGTGTTCATATCTAGCTCGTTTTGGTCTAAAAAAGCTTGTTTCGTTGTATTAAGCACGAATACAAGCTTTTCGCGCAGTTATAAGAGAAAACGTTTGACGCGTATCACACGGGCACTTGTAAAACCGATGTGTTCAGATCTAGCTTGTTTTGGTATAAAACAGCTTGTTTCTTTGTATTAGGCACGAATACATGCTTTTCGCGCTGGTATGAAAGAAAACGTTTTGACGCCTATCACACAGACACTTGCAAAACCGATGTTTAGATCTAGCTCCTTTCGGTATAAAACAGCTTGTCTCGTTTTAAGCAAGAATACATGCTTTTCGCGAAGTTATGAGAGAAAAAATTTTGACGCGTATCACACGGACACTTGTAAAACCGATGTGTTCAGATCTAGCTCGTTTTGGTATAAAACAGCTTGTTTCTTTGTATTAGCCACGAATACATGCTTTTCGCGCAGTTCATAACTTCAGAAAAAGTTTTCACGCGTAACACACGGACAATTATAAAATCGAGGTGTTCAGATCTAGCTCGTTTTGGTATAAAACAGCTTATTTCGTTGTTTTAAGCACGAATACACGCTTTTCGCGAAGTTATGAGAGAAAAAGATTTGACGCGTATCACACGGACACTTGTAAAACCGATGTGGTCAGATCTAGCTCGTTTTGGTCTAAAACAGCTAGTTTCGTTGTATTAGGCACGAATACATGCTTTTCGCGAACTTATGAGAGAAAAAGTTTTGACGCGTATCACACAGACACTTCTAAAACCAATGTGTTCAAAATTAGCTCGTTTCGGTCTAAAACAGATTGTTTCGTTGCTTTAAGAACGATTACATGCTCTTCGCGCAGTTATGAGAGAAAAAGTTTTGACGCCTATCACACGGACACTTGTAAAACCGATGTGTTCAAATATAACTCGTCTCGGTCTAAAACAGCTTGTTTCGTTGTATTAAGCACGAATACATGTTTTCGCGTAGTTATAAGAGAAAAAGTTTTGACACTTGTAAAACCGATTTGTTCAGATTTAGCTCGTCTCGGTCTAAAACAGCTTGTCTCGTCGTATTAAGCACGAATACATGCTTTTCGCGCAGTTCATAACTTCAGAAACAGTTTTCACGCGTATCACACGGACACTTGTAAAATCGAGGTGTTCAGATCTTGCTCGTTTTGGTCTAAAACAGCTTGTTTCGTTGTATTAAGCACGAATACACGCTTTTCGCGAAGTTATGAGAGAAAAAGTTTTGACGCTTATCACACGGACACTTGTAAAACCGATGTGTTCAGATCTAGATCGTTTTGTCTAAAACAGCTTGCTTCGTTGTATTAAGCACGAATACATGCTTTTTGCGCAGTTATAAGAGAAAAAGTTTTGACGCGTATCAATGGGACACTTGTAAAACCGGTGTTCAGATTTAGCTCGTTTCGGTCTAAAACAGCCTGTCTTGTTGTATTAAGCACGAATACATGCTTTTCGCGCAGTTATTATGGAAAACATTTTCACGCGTATCACACGGACACTTGTAAAATCGATGTGTTCAGATCTAGCTCGTTTTGGTCAAAAACAGCTTGTTTCGTTGTATTAGGCAAGAATACATGCTTTTCGCGCAGTTATGAGAGAAAACGTTTGACGCGTATCACACGGGCACTTGTAAAACCGATGTGTTCAGATCTAGCTTGTTTTGGTATAAAACACCTTGTTTCTTTGTATTAGGCACGAATACATGCTTTTCGCGCAGGTATGAAAGAAAACGTTTTGACGCCTATCACACAGACACTTGCAAAACCGATGTTTAGATCTAGCTCCTTTCGGTATAAAACAGCTTGTCTCGTTTTAAGCAAGAATACGTGCTTTTCGCGAAGTTATGAGAGAAAAAATTTTGACGCGTATCACACGGACACTTGTAAAACCGATGTGTTCAGATCTAGCTCGTTTTGGTATAAAACAGCTTGTTTCTTTGTATTAGCCACAAATACATGCTTTTCGCGCAGGTATGAAAGAAAAAGTTTTGACGCCTATCACACGGACACTTGCAAAACCGATGTTTAGATCTAGCTTGTTTCGGTATAAAACAGCTTGTTTCGTTGTATTAAGCAAGAATACATGCTTTTCGCGCAGTTATGAGAGAAAAAATTTTGACGCGTATCACCCGGACACTTGTAAAACCGATGTGTTCAGATCTAGCTCGTTTTGGTATAAAACAGCTTGTTTCTTTGTATTAGCCACGAATACATGCTTTTCGCGCAGGTATGAAAGAAAAAGTTTTGACGCCTATCACACGGACACTTGCAAAACCGATGTTTAGATCTAGCTCGTTTCGGTATCAAACAGCTTGTCTCGTTTTAAGCAAGAATACATGCTTTTCGCGAAGTTATGAGAGAAAAAATTTTGACGCGTATCACACGGACACTTGTAAAACCGATGTGTTCATATCTAGCTCGTTTTGGTCTAAAAAAGCTTGTTTCGTTGTATTAAGCACGAATACAAGCTTTTCGCGCAGTTATAAGAGAAAACGTTTGACGCGTATCACACGGGCACTTGTAAAACCGATGTGTTCAGATCTAGCTTGTTTTGGTATAAAACAGCTTGTTTCTTTGTATTAGGCACGAATACATGCTTTTCGCGCAGGTATGAAAGAAAACGTTCTGACGCCTATCACACAGACACTTGCAAAACCGATGTTTATATCTAGCTCCTTTCGGTATAAAACAGCTTGTCTCGTTTTAAGCAAGAATACATGCTTTTCGCGAAGTTATGAGAGAAAAAATTTTGACGCGTATCACACGGACACTTGTAAAACCGATGTGTTCAGATCTAGCTCGTTTTGGTATAAAACAGCTTGTTTCTTTGTATTAGCCACGAATACATGCTTTTCGCGCAGTTCATAACTTCAGAAAAAGTTTTCACGCGTAACACACGGACAATTATAAAATCGAGGTGTTCAGATCTAGCTCGTTTTGGTCTAAAACAGCTTATTTCGTTGTTTTAAGCACGAATACACGCTTTTCGCGAAGTTATGAGAGAAAAAGATTTGACGCGTATCACACGGACACTTGTAAAACCGATGTGGTCAGATCTAGCTCGTTTTGGTCTAAAACAGCTAGTTTCGTTGTATTAAGCACGAATACATGCTTTTCGCGAACTTATGAGAGAAAAAGTTTTGACGCGTATCACACAGACACTTCTAAAACCAATGTGTTCAAAATTAGCTCGTTTCGGTCTAAAACAGCTTGTTTCGTTGCTTTAAGAACGATTACATGCTTTTCGCGCAGTTATGAGAGAAAAAGTTTTGACGCCTATCACACGGTCACTTGTAAAACCGATGTGTTCAAATATAACTCGTCTCGGTCTAAAACAGCTTGTTTCGTTGTATTAAGCACGAATACATGTTTTCGCGTAGTTATAAGAGAAAAAGCTTTGACACTTGTAAAACCGATCTGTTCAGATTTAGCTCGTCTCGGTCTAAAACAGCTTGTCTCGTCGTATTAAGCACGAATACATGCTTTTCGCGCAGTTCATAACTTCAGAAACAGTTTTCACGCGTATCACACATACACTTGTAAAATCGAGGTGTTCAGATCATGCTCGTTTTGGTCTAAAACAGCTTGTTTCGTTGTATTAAGCACGAATACACGCTTTTCGCGAAGTTATGAGAGAAAAAGTTTTGACGCTTATCACACGGACACTTGTAAAACCGATGTGTTCAGATCTAGATCGTTTTGTCTAAAACAGCTTGCTTCGTTGTATTAAGCACGAATATATGCTTTTTGCGCAGTTATAAGAGAAAAAGTTTTGACGCGTATCAATGGGACACTTGTAAAACCGGTGTTCAGATTTAGCTCGTTTCGGTCTAAAACAGCCTGTCTTGTTGTATTAAGCACGAATACATGCTTTTCGCGCAGTTATTAGGGAAAACATTTTCACGCGTATCACACGGACACTTGTAAAATCGATGTGTTCAGATCTAGCTCGTTTTGGTCAAAAACAGCTTGTTTCGTTGTATTAGGCACGAATACATGCTTTTCGCGCAGTTATGAGAGAAAACGTTTGACGCGTATCACACGGGCACTTGTAAAACCGATGTGTTCAGATCTAGCTCGTTTTGGTATAAAACAGCTTGTTTCTTTGTATTAGCCACGAATACATGCTTTTCGCGCAGGTATGAAAGAAAAAGTTTTGACGCCTATCACACGGACACTTGCAAAACCGATGTTTAGATCTAGCTCGTTTCGGTATAAAACAGCTTGTCTCGTTTTAAGCAAGAATACATGCTTTTCGCGACGTTATGAGAGAAAAAATTTTGACGCGTATCACGCGGACACTTGTAAAACCGATGTGTTCAAATCTTGCTCGTTTTGGTCTAAAACAGCTTGTTTCGTTGTATTAGGTACGAATACATGCTTTTCGCGAACTTATGAGAGAAAAAGTTTTGACGCGTATCACCCGGACACTTGTAAAACCGATGTGTTCAGATCTAGCTCGTTTTGGTATAAAACAGCTTGTTTCTTTGTATTAGCCACGAATACATGCTTTTCGCGCAGGTATGAAAGAAAAAGTTTTGACGCCTATCACACGGACACTTGCAAAACCGATGTTTAGATCTAGCTCGTTTCGGTATAAAACAGCTTGTTTCTTTGTATTAGCCACAAATACATGCTTTTCGCGCAGGTATGAGAGAAAAATATTTGACGCGTATCACACGGACACTTGTAAAACCGATGTGCTCAGATCTAGCTCGTTTTGGTCGAAAACAGCTTGTTTCGTTGTATTAAGCACGAATACATGCTTTTCGCGAACTTATGAGAGAAAAAATTTTGACGCGTATCACACGGACACTTGTAAAACCGATGTGTTCATATCTAGCTCGTTTTGGTCTAAAAAAGCTTGTTTCGTTGTATTAAGCACGAATACATGCTTTTCGCGAACTTATGAGAGAAAAAGTTTTGACGCGTATCACCCGGACACTTGTAAAACCGATGTGTTCAGATTTAGCTCGTTTCGGTCTAAAACAGCTTGTTTCGTTGTTTTAAGAACGATTACATGCTTTTCGCGCAGTTATGAGAGAAAACGTTTTGACGGCTATCACACGGACACTTGTAAAACCGATGTGTTCAGATCAAACCCGTTTCGGTCTAAAACAGCTTGTTTCGTTGTATTAAGCACGAATACATGTTTTCGCGCAGTTATAAGAGAAAAAATTTTGACGCGTATCACCCGGACACTTGTAAAACCGATGTGTTCAGATCTAGCTCGTTTTGGTATAAAACAGCTTGTTTCTTTGTATTAGCCACGAATACATGCTTTTCGCGCAGGTATGAAAGAAAAAGTTTTGACGCCTATCACACGGACACTTGCAAAACCGATGCTTAGATCTAGCTCGATTCGGTATCAAACAGCTTGTCTCGTTTTAAGCAAGAATACATGCTTTTCGCGAAGTTATGAGAGAAAAAATTTTGACGCGTATCACACGGACACTTGTAAAACCGATGTGTTCATATCTAGCTCGTTTTGGTCTAAAAAAGCTTGTTTCGTTGTATTAAGCACGAATACAAGCTTTTCGCGCAGTTATAAGAGAAAACGTTTGACGCGTATCACACGGGCACTTGTAAAACCGATGTGTTCAGATCTAGCTTGTTTTGGTATAAAACAGCTTGTTTCTTTGTATTAGGCACGAATACATGCTTTTCGCGCTGGTATGAAAGAAAACGTTTTGACGCCTATCACACAGACACTTGCAAAACCGATGTTTAGATCTAGCTCCTTTCGGTATAAAACAGCTTGTCTCGTTTTAAGCAAGAATACATGCTTTTCGCGAAGTTATGAGAGAAAAAATTTTGACGCGTATCACACGGACACTTGTAAAACCGATGTGTTCAGATCTAGCTCGTTTTGGTATAAAACAGCTTGTTTCTTTGTATTAGCCACGAATACATGCTTTTCGCGCAGTTCATAACTTCAGAAAAAGTTTTCACGCGTAACACACGGACAATTATAAAATCGAGGTGTTCAGATCTAGCTCGTTTTGGTATAAAACAGCTTATTTCGTTGTTTTAAGCACGAATACACGCTTTTCGCGAAGTTATGAGAGAAAAAGATTTGACGCGTATCACACGGACACTTGTAAAACCGATGTGGTCAGATCTAGCTCGTTTTGGTCTAAAACAGCTAGTTTCGTTGTATTAGGCACGAATACATGCTTTTCGCGAACTTATGAGAGAAAAAGTTTTGACGCGTATCACACAGACACTTCTAAAACCAATGTGTTCAAAATTAGCTCGTTTCGGTCTAAAACAGATTGTTTCGTTGCTTTAAGAACGATTACATGCTCTTCGCGCAGTTATGAGAGAAAAAGTTTTGACGCCTATCACACGGACACTTGTAAAACCGATGTGTTCAAATATAACTCGTCTCGGTCTAAAACAGCTTGTTTCGTTGTATTAAGCACGAATACATGTTTTCGCGTAGTTATAAGAGAAAAAGTTTTGACACTTGTAAAACCGATTTGTTCAGATTTAGCTCGTCTCGGTCTAAAACAGCTTGTCTCGTCGTATTAAGCACGAATACATGCTTTTCGCGCAGTTCATAACTTCAGAAACAGTTTTCACGCGTATCACACGGACACTTGTAAAATCGAGGTGTTCAGATCTTGCTCGTTTTGGTCTAAAACAGCTTGTTTCGTTGTATTAAGCACGAATACACGCTTTTCGCGAAGTTATGAGAGAAAAAGTTTTGACGCTTATCACACGGACACTTGTAAAACCGATGTGTTCAGATCTAGATCGTTTTGTCTAAAACAGCTTGCTTCGTTGTATTAAGCACGAATACATGCTTTTTGCGCAGTTATAAGAGAAAAAGTTTTGACGCGTATCAATGGGACACTTGTAAAACCGGTGTTCAGATTTAGCTCGTTTCGGTCTAAAACAGCCTGTCTTGTTGTATTAAGCACGAATACATGCTTTTCGCGCAGTTATTATGGAAAACATTTTCACGCGTATCACACGGACACTTGTAAAATCGATGTGTTCAGATCTAGCTCGTTTTGGTCAAAAACAGCTTGTTTCGTTGTATTAGGCAAGAATACATGCTTTTCGCGCAGTTATGAGAGAAAACGTTTGACGCGTATCACACGGGCACTTGTAAAACCGATGTGTTCAGATCTAGCTTGTTTTGGTATAAAACACCTTGTTTCTTTGTATTAGGCACGAATACATGCTTTTCGCGCAGGTATGAAAGAAAACGTTTTGACGCCTATCACACAGACACTTGCAAAACCGATGTTTAGATCTAGCTCCTTTCGGTATAAAACAGCTTGTCTCGTTTTAAGCAAGAATACATGCTTTTCGCGAAGTTATGAGAGAAAAAATTTTGACGCGTATCACACGGACACTTGTAAAACCGATGTGTTCAGATCTAGCTCGTTTTGGTATAAAACAGCTTGTTTCTTTGTATTAGCCACAAATACATGCTTTTCGCGCAGGTATGAAAGAAAAAGTTTTGACGCCTATCACACGGACACTTGCAAAACCGATGTTTAGATCTAGCTCGTTTCGGTATAAAACAGCTTGTTTCGTTGTATTAAGCAAGAATACATGCTTTTCGCGAAGTTATGAGAGAAAAAATTTTGACGCGTATCACCCGGACACTTGTAAAACCGATGTGTTCAGATCTAGCTCGTTTTGGTATAAAACAGCTTGTTTCTTTGTATTAGCCACGAATACATGCTTTTCGCGCAGGTATGAAAGAAAAAGTTTTGACGCCTATCACACGGACACTTGCAAAACCGATGTTTAGATCTAGCTCGTTTCGGTATCAAACAGCTTGTCTCGTTTTAAGCAAGAATACATGCTTTTCGCGAAGTTATGAGAGAAAAAATTTTGACGCGTATCACACGGACACTTGTAAAACCGATGTGTTCATATCTAGCTCGTTTTGGTCTAAAAAAGCTTGTTTCGTTGTATTAAGCACGAATACAAGCTTTTCGCGCAGTTATAAGAGAAAACGTTTGACGCGTATCACACGGGCACTTGTAAAACCGATGTGTTCAGATCTAGCTTGTTTTGGTATAAAACAGCTTGTTTCTTTGTATTAGGCACGAATACATGCTTTTCGCGCAGGTATGAAAGAAAACGTTCTGACGCCTATCACACAGACACTTGCAAAACCGATGTTTATATCTAGCTCCTTTCGGTATAAAACAGCTTGTCTCGTTTTAAGCAAGAATACATGCTTTTCGCGAAGTTATGAGAGAAAAAATTTTGACGCGTATCACACGGACACTTGTAAAACCGATGTGTTCAGATCTAGCTCGTTTTGGTATAAAACAGCTTGTTTCTTTGTATTAGCCACGAATACATGCTTTTCGCGCAGTTCATAACTTCAGAAAAAGTTTTCACGCGTAACACACGGACAATTATAAAATCGAGGTGTTCAGATCTAGCTCGTTTTGGTCTAAAACAGCTTATTTCGTTGTTTTAAGCACGAATACACGCTTTTCGCGAAGTTATGAGAGAAAAAGATTTGACGCGTATCACACGGACACTTGTAAAACCGATGTGGTCAGATCTAGCTCGTTTTGGTCTAAAACAGCTAGTTTCGTTGTATTAAGCACGAATACATGCTTTTCGCGAACTTATGAGAGAAAAAGTTTTGACGCGTATCACACAGACACTTCTAAAACCAATGTGTTCAAAATTAGCTCGTTTCGGTCTAAAACAGCTTGTTTCGTTGCTTTAAGAACGATTACATGCTTTTCGCGCAGTTATGAGAGAAAAAGTTTTGACGCCTATCACACGGTCACTTGTAAAACCGATGTGTTCAAATATAACTCGTCTCGGTCTAAAACAGCTTGTTTCGTTGTATTAAGCACGAATACATGTTTTCGCGTAGTTATAAGAGAAAAAGCTTTGACACTTGTAAAACCGATCTGTTCAGATTTAGCTCGTCTCGGTCTAAAACAGCTTGTCTCGTCGTATTAAGCACGAATACATGCTTTTCGCGCAGTTCATAACTTCAGAAACAGTTTTCACGCGTATCACACATACACGTGTAAAATCGAGGTGTTCAGATCATGCTCGTTTTGGTCTAAAACAGCTTGTTTCGTTGTATTAAGCACGAATACACGCTTTTCGCGAAGTTATGAGAGAAAAAGTTTTGACGCTTATCACACGGACACTTGTAAAACCGATGTGTTCAGATCTAGATCGTTTTGTCTAAAACAGCTTGCTTCGTTGTATTAAGCACGAATATATGCTTTTTGCGCAGTTATAAGAGAAAAAGTTTTGACGCGTATCAATGGGACACTTGTAAAACCGGTGTTCAGATTTAGCTCGTTTCGGTCTAAAACAGCCTGTCTTGTTGTATTAAGCACGAATACATGCTTTTCGCGCAGTTATTAGGGAAAACATTTTCACGCGTATCACACGGACACTTGTAAAATCGATGTGTTCAGATCTAGCTCGTTTTGGTCAAAAACAGCTTGTTTCGTTGTATTAGGCACGAATACATGCTTTTCGCGCAGTTATGAGAGAAAACGTTTGACGCGTATCACACGGGCACTTGTAAAACCGATGTGTTCAGATCTAGCTCGTTTTGGTATAAAACAGCTTGTTTCTTTGTATTAGCCACGAATACATGCTTTTCGCGCAGGTATGAAAGAAAAAGTTTTGACGCCTATCACACGGACACTTGCAAAACCGATGTTTAGATCTAGCTCGTTTCGGTATAAAACAGCTTGTCTCGTTTTAAGCAAGAATACATGCTTTTCGCGACGTTATGAGAGAAAAAATTTTGACGCGTATCACGCGGACACTTGTAAAACCGATGTGTTCAAATCTTGCTCGTTTTGGTCTAAAACAGCTTGTTTCGTTGTATTAAGTACGAATACATGCTTTTCGCGAACCTATGAGAGAAAAAGTTTTGACGCGTATCACCCGGACACTTGTAAAACCGATGTGTTCAGATCTAGCTCGTTTTGGTATAAAACAGCTTGTTTCTTTGTATTAGCCACGAATACATGCTTTTCGCGCAGGTATGAAAGAAAAAGTTTTGACGCCTATCACACGGACACTTGCAAAACCGATGTTTAGATCTAGCTCGTTTCGGTATAAAACAGCTTGTTTCTTTGTATTAGCCACAAATACATGCTTTTCGCGCAGGTATGAGAGAAAAATATTTGACGCGTATCACACGGACACTTGTAAAACCGATGTGCTCAGATCTAGCTCGTTTTGGTCGAAAACAGCTTGTTTCGTTGTATTAAGCACGAATACATGCTTTTCGCGAACTTATGAGAGAAAAAATTTTGACGCGTATCACACGGACACTTGTAAAACCGATGTGTTCATATCTAGCTCGTTTTGGTCTAAAAAAGCTTGTTTCGTTGTATTAAGCACGAATACATGCTTTTCGCGAACTTATGAGAGAAAAAGTTTTGACGCGTATCACCCGGACACTTGTAAAACCGATGTGTTCAGATTTAGCTCGTTTCGGTCTAAAACAGCTTGTTTCGTTGTTTTAAGAACGATTACATGCTTTTCGCGCAGTTATGAGAGAAAACGTTTTGACGGCTATCACACGGACACTTGTAAAACCGATGTGTTCAGATCAAACCCGTTTCGGTCTAAAACAGCTTGTTTCGTTGTATTAAGCACGAATACATGTTTTCGCGCAGTTATAAGAGAAAAAATTTTGACGCGTATCACCCGGACACTTGTAAAACCGATGTGTTCAGATCTAGCTCGTTTTGGTATAAAACAGCTTGTTTCTTTGTATTAGCCACGAATACATGCTTTTCGCGCAGGTATGAAAGAAAAAGTTTTGACGCCTATCACACGGACACTTGCAAAACCGATGCTTAGATCTAGCTCGATTCGGTATCAAACAGCTTGTCTCGTTTTAAGCAAGAATACATGCTTTTCGCGAAGTTATGAGAGAAAAAATTTTGACGCGTATCACACGGACACTTGTAAAACCGATGTGTTCATATCTAGCTCGTTTTGGTCTAAAAAAGCTTGTTTCGTTGTATTAAGCACGAATACAAGCTTTTCGCGCAGTTATAAGAGAAAACGTTTGACGCGTATCACACGGGCACTTGTAAAACCGATGTGTTCAGATCTAGCTTGTTTTGGTATAAAACAGCTTGTTTCTTTGTATTAGGCACGAATACATGCTTTTCGCGCTGGTATGAAAGAAAACGTTTTGACGCCTATCACACAGACACTTGCAAAACCGATGTTTAGATCTAGCTCCTTTCGGTATAAAACAGCTTGTCTCGTTTTAAGCAAGAATACATGCTTTTCGCGAAGTTATGAGAGAAAAAATTTTGACGCGTATCACACGGACACTTGTAAAACCGATGTGTTCAGATCTAGCTCGTTTTGGTATAAAACAGCTTGTTTCTTTGTATTAGCCACGAATACATGCTTTTCGCGCAGTTCATAACTTCAGAAAAAGTTTTCACGCGTAACACACGGACAATTATAAAATCGAGGTGTTCAGATCTAGCTCGTTTTGGTATAAAACAGCTTATTTCGTTGTTTTAAGCACGAATACACGCTTTTCGCGAAGTTATGAGAGAAAAAGATTTGACGCGTATCACACGGACACTTGTAAAACCGATGTGGTCAGATCTAGCTCGTTTTGGTCTAAAACAGCTAGTTTCGTTGTATTAGGCACGAATACATGCTTTTCGCGAACTTATGAGAGAAAAAGTTTTGACGCGTATCACACAGACACTTCTAAAACCAATGTGTTCAAAATTAGCTCGTTTCGGTCTAAAACAGATTGTTTCGTTGCTTTAGGAACGATTACATGCTCCTCGCGCAGTTATGAGAGAAAAAGTTTTGACGCCTATCACACGGACACTTGTAAAACCGATGTGTTCAAATATAACTCGTCTCGGTCTAAAACAGCTTGTTTCGTTGTATTAAGCACGAATACATGTTTTCGCGTAGTTATAAGAGAAAAAGTTTTGACACTTGTAAAACCGATTTGTTCAGATTTAGCTCGTCTCGGTCTAAAACAGCTTGTCTCGTCGTATTAAGCACGAATACATGCTTTTCGCGCAGTTCATAACTTCAGAAACAGTTTTCACGCGTATCACACGGACACTTGTAAAATCGAGGTGTTCAGATCTTGCTCGTTTTGGTCTAAAACAGCTTGTTTCGTTGTATTAAGCACGAATACACGCTTTTCGCGAAGTTATGAGAGAAAAAGTTTTGACGCTTATCACACGGACACTTGTAAAACCGATGTGTTCAGATCTAGATCGTTTTGTCTAAAACAGCTTGCTTCGTTGTATTAAGCACGAATACATGCTTTTTGCGCAGTTATAAGAGAAAAAGTTTTGACGCGTATCAATGGGACACTTGTAAAACCGGTGTTCAGATTTAGCTCGTTTCGGTCTAAAACAGCCTGTCTTGTTGTATTAAGCACGAATACATGCTTTTCGCGCAGTTATTATGGAAAACATTTTCACGCGTATCACACGGACACTTGCAAAATCGATGTGTTCAGATCTAGCTCGTTTTGGTCAAAAACAGCTTGTTTCGTTGTATTAGGCAAGAATACATGCTTTTCGCGCAGTTATGAGAGAAAACGTTTGACGCGTATCACACGGGCACTTGTAAAACCGATGTGTTCAGATCTAGCTTGTTTTGGTATAAAACACCTTGTTTCTTTGTATTAGGCACGAATACATGCTTTTCGCGCAGGTATGAAAGAAAACGTTTTGACGCCTATCACACAGACACTTGCAAAACCGATGTTTAGATCTAGCTCCTTTCGGTATAAAACAGCTTGTCTCGTTTTAAGCAAGAATACATGCTTTTCGCGAAGTTATGAGAGAAAAAATTTTGACGCGTATCACCCGGACACTTGTAAAACCGATGTGTTCAGATCTAGCTCGTTTTGGTATAAAACAGCTTGTTTCTTTGTATTAGCCACGAATACATGCTTTTCGCGCAGGTATGAAAGAAAAAGTTTTGACGCCTATCACACGGACACTTGCAAAACCGATGTTTAGATCTAGCTCGTTTCGGTATCAAACAGCTTGTCTCGTTTTAAGCAAGAATACATGCTTTTCGCGAAGTTATGAGAGAAAAAATTTTGACGCGTATCACACGGACACTTGTAAAACCGATGTGTTCATATCTAGCTCGTTTTGGTCTAAAAAAGCTTGTTTCGTTGTATTAAGCACGAATACAAGCTTTTCGCGCAGTTATAAGAGAAAACGTTTGACGCGTATCACACGGGCACTTGTAAAACCGATGTGTTCAGATCTAGCTTGTTTTGGTATAAAACAGCTTGTTTCTTTGTATTAGGCACGAATACATGCTTTTCGCGCAGGTATGAAAGAAAACCTTCTGACGCCTATCACACAGACACTTGCAAAACCGATGTTTATATCTAGCTCCTTTCGGTATAAAACAGCTTGTCTCGTTTTAAGCAAGAATACATGCTTTTCGCGAAGTTATGAGAGAAAAAATTTTGACGCGTATCACACGGACACTTGTAAAACCGATGTGTTCAGATCTAGCTCGTTTTGGTATAAAACAGCTTGTTTCTTTGTATTAGCCACGAATACATGCTTTTCGCGCAGTTCATAACTTCAGAAAAAGTTTTCACGCGTAACACACGGACAATTATAAAATCGAGGTGTTCAGATCTAGCTCGTTTTGGTCTAAAACAGCTTATTTCGTTGTTTTAAGCACGAATACACGCTTTTCGCGAAGTTATGAGAGAAAAAGATTTGACGCGTATCACACGGACACTTGTAAAACCGATGTGGTCAGATCTAGCTCGTTTTGGTCTAAAACAGCTAGTTTCGTTGTATTAAGCACGAATACATGCTTTTCGCGAACTTATGAGAGAAAAAGTTTTGACGCGTATCACACAGACACTTCTAAAACCAATGTGTTCAAAATTAGCTCGTTTCGGTCTAAAACAGCTTGTTTCGTTGCTTTAAGAACGATTACATGCTTTTCGCGCAGTTATGAGAGAAAAAGTTTTGACGCCTATCACACGGTCACTTGTAAAACCGATGTGTTCAAATATAACTCGTCTCGGTCTAAAACAGCTTGTTTCGTTGTATTAAGCACGAATACATGTTTTCGCGTAGTTATAAGAGAAAAAGCTTTGACACTTGTAAAACCGATCTGTTCAGATTTAGCTCGTCTCGGTCTAAAACAGCTTGTCTCGTCGTATTAAGCACGAATACATGCTTTTCGCGCAGTTCATAACTTCAGAAACAGTTTTCACGCGTATCACACATACACTTGTAAAATCGAGGTGTTCAGATCATGCTCGTTTTGGTCTAAAACAGCTTGTTTCGTTGTATTAAGCACGAATACACGCTTTTCGCGAAGTTATGAGAGAAAAAGTTTTGACGCTTATCACACGGACACTTGTAAAACCGATGTGTTCAGATCTAGATCGTTTTGTCTAAAACAGCTTGCTTCGTTGCATTAAGCACGAATATATGCTTTTTGCGCAGTTATAAGAGAAAAAGTTTTGACGCGTATCAATGGGACACTTGTAAAACCGGTGTTCAGATTTAGCTCGTTTCGGTCTAAAACAGCCTGTCTTGTTGTATTAAGCACGAATACATGCTTTTCGCGCAGTTATTAGGGAAAACATTTTCACGCGTATCACACGGACACTTGTAAAATCGATGTGTTCAGATCTAGCTCGTTTTGGTCAAAAACAGCTTGTTTCGTTGTATTAGGCACGAATACATGCTTTTCGCGCAGTTATGAGAGAAAACGTTTGACGCGTATCACACGGGCACTTGTAAAACCGATGTGTTCAGATCTAGCTCGTTTTGGTATAAAACAGCTTGTTTCTTTGTATTAGCCACGAATACATGCTTTTCGCGCAGGTATGAAAGAAAAAGTTTTGACGCCTATCACACGGACACTTGCAAAACCGATGTTTAGATCTAGCTCGTTTCGGTATAAAACAGCTTGTCTCGTTTTAAGCAAGAATACATGCTTTTCGCGACGTTATGAGAGAAAAAATTTTGACGCGTATCACGCGGACACTTGTAAAACCGATGTGTTCATATCTTGCTCGTTTTGGTCTAAAACAGCTTGTTTCGTTGTATTAAGTACGAATACATGCTTTTCGCGAACTTATGAGAGAAAAAGTTTTGACGCGTATCACCCGGACACTTGTAAAACCGATGTGTTCATATCTAGCTCGTTTTGGTATAAAACAGCTTGTTTCTTTGTATTAGCCACGAATACATGCTTTTCGCGCAGGTATGAAAGAAAAAGTTTTGACGCCTATCACACGGACACTTGCAAAACCGATGTTTAGATCTAGCTCGTTTCGGTATAAAACAGCTTGTTTCTTTGTATTAGCCACAAATACATGCTTTTCGCGCAGGTATGAAAGAAAAAGTTTTGACGCCTATCACACGGACACTTGCAAAACCGATGTTTAGATCTAGCTCGTTTCGGTATAAAACAGCTTGTTTCGTTGTATTAAGCAAGAATACATGCTTTTCGCGAAGTTATGAGAGAAAAAATTTTGACGCGTATCACCCGGACACTTGTAAAACCGATGTGTTCAGATCTAGCTCGTTTTGGTATAAAACAGCTTGTTTCTTTGTATTAGCCACGAATACATGCTTTTCGCGCAGGTATGAACGAAAAAGTTTTGACGCCTATCACACGGACACTTGCAAAACCGATGTTTAGATCTAGCTCGTTTCGGTATCAAACAGCTTGTCTCGTTTTAAGCAAGAATACATGCTTTTCGCGAAGTTATGAGAGAAAAAATTTTGACGCGTATCACACGGACACTTGTAAAACCGATGTGTTCATATCTAGCTCGTTTTGGTCTAAAAAAGCTTGTTTCGTTGTATTAAGCACGAATACAAGCTTTTCGCGCAGTTATAAGAGAAAACGTTTGACGCGTATCACACGGGCACTTGTAAAACCGATGTGTTCAGATCTAGCTTGTTTTGGTATAAAACAGCTTGTTTCTTTGTATTAGGCACGAATACATGCTTTTCGCACAGGTATGAAAGAAAACGTTCTGACGCCTATCACACAGACACTTGCAAAACCGATGTTTATATCTAGCTCCTTTCGGTATAAAACAGCTTGTCTCGTTTTAAGCAAGAATACATGCTTTTCGCGAAGTTATGAGAGAAAAAATTTTGACGCGTATCACACGGACACTTGTAAAACCGATGTGTTCAGATCTAGCTCGTTTTGGTATAAAACAGCTTGTTTCTTTGTATTAGCCACGAATACATGCTTTTCGCGCAGTTCATAACTTCAGAAAAAGTTTTCACGCGTAACACACGGACAATTATAAAATCGAGGTGTTCAGATCTAGCTCGTTTTGGTCTAAAACAGCTTATTTCGTTGTTTTAAGCACGAATACACGCTTTTCGCGAAGTTATGAGAGAAAAAGATTTGACGCGTATCACACGGACACTTGTAAAACCGATGTGGTCAGATCTAGCTCGTTTTGGTCTAAAACAGCTAGTTTCGTTGTATTAAGCACGAATACATGCTTTTCGCGAACTTATGAGAGAAAAAGTTTTGACGCGTATCACACAGACACTTCTAAAACCAATGTGTTCAAAATTAGCTCGTTTCGGTCTAAAACAGCTTGTTTCGTTGCTTTAAGAACGATTACATGCTTTTCGCGCAGTTATGAGAGAAAAAGTTTTGACGCCTATCACACGGTCACTTGTAAAACCGATGTGTTCAAATATAACTCGTCTCGGTCTAAAACAGCTTGTTTCGTTGTATTAAGCACGAATACATGTTTTCGCGTAGTTATAAGAGAAAAAGCTTTGACACTTGTAAAACCGATCTGTTCAGATTTAGCTCGTCTCGGTCTAAAACAGCTTGTCTCGTCGTATTAAGCACGAATACATGCTTTTCGCGCAGTTCATAACTTCAGAAACAGTTTTCACGCGTATCACACGGACACTTGTAAAATCGAGGTGTTCAGATCTTGCTCGTTTTGGTCTAAAACAGCTTGTTTCGTTGTATTAAGCACGAATACACGCTTTTCGCGAAGTTATGAGAGAAAAAGTTTTGACGCTTATCACACGGACACTTGTAAAACCGATGTGTTCAGATCTAGATCGTTTTGTCTAAAACAGCTTGCTTCGTTGTATTAAGCACGAATATATGCTTTTTGCGCAGTTATAAGAGAAAAAGTTTTGACGCGTATCAATGGGACACTTGTAAAACCGGTGTTCAGATTTAGCTCGTTTCGGTCTAAAACAGCCTGTCTTGTTGTATTAAGCACGAATACATGCTTTTCGCGCAGTTATTAGGGAAAACATTTTCACGCGTATCACACGGACACTTGTAAAATCGATGTGTTCAGATCTAGCTCGTTTTGGTCAAAAACAGCTTGTTTCGTTGTATTAGGCACGAATACATGCTTTTCGCGCAGTTATGAGAGAAAACGTTTGACGCGTATCACACGGGCACTTGTAAAACCGATGTGTTCAGATCTAGCTCGTTTTGGTATAAAACAGCTTGTTTCTTTGTATTAGCCACGAATACATGCTTTTCGCGCAGGTATGAAAGAAAAAGTTTTGACGCCTATCACACGGACACTTGCAAAACCGATGTTTAGATCTAGCTCGTTTCGGTATAAAACAGCTTGTCTCGTTTTAAGCAAGAATACATGCTTTTCGCGACGTTATGAGAGAAAAAATTTTGACGCGTATCACGCGGACACTTGTAAAACCGATGTGTTCATATCTTGCTCGTTTTGGTCTAAAACAGCTTGTTTCGTTGTATTAAGTACGAATACATGCTTTTCGCGAACTTATGAGAGAAAAAGTTTTGACGCGTATCACCCGGACACTTGTAAAACCGATGTGTTCAGATCTAGCTCGTTTTGGTATAAAACAGCTTGTTTCTTTGTATTAGCCACGAATACATGCTTTTCGCGCAGGTATGAAAGAAAAAGTTTTGACGCCTATCACACGGACACTTGCAAAACCGATGTTTAGATCTAGCTCGTTTCGGTATAAAACAGCTTGTCTCGTTTTAAGCAAGAATACATGCTTTTCGCGAAGTTATGAGAGAAAAAATTTTGACGCGTATCACGCGGACACTTGTAAAACCGATGTGTTCATATCTAGCTCGTTTTGGTCTAAAACAGCTTGTTTCGTTGTATTAAGCACGAATACATGCTTTTCGCGAACTTATGAGAGAAAAAGTTTTGACGCGTATCACCCGGACACTTGTAAAACCGATGTGTTCAGATCTAGCTCGTTTTGGTATAAAACAGCTTGTTTCTTTGTATTAGCCACGAATACATGCTTTTTGCGCAGGTATGAAAGAAAAAGTTTTGACGCCTATCACACGGACACTTGCAAAACCGATGTTTAGATCTAGCTCGTTTCGGTATAAAACAGCTTGTCTCGTTTTAAGCAAGAATACATGCTTTTCGCGAAGTTATGAGAGAAAAAAATTTGACGCGTATCACACGGACACTTGTAAAACCGATGTGTTCAGATTTACCTCATTTCGGTCTAAAACAGCTTGTCTCATTGTATTAAGCACGAATACATGCTTTTCGCGCAGTTATGAGAGAAAAAGTTTTTCGCGTATCACACGGACACTTGTAAAACCAATGTGTTCAGATTTAGCTCGTTTCTGTCTAAAACAGCTTGTTTCGTTGCATTAATCACGAATACATGCTTTTCGCGCAGGTATGAAAGAAAAATTTTTGAGGCCTATCACACGGGCACTTGCAAAACCGATTTTTAGAATTCCGCTTCGGTCTAAAACAGCTTGTCTCGTTTTAAGCAAGAATACATGCTTTTCGCGAAGTTATGAGAGAAAAAGTTTTGACGCGTATCACAAGGACACTTGCAAAACCGATGTGTTTAGATTTAGCTCGTTTCGGTCTAAAACAGCTTATTTCGTTGTTTTAAGCACGAATACACGATTTTCGCGAAGTTATGAGAGAAAAAGATTTGACGCGTATCACACGGACACTTGTAAAACCGATGTGGTCAGATCTAGCTCGTTTTGGTCTAAAACAGCTAGTTTCGTTGTATTAAGCACGAATACATGCTTTTCGCGAACTTATGAGAGAAAAAGTTTTGACGCGTATCACACAGACACTTCTAAAACCAATGTGTTCAAAATTAGCTCGTTTCGGTCTAAAACAGCTTGTTTCGTTGCTTTAAGAACGATTCCATGCTTTTCGCGCAGTTATGAGAGAAAAAGTTTTGACGCCTATCACACGGACACTTGTAAAACCGATGTGTTCAAATATAACTCGTCTCGGTCTAAAACAGCTTGTTTCGTTGTATTAAGCACGAATACATGTTTTCGCGCAGTTATAAGAGAAAAAGTTTTGACACTTGTAAAACCGATCTGTTCAGATTTAGCTCGTCTCGGTCTAAAACAGCTTGTCTCGTCGTATTAAGCACGAATACATGCTTTTCGCGCAGTTCATAACTTCAGAAACAGTTTTCACGCGTATCACACGGACACTTGTAAAATCGAGGTGTTCAGATCTTGCTCGTTTTGGTCTAAAACAGCTTGTTTCGTTGTATTAAGCACGAATACACGCTTTTCGTGAAGTTATGAGAGAAAAAGTTTTGACGCTTATCACACGGACACTTGTAAAACCGATGTGTTCAGATCTAGATCGTTTTGTCTAAAACAGCTTGCTTCGTTGTATTAAGCACGAATACATGCTTTTTGCGCAGTTATAAGAGAAAAAGTTTTGACGCGTATCAATGGGACACTTGTAAAACCGGTGTTCAGATTTAGCTCGTTTCGGTCTAAAACAGCCTGTCTTGTTGTATTAAGCACGAATACATGCTTTTCGCGCAGTTATTAGGGAAAACATTTTCACGCGTATCACACGGACACTTGTAAAATCGATGTGTTCAGATCTAGCTCGTTTTGGTCAAAAACAGCTTGTTTCGTTGTATTAGGCACGAATACATGCTTTTCGCGCAGTTATGAGAGAAAACGTTTGACGCTTATCACACGGGCACTTGTAAAACCGATGTGTTCAGATCTAGCTTGTTTTGGTAAAAACAGCTTGTTTCTTTGTATTAGGCACGAATACATGCTTTTCGCGCAGGTATGAAAGAAAACGTTTTGACGCCTATCACACAGACACTTGCAAAACCGATGTTTAGATCTAGCTCCTTTCGGTATAAAACAGCTTGTCTCGTTTTAAGCAAGAATACATGCTTTTCGCGAAGTTATGAGAGAAAAAATTTTGACGCGTATCACACGGACACTTGTAAAACCGATGTGTTCAGATCTAGCTCGTTTTGGTATAAAACAGCTTGTTTCTTTGTATTAGCCACGAATACATGCTTTTCGCGCAGGTATGAAAGAAAAAGTTTTGACGCCTATCACACGGACACTTGCAAAACCGATGTTTAGATCTAGCTCGTTTCGGTATAAAACAGCTTGTCTCGTTTTAAGCAAGAATACATGCTTTTCGCGAAGTTATGAGAGAAAAAATTTTGACGCGTATCACGCGGACACTTGTAAAACCGATGTGTTCATATCTAGCTCGTTTTGGTCTAAAACAGCTTGTTTCGTTGTATTAAGCACGAATACATGCTTTTCGCGAACTTATGAGAGAAAAAGTTTTGACGCGTATCACCCGGACACTTGTAAAACCGATGTGTTCAGATCTAGCTCGTTTTGGTATAAAACAGCTTGTTTCTTTGTATTAGCCACGAATACATGCTTTTCGCGCAGGTATGAAAGAAAAAGTTTTGACGCCTATCACACGGACACTTGCAAAACCGATGTTTAGATCTAGCTCGTTTCGGTATAAAACAGCTTGTCTCGTTTTAAGCAAGAATACATGCTTTTCGCGAAGTTATGAGAGAAAAAAATTTGACGCGTATCACACGGACACTTGTAAAACCGATGTGTTCAGATTTACCTCATTTCGGTCTAAAACAGCTTGTCTCATTGTATTAAGCACGAATACATGCTTTTCGCGCAGTTCATAACTTCAGAAACAGTTTTCACGCGTATCACACGGACACTTGTAAAATCGAGGTGTTCAGATCTTGCTCGTTTTGGTCTAAAACAGCTTGTTTCGTTGTATTAAGCACGAATACACGCTTTTCGCGAAGTTATGAGAGAAAAAGTTTTGACGTTTATCACACGGACACTTGTAAAACCGATGTGTTCAGATCTAGATCGTTTTGTCTAAAACAGCTTGCTTCGTTGTATTAAGCACGAATACATGCTTTTTGCGCAGTTATAAGAGAAAAAGTTTTGACGCGTATCACAGGGACACTTGTAAAACAGGTGTTCAGATTTAGCTCGTTTCGGTCTAAAACAGCCTGTCTCGTTGTATTAAGCACGAATACATGCTTTTCGCGAACTTATGAGAGAAAAAGTTTTGACGCGTATCACACAGACACTTCTAAAACCAATGTGTTCAAAATTAGCTCGTTTCGGTCTAAAACAGCTTGTTTCGTTGCTTTAAGAACGATTCCATGCTTTTCGCGCAGCTATGAGAGAAAAAGTTTTGACGCCTATCACACGGACACTTGTAAAACCGATGTGTTCAAATATAACTCGTCTCGGTCTAAAACAGCTTGTTTCGTTGTATTAAGCACGAATACATGTTTTCGCGCAGTTATAAGAGAAAAAGTTTTGACACTTGTAAAACCGATCTGTTCAGATTTAGCTCGCCTCGGTCTAAAACAGCTTGTCTCGTCGTATTAAGCACGAATACATGCTTTTCGCGCAGTTCATAACTTCAGAAACAGTTTTCACGCGTATCACACGGACACTTGTAAATCGAGGTGTTCAGATCTTGCTCGTTTTGGTCTAAAACAGCTTGTTTCGTTGTATTAAGCACGAATACACGCTTTTCGTGATGTTATGAGAGAAAAAGTTTTGACGCTTATCACACGGACACTTGTAAAACCGATGTGTTCAGATCTAGATCGTTTTGTCTAAAACAGCTTGCTTCGTTGTATTAGGCACGAATACATGCTTTTTGCGCAGTTATAAGAGAAAAAGTTTTGACGCGTATCAATGGGACACTTGTAAAACCGGTGTTCAGATTTAGCTCGTTTCGGTCTAAAACAGCCTGTCTTGTTGTATTAAGCACGAATACATGCTTTTCGCGCAGTTATTAGGGAAAACATTTTCACGCGTATCACACGGACACTTGTAAAATCGATGTGTTCAGATCTAGCTCGTTTTGGTCAAAAACAGCTTGTTTCGTTGTATTAGGCACGAATACATGCTTTTCGCGCAGTTATGAGAGAAAACGTTTGACGCGTATCACACGGGCACTTGTAAAACCGATGTGTTCAGATCTAGCTTGTTTTGGTATAAAACAGCTTGTTTCTTTGTATTAGGCACGAATACATGCTTTTCGCGCAGGTATGAAAGAAAACGTTTTGACGCCTATCACACAGACACTTGCAAAACCGATGTTTAGATCTAGCTCCTTTCGGTATAAAACAGCTTGTCTCGTTTTAAGCAAGAATACATGCTTTTCGCGAAGTTATGAGAGAAAAAATTTTGACGCGTATCACACGGACACTTGTAAAACCGATGTGTTCAGATCTAGCTCGTTTTGGTATAAAACAGCTTGTTTCTTTGTATTAGCCACGAATACATGCTTTTCGCGCAGGTATGAAACAAAACGTTTTGACGCCTATCACACGGACACTTGCAAAACCGATGTTTAGATCTAGCTCGTTTCGGTATAAAACAGCTTGTCTCGTTTTAAGCAAGAATACATGCTTTTCGCGAAGTTATGAGAGAAAACAATTTGACGCGTATCACGCGGACACTTGTAAAACCGATGTGTTCATATCTAGCTCGTTTTGGTCTAAAACAGCTTGTTTCGTTGTATTAAGCACGAATACATGCTTTTCGCGAACTTATGAGAGAAAAAGTTTTGAAGCGTATCACCCGGACACTTGTAAAACCGATGTGTTCAGATCTAGCGCGTTTTGGTATAAAACAGCTTGTTTCTTTGTATTAGCCACGAATACATGCTTTTCGCGCAGGTATGAAAGAAAAAGTTTTGACGCCTATCACACGGACACTTGCAAAACCGATGTTTAGATCTAGCTCGTTTCGGTATAAAACAGCTTGTCTCGTTTTAAGCAAGAATACATGCTTTTCGCGAAGTTATGAGAGAAAAAAATTTGACGCGTATCACACGGACACTTGTAAAACCGATGTGTTCAGATTTACCTCATTTCGGTCTAAAACAGCTTGTCTCATTGTATTAAGCACGAATACATGCTTTTCGCGCAGTTATGAGAGAAAAAGTTTTTCGCGTATCACACGGACACTGTAAAACCAATGTGTTCAGATTTAGCTCGTTTCTGTCTAAAACAGCTTGTTTCGTTGCATTAATCACGAATACATGCTTTTCGCGCAGGTATGAAAGAAAAAGTTTTGAGGCCTATCACACGGGCACTTGCAAAACCGATGTTTAGAATTCCGCTTCGGTCTAAAACAGCTTGTCTCGTTTTAAGCAAGAATACATGCTTTTCGAGAAGTTATGAGAGAAAAAGTTTTGACGCGTATCACAAGGACACTTGCAAAACCGATGTGTTTAGATTTAGCTCGTTTCGGTCTAAAACAGCTTATTTCGTTGTTTTAAGCACGAATACACGATTTTCGCGAAGTTATGAGAGAAAAAGATTTGACGCGTATCACACAGACACTTCTAAAACCAATGTGTTCAAAATTAGCTCGTTTCGGTCTAAAACAGCTTGTTTCGTTGCTTTAAGAACGATTCCATGCTTCTCGCGCAGTTATGAGAGAAAAAGTTTTGACGCCTATCACACGGACACTTGTAAAACCGATGTGTTCAAATATAACTCGTCTCGGTCTAAAACAGCTTGTTTCGTTGTATTAAGCACGAATACATGTTTTCGCGCAGTTATAAGAGAAAAAGTTTTGACACTTGTAAAACCGATCTGTTCAGATTTAGCTCGTCTCGGTCTAAAACAGCTTGTCTCGTCGTATTAAGCACGAATACATGCTTTTCGCGCAGTTCATAACTTCAGAAACAGTTTTCACGCGTATCACACGGACACTTGTAAAATCGAGGTGTTCAGATCTTGCTCGTTTTGGTCTAAAACAGCTTGTTTCGTTGTAATAAGCACGAATACACGCTTTTCGCGAAGTTATGAGAGAAAAAGTTTTGACGCTTATCACACGGACACTTGTAAAACCGATGTGTTCAGATCTAGATCGTTTTGTCTAAAACAGCTTGCTTCGTTGTATTAAGCACGAATACATGCTTTTTGCGCAGTTATAAGAGAAAAAGTTTTGACGCGTATCACAGGGACACTTGTAAAACCGGTGTTCAGATTTAGCTCGTTTCGGTCTAAAACAGCCTGTCTCGTTGTATTAAGCACGAATACATGCTTTTCGCGCAGTTATTAGGGAAAACATTTTCACGCGTATCACACGGACACTTGTAAAATCGATGTGTTCAGATCTAGCTCGTTTTGGTCAAAACAGCTTGTTTCGTTGTATTAGGCACGAATACATGATTTTCGCGCAGTTATGAGAGAAAAGGTTTTGACGCGTATCACACGGACACTTGTAAAACCGATGAGTTCAGGTTTAGCTCGTTTCGGTCTAAAACAGCTTGTCTCGTTGTATTCAACACGAATACATGCTTTTCGCGCAGTTATGAGAGAAAAAGTTTTGACGCGTATCACACGGACACTTGTAAAACCGATCCGTTTAGATTTAGCTCGTTTCGGTCTAAAACAGCTTGTTTCGTTGTATTAAGCACGAATACATGCTTTTCGCGCACGTATGAAAGAAAAAGTTTTGACGCATATCACACGGACGCTTGTAAAACCGATGTGTTCAGATCTAGCTCGTTTTGGCCTAAAACAGCTTGTTTCGTTGTATTAAGCACGAATACATGCTTTTCGCAAACTTATGAGAGAAAAAGTTTTGACGCGTATCACACGGACACTTGTAAATCCGATGGGTTCAGATCTAGCTCGCTTTGGTCTAAAACAGCTTGTTTCGTTGTTATAAGCACTAGTACATGCTTTTCGCGCAGTTATGAGAGAAAAAGTTTTGAGGCCTATCACACGGACACTTGCAAAAAGCGATGTGTTCAGGTCTAGCTCGTTTCGGTCTAAAACAGCTTGTCTCGTTGTATTAAGCACGAATACATGCTTTTCGCGCAGTTATCAGAGACAAAGTTTTGACGCGTATCACACGGACACTTGTAAATCCGATGGGTTCAGATCTAGCTCACTTTGGTCTAAAACAGCTTGTTTCGTTGTATTAGGCACTAGTACATGCTTTTCGCGAACTTATGAGAGAAAAGGATTTGACGCGTATCACACGGACAGTTGTAAAACCGATGTGTTCAGATTTAGCTTGTTTCGGTCTAAAACAGCTTGTTGCGCTGTATTAAGCACGAATACATGCTTGTCGCGTAGGTATGAGAGAAAACGTTTTGACGCCTATCACACGAACACTTGTAAAACCGATGTGTTCAGATCTAGCTTGTTTTGGTATAAAACAGCTTGTTGCTTTGTATTAGGCACGAATACATGCTTTTCGCGCAGGTATGAAAGAAAAAGTTTTGGCGCCTATCACACGGACACTTGCAAAACCGATGTGTTTAGATTTAGCTCGTTTCGGTATAAAACAGCTTATTTCGTTGTTTTAAGCACGAATACACGCTTTTCGCGCAGTTATAAGAGAAAAAGTTTTGACGCGTATCACATGGACACTTGTAAATCCGATGTGTTCATATCTAGCTCGTTTTGGTCTAAAAAAGCTTGTTTCGTTGTATTAAGCACGAATACATGCTTTTCGCGAACTTATGAGAGAAAAAGTTTTGAAGCGTATCACCCGGACACTTGTAAAACCGATGTGTTCAGATTTAGCTCGTTTCGGTCTAAAACAGCTTGTTTCGTTGTTTTAAGAACGATTACATGTTTTCGCGCAGTTATAAGAGAAAAAGTTTTGACGCGTATCACATGGACACTTGTAAAACCGATGTGTTCAGATTTAGGTCGTTTCGGTCTAAAACAGCTTGCCTCGTTGTATTAAGCACGAATACATGCTTTTCGCGCAGTTCATAACTTCAGAAAAGTTTTCACGCGTATCACACGGACAATTATAAAATCGAGGTGTTCAGATCTAGCTCGTTTTGGTCTAAAACAGCTTGGTTCGTTGTAATAAGCACGAATATATGCTTTTCGCGAACTTATGAGAGAAAACGTTTTGACGGCTATCACACGGACACTTGTAAAACCGATGTGTTCAGATTTAGCTAGTTTCGGTCTAAAACAGCTTGTTTCGTTGTTTTAAGAACGAATACATGGTTTTCGCGCAGTTATGAGAGAAAACGTTTTGACGCCTATCACACGGACACTTGCAAAACCGATGTTTTTGGATCAAGCCCGTTTTGGTCTAAAACAGCTCTTTTCGTTGTATGAAGCACAAATACAAGCTTTTCGTGCAGTTATAAGAGAAAACGTTTGACGCGTATCACACGGGCACTTGTAAAACCGATGTGTTCAGATCTAGCTTGTTTTGGTATAAAACAGCTTGTTTCTTTGTATTAGGCACGAATACATGCTTTTCGCGCAGGTATGAAAGAAAACGTTTTGACGCCTATCACACAGACACTTGCAAAACCGATGTTTAGATCTAGCTCCTTTCGGTATAAAACAGCTTGTCTCGTTTTAAGCAAGAATACATGCTTTTCGCGAAGTTATGAGAGAAAAAATTTTGACGCGTATCACATGGACACTTGTAAAACCGATGTGTTCATATCTAGCTCGTTTTGGTCTAAAAAAGCTTGTTTCGTTGTATTAAGCACGAATACATGCTTTTCGCGAACTTATGAGAGAAAAGTTTTGACGCGTATCACCCGGACACTTGTAAAACCGATGTGTTCAGATTTAGCTCGTTTCGGTCTAAAACAGCTTGTTTCGTTGTTTTAAGAACGATTACATGCTTTTCGCGCAGTTATGAGAGAAAACGTTTTGACGGCTATCACACGGACACTTGTAAAACCGATGTGTTCAGATCAAACCCGTTTCGGTCTAAAACAGCTTGTTTCGTTGTATTAAGCACGAATACATGTTTTCGCGCAGTTATAAGAGAAAAAGTTTTGACGCGTATCACATGGACACTTGTAAAACCGATGTGTTCAGATTTAGGTCGTTTCGGTCTAAAACAGCTTGCCTCGTTGTATTAAGCACGAATACATGCTTTTCGCGCAGTTCATACCTTCAGAAAAAGTTTTCACGCGTATCACACGGACAATTATAAAATCGAGGTGTTCAGATCTAGCTCGTTTTGGTCTAAAACAGCTGTTTCGTTGTAATAAGCACGAATATATGCTTTTCGCGAACTTATGAGAGAAAATGTATCGACGCGTATCACACGGACACTTGTAAATCCGATGGGTTCAGATCTAGCTCACTTTGGTCTAAAACAGCTTGTTTCGTTGTATTAGGCACTAGTACATGCTTTTCGCGAACTTATGAGAGAAAAGGATTTGACGCGTATCACACGGACAGTTGTAAAACCGATGTGTTCAGATTTAGCTTGTTTCGGTCTAAAACAGCTTGTTGCGCTGTATTAAGCACGAATACATGCTTGTCGCGTAGGTATGAGAGAAAACGTTTTGACGCCTATCACACGAACACTTGTAAAACCGATGTGTTCAGATCTAGCTTGTTTTGGTATAAAACAGCTTGTTGCTTTGTATTAGGCACGAATACATGCTTTTCGCGCAGGTATGAAAGAAAAAGTTTTGGCGCCTATCACACGGACACTTGCAAAACCGATGTGTTTAGATTTAGCTCGTTTCGGTATAAAACAGCTTATTTCGTTGTTTTAAGCACGAATACACGCTTTTCGCGCAGTTATAAGAGAAAAAGTTTTGACGCGTATCACATGGACACTTGTAAATCCGATGTGTTCATATCTAGCTCGTTTTGGTCTAAAAAAGCTTGTTTCGTTGTATTAAGCACGAATACATGCTTTTCGCGAACTTATGAGAGAAAAAGTTTTGAAGCGTATCACCCGGACACTTGTAAAACCGATGTGTTCAGATTTAGCTCGTTTCGGTCTAAAACAGCTTGTTTCGTTGTTTTAAGAACGATTACATGTTTTCGCGCAGTTATAAGAGAAAAAGTTTTGACGCGTATCACATGGACACTTGTAAAACCGATGTGTTCAGATTTAGGTCGTTTCGGTCTAAAACAGCTTGCCTCGTTGTATTAAGCACGAATACATGCTTTTCGCGCAGTTCATAACTTCAGAAAAGTTTTCACGCGTATCACACGGACAATTATAAAATCGAGGTGTTCAGATCTAGCTCGTTTTGGTCTAAAACAGCTTGGTTCGTTGTAATAAGCACGAATATATGCTTTTCGCGAACTTATGAGAGAAAACGTTTTGACGGCTATCACACGGACACTTGTAAAACCGATGTGTTCAGATTTAGCTAGTTTCGGTCTAAAACAGCTTGTTTCGTTGTTTTAAGAACGAATACATGGTTTTCGCGCAGTTATGAGAGAAAACGTTTTGACGCCTATCACACGGACACTTGCAAAACCGATGTTTTTGGATCAAGCCCGTTTTGGTCTAAAACAGCTCTTTTCGTTGTATGAAGCACAAATACAAGCTTTTCGCGCAGTTATAAGAGAAAACGTTTGACGCGTATCACACGGGCACTTGTAAAACCGATGTGTTCAGATCTAGCTTGTTTTGGTATAAAACAGCTTGTTTCTTTGTATTAGGCACGAATACATGCTTTTCGCGCAGGTATGAAAGAAAACGTTTTGACGCCTATCACACAGACACTTGCAAAACCGATGTTTAGATCTAGCTCCTTTCGGTATAAAACAGCTTGTCTCGTTTTAAGCAAGAATACATGCTTTTCGCGAAGTTATGAGAGAAAAAATTTTGACGCGTATCACATGGACACTTGTAAAACCGATGTGTTCATATCTAGCTCGTTTTGGTCTAAAAAAGCTTGTTTCGTTGTATTAAGCACGAATACATGCTTTTCGCGAACTTATGAGAGAAAAGTTTTGACGCGTATCACCCGGACACTTGTAAAACCGATGTGTTCAGATTTAGCTCGTTTCGGTCTAAAACAGCTTGTTTCGTTGTTTTAAGAACGATTACATGCTTTTCGCGCAGTTATGAGAGAAAACGTTTTGACGGCTATCACACGGACACTTGTAAAACCGATGTGTTCAGATCAAACCCGTTTCGGTCTAAAACAGCTTGTTTCGTTGTATTAAGCACGAATACATGTTTTCGCGCAGTTATAAGAGAAAAAGTTTTGACGCGTATCACATGGACACTTGTAAAACCGATGTGTTCAGATTTAGGTCGTTTCGGTCTAAAACAGCTTGCCTCGTTGTATTAAGCACGAATACATGCTTTTCGCGCAGTTCATACCTTCAGAAAAAGTTTTCACGCGTATCACACGGACAATTATAAAATCGAGGTGTTCAGATCTAGCTCGTTTTGGTCTAAAACAGCTGTTTCGTTGTAATAAGCACGAATATATGCTTTTCGCGAACTTATGAGAGAAAATGTATCGACGCGTATCACACGGACACTTGTAAAACCGATGTGTTCAGATTTATCTAGTTTCGGTCTAAAACAGCTTGTTTCGTTGTTTTAAGAACGAATACATGCTTTTCGCGCAGTTATGAGAGAAAACGTTTTGACGCCTATCACACGGACACTTGCAAAGCCGATGTTTTTGGATCAAGCCCGTTTTGGTCTAAAACAGCTCTTTTCGTTGTATGAAGCACGAATACAAGCTTTTCGCGCAGTTATAAGAGAAAACGTTTGACGCGTATCACACGGGCACTTGTAAAACCGATGTGTTCAGATCTAGCTTGTTTTGGTATAAAACAGCTTGTTTCTTTGTATTAGGCACGAATACATGCTTTTCGCGCAGGTATGAAAGAAAACGTTTTGACGCCTATCACACAGACACTTGCAAAACCGATGTTTAGATCTAGCTCCTTTCGGTATAAAACAGCTTGTCTCGTTTTAAGCAAGAACACATGCTTTTCGCGAAGTTATGAGAGAAAAAATTTTGACGCGTATCACACGGACACTTGTAAAACCGATGTGTTCAGATCTAGCTCGTTTTGGTATAAAACAGCTTGTTTCTTTGTATTAGCCACGAATACATGCTTTTCGCGCAGGTATGAAAGAAAAAGTTTTGACGCCTATCACACGGACACTTGCAAAACCGATGTTTTGATCTAGCTCGTTTCGGTATAAAACAGCTTGTCTCGTTTTAAGCAAGAATACATGCTTTTCGGGAAGTTATGAGAGAAAAAATTTTGACGCGTATCACACGGACACTTGTAAAACCAATGTGTTCATATCTAGCTCGTTTTGGTCTAAAACAGCTTGTTTCGTTGTATTAAGCACGAATACATGCTTTTCGCGAACTTATGAGAGAAAAAGTTTTGACGCGTATCACCCGGACACTTGTAAAACCGATGTGTTCAGATTTAGCTCGTTTCGGTCTAAAACAGCTTGTTTCGTTGTTTTAAGAACGAATACATGCTTTTCGCGCAGTTATGAGAGAAAACGTTTTGAGGCTATCACACGGACACTTGTAAAACCGATGTGTTCAGATCAAACCCGTTTCGGTCTAAAACAGCTTCTTTCGTTGTATTAAGCACGAATACATGTTTTCGCGCAGTTATAAGAGAAAAAGTTTTGACGCGTATCACATGGACACTTGTAAAACCGATGTGTTCAGATTCAGCTCGTTTCGGTCTAAAACAGCTTGCCTCGTTGTATTAGGCACGAATACATGCTTTTCGCGCAGTTCATAACTTCAGAAAAAGTTTTCACGCGTATCACACGGACAAATATAAAATCGAGGTGTTCAGATCTAGCTCGTTTTGGTCTAAAACAGCTTGTTTCGTTGTATTAAGCACGAATATATGCTTTTCGCGAACTTATGAGAGAAAAAGTATCGACGCGTGTCACACGGACACTTGTAAAAGTGATGTGTTAAGATTTAGCTCATTTCGGTCTAAAACAGCTTGTCTCATTGTATTAAGCACGAATACATGCTTTTCGCGCAGTTATGAGAGAAAAAGTTTTTTCGCGTATCACACGGACACTTGTAAAACCAATGTGTTCAGATTTAGCTCGTTTCTGTCTAAAACAGCTTGTTTCGTTGCATTATTCACGAATACATGCTTTTCGCGCAGGTATGAAAGAAAAAGTTTTGAGGCCTATCACACGGGCACCTGCAAAACCGATGTTTAGAATTCCGTTTCGGTCTAAAACAGCTTGTCTCGTTTTAAGCAAGAATACATGCTTTTCGCGAAGTTATGAGAGAAAAAGTTTTGACGCGTATCACAAGGACACTTGCAAAACCGATGAGTCTTGATTTAGCTCGTTTCGGTCTAAAACAGCTTATTTCGTTGTTTTAAGCACGAATACACGCTTTTTGCGAAGTTATGAGAGAAAAAGATTTGACGCGTATCACACGGACACTTGTAAAACCGATGTGGTCAGATCTAGCTCGTTTTGGTCTAAAACAGCTAGTTTCGTTGTATTAAGCACGAATACATGCTTTTCGCGAACTTATGAGAGAAAAAGTTTTGACGCGTATCACACAGACACTTCTAAAACCAATGTGTTCAAAATTAGCTCGTTTCGGTTTAAAACAGCTTGTTTCGTTGCTTTAAGAACGATTACATGCTTTTCGCGCAGTTATGAGAGAAAAAGTTTTGACGCCTATCACACGGACACTTGTAAAACCGATGTGTTCAAATATAACTCGTCTCGGTCTAAAACAGCTTGTTTCGTTGTATTAAGCACGAATACATGTTTTCGCGCAGTTATAAGAGAAAAAGTTTTGACACTTGTAAAACCGATCTGTTCAGATTTAGCTCGTCTCGGTCTAAAACAACTTGTCTCGTCGAATTAAGCATGAATACATGCTTTTCGCGCAGTTCATAACTTCAGAAACAGTTTTCACGCGTATCACACGGACACTTGTAAAATCGAGGTGTTCAGATCTTGCTCGTTTTGGTCTAAAACAGCTTGTTTCGTTGTATTAAGCACGAATACACGCTTTTCGCGAAGTTATGAGAAAAAGTTTTGACGCTTATCACACGGACACTTGTAAAACCAATGTGTTCAGATCTAGATCGTTTTGTCTAAAACAGCTTGCTTCGTTGTATTAAGCACGAATACATGCTTTTTGCGCAGTTATAAGAGAAAAAGTTTTGACGCGTATCAATGGGACACTTGTAAAACCGGTGTTCAGATTTAGCTCGTTTCGGTCTAAAACAGCCTGTCTTGTTGTATTAAGCACGAATACATGCTTTTCGCGCAGTTATTAGGGAAAACATTTTCACGCGTATCACACGGACACTTGTAAAATCGATGTGTTCAGATCTAGCTCGTTTTGGTCAAAAACAGCTTGTTTCGTTGTATTAGGTACGAATACATGCTTTTCGCGCAGTTATGAGAGAAAACGTTTGACGCGTATCACACGGGCACTTGTAAAACCGATGTGTTCAGATCTAGCTTGTTTTGGTATAAAACAGCTTGTTTCTTTGTATTAGGCACGAATACATGCTTTTCGCGCAGGTATGAAAGAAAAAGTTTTGACGCCTATCACACGGACACTTGCAAAACCGATGTTTAGATCTAGCTCGTTTCGGTCTAAAACAGCTTGTTTCGTTGCTTTAAGAACGATTACATGCTTTTCGCGCAGTTATGAGAGAAAAAGTTTTGACGCCTATCACACGGACACTTGTAAAACCGATGTGTTCAAATATAACTCGTCTCGGTCTAAAACAGCTTGTTTCGTTGTATTAAGCACGAATACATGTTTTCGCGCAGTTATAAGAGAAAAAGTTTTGACACTTGTAAAACCGATCTGTTCAGATTTAGCTCGTCTCGGTCTAAAACAGCTTGTCTCGTCGTATTAAGCACGAATACATGCTTTTCGCGCAGTTCATAACTTCAGAAACAGTTTTCACGCGTATCACACGGACACTTGTAAAATCGAGGTGTTCAGATCTTGCTCGTTTTGATCTAAAACAGCTTGTTTCGTTGTATTAAGCACGAATACACGCTTTTCGCGAAGTTATGAGAGAAAAAGTTTTGACGCTTATCACACGGACACTAGTAAAACCGATGTGTTCAGATCTAGATCGTTTTGTCTAAAACAGCTTGCTTCGTTGTATTAAGCACGAATACATGCTTTTTGCGCAGTTATAAGAGAAAAAGTTTTGACGCGTATCAATGGGACACTTGTAAAACCGGTGTTCAGATTTAGCTCGTTTCGGTCTAAAACAGCCTGTCTTGTTGTATTAAGCACGAATACATGCTTTTCGCGCAGTTATTAGGGAAAACATTTTCACGCGTATCACACGGACACTTGTAAAATCGATGTGTTCAGATCTAGCTCGTTTTGGTCAAAAACAGCTTGTTTCGTTGTATTAGGCACGAATACATGCTTTTCGCGCAGTTATGAGAGAAAACGTTTGACGCGTATCACACGGACACTTGTAAAACCGATGTGGTCAGATCTAGCTCGTTTTGGTATAAAACAGCTTGTTTCTTTGTATTAGCCACGAATACATGCTTTTCGCGCAGGTATGAATGAAAAAGTTTTGACGCCTATCACACGGACACTTGCAAAACCGATGTTTAGATCTAGCTCGTTTCGGTATAAAACAGCTTGTCTCGTTTTAAGCAAGAATACATGCTTTTCGCGAAGTTATGAGAGAAAAATTTTGACGCGTATCACGCGGACACTTGTAAAACCGATGTGTTCATATCTAGCTCGTTTTGGTCTAAAACAGCTTGTTTCGTTGTATTAAGCACGAATACATGCTTTTCGCGAACTTATGAGAGAAAAAGTTTTGACGCGTATCACCCGGACACTTGTAAAACCGATGTGTTCAGATCTAGCTCGTTTTGGTATAAAACAGCTTGTTTCTTTGTATTAGCCACGAATACATGCTTTTCGCGCAGGTATGAAAGGAAAAGTTTTGACGCCTATCACACGGACACTTGCAAAACCGATGTTTAGATCTAGCTCGTTTCGGTATAAAACAGCTTTCTCGTTTTAAGCAAGAATACATGCTTTTCGCGAAGTTATGAGAGAAAAAATTTTGACGCGTATCACACGGACACTTGTAAAACCGATGTGTTCAGATTTAGCTCATTTCGGTCTAAAACAGCTTGTCTCATTGTATTAAGCACGAATACATGCTTTTCGCGCAGTTATGAGAGAAAAAGTTTTTTCGCGCATCACACGGACACTTGTAAAACCAATGTGTTCAGATTTAGCTCGTTTCTGTCTAAAACAGCTTGTTTCGTTGCATTAATCACGAATACATGCTTTTCGCGCAGGTATGAAAGAAAAAGTTTTGAGGCCTATCACACGGGCACTTGCAAAACCGATGTTTAGAATTCCGTTTCGGTCTAAAACAGCTTGTCTCGTTTTAAGCAAGACTACATGCTTTTCGCGAAGTTATGAGAGAAAAAGTTTTGACGCGTATCACAAGGACACTTGCAAAACCGATGTGTTTAGATTTAGCTCGTTTCGGTCTAAAACAGCTTATTTCGTTGTTTTAAGCACGAATACACGATTTTCGCGAAGTTATGAGAGAAAAAGATTTGACGCGTATCACACGGACACTTGTAAAACCGATGTGGTCAGATCTAGCTCGTTTTGGGTCTAAAACAGCTAGTTTCGTTGTATTAAGCACGAATACATGCTTTTCGCGAACATATGAGAGAAAAAGTTTTGACGCGTATCACACAGACACTTCTAAAACCAATGTGTTGAAAATTAGCTCGTTTCGGTCTAAAACAGCTTGTTTCGTTGCTTTAAGAACGATTACATGCTTTTCGCGCAGTTATGAGAGAAAAAGTTTTGACGCCTATCACACGGACACTTGTAAAACCGATGTGTTCAAATATAACTCGTCTCGGTCTAAAACAGCTTGTTTCGTTGTATTAAGCACGAATACATGTTTTCACGCAGTTATAAGAGAAAAAGTTTTGACACTTGTAAAACCGATCTGTTCAGATTTAGCTCGTCTCGGTCTAAAACAGCTTGTCTCGTCGTATTAGGCACGAATACATGCTTTTCGCGCAGTTCATAACTTCTGAAACAGTTTTCACGCGTATCACACGGACACTTGTAAAATCGAGGTGTTCAGATCTTGCTCGTTTTGGTCTAAAACAGCTTGTTTCGTTGTATTAAGCACGAATACACGCTTTTCGCGAAGTTATGAGAGAAAAAGTTTTGACGCTTATCACACGGACACTTGTAAAACCGATGTGTTCAGATCTAGATCGTTTTGTCTAAAACAGCTTACTTCGTTGTATTAAGCACGAATACATGCTTTTTGCGCAGTTATAAGAAAAAAATTTTTAAGCGTATCACAGGGACACTTGTAAAACCGGTGTTCAGATTTAGCTCGTTTCGGTCTAAAACAGCCTGTCTCGTTGTATTAAGCACGAATACCTGCTTTTCGCGCAGTTATTAGGGAAAACATTTTCACGCGTATCACACGGACACTTGTAAAATCGATGTGTTCAGATCTAGCTCGTTTTGGTCAAAACAGCTTGTTTCGTTGTATTAGGCACGAATACATGCTTTTCGCGCAGTTATGAGAGAAAAGGTTTTGACGCGTATCACACGGACACTTGTAAAACCGATGAGTTCAGGTTTAGCTCGTTTCGGTCTAAAGCAGCTTGTCTCGTTGTATTAAACACGAATGCATGTTTTCGCGCAGTTATGAGAGAAAAAGTTTTGACGCGTATCACACGGACACTTGTAAAACCGATCCGTTCAGATTTAGCTCTTTTCGGTCTAAAACAGCTTGTTTCGTTGTATTAAGCACGAATACATGCTTTTCGCGCACGTATGAAAGAAAAAGTTTTGACGCATATCACACGGACACTTGTAAAACCGATGTGTTCAGATCTAGCTCGTTTTGGCCTAAAACAGCTTGTTTCGTTGTATTAAGCACGAATACATGCTTTTCGCAAACTTATGAGAGAAAAAGTTTTGACGCGTATCACACGGACACTTGTAAATCCGATGGGTTCAGATCTAGCTCGCTTTGGTCTAAAACAGCTTGTTTCGTTGTATTAAGCACTAGTACATGCTTTTCGCGCAGTTATGAGAGAAAAAGTTTTGAGGCCTATCACACGGACACTTGCAAAAAGCGATGTGTTCAGATCTAGCTCGTTTCGGTCTAAAACAGCTTGTCTCGTTGTATTAAGCACGAATACATGCTTTTCGCGCAGTTATCAGAGACAAAGTTTTGACGCGTATCACACGGACACTTGTAAATCCGATGGGTTCAGATCTAGCTCACTTTGGTCTAAAACAGCTTGTTTCGTTGTATTAAGCACTAGTACATGCTTTTCGCGAACTTATGAGAGAAAAGGATTTGACGCGTATCACACGGACACTTGTAAAACCGATGTGTTCAGATTTAGCTTGTTTCGGTCTAAAACAGCTTGTTGCGCTGTATTAAGCACGAATACATGCTTGTCGCGTAGGTATGAGAGAAAACGTTTTGACGCCTATCACACGAACACTTGCAAAACCGATGTGTTTGGATCTAGCTCGTTTTGGTCGAAAACAGCTTGTCTCGTTGTATTAGCCACGAATACATGCTTTTCGCGCAGGTATGAATGAAAAAGTTTTGACGCCTATCACACGGACACTTGCAAAACCGATGTTTAGATCTAGCTCGTTTCGGTATAAAACAGCTTGTCTCGTTTTAAGCAAGAATACATGCTTTTCGCGAAGTTATGAGAGAAAAATTTTGACGCGTATCACGCGGACACTTGTAAAACCGATGTGTTCATATCTAGCTCGTTTTGGTCTAAAACAGCTTGTTTCGTTGTATTAAGCACGAATACATGCTTTTCGCGAACTTATGAGAGAAAAAGTTTTGACGCGTATCACCCGGACACTTGTAAAACCGATGTGTTCAGATCTAGCTCGTTTTGGTATAAAACAGCTTGTTTCTTTGTATTAGCCACGAATACATGCTTTTCGCGCAGGTATGAAAGGAAAAGTTTTGACGCCTATCACACGGACACTTGCAAAACCGATGTTTAGATCTAGCTCGTTTCGGTATAAAACAGCTTTCTCGTTTTAAGCAAGAATACATGCTTTTCGCGAAGTTATGAGAGAAAAAATTTTGACGCGTATCACACGGACACTTGTAAAACCGATGTGTTCAGATTTAGCTCATTTCGGTCTAAAACAGCTTGTCTCATTGTATTAAGCACGAATACATGCTTTTCGCGCAGTTATGAGAGAAAAAGTTTTTTCGCGCATCACACGGACACTTGTAAAACCAATGTGTTCAGATTTAGCTCGTTTCTGTCTAAAACAGCTTGTTTCGTTGCATTAATCACGAATACATGCTTTTCGCGCAGGTATGAAAGAAAAAGTTTTGAGGCCTATCACACGGGCACTTGCAAAACCGATGTTTAGAATTCCGTTTCGGTCTAAAACAGCTTGTCTCGTTTTAAGCAAGACTACATGCTTTTCGCGAAGTTATGAGAGAAAAAGTTTTGACGCGTATCACAAGGACACTTGCAAAACCGATGTGTTTAGATTTAGCTCGTTTCGGTCTAAAACAGCTTATTTCGTTGTTTTAAGCACGAATACACGATTTTCGCGAAGTTATGAGAGAAAAAGATTTGACGCGTATCACACGGACACTTGTAAAACCGATGTGGTCAGATCTAGCTCGTTTTGGGTCTAAAACAGCTAGTTTCGTTGTATTAAGCACGAATACATGCTTTTCGCGAACATATGAGAGAAAAAGTTTTGACGCGTATCACACAGACACTTCTAAAACCAATATGTTGAAAATTAGCTCGTTTCGGTCTAAAACAGCTTGTTTCGTTGCTTTAAGAACGATTACATGCTTTTCGCGCAGTTATGAGAGAAAAAGTTTTGACGCCTATCACACGGACACTTGTAAAACCGATGTGTTCAAATATAACTCGTCTCGGTCTAAAACAGCTTGTTTCGTTGTATTAAGCACGAATACATGTTTTCACGCAGTTATAAGAGAAAAAGTTTTGACACTTGTAAAACCGATCTGTTCAGATTTAGCTCGTCTCGGTCTAAAACAGCTTGTCTCGTCGTATTAGGCACGAATACATGCTTTTCGCGCAGTTCATAACTTCTGAAACAGTTTTCACGCGTATCACACGGACACTTGTAAAATCGAGGTGTTCAGATCTTGCTCGTTTTGGTCTAAAACAGCTTGTTTCGTTGTATTAAGCACGAATACACGCTTTTCGCGAAGTTATGAGAGAAAAAGTTTTGACGCTTATCACACGGACACTTGTAAAACCGATGTGTTCAGATCTAGATCGTTTTGTCTAAAACAGCTTACTTCGTTGTATTAAGCACGAATACATGCTTTTTGCGCAGTTATAAGAAAAAAATTTTTAAGCGTATCACAGGGACACTTGTAAAACCGGTGTTCAGATTTAGCTCGTTTCGGTCTAAAACAGCCTGTCTCGTTGTATTAAGCACGAATACCTGCTTTTCGCGCAGTTATTAGGGAAAACATTTTCACGCGTATCACACGGACACTTGTAAAATCGATGTGTTCAGATCTAGCTCGTTTTGGTCAAAACAGCTTGTTTCGTTGTATTAGGCACGAATACATGCTTTTCGCGCAGTTATGAGAGAAAAGGTTTTGACGCGTATCACACGGACACTTGTAAAACCGATGAGTTCAGGTTTAGCTCGTTTCGGTCTAAAGCAGCTTGTCTCGTTGTATTAAACACGAATGCATGTTTTCGCGCAGTTATGAGAGAAAAAGTTTTGACGCGTATCACACGGACACTTGTAAAACCGATCCGTTCAGATTTAGCTCTTTTCGGTCTAAAACAGCTTGTTTCGTTGTATTAAGCACGAATACATGCTTTTCGCGCACGTATGAAAGAAAAAGTTTTGACGCATATCACACGGACACTTGTAAAACCGATGTGTTCAGATCTAGCTCGTTTTGGCCTAAAACAGCTTGTTTCGTTGTATTAAGCACGAATACATGCTTTTCGCAAACTTATGAGAGAAAAAGTTTTGACGCGTATCACACGGACACTTGTAAATCCGATGGGTTCAGATCTAGCTCGCTTTGGTCTAAAACAGCTTGTTTCGTTGTATTAAGCACTAGTACATGCTTTTCGCGCAGTTATGAGAGAAAAAGTTTTGAGGCCTATCACACGGACACTTGCAAAAAGCGATGTGTTCAGATCTAGCTCGTTTCGGTCTAAAACAGCTTGTCTCGTTGTATTAAGCACGAATACATGCTTTTCGCGCAGTTATCAGAGACAAAGTTTTGACGCGTATCACACGGACACTTGTAAATCCGATGGGTTCAGATCTAGCTCACTTTGGTCTAAAACAGCTTGTTTCGTTGTATTAAGCACTAGTACATGCTTTTCGCGAACTTATGAGAGAAAAGGATTTGACGCGTATCACACGGACACTTGTAAAACCGATGTGTTCAGATTTAGCTTGTTTCGGTCTAAAACAGCTTGTTGCGCTGTATTAAGCACGAATACATGCTTGTCGCGTAGGTATGAGAGAAAACGTTTTGACGCCTATCACACGAACACTTGCAAAACCGATGTGTTTGGATCTAGCTCGTTTTGGTCGAAAACAGCTTGTCTCGTTGTATTAAGCACGAATACATGCTTTTCGCGAACTTATGAGCGAAAAAGTATTGACGCGTATCACACGGACACTTGTAAAACCGATGTGTTCAGATTTAGCTAGTTTCGGTCTAAAACAGCTTGTTTCTTTGTATTAGGCACGAATACATGCTTTTCGTCCAGGTATGAAAGAAAACGTTTTGACGCCTATCACACAGACACTTGCAAAACCGATGTTTTGATCTAGCTCCTTTCGGTATAAAACAGCTTGTCTCGTTTTATGCAAGAATACATGCTTTTCGCGAAGTTATGAGAAAAAATTTTGACGCGTGTCACACGGACACTTGTAAAACCGATGTGTTCAGATCTAGCTCGTTTTGGTATAAAACAGCTTGTTTCTTTGTATTAGGCACGAATACATGCTTTTCGCGCAGGTATGAAAGAAAAAGTTTTGACGCCTATCACACGGACACTTGCAAAACCGATGTTTAGATCTAGCTCGTTTCGGTATAAAACAGCTTGTCTCGTTTTAAGCAAGAATACATGCTTTTCGCGAAGTTATGAGAGAAAAAATTTTGACGCGTATCACACGGACACTTGTAAAACCGATGTGTTCATATCTAGCTCGTTTTGGTCTAAAACAGCTTGTTTCGTTGTATTAGGCACGAATACATGCTTTTCGCGAACTTATGAGAGAAAAAGTTTTGACGCGTATCACCCGGACACTTGTAAAACCGATGTGTTCAGATTTAGCTCGTTTCGGTCTAAAACAGCTTGTTTCGTTGTTTTAAGAACGATTACATGATTTTCGCGCAGTTATGAGAGAAAACGTTTTGACGGATATCACACGGACACTTGTAAAACCGATGTGTTCAGATCAAACCCGTTTCGGTCTAAAACAGCTTGTTTCATTGTATTAAGCACGAATACATGTTTTCGCGCAGTTATAAGAGAAAAAGTTTTGACGCGTATCACATGGACACTTGTAAAACCGAGGTATTCAGATTTAGGTCGTTTCGGTCTAAAACAGCTTGCCTCGTTGTATTAAGCACGAATACATGCTTTTCGCGCAGTTCATAACTTCAGAAAAAGTTTTCACGCGTATCACACCGACAATTATAAAATCGAGCTGTTCAGATCTAGCTCGTTTTGGTCTAAAACAGCTTGTTTCGTTGTAATAAGCACGAATATATGCTTTTCGCGCAGGTATGAAAGAAAAAGTTTTGAGGCCTATCACACGGGCACTTGCAAAACCGATGTTTAGAATTCCGTTTCGGTCTAAAACAGCTTGCCTCGTTTTAAGCAAGAATACATGCTTTTCGCGAAGTTAATAGAGAAAAAGTTTTGACGCGTATCACAAGGACACTTGCAAAACCGATGTGTTTAGATTTAGCTCGTTTCGGTCTAAAACAGCTTATTTCGTTGTTTTAAGCACGAATACACGCTTTTCGCGAAGTTATGAGAGAAAAAGATTTGACGCGTATCACACGGACACTTGTAAAACCGATGTGGTCAGATCTAGATCGTTTTGTCTAAAACAGCTTGCTTCGTTGTATTAAGCACGAATACATGCTTTTTGCGCAGTTATAAGAGAAAAAGTTTTGACGCGTATCACAGGGACACTTGTAAAACCGGTGTTCAGATTTAGCTTGTTTCGGTCTAAAACAGCCTGTCTCGTTGTATTAAGCACGAATACATGCTTTTCGCGCAGTTATTAGGGAAAACATTTTCACGCGTATCACACGGACACTTGTAAAATCGATGTGTTCAGATCTAGCTCGTTTTGGTCAAAAACAGCTTGTTTCGTTGTATTAGGCACGAATACATGCTTTTCGCGCAGTTATGAGAGAAAAGGTTTTGACGCGTATCACACGGACACTTGTAAAACCGATGAGTTCAGGTTTAGCTCGTTTCGGTCTAAAACAGCTTGTCTCGTTGTATTAAACACGAATACATGCTTTTCGCGCAGTTATGAGAGAAAAAGTTTTGACGCGTATCACACGGACACTTGTAAAACCGATCTGTTCAGATTTAGCTCGTTTCGGTCTAAAACAGCTTGTTTCGTTGTATTAAGCACGAATACATGCTTTTCGCGCACGTATGAAAGAAAAAGTTTTGACGCATATCACACGGACACTTGTAAAACCGATGTGTTCAGATCTAGCTCGTTTTGGCCTAAAACAGCTTGTTTCGTTGTATTAAGCACGAATACATGCTTTTCGCAAACTTATGAGAGAAAAAGTTTTGACGCGTATCACACGGACACTCGTAAATCCGATGGGTTCAGATCTAGCTCGCTTTGGTCTAAAACAGCTTGTTTCGTTGTATTAAGCACTAGCACATGCTTTTCGCGCAGTTATGAGAGAAAACGTTTTGAGGCCTATCACACGGACACTTGCAAAAAGCGATGTGTTCAGATCTAGCTCGTTTCGGTCTAAAACAGCTTGTCTCGTTGTATTAAGCACGAATACATGCTTTTCGCGCAGTTATCAGAGATAAAGTTTTGACGCGTATCACACGGACACTTGTAAATCCGATGGGTTCAGATCTAGCTCACTTTGGTCTAAAACAGCTTGTTTCGTTGTATTAGGCACTAGTACATGCTTTTCGCGAACTTATGAGAGAAAAGGATTTGACGCGTATCACACGGACACTTGTAAAACCGATGTGTTCAGATTTAGCTTGTTTGGTCTAAAACAGCTTGTTGCGCTGTATTAAGCACGAATACATGCTTGTCGCGTAGGTATGAGAGAAAACGTTTTGACGCCTATCACACGAACACTTGCAAAACCGATGTGTTTTGGATCTAGCTCGTTTTGGTCTAAAACAGCTTGTTTCGTTGTATGAAGCACGAATACATGCTTTTCGCACATTTATAAGAGAAAACGTTTTGGCGCCTATCACAAGGACACTTGCAAAACCGATGTGTTTAGATTTAGCTCGTTTCGATCTAAAACAGCTTATTTCGTTGTTTTAAGCACGAATCACGCTTTTCGCTAAGTTATGAGAGAAAAATATTTGACGCGTATCACACGGACACTTGTAAAACCGATGTGCTCATATCTAGCTCGTTTTGGTCGAAAACAGCTTGTTTCGTTGTATTAAGCACGAATACATGCTTTTCGCGAACTTATGAGCGAAAAAGTTTTGACGCGTATCACACGGACACTTGTAAAACCGATGTGTTCAGATTTAGCTAGTTTCGGTCTAAAACAGCTTGTTTCGTTGTTTTAAGAACGAATACATGCTTTTCGCGCAGTTATGAGAGAAAACGTTTTGACGCCTATCACACGGACACTTGCAAAACCGATGTTTTTGGATCAAGCCCGTTTTGGTCTAAAACAGCTCTTTTCGTTGTATGAAGCACGAATACAAGCTTTTCGCGCAGTTATAAGAGAAAACGTTTGACGCGTATTACACGGGCACTTGTAAAACCGATGTGTTCAGATCTAGCTTGTTTTGGTATAAAACAGCTTGTTTCTTTGTATTAGGCACGAATACATGCTTTTCGCGCAGGTATGAAAGAAAACGTTTTGACGCCTATCACACAGACACTTGCAAAACCGATGTTTTGATCTAGCTCCTTTCGGTATAAAACAGCTTGTCTCGTTTTAAGCAAGAATACATGCTTTTCGCGAAGTTATGAGAGAAAAAATTTTGACCCGTATCACACGGACACTTGTAAAACCGATGTGCTCATATCTAGCTCGTTTTGTCTAAAACAGCTTGCTTCGTTGTATTAAGCACGAATACATGCTTTTTGCGCAGTTATAAGAGAAAAAGTTTTGACGCGTATCACAGGGACACTTGTAAAACCGGTGTTCAGATTTAGCTTGTTTCGGTCTAAAACAGCCTGTCTCGTTGTATTAAGCACGAATACATGCTTTTCGCGCAGTTATTAGGGAAAACATTTTCACGCGTATCACACGGACACTTGTAAAATCGATGTGTTCAGATCTAGCTCGTTTTGGTCAAAAACAGCTTGTTTCGTTGTATTAGGCACGAATACATGCTTTTCGCGCAGTTATGAGAGAAAAGGTTTTGACGCGTATCACACGGACACTTGTAAAACCGATGAGTTCAGGTTTAGCTCGTTTCGGTCTAAAACAGCTTGTCTCGTTGTATTAAACACGAATACATGCTTTTCGCGCAGTTATGAGAGAAAAAGTTTTGACGCGTATCACACGGACACTTGTAAAACCGATCTGTTCAGATTTAGCTCGTTTCGTTCTAAAACAGCTTGTTTCGTTGTATTAAGCACGAATACATGCTTTTCGCGCACGTATGAAAGAAAAAGTTTTGACGCATATCACACGGACACTTGTAAAACCGATGTGTTCAGATCTAGCTCGTTTTGGCCTAAAACAGCTTGTTTCGTTGTATTAAGCACGAATACATGCTTTTCGCAAACTTATGAGAGAAAAAGTTTTGACGCGTATCACACGGACACTTGTAAATCCGATGGGTTCAGATCTAGCTCGCTTTGGTCTAAAACAGCTTGTTTCGTTGTATTAAGCACTAGCACATGCTTTTCGCGCAGTTATGAGAGAAAACGTTTTGAGGCCTATCACACGGACACTTGCAAAAAGCGATGTGTTCAGATCTAGCTTGTTTCGGTCTAAAACAGCTTGTCTCGTTGTATTAAGCTCGAATACATGCTTTTCGCGCAGTTATCAGAGACAAAGTTTTGACGCGTATCACACGGACACTTGTAAATCCGATGGGTTCAGATCTACCTCACTTTGGTCTAAAACAGCTTGTTTCGTTGTATTAAGCACTAGTAGATGCTTTTCGCGAACTTATGAGAGAAAAGGATTTGACGCGTATCACACGGACACTTGTAAAACCGATGTGTTCAGATTTAGCTTGTTTGGTCTAAAACAGCTTGTTGCGCTGTATTAAGCACGAATACATGCTTGTCGCGTAGGTATGAGAGAAAACGTTTTGACGCCTATCACACGAACACTTGCAAAACCGATGTGTTTTGGATCTAGCTCGTTTTGGTCTAAAACAGCTTGTTTCGTTGTATGAAGCACGAATACATGCTTTTCGCACATTTATAAGAGAAAACGTTTTGGCGCCTATCACACGGACACTTGCAAAACCGATGTGTTTAGATTTAGCTCGTTTCGATCTAAAACAGCTTATTTCGTTGTTTTAAGCACGAATACACGCTTTTCGCTAAGTTATGAGAGAAAATATTTGACGCGTATCACACGGACACTTGTAAAACCGATGTGCTCATATCTAGCTCGTTTTGGTCGAAAACAGCTTGTTTCGTTGTATTAAGCACGAATACATGCTTTTCGCGAACTTATGAGCGAAAAAGTTTTGACGCGTATCACACGGACACTTGTAAAACCGATGTGTTCAGATTTAGCTAGTTTCGGTCTAAAACAGCTTGTTTCGTTGTTTTAAGAACGAATACATGCTTTTCGCGCAGTTATGAGAGAAAAAGTTTTGACGCCTATCACACGGACACTTGCAAAACCGATGTTTTTGGATCAAGCCCGTTTTGGTCTAAAACAGCTCTTTTCGTTGTATGAAGCACGAATACAAGCTTTTCGCGCAGTTATAAGAGAAAACGTTTGACGCGTATTACACGGGCACTTGTAAAACCGATGTGTTCAGATCTAGCTTGTTTTGGTATAAAACAGCTTGTTTCTTTGTATTAGGCACAAATACATGCTTTTCGCGCAGGTATGAAAGAAAACGTTTTGACGCCTATCACACAGACACTTGCAAAACCGATGTTTTGATCTAGCTTCTTTCGGTATAAAACAGCTTGTCTCGTTTTAAGCAAGAATACATGCTTTTCGCGAAGTTATGAGAGAAAAAATTTTGACGCGTATCACACGGACACTTGTAAAACCGATGTGTTCAGATCTAGCTCGTTTTGGTATAAAACAGCTTGTTTTTTTGTATTAGGCACGAATACATGCTTTTCGCGCAGGTATGAAAGAAAAAGTTTTGACGCCTATCACACGGACACTTGCAAAACCGATGTTTAGATCTAGCTCGTTTCGGTATAAAACAGCTTGTCTCGTTTTAAGCAAGAATACATGCTTTTCGCGAAGTTATGAGAGAAAAAATTTTGACGCGTATCACACGGACACTTGTAAAACCGATGTGTTCATATCTAGCTCGTTTTGGTCTAAAACAGCTTGTTTCGTTGTATTAAGCACGAATACATGCTTTTCGCGAACGTATGAGAGAAAAAGTTTTGACGCGTATCACCCGGACACTTGTAAAACCGATGTGTTCAGATTTAGCTCGTTTCGGTCTAAAACAGCTTGTTTCGTTGTTTTAAGAACGATTACATGCTTTTCGCGCAGTTATGAGAGAAAACGTTTTGACGGCTATTACACGGACACTTGTAAAACCGATGTGTTCAGATCAAACCCGTTTCGGTCTAAAACAGCTTGTTTCATTGTATTAAGCACGAATACATGTTTTCGCGCAGTTATAAGAGAAAAAGTTTTGACGCGTATCACATGGACACTTGTAAAACCGAGGTGTTCAGATTTAGGTCGTTTCGGTCTAAAACAGCTTGCCTCGTTGTATTAAGCACGAATACATGCTTTTCGCGCAGTTCATACCTTCAGAAAAAGTTTTCACGCGTATCACACGGACAATTATAAAATCGAGGTGTTCAGATCTAGCTCGTTTTGGTCTAAAACAGCTTGTTTCGTTGTAATAAGCACGAATATATGCTTTTCGCGCCGGTATGAAAGAAAAAGTTTTGAGGCCTATCACACGGGCACTTGCAAAACCGATGTTTAGAATTCCGTTTCGGTCTAAAACAGCTTGTCTCGTTTTAAGCAAGAATACATGCTTTTCGCGAAGTTATTAGAGAAAAAGTTTTGACGTGTATCACAAGGACACTTGCAAAACCGATGTGTTTAGATTTAGCTCGTTTCGGTCTAAAACAGCTTATTTCGTTGTTTTAAGCACGAATACACGCTTTTCGCGAAGTTATGAGAGACAAAGATTTGACGCGTATCACACGGACACTTGTAAAACCGATGTGGTCAGATCTAGCTCGTTTTGGTCTAAAACAGCTAGTTTCGTTGTATTAAGCACGAATACATGCTTTTCGCGAACTTATGAGAGAAAAAGTTTTGACGCGTATCACACAGACACTTCTAAAACCAATGTGTTCAAAATTAGCTCGTTTCGGTCTAAAACAGCTTGTTTCGTTGCTTTAAGAACGATTACATGCTTTTCGCGCAGTTATGAGAGAAAAAGTTTTGACACTTGTAAAACCGATCTGTTCAGATTTAGCTCGTCTCGGTCTAAAACAGCTTGTCTCGTCGTATTAAGCACGAATACATGCTTTTCGCGCAGTTCATAACTTCAGAAAAAGTTTTCACGCGTATCACACGGACACTTGTAAAATCGACGTGTTGAGATCTACCTCATTTTGGTCTAAAACAGCTTGTTTCTTTTTATTAAGCACGAATATATCCTTTTTGCGCAGTTATGAGAGAAAAAGTTTTGACGCGTATCACACGGACACTTGTAAAACCGATGCGTTCAGATTTAGCTCGTTTCTGTCTAAAACAGCTTGTTTCGTTGCATTAATCACGAATACGTGCTTTTCGCGCAGGTATAAAAGAAAAAGTTTTGAGGCCTATCACACGGACACTTGCAAAAAGCGATGTGTTCAGATCTAGCTCGTTTCGGTCTAAAACAGCTTGTCTCGTATTAAGCACGAATACATGCTTTTTGCGCAGTTATAAGAGAAAAAGTTTTGACGCGTATCACAGTGACACTTGTAAAACTGGTGTTCAGATTTAGCTCGTTTCGGTCTAAAACAGCCTGTCTCGTTTTATTAAGCACAAATACATGCTTTTCGCGCAGTTATGAGAGAAAAAGTTTTGATGCGTATCACACGGACACTTGTAAAACCGATCCGTTCAAATTTAGCTCGTTTCGGTCTAAAACAGCTTGTGTCGTTGTATTAAGCACGAATACATGCTTTTCGCGCAGGTATGAAAGAAAAAGTTTTGACGCATATCACACGGACACTTGTAAAACCGATGTGTTCAGATCTAGCTCGTTTTGGCCTAAAACAGCTTGTTTCTTTGTATTAAGCACGAATACATGCTTTTCGCAAACTGATGAGAGAAAAAGTTTTGACGCGTATCACACGGACACTTGTAAATCCGATGGGTACAGATCTAGCTCGCTTTGGTCTAAAACACCTTGTTTCGTTGTATTAAGCACTATTACATGCTTTTCGCGCAGTTATGAGAGAAAAAGTTTTGAGGCCTATCGCACGGACACTTGCAAAAAGCGATGTGTTCAGATCTAGCTCGTTTCGGTCTAAAACAGCTTGTTGCGCTGTATTAAGCACGAATACATGCTTGTCGCGTAGGTATGAGAGAAAACGTTTTGACGCCTATCACACCAACACTTGCAAAACCGATGTGTTTGGATCTAGCTCGTTTTGGTCTAAAACAGCTTGTTTCGTTGTATGAAGCACGAATACATGCTTTTCGCACATTTATAAGAGAAAACGTTCTGACGCGTATCACACAGACACTTGTAAAACCGATGTGTTCAGATCTAGCTTGTTTTGGTATAAAACAGCTTGTCGCTTTGTATTAGGCACGAATACATGCTTTTCGCGCAGGTATGAAAGAATAAGTTTTGGCGCCTATCACACGGACACTTGCAAAACCGATGTGTTTAGATTTAGCTCGTTTCGGTCTAAAACAGCTTATTTCGTTGTTTTAAGCACGAATACACGCTTTTCGCTAAGTTATGAGAGAAAAATATTTGACGCGTATCACACGGACACTTGTAAAACCGATGTGCTCATATCTAGCTCGTTTTGGTCGAAAACAGCTTGTTTCGTTGTATTAAGCACGAATACATGCTTTTCGCGAACTTATGAGCGAAAAAGTTTTGACGCGTATCACACGGACACTTGTAAAACCGATGTGTTCAGATTTAGCTAGTTTCGGTCTAAAACAGCTTGTTTCGTTGTTTTAAGAACGAATACATGCTTTTCACGCAGTTATGAGAGAAAACGTTTTGACGCCTATCACACGGACACTTGCAAAACCGATGTTTTTGGATCAAGCCCGTTTTGGTCTAAAACAGCTCTTTTCGTTGTATGAAGCACGAATACAAGCTTTTCGCGCAGTTATAAGAGAAAACGTTTGACGCGTATTACACGGGCACTTGTAAAACCGATGTGTTCAGATCTAGCTTGTTTTGGTATAAAACAGCTTGTTTCTTTGTATTAGGCACGAATACATGCTTTTCGCGCAGGTATGAAAGAAAACGTTTTGACGCCTATCACACAGACACTTGCAAAACCGATGTTTTGATCTAGCTCCTTTCGGTATAAAACAGCTTGTCTCGTTTTAAGCAAGAATACATGCTTTTCGCGAAGTTATGAGAGAAAAAATTTTGACGCGGATCACACGGACACTTGTAAAACCGATGTGCTCATATCTAGCTCGTTTTGGTCGAAAACAGCTTGTTTCGTTGTATTAAGCACGAATACATGCTTTTCGCGAACTTATGAGCGAAAAAGTTTTGACGCGTATCACACGGACACTTGTAAAACCGATGTGTTCAGATTTAGCTAGTTTCGGTCTAAAACAGCTTGTTTCGTTGTTTTAAGAACGAATACATGCTTTTCGCGCAGTTATGAGAGAAAACGTTTTGACGCCTATCACACGGACACTTGCAAAACCGATGTTTTTGGATCAAGCCCGTTTTGGTCTAAAACAGCTCTTTTCGTTGTATGAAGCACGAATACAAGCTTTTCGCGCAGTTATAAGAGAAAACGTTTGACGCGTATTACACGGGCACTTGTAAAACCGATGTGTTCAGATCTAGCTTGTTTTGGTATAAAACAGCTTGTTTCTTTGTATTAGGCACGAATACATGCTTTTCGCGCAGGTATGAAAGAAAACGTTTTGACGCCTATCACACAGACACTTGCAAAACCGATGTTTTGATCTATCTCCTTTCGGTATAAAACAGCTTGTCTCGTTTTAAGCAAGAATACATGCTTTTCGCGAAGTTATGAGAGAAAAAATTTTGACGCGTATCACACGGACACTTGTAAAACCGATGTGTTCATATCTAGCTCGTTTTGGTCTAAAACAGCTTGTTTCGTTGTATTAAGCACGAATACATGCTTTTCGCGAACTTATGAGAGAAAAAGATTTGACGCGTATCACCCGGACACTTGTAAAACCGATGTGTTCAGATTTAGCTCGTTTCGGTCTAAAACAGCTTGTTTCGTTGTTTTAAGAACGATTACATGCTTTTCGCGCAGTTATGAGAGAAAACGTTTTGACGGCTATCACACGGACACTCTTAAAACCGATGTGTTCAGATCAAACCCGTTTCGGTCTAAAACAGCTTGTTTCATTGTATTAGGCACGAATACATGTTTTCGCGCAGTTATGACAGAAAAGTTTTGACGCGTATCACACGGACACTTGTAAAACCGATCCGTTCAGATTTAGCTCGTTTCGGTCTATTAACAGCTTGTTTCGTTGTATTAAGCACGAATACTTGCTTTTCGCGCACGTATGACAGAAAAAGTTTAGACGCATATCACACGGACACTTGTAAAACCGATATGTTCAGATCTAGCTCGTTTTGGCCTAAAACAGCTTGTTTCGTTGTATTAAGCACGAATACATGCTTTTCGCGAACTTATGAGAGAAAAAGTTTTGACGCGTATCACACGGACACTTGTAAAACCGATGTGGTCAGATCTAGCTCGTTTTGGTCTAAAACAGCTAGTTTCGTTGTATTAAGCACGAATACATGCTTTTCGCGAACTTATGAGAGAAAAAGTTTTGACGCGTATCACACAGACACTTCTAAAACCAATGTGTTCAAAATTAGCTCGTTTCGGTCTAAAACAGCTTGTTTCGTTGCTTTAAGAACGATTACATGCTTTTCGCGCAGTTATGAGAGAAAAAGTTTTGACACTTGTAAAACCGATCTGTTCAGATTTAGCTCGTCTCGGTCTAAAACAGCTTGTCTCGTCGTATTAAGCACGAATACATGCTTTTCGCGCAGTTCATAACTTCAGAAAAAGTTTTCACGCGTATCGCACGGACACTTGTAAAATCGACGTGTTGAGATCTACCTCATTTTGGTCTAAAACAGCTTGTTTCTTTTTATTAAGCACGAATATATCCTTTTCGCGCAGTTATGAGAGAAAAAGTTTTGACGCGTATCACACGGACACTTGTAAAACCGATGCGTTCAGATTTAGCTCGTTTCTGTCTAAAACAGCTTGTTTCGTTGCATTAATCACGAATACGTGCTTTTCGCGCAGGTATAAAAGAAAAAGTTTTGAGGCCTATCACACGGACACTTGCAAAAAGCGATGTGTTCAGATCTAGCTCGTTTCGGTCTAAAACAGCTTGTCTCGTATTAAGCACGAATACATGCTTTTTGCGCAGTTATAAGAGAAAAAGTTTTGACGCGTATCACAGTGACACTTGTAAAACTGGTGTTCAGATTTAGCTCGTTTCGGTCTAAAACAGCCTGTCTCGTTTTATTAAGCACAAATACATGCTTTTCGCGCAGTTATGAGAGAAAAAGTTTTGATGCGTATCACACGGACACTTGTAAAACCGATCCGTTCAGATTTAGCTCGTTTCGGTCTAAAACAGCTTGTTTCGTTGTATTAAGCACGAATACATGCTTTTCGCGCAGGTATGAAAGAAAAAGTTTTGACGCATATCACACGGACACTTGTAAAACCGATGTGTTCAGATCTAGCTCGTTTTGGCCTAAAACAGCTTGTTTCGTTGTATTAAGCACGAATACATGCTTTTCGCAAACTGATGAGAGAAAAAGTTTTGACGCGTATCACACGGACACTTGTAAATCCGATGGGTACAGATCTAGCTCGCTTTGGTCTAAAACACCTTGTTTCGTTGTATTAAGCACTATTACATGCTTTTCGCGCAGTTATGAGAGAAAAAGTTTTGAGGCCTATCGCACGGACACTTGCAAAAAGCGATGTGTTCAGATCTAGCTCGTTTCGGTCTAAAACAGCTTGTTGTGCTGTATTAAGCACGAATACATGCTTGTCGCGTAGGTATGAGAGAAAACGTTCTGACGCCTATCACACGAACACTTGCAAAACCGATGTGTTTGGATCTAGCTCGTTTTGGTCTAAAACAGCTCGTTTCGTTGTATGAAGCACGAATACATGCTTTTCGCACATTTATAAGAGAAAACGTTCTGACGCGTATCACACAGACACTTGTAAAACCGATGTGTTCAGATCTAGCTTGTTTTGGTATAAAACAGCTTGTCGCTTTGTATTAGGCACGAATACATGCTTTTCGCGCAGGTATGAAAGAAAAAGTTTTGGCGCCTATCACACGGACACTTGCAAAACCGATGTGTTTAGATTTAGCTCGTTTCGGTCTAAAACAGCTTATTTCGTTGTTTTAAGCACGAATACACGCTTTTCGCTAAGTTATGAGAGAAAAATATTTGACGCGTATCACACGGACACTTGTAAAACCGATGTGCTCATATCTAGCTCGTTTTGGTCGAAAACAGCTTGTTTCGTTGTATTAAGCACGAATACATGCTTTTCGCGAACTTATGAGCGAAAAAGTTTTGACGCGTATCACACGGACACTTGTAAAACCGATGTGTTCAGATTTAGCTAGTTTCGGTCTAAAACAGCTTGTTTCGTTGTTTTAAGAACGAATACATGCTTTTCGCGCAGTTATGAGAGAAAACGTTTTGACGCCTATCACACGGACACTTGCAAAACCGATGTTTTTGGATCAAGCCCGTTTTGGTCTAAAACAGCTCTTTTCGTTGTATGAAGCACGAATACAAGCTTTTCGCGCAGTTATAAGAGAAAACGTTTGACGCGTATTACACGGGCACTTGTAAAACCGATGTGCTCATATCTAGCTCGTTTTGGTCGAAAACAGCTTGTTTCGTTGTATTAAGCACGAATACATGCTTTTCGCGAACTTATGAGCGAAAAAGTTTTGACGCGTATCACACGGACACTTGTAAAACCGATGTATTCAGATTTAGCTAGTTTCGGTCTAAAACAGCTTGTTTCGTTGTTTTAAGAACGAATACATGCTTTTCGCGCAGTTATGAGAGAAAACGTTTTGACGCCTATCACACGGACACTTGCAAAACCGATGTTTTTGGATCAAGCCCGTTTTGGTCTAAAACAGCTCTTTTCGTTGTATGAAGCACGAATACAAGCTTTTCGCGCAGTTATAAGAGAAAACGTTTGACGCGTATTACACGGGCACTTGTAAAACCGATGTGTTCAGATCTAGCTTGTTTTGGTATAAAACAGCTTGTTTCTTTGTATTAGGCACGAATACATGCTTTTCGCGCAGGTATGAAAGAAAACGTTTTGACGCCTATCACACAGACACTTGCAAAACCGATGTTTTGATCTATCTCCTTTCGGTATAAAACAGCTTGTCTCGTTTTAAGCAAGAATACATGCTTTTCGCGAAGTTATGAGAGAAAAAATTTTGACGCGTATCACACGGACACTTGTAAATCCGATGGGTACAGATCTAGCTCGCTTTGGTCTAAAATACCTTGTTTCGTTGTATTAAGCACTATTACATGCTTTTCGCGCAGTTATGAGAGAAAAATGTTTTGAGGCCTATCGCACGGACACTTGCAAAAAGCGATGTGTTCAGATCTAGCTCGTTTCGGTCTAAAACAGCTTGTTGCGCTGTATTAAGCACGAATACATGCTTGTCGCGTAGGTATGAGAGAAAACGTTTTGACGCGTATCACACGGACACTTGTAAAACCGATGTGTTCAGATCAAACCCGTTTCGGTCTAAAACAGCTTGTTTCATTGTATTAAGCACGAATACATGTTTTCGCGCAGTTATAAGAGAAAAAGTTTTGACGCGTATCACATGGACACTTGTAAAACCGAGGTGTTCAGATTTAGGTCGTTTCGGTCTAAAACAGCTTGCCTCGTTGTATTAAGCACGAATACATGCTTTTCGCGCAGTTCATAACTTCAGAAACAGTTTTCACGCGTATCACACGGACACTTGTAAAATCGAGGTGTTCAGATCTTGCTCGTTTTGGTCTAAAACAGCTTGTTTCGTTGTATTAAGCACGAATACACGCTTTTCGCGCAGTTATTAGGGAAAACGTTTTCACGCGTATCACACGGACATTTGTAAAATTGATGTGTTCAGATCTAGCTCGTTTTGGTCAAAAACAGCTTGTTTCGTTGTATTAGGCACGAATACATGCTTTTCGCGCAGTTATGAGAGAAAAGGTTTTGACGCGTATCACACGGACACTTGTAAAACCGATGAGTGCAGGTTTAGCTCGTTTCGGTCTAAAACAGCTTGTCTCGTTGTATTAAACACGAATACACGCTTTTCGCGCACGTATGACAGAAAAAGTTTAGACGCATATCACACGGACACTTGTAAAACCGATATGTTCAGATCTAGCTCGTTTTGGCCTAAAACAGCTTGTTTCGTTGTATTAAGCACGAATACATGCTTTTCGCGAACTTATGAGAGAAAAAGTTTTGACGCGTATCACACGGACACTTGTAAATCCGATGGGTTCAGATCTAGCTCGCTTTGGTCTAAAACAGCTTGTTTCGTTGTATTAAGCACTAGTACATGCTTTTCGCGCAGTTATGAGAGAAAAAGTTTTGAGGCCTATCACACGGACACTTGCAAAAAGCGATGTGTTCAGATCTAGCTCGTTTTGGCCTAAAACAGCTTGTTTCGTTGTATTAAGCACGAATACATGCTTTTCGCAAACTTATGAGAGAAAAAGTTTTGACGCGTATCACACGGACACTTGTAAATCCGATGGGTTCAGATCTAGCTCGCTTTGGTCTAAAACAGCTTGTTTCGTTGTATTAAGCACTAGTACATGCTTTTCGCGCAGTTATGAGAGAAAAGTTTTGAGGCCTATCACACGGACACTTGCAAAAAGCGATGTGTTCAGATCTAGCTCGTTTCGGTCTAAAACAGCTTGTCTCGTTGTATTAAGCACGAATACATGCTTTTCGCGCAGTTATCAGAGACAAAGTTTTCACGCGTATCACACGGAAACTTGTAAAACCAATGTGTTCAGTTCTAGCTTTTTTTCGTATAAAACAGCGTGTTTCTTTGTATTAGGCACGAATACATGCTTTTCTCGAACTTATGAGAGAAAAAGATTTGACGCGTATCACACGGACACTTGTAAAACCGATGTGTTCAGATTTAGCTTGTTTCGGTCTAAAACAGCTTGTTGCGCTGTATTAAGCACGAATACATGCTTTTCGCGTAGGTATGAGAGAAAACGTTTTGACGCGTATCACACGGACACTTGCAAAACCGATGTTTTTGGATCAAGCTCGGTTTGGTCTAAAACAGCTCTTTCCGTTGTATGAAGCACGAATACAAGCTTTTCGCGCAGTTATAAGAGAAAACGTTTGACGCGTATCACACGGGCACTTGTAAAACCGATGTGTTCAGATCTAGCTTGTTTTAGTATAAAACAGCTTGTTTCTTTGTATTAGGCACGAATACATGCTTTTCGCGCAGGTATGAAAGAAAAAGTTTTGACGCCTATCACACAGACACTTGCAAAACCGATGTTTAGATCTAGCTCGTTTCGGTATGAAACAGCTTGTCTCGTTTTAAGCAAGAATACATGCTTTTCGCGAAGTTATGAGAGAAAAAGGACGCGTATCACACGGACACTTCTAAACCAATGTGTTCAGATCTAGCTCGTTTTGGTCAAAAAAAGCTTGTTTCGTTGTATTGAGCACGAATACATGCTTTTCGCGAACTTATGAGAGAAAAAGCTTTGACGCGTATCACACGGACACTTGTAAAACCGATGTGTTTACAACTAGCTCGTTTCGGTCTAAAACAGCTTGTTTCGTTGTTTTAAGAACGAATACATGCTTTTCGCGCCGTTATGAGAGAAAAAGTTTTGACGCCTATCACACGGACACTTGCAAAACTGATGTGTTTGGATCTAGCTCGTTTTGGTCTAAAACAGGTTGTTTCGTAGTATTAAGCAGGAATACATGCTTTTCGCGCTGTTATAAGAAAAAACGTTTTCACGCGTATCACACGGACACTTGTAAAACCGATGTGTTCTGATCTAGCTCGTTTTGGTCTAAAACAGCTTGCTTCGTTGTATTAAACACGAACACGTGCTTTTCGTGCAGTTATCACAGCAAAAGTTTTGACGCATATCACACGGACACTTGTAAAATCGCTGTGTTCATATCTAACTCGTTTCGGTCTAAAACAACTTGTTTCGTTGTATTAAGCACGAATACATGTTTTCGCGCAGTTATAAGAGAAAAACTTTTGACGCGTATCACATGGACACTTGAAAGACCGATGTGTTCAGATTTAGCTCGTTTCGGTCTAAAGCAGCTTGTCTCGTATTAAGCACGAATACATGCTTTTCGCGCAGTTCATAACTTCAGAAACAGTTTTCACGCGTATCACACGGACACTTGTAAAATCGAGGTGTTCAGATCTTGCTCGTTTTGGTCTAAAACAGCTTGTTTCGTTGTATTAAGCACGAATACACGCTTTTCGCGAAGTTATGAGAGAAAAAGTTTAGACGCTTATCACACGGACACTTGTAAAACCGATGTGTTCAGATCTAGATCGTTTTGTCTAAAACAGCTTGCTTCGTTGTATTAAGCACGAATACATGCTTTTTGCGCAGTTATAGGAGAAAAAGTTTTGACGCGTATCACAGGGACACTTGTAAAACTGGTGTTCAGATTTAGCTCGTTTCGATCTAAAACAGGCTGTCTCGTTGTATTAGGCACAAATACATGCTTTTCGCGCAGTTATTAGGGAAAACGTTTTCACGCGTATCACACGGACATTTGTAAAATCGATGTGTTCAGATCTAGCTCGTTTTGGTCAAAAACAGCTTGTTTCGTTGTATTAGGCACGAATACATGCTTTTCGCGCAGTTATGAGAGAAAAGGTTTTGACGCGTATCGCACGGACACTTATAAAACCGATGAGTGCAGGTTTAGCTCGATTCGGTCTAAAACAGCTTGTCTCGTTGTATTAAACACGAATACATGCTTTTCGCGCAGTTATTACAGAAAAAGTTTTGACGCGTATCACACGGACACTTGTAAAACCGATCCGTTCAGATTTAGCTCGTTTCGGTCTATTAACAGCTTGTTTCGTTGTATTAAGCACGAATACTTGCTTTTCGCGCACGTATGACAGAAAAAGTTTAGACGCATATCACACGGACACTTGTAAAACCGATATGTTCAGATCTAGCTCGTTTTGGCCTAAAACAGCTTGTTTCGTTGTATTAAGCACTAGTACATGCTTTTCGCGCAGTTATGAGAGAAAAAGTTTTGAGGCCTATCACACGGACACTTGCAAAAAGCGATGTGTTCAGATCTAGCTCGTTTTGACCTAAAACAGCTTGTTTCGTTGTATTAAGCACGAATACATGCTTTTCGCAAACTTATGAGAGAAAAAGTTTTGACGCGTATCACACGGACACTTGTAAATCCGATGGGTTCAGATCTAGCTCGCTTTGGTCTAAAACAGCTTGTTTCGTTGTATTAAGCACTAGTACATGCTTTTCGCGCAGTTATGAGAGAAAAAGTTTTGAGGCCTATCACACGGACACTTGCAAAAAGCGATGTGTTCAGATCTAGCTCGTTTCGGTCTAAAACAGCTTGTCTCGTTGTATTAAGCACGAATACATGCTTTTCGCGCAGTTATCAGAGACAAAGTTGTCACGCGTATCACACGGACACTTGTAAAACCAATGTGTTCAGTTCTAGCTTGTTTTCTTATAAAACAGCGTGTTTCTTTGTATTAGTCACGAATACATGCTTTTCTCGAACTTATGAGAGAAAAAGATTTGACGCGTATCACACGGACACTTGTAAAACCGATGTGTTCAGATTTAGCTTGTTTCGGTCTAAAACAGCTTGTTGCGCTGTATTAAGCACGAATACATGCTTTTCGCGTAGGTATGAGAGAAAACGTTTTGACGCCTATCACATGAACACTTGCAAAACCGATGTGTTTGGATCTAGCTCGTTTTGGTCTAAAACAGCTTGTTTCGTCATATGAAGCACGAATACATGCTTTTCGCACAGTTAAAAGAGAAAACGTTTTGACGCGTATCACACACACTTGTAAAACCGATGTGTTCAGATGTAGCTTGTTTTGGTGTAAAACAGCTTGTTGCTTTGTATTAGGCACGAATACATGCTTTTCGCGCAGGTGTAAAAGAAAAAGTTTTGGCGCCTATCACACGGACACTTGCAAAACCGATGTGTTTAGATTTAGCTCGTTTCGGTCTAAAACAGCTTAATTCGTTGTTTTAGGCACGAATACACGCTTTTCGCGAAGTTCTGAGAGAAAAATATTTGACGCGTATCACACGGACACTTGTAAAACCGATGTGCTCAGATCTAGCTCGTTTTGGTAGAAAACAGCTTGTTTCGTTGTATTAAGCACGAATACATGCTTTTCGCGAACTAATGAGCGAAAAAGTTTTGACGCCTATCACACGGACACTTGTAAAACCGATGTGTTCAGATTTAGCTAGTTTCGGTCTAAAACAGCTTGTTTCGTTGTTTTAAGAACGAATACATGCTTTTCGCGCAGTTATGAGAGAAAACGTTTTGACGCCTATCACACGGACACTTGCATAACCGATGTTTTTGGATCAAGTTCGTTTTGGTCTAAAACAGCTCTTTTCGTTGTATGAAGCACGAATACATGCTTTTCTCGAACTTATGAGAGAAAAAGATTTGACGCGTATCACACGGACACTTGTAAAACCGATGTGTTCAGATTTAGCTTGTTTCGGTCTAAAACAGCTTGTTGCGCTGTATTAAGCACGAATACATGCTTTTCGCGTAGGTATGAGAGAAAACGTTTTGACGCCTATCACATGAACACTTGCAAAACCGATGTGTTTGGATCTAGCTCGTTTTGGTCTAAAACAGCTTGTTTCGTCATATGAAGCACGAATACATGCTTTTCGCACAGTTATAAGAGAAAACGTTTGACGCGTATCACACGGGCACTTGTAAAACCGATGTGTTCAGATCTAGCTTGTTTTGGTATAAAACAGCTTGTTTCTTTGTATTAGGCACGAATACATGCTTTTCGCGCAGGTATGAAAGAAAAAGTTTTGACGCCTATCACACAGACACTTGCAAAACCGATGTTTAGATCTAGCTCGTTTCGGTATGAAACAGCTTGTCTCGTTTTAAGCAAGAATACATGCTTTTCGCGAAGTTATGAGAGAAAAAGGACGCGTATCACACGGACACTTCTAAACCAATGTGTTCAGATCTAGCTCGTTTTGGTCAAAAAAAGCTTGTTTCGTTGTATTGAGCACGAATACATGCTTTTCGCGAACTTATTAGAGAAAAAGCTTTGAGCGTATCACACGGACACTTGTAAAACCGATGTGTTTACAATTAGCTCGTTTCGGTCTAAAACAGCTTGCTTCGTTGTTTTAAGAACGAATACATGCTTTTCGCGCCGTTATGAGAGAAAAAGTTTTGACGCCTATCACACGGACACTTGCAAAACTGATGTGTTTGGATCTAGCTCGTTTTGGTCTAAAACAGGTTGTTTCGTAGTATTAAGCAGGAATACATGCTTTTCGCGCTGTTATAAGAAAAAACGTTTTCACGCGTATCACACGGACACTTGTAAAACCGATGTGTTCTGATCTAGCTCGTTTCGGTCTAAAACAACTTGTTTCGTTGTATTAAGCACGAATACATGTTTTCGCGCAGTTATAAGAGAAAAACTTTTGACGCGTATCACATGGACACTTGAAAGACCGATGTGTTCAGATTTAGCTCGTTTCGGTCTAAAGCAGCTTGTCTCGTTGTATTAAGCACGAATACATGCTTTTCGCGCAGTTCATAACTTCAGAAACAGTTTTCACGCGTATCACACGGACACTTGTAAAATCGAGGTGTTCAGATCTTGCTCGTTTTGGTCTAAAACAGCTTGCTTCGTTGTATTAAGCACGAATACATGCTTTTTGCGCAGTTATAAGAGAAAAAGTTTTGACGCGTATCACAGGGACACTTGTAAAACCGGTGTTCAGATTTAGCTCGTTTCGGTCTAAAACAGCCTGTCTCGTTGTATTAAGCACGAATACATGCTTTTCGCGCAGTTATGAGGGAAAACGTTTTCACGCGTATCACACGGACATTTGTAAAATCGATGTGTTCAGATCTAGCTCGTTTTGGTCAAAAACAGCTTGTTTCGTTGTATTAGGCACGAATACATGCTTTTCGCGCAGTTATGAAAGAAAAGGTTTTGACGCGTATCACACGGACACTTGTAAAACCGAAGAGTGCAGGTTTAGCTCGTTTCGGTCTAAAACAGCTTGTCTCGTTGTATTAAACACGAATACATGCTTTTCGCGCAGTTATGACAGAAAAACTTTTGACGCGTATCACACGGACACTTGTAAAACCGATCCGTTCAGATTTAGCTCGTTTCGGTCTATTAATAGCTTGTTTCGTTGTATTAAGCACGAATACTTGCTTTTCGCGCACGTATGACAGAAAAAGTTTAGACGCATATCACACGGACACTTGTACAACCGATATGTTCAGATCTAGCTCGTTTTGGCCTAAAACAGCTTGTTTCGTAGTATTAAGCACGAATACATGCTTTTCGCGAACTTATGAGAGAAAAAGTTTTGACGCGTATCACACGGACACTTGTAAATCCGATGGGTTCAGATCTAGCTCGCTTTGGTCTAAAACAGCTTGTTTCGTTGTATTAAGCACTAGTACATGCTTTTCGCACAGTTATGAAAGAAAAAGTTTTGAGGCCTATCACACGGACACTTGCAAAAAGCGATGTGTTCAGATCTAGCTCGTTTTGGCCTAAAACAGCTTGTTTCGTTGTATTAAGCACGAATACATGCTTTTCGCCAACTTATGAGAGAAAAAGTTTTGACGCGTATCACACGGACACTTGTAAATCCGATGGGTTCAGATCTAGCTCACTTTGGTCTAAAACAGCTTGTTTCGTTGTATTAAGCACCAGTACATGCTTTTCGCGCAGTTATGAGAGAAAAAGTTTTGAGGCCTATCACACGGACACTTGCAAAAAGCGATGTGTTCAGATCTAGCTCGTTTCGGTCTAAAACAGCTTGTCTCGTTGTATTAAGCACGAATACATGCTTTTCGCGCAGTTATCAGAGACAAAGTTTTCACGCGTATCACACGGACACTTGTAAAACCGATGTGTTCAGATGTAGCTTGTTTTGGTATAAAACAGCTTGTTGCTTTGTATTAGGCACGAATACATGCTTTTCGCGCAGGTATAAAAGAAAAAGTTTTGGCGCCTATCACACGGACACTTGCAAAACCGATGTGTTTAGATTTAGCTCGTTTCGGTCTAAAACAGCTTAATTCGTTGTTTTAGGCACGAATACACGCTTTTCGCGAAGTTCTGAGAGAAAAATATTTGACGCGTATCACACGGACACTTGTAAAACCGATGTGCTCAGATCTAGCTCGTTTTGGTAGAAAACAGCTTGTTTCGTTGTGTTAAGCACGAATACATGCTTTTCGCGAACTTATGAGCGAAAAAGTTTTGACGCGTATCACACGGACACTTGTAAAACCGATGTGTTCAGATTTAGCTAGTTTCGGTCTAAAACAGCTTGTTTCGTTGTTTTAAGAAAGAATACATGCTTTTCGCGCAGTTATGAGAGAAAACGTTTTGACGCCTATCACACGGACACTTGCAAAACCGATGTTTTTGGATCAAGCTCGTTTTGGTCTAAAACAGCTCTTTTCGTTGTATGAAGCACGAATACAAGCTTTTTGCGCAGTTATAAGAGAAAACGTTTGACGCGTATCACACGGGCACTTGTAAAACCGATGTGTTCAGATCTAGCTTGTTTTGGTATAAAACAGCTTGTTTCTTTGTATTAGGCACGAATACATGCTTTTCGCTCAGGTATGAAAGAAAAAGTTTTGACGCCTATCACACAGACACTTGCAAAACCGATGTTTAGATCTAGCTCGTTTCGGTATGAAACAGCTTGTCTCGTTTTAAGCAAGAATACATGCTTTTCGCGAAGTTATGAGAGAAAAAGGACGCGTATCACACGGACACTTCTAAACCAATGTGTTCAGATCTAGCTCGTTTTGGTCAAAAAAAGCTTGTTTCGTTGTATTGAGCACGAATACATGCTTTTCGCGAACTTATGAGAGAAAAAGCTTTGACGCGTATCACACGGACACTTGTAAAACCGATGTGGTTACAATTAGCTCGTTTCGGTCTAAAACAGCTTGTTTCGTTGTTTTAAGAACGAATACATGCTTTTCGCGCCGTTATGAGAGAAAACGTTTTGACGCCTATCACACGGACACTTGCAAAACTGATGTGTTTGGATCTAGCTCGTTTTGGTATAAAACAGGTTGTTTCGTAGTATTAAGCAGGAATACATGCTTTTCGCGCTGTTATAAGAAAAAACGTTTTCACGCGTATCACACGAACACTTGTAAAACCGATGTGTTCTGATCTAGCTCGTTTTGGTCTAAAACAGCTTGCTTCGTTGTATTAAACACGAATACGTGCTTTTCGTGCAGTTATCACAGCAAAAGTTTTGACGCATATCACACGGACACTTGTAAAATCGCTGTGTTGAGATCTAACTCGTTTCGGTCTAAAACAACTTGTTTCGTTGTATTAAGCACGAATACATGTTTTCGCGCAGTTATAAGAGAAAAACTTTTGACGCGTATCACATGGACACTTGAAAGACCGATGTGTTCAGATTTAGCTCGTTTCGGTCTAAAGCAGCTTGTCTCGTTGTATTAAGCACGAATACATGCTTTTCGCGCAGTTCATAACTTCAGAAACAGTTTTCACGCGTATCACACGGACACTTGTAAAATCGAGGTGTTCAGATCTTGCTCGTTTTGGTCTAAAACAGCTTGTTTCGTTGTATTAAGCACGAATACACGCTTTTCGCGAAGTTATGAGAGAAAAAGTTTTGACGCTTATCACACGGACACTTGTAAAACCGATGTGTTCAGATCTAGATCGTTTTGTCTAAAACAGCTTGCTTCGTTGTATTAAGCACGAATACATGCTTTTTGCGCAGTTATAGGAGAAAAAGTTTTGACGCGTATCACAGGGACACTTGTAAAACCGGTGTTCAGATTTAGCTCGTTTCGGTCTAAAACAGCCTGTCTCGTTGTATTAAGCACGAATACATGCTTTTCGCGCAGTTATTAGGAAAAACGTTTTCACGCATATCACACGGACATTTGTAAAATCGATGTGTTCAGATCTAGCTCGTTTTGGTCAAAAACAGCTTGTTTCGTTGTATTAGGCACGAATACATGCTTTTCGCGCAGTTATGAGAGAAAAGGTTTTGACGCGTATCACACGGACACTTGTAAAACCGATGAGTGCAGGTTTAGCTCGTTTCGGTCTAAAACAGCTTGTCTCGTTGTATTAAACACGAATACATGCTTTTCGCGCAGTTATGACAGAAAAAGTTTTGACGCGTATCACACGGACACTTGTAAAACCGATCCGTTCAGATTTAGCTCGTTTCGGTCTATTAACAGCTTGTTTCGTTGTATTAAGCACGAATACTTGCTTTTCGCGCACGTATGACAGAAAAAGTTTAGACGCATATCACACGGACACTTGTAAAATCGAGGTGTTCAGATCTAGCTCGTTTTGGCCTAAAACAGCTTGGTTCGTTGTATTAAGCACGAATACATGCTTTTCGCAAACTTATGAGAGAAAAAGTTTTGACGCGTATCACACGGACACTTGTAAATCCGATGGGTTCAGATCTAGCTCGCTTTGGTCTAAAACAGCTTGTTTCGTTGCATTAAGCACTAGTACATGCTTTTCGCGCAGTTATGAGAGAAAAAGTTCTGAGGCCTATCACACGGACACTTGCAAAAAGCGATGTGTTCAGATCTAGCTCGTTTCGGTCTAAAACAGCTTGTCTCGTTGTATTAAGCACGAATACATGCTTTTCGCGCAGTTATCAGAGACAAAGTTTTCACGCGTATCACACGGACACTTGTAAAACCAATGTGTTCAGTTCTAGCTTGTTTTCGTATAAAACAGCGTGTTTCTTTGTATTAGGCACGAATACATGCTTTTCTCGAACTTATGAGAGAAAAAGATTTGACGCGTATCACACGGACACTTGTAAAACCGATGTGTTCAGATTTAGCTTGTTTCGGTCTAAAACAGCTTGTTGCGCTGTATTAAGCACGAACACATGCTTTTCGCGTAGGTGTGAGAGAAAACGTTTTGACGCCTATCACATGAACACTTGCAAAACCGATGTGTTTGGATCTAGCTCGTTTTGGTCTAAAACAGCTTGTTTCGTCATATGAAGCACGAATAGATGCTTTTCGCACAGTTATAAGAGAAAACGTTTTGACGCGTATCACACAGACACTTGTAAAACCGATGTGTTCAGATGTAGCTTGTTTTGGTGTAAAACAGCTTGTTGCTTTGTATTAGGCACGAATACATGCTTTTCGCGCAGGTATAAAAGAAAAAGTTTTGGCGCCTATCACACGGACACTTGCAAAACCGATGTGTTTAGATTTAGCTCGTTTCGGTCTAAAACAGCTTAATTCGTTGTTTTAGGCACGAATACACGCTTTTCGCGCAGTTATGAGAGAAAACGTTTTGACGCCTATCACACGGACACTTCCAAAACCGATGTTTTTGGATCAAGCTCGTTTTGGTCTAAAACAGCTCTTTTCGTTGTATGAAGCACGAATACAAGCTTTTCGCGCAGTTATAAGAGAAAACGTTTGACGCGTATCACACGGGCACTTGTAAAACCGATGTGTTCAGATCTAGCTTGTTTTGGTATAAAACAGCTTGTTTCTTTGTATTAGGCACGAATACATGCTTTTCGCGCAGGTATGAAAGAAAAAGTTTTGACGCCTATCACACACACAATTGCAAAACCGATGTTTAGATCTAGCTCGTTTCGGTATGAAACAGCTTGTCTCGTTTTAAGCAAGAATACATGCTTTTCGCGAAGTTATGAGAGAAAAAGGACGCGTATCACACGGACACTTCTAAACCAATGTGTTCAGATCTAGCTCGTTTTGGTCAAAAAAAGCTTGTTTCGTTGTTTTAAGAACGAATACATGCTTTTCGCGCCGTTATGAGAGAAAAAGTTTTGACGCCTATCACACGGACACTTGCAAAACTGATGTGTTTGGATCTAGCTCGTTTTGGTCTAAAACAGGTTGTTTCGTAGTATTAATCAGGAATACATGCTTTTCGCGCTGTTATAAGAAAAAACGTTTTCACGCGTATCACACGGAGACTTGTAAAACCGATGTGTTCTGATCTAGCTCGTTTTGGTCTAAAACAGCTTGCTTCGTTGTATTAAACACGAATACGTGCTTTTCGTGCAGTTATCACAGCAAAAGTTTTGACGCATATCACACGGACACTTGTAAAATCGCTGTGTTCAGATCTAACTCGTTTCGGTCTAAAACAACTTGTTTCGTTGTATTAAGCACGAATACATGTTTTCGCGCAGTTATAAGAGAAAAACTTTTGACGCGTATCACATGGACACTTGAAAGACCGATGTGTTCAGATTTAGCTCGTTTCGGTCTAAAGCAGCTTGTCTCGTTGTATTAAGCACGAATACATGCTTTTCGCGCAGTTCATAACTTCAGAAACAGTTTTCACGCGTATCACACGGACACTTGTAAAATCGAGGTGTTCAGATCTTGCTCGTTTTGGTCTAAAACAGCTTGTTTCGTTGTATTAAGCACGAATACACGCTTTTCGCGAAGTTATGAGAGAAAAAGTTTTGACGCTTATCACACGGACACTTGTAAAACCGATGTGTTCAGATCTAGATCGTTTTGTCTAAAACAGCTTGCTTCGCTGTAATACGCACGAATACATGCTTTTTGCGCAGTTATAAGAGAAAAAGTTTTGACGCGTATCACAGGGACACTTGTAAAACCGGTGTTCAGATTTAGCTCGTTTCGGTCTAAAACAGCCTGTCTCGTTGTATTAAGCACGAATACATGCTTTTCGCGCAGTTATTATGGAAAACGTTTTCACGCGTATCACACGGACATTTGTAAAATCGATGTGTTCAGATCTAGCTCGTTTTGGTCAAAAACAGCTTGTTTCGTTGTATTAGGCACGAATACATGGTTTTCGCGCAGTTATGAGAGAAAAGGTTTTGACGCGTATCACACGGACACTTGTAAAACCGATGAGTGCAGGTTTAGCTCGTTTCGGTCTAAAACAGCTTGTCTCGTTGTATTAAACACGAATACATGCTTTTCGCGCAGTTATGACAGAAAAAGTTTTGACGCGTATCACACGGACACTTGTAAAACCGATCCGTTCAGATTTAGCTCGTTTCGGTCTATTAACAGCTTGTTTCGTTGTATTAAGCACGAATACTTGCTTTTCGCGCACGTATGACAGAAAAAGTTTAGACGCATATCACACGGACACTTGTAAAATCGAGGTGTTCAGATCTAGCTCGTTTTGGCCTAAAACAGCTTGGTTCGTTGTATTAAGCACGAATACATGCTTTTCGCAAACTTATGAGAGAAAAAGTTTTGACGCGTATCACACGGACACTTGTAAATCCGATGGGTTCAGATCTAGCTCGCTTTGGTCTAAAACAGCTTGTTTCGTTGCATTAAGCACTAGTACATGCTTTTCGCGCAGTTATGAGAGAAAAAGTTCTGAGGCCTATCACACGGACACTTGCAAAAAGCGATGTGTTCAGATCTAGCTCGTTTCGGTCTAAAACAGCTTGTCTCGTTGTATTAAGCACGAATACATGCTTTTCGCGCAGTTATCAGAGACAAAGTTTTCACGCGTATCACACGGACACTTGTAAAACCAATGTGTTCAGTTCTAGCTTGTTTTCGTATAAAACAGCGTGTTTCTTTGTATTAGGCACGAATACATGCTTTTCTCGAACTTATGAGAGAAAAAGATTTGACGCGTATCACACGGACACTTGTAAAACCGATGTGTTCAGATTTAGCTTGTTTCGGTCTAAAACAGCTTGTTGCGCTGTATTAAGCACGAACACATGCTTTTCGCGTAGGTGTGAGAGAAAACGTTTTGACGCCTATCACATGAACACTTGCAAAACCGATGTGTTTGGATCTAGCTCGTTTTGGTCTAAAACAGCTTGTTTCGTCATATGAAGCACGAATAGATGCTTTTCGCACAGTTATAAGAGAAAACGTTTTGACGCGTATCACACAGACACTTGTAAAACCGATGTGTTCAGATGTAGCTTGTTTTGGTGTAAAACAGCTTGTTGCTTTGTATTAGGCACGAATACATGCTTTTCGCGCAGGTATAAAAGAAAAAGTTTTGGCGCCTATCACACGGACACTTGCAAAACCGATGTGTTTAGATTTAGCTCGTTTCGGTCTAAAACAGCTTAATTCGTTGTTTTAGGCACGAATACACGCTTTTCGCGCAGTTATGAGAGAAAACGTTTTGACGCCTATCACACGGACACTTCCAAAACCGATGTTTTTGGATCAAGCTCGTTTTGGTCTAAAACAGCTCTTTTCGTTGTATGAAGCACGAATACAAGCTTTTCGCGCAGTTATAAGAGAAAACGTTTGACGCGTATCACACGGGCACTTGTAAAACCGATGTGTTCAGATCTAGCTTGTTTTGGTATAAAACAGCTTGTTTCTTTGTATTAGGCACGAATACATGCTTTTCGCGCAGGTATGAAAGAAAAAGTTTTGACGCCTATCACACACACAATTGCAAAACCGATGTTTAGATCTAGCTCGTTTCGGTATGAAACAGCTTGTCTCGTTTTAAGCAAGAATACATGCTTTTCGCGAAGTTATGAGAGAAAAAGGACGCGTATCACACGGACACTTCTAAACCAATGTGTTCAGATCTAGCTCGTTTTGGTCAAAAAAAGCTTGTTTCGTCGTATTGAGCACGAATACATGCTTTTCGCGAACTTATGAGAGAAAAAGCTTTGACGCGTATCACACGGACACTGGTAAAACCGATGTGTTTACAATAAGCTCGTTTCGGTCTAAAACAGCTTGTTTCGTTGTTTTAAGAACGAATACATGCTTTTCGCGCCGTTATGAGAGAAAAAGTTTTGACGCCTATCACACGGACACTTGCAAAACTGATGTGTTTGGATCTAGCTCGTTTTGGTCTAAAACAGGTTGTTTCGTAGTATTAATCAGGAATACATGCTTTTCGCGCTGTTATAAGAAAAAACGTTTTCACGCGTATCACACGGAGACTTGTAAAACCGATGTGTTCTGATCTAGCTCGTTTTGGTCTAAAACAGCTTGCTTCGTTGTATTAAACACGAATACGTGCTTTTCGTGCAGTTATCACAGCAAAAGTTTTGACGCATATCACACGGACACTTGTAAAATCGCTGTGTTCAGATCTAACTCGTTTCGGTCTAAAACAACTTGTTTCGTTGTATTAAGCACGAATACATGTTTTCGCGCAGTTATAAGAGAAAAACTTTTGACGCGTATCACATGGACACTTGAAAGACCGATGTGTTCAGATTTAGCTCGTTTCGGTCTAAAGCAGCTTGTCTCGTTGTATTAAGCACGAATACATGCTTTTCGCGCAGTTCATAACTTCAGAAACAGTTTTCACGCGTATCACACGGACACTTGTAAAATCGAGGTGTTCAGATCTTGCTCGTTTTGGTCTAAAACAGCTTGTTTCGTTGTATTAAGCACGAATACACGCTTTTCGCGAAGTTATGAGAGAAAAAGTTTTGACGCTTATCACACGGACACTTGTAAAACCGATGTGTTCAGATCTAGATCGTTTTGTCTAAAACAGCTTGCTTCGCTGTAATACGCACGAATACATGCTTTTTGCGCAGTTATAAGAGAAAAAGTTTTGACGCGTATCACAGGGACACTTGTAAAACCGGTGTTCAGATTTAGCTCGTTTCGGTCTAAAACAGCCTGTCTCGTTGTATTAAGCACGAATACATGCTTTTCGCGCAGTTATTATGGAAAACGTTTTCACGCGTATCACACGGACATTTGTAAAATCGATGTGTTCAGATCTAGCTCGTTTTGGTCAAAAACAGCTTGTTTCGTTGTATTAGGCACGAATACATGGTTTTCGCGCAGTTATGAGAGAAAAGGTTTTGACGCGTATCACACGGACACTTGTAAAACCGACGAGTGCAGGTTTAGCTCGTTTCGGTCTAAAACAGCTTGTCTCGTTGTATTAAACACGAATACATGCTTTTCGCGCAGTTATGACAGAAAAAGTTTTGACGTGTATCACACGGACACTTGTAAAACCGATCCGTTCAGATTTAGCTCGTTTCGGTCTATTAACAGCTTGTTTCGTTGTATTAAGCACGAATACTTGCTTTTCGCGCACGTATGACAGAAAAAGTTTAGACGCATATCACACGGACACTTGTAAAACCGATATGTTCAGATCTAGCTCGTTTTGGCCTAAAACAGCTTGTTTCGTTGTATTAAGCACGAATACATGCTTTTCGCGAACTTATGAGAGAAAAAGTTTTGACGCGTATCACACGGACACTTGTAAATCCGATGGGTTCAGATCTAGCTCGCTTTGGTCTAAAACAGCTTGTTTCGTTGTATTAAGCACTAGTACATGCTTTTCGCGCAGTTATGAGAGAAAAAGTTTTGAGGCCTATCACACGGACACTTGCAAAAAGCGATGTGTTCAGATCTAGCTCGTTTTGGCCTAAAACAGCTTGTTTCGTTGTATTAAGCACGAATACATGCTTTTCGCAAACTTATGAGAGAAAAAGTTTTGACGCGTATCACACGGACACTTGTAAATCCGATGGGTTCAGATCTAGCTCGCTTTGGTCTAAAACAGCTTGTTTCGTTGTATTAAGCACTAGTACATGCTTTTCGCGCAGTTATGAGAGAAAAAGTTTTGAGGCCTATCACACGGACACTTGCAAAAAGCGATGTGTTCAGGTCTAGCTCGTTTCGGTCTAAAACAGCTTGTCTCGTTGTATTAAGCACGAATACATGCTTTTCGCGCAGTTATCAGAGACAAAGTTTTCACGCGTATCACACGGACACTTGTAAAACCAATGTGTTCAGTTCTAGCTTGTTTTCGTATAAAACAGCGTGTTTCTTTGTATTAGGCACGAATACATGCTTTTCTCGAACTTATGAGAGAAAAAGATTTGACGCGTATCACACGGACACTTGTAAAACCGATGTGTTCAGATTTAGCTTGTTTCGGTCTAAAACAGCTTGTTGCGCTGCATTAAGCACGAATACATGTTTTTCGCGTAGGTATGAGAGAAAACGTTTTGACGCCTATCACATGAACACTTGCAAAACCGATGTGTTTGGATCTAGCTCGTTTTGGTCTAAAACAGCTTGTTTCGTCATATGAAGCACGAATACATGCTTTTCGCACAGTTATAAGAGAAAACGTTTTGACGCGTATCACACAGACACTTGTAAAACCGATGTGTTCAGATGTAGCTTGTTTTGGTGTAAAACAGCTTGTTGCTTTGTATTAGGCACGAATACATGCTTTTCGCGCAGGTATAAAAGAAAAAGTTTTGGCGCCTATCACACGGACTCTTGCAAAACCGATGTGTTTAGATTTAGCTCGTTTCGGTCTAAAACAGCCTAATTCGTTGTTTTAGGCACGAATACACACTTTTCGCGAAGTTCTGAGAGAAAAATATTTGACGCGTATCACACGGTCACTTGTAAAACCGATGTGCTCAGATCTAGCTCGTTTTGGTAGAAAACAGCTTGTTTCGTTGTATTAAGCACGAATATATGCTTTTCGCGAACTTATGAGCGAAAAAGTTTTGACGCGTATCACACGGACACTTGTAAAACCGATGTGTTCAGATTTAGCTAGTTTCGGTCTAAAACAGCTTGTTTCGTTGTTTTAAGAACGAATACATGCTTTTCGCGCAGTTATGAGAGAAAACGTTTTGACGCCTATCACACGGACACTTGCAAAACCGATGTTTTTGGATCAAGCTCGTTTTGGTCTAAAACAGCTCTTTTCGTTGTATGAAGCACGAATACATGCTTTTCGCGCAGTTATAAGAGAAAACGTTTGACGCGTATCACACGGGCACTTGTAAAACCGATGTGTTCAGATCTAGCTTGTTTTGGTATAAAACAGCTTGTTTCTTTGTATTAGGCACGAATACATGCTTTTCGCGCAGGTATGAAAGAAAAGTTTTGACGCCTATCACACAGACACTTGCAAAACCGATGTTTAGATCTAGCTCGTTTCGGTATGAACCAGCTTGTCTCGTTTTAAGCAAGAATACATGCTTTCCGCGAAGTTATGAGAGAAAAAGGACGCGTATCACACGGACACTTCTAAACCAATGTGTTCAGATCTAGCTCGTTTTGGTCAAAAAAAGCTTGTTTCGTTGTATTGAGCACGAATACATGCTTTTCGCGAACTTATGAGAGAAAAAGCTTTGACGCGTATCACACGGACACTTGTAAAACCGATGTGTTTACAATTAGCTCGTTTCGGTCTAAAACAGCTTGTTTCGTTGTTTTAAGAACGAATACATGCTTTTCGCGCCGTTATGAGAGAAAAAGTTTTGACGCCTATCACACGGACACTTGCAAAACTGATGTGTTTGGATCTAGCTCGTTTTGGTCTAAAACAGGTTGTTTCGTAGTATTAAGCAGGAATACATGCTTTTCGCGCTGTTATAAGAAAAAACGTTTTCACGCGTATCACACGGACACTTGTAAAACCGATGTGTTCTGATCTAGCTCGTTTTGGTCTAAAACAGCTTGCTTCGTTGTATTAAACACGAATACGTGCTTTTCGTGCAGTTATCACAGCAAAAGTTTTGACGAATATCACACGGACACTTGTAAAATCGCTGTGTTCAGATCTAACTCGTTTCGGTCTAAAACAACTTGTTTCGTTGTATTAAGCACGAATACATGTTTTCGCGCAGTTATAAGAGAAAAACTTTTGACGCGTATCACATGGACACTTGAAAGACCGATGTGTTCAGATTTAGCTCGTTTCGGTGTAAAGCAGCTTGTCTCGTTGTATTAAGCACGAATACATGCTTTTCGCGCAGTTCATAACTTCAGAAACAGTTTTCACGCGTATCACACGGACACTTGTAAAATCGAGGTGTTCAGATCTTGCTCGTTTTGGTCTAAAACAGCTTGTTTCGTTGTATTAAGCACGAATACACGCTTTTTGCGCAGTTATAAGAGAAAAAGTTTTGACGCGTATCACAGGGACACTTGTAAAACCGGTGTTCAGATTTAGCTCGTTTCGGTCTAAAACAGCCTGTCTCGTTGTATTAAGCACGAATACATGCTTTTCGCGCAGTTATTAGGGAAAACGTTTTCACGCGTATCACACGGACACTTGTAAAACCGATCCGTTCAGATTTAGCTCGTTTCGGTCTATTAACAGCTTGTTTCGTTGTATTAAGCACGAATACTTGCTTTTCGCGCACGTATGACAGAAAAAGTTTAGACGCATATCACACGGACACTTGTAAAACCGATATGTTCAGATCTAGCTCGTTTTGGCCTAAAACAGCTTGTTTCGTTGTATTAAGCACGAATACATGCTTTTCGCGAACTTATGAGAGAAAAAGTTTTGACGCGTATCACACGGACACTTGTAAATCCGATGGGTTCAGATCTAGCTCGCTTTGGTCTAAAACAGCTTGTTTCGTTGTATTAAGCACTAGTACATGCTTTTCGCGCAGTTATGAGAGAAAAAGTTTTGAGGCCTATCACACGGACACTTGCAAAAAGCGATGTGTTCAGATCTAGCTCGTTTTGGCCTAAAACAGCTTGTTTCGTTGTATTAAGCACGAATACATGCTTTTCGCAAACTTATGAGAGAAAAAGTTTTGACGCGTATCACACGGACACTTGTAAATCCGATGGGTTCAGATCTAGCTCGCTTTGGTCTAAAACAGCTTGTTTCGTTGTATTAAGCACTAGTACATGCTTTTCGCGCAGTTATGAGAGAAAAAGTTTTAAGGCCTATCACACGGACACTTGCAAAAAGCGATGTGTTCAGGTCTAGCTCGTTTCGGTCTAAAACAGCTTGTATCGTTGTATTAAGCACGAATACATGCTTTTCGCGCAGTTATCAGAGACAAAGTTTTCACGCGTATCACACGGACACTTGTAAAACCAATGTGTTCAGTTCTAGCTTGTTTTCGTATAAAACAGCGTGTTTCTTTGTTATAGGCACGAATACATGCTTTTCTCGAACATATAAGAGAAAAAGATTTGACGCGTATCACACGGACACTTGCAAAACCGATGTTTTTGGATCAAGCTCGTTTTGGTCTAAAACAGCTCTTTTCGTTGTATGAAGCACGAATACATGCTTTTCGCGCAGTTATAAGAGAAAACGTTTGACGCGTATCACACGGGCACTTGTAAAACCGATGTGTTCAGATCTAGCTTGTTTTGGTATAAAACAGCTTGTTTCTTTGTATTAGGCACGAATACATGCTTTTCGCGCAGGTATGAAAGAAAAAGTTTTGACGCCTATCACACAGACACTTGCAAAACCGATGTTTAGATCTAGCTCGTTTCGGTATGAACCAGCTTGTCTCGTTTTAAGCAAGAATACATGCTTTCCGCGAAGTTATGAGAGAAAAAGGACGCGTATCACACGGACACTTCTAAACCAATGTGTTCAGATCTAGCTCGTTTTGGTCAAAAAAAGCTTGTTTCGTTGTATTGAGCACGAATACATGCTTTTCGCGAACTTATGAGAGAAAAAGCTTTGACGCGTATCACACGGACACTTGTAAAACCGATGTGTTTACAATTAGCTCGTTTCGGTCTAAAACAGCTTGTTTCGTTGTTTTAAGAACGAATACATGCTTTTCGCACCGTTATGAGAGAAAAAGTTTTGACGCCTATCACACGGACACTTGCAAAACTGATGTGTTTGGATCTAGCTCGTTTTGGTCTAAAACAGGTTGTTTCGTAGTATTAAGCAGGAATACATGCTTTTCGCGCTGTTATAAGAAAAAACGTTTTCACGCGTATCACACGGACACTTGTAAAACCGATGTGTTCTGATCTAGCTCGTTTTGGTCTAAAACAGCTTGCTTCGTTGTATTAAACACGAATACGTGCTTTTCGTGCAGTTATCACAGCAAAAGTTTTGACGCATATCACACGGACACTTGTAAAATCGCTGTGTTCAGATCTAACTCGTTTCGGTCTAAAACAACTTGTTTCGTTGTATTAGGCACGAATACATGTTTTCGCGCAGTTATAAGAGAAAAACTTTTGACGCGTATCACATGGACACTTGAAAGACCGATGTGTTCAGATTTAGCTCGTTTCGGTCTAAAGCAGCTTGTCTCGTTGTATTAAGCACGAATACATGCTTTTCGCGCAGTTCATAACTTCAGAAACAGTTTTCACGCGTATCACACGGACACTTGTAAAATCGAGGTGTTCAGATCTTGCTCGTTTTGGTCTAAAACAGCTTGTTTCGTTGTATTAAGCACGAATACACGCTTTTCGCGAAGTTATGAGAGAAAAAGTTTTGACGCTTATCACACGGACACTTGTAAAACCGATGTGTTAAGATCTAGATCGTTTTGTCTAAAACAGCTTGCTTCGTTGTAAAAGCACGAATACATGCTTTTTGCGCAGTTATAAGAGAAAAAGTTTTGACGCGTATCACAGGGACACTTGTAAAACCGGTGTTCAGATTTAGCTCGTTTCGGTCTAAAACAGCCTGTCTCGTTGTATTAAGCACGAATACATGCTTTTCGCGCAGTTATTAGGGAAAACGTTTTCACGCGTATCACACGGACACTTGTAAAACCGATCCGTTCAGATTTAGCTCGTTTCGGTCTATTAACAGCTTGTTTCGTTGTATTAAGCACGAATACTTGCTTTTCGCGCACGTATGACAGAAAAAGTTTAGACGCATATCACACGGACACTTGTAAAACCGATATGTTCAGATCTAGCTCGTTTTGGCCTAAAACAGCTTGTTTCGTTGTATTAAGCACGAATACATGCTTTTCGCAAACTTATGAGAGAAAAAGTTTTGACGCGTATCACACGGACACTTGTAAATCCGATGGGTTCAGATCTAGCTCGCTTTGGTCTAAAACAGCTTGTTTCGTTGTATTAAGCACTAGTACATGCTTTTCGCGCAGTTATGAGAGAAAAAGTTTTGAGGCCTATCACACGGACACTTGCAAAAAGCGATGTGTTCAGATCTAGCTCGTTTTGGCCTAAAACAGCTTGTTTCGTTGTATTAAGCACGAATACATGCTTTTCGCAAACTTATGAGAGAAAAAGTTTTAACGCGTATCACACGGACACTTGTAAATCCGATGGGTTCAGATCTAGCTCGCTTTGGTCTAAAACAGCTTGTTTCGTTGTATTAAGCACTAGTACATGCTTTTCGCGCAGTTATGAGAGAAAAAGTTTTGAGGCCTATCACACGGACACTTGCAAAAAGCGATGTGTTCAGGTCTAGCTCGTTTCGGTCTAAAACAGCTTGTCTCGTTGTATTAAGCACGAATACATGCTTTTCGCGCAGTTATCAGAGACAAAGTTTTCACGCGTATCACACGGACACTTGTAAAACCAATGTGTTCAGTTCTAGCTTGTTTTCGTATAAAACAGCGTGTTTCTTTGTTATAGGCACGAATACATGCTTTTCTCGAACATATGAGAGAAAAAGATTTGACGCGTATCACACGGACACTTGTAAAACCGATGTGTTCAGATTTAGCTTGTTTCGGTCTAAAACAGCTTGTTGCGCTGTATTAAGCACGAATACATGTTTTTCGCGTAGGTATGAGAGAAAACGTTTTGACGCCTATCACATGAACACTTGCAAAACCGATGTGTTTGGATCTAGCTCGTTTTGGTCTAAAACAGCTTGTTTCGTCATATGAAGCACGAATACATGCTTTTCGCACAGTTATAAGAGAAAACGTTTTGACGCGTATCAAACAGACACTTGTAAAACCGATGTGTTCAGATGTAGCTTGTTTTGGTGTAAAACAGCTTGTTGCTTTGTATTAGGCACGAATACATGCTTTTCGCGCAGGTATAAAAGAAAAAGTTTTGGCGCCTATCACACGGACACTTGCAAAACCGATGTGTTTAGATTTAGCTCGTTTCGGTCTAAAACAGCTTAATTCGTTGTTTTAGGCACGAATACACGCTTTTCGCGAAGTTCTGAGAGAAAAATATTTGACGCGTATCACACGGACACTTGTAAAACCGATGTGCTCAGATCTAGCTCGTTTTGGTAGAAAACAGCTTGTTTCGTTGTATTAAGCACGAATATATGCTTTTCGCGAACTTATGAGCGAAAAAGTTTTGACGCGTATCACACGGACACTTGTAAAACCGATGTGTTCAGATTTAGCTAGTTTCGGTCTAAAACAGCTTGTTTCGTTGTTTTAAGAACGAATACATGCTTTTCGCGCAGTTATGAGAGAAAACGTTTTGACGCCTATCACACGGACACTTGCAAAACCGATGTTTTTGGATCAAGCTCGTTTTGGTCTAAAACAGCTCTTTTCGTTGTATGAAGCACGAATACAAGCTTTTCGCGCAGTTATAAGAGAAAACGTTTGACGCGTATCACACGGGCACTTGTAAAACCGATGTGTTCAGATCTAGCTTGTTTTGGTATAAAACAGCTTGTTTCTTTGTATTAGGCACGAATACATGCTTTTCGCGCAGGTATGAAAGAAAAAGTTTTGACGCCTATCACACAGACACTTGCAAAACCGATGGGTTCAGATCTAGCTCGCTTTGGTCTAAAACAGCTTGTTTCGTTGTATTAAGCACTAGTACATGCTTTTCGCGCAGTTATGAGAGAAAAAGTTTTGAGGCCTATCACACGGACACTTGCAAAAAGCGATGTGTTCAGATCTAGCTCGTTTCGGTCTAAAACAGCTTGTCTCGTTGTATTAAGCACGAATACATGCTTTTCGCGCAGTTATCAGAGACAAAGTTTTCACGCGTATCACACGGACACTTGTACAACCAATGTGTTCAGTTCTAGCTTGTTTACGTATAAAACAGCGTGTTTCTTTGTATTAGGCACGAATACATGCTTTTCTCGAACTTATGAGAGAAAAAGATTTGACGCGTATCACACGGACACTTGTAAAACCGATGTGTTCAGATTTAGCTTGTTTCGGTCTAAAACAGCTTGTTGCGCTGTATTAAGCACGAATACATGCTTTTCGCGTAGGTATGAGAGAAAACGTTTTGACGCCTATCACATGAACACTTGCAAAACCGATGTGTTTGGATCTAGCTCGTTTTGGTCTAAAACAGCTTGTTTCGTCATATGAAGCACGAATACATGCTTTTCGCACAGTTATAAGAGAAAACGTTTTGACGCGTATCACACAGACACTTGTAAAACCGATGTGTTCAGATGTAGCTTGTTTTGGTGTAAAACAGCTTGTTGCTTTGTATTAGGCACGAATACATGCTTTTCGCGCAGGTATAAAAGAAAAAGTTTTGGCGCCTATCACAAGGACACTTGCAAAACCGATGTGTTTAGATTTAGCTCGTTTCGGTCTAAAACAGCTTAATTCGTTGTTTTAGGCACGAATACACGCTTTTCGCGAAGTTCTGAGAGAAAAATATTTGACGCGTATCACACGGACACTTGTAAAACCGATGTGCTCAGATCTAGCTCGTTTTGGTAGAAAACAGCTTGTTTCGTTGTATTAAGCACGAATACATGCTTTTCGCGAACTTATGAGCGAAAACGTTTTGACGCCTATCACACGGACACTTGCAAAACCGATGTTTTTGGATCAAGCTCGTTTTGGTCTAAAACAGCTCTTTTCGTTGTATGAAGCACAAATACAAGCTTTTCGCGCAGTTATAAGAGAAAACGTTTGACGCGTATCACACGGGCACTTGTAAAACCGATGTGTTCAGATCTAGCTTGTTTTGGTATAAAACAGCTTGTTTTTTTGTATTAGGCACGAATACATGCTTTTCGCGCAGGTATGAAAGAAAAAGTTTTGACGCCTATCACACAGACACTTGCAAAACCGATGTTTAGATCTAGCTCGTTTCGGTATAAAACAGCTTGTCTCGTTTTAAGCAAGAATACATGCTTTTCGCGAAGTTATGAGAGAAAAAGGACGCGTATCACACGGACACTTCTAAACCAATGTGTTCAGATCTAGCTCGTTTTGGTCAAAAAAAGCTTGTTTCATTGTATTGAGCACGAATACATGCTTTTCGCGAACTTATGAGAGAAAAAGCTTTGACGCGTATCACACGGACACTTGTAAAACCGATGTGTTTACAATTAGCTCGTTTCGGTCTAAAACAGCTTGTTTCTTTGTTTTAAGAACGAATACATGCTTTTCGCGCCGTTATGAGAGAAAAAGATTTGACGCCTATCACACGGACACTTGCAAAACTGATGTGTTTGGATCTAGCTCGTTTTGGTCTAAAACAGCTTGTTTCGTAGTATTAAGCACGAATACATGCTTTTTGCGCTGTTATAAGAGAAAACGTTTTCACGCGTATCACACGGACACTTGTAAATCCGATGTGTTCTGATCTAGCTCGTTTTGGTCTAAAACAGCTTGCTTCGTTGTATTAAACACGAATACGTGCTTTTCGTGCAGTTATCAGAGCAAAAGTTTTGACGCATATCACACGGACACTTGTAAAATCGCTGTGTTCAGAATTAACTCGTTTCGTTCTAAAACAACTTGTTTCGTTGTATTAAGCACGAATACATGTTTGTCGCGTAGGTATGAGAGAAAACGTTTTGACGCCTATCACACGAACACTTGCAAAACCGATGTGTTTGGATCTAGCTCGTTTTGGTCTAAAACAGCTTGTTTCGTTGTATGAAGCACGAATACATGCTTTTCGCGCTGTTATAAGAGCAAACGTTTTCACGCGTATCACACGGACACTTGTAAAACCGATGTGTTCTGATCTAGCTCGTTTTGGTCTAAAACAGCTTGCTTCGTTGTATTAAACACGAATACGTGCTTTTCGTGCAGTTATCAGAGCAAAAGTTTTGACGCATATCACACGGACACTTGTAAAATCGCTGTGTTCAGAATTAACTCGTTTCGGTCTAAAACAACTTGTTTCGTTGTATTAGGCACGAATACATGTTTTCGCGCAGTTATAAGAGAAAAACTTTTGACGCGTATCACATGGACACTTGTAAGACCGATGTGTTCAGATTTAGCTCGTTTCGGTCTAAAGCAGCTTGTCTCGTTGTATTAAGCACGAATACATGCTTTTCGCGCAGTTCATAACTTCAGAAACAGTTTTCACGCGTATCACACGGACACTTGTAAAATCGAGGTGTTCAGATCTTGCTCGTTTTGGTCTAAAACAGCTTGTTTCGTTGTATTAAGCACGAATACCCGCTTTTCGCGAAGTTATGAGAGAAAAAGTTTTGACGCTTATCACACGGACACTTGTAAAACCGATGTGTTCAGATCTAGATCGTTTTGTCTAAAACAGCTTGCTTCGTTGTATTAAGCACGAATACATGCTTTTTGCGCAGTTGTAAGAGAAAAAGTTTTGACGCGTATCACAGGGACACTTGTAAAACCGGTGTTCAGATTTCGCTCGTTTCGGTCTAAAACAGCCTGTCTCGTTGTATTAAGCACGAATACATGCTTTTCGCGCAGTTATTAGGGAAAACGTTTTCACGCGTATCACACGGACACTTGTAAAATCGATGTGTTCAGATCTAGCTCGTTTTGGTCAAAAACAGCTTGTTTCGTTGTATTAGGCACGAATACATGCTTTTCGCGCAGTTTTGAGAGAAAAGGTTTTGACGCGTATCACACGGACACTTGTAAATCCGATGAGTTCAGGTTTAGCTCGTTTCGGTCTAAAAGAGCTTGTCTCGTTGTATTAAACACGAATACATGCTTTTCGCGCAGTTATGAGAGAAAAAGATTTGACGCGTATCAAACGGACACTTGTAAAACCGATCCGTTCAGATTTAGCTCGTTTCGGTCTAAAACAGCTGGTTTCGTTGTATTAAGCACGAATACTTGCTTTTCGCGCACGTATGAAAGAAAAAGTTTTGACGCATATCACACGGACACTTGTAAAACCGATATGTTCAGATCTAGCTCGTTTTGGCCTAAAACAGCTTGTTTCGTTGTATTAAGCACGAATACATGCTTTTCGCAAACTTATTAGAGAAAAATTTTTGACGCGTATCACACGGACACTTGTAAATCCGATGGGTTCAGATCTAGCTCGCTTTGGTCTAAAACAGCTTGTTTCGTTGTATTAAGCACTAGTACATGCTTTTCGCGCAGTTATGAGAGAAAAAGTTTTGAGGCCTATCACACGGACACTTGCAAAAAGCGATGTGTTCAGATCTAGCTCGTTTCGGTCTAAAACAGCTTGTCTCGTTGTATTAAGCACGAATATATGCTTTTCGCGCAGTTATCAGAGACAAAGTTTTGACGCGTATCACACGGACACTTGTAAATCCGATAGGTTCAGATCTAGCTCGCTTTGGTCTAAAACAGCTTGTTTCGTTGTATTAAGCACTAGTACATGCTTTTCGCGAGCTTATGAGAGAAAAGGATTTGACGCGTATCACACGGACACTTGTGAAAACCGATGTGTTCAGATTTAGCTTGTTTCGGTCTAAAACAGCTTGTTGCGCTGTATTAAGCACGAATACATGCTTGTCGCGTAGGTATGAGAGAAAACGTTTTGACGCCTATCACACGAACACTTGCAAAACCGATGTGTTTGGATCTAGCTCGTTTTGGTCTAAAACAGCTTGTTTCGTTGTATGAAGCACGAATACATGCTTTTCGCACAGTTATAAGAGAAAACGTTTTGACGCGTATCACACAGACACTTTTAAAACCGATGTGTTCAGATCTAGCTTGTTTTGGTATAAAACAGCTTGTTGCTTTGTATTAGGCACGAATACATGCTTTTCGCGCAGGTATGAAAGAAAAAGTTTTGGCGCCTATCACACGGACACTTGCAAAACCGATGTGTTTATATTTAGCTCGTTTCGGTCTAAAACAGCTTGTTTTGTTGTTTTAAGAACGAATACATGCTTTTCGCGCAGTTATGAGAGAAAACGTTTTGACGCCTATCACACGGACACTTGCAAAACCCAAGTTTTTGGATCAGGCCCGTTTTGGTCTAAAACAGCTCTTTTCGTTGTATTAAGCACGAATACATGTTTTCGCGCAGTTATAAGAGAAAAAGTTTTGACGCGTATCACATGGACACTTGTAAAACCGATGTGTTCAGATTTAGGTCGTTTCGGTCTAAAACAGCTTGCCGCGTTGTATTAAACACGAATACATGCTTTTCGCGCAGTTCATAACTTCAGAAAAAGTTTTCACGCGTATCACACGGACAATTATAAAATCGAGGTGTTCAGATCTAGCTCGTTTTGGTCTAAAACAGCTTGTTTCGTTGTAATAAGCACGAGTATATGCTTTTCGCGAACTTATGAGAGAAAAAGTATCGACGCGTATCACACGGACACTTGTAAAAGTGATGTGTTAAGATTTAGCTCATTTCTGTCTAAAACAGCTTGTTTCGTTGCATTAATTACGAATACATGCTTTTCGCGAAGTTATGAGAGAAAAAGTTTTGACGCGTATCACAAGGACACTTGCAAAACCGATGTGTTTAGATTTAGCTCGATTCGGTCTAAAACAGCTTATTTCGTTGTTTTAAGCACGAATACACGCTTTTCGCGAAGTTATGAGAGAAAAAGACGCGTATCACACGGACACTTGTAAAACCGATGTGGTCAGATCTAGCTCGTTTTGGTCTAAAACAGCTTGTTTCGTTGTATTAAGCACGAATACATGCTTTTCGCGAACTTATGAGAAAAAGTTTTGACGCGTATCACACAGACACTTGTAAACCAATGTGTTCAAAATTAGCTCGTTTCGGTCTAAAACAGCTTGTTTCGTTGCTTTAAGAACGATTACATGCGTTTCGCGCAGTTATGAGAGAAAACGTTATGACGCCTATCACACGGACACTTGTAAAACCGATATGTTCAGATATAACTCGTCTCGGTCTAAAACAGCTTGTTTCGTTGTATTAAGCACGAATACATGTTTTCGCGCAGTTATAAGAGAAAAAGTTTTGACACTTGTAAAACCGATCTGTTCAGATTTAGCTCGTCTCGGTCTAAAACAGCTTGTCTCGTCGTATTAAGCACGAATACATGCTTTTCGCGCAGTTCATAACTTCAGAAAAAGTTTTCACGCGTATCACACGGACACTTGTAAAATCGACGTGTTGAGATCTACCTCATTTTGGTCTAAAACAGCTTGTTTTTTTGTATTAAGCACGAATATATCCTTTTCGCGCAGTTATGAGAGAAAAAGTTTTGACGCGTATCACACGGACACTTGTAAAACCGATGCGTTCAGATTTAGCTCGTTTCGGTCTAAAACAGCTTGTTTCGTTGCATTAATCACGAATACATGCTTTTCGCGCAGGTATGAAAGAAAAAGTTTTGAAGCCTATCACATGGACACTTGCAAAACCGATGTTTAGAATTCCGTTTCGGTCTAAAACAGCTTGTCTTGTTTTAAGCAATACATGCTTTTCGCGATGTTATGAGAGAAAAAGTTTTGACGCGTATCACAAGGACACTTGCTAAACCGATGTGTTTATATTTAGCTCGTTTCGGTCTAAAGCAGCTTATTTCGTTGTTTTAAGCACGAATACACGCTTTTCGCGAAGTTATGAGAGAAAAAGATTTGACGCGTATCACACGGACACTTGTAAAAGTGATGTATTCAGATTTAGCTCGTTTTGGTCAAAAACAGCTTGCTTCGTTGTATTAAGCACGAATACATGCTTTTCGCGCAAATATAGGAGAAAAAGTTTTGACGCGTATCACAGGGACACTTGTAAAACCGGTGTTCAGACTTAGCTCGTTGCGGTCTAAAACAGCTTGTCTCGTTGTATTAAGCACGAATACACGTTTTTCGCAATGTTATGAGAGAAAAAGATTTGACGCTTATCACACGGACACTTGTAAAACCGATGTGTTCAGATCTAGATCGTTTTGTCTAAAACAGCTTGCTTCGTTGTATTAAGCACGAATACATGCTTTTCGCGCAGTTATGAGAGAAAAGGTTTTGACGCGTATCACACGGACACTTGTAAAACCGATGTGTTCAGATTTAGCTCGTTTCGGTATAAAACAGCTTGTCTCGTTGTAATAAACACGAATACATGCTTTTCGCGCAGTTATGAGAGAAAAAGTTTTGACGCATATCACACGGACACTTGTAAAACCGATGTGTTGAGATCTAGCTCGTTTTGGCCTAAAACAGCTTGTTTCGTTGTATTAAGCACGAATACATGCTTTTCGCAAACTTATCAGAGAAAACGTTTTTACGCGTATCACACGGACACTTGTAAATCCGATGGGTTCAGATCTAGCTCGCTTTGGTCTAAAACAGCTTGTTTCGTTGTAATAAGCACTAGTACATGCTTTTCGCGAACTTATGAGCGAAAAAGTTTTGACGCGTATCACACGGACACTTGTAAAACCGATGTGTTCAGATTTAGCTTGTTTCGGTCTAAAACAGCTTGTTGCGCTGTATTAAGCACGAATACATGCTTGTCGCGTAGGTATGAGAGAAAACGTTTTGACGCCTATCACACGAACACTTGCAAAACCGATGCGTTTGGATCTAGCTCGTTTTGGTCTAAAACAGCTTGTTTCGTTGTATGAAGCACGAATACATGCTTTTCGCACAGTTATAAGAGAAAACGTTTTGACGCGTATCACACAGACACTTTTAAAACCGATGTGTTCAGATCTAGCTTGTTTTGGTATAAAACAGCTTGTTGCTTTGTATTAGGCACGAATACATGCTTTTCGCGCAGGTATGAAAGAAAAAGTTTTGGCGCCTATCACACGGACACTTGCAAAACCGATGTGTTTATATTTAGCTCGTTTCGGTCTAAAACAGCTTGTTTTGTTGTTTTAAGAACGAATACATGCTTTTCGCGCAGTTATGAGAGAAAACGTTTTGACGCCTATCACACGGACACTTGCAAAACCCAAGTTTTTGGATCAAGCCCGTTTTGGTCTAAAACAGCTCTTTTCGTTGTATTAAGCACGAATACATGTTTTCGCGCAGTTATAAGAGAAAAAGTTTTGACGCGTATCACATGGACACTTGTAAAACCGATGTGTTCAGATTTAGGTCGTTTCGGTCTAAAACAGCTTGCCGCGTTGTATTAAACACGAATACATGCTTTTCGCGCAGTTCATAACTTCAGAAAAAGTTTTCACGCGTATCACACGGACAATTATAAAATCGAGGTGTTCAGATCTAGCTCGTTTTGGTCTAAAACAGCTTGTTTCGTTGTAATAAGCACGAGTATATGCTTTTCGCGAACTTATGAGAGAAAAAGTATCGACGCGTATCACACGGACACTTGTAAAAGTGATGTGTTAAGATTTAGCTCATTTCTGTCTAAAACAGCTTGTTTCGTTGCATTAATTACGAATACATGCTTTTCGCGAAGTTATGAGAGAAAAAGTTTTGACGCGTATCACAAGGACACTTGCAAAACCGATGTGTTTAGATTTAGCTCGATTCGGTCTAAAACAGCTTATTTCGTTGTTTTAAGCACGAATACACGCTTTTCGCGAAGTTATGAGAGAAAAAGACGCGTATCACACGGACACTTGTACAACCGATGTGGTCAGATCTAGCTCGTTTTGGTCTAAAACAGCTTGTTTCGTTGTATTAAGCACGAATACATGCTTTTCGCGAACTTATGAGAAAAAGTTTTGACGCGTATCACACAGACACTTGTAAACCAATGTGTTCAAAATTAGCTCGTTTCGGTCTAAAACAGCTTGTTTCGTTGCTTTAAGAACGATTACATGCGTTTCGCGCAGTTATGAGAGAAAACGTTATGACGCCTATCACACGGACACTTGTAAAACCGATATGTTCAGATATAACTCGTCTCGGTCTAAAACAGCTTGTTTCGTTGTATTAAGCACGAATACATGTTTTCGCGCAGTTATAAGAGAAAAAGTTTTGACACTTGTAAAACCGATCTGTTCAGATTTAGCTCGTCTCGGTCTAAAACAGCTTGTCTCGTCGTATTAAGCACGAATACATGCTTTTCGCGCAGTTCATAACTTCAGAAAAAGTTTTCACGCGTATCACACGGACACTTGTAAAATCGACGTGTTGAGATCTACCTCATTTTGGTCTAAAACAGCTTGTTTTTTTGTATTAAGCACGAATATATCCTTTTCGCGCAGTTATGAGAGAAAAAGTTTTGACGCGTATCACACGGACACTTGTAAAACCGATGCGTTCAGATTTAGCTCGTTTCGGTCTAAAACAGCTTGTTTCGTTGCATTAATCACGAATACATGCTTTTCGCGCAGGTATGAAAGAAAAAGTTTTGAAGCCTATCACATGGACACTTGCAAAACCGATGTTTAGAATTCCGTTTCGGTCTAAAACAGCTTGTCTTGTTTTAAGCAATACATGCTTTTCGCGATGTTATGAGAGAAAAAGTTTTGACGCGTATCACAAGGACACTTGCTAAACCGATGTGTTTATATTTAGCTCGTTTCGGTCTAAAGCAGCTTATTTCGTTGTTTTAAGCACGAATACACGCTTTTCGCGAAGTTATGAGAGAAAAAGATTTGACGCGTATCACACGGACACTTGTAAAAGTGATGTATTCAGATTTAGCTCGTTTTGGTCAAAAACAGCTTGCTTCGTTGTATTAAGCACGAATACATGCTTTTCGCGCAAATATAGGAGAAAAAGTTTTGACGCGTATCACAGGGACACTTGTAAAACCGGTGTTCAGACTTAGCTCGTTGCGGTCTAAAACAGCTTGTCTCGTTGTATTAAGCACGAATACACGTTTTTCGCAATGTTATGAGAGAAAAAGATTTGACGCTTATCACACGGACACTTGTAAAACCGATGTGTTCAGATCTAGATCGTTTTGTCTAAAACAGCTTGCTTCGTTGTATTAAGCACGAATACATGCTTTTCGCGCAGTTATGAGAGAAAAGGTTTTGACGCGTATCACACGGACACTTGTAAAACCGATGTGTTCAGATTTAGCTCGTTTCGGTATAAAACAGCTTGTCTCGTTGTATTAAACACGAATACATGCTTTTCGCGCAGTTATGAGAGAAAAAGTTTTGACGCATATCACACGGACACTTGTAAAACCGATGTGTTGAGATCTAGCTCGTTTTGGCCTAAAACAGCTTGTTTCGTTGTATTAAGCACGAATACATGCTTTTCGCAAACTTATCAGAGAAAACGTTTTTACGCGTATCACACGGACACTTGTAAATCCGATGGGTTCAGATCTAGCTCGCTTTGGTCTAAAACAGCTTGTTTCGTTGTAATAAGCACTAGTACATGCTTTTCGCGCAGTTATGAGAGAAAAAGTTTTGAGGCCTATCACACGGACACTTGTAAAACCGATGTGTTCAGATCTAGCTCGTTTCGGTCTAAAACAGCTTGTCTCGTTGTATTAAGCACGAATACATGCTTTTTGCGCAGTTATCAGAGACAAAGTTTTCACGCGTATCACACGGACACTTGTAAAACCGATGTCTTCAGTTCTAGCTTGTTTTCGTATAAAACAGCTTGTTTCTTTGTATTAGGCACGAATACATGCTTTTCGCGAACTTATGAGAGAAAAAGATTTGACGCGTATCACACGGACACTTGTAAAACCGATGTGTTCAGATTTAGCTTGTTTCGGTCTAAAACAGCTTGTTGCGCTGTATTAAGCACGAATACATGCTTGTCACGTAGGTATGAGAGAAAACGTTTTGACGCCTATCACACGAACACTTGCAAAACCGATGTGTTTGGATCTAGCTCGTTTTGGTATAAAACAGCTTGTTGCTTTGTATTACGCACGAATACATGCTTTTCGCGCAGGTATGAAAGAAAAAGTTTTGGCGCCTATCACACGGACACTTGCAAAACCGATGTGTTTAGATCTAGCTTGTTTTGGTATAAAACAGCTTGTTTCTTTGTATTAGGCACGAATACATGCTTTTTGCGCAGGTATGAAAGAAAAAGTTTTCATGCGTATCACACGGACACTTGTAAAACCGATGTCTTCAGTTCTAGCTTGTTTTCGTATAAAACAGCTTGTTTCTTTGTATTAGGCACGATACATGCTTTTCGCGAACTTATGAGAGAAAAGGATTTGACGCGTATCACACGGACACTTCTAAAACCGATGTGTTCAGACTTAGCTTGTTTCGGTCTAAAACAGCTTGTTGCGCTGTATTAAGCACGAATACATGCTTGTCGCGTAGGTATGAGAGAAAACGTTTTGACGCCTATCACACGAACACTTGCAAATCCGATGTGTTTGGATCTAGCTCGTTTTGGTCTAAAACAGACTTGTTTCGTTGTATGAAGCACGAATACATGCTTTTCGCACAGTTATAAGAGAAAACGTTTTGACGCGTATCACACAGACACTTGTAAAACCGATGTGTTCAGATCTAGCTTGTTTTGGTATAAAACAGCTTGTTGCTTTGTATTAGGCAAGAATACATGCTTTTCGCGCAGGTATGAAAGAAAAAGTTTTGGCGCCTATCACACGGACACTTGCAAAACCGATGTGTTTAGATTTAGCTCGTTTCGGTCTAAAACAGCTTATTTCGTTGTTTTAAGCACGAATACACGCTTTTCGCGAAGTTATGAGAGAAAAATATTTGACGCGTATCACACGGACACTTGTAAAACCGATTTGTTTAGATTTAGCTCGCTTCAGTCTAAAACAGCTTATTTCGTTGTTTTAGGCACGAATACACGCTTTTCGCGAAGTTATGAGAGAAAAAGGACGCGTATCACACGGACACTTCTAAACCAATGTGTTCAGATCTAGCTCGTTTTGGTCTAAAAAAGCTTGTTTCGTTGTATTGAGCACGAATACATGCTTTTCGCGAACTTATGAGAGAAAAAGCTTTGACGCGTATCACACGGACACTTGTAAAACCGATGTGTTTACAATTAGCTCGTTTCGGTCTAAAACAGCTTGTTTCGTTGTTTTAGGATCGAATACATGCTTTTCGCGCCGTTATGAGAGAAAAAGATTTGACGCATATCACACGGACACTTGTAAGACCGATGTGTTCAGATTTAGCTCGTTTCGGTCTAAAGCAGCTTGTCTCGTTGTATTAAGCACGAATACATGCTTTTAGCGCAGTTCATAACTTCAGAAAGAGTTTTCACGCGTATCACACGGACACTTGTAAAATCGAGGTGTTCAGATCTTGCTCGTTTTGGTCTAAAACAGCTTGTTTCGTTGTATTAAGCACGAATACACGCTTTTCGCGAAGTTATGAGAGAAAAAGTTTTGACGCTTATCACACGGACACTTGTAAAACCGATGTGTTCAGATCTAGATCGTTTTGTCTAAAACAGCTTGCTTCGTTGTATTAAGCACGAATACATGCTTTTTGCGCAGTTATAAGAGAAAAAGTTTTGACGCGTATCACAGGGACACTTGTAAAACCGGTGTTCAGATTTAGCTCGTTTCGGTCTAAAACAGCCTGTCTCGTTGTATTAAGCACGAATACATGCTTTTCGCGCAGTTATTAGGGAAAACATTTTCACGCGTATCACACGGACACTTGTAAAATCGATGTGTTCAGATCTAGCTCGTTTTGGTCAAAAACAGCTTGTTTCGTTGTATTAGGCACGAATACATGCTTTTCGCGCAGTTATGAGAGAAAACGTTTGACGCGTATCACACGGGCACTTGTAAAACCGATGTGTTCAGATCTAGCTCGTTTTGGTATAAAACAGCTTGTTTCTTTGTATTAGGCACGAATACATGATTTTCGTGCACGTATGAAAAAAGTTTTGACGCATATCACACGGACAGTTGTAAAACCGATGTGTTCAGATCTAGCTCGTTTTGGCCTAAAACAGCTTGTTTCGTTGTATTAAGCACGAATACATGCTTTTCGCAAACTTATGAGAGAAAAAGTTTTGACGCGTATCACACGGACACTTGTAGATCCGATGGGTTCAGATCTAGCTCGCTTTAGTCTAAAACAGCTTGTTTCGTTGTATTAAGCACTAGTACATGCTTTTCGCGCAGTTATGAGAGAAAAAGTTTTGACGCATATCACACGGACAGTTGTAAAACCGATGTGTTCAGATCTAGCTCGTTTCGGTCTAAAACAGCTTGTCTCGTTGTATTAAGCACGAATACATGCTTTTCGCGCAGTTATCAGAGACAAAGTTTTGACGCGTATCACACAGACACTTGTAAATCCGATGGGTTCAGATCTAGCTCGCCTTGGTCTAAAACAGCTTGTTTCGTTGTATTAAGCACTAGAACATGCTTTTCGCGAACTTATGAGAGAAAAGGATTTGACGCGTATCACACGGACACTTGTAAAACCGATGTGTTCAGATTTAGCTTGTTTCGGTCCAAAACAGCTTGTTGCGCTGTATTAAGCACGAATACATGCTTGTCGCGTAGGTATGAGAGAAAACGTTTTGACGCCTATCACACGAACACTTGCAAAACCGATGTGTTTGGATCTAGCTCGTTTTGGTCTAAAACAGCTTGTTTCGTTGTATGAAGCACGATACATGCTTTTCGCACATTTATAAGAGAAAACGTTTTGACGCGTATCACACAGACACTTGTAAAACCGATGTGTTCAGATCTAGCTTGTTTTGGTATAAAACAGCATGTTGCTTTGTATTAGGCACGAATACATGCTTTTCGCGCAGGTATGAAAGAAAAAGTTTTGGCGCCTATCACACGGACACTTGCAAAACCAATGTGTTTAGATTTAGCTCGTTTCGGTCTAAAACAGCTTATTTCGTTGTTTTAAGCAAGAATACACGCTTTTCGCGAAGTTATGAGAGAAAAATATTTGACGCGTATCACACGGACACTTGTAAAACCGATGTGCTCAGATCTAGCTCGTTTTGGTCGAAAACAGCTTGTTTCGTTGTATTAAGCACGAATACATGCTTTTCGCGAACTTATGAGCGAAAAAGTTTTGACGCGTATCACACGGACACTTGTAAAACCGATGTGTTCAGATTTAGCTAGTTTCGGTCTAAAACAGCTTGTTTCGTTGTTTTAAGAACGAATACATGCTTTTCGCGCAGTTATGAGAGAAAACGTTTTGACGCCTATCACACGGACACTTGCAAAACCGATGTTTTTGGATCAAGCCCGTTTTAGTCTAAAACAGCTTGCTTCGTTGTATTAAGCACGAATACATGCTTTTTGCGCAGTTATAAGAGAAAAAGTGTTGACGCGTATCACAGGGACACTTGTAAAACCGGTGTCCAGATTTAGCTCGTTTCGGTCTAAAACAGCCTGTCTCGTTGTATTAAGCACGAATACATGCTTTTCGCGCAGTTATTAGGGAAAACATTTTCACGCGTATCACACGGACACTTGTAAAATCGATGTGTTCAGATCTAGCTCGTTTTGGTCAAAAACAGCTTGTTTCGTTGTATGCAGCACGAATACAAGCTTTTCGCGCAGTTATAAGAGAAAACGTTTGACGCGTATCACACGGGCACTTGTAAAACCGATGTGTTCAGATCTAGCTTGTTTAGGTATAAAACAGCTTGTTTCTTTGTATTAAGCACTAGAACATGCTTTTCGCGAACTTATGAGAGAAAAGGATTTGACGCGTATCACACGGACACTTGTAAAACCGATGTGTTCAGATTTAGCTTGTTTCGGTCTAAAACAGCTTGTTGCGCTGTATTAAGCACGAATACATGCTTTTCGCGCAGGTATGAAAGAAAACGTTTTGACGCCTATCACACAGACACTTGCAAAAGCGATGTTTAGATCTAGCTCCTTTCGGTATAAAACAGCTTGTCTCGTTTTAAGCAAGAATACATGCTTTTCGCGAAGTTATGAGAGAAAAAATTTTGACGCGTATCACACGGACACTCGTAAAACCGATGTGTTCAGATCTAGCTCGTTTTGGTATAAAACAGCTTGTTTCTTTGTATTAGGCACGAATACATGCTTTTCGCGCAGGTATGAAAGAAAAAGTTTTGACGCCTATCACACGGACACTTGCAAAACCGATGTTTAGATCTAGCTCGTTTCGGTATAAAACAGCTTGTCTCGTTTTAAGCAAGAATACATGCTTTTCGCGAAGTTATGAGAGAAAAAATTTTGACGCGTATCACACGGACACTTGTAAAACCGATGTGTTCATATCTAGCTCGATTTGGTCTAAAAAAGCTTGTTTCGTTGTATTAAGCACGAATACATGCTTTTCGCGAACTTATGAGAGAAAAAGTTTTGACGCGTATCACCCGGACACTTGTAAAACCGATGTGTTCAGATTTAGCTCGTTTCGGTCTAAAACGGCTTGTTTCGTTGTTTTAAGAACGATTACATGCTTTTCGCGCAGTTATGAGAGAAAACGTTTTGACGGCTATCACACGGACACTTGTAAAACCGATGTGTTCAGATCAAACCCGTTTCGGTCTAAAACAGCTTGTTTCGTTGTATTAAGCACGAATACATGTTTTCGCGCAGTTATAAGAGAAAACGTTTTGACGCGTATCACATGGACACTTGTAAAACCGATGTGTTCAGATTTAGGTCGTTTCGGTCTAAAACAGCTTGCCTCGTTGTATTAAGCACGAATACATGCTTTTCGCGCAGTTCATAACTTCAGAAAAAGTTTTCACGCGTATCACACGGACAATTATAAAATCGAGGTGTTCAGATCTAGCTCGTTTTGGTCTAAAACAGCTTGTTTCGTTGTAATAAGCACGAATATATGCTTTTCGCGAACTTATGAGAGAAAAAGTATCGACGCGTATCACACGGACACTTGTAAAAGTGATGTGTTCAGATTTAGCTAGTTTCGGTCTAAAACAGCTTGTTTCGTTGTTTTAAGAACGCATACATGCTTTTCGCGCAGTTATGAGAGAAAACGTTTTGACGCCTATCACACGGACACTTGCAAAGCCGATGTTTTTGGATCAAGCCCGTTTTGGTCTAAAACAGCTCTTTTCGTTGTATGAAGCACGAATACAAGCTTTTCGCGCAGTTATAAGAGAAAACGTTTGACGCGTATCACACGGGCACTTGTAAAACCTATGTGTTCAGATCTAGCTTGTTTTGGTATAAAACAGCTTGTTTCTTTGTATTAGGCACGAATACATGCTTTTCGCGCAGGTATGAAAGAAAACGTTTTGACGCCTATCACACAGACACTTGCAAAACCGATGTTTAGATCTAGCTCCTTTCGGTATAAAACAGCTTGTCTCGTTTTAAGCAAGAATACATGCTTTTCGCGAAGTTATGAGAGAAAAAAATTTGACGCGTATCACACGGACACTTGTAAAACCGATGTGTTCAGATCTAGCTCGTTTTGGTATAAAACAGCTTGTTTCTTTGTATTAACCACGAATACATGCTTTTCGCGCAGGTATGAAAGAAAAAGTTTTGACGCCTATCACACGGACACTTGCAAAACCGATGTTTAGATCTAGCTCGTTTCGGTATAAAACAGCTTGTCTCGTTTTAAGCAAGAATACATGCTTTTCGCGAAGTTATGAGAGAAAAAATTTTGACGCGTATCACACGGACACTTGTAAAACCGATGTGTTTATATCTAGCTCGTTTTGGTCTAAAACAGCTTGTTTCGTTGTATTAAGCACGAATACATGCTTTTCGCGAACTTATGAGAGAAAAAGTTTTGACGCGTATCACCAGGACACTTGTAAAACCGATGTGTTCAGATTTAGCTCGTTTCGGTCTAAAACAGTTTGTTTCGTTGTTTTAAGAACGATTACATGCTTTTCGCGCAGTTATGAGAGAAAACGTTTTGACGGCTATCACACGGACACTTGTAAAACCGATGTGTTCAGATCAAACCCGTTTCGGTCTAAAACAGCTTCTTTCGTTGTAATAAGCACGAATACATGTTTTCGCGCAGTTATAAGAGAAAAAGTTTTGACGCGTATCACATGGACACTTGTAAAACCGATGTGTTCAGATTTAGCTCGTTTCGGTCTAAAACAGCTTGCCTCGTTGTATTAAGCACGAATACATGCTTTTCGCGCAGTTCATAACTTTAGAAAAAGTTTTCACGCGTATCACACGGACAATTATAAAATCGAGGTGTTCAGATCTATTTCGCTTTGGTCTAAAACAGCTTGTTTCGTTGTAATAAGCACGAATATATGCTTTTCGCGAACTTATGAGAGAAAAAGTATCGACGCGTATCACACAGACACTTGTAAAAGTGATGTGTTCAGATTTAGCTCATTTCGGTCTAAAACAGCTTGTCTCATTGTATTAAGCACGAATACAAGCTTTTCGCGCAGTTACGAGAGAAAAAGTTTTTTCGCGTATCACACGGATACTTGTAAAACCGATGTGTTCAGATCTAGCTTGTTTTGGTATAAAACAGCATGTTGCTTTGTATTAGGCATGAATACATGCTTTTCGCGCAGGTATGAAAGAAAAAGTTTTGGCGCCTATCACACGGACACTTGCAAAACCAATGTGTTTAGATTTAGCTCGTTTCGGTCTAAAACAGCTTATTTCGTTGTTTTAAGCAAGAATACACGCTTTTCGCGAAGTTATGAGAGAAAAATATTTGACGCGTATCACACGGACACTTGTAAAACCGATGTGCTCAGATCTAGCTCGTTTTGGTCGAAAACAGCTTGTTTCGTTGTATTAAGCACGAATACATGCTTTTCGCGAACTTATGAGCGAAAAAGTTTTGACGCGTATCACACGGACACTTGTAAAACCGATGTGTTCAGATTTAGCTAGTTTCGGTCTAAAACAGCTTGTTTCGTTGTTTTAAGAACGAATACATGCTTTTCGCGCAGTTATGAGAGAAAACGTTTTGACGCCAATCACACGGACACTTGCAAAACCGATGTTTTTGGATCAAGCCCGTTTTAGTCTAAAACAGCTTGCTTCGTTGTATTAAGCACGAATACATGCTTTTTGCGCAGTTATAAGAGAAAAAGTGTTGACGCGTATCACAGGGACACTTGTAAAACCGGTGTCCAGATTTAGCTCGTTTCGGTCTAAAACAGCCTGTCTCGTTGTATTAAGCACGAATACATGCTTTTCGCGCAGTTATTAGGGAAAACATTTTCACGCGTATCACACGGACACTTGTAAAATCGATGTGTTCAGATCTAGCTCGTTTTGGTCAAAAACAGCTTGTTTCGTTGTATGCAGCACGAATACAAGCTTTTCGCGCAGTTATAAGAGAAAACGTTTGACGCGTATCACACGGGCACTTGTAAAACCGATGTGTTCAGATCTAGCTTGTTTTGGTATAAAACAGCTTGTTTCTTTGTATTAAGCACTAGAACATGCTTTTCGCGAACTTATGAGAGAAAAGGATTTGACGCGTATCACACGGACACTTGTAAAACCGATGTGTTCAGATTTAGCTTGTTTCGGTCTAAAACAGCTTGTTGCGCTGTATTAAGCACGAATACATGCTTTTCGCGCAGGTATGAAAGAAAACGTTTTGACGCCTATCACACAGACACTTGCAAAAGCGATGTTTAGATCTAGCTCCTTTCGGTATAAAACAGCTTGTCTCGTTTTAAGCAAGAATACATGCTTTTCGCGAAGTTATGAGAGAAAAAATTTTGACGCGTATCACACGGACACTCGTAAAACCGATGTGTTCAGATCTAGCTCGTTTTGGTATAAAACAGCTTGTTTCTTTGTATTAGGCACGAATACATGCTTTTCGCGCAGGTATGAAAGAAAAAGTTTTGACGCCTATCACACGGACACTTGCAAAACCGATGTTTAGATCTAGCTCGTTTCGGTATAAAACAGCTTGTCTCGTTTTAAGCAAGAATACATGCTTTTCGCGAAGTTATGAGAGAAAAAATTTTGACGCGTATCACACGGACACTTGTAAAACCGATGTGTTCATATCTAGCTCGATTTGGTCTAAAAAAGCTTGTTTCGTTGTATTAAGCACGAATACATGCTTTTCGCGAACTTATGAGAGAAAAAGTTTTGACGCGTATCACCCGGACACTTGTAAAACCGATGTGTTCAGATTTAGCTCGTTTCGGTCTAAAACAGCTTGTTTCGTTGTTTTAAGAACGATTACATGCTTTTCGCGCAGTTATGAGAGAAAACGTTTTGACGGCTATCACACGGACACTTGTAAAACCGATGTGTTCAGATCAAACACGTTTCGGTCTAAAACAGCTTGTTTCGTTGTATTAAGCACGAATACATGTTTTCGCGCAGGTATAAGAGAAAAAGTTTTGACGCGTATCACATGGACACTTGTAAAACCGATGTGTTCAGATTTAGGTCGTTTCGGTCTAAAACAGCTTGCCTCGTTGTATTAAGCACGAATACATGCTTTTCGCGCAGTTCATAACTTCAGAAAAAGTTTTCACGCGTATCACACGGACAATTATAAAATCGAGGTGTTCAGATCTAGCTCCTTTTGGTCTAAAACAGCTTGTTTCGTTGTAATAAGCACGAATATATGCTTTTCGCGAACTTATGAGAGAAAAAGTATCGACGCGTATTACACGGACACTTGTAAAAGTGATGTGTTCAGATTTAGCTAGTTTCGGTCTAAAACAGCTTGTTTCGTTGTTTTAAGAACGCATACATGCTTTTCGCGCAGTTATGAGAGAAAACGTTTTGACGCCTATCACACGGACACTTGCAAAGCCGATGTTTTTGGATCAAGCCCGTTTTGGTCTAAAACAGCTCTTTTCGTTGTATGAAGCACGAATACAAGCTTTTCGCGCAGTTATAAGAGAAAACGTTTGACGCGTATCACACGGGCACTTGTAAAACCGATGTGTTCAGATCTAGCTTGTTTTGGTATAAAACAGCTTGTTTCTTTGTATTAGGCACGGATACATGCTTTTCGCGCAGGTATGAAAGAAAACGTTTTGACGCCTATCACACAGACACTTGCAAAACCGATGTTTAGATCTAGCTCCTTTCGGTATAAAACAGCTTGTCTCGTTTTAAGCAAGAATACATGCTTTTCGCGAAGTTATGAGAGAAAAAATTTTGACGCGTATCACACGGACACTTGTAAAACCGATGTGTTCAGATCTAGCTCGTTTTGGTATAAAACAGCTTGTTTCTTTGTATTAGCCACGAATACATGCTTTTCGCGCAGGTATGAAAGAAAAAGTTTTGACGCCTATCACACGGACACTTGCAAAACCGATGTTTAGATCTAGCTCGTTTCGGTATAAAACAGCTTGTCTCGTTTTAAGCAAGAATACATGCTTTTCGCGAAGTTATGAGAGAAAAAATTTTGACGCGTATCACACGGACACTTGTAAAACCGATGTGTTCATATCTAGCTCGTTTTGGTCTAAAACAGCTTGTTTCGTTGTATTAAGCACGAATACATGCTTTTCGCGAACTTATGAGAGAAAAAGTTTTGACGCGTATCACCCGGACACTTGTAAAACCGATGTGTTCAGATTTAGCTCGTTTCGGTCTAAAACAGTTTGTTTCGTTGTTTTAAGAACGATTACATGCTTTTCGCGCAGTTATGAGAGAAAACGTTTTGACGGCTATCACACGGACACTTGTAAAACCGATGTGTTCAGATCAAACCCGTTTCGGTCTAAAACAGCTTCTTTCGTTGTAATAAGCACGAATACATGTTTTCGCGCAGTTATAAGAGAAAAAGTTTTGACGCGTATCACATGGACACTTGTAAAACCGATGTGTTCAGATTTAGCTCGTTTCGGTCTAAAACAGCTTGCCTCGTTGTATTAAGCACGAATACATGCTTTTCGCGCAGTTCATAACTTCAGAAAAAGTTTTCACGCGTATCACACGGACAATTATAAAATCGAGGTGTTCAGATCTATTTCGCTTTGGTCTAAAACAGCTTGTTTCGTTGTAATAAGCACGAATATATGCTTTTCGCGAACTTATGAGAGAAAAAGTAGCGACGCGTATCACACGGACACTTGTAAAAGTGATGTGTTCAGATTTAGCTCATTTCGGTCTAAAACAGCTTGTCTCATTGTATTAAGCACGAATACAAGCTTTTCGCGCAGTTACGAGAGAAAAAGTTTTTTCGCGTATCACACGGACACTTGTAAAACCAATGTGTTCAGATTTAGCTCGTTTCTGTCTAAAACAGCTTGTTTCGTTGCATTAATCACGAATACATGCTTTTCGCGCAGGTATGAAAGAAAAAGTTTTAAGGCCTATCACACGGGCACCTGCAAAACCGATGTTTAGAATTCCGTTTCGGTCTAAAACAGCTTGTCTCGTTTTAAGCAAGAATACATGCTTTTCGCGAAGTTATGAGAGAAAAAGTTTTGACGCGTATCACAAGGACACTTGCAAAACCGATGTGTTTAGATTTAGCTCGTTTCGGTCTAAAACAGCTTATTTCGTTGTTTTAAGCACGAATACACGCTTTTCGCGAAGTTATGAGAGAAAAAGATTTGACGCGTATCACACGGACACTTGTTAAACCGATGTGGTCAGATCTAGCTCGTTTTGGTCTAAAACAGCTAGTTTCGTTGTATTAAGCACGAATACATGCTTTTCGCGAACTTATGAGAGAAAAAGTTTTGACGCGTATCACACAGACACTTCTAAAACCAATGTGTTCAAAATTAGCTCGTTTCGGTCTAAAACAGCTTGTTTCGTTGCTTTAAGAACGAATACATGCTTTTCGCGCAGTTATGAGAGAAAACGTTTTGACGCCTATCACACGGACACTTGCAAAACCGATGTTTTTGGATCAAGCCCGTTTTGGTCTAAAACAGCTCTTTTCGTTGTATTAAGCACGAATACATGTTTTCGCGCAGTTATAAGAGAAAAAGTTTTGACGCGTATCACATGGACACTTGTAAAACCGATGTGTTCAGATTTAGGTCGTTTCGGTCTAAAACAGCTTGCCGCGTTGTATTAAACACGAATACATGCTTTTCGCGCAGTTCATAACTTCAGAAAAAGTTTTTTCGCGTATCACACGGACACTTGTAAAACCAATGTGTTCAGATTTAGCTCGTTTCTGTCTAAAACAGCTTGTTTCGTTGCATTAATCACGAATACATGCTTTTCGCGCAGGTATGAAAGAAAAAGTTTTGAGGCCTATCACACGGGCACCTGCAAAACCGATGTTTAGAATTCCGTTTCGGTCTAAAACAGCTTGTCTCGTTTTAAGCAAGAATACATGCTTTTCGCGAAGTTATGAGAGAAAAAATTTTGACGCGTATCACAAGGACACTTGCAAAACCGATGTGTTTAGATTTAGCTCGTTTCGGTCTAAAACAGCTTATTTCGTTGTTTTAAGCACGAATACACGCTTTTCGCGAAGTTATGAGAGAAAAAGATTTGACGCGTATCACACGGACACTTGTTAAACCGATGTGGTCAGATCTAGCTCGTTTTGGTCTAAAACAGCTAGTTTCGTTGTATTAAGCACGAATACATGCTTTTCGCGAACTTATGAGAGAAAAAGTTTTGACGCGTATCGCACAGACACTTGTAAAAGTGATGTGTTCAGATTTAGCTAGTTTCGGTCTAAAACAGCTTGTTTCGTTGTTTTAAGAACGCATACATGCTTTTCGCGCAGTTATGAGAGAAAACGTTTTGACGCCTATCACACGGACACTTGCAAAGCCGATGTTTTTGGATCAAGCCCGTTTTGGTCTAAAACAGCTAGTTTCGTTGTATTAAGCACGAATATATGCTTTTCGCGAACTTATGAGAGAAAAAGTATCGACGCGTATCACACGGACACTTGTAAAAGTGATGTGTTCAGATTTAGCTAGTTTCGGTCTAAAACAGCTTGTTTCGTTGTTTTAAGAACGCATACATGCTTTTCGCGCAGTTATGAGAGAAAACGTTTTGACGCCTATCACACGGACACTTGCAAAGCCGATGTTTTTGGATCAAGCCCGTTTTGGTCTAAAACAGCTCTTTTCGTTGTATGAAGCACGAATACAAGCTTTTCGCGCAGTTATAAGAGAAAACGTTGACGCGTATCACACGGGCACTTGTAAAACCGATGTGTTCAGATCTAGCTTGTTTTGGTATAAAACAGCTTGTTTCTTTGTATTAGGCACGAATACATGCTTTTCGCGCAGGTATGAAAGAAAACGTTTTGACGCCTATCACACAGACACTTGCAAAACCGATGTTTAGATCTAGCTCCTTTCGGTATAAAACAGCTTGTCTCGTTTTAAGCAAGAATACATGCTTTTCGCGAAGTTATGAGAGAAAAAATTTTGACGCGTATCACACGGACACTTGTAAAACCGATGTGTTCAGATCTAGCTCGTTTTGGTATAAAACAGCTTGTTTCTTTGTATTAGCCACGAATACATGCTTTTCGCGCAGGTATGAAAGAAAAATTTTTGACGCCTATCACACGGACACTTGCAAAACAGATGTTTAGATCTAGCTCGTTTCGGTATAAAACAGCTTGTCTCGTTTTAAGCAAGAATACATGCTTTTCGCGAAGTTATGAGAGAAAAATTTTGACGCGTATCACACGGACACTTGTAAAACCGATGTGTTCATATCTAGCTCGTTTTGGTCTAAAACAGCTTGTTTCGTTGTATTAAGCACGAATACATGCTTTTCGCGAACTTATGAGAGAAAAAGTTTTGACGCGTATCACCCGGACACTTGTAAAACCGATGTGTTCAGATTTAGCTCGTTTCGGTCTAAAACAGTTTGTTTCGTTGTTTTAAGAACGATTACATGCTTTTCGCGCAGTTATGAGAGAAAACGTTTTGACGGCTATCACACGGACACTTGTAAAACCGATGTGTTCAGATCAAACCCGTTTCGGTCTAAAACAGCTTCTTTCGTTGTAATAAGCACGAATACATGTTTTCGCGCAGTTATAAGAGAAAAAGTTTTGACGCGTATCACATGGACACTTGTAAAACCGATGTGTTCAGATTTAGCTCGTTTCGGTCTAAAACAGCTTGCCTCGTTGTATTAAGCACGAATACATGCTTTTCGCGCAGTTCATAACTTCAGAAAAAGTTTTCACGCGTATCACACGGACAATTATAAAATCGAGGTGTTCAGATCTATTTCGCTTTGGTCTAAAACAGCTTGTTTCGTTGTAATAAGCACGAATATATGCTTTTCGCGAACTTATGAGAGAAAAAGTATCGACGCGTATCACACGGACACTTGTAAAAGTGATGTGTTCAGATTTAGCTCATTTCGGTCTAAAACAGCTTGTCTCATTGTATTAAGCACGAATACAAGCTTTTCGCGCAGTTACGAGAGAAAAAGTTTTTTCGCGTATCACACGGACACTTGTAAAACCAATGTGTTCAGATTTAGCTCGTTTCTGTCTAAAACAGCTTGTTTCGTTGCATTAATCACGAATACATGCTTTTCGCGCAGGTATGAAAGAAAAAGTTTTAAGGCCTATCACACGGGCACCTGCAAAACCGATGTTTAGAATTCCGTTTCGGTCTAAAACAGCTTGTCTCGTTTTAAGCAAGAATACATGCTTTTCGCGAAGTTATGAGAGAAAAAGTTTTGACGCGTATCACAAGGACACTTGCAAAACCGATGTGTTTAGATTTAGCTCGTTTCGGTCTAAAACAGCTTATTTCGTTGTTTTAAGCACGAATACACGCTTTTCGCGAAGTTATGAGAGAAAAAGATTTGACGCGTATCACACGGACACTTGTTAAACCGATGTGGTCAGATCTAGCTCGTTTTGGTCTAAAACAGCTAGTTTCGTTGTATTAAGCACGAATACATGCTTTTCGCGAACTTATGAGAGAAAAAGTTTTGACGCGTATCACACAGACACTTCTAAAACCAATGTGTTCAAAATTAGCTCGTTTCGGTCTAAAACAGCTTGTTTCGTTGCTTTAAGAACGAATACATGCTTTTCGCGCAGTTATGAGAGAAAACGTTTTGACGCCTATCACACGGACACTTGCAAAACCGATGTTTTTGGATCAAGCCCGTTTTGGTCTAAAACAGCTCTTTTCGTTGTATTAAGCACGAATACATGTTTTCGCGCAGTTATAAGAGAAAAAGTTTTGACGCGTATCACATGGACACTTGTAAAACCGATGTGTTCAGATTTAGGTCGTTTCGGTCTAAAACAGCTTGCCGCGTTGTATTAAACACGAATACATGCTTTTCGCGCAGTTCATAACTTCAGAAAAAGTTTTCACGCGTATCACACGGACAATTATAAAATCGAGGTGTTCAGATCTAGCTCGTTTTGGTCTAAAACAGCTTGTTTCGTTGAATTAAGCACGAGTATATGCTTTTCGCGAACTTATGAGAGAAAAAGTATCGACGCGTATCACACGGACACTTGTAAAAGTGATGTGTTAAGATTTAGCTCATTTCTGTCTAAAACAGCTTGTTTCGTTGCATTATTCACGAATACATGCTTTTCGCGAAGTTATGAGAGAAAAAGTTTTTACGCGTATCACAAGGACACTTGCAAAACCGAAGTGTTTAGATTTAGCTCGTTTCGGTCTAAAACAGCTTATTTCGTTGTTTTAAGCACGAATACACGCTTTTCGCGAAGTTATGAGAGAAAAAGACGCGTATCACACGGACACTTGTAAAACCGATGTGGTCAGATCTAGCTCGTTTTGGTCTAAAACAGCTTGTTTCGTTGTATTAAGCACGAATACATGCTTTTCGCGAACTTATCAGAAAAAGTTTTGACGCGTATCACACAGACACTTGTAAACCAATGTGTTCAAAATTAGCTCGTTTCGGTCTAAAACAGCTTGTTTCGTTGCTTTAAGAACGATTACATGCGTTACGCGCAGTTATGAGAGAAAGGTTATGACGCCTATCACACGGACACTTGTAAAACCGATATGTTCAGATATAACTCGTCTCGGTCTAAAACAGCTTGTTTCGTTGTATTAAGCACAAATACATGTTTTCGCGCAGTTATAAGAGAAAAAGTTTTGACACTTGTAAAACCGATCTGTTCAGATTTAGCTCGTCTCGGTCTAAAACAGCTTGTCTCGTCGTATTAAGCACGAATACATGCTTTTCGCGCAGTTCATAACTTCAGAAAAAGTTTTCACGCGTATCACACGGACACTTGTAAAATCGAAGTGTTGAGATCTACCTCATTTTGGTCTAAAACAGCTTGTTTTTTTGTATTAAGCACGAATATATCCTTTTCGCGCAGTTATGAGAGAAAAAGTTTTGACGCGTATCACACGGACACTTGTAAAACCGATGCGTTCAGATTTAGCTCGTTTCGGTCTAAAACAGCTTGTTTCGTTGCATTAATCACGAATACATGCTTTTCGCACAGGTATGAAAGAAAAAGTTTTGAAGCCTATCACATGGACACTTGCAAAACCGATGTTTAGAATTCCGTTTCGGTCTAAAACAGCTTGTCTTGTTTTAAGCAATACATGCTTTTCGCGATGTTATGAGAGAAAAAGTTTTGACGCGTATCACAAGGACACTTGCTAAACCGATGTGTTTATATTTAGCTCGTTTCGGTCTAAAGCAGCTTATTTCGTTGTTTTAAGCACAAATACACGCTTTTCGCGAAGTTATGAGAGAAAAAGATTTGACGCGTATCACACGGACACTTGTAAAAGTGATGTATTCAGATTTAGCTCGTTTTGGTCAAAAACAGCTTGCTTCGTTGTATTAAGCACGAATACATGCTTTTCGCGCAAATATAGGAGAAAAAGTTTTGACGCGTATCACAGGGACACTTGTAAAACCGGTGTTCAGACTTAGCTCGTTGCGGTCTAAAACAGCTTGTCTCGTTGTATTAAGCACGAATACACGTTTTTCGCAATGTTATGAGAGAAAAAGATTTGACGCTTATCACACGGACACTTGTAAAACCGATGTGTTCAGATCTAGATCGTTTTGTCTAAAACAGCTTGCTTCGTTGTATTAAGCACGAATACATGCTTTTCGCGCAGTTATGAGAGAAAAGGTTTTGACGCGTATCACACGGACACTTGTAAAACCGATGTGTTCAGATTTAGCTCGTTTCGGTATAAAACAGCTTGTCTCGTTGTATTAAACACGAATACATGCTTTTCGCGCAGTTATGAGAGAAAAAGTTTTGACGCATATCACACGGACACTTGTAAAACCGATGTGTTGAGATCTAGCTCGTTTTGGCCTAAAACAGCTTGTTTCGTTGTATTAAGCACGAATACATGCTTTTCGCAAACTTATCAGAGAAAAGGTTTTTACGCGTATCACACGGACACTTGTAAATCCGATGGGTTCAGATCTAGCTCGCTTTGGTCTAAAACAGCTTGTTTCGTTGTAATAAGCACTAGTACATGCTTTTCGCGCAGTTATGAGAGAAAAAGTTTTGAGGCCTATCACACGGACACTTGTAAAACCGATGTGTTCAGATCTAGCTCGTTTCGGTCTAAAACAGCTTGTCTCGTTGTATTAAGCACGAATACATGCTTTTTGCGCAGTTATCAGAGACAAAGTTTTCACGCGTATCACACGGACACTTGTAAAACCGATGTCTTCAGTTCTAGCTTGTTTTCGTATAAAACAGCTTGTTTCTTTGTATTAGGCACGAATACATGCCTTTCGCGAACTTATGAGAGAAAAAGATTTGACGCGTATCACACGGACACTTGTAAAACCGATGTGTTCAGATTTAGCTTGTTTCGGTCTAAAACAGCTTGTTGCGCTGTATTAAGCACGAATACATGCTTGTCACGTAGGTATGAGAGAAAACGTTTTGACGCCTATCACACGAACACTTGCAAAACCGATGTGTTTGGATCTAGCTCTTTTTGGTATAAAACAGCTTGTTGCTTTGTATTAGGCACGAATACATGCTTTTCGCGCAGGTATGAAAGAAAAAGTTTTGGCGCCTATCACACGGACACTTGCAAAACCGATGTGTTTAGATCTAGCTTGTTTTGGTATAAAACAGCTTGTTTCTTTGTATTAGGCACGAATACATGCTTTTCGCGCAGGTATGAAAGAAAAAGTTTTCACGCGTATCACACGGACACTTGTAAAACCGATGTCTTCAGTTCTAGCTTGTTTTCGTATAAAACAGCTTGTTTCTTTGTATTAGGCACGATACATGCTTTTCGCGAACTTATGAGAGAAAAGGATTTGACGCGTATCACACGGACACTTGTAAAACCGATGTGTTCAGACTTAGCTTGTTTCGGTCTAAAACAGCTTGTTGCGCTGTATTAAGCACGAATACATGCTTGTCGCGTAGATATGAGAGAAAACGTTTTGACGCCTATCACACGAACACTTGCAAATCCGATGTGTTTGGATCTAGCTCGTTTTGGTCTAAAACAGACTTGTTTCGTTGTATGAAGCACGAATACATGCTTTTCGCACAGTTATAAGAGAAAACGTTTTGACGCGTATCACACAGACACTTGTAAAACCGATGTGTTCAGATCTAGCTTGTTTTGGTATAAAACTGCTTGTTGCTTTGTATTAGGCAAGAATACATGCTTTTCGCGCAGGTATGAAAGAAAAAGTTTTGGCGCCTATCACACGGACACTTGCAAAACCGATGTGTTTAGATTTAGCTCGTTTCGGTCTAAAACAGCTTATTTCGTTGTTTTAAGCACGAATACACGCTTTTCGCGAAGTTATGAGAGAAAAATATTTGACGCGTATCACACGGACACTTCTAAACCAATGTGTTCAGATCTAGCTCGTTTTGGTCTAAAAAAGCTTGTTTCGTTGTATTGAGCACGAATACATGCTTTTCGCGAAGTTATGAGAGAAAAAATTTTGACGCGTATCACACGGACACTCGTAAAACCGATGTGTTCAGATCTAGCTCGTTTTGGTATAAAACAGCTTGTTTCTTTGTATTAGGCACGAATACATGCTTTTCGCGCAGGTATGAAAAAAAAAGTTTTGACGCCTATCACACGGACACTTGCAAAACCGATGTTTAGATCTAGCTCGTTTCGGTATAAAACAGCTTGTCTCGTTTTAAGCAAGAATACATGCTTTTCGCGAACTTATGAGAGAAAAAGTTTTGACGCGTATCACCCGGACACTTGTAAAACCGATGTGTTCAGATTTAGCTCGTTTCGGTCTAAAACAGCTTGTTTCGTTGTTTTAAGAACGATTACATGCTTTTCGCGCAGTTATGAGAGAAAACGTTTTGACGGCTATCACACGGACACTTGTAAAACCGATGTGTTCAGATCTAGCTCGTTTCGGTCTAAAACAACTTGTTTCGTTGAATTAAGCACGAATACATGTTTTCGCGCAGTTATAAGAGAAAAATTTTGACGCGTATCACATAGACACTTGTAAAACCGATGTGTTCAGATCTAGCTCGTTTTGGCCTAAAACAGCTTGTTTCGTTGTATTAAGCACGAATACATGCTTTTCGCAAACTTATGAGAGAAAAAGTTTTGACGCGTATCACACGGACACTTGTAAATCCGATGGGTTCAGATCTAGCTCGCTTTGGTCTAAAACAGCTTGTTTCGTTGTATTAAGCACTAGTACATGCTTTTCGCGCAGTTATGAGAGAAAAAGTTTTGACGCATATCACACGGACAGTTGTAAAACCGATGTGTTCAGATCTAGCTCGTTTCGGTCTAAAACAGCTTGTCTCGTTGTATTAAGCACGAATACATGCTTTTCGCGCAGTTATCAGAGACAAAGTTTTGACGCGTATCACACAGACACTTGTAAATCCGATGGGTTCAGATCTAGCTCGCTTTGGTCTAAAACAGCTTGTTTCGTTGTATTAAGCACTAGAACATGCTTTTCGCGAACTTATGAGAGAAAAGGATTTGACGCGTATCACACGGACACTTGTAAAACCGATGTGTTCAGATTTAGCTTGTTTCGGTCTAAAACAGCTTGTTGCGCTGTATTAAGCACGAATACATGCTTGTCGCGTAGGTATGAGAGAAAACGTTTTGACGCCTATCACACGAACACTTGCAAAACCGATGTGTTTGGATCTAGCTCGTTTTGGTCTAAAACAGCTTGTTTCGTTGTATGAAGCACGAATACATGCTTTTCGCACATTTATAAGAGAAAACGTTTTGACGCGTATCACACAGACACTTGTAAAACCGATGTGTTCAGATCTAGCTTGTTTTGGTATAAAACAGCATGTTGCTTTGTATTAGGCACGAATACCTGCTTTTCGCGCAGGTATGAAAGAAAAAGTTTTGGGGCCTATCACACGGACACTTGCAAAACCAATGTGTTTAGATTTAGCTCGTTTCGGTCTAAAACAGCTTATTTCGTTGTTTTAAGCAAGAATACACGCTTTTCGCGAAGTTATGAGAGAAAAATATTTGACGCGTATCACACGGACACTTGTAAAACCGATGTGCTCAGATCTAGCTCGTTTTGGTCGAAAACAGCTTGTTTCGTTGTATTAAGCACGAATACATGCTTTTCGCAAACTTATGAGCGAAAAAGTTTTGACGCGTATCACACGGACACTTGTAAAACCGATGTGTTCAGATTTAGCTAGTTTCGGTCTAAAACAGCTTGTTTCGTTGTTTTAAGAACGAATACATGCTTTTCGCGCAGTTATGAGAGAAAACGTTTTGACGCCTATCACACGGACACTTGCAAAACCGATGTTTTTGGATCAAGCCCGTTTTGGTCTAAAACAGCTTGCTTCGTTGTATTAAGCACGAATACATGCTTTTTGCGCAGTTATAAGAGAAAAAGTGTTGACGCGTATCACAGGGACACTTGTAAAACCGGTGTCCAGATTTAGCTCGTTTCGGTCTAAAACAGCCTGTCTCGTTGTATTAAGCACGAATACATGCTTTTCGCGCAGTTATTAGGGAAAACATTTTCACGCGTATCACACGGACACTTGTAAAATCGATGTGTTCAGATCTAGCTCGTTTTGGTCAAAAACAGCTTGTTTCGTTGTATGAAGCACGAATACAAGCTTTTCGCGCAGTTATAAGAGAAAACGTTTGACGCGTATCACACGGGCACTTGTAAAACCGATGTGTTCAGATCTAGCTTGTTTTGGTATAAAACAGCTTGTTTCTTTGTATTAAGCACTAGAACATGCTTTTCGCGAACTTATGAGAGAAAAGGATTTGACGCGTATCACACGGACACTTGTAAAACCGATGTGTTCAGATTTAGCTTGTTTCGGTCTAAAACAGCTTGTTGCGCTGTATTAAGCACGAATACATGCTTTTCGCGCAGGTATGAAAGAAAACGTTTTGACGCCTATCACACAGACACTTGCAAAAGCGATGTTTAGATCTAGCTCCTTTCGGTATAAAACAGCTTGTCTCGTTTTAAGCAAGAATACATGCTTTTCGCGAAGTTATGAGAGAAAAAATTTTGACGCGTATCACACGGACACTCGTAAAACCGATGTGTTCAGATCTAGCTCGTTTTGGTATAAAACAGCTTGTTTCTTTGTATTAGGCACGAATACATGCTTTTCGCGAAGTTATGAGAGAAAAAATTTTGACGCGTATCACACGGACACTTGTAAAACCGATGTGTTCATATCTAGCTCGATTTGGTCTAAAAAAGCTTGTTTCGTTGTATTAAGCACGAATACATGCTTTTCGCGAACTTATGAGAGAAAAAGTTTTGACGCGTATCACCCGGACACTTGTAAAACCGATGTGTTCAGATTTAGCTCGTTTCGGTCTAAAACAGCTTGTTTCGTTGTTTTAAGAACGATTACATGCTTTTCGCGCAGTTATAAGAGAAAAAGTTTTGACGCGTATCACATGGACACTTGTAAAACCGATGTGTTCAGATTTAGGTCGTTTCGGTCTAAAACAGCTTGCCTCGTTGTATTAAGCACGAATACATGCTTTTCGCGCAGTTCATAACTTCAGAAAAAGTTTTCACGCGTATCACACGGACAATTATAAAATCGAGGTGTTCAGATCTAGCTCGTTTTGGTCTAAAACAGCTTGTTTCGTTGTAATAAGCACGAATATATGCTTTTCGCGAACTTATGAGAGAAAAAGTATCGACGCGTATCACACGGACACTTGTAAAAGTGATGTGTTCAGATTTAGCTAGTTTCGGTCTAAAACAGCTTGTTTCGTTGTTTTAAGAACGCATACATGCTTTTCGCGCAGTTATGAGAGAAAACGTTTTGACGCCTATCACACGGACACTTGCAAAGCCGATGTTTTTGGATCAAGCCCGTTTTGGTCTAAAACAGCTCTTTTCGTTGTATGAAGCACGAATACAAGCTTTTCGCGCAGTTATAGGAGAAAACGTTTGACGCGTATCTCACGGGCACTTGTAAAACCGATGTGTTCAGATCTAGCTTGTTTTGTATAAAACAGCTTGTTTCTTTGTATTAGGCACGAATACATGCTTTTCGCGCAGGTATGAAAGAAAACGTTTTGACGACTATCACACAGACACTTGCAAAACCGATGTTTAGATCTAGCTCCTTTCGGTATAAAACAGCTTGTCTCGTTTTAAGCAAGAATACATGCTTTTCGCGAAGTTATGAGAGAAAAAATTTTGACGCGTATCACACGGACACTTGTAAAACCGATGTGTTCAGATCTAGCTCGTTTTGGTATAAAACAGCTTGTTTCTTTGTATTAGCCACGAATACATGCTTTTCGCGCAGGTATGAAAGAAAAAGTTTTGACGCCTATCACACGGACACTTGCAAAACCGATGTTTAGATCTAGCTCGTTTCGGTATAAAACAGCTTGTCTCGTTTTAAGCAAGAATACATGCTTTTCGCGAAGTTATGAGAGAAAAAATTTTGACGCGTATCACACGGACACTTGTAAAACCGATGTGTTCATATCTAGCTCGTTTTGGTCTAAAACAGCTTGTTTCGTTGTATTAAGCACGAATACATGCTTTTCGCGAACTTATGAGAGAAAAAGTTTTGACGCGTATCACCCGGACACTTGTAAAACCGATGTGTTCAGATTTAGCTCGTTTCGGTCTAAAACAGTTTGTTTCGTTGTTTTAGGAACGATTACATGCTTTTCGCGCAGTTATGAGAGAAAACGTTTTGACGGCTATCACACGGACACTTGTAAAACCGATGTGTTCAGATCAAACCCGTTTCGGTCTAAAACAGCTTCTTTCGTTGTAATAAGCACGAATACATGTTTTCGCGCAGTTATAAGAGAAAAAGTTTTGACGCGTATCACATGGACACTTGTAAAACCGATGTGTTCAGATTTAGCTCGTCTCGGTCTAAAACAGCTTGTTTCGTTGTATTAAGCACGAATACATGCTTTTCGCGCAGTTATCAGAGACAAAGTTTTGACGCGTATCACACGGACACTTGTAAATCCGATGGGTTCAGATCTAGCTCGCTTTGGTCTAAAACAGCTTGTTTCGTTGTATTAAGCACTAGAACATGCTTTTCGCGAACTTATGAGAAAAAAGGATTTGACGCGTATCACACGGACACTTGTAAAACCGATGTGTTCAGATTTAGCTTGTTTCGGTCTAAAACAGCTTGTTGCGCTGTATTAAGCACGAATACATGCTTGTCGCGTAGGTATGAGAGAAAACGTTTTGACGCCTATCACACGAACACTTGCAAAACCGATGTGTTTGGATCTAGCTCGTTTCTGTCTAAAACAGCTTGTTTCGTTGCATTAATCACGAATACATGCTTTTCGCGCAGGTATGAAAGAAAAAGATTTGAGGCCTATCACACGGGCACTTGCAAAACCGATGTTTAGAATTCCGTTTCGGTCTAAAACAGCTTGTCTCGTTTTAAGCAAGAATACATGCTTTTCGCGAAGTTATGAGAGAAAAAGTTTTGACGCGTATCACAAGACACTTGCAAAACCGATGTGTTTAGATTTACCTCGTTTCGGTCTAAAACAGCTTATTTCGTTGTTTTAAGCACGAATACACGCTTTTCGCGAAGTTATGAGAGAAAAAGATTTGACGCGTATCACACAGACACTTCTAAAACCAATGTGTTCAAAATTAGCTCGTTTCGGTCTAAAACAGCTTGTTTCGTTGCTTTAAGAACGATTACATGCTTTTCGCGCAGTAATGAGAGAAAAAGTTTTGACGCCTATCACACGGACACTTGTAAAACCGATGTGTTCAAATATAACTCGTCTCGGTCTAAAACAGCTTGTTTCGTTGTATTAAGCACGAATACATGTTTTCGCGCAGTTATAAGAGAAAAAGTTTTGACACTTGTAAAACCGATCTGTTCAGATTTAGCTCGTCTCGGTCTAAAACAGCTTGTCTCGTCGTATTAAGCACGAATACATGCTTTTCGCGCAGTTCATAACTTCAGAAACAGTTTTCACGCGTATCACACGGACACTTGTAAAATCAAGGTGTTCAGATCTTGCTCGTTTTGGTCTAAAACAGCTTTTTTCGTTGTATTAGGCACGAATACACGCTTTTCGCGAAGTTATGAGAGAAAAAGTTTTGACGCTTATCACACGGACACTTGTAAAACCGATGTGTTCAGATCTAGCTCGTTTTGGTATAAAACAGCTTGTTTCTTTGTATTAGGCACGAATACATGCTTTTCGCGCACGTATGAAAGAAAAAGTTTTGACGCATATCACACGGACAGTTGTAAAACCGATGTGTTCAGATCTAGCTCGTTTTGGCCTAAAACAGCTTGTTTCGTTGTATTAAGCACGAATACATGCTTTTCGCAAACTTATGAGAGAAAAAGTTTTGACGCGTATCACACGGACACTTGTAAATCCGATGGGTTCAGATCTAGCTCGCTTTGGTCTAAAACAGCTTGTTTCGTTGTATTAAGCACTAGTACATGCTTTTCGCGCAGTTATGAGAGAAAAAGTTTTGAGGCCTATCACATGGACACTTGCAAAAAGCGATGTGTTCAGATCTAGCTCGTTTCGGTCTAAAACAGCTTGTCTCGTTGTATTAAGCACGAATACATGCTTTTCGCGCAGTTATCAGAGACAAAGTTTTGACGCGTATCACACGGACACTTGTAAATCTGATGGGTTCAGATCTAGCTCGCTTTGGTCTAAAACAGCTTGTTTCGTTGTATTAAGCACTAGAACATGCTTTTCGCGAAATTATGAGAGAAAAGGATTTGACGCGTATCACACGGACACTTGTAAAACCGATGTGTTCAGATTTAGCTTGTTTCGGTCTAAAACAGCTTGTTGCGCTGTATTAAGCACGAATACATGCATTGTCGCGTAGGTATGAGAGAAAACGTTTTGACGCCTATCACACGAACACTTGCAAAACCGATGTGTTTGGATCTAGCTCGTTTTGGTCTAAAACAGCTTGTTTCGTTGTATGAAGCACGTGTACATGCTTTTCGAACATTTATAAGAGAAAACGTTTTGACGCGTATCACACAGACACTTGTAAAACCGATGTGTTCAGATCTAGCTTGTTTTGGTATAAAACAGCTTGTTGCTTTGTATTAGGCACGAATACATGCTTCTCGCGCAGGTATGAAAGAAAAAGTTTTGGCGCCTATCACACGGACACTTGCAAAACCGATGTGTTTAGATTTAGCTCGTTTCGATCTAAAACAGCTTATTTCGTTGTTTTAGGCACGAATACACGCTTTTCGCGAAGTTATGAGAGAAAAATATTTGACGCGTATCACACGGACACTTGTAAAACCGATGTGCTCAGATCTAGCTCGTTTTGGTCGAAAACAGCTTGTTTCGTTGTATTAAGCACGAATACATGCTTTTCGCGAACTTATGAGAGAAAAAATTTTGACGCGTATCACACGGACACTTGTAAAACCGATGTGTTCATATCTAGCTCGTTTTGGTCTAAAAAAAGCTTGTTTCGTTGTATTAGGCACGAATACATGCTTTTCGCGAACTTATGAGAGAAAAAGTTTTGACGAGTATCACCCGGACACTTGTAAAACCGATGTGTTCAGATTTAGCTCGTTCCGGTCTAAAACAGCTTGTTTCGTTGTTTTAAGAACGATTACATGCTTTTCGCGCAGTTATGAAAGAAAACGTTTTGACGGCTATCACACGGACACTTGTAAAACCGATGTGTTCAGATCAAACCCGTTTCGGTCTAAAACAGCTTGTTTCGTTGTATTAAGCACGAATACATGTTTTCGCGCAGTTATAAGAGAAAACGTTTTGACGCGTATCACATGGACACTTGTAAAACCGATGTGTTCAGATTTAGGTCGTTTCGGTCTAAAACAACTTGCCTCGTTGTATTAAGCACGAATACATGCTTTTCGCGCAGTTCATAACTTCAGAAAAAGTTTTCACGCGTATCACACGGACAATTATAAAATCGAGGTGTTCAGATCTAGCTCGCTTTGGTCTAAAACAGCTTGTTTCGTTGTAATAAGCACGAATATATGCTTTTCGCGAACTTATGAGAGAAAACGTTTTGACGGCTATCACACGGACACTTGTAAAACCGATGTGTTCAGATTTAGCTAGTTTCGGTCTAAAACAGCTTGTTTCGTTGTTTTAAGAACGAATACATGGTTTTCGCGCAGTTATGAGAGAAAACGTTTTGACGCCTATCACACGGACACTTGCAAAACCGATGTTTTTGGATCAAGCCCGTTTTGGTCTAAAACAGCTCTTTTCGTTGTATGAAGCATGAATACAAGCTTTTCGCGCAGTTATAAGAGAAAACGTTTGACGCGTATCACACGGGCACTTGTAAAACCGGTGTCTTCAGATCTAGCTTGTTTTGGTATAAAACAGCTTGTTTCTTTGTATTAGGCACGAATACATGCTTTTCGCGCAGGTATGAAAGAAAACGTTTTGACGCCTATCACACAGACACTTGCAAAACCGATGTTTAGATCTAGCTCCTTTCGGTATAAAACAGCTTGTCTCGTTTTAAGCAAGAATACATGCTTTTCGCGAAGTTATGAGAGAAAAAATTTTGACGCGTCTCACACGGACACTTGTAAAACCGATGTGTTCAGATCTAGCTCGTTTTGGTATAAAACAGCATGTTTCTTTGTATTAGGCACGAATACATGCTTTTCGTGCAGGTTTGAAAGAAAAAGTTTTGACGCCTATCACACGTACACTTGCAAAACCGATGTTTAGATCTAGCTCGTTTCGGTATAAAACAGCTTGTCTCGTTTTAAGCAAGAATACATGCTTTTCGCGAAGTTATGAGAAAAAATTTTGACGCGTATCACACGGACACTTGTAAAACCGATGTGTTCATATCTAGCTCGTTTTGGTCTAAAAAAGCTTGTTTCTTTGTATTAAGCACGAATACATGCTTTTCGCGAACTTATGAGAGAAAAAGTTTTGACGCTTATCACCCGGACACTTGTAAAACCGATGTGTTCAGATTTAGGTCGTTTTGGTCTAAAACAGCTTGCCTCGTTGTATTAGGCACGAATACATGCTTTTCGCGCAGTTCGTAACTTCAGAAAAAGTTTTCACGCGTATCACACGGACAATTATAAAATCGACGTGTTCAGATCTAGCTCGTTTTGGTCTAAAACAGCTTGTTTCGTTGTAATAAGCACGAATATATGCTTTTCGCGAACTTATGAGAGAAAATGTATCGACGCGTATCACACGGACACTTGTAAAACCGATGTGTTCAGATTTAGCTAGTTTCGGTCTAAAACAGCTTGTTTCGTTGTTTTAAGAACGAATACATGCTTTTCGCGCAGTTATGAGAGACAACGTTTTGACGCCTATCACACGGACACTTGCAAAGCCGATGTTTTTGGATCAAGCCCGTTTTGGTCTAAAACAGCTCTTTTCGTTGTATGAAGCACGAATACAAGCTTTTCGCGCAGTTATAAGAGAAAACGTTTGACGCGTATCACACGGGCACTTGTAAAACCGATGTGTTCAGATCTAGCTTGTTTTGGTATAAAACAGCTTGTTTCTTTGTATTAGGCACGAATACATGCTTTTCGCGCAGGTATGAAAGAAAACGTTTTGACGCCTATCACACAGACACTTGCAAAACCGATGTTTAGATCTAGCTCCTTTCGGTATAAAACAGCTTGTCTCGTTTTTAAGCAAGAATACATGCTTTTCGCGAAGTTATGAGAGAAAAAATTTTGACGCGTATCACACGGACACTTGTAAAACCGATGTGTTCAGATCTAGCTCGTTTTGGTATAAAACAGCTTGTTTCTTTGTATTAGCCACGAATACATGCTTTTCGCGCAGGTATGAAAGAAAAAGTTTTGACGCCTATCACACGGACACTTGCAAAACCGATGTTTAGTCTAGCTCGTTTCGGTATAAAACAGCTTGTCTCGTTTTAAGCAAGAATACATGCTTTTCGGGAAGTTATGAGAGAAAAAATTTTGACGCGTATCACACGGACACTTGTAAAACCAATGTGTTCATATCTAGCTCGTTTTGGTCTAAAACAGCTTGTTTCGTTGTATTAAGCACGAATACATGCTTTTCGCGAACTTATGAGAGAAAAAGTTTTGACGCGTATCACCCGAACACTTGTAAAACCGATGTGTTCAGATTTAGCTCGTTTCGGTCTAAAACAGCTTGTTTCGTTGTTTTAAGAACGATTACATGCTTTTCGCGCAGTTATGAGAGAAAACGTTTTGACGGCTATCACACCGACACTTGTAAAACCGATGTGTTCAGATCAAACCCGTTTCGGTCTAAAACAGCTTCTTTCGTTGTATTAAGCACGAATACATGTTTTCGCGCAGTTATAAGAGAAAAAGTTTTGACGCGTATCACATGGACACTTGTAAAACCGATGTGTTCAGATTTAGCTCGTTTCGGTCTAAAACAGCTTGCCTCGTTGTATTAAGCACGAATACATGCTTTTCGCGCAGTTCATAACTTCAGAAAAAGTTTTCACGCGTATCACACGGACAATTATAAAATCGAGGTGTTCAGATCTAGCTCGTTTTGGTCTAAAACAGCTTGTTTCGTTGTAATAAGCACGAATATATGCTTTTCGCGAACTTATGAGAGAAAAAGTATCGACGCGTATCACACGGACACTTGTAAAAGTGATGTGTTCAGATTTAGCTCATTTCGGTCTAAAACAGCTTGTCTCATTGTATTAAGCACGAATACATGCTTTTCGCGCAGTTATGAGAGAAAAAGTTTTTTCGCGTATCACACGGACACTTGTAAAACCAATGTGTTCAGATTTAGCTCGTTTCTGTCTAAAACAGCTTGTTTCGTTGCATTAATAACGAATACATGCTTTTCGCGCAGGTATGAAAGAAAAAGTTTTGAGGCCTATCACACGGGCACCTGCAAAACCGATGTTTAGAATTCCGTTTCGGTCTAAAACAGCTTGTCTCGTTTTAAGCAAGAATACATGCTTTTCGCGAAGTTATGAGAGAAAAAGTTTTGACGCGTATCACAAGGACACTTGCAAAACCGATGTGTTTAGATTTAGCTCGTTTCGGCCTAAAACAGCTTATTTCGTTGTTTTAAGCACGAATACACGCTTTTCGCGAAGTTATGAGAGAAAAAGATTTGACGCGTATCACACGGACACTTGTAAAACCGATGTGGTCAGATCTAGCTCGTTTTGGTCTAAAACAGCTAGTTTCGTTGTATTAAGCACGAATACATGCTTTTCGCGAACTTATGAGAGAAAAAGTTTTGACGCGTATCACACAGACACTTCTAAAACCAATGTGTTCAATATTAGCTCGTTTCGGTCTAAAACAGCTTGTTTCGTTGCTTTAAGAACGATTACATGCTTTTCGCGCAGTTATGAGAGAAAAAGTTTTGACGCCTATCACACGGACACTTGTAAAACCGATGTGTTCAAATATAACTCGTCTCGGTCTAAAACAGCTTGTTTCGTTGTATTAAGCACGAATACATGTTTTCGCGCAGTTATAAGAGAAAAAGTTTTGACACTTGTAAAACCGATCTGTTCAGATTTAGCTCGTCTCGGTCTAAAACAGCTTGTCTTGTCGTATTAAGCACGAATACATGCTTTTCGCGCAGTTCATAACTTCAGAAACAGTTTCCACGCGTATCACACGGACACTTGTAAAATCGAGGTGTTCAGATCTTGATCGTTTTGGTCTAAAACAGCTTGTTTCGTTGTATTAAGCACGAATACACGCTTTTCGCGAAGTTATGAGAGAAAAAGTTTTGACGCTTATGACACGGACACTTGTAAAACCGATGTGTTCAGATCTAGATCGTTTTGTCTAAAACAGCTTGCTTCGTTGTCTTAAGCACGAATACATGCTTTTTGCGCAGTTATAAGAGAAAAAGTTTTGACGCGTATCAATGGGACACTTGTAAAACCGGTGTTCAGATTTAGCTCGTTTCGGTCTAAAACAGCCTGTCTTGTTGTATTAAGCACGAATACATGCTTTTCGCGCAGTTATTAGGGAAAACATTTTCACGCGTATCACACGGACACTTGTAAAATCGATGTGTTCAGATCTAGCTCGTTTTGGTCAAAAACAGCTTGTTTCGTTGTATTAGGCACGAATACATGCTTTTCGCGCAGTTATGAGAGAAACGTTTGACGCGTATCACACGGGCACTTGTAAAACCGATGTGTTCAGATCTAGCTTGTTTTGGTATAAAACAGCTTGTTTCTTTGTATTAGGCACGAATACATGCTTTTTGCGCAGGTATGAAAGAAAACGTTTTGATGCCTATCACACAGACACTTGCAAAACCGATGTTTAGATCTAGCTCCTTTCGGTATAAAACAGCTTGTCTCGTTTTAAGCAAGAATACATGCTTTTCGCGAAGTTATGAGAGAAAAAATTTTGACGCGTATCACACGGACACTTGTAAAACCGATGTGTTCAGATCTAGCTCGTTTTGGTATAAAACAGCTTGTTTCTTTGTATTAGCCACGAATACATGCTTTTCGCGCAGGTATGAAAGAAAAAGTTTTGACGCCTATCACACGGACACTTGCAAAACCGATGTTTAGATCTAGCTCGTTTCGGTATAAAACAGCTTGTCTCGTTTTAAGCAAGAATACATGCTTTTCGCGAAGTTATGAGAGAAAACATTTTGACGCGTATCACGCGGACACTTGTAAAACCGATGTGTTCATATCTAGCTCGTTTTGGTCTAAAACAGCTTGTTTCGTTGTATTAAGCACGAATACATGCTTTTCGCGAACTTATGAGAGAAAAAGTTTTGACGCGTATCACCCGGACACTTGTAAAACCGATGTGTTCAGATCTAGCTCGTTTTGGTATAAAACAGCTTGTTTCTTTGTATTAGCCACGAATACATGCTTTTCGCGCAGGTATGAAAGAAAAAGTTTTGACGCCTATCACACGGACACTTGCAAAACCGATGTTAAGATCTAGCTCGTTTCGGTATAAAACAGCTTGTCTCGTTTTAAGCAAGAATACATGCTTTTCGCGAAGTTATGAGAGAAAAAATTTTGACGCGTATCACACGGACACTTGTAAAACCGATGTGTTCAGATTTAGCTCATTTCGGTCTAAAACAGCTTGTCTCATTGTATTAAGCACGAATACATGCTTTTCGCGCAGTTATGAGAGAAAAAGTTTTTTCGCGTATCACACGGACACTTGTAAAACCAATGTGTTCAGATTTAGCTCGTTTCTGTCTAAAACAGCTTGTTTCGTTGCAATAATCACGAATACATGCTTTTCGCGCAGGTATGAAAGAAAACGTTTTGAGGCCTATCACACGGGCACTTGCAAAACCGATGTTTAGAATTCCGCTTCGGTCTAAAACAGCTTGTCTCGTTTTAAGCAAGAATACATGCTTTTCGCGAAGTTATGAGAGAAAAAGTTTTGACGCGTATCACAAGGACACTTGCAAAACCGATGTGTTTAGATTTAGCTCGTTTCGGTCTAAAACAGCTTATTTCGTTGTTTTAAGCACGAATACACGATTTTCGCGAAGTTATGAGAGAAAAAGATTTGACGCGTATCACACGGACACTTGTAAAACCGATGTGGTCAGATCTAGCTCGTTTTGGTCTAAAACAGCTAGTTTCGTTGTATTAAGCACGAATACATGCTTTTCGCGAACTTATGAGAGAAAAAGTTTTGACGCGTATCACACAGACACTTCTAAAACCAATGTGTTCAAAATTAGCTCGTTTCGGTCTAAAACAGCTTGTTTCGTTGCTTTAAGAACGATTACATGCTTTTCGCGCAGTTATGAGAGAAAAAGTTTTGACGCCTATCACACGGACACTTGTAAAACCGATGTGTTCAAATATAACTCGTCTCGGTCTAAAACAGCTTGTTTCGTTGTATTAAGCACGAATACATGTTTTCGCGCAGTTATAAGAGAAAAAGTTTTGACACTTGTAAAACCGATCTGTTCAGATTTAGCTCGTCTCGGTCTAAAACAGCTTGTCTCGTCGTATTAAGCACGAATACATGCTTTTCGCGCAGTTCATAACTTCAGAAACAGTTTTCACGCGTATCACACGGACACTTGTAAAATCGAGGTGTTCAGATCTTGCTCGTTTTGGTCTAAAACAGCTTGTTTCGTTGTATTAAGCACGAATACACGCTTTTCGCGAAGTTATGAGAGAAAAAGTTTTGTCGCTTATCACACGGACACTTCTAAAACCGATGTGTTCAGATCTAGATCGTTTTGTCTAAAACAGCTTGCTTCGTTGTATTAAGCACGAATACATGCTTTTTGCGCAGTTATAAGAGAAAAAGTTTTGACGCGTATCACAGGGACACTTGTAAAACCGGTGTTCAGATTTAGCTCGTTTCGGTCTAAAACAGCCTGTCTCGTTGTATTAAGCACGAATACATGCTTTTCGCGCAGTTATGAGAGAAAAAGTTTTGACGCGTATCACACGGACACTTGTAAAACCGATCCGTTCAGATTTAGCTCGTTTCGGTCTAAAACAGCTTGTTTTCTTGTATTAAGCACGAATACATGATTTTCGCGCAGTTATCAGAGACAAAGTTTTGACGCGTATCACACGGACACTTGTAAATCCGATGGGTTCAGATCTAGCTCACTTTGGTCTAAAACAGCTTGTTTCGTTGTATTAAGCACTAGTACATGCTTTTCGCGAACTTATGAGAGAAAAGGATTTGACGCGTATCACACGGACACTTGTAAAACCAATGTGTTCAGATTTAGCTTGTTTCGGTCTAAAACAGCTTGTTGCGCTGTATTAAGCACGAATACATGCTTGTCGCGTAGGTATGAGAGAAAACGTTTTGACGCCTATCACACGAACACTTGCAAAACCGATGTGTTTGGATCTAGCTCGTTTTGGTCTAAAACAGCTTGTTTCGTTGTATGAAGCACGAATACATGCTTTTCGAACATTTATAAGAGAAAACGTTTTGACGCGTATCACACGGACACTTGTAAAACCAATGTGTTCATATCTAGCTCGTTTTGGTCTAAAACAGCTTGTTTCGTTGTATTAAGCACGAATACATGCTTTTCGCGAACTTATGAGAGAAAAAGTTTTGACGCGTATCACCCGAACACTTGTAAAACCGATGTGTTCAGATTTAGCTCGTTTCGGTCTAAAACAGCTTGTTTCGTTGTTTTAAGAACGATTACATGCTTTTCGCGCAGTTATGAGAGAAAACGTTTTGACGGCTATCACACCGACACTTGTAAAACCGATGTGTTCAGATCAAACCCGTTTCGGTCTAAAACAGCTTCTTTCGTTGTATTAAGCACGAATACATGTTTTCGCGCAGTTATAAGAGAAAAAGTTTTGACGCGTATCACATGGACACTTGTAAAACCGATGTGTTCAGATTTAGCTCGTTTCGGTCTAAAACAGCTTGCCTCGTTGTATTAAGCACGAATACATGCTTTTCGCGCAGTTCATAACTTCAGAAAAAGTTTTCACGCGTATCACACGGACAATTATAAAATCGAGGTGTTCAGATCTAGCTCGTTTTGGTCTAAAACAGCTTGTTTCGTTGTAATAAGCACGAATATATGCTTTTCGCGAACTTATGAGAGAAAAAGTATCGACGCGTATCACACGGACACTTCTAAAAGTGATGTGATCAGATTTAGCTCATTTCGGTCTAAAACAGCTTGTCTCATTGTATTAAGCACGAATACATGCTTTTCGCGCAGTTATGAGAGAAAAAGTTTTTTCGCGTATCACACGGACACTTGTAAAACCAATGTGTTCAGATTTAGCTCGTTTCTGTCTAAAACAGCTTGTTTCGTTGCATTAATCACGAATACATGCTTTTCGCGCAGGTATGAAAGAAAAAGTTTTGAGGCCTATCACACGGGCACCTGCAAAACCGATGTTTAGAATTCCGTTTCGGTCTAAAACAGCTTGTCTCGTTTTAAGCAAGAATACATGCTTTTCGCGAAGTTATGAGAGAAAAAGTTTTGACGCGTATCACAAGGACACTTGCAAAACCGATGTGTTTAGATTTAGCTCGTTTTGGTCTAAAACAGCTTATTTCGTTGTTTTAAGCACGAATACACGCTTTTCGCGAAGTTATGAGAGAAAAAGATTTGACGCGTATCACACGGACACTTGTAAAACCGATGTGGTCAGATCTAGCTCGTTTTGGTCTAAAACAGCTAGTTTCGTTGTATTAAGCACGAATACATGCTTTTCGCGCAGTTATGAGAGAAAAAGTTTTGACGCGTATCACACGGACACTTGTAAAACCGATCCGTTCAGATTTAGCTCGTTTCGGTCTAAAACAGCTTGTTTTCTTGTATTAAGCACGAATACATGCTTTTCGCGCACGTATGAAAGAAAAAGTTTTGACGCATATCACACGGACACTTGTAAATCCGATGGGTTCAGATCTAGCTCGCTTTGGTCTAAAACAGCTTGTTTCGTTGTATTAAGCACTAGTACATGCTTTTCGCGCAGTTATGAGAGAAAAAGTTTTGAGGCCTATCACACGGACACTTGCAAAAAGCGATGTGTTCAGGTCTAGCTCGTTTCGGTCTACAACAGCTTGTCTCGTTGTATTAAGCACGAATACATGCTTTTCGCGCAGTTATCAGAGACAAAGTTTTGACGCGTATCACACGGACACTTGTAAATCCGATGGGTTCAGATCTAGCTCACTTTGGTCTAAAACAGCTTGTTTCGTTGTATTAAGCACTAGTACATGCTTTTCGCGAACTTATGAGAGAAAAGGATTTGACGCGTATCACACGGACACTTGTAAAACCAATGTGTTCAGATTTAGCTTGTTTCGGTCTAAAACAGCTTGTTGCGCTGTATTAAGCACGAATACATGCTTGTCGCGTAGGTATGAGAGAAAACGTTTTGACGCCTATCACACGAACACTTGCAAAACCGATGTGTTTGGATCTAGCTCGTTTTGGTCTAAAACAGCTTGTTTCGTTGTATGAAGCACGAATACATGCTTTTCGAACATTTATAAGAGAAAACGTTTTGACGCGTATCACACGGACACTTGTAAAACCAATGTGTTCATATCAAGCTCGTTTTGGTCTAAAACAGCTTGTTTCGTTGTATTAAGCACGAATACATGCTTTTCGCGAACTTATGAGAGAAAAAGTTTTGACGCGTATCACCCGAACACTTGTAAAACCGATGTGTTCAGATTTAGCTCGTTTCGGTCTAAAACAGCTTGTTTCGTTGTTTTAAGAACGATTACATGCTTTTCGCGCAGTTATGAGAGAAACGTTTTGACGGCTATCACACCGACACTTGTAAAACCGATGTGTTCAGATCAAACCCGTTTCGGTCTAAAACAGCTTCTTTCGTTGTATTAAGCACGAATACATGTTTTCGCGCAGTTATAAGAGAAAAAGTTTTGACGCGTATCACATGGACACTTGTAAAACCGATGTGTTCAGATTTAGCTCGTTTCGGTCTAAAACAGCTTGCCTCGTTGTATTAAGCACGAATACATGCTTTTCGCGCAGTTCATAAATTCAGAAAAAGTTTTCACGCGTATCACACGGACAATTATAAAATCGAGGTGTTCAGATCTAGCTCGTTTTGGTCTAAAACAGCTTGTTTCGTTGTAATAAGCACGAATATATGCTTTTCGCGAACTTATGAGAGAAAAAGTATCGACGCGTATCACACGGACACTTCTAAAAGTGATGTGTTCAGATTTAGCTCATTTCGGTCTAAAACAGCTTGTCTCATTGTATTAAGCACGAATACATGCTTTTCGCGCAGTTATGAGAGAAAAAGTTTTTTCGCGTATCACACGGACACTTGTAAAACCAATGTGTTCAGATTTAGCTCGTTTCTGTCTAAAACAGCTTGTTTCGTTGCATTAATCACGAATACATGCTTTTCGCGCAGGTATGAAAGAAAAAGTTTTGAGGCCTATCACACGGGCACCTGCAAAACCGATGTTTAGAATTCCGTTTCGGTCTAAAACAGCTTGTCTCGTTTTAAGCAAGAATACATGCTTTTCGCGAAGTTATGAGAGAAAAAGTTTTGACGCGTATCACAAGGACACTTGCAAAACCGATGTGTTTAGATTTAGCTCGTTTTGGTCTAAAACAGCTTATTTCGTTGTTTTAAGCACGAATACACGCTTTTCGCGAAGTTATGAGAGAAAAAGATTTGACGCGTATCACACGGACACTTGTAAAACCGATGTGGTCAGATCTAGCTCGTTTTGGTCTAAAACAGCTAGTTTCGTTGTATTAAGCACGAATACATGCTTTTCGCGAACTTATGAGAGAAAAAGTTTTGACGCGTATCACACAGACACTTCTAAAACCAATGTGTTCAATATTAGCTCCTTTCGGTCTAAAACAGCTTGTTTCGTTGCTTTAAGAACGATTACATGCTTTTCGCGCAGTTATGAGAGAAAAAGTTTTGACGCCTATCACACGGACACTTGTAAAACCGATGTGTTCAAATATAACTCGTCTCGGTCTAAAACAGCTTGTTTCCTTGTATTAAGCACGAATACATGTTTTCGCGCAGTTATAAGAGAAAAAGTTTTGACACTTGTAAAACCGATCTGTTCAGATTTAGCTCGTCTCGGTCTAAAACAGCTTGTCTTGTCGTATTAAGCACGAATACATGCTTTTCGCGCAGTTCATAACTTCAGAAACAGTTTTCACGCGTATCACACGGACACTTGTAAAATCGAGGTGTTCAGATCTTGCTCGTTTTGGTCTAAAACAGCTTGTTTCGTTGTATTAAGCACGAATACACGCTTTTCGCGAAGTTATGAGAGAAAAAGTTTTGACGCTTATGACACGGACACTTGTAAAACCGATGTGTTCAGATCTAGATCGTTTCGGTCTAAAACAGCCTGTCTTGTTGTATTAAGCACGAATACATGCTTTTCGCGCAGTTATTAGGGAAAACATTTTCACGCGTATCACACGGACACTTGTAAAATCGATGTGTTCAGATCTAGCTCGTTTTGGTCAAAAACAGCTTGTTTCGTTGTATTAGGCACGAATACATGCTTTTCGCGCAGTTATGAGAGAAACGTTTGACGCGTATCACACGGGCACTTGTAAAACCGATGTGTTCAGATCTAGCTTGTTTTGGTATAAAACAGCTTGTTTCTTTGTATTAGGCACGAATACATGCTTTTCGCGCAGGTATGAAAGAAAACGTTTTGACGCCTATCACACAGACACTTGCAAAACCGATGTTTAGATCTAGCTCCTTTCGGTATAAAACAGCTTGTCTCGTTTTAAGCAAGAATACATGCTTTTCGCGAAGTTATGAGAGAAAAAATTTTGACGCGTATCACACGGACACTTGTAAAACCGATGTGTTCAGATCTAGCTCGTTTTGGTATAAAACAGCTTGTTTCTTTGTATTAGCCACGAATACATGCTTTTCGCGCAGGTATGAAAGAAAAAGTTTTGACGCCTATCACACGGACACTTGCAAAACCGATGTTTAGATCTAGCTCGCTTCGGTATAAAACAGCTTGTCTCGTTTTAAGCAAGAATACATGCTTTTCGCGAAGTTATGAGAGAAAACATTTTGACGCGTATCACGCGGACACTTGTAAAACCGATGTGTTCATATCTAGCTCGTTTTGGTCTAAAACAGCTTGTTTCGTTGTATTAAGCACGAATACATGCTTTTCGCGAACTTATGAGAGAAAAAGTTTTGACGCGTATCACCCGGACACTTGTAAAACCGATGTGTTCAGATCTAGCTCGTTTTGGTATAAAACAGCTTGTTTCTTTGTATTAGCCACGAATACATGCTTTTCGCGCAGGTATGAAAGAAAAAGTTTTGACGCCTATCACACGGACACTTGCAAAACCGATGTTAAGATCTAGCTCGTTTCGGTATAAAACAGCTTGTCTCGTTTTAAGCAAGAATACATGCTTTTCGCGAAGTTATGAGAGAAAAAATTTTGACGCGTATCACACGGACACTTGTAAAACCGATGTGTTCAGATTTAGCTCATTTCGGTCTAAAACAGCTTGTCTCATTGTATTAAGCACGAATACATGCTTTTCGCGCAGTTATGAGAGAAAAAGTTTTTTCGCGTATCACACGGACACTTGTAAAACCAATGTGTTCAGATTTAGCTCGTTTCTGTCTAAAACAGCTTGTTTCGTTGCAATAATCACGAATACATGCTTTTCGCGCAGGTATGAAAGAAAAAGTTTTGAGGCCTATCACACGGGCACTTGCAAAACCGATGTTTAGAATTCCGCTTCGGTCTAAAACAGCTTGTCTCGTTTTAAGCAAGAATACATGCTTTTCGCGAAGTTATGAGAGAAAAAGTTTTGACGCGTATCACAAGGACACTTGCAAAACCGATGTGTTTAGATTTAGCTCGTTTCGGTCTAAAACAGCTTATTTCGTTGTTTTAAGCACGAATACACGATTTTCGCGAAGTTATGAGAGAAAAAGATTTGACGCGTATCACACGGACACTTGTAAAACCGATGTGGTCAGATCTAGCTCGTTTTGGTCTAAAACAGCTAGTTTCGTTGTATTAAGCACGAATACATGCTTTTCGCGAACTTATGAGAGAAAAAGTTTTGATGCGTATCACACAGACACTTCTAAAACCAATGTGTTCAAAATTAGCTCGTTTCGGTCTAAAACAGCTTGTTTCGTTGCTTTAAGAACGATTACATGCTTTTCGCGCAGTTATGAGAGAAAAAGTTTTGACGCCTATCACACGGACACTTGTAAAACCGATGTGTTCAAATATAACTCGTCTCGGTCTAAAACAGCTTGTTTCATTGTATTAAGCACGAATACATGTTTTCGCGCAGTTATAAGAGAAAAAGTTTTGACACTTGTAAAACCGATCTGTTCAGATTTAGCTCGTCTCGGTCTAAAACAGCTTGTCTCGTCGTATTAAGCACGAATACATGCTTTTCGCGCAGTTCATAACTTCAGAAACAGTTTTCACGCGTATCACACGGACACTTGTAAAATCGAGGTGTTCAGATCTTGCTCGTTTTGGTCTAAAACAGCTTGTTTCGTTGTATTAAGCACGAATACACGCTTTTCGCGAAGTTATGAGAGAAAAAGTTTTGTCGCTTATCACACGGACACTTGTAAAACCGATGTGTTCAGATCTAGCTTGTTTTGGTATAAAACAGCTTGTTTCTTTGTATTAGGCACGAATACATGCTTTTCGCGCAGGTATGAAAGAAAACGTTTTGACGCCTATCACACAGACACTTGCAAAACCGATGTTTAGATCTAGCTCCTTTCGGTATAAAACAGCTTGTCTCGTTTTAAGCAAGAATACATGCTTTTCGCGAAGTTATGAGAGAAAAAATTTTGACGCGTATCACACGGACACTTGTAAAACCGATGTGTTCAGATCTAGCTCGTTTTGGTATAAAACAGCTTGTTTCTTTGTATTAGCCACGAATACATGCTTTTCGCGCAGGTATGAAAGAAAAAGTTTTGACGCCTATCACACGGACACTTGCAAAACCGATGTTTAGATCTAGCTCGTTTCGGTATAAAACAGCTTGTCTCGTTTTAAGCAAGAATACATGCTTTTCGCGAAGTTATGAGAGAAAACATTTTGACGCGTATCACGCGGACACTTGTAAAACCGATGTGTTCATATCTAGCTCGTTTTGGTCTAAAACAGCTTGTTTCGTTGTATTAAGCACGAATACATGCTTTTCGCGAACTTATGAGAGAAAAAGTTTTGACGCGTATCACCCGGACACTTGTAAAACCGATGTGTTCAGATCTAGCTCGTTTTGGTATAAAACAGCTTGTTTCTTTGTATTAGCCACGAATACATGCTTTTCGCGCAGGTATGAAAGAAAAAGTTTTGACGCCTATCACACGGACACTTGCAAAACCGATGTTAAGATCTAGCTCGTTTCGGTATAAAACAGCTTGTCTCGTTTTAAGCAAGAATACATGCTTTTCGCGAAGTTATGAGAGAAAAAATTTTGACGCGTATCACACGGACACTTGTAAAACCGATGTGTTCAGATTTAGCTCATTTCGGTCTAAAACAGCTTGTCTCATTGTATTAAGCACGAATACATGCTTTTCGCGCAGTTATGAGAGAAAAAGTTTTTTCGCGTATCACACGGACACTTGTAAAACCAATGTGTTCAGATTTAGCTCGTTTCTGTCTAAAACAGCTTGTTTCGTTGCAATAATCACGAATACATGCTTTTCGCGCAGGTATGAAAGAAAAAGTTTTGAGGCCTATCACACGGGCACTTGCAAAACCGATGTTTAGAATTCCGCTTCGGTCTAAAACAGCTTGTCTCGTTTTAAGCAAGAATACATGCTTTTCGCGAAGTTATGAGAGAAAAAGTTTTGACGCGTATCACAAGGACACTTGCAAAACCGATGTGTTTAGATTTAGCTCGTTTCGGTCTAAAACAGCTTATTTCGTTGTTTTAAGCACGAATACACGATTTTCGCGAAGTTATGAGAGAAAAAGATTTGACGCGTATCACACGGACACTTGTAAAACCGATGTGGTCAGATCTAGCTCGTTTTGGTCTAAAACAGCTAGTTTCGTTGTATTAAGCACGAATACATGCTTTTCGCGAACTTATGAGAGAAAAAGTTTTGATGCGTATCACACAGACACTTCTAAAACCAATGTGTTCAAAATTAGCTCGTTTCGGTCTAAAACAGCTTGTTTCGTTGCTTTAAGAACGATTACATGCTTTTCGCGCAGTTATGAGAGAAAAAGTTTTGACGCCTATCACACGGACACTTGTAAAACCGATGTGTTCAAATATAACTCGTCTCGGTCTAAAACAGCTTGTTTCGTTGTATTAAGCACGAATACATGTTTTCGCGCAGTTATAAGAGAAAAAGTTTTGACACTTGTAAAACCGATCTGTTCAGATTTAGCTCGTCTCGGTCTAAAACAGCTTGTCTCGTCGTATTAAGCACGAATACATGCTTTTCGCGCAGTTCATAACTTCAGAAACAGTTTTCACGCGTATCACACGGACACTTGTAAAATCGAGGTGTTCAGATCTTGCTCGTTTTGGTCTAAAACAGCTTGTTTCGTTGTATTAAGCACGAATACACGCTTTTCGCGAAGTTATGAGAGAAAAAGTTTTGTCGCTTATCACACGGACACTTGTAAAACCGATGTGTTCAGATCTAGATCGTTTTGTCTAAAACAGCTTGCTTCGTTGTATTAAGCACGAATACATGCTTTTTGCGCAGTTATAAGAGAAAAAGTTTTGACGCGTATCACAGGGACACTTGTAAAACCGGTGTTCAGATTTAGCTCGTTTCGGTCTAAAACAGCCTGTCTCGTTGTATTAAGCACGAATACATGCTTTTCGCGCAGTTATGAGAGAAAAAGTTTTGACGCGTATCACACGGACACTTGTAAAACCGATCCGTTCAGATTTAGCTCGTTTCGGTCTAAAACAGCTTGTTTTCTTGTATTAAGCACGAATACATGCTTTTCGCGCACGTATGAAAGAAAAAGTTTTGACGCATATCACACGGACACTTGTAAATCCGATGGGTTCAGATCTAGCTCGCTTTGGTCTAAAACAGCTTGTTTCGTTGTATTAAGCACTAGTACATGCTTTTCGCGCAGTTATGAGAGAAAAAGTTTTGAGGCCTATCACACGGACACTTGCAAAAAGCGATGTGTTCAGGTCTAGCTCGTTTCGGTCTACAACAGCTTGTCTCGTTGTATTAAGCACGAATACATGCTTTTCGCGCAGTTATCAGAGACAAAGTTTTGACGCGTATCACACGGACACTTGTAAATCCGATGGGTTCAGATCTAGCTCACTTTGGTCTAAAACAGCTTGTTTCGTTGTATTAAGCGCTAGTAAATGCTTTTCGCGAACTTATGAGAGAAAAGGATTTGACGCGTATCACACGGACACTTGTAAAACCAATGTGTTCAGATTTAGCTTGTTTCGGTCTAAAACAGCTTGTTGCGCTGTATTAAGCACGAATACATGCTTGTCGCGTAGGTATGAGAGAAAACGTTTTGACGCCTATCACACGAACACTTGCAAAACCGATGTGTTTGGATCTAGCTCGTTTTGGTCTAAAACAGCTTGTTTCGTTGTATGAAGCACGAATACATGCTTTTCGAACATTTATAAGAGAAAACGTTTTGACGCGTATCACACAGACACTTGTAAAACCGATGTGTTCAGATCTAGCTTGTTTTGGTATAAAACAGCTTGTTGCTTTGTATTAGGCACGAATACATGCTTTTCGCGCAGGTATGAAAGAAAAAGTTTTGGCGCCTATCACACGGACACTTGCAAAACCGATGTGTTTAGATTTAGCTCGTTTCGGTCTAAAACAGCTTATTTCGTTGTTTTAAACACGAATACACGCTTTTCGCGAAGTTATGAGAGAAAAATATTTGACGCGTATCACACGGACACTTGTAAAACCGATGTGCTCAGATCTAGCTCGTTTTGGTCGAAAACAGCTTGTTTCGTTGTATTAAGCACGAATACATGCTTTTCGCGAACTTATGAGAGAAAAAATTTTGACGCGTATCACACGGACACTTGTAAAACCGATGTGTTCAAATTTAGCTCGTTTCGGTCTAAAACAGCTTGTTTCGTTGTTTTAAGAACGATTACATGATTTTCGCGCAGTTATGAGAGAAAACGTTTTGACGGCTATCACACGGACACTTGTAAAACCGATGTGTTCAGATCAAACCCGTTTCGGTCTAAAACAGCTTGTTTCGTTGTATTAAGCACGAATACATGTTTTCGCGCAGTTATAAGAGAAAAAGTTTTGACGCGTATCACACGGACAATTATAAAATCGAGGTGTTCAGATCTAGCTCGTTTTGGTCTAAAACAGCTTGTTTCGTTGTAATAAGCACGAATATATGATTTTCGCGAACTTATGAGAGAAAATGTATCGACGCGTATCACACGGACACTTGTAAAACCGATGTGTTCAGATTTAGCTAGTTTCGGTCTAAAACAGCTTGTTTCGTTGTTTTAAGAACGAATACATGCTTTTCGCGCAGTTATGAGAGAAAACGTTTTGACGCCTATCACACGGACACTTGCAAAGCCGATGTTTTTGGATCAAGCCCGTTTTGGTCTAAAACAGCTCTTTTCGTTGTATGAAGCACGAATACAAGCTTTTCGCGCAGTTATAAGAGAAAACGTTTGACGCGTATCACACGGGCACTTGTAAAAGCGATGTGTTCAGATCTAGCTTGTTTTGGTATAAAACAGCTTGTTTCTTTGTATTAGGCACGAATACATGCTTTTCGCGCAGGTATGAAAGAAAACGTTTTGACGCCTATCACACAGACACTTGCAAAACCGATGTTTAGATCTAGCTCCTTTCGGTATAAAACAGCTTGTCTCGTTTTAAGCAAGAATACATGCTTTTCGGGAAGTTATGAGAGAAAAAATTTTGACGCGTATCACACGGACACTTGTAAAACCAATGTGTTCATATCTAGCTCGTTTTGGTCTAAAACAGCTTGTTTCGTTGTATTAAGCACGAATACATGCTTTTCGCGAACTTATGAGAGAAAAAGTTTTGACGCGTATCACCCGGACACTTGTAAAACCGATGTGTTCAGATTTAGCTCGTTTCGGTTTAAAACAGCTTGTTTCGTTGTTTTAAGAACGATTACATGCTTTTCGCGCAGTTATGAGAGAAAACGTTTTGACGGCTATCACACGGACACTTGTAAAACCGATGTGTTCAGATCAAACCCGTTTCGGTATAAAACAGCTTCTTTCGTTGTATTAAGCACGAATACATGTTTTCGCGCAGTTATAAGAGAAAAAGTTTTGACGCGTATCACATGGACACTTGTAAAACCGATGTGTTCAGATTCAGCTCGTTTCGGTCTAAAACAGCTTGCCTCGTTGTATTAAGCACGAATACATGCTTTTCGCGCAGTTCATAACTTCAGAAAAAGTTTTCACGCGTATCACACGGACAATTATAAAATCGAGGTGTTCAGATCTAGCTCGTTTTGGTCTAAAACAGCTTGTTTCGTTGTAATAAGCACGAATATATGCTTTTCGCGAACTTATGAGAGAAAAAGTATCGACGCGTATCACACGGACACTTGTAAAAGTGATGTGTTCAGATTTAGCTCATTTCGGTCTAAAACAGCTTGTCTCATTGTATTAAGCACGAATACATGCTTTTCGCGCAGTTATGAGAGAAAAAGTTTTTTCGCGTATCACACGGACACTTGTAAAACCAATGTGTTCAGATTTAGCTCGTTTCTGTCTAAAACAGCTTGATTCGTTGCATTAATCACGAATACATGCTTTTCGCGCAGGTATGAAAGAAAAAGTTTTGAGGCCTATCACACGGGCACTTGCAAAACCGATGTTTAGAATTCCGTTTCGGTCTAAAACAGCTTGTCTCGTTTTAAGCAAGAATACATGCTTTTCGCGAAGTTATGAGAGAAAAAGTTTTGACGCGTATCACAAGGACACTTGCAAAACCGATGTGTTTAGATTTAGCTCGTTTCGGTCTAAAACAGCTTATTTTGTTGTTTTAAGCACGAATACACGCTTTTCGCGAAATTATGAAAGAAAAAGATTTGACGCGTATCACACGGACACTTGTAAAACCGATGTGGTCAGATCTAGATCGTTTTGGTCTAAAACAGCTAGTTTCGTTGTATTAAGCACGAATACATTCTTTTCGCGAACTTATGAGAGAAAAAGTTTTGACGCGTATCACACAGACACTTCTAAAACCAATGTGTTCAAAATTAGCTCGTTTCGGTCTAAAACAGCTTGTTTCGTTGCTTTAAGAACGATTACATGCCTTTCGCGCAGTTATGAGAGAAAAAGTTTTGACGCCTATCACACGGACACTTGTAAAACCGATGTGTTCAAATATAACTCGTCTCGGTCTAAAACAGCTTGTTTCGTTGTATTAAGCACGAATACATGTTTTCGCGCAGTTATAAGAGAAAAAGTTTTGACACTTGTAAAACCGATCTGTTCAGATTTAGCTCGTCTCGGTCTAAAACAGCTTGTCTCGTCGTATTAAGCACGAATACATGCTTTTCGCGCAGTTCATAACTCCAGAAACAGTTTTCACGCGTATCACACGGACACTTGTAAAATCGAGGTGTTCAGATCTTGCTCGTTTTGGTCTAAAACAGCTTGTTTCGTTGTATTAAGCACGAATACACGCTTTTCGCGCAGTTATTAGGGAAAACATTTTCACGCGTATCACACGGACACTTGTAAAACCGATGTGTTCAGATCAAACCCGTTTCGGTCTAAAACAGCTTGTTTCGTTGTATTAAGCACGAATACATGTTTTCGCGCAGTTATAAGAGAAAAAGTTTTGACGCGTATCACATGGACACTTGTAAAACCGATGTGTTCAGATTCAGCTCGTTTCGGTCTAAAACAGCTTGCCTCGTTGTATTAAGCACGAATACATGCTTTTCGCGCAGTTCATAACTTCAGAAAAAGTTTTCACGCGTATCACACGGACAATTATAAAATCGAGGTGTTCAGATCTAGCTCGTTTTGGTCTAAAACAGCTTGTTTCGTTGTAATAAGCACGAATATATGCTTTTCGCGAACTTATGAGAGAAAAAGTATCGACGCGTATCACACGGACACTTGTAAAAGTGATGTGTTCAGATTTAGCTCATTTCGGTCTAAAACAGCTTGTCTCATTGTATTAAGCACGAATACATGCTTTTCGCGCAGTTATGAGAGAAAAAGTTTTTTCGCGTATCACACGGACACTTGTAAAACCAATGTGTTCAGATTTAGCTCGTTTCTGTCTAAAACAGCTTGATTCGTTGCATTAATCATGAATACATGCTTTTCGCGCAGGTATGAAAGAAAAAGTTTTGAGGCCTATCACACGGGCACTTGCAAAACCGATGTTTAGAATTCCGTTTCGGTCTAAAACAGCTTGTCTCGTTTTAAGCAAGAATACATGCTTTTCGCGAAGTTATGAGAGAAAAAGTTTTGACGCGTATCACAAGGACACTTGCAAAACCGATGTGTTTAGATTTAGCTCGTTTCGGTCTAAAACAGCTTATTTTGTTGTTTTAAGCACGAATACACGCTTTTCGCGAAATTATGAAAGAAAAAGATTTGACGCGTATCACACGGACACTTGTAAAACCGATGTGGTCAGATCTAGCTCGTTTTGGTCTAAAACAGCTAGTTTCGTTGTATTAAGCACGAATACATGCTTTTCGCGAACTTATGAGGGAAAAAGCTTTGACGCGTATCACACAGACACTTCTAAAACCAATGTGTTCAAAATTAGCTCGTTTCGGTCTAAAACAGCTTGTTTCGTTGCTTTAAGAACGATTACATGCTTTTCGCGCAGTTATGAGAGAAAAAGTTTTGACGCCTATCACACGGACACTTGTAAAACCGATGTGTTCAAATATAACTCGTCTCGGTCTAAAACAGCTTGTTTCGTTGTATTAAGCACGAATACATGTTTTCGCGCAGTTATAAGAGAAAAAGTTTTGACACTTGTAAAACCGATCTGTTCAGATTTAGCTCGTCTCGGTCTAAAACAGCTTGTCTCGTCGTATTAAGCACGAATACATGCTTTTCGCGCAGTTCATAACTCCAGAAACAGTTTTCACGCGTATCACACGGACACTTGTAAAATCGAGGTGTTCAGATCTTGCTCGTTTTGGTCTAAAACAGCTTGTTTCGTTGTATTAAGCACGAATACACGCTTTTCGCGCAGTTATTAGGGAAAACATTTTCACGCGTATCACACGGACACTTGTAAAATTGATGTGTTCAGATCTAGCTCGTTTTGGTCAAAAAAAGCTTGTTTCGTTGTATTAGGCACGAATACATGCTTTTCGCGCAGTTATGAGAGAAAACGTTTGACGCGTATCACACGGGCACTTGTAAAACCGATGTGTTCAGATCTAGCTTGTTTTGGTATAAAACAGCTTGTTTCTTTGTATTAGGCACGAATACATGCTTTTCGCGCAGGTATGAAAGAAAACGTTTTGACGCCTATCACACAGACACTTGCAAAACCGATGTTTAGATCTAGCTCCTTTCGGTATAAAACAGCTTGTCTCGTTTTAAGCAAGAATACATGCTTTTCGCGAAGTTATGAGAGAAAAAATTTTGACGCGTATCACAGGGACACTTGTAAAACCGATGTGGTCAGATCTAGCTCGTTTTGGTATAAAACAGCTTGTTTCTTTGTATTAGCCACGAATACATGCTTTTCGCGCAGGTATGAAAGAAAAAGTTTTGACGCCTATCACACGGACACTTGCAAAACCGATGTTTAGATCTAGCTCGTTTCGGTATAAAACAGCTTGTCTCGTTTTAAGCAAGAATACATGCTTTTCGCGAAGTTATGACAGAAAAAATTTTGACGCGTATCACGCGGACACTTGTAAAACCGATGTGTTCATATCTAGCTCGTTTTGGTCTAAAACAGCTTGTTTCGTTGTATTAAGCACGAATACATGCTTTTCGCGAACTTATGAGAGAAAAAGTTTTGACGCGTATCACCCGGACACTTGTAAAACCGATGTGTTCAGATCTAGCTCGTTTTGGTATAAAACAGCTTGTTTCTTTGTATTAGCCACGAATACATGCTTTTCGCGCAGGTATGAAAGAAAAAGTTTTGACGCCTATCACACGGACACTTGCAAAACCGATGTTTAGATCTAGCTCGTTTCGGTATAAAACAGCTTGTCTCGTTTTAAGCAAGAATACATGCTTTTCGCGAAGTTATGAGAGAAAAAATTTTGACGCGTATCACACGGACACTTGTAAAACCGATGTGTTCAGATTTAGCTCATTTCGGTCTAAAACAGCTTGTCTCATTGTATTAAGCACGAATACATGCTTTTCGCGCAGTTATGAGAGAAAAAGTTTTTTCGCGTATCACACGGACACTTGTAAAACCAATGTGTTCAGATTTAGCTCGTTTCTGTCTAAAACAGCTTGTTTCGTTGCATTAATCACGAATACATGCTTTTCGCACAGGTATGAAAGAAAAAGTTTTGAGGCCTATCACACGGGCACTTGCAAAACCGATGTTTAGAATTCCGTTTCGGTCTAAAACAGCTTGTCTCCTTTTAAGCAATACATGCTTTTCGCGAAGGTATGAGAGAAAAAGTTTTGACGCGTATCACAAGGACACTTGCAAAACCGATGTGTTTAGATTTAGCTCGTTTCGGTCTAAAACAGCTTATTTCGTTGTTTTAAGCACGAATACACGCTTTTCGCGAAGTTATGAGAGAAAAAGATTTGACGCGTATCACACGGACACTTGTAAAACCGATGTGGTCAGATCTAGCTCGTTTTGGTCTAAAACAGCTAGTTTCGTTGTATTAAGCACGAATACATGCTTTTCGCGAACTTATGAGAGAAAAAGTTTTGACGCGTATCACACAGACACTTCTAAAACCAATGTGTTCAAAATTAGCTCGTTTCGGTCTAAAACAGCTTGTTTCGTTGCTTTAAGAACGATTACATGCTTTTCGCGCAGTTATGAGAGAAAAAGTTTTGACGCCTATCACACGGACACTTGTAAAACCGATGTGTTCAAATATAACTCGTCTCGGTCTAAAACAGCTTCTTTCGTTGTATTAAGCACGAATACATGTTTTCGCGCAGTTATAAGAGAAAAAGTTTTGACACTTGTAAAACCGATCTCTTCAGATTTAGCTCGTCTCGGTCTAAAACATCTTGTCTCGTCGTATTAAGCACGAATACATGCTTTTCGCGCAGTTCATAACTTCAGAAACAGTTTTCACGCGTATCACACGGACACTTGTAAAATCGAGATGTTCAGATCTTGCTCGTTTTGGTCTAAAACAGCTTGTTTCGTTGTATTAAGCACGAATACACGCTTTTCGCGAAGTTATGAGAGAAAAAGTTTTGACGCTTATCACACGGACACTTGTAAAACCGATGTGTTCAGATCTAGATCGTTTTGTCTAAACCAGCTTGCTTCGTTGTATTAAGCACGAATACATGCTTTTTGCGCAGTTATAAGAGAAAAAGTTTTGACGCGTATCACAGGGACACTTGTAAAACCGGTGTTCAGATTTAGCTCGTTTCGGTCTAAAACAACCTGTCTCGTTGTATTAAGCACGAATACATGCTTTTCGCGCAGTTATTAGGGAAAACATTTTCACACGTATCACACGGACACTTGTAAAATCGATGTGTTCAGATCTAGCTCGTTTTGGTCAAAACAACTTGTTTCGTTGTATTAGGCACGAATACTTGCTTTTCGCGCAGTTATGAGAGAAAATGTTTGACGCGTATCACACGGGCACTTGTAAAACCGATGTGTTCAGATCTAGCTTGTTTTGGTATAAAACAGCTTGTTTCTTTGTATTAGGCACGAATACATGCTTTTCGCGCAGGTATGAAAGAAAACGTTTTGACGCCTATCACACAGACACTTGCAAAACCGATGTTTAGATCTAGCTCCTTTCGGAATAAAACAGCTTGTCTCGTTTTAAGCAAGAATACATGCTTTTCGCGAAGTTATGAGAGAAAAAATTTTGACGCGTATCACACGGACACTTGTAAAACCGATGTGGTCAAATATAGCTCGTTTTGGTATAAAACAGCTTGTTTCTTTGTATTAGCCACGAATACATGCTTTTCGCGCAGGTATGAAAGAAAAAGTTTTGAGGCCTATCACACGGGCACTTGCAAAACCGATGTTTAGAATTCCGTTTCGGTCTAAAACAGCTTGTCTCGTTTTAAGCAATACATGCTTTTCGCGAAGTTATGAGAGAAAAAGTTTTGACGCGTATCACAAGGACACTAGCAAAACCGATGTGTTTAGATTTAGCTCGTTTCGGTTTAAAACAGCTTATTTCGTTGTTTTAAGCACGAATACACGCTTTTCGCGAAGTTATGAGAGAAAAAGATTTGACGCGTATCACACGGACACTTGTAAAACCGATGTGGTCAGATCTAGCTCGTTTTGGTCTAAAACAGCTAGTTTCGTTGTATTAAGCACGAATACATGCTTTTCGCGAACTTATGAGAGAAAAAGTTTTGACGCGTATCACACAGACACTTCTAAAACCAATGTGTTCAAAATTAGCTCGTTTCGGTCTAAAACAGCTTGTTTCGTTGCTTTAAGAACGATTACATGCTTTTCGCGCAGTTATGAGAGAAAAAGTTTTGACGCCTATCACACGGACACTTGTAAAACCGATGTGTTCAAATATAACTCGTCTCGGTCTAAAACAGCTTCTTTCGTTGTATTAAGCACGAATACATGTTTTCGCGCAGTTATAAGAGAAAAAGTTTTGACACTTGTAAAACCGATCTGTTCAGATTTAGCTCGTCTCGGTCTAAAACAGCTTGTCTCGTCGTATTAAGCACGAATACATGCTTTTCGCGCAGTTCATAACTCCAGAAACAGTTTTCACGCGTATCACACGGACACTTGTAAAATCGAGGTGTTCAGATCTTGCTCGTTTTGGTCTAAAACAGCTTGTTTCGTTGTATTAAGCACGAATACACGCTTTTCGCGCAGTTATTAGGGAAAACATTTTCACGCGTATCACACGGACACTTGTAAAACCGATGTGTTCAGATCAAACCCGTTTCGGTCTAAAACAGCTTGTTTCGTTGTATTAAGCACGAATACATGTTTTCGCGCAGTTATAAGAGAAAAAGTTTTGACGCGTATCACATGGACACTTGTAAAACCGATGTGTTCAGATTCAGCTCGTTTCGGTCTAAAACAGCTTGCCTCGTTGTATTAAGCACGAATACATGCTTTTCGCGCAGTTCATAACTTCAGAAAAAGTTTTCACGCGTATCACACGGACAATTATAAAATCGAGGTGTTCAGATCTAGCTCGTTTTGGTCTAAAACAGCTTGTTTCGTTGTAATAAGCACGAATATATGCTTTTCGCGAACTTATGAGAGAAAAAGTATCGACGCGTATCACACGGACACTTGTAAAAGTGATGTGTTCAGATTTAGCTCATTTCGGTCTAAAACAGCTTGTCTCATTGTATTAAGCACGAATACATGCTTTTCGCGCAGTTATGAGAGAAAAAGTTTTTTCGCGTATCACACGGACACTTGTAAAACCAATGTGTTCAGATTTAGCTCGTTTCTGTCTAAAACAGCTTGATTCGTTGCATTAATCATGAATACATGCTTTTCGCGCAGGTATGAAAGAAAAAGTTTTGAGGCCTATCACACGGGCACTTGCAAAACCGATGTTTAGAATTCCGTTTCGGTCTAAAACAGCTTGTCTCGTTTTAAGCAAGAATACATGCTTTTCGCGAAGTTATGAGAGAAAAAGTTTTGACGCGTATCACAAGGACACTTGCAAAACCGATGTGTTTAGATTTAGCTCGTTTCGGTCTAAAACAGCTTATTTTGTTGTTTTAAGCACGAATACACGCTTTTCGCGAAATTATGAAAGAAAAAGATTTGACGCGTATCACACGGACACTTGTAAAACCGATGTGGTCAGATCTAGCTCGTTTTGGTCTAAAACAGCTAGTTTCGTTGTATTAAGCACGAATACATGCTTTTCGCGAACTTATGAGGGAAAAAGCTTTGACGCGTATCACACAGACACTTCTAAAACCAATGTGTTCAAAATTAGCTCGTTTCGGTCTAAAACAGCTTGTTTCGTTGCTTTAAGAACGATTACATGCTTTTCGCGCAGTTATGAGAGAAAAAGTTTTGACGCCTATCACACGGACACTTGTAAAACCGATGTGTTCAAATATAACTCGTCTCGGTCTAAAACAGCTTGTTTCGTTGTATTAAGCACGAATACATGTTTTCGCGCAGTTATAAGAGAAAAAGTTTTGACACTTGTAAAACCGATCTGTTCAGATTTAGCTCGTCTCGGTCTAAAACAGCTTGTCTCGTCGTATTAAGCACGAATACATGCTTTTCGCGCAGTTCATAACTCCAGAAACAGTTTTCACGCGTATCACACGGACACTTGTAAAATCGAGGTGTTCAGATCTTGCTCGTTTTGGTCTAAAACAGCTTGTTTCGTTGTATTAAGCACGAATACACGCTTTTCGCGCAGTTATTAGGGAAAACATTTTCACGCGTATCACACGGACACTTGTAAAATTGATGTGTTCAGATCTAGCTCGTTTTGGTCAAAAAAAGCTTGTTTCGTTGTATTAGGCACGAATACATGCTTTTCGCGCAGTTATGAGAGAAAACGTTTGACGCGTATCACACGGGCACTTGTAAAACCGATGTGTTCAGATCTAGCTTGTTTTGGTATAAAACAGCTTGTTTCTTTGTATTAGGCACGAATACATGCTTTTCGCGCAGGTATGAAAGAAAACGTTTTGACGCCTATCACACAGACACTTGCAAAACCGATGTTTAGATCTAGCTCCTTTCGGTATAAAACAGCTTGTCTCGTTTTAAGCAAGAATACATGCTTTTCGCGAAGTTATGAGAGAAAAAATTTTGACGCGTATCACAGGGACACTTGTAAAACCGATGTGGTCAGATCTAGCTCGTTTTGGTATAAAACAGCTTGTTTCTTTGTATTAGCCACGAATACATGCTTTTCGCGCAGGTATGAAAGAAAAAGTTTTGACGCCTATCACACGGACACTTGCAAAACCGATGTTTAGATCTAGCTCGTTTCGGTATAAAACAGCTTGTCTCGTTTTAAGCAAGAATACATGCTTTTCGCGAAGTTATGACAGAAAAAATTTTGACGCGTATCACGCGGACACTTGTAAAACCGATGTGTTCATATCTAGCTCGTTTTGGTCTAAAACAGCTTGTTTCGTTGTATTAAGCACGAATACATGCTTTTCGCGAACTTATGAGAGAAAAAGTTTTGACGCGTATCACCCGGACACTTGTAAAACCGATGTGTTCAGATCTAGCTCGTTTTGGTATAAAACAGCTTGTTTCTTTGTATTAGCCACGAATACATGCTTTTCGCGCAGGTATGAAAGAAAAAGTTTTGACGCCTATCACACGGACACTTGCAAAACCGATGTTTAGATCTAGCTCGTTTCGGTATAAAACAGCTTGTCTCGTTTTAAGCAAGAATACATGCTTTTCGCGAAGTTATGAGAGAAAAAATTTTGACGCGTATCACACGGACACTTGTAAAACCGATGTGTTCAGATTTAGCTCATTTCGGTCTAAAACAGCTTGTCTCATTGTATTAAGCACGAATACATGCTTTTCGCGCAGTTATGAGAGAAAAAGTTTTTTCGCGTATCACACGGACACTTGTAAAACCAATGTGTTCAGATTTAGCTCGTTTCTGTCTAAAACAGCTTGTTTCGTTGCATTAATCACGAATACATGCTTTTCGCACAGGTATGAAAGAAAAAGTTTTGAGGCCTATCACACGGGCACTTGCAAAACCGATGTTCAGAATTCCGTTTCGGTCTAAAACAGCTTGTCTCGTTTTAAGCAATACATGCTTTTCGCGAAGTTATGAGAGAAAAAGTTTTGACGCGTATCACAAGGACACTTGCAAAACCGATGTGTTTAGATTTAGCTCGTTTCGGTCTAAAACAGCTTATTTCGTTGTTTTAAGCACGAATACACGCTTTTCGCGAAGTTATGAGAGAAAAAGATTTGACGCGTATCACACGGACACTTGTAAAACCGATGTGGTCAGATCTAGCTCGTTTTGGTCTAAAACAGCTAGTTTCGTTGTATTAAGCACGAATACATGCTTTTCGCGAACTTATGAGAGAAAAAGTTTTGACGCGTATCACACAGACACTTCTAAAACCAATGTGTTCAAAATTAGCTCGTTTCGGTCTAAAACAGCTTGTTTCGTTGCTTTAAGAACGATTACATGCTTTTCGCGCAGTTATGAGAGAAAAAGTTTTGACGCCTATCACACGGACACTTGTAAAACCGATGTGTTCAAATATAACTCGTCTCGGTCTAAAACAGCTTCTTTCGTTGTATTAAGCACGAATACATGTTTTCGCGCAGTTATAAGAGAAAAAGTTTTGACACTTGTAAAACCGATCTGTTCAGATTTAGCTCGTCTCGGTCTAAAACAGCTTGTCTCGTCGTATTAAGCACGAATACATGCTTTTCGCGCAGTTCATAACTTCAGAAACAGTTTTCACGCGTATCACACGGACACTTGTAAAATCGAGATGTTCAGATCTTGCTCGTTTTGGTCTAAAACAGCTTGTTTCGTTGTATTAAGCACGAATACACGCTTTTCGCGAAGTTATGAGAGAAAAAGTTTTGACGCTTATCACACGGACACTTGTAAAACCGATGTGTTCAGATCTAGATCGTTTTGTCTAAACCAGCTTGCTTCGTTGTATTAAGCACGAATACATGCTTTTTGCGCAGTTATAAGAGAAAAAGTTTTGACGCGTATCACAGGGACACTTGTAAAACCGGTGTTCAGATTTAGCTCGTTTCGGTCTAAAACAGCCTGTCTCGTTGTATTAAGCACGAATACATGCTTTTCGCGCAGTTATTAGGGAAAACATTTTCACACGTATCACACGGACACTTGTAAAATCGATGTGTTCAGATCTAGCTCGTTTTGGTCAAAACAACTTGTTTCGTTGTATTAGGCACGAATACTTGCTTTTCGCGCAGTTATGAGAGAAAATGTTTGACGCGTATCACACGGGCACTTGTAAAACCGATGTGTTCAGATCTAGCTTGTTTTGGTATAAAACAGCTTGTTTCTTTGTATTAGGCACGAATACATGCTTTTCGCGCAGGTATGAAAGAAAACGTTTTGACGCCTATCACACAGACACTTGCAAAACCGATGTTTAGATCTAGCTCCTTTCGGAATAAAACAGCTTGTCTCGTTTTAAGCAAGAATACATGCTTTTCGCGAAGTTATGAGAGAAAAAATTTTGACGCGTATCACACGGACACTTGTAAAACCGATGTGGTCAAATATAGCTCGTTTTGGTATAAAACAGCTTGTTTCTTTGTATTAGCCACGAATACATGCTTTTCGCGCAGGTATGAAAGAAAAAGTTTTGAGGCCTATCACACGGGCACTTGCAAAACCGATGTTTAGAATTCCGTTTCGGTCTAAAACAGCTTGTCTCGTTTTAAGCAATACATGCTTTTCGCGAAGTTATGAGAGAAAAAGTTTTGACGCGTATCACAAGGACACTTGCAAAACCGATGTGTTTAGATTTAGCTCGTTTCGGTTTAAAACAGCTTATTTCGTTGTTTTAAGCACGAATACACGCTTTTCGCGAAGTTATGAGAGAAAAAGATTTGACGCGTATCACACGGACACTTGTAAAACCGATGTGGTCAGATCTAGCTCGTTTTGGTCTAAAACAGCTAGTTTCGTTGTATTAAGCACGAATACATGCTTTTCGCGAACTTATGAGAGAAAAAGTTTTGACGCGTATCACACAGACACTTCTAAAACCAATGTGTTCAAAATTAGCTCGTTTCGGTCTAAAACAGCTTGTTTCGTTGCTTTAAGAACGATTACATGCTTTTCGCGCAGTTATGAGAGAAAAAGTTTTGACGCCTATCACACGGACACTTGTAAAACCGATGTGTTCAAATATAACTCGTCTCGGTCTAAAACAGCTTCTTTCGTTGTATTAAGCACGAATACATGTTTTCGCGCAGTTATAAGAGAAAAAGTTTTGACACTTGTAAAACCGATCTGTTCAGATTTAGCTCGTCTCGGTCTAAAACAGCTTGTCTCGTCGTATTAAGCACGAATACATGCTTTTCGCGCAGTTCATAACTTCAGAAACAGTTTTCACGCGTATCACACGGAAACTTGTAAAATCGAGGTGTTCAGATCTTGCTCGTTTTGGTCTAAAACAGCTTGTTTCGTTGTATTAAGCACGAATACACGCTTTTCGCGAAGTTATGAGAGAAAAAGTTTTGACGCTTATCACACGGACACTTGTAAAACCGATGTGTTCAGATCTAGATCGTTTTGTCTAAACCAGCTTGCTTCGTTGTATTAAGCACGAATACATGCTTTTTGCGCAGTTATAAGAGAAAAAGTTTTGACGCGTATCACAGGGACACTTGTAAAACCGGTGTTCAGATTTAGCTCGTTTCGGTCTAAAACAGCCTGTCTCGTTGTATTAAGCACGAATACATGCTTTTCGCGCAGTTATTAGGGAAAACATTTTCACACGTATCACACGGACACTTGTAAAATCGATGTGTTCAGATCTAGCTCGTTTTGGTCAAAACAACTTGTTTCGTTGTATTAGGCACGAATACTTGCTTTTCGCGCAGTTATGAGAGAAAATGTTTGACGCGTATCACACGGGCACTTGTAAAACCGATGTGTTCAGATCTAGCTTGTTTTGGTATAAAACAGCTTGTTTCTTTGTATTAGGCACGAATACATGCTTTTCGCGCAGGTATGAAAGAAAACGTTTTGACGCCTATCACACAGACACTTGCAAAACCGATGTTTAGATCTAGCTCCTTTCGGAATAAAACAGCTTGTCTCGTTTTAAGCAAGAATACATGCTTTTCGCGAAGTTATGAGAGAAAAAATTTTGACGCGTATCACACGGACACTTGTAAAACCGATGTGGTCAAATATAGCTCGTTTTGGTATAAAACAGCTTGTTTCTTTGTATTAGCGACGAATACATGCTTTTCGCGCAGGTATGAAAGAAAAAGTTTTGACGCCTATCACACGGACACTTGCAAAACCGATGTTTAGATCTAGCTCGTTTCGGTATAAAACAGCTTGTCTCGTTTTAAGCAAGAATAAATGCTTTTCGCGAAGTTATGAGAGAAAAAATTTTGACGCGTATCACGCGGACACTTGTAAAACCGATGTGTTCATATCTAGCTCGTTTTGGTCTAAAACAGCTTGTTTCGTTGTATTAAGCACGAATACATGCTTTTCGCGAACTTATGAGAGAATAAGTTTTGACGCGTATCACCCGGACACTTGTAAAACCGATGTGTTCAGATCTAGCTCGTTTTGGTATAAAACAGCTTGTTTCTTTGTATTAGCCACGAATACATGCTTTTCGCGCAGGTATGAAAGAAAAAGTTTTGACGCCTATCACACGGACACTTGCAAAACCGATGTTTAGATCTAGCTCGTTTCGGTATAAAACAGCTTGTCTCGTTTTAAGCAAGAATACATGCTTTTCGCGAAGTTATGAGAGAAAAAATTTTGACGCGTATCACACGGACACTTGTAAAACCGATGTGTTCAGATTTAGCTCATTTCGGTCTAAAACAGCTTGTCTCATTGTATTAAGCACGAATACATGCTTTTCGCGCAGTTATGAGAGAAAAAGTTTTTTCGCGTATCACACGGACACTTGTAACACCAATGTGTTCAGATTTAGCTCGTTTCTGTCTAAAACAGCTTGTTTCGTTGCATTAATCACGAATACATGCTTTTCGCGCAGGTATGAAAGAAAAAGTTTTGAGGCCTATCACACGGGCACTTGCAAAACCGATGTTTAGAATTCCGTTTCGGTCTAAAACAGCTTGTCTCGTTTTAAGCAATACATGCTTTTCGCGAAGTTATGTGAGAAAAAGTTTTGACGCGTATCACAAGGACACTTGCAAAACCGTTGTGTTTAGATTTAGCTCGTTTCGGTCTAAAACAGCTTATTTCGTTGTTTTAAGCACGAATACACGCTTTTCGCGAAGTTATGAGAGAAAAAGATTTGACGCGTATCACACGGACACTTGTAAAACCGATGTGGTCAGATCTAGCTCGTTTTGGTCTAAAACAGCTAGTTTCGTTGTATTAAGCACGAATACATGCTTTTCGCGAACTTATGAGAGAAAAAGTTTTGACGCGTATCACACAGACACTTCTAAAACCAATGTGTTCAAAATTAGCTCGTTTCGGTCTAAAACAGCTTGTTTCGTTGCTTTAAGAACGATTACATGCTTTTCGCGCAGTTATGAGAGAAAACGTTTTGACGCCTATCACACGGACACTTGTAAAACCGATGTGTTCAAATATAACTCGTCTCGGTCTAAAACAGCTTGTTTCGTTGTATTAAGCACGAATACATGTTTTCGCGCAGTTATAAGAGAAAAAGTTTTGACACTTGTAAAACCGATCTGTTCAGATTTAGCTCGTCTCGGTCTAAAACAGCTTGTCTCTTCGTATTAAGCACGAATACATGCTTTTCGTGCAGTTCATAACTTCAGAAACAGTTTTCACGCGTATCACACGGACACTTGTAAAATCGAGGTGTTCAGATCTTGCTCGTTTTGGTCTAAAACAGCTTGTTTCGTTGTATTAAGCACGAATACACGCTTTTCGCGAAGTTATGAGAGAAAAAGTTTTGACGCTTATCACACGGACACTTGTAAAACCGATGTGTTCAGATCTAGATCGTTTTGTCTAAAACAGCTTGCTTCGTTGTATTAAGCACGAATACATGCTTTTTGCGCAGTTATAAGAGAAAAAGTTTTGACGCGTATCACAGGGACACTTGTAAAACCGGTGTTCAGATTTAGCTCGTTTCGGTCTAAAACAGCCTGTCTCGTTGTATTAAGCACGAATACATGCTTTTCGCGCAGTTATTAGGGAAAACATTTTCACGCGTATCACACGGACACTTGTAAAATCGATGTGTTCAGATCTAGCTCGTTTTGGTCAAAACAGCTTGTTTCGTTGTATTAGGCACGAATACATGCTTTTCGCGCAGTTATGAGAGAAAAGGTTTTGACGCGTATCACACGGACACTTGTAAAACCGATGTGTTCAGATCTAGCTCGTTTTGGCCTAAAACAGCTTGTTTCGTTGTATTAAGCACGAATACATGCTTTTCGCAAACTTATGAGAGAAAAAGTTTTGACGCGTATCACACGGACACTTGTAAATCCGATGGGTTCAGATCTAGCTCGCTTTGGTCTAAAACAGCTTGTTTCGTTGTATTAGGCACTAGTACATGCTTTTCGCGCAGTTATGAGAGAAAAAGTTTTGAGGCCTATCACACGGACACTTGCAAAAAGCGATGTGTTCAGATCTAGCTCGTTTCGGTCTAAAACAGCTTGTCTCGTTGTATTAAGCACGAATACATGCTTTTCGCGCAGTTATCAGAGACAAAGTTTTGACGCGTATCACACGGACACTTGTAAATCCGATGGGTTCAGATCTAGCTCACTTTGGTCTAAAACAGCTTGTTTCGTTGTATTAAGCACGAATACATGCTTTTCGCGAACTTATGAGAGAAAAAGTTTTGACGCGTATCACACAGACACTTCTAAAACCAATGTGTTCAAAATTAGCTCGTTTCGGTCTAAAACAGCTTGTTTCGTTGCTTTTAGAACGATTACATGCTTTTCGCGCAGTTATGAGAGAAAAAGATTTGACGCCTATCACACGGACACTTGTAAAACCGATGTGTTCAAATATAACTCGTCTCGGTCTAAAACAGCTTGTTTCGTTGTATTAAGCACGAATACATGTTTTCGCGCAGTTATAAGAGAAAAAGTTTTGACACTTGTAAAACCGATATGTTCAGATTTAGCTCGTCTCGGTCTAAAACAGCTTGTCTCGTCGTATTAAGCACGAATACATGCTTTTCGCGCAGTTCATAACTTCAGAAACAGTTTTCACGCGTATCACACGGACACTTGTAAAATCGAGGTGTTCAGATCTTGCTCGTTTTGGTCTAAAACAGCTTGTTTCGTTGTATTAGGCACGAATACACGCTTTTCGCGAAGTTATGAGAGAAAAAGTTTTGACGCGTATCACAAGGACACTTGCAAAACCGATGTGTTTAGATTTAGCTCGTTTCGGTCTAAAACAGCTTATTTCGTTGCTTTAGGCACGAATACACGCTTTTCGCGAAGTTATGAGAGAAAAAGATTTGACGCGTATCACACGGACACTTGTAAAACCGATGTGGTCAGATCTAGCTCGTTTTGGTCTAAAACAGCTAGTTTCGTTGTATTAAGCACGAATACATGCTTTTCGCGAACTTATGAGAGAAAAAGTTTTGACGCGTATCACACAGACACTTCTAAAACCAATGTGTTCAAAATTAGCTCGTTTCGGTCTAAAACAGCTTGTTTCGTTGCTTTAAGAACGATTACATGCTTTTCGCGCAGTTATGAGAGAAAAAGTTTTGACGCCTATCACACGGACACTTGTAAAACCGATGTGTTCAAATATAACTCGTCTCGGTCTAAAACACCTTGTTTCGTTGTATTAAGCACGAATACATGTTTTCGCGCAGTTATAAGAGAAAAAGTTTTGACACTTGTAAAACCGATCTGTTCAGATTTAGCTCGTCTCGGTCTAAAACAGCTTGTCTCTTCGTATTAAGCACGAATACAAGCTTTTCGCGCAGTTCATAACTTCAGAAACAGTTTTCACGCGTATCACACGGACACTTGTAAAATCGAGGTGTTCAGATCTTGCTCGTTTTGGTCTAAAACAGCTTGTTTCGTTGTATTAAGCACGAATACACGCTTTTCGCGAAGTTATGAGAGAAAAAGTTTTGACGCTTATCACACGGACACTTGTAAAACCGATGTGTTCAGATCTAGATCGTTTTGTCTAAAACAGCTTGCTTCGTTGTATTAAGCACGAATACATGCTTTTTGCGCAGTTATAAGAGAAAAAGTTTTGACGCGTATCACAGGGACACTTGTAAAACCGGTGTTCAGATTTAGCTCGTTTCGGTCTAAAACAGCCTGTCTCGTTGTATTAAGCACGAATACATGCTTTTCGCGCAGTTATTAGGGAAAACATTTTCACGCGTATCACACGGACACTTGTAAAATCGATGTGTTCAGATCTAGCTCGTTTTGGTCAAAACAGCTTGTTTCGTTGTATTAGGCACGAATACATGCTTTTCGCGCAGTTATGAGAGAAAAGGTTTTGACGCGTATCACACGGACACTTGTAAAACCGATGAGTTCAGGTTTCGCTCGTTTCGGTCTAAAACAGCTTGTCTCGTATTAAACACGAATACATGCTTTTCGCGCAGTTATGAGAGAAAAAGTTTTGACGCGTATCACACGGACACTTGTAAAACCGATCCGTTCAGATTTAGCTCGTTTTGGTCTAAAACAGCTTGTTTCGTTGTATTAAGCACGAATACATGCTTTTCGCGCACGTATGAAAAAAAAGTTTTGACGCATATCACACGGACACTTGTAAAACCGATGTGTTCAGATCTAGCTCGTTTTGGCCTAAAACAGCTTGTTTCGTTGTATTAAGCACGAATACATGCTTTTCGCGAACTTATGAGAGAAAAAGTTTTGACGCGTATCACACAGACACTTCTAAAACCAATGTGTTCAAAATTAGCTCGTTTCGGTCTAAAACAGCTTGTTTCGTTGCTTTAAGAACGATTACATGCTTTTCGCGCAGTTATGAGAGAAAACGTTTTGACGCCTATCACACGGACACTTGTAAAACCGATGTGTTCAAATATAACTCGTCTCGGGCTAAAACAGCTTGTTTCGTTGTATTAAGCACGAATACATGTTTTCGCGCAGTTATAAGAGAAAAAGTTTTGACACTTGTAAAACCGATCTGTTCAGATTTAGCTCGTCTCGGTCTAAAACAGCTTGTCTCTTCGTATTAAGCACGAATACATGCTTTTCGTGCAGTTCATAACTTCAGAAACAGTTTTCACGCGTATCACACGGACACTTGTAAAATCGAGGTGTTCAGATCTTGCTCGTTTTGGTCTAAAACAGCTTGTTTCGTTGTATTAAGCACGAATACACGCTTTTCGCGAAGTTATGAGAGAAAAAGTTTTGACGCTTATCACACGGACACTTGTAAAACCGATGTGTTCAGATCTAGATCGTTTTGTCTAAAACAGCTTGCTTCGTTGTATTAAGCACGAATACATGCTTTTTGCGCAGTTATAAGAGAAAAAGTTTTGACGCGTATCACAGGGACACTTGTAAAACCGGTGTTCAGATTTAGCTCGTTTCGGTCTAAAACAGCCTGTCTCGTTGTATTAGGCACGAATACATGCTTTTCGCGCAGTTATTAGGGAAAACATTTTCACGCGTATCACACGGACACTTGTAAAATCGATGTGTTCAGATCTAGCTCGTTTTGGTCAAAACAGCTTGTTTCGTTGTATTAGGCACGAATACATGCTTTTCGCGCAGTTATGAGAGAAAAGGTTTTGACGCGTATCACACGGACACTTGTAAAACCGATGAGTTCAGGTTTAGCTCGTTTCGGTCTAAAACAGCTTGTCTCGTTGTATTAAACACGAATACATGCTTTTCGCGCAGTTGTGAGAGAAAAAGTTTTGACGCGTATCACACGGACACTTGTAAAACCGATCCGTTCAGATTTAGCTCGTTTCGGTCTAAAACAGCTTGTTTCGTTGTATTAAGCACGAATACATGCTTTTCGCGCACGTATGAAAGAAAAAGTTTTGACGCATATCACACGGACACTTGTAAAACCGATGTGTTCAGATCTAGCTCGTTTTGGCCTAAAACAGCTTGTTTCGTTGTATTAAGCACGAATACATGCTTTTCGCAAACTTATGAGAGAAAAAGTTTTGACGCGTATCACACGGACACTTGTAAATCCGATGGGTTCAGATCTAGCTCGCTTTGGTCTAAAACAGCTTGTTTCGTTGTATTAAGCACTAGTACATGCTTTTCGTGCAGTTATGAGAGAAAAAGTTTTGAGGCCTATCACACGGACACTTGCAAAAAGCGATGTGTTCAGATCTAGCTCGTTTCGGTCTAAAACAGCTTGTCTCGTTGTATTAGGCACGAATACATGCTTTTCGCGCAGTTATCAGAGACAAAGTTTTGACGCGTATCACACGGACACTTGTAAATCCGATGGGTTCAGATCTAGCTCACTTTGGTCTAAAACAGCTTGTTTCGTTGTATTAAGCACGAATACATGCTTTTCGCGAACTTATGAGAGAAAAAGTTTTGACGCGTATCACACAGACACTTCTAAAACCAATGTGTTCAAAATTAGCTCGTTTCGGTCTAAAACAGCTTGTTTCGTTGCTTTAAGAACGATTACATGCTTTTCGCGCAGTTATGAGAGAAAAAGTTTTGACGCCTATCACACGGACACTTGTAAAACCGATGTGTTCAAATATAACTCGTCTCGGTCTAAAACAGCTTGTTTCGTTGTATTAAGCACGAATACATGTTTTCGCGCAGTTATAAGAGAAAAAGTTTTGACACTTGTAAAACCGATATGTTCAGATTTAGCTCGTCTCGGTCTAAAACAGCTTGTCTCGTCGTATTAAGCACGAATACATGCTTTTCGCGCAGTTCATAACTTCAGAAACAGTTTTCACGCGTATCACACGGACACTTGTAAAATCGAGGTGTTCAGATCTTGCTCGTTTTGGTCTAAAACAGCTTGTTTCGTTGTATTAGGCACGAATACACGCTTTTCGCGAAGTTATGAGAGAAAAAGTTTTGACGCGTATCACAAGGACACTTGCAAAACCGATGCGTTTAGATTTAGCTCGTTTCGGTCTAAAACAGCTTATTTCGTTGTTTTAAGCACGAATACACGCTTTTCGCGAAGTTATGAGAGACAAAGTTTTGACGCGTATCACACGGACACTTGTAAATCCGATGGGTTCAGATCTAGCTCACTTTGGTCTAAAACAGCTTGTTTCGTTGTATTAAGCACGAATACATGCTTTTCGCGAACTTATGAGAGAAAAAGTTTTGACGCGTATCACACAGACACTTCTAAAACCAATGTGTTCAAAATTAGCTCGTTTCGGTCTAAAACAGCTTGTTTCGTTGCTTTAAGAACGATAACATGCTTTTCGCGCAGTTATGAGAGAAAAAGTTTTGACGCCTATCCCACGGACACTTGTAAAACCGATGTGTTCAAATATAACTCGTCTCGGTCTAAAACAGCTTGTTTCGTTGTATTAAGCACGAATACATGTTTTCGCGCAGTTATAAGAGAAAAAGTTTTGACACTTGTAAAACCGATATGTTCAGATTTAGCTCGTCTCGGTCTAAAACAGCTTGTCTCGTCGTATTAAGCACGAATACATGCTTTTCGCGCAGTTCATAACTTCAGAAACAGTTTTCACGCGTATCACACGAACACTTGTAAAATTGAGGTGTTCAGATCTTGCTCGTTTTGGTCTAAAACAGCTTGTTTCTTTGTATTAGGCACGAATACACGCTTTTCGCGAAGTTATGAGAGAAAAAGTTTTGACGCTTATCACACGGACACTTGTAAAACCGATGTGTTCAGATCTAGATCGTTTTGTCTAAAACAGCTTGCTTCGTTGTATTAAGCACGAATACATGCTTTTTGCGCAGTTATAAGAGAAAAAGTTTTGACGCGTACCAATGGGACACTTGTAAAACCGGTGTTCAGATTTAGCTCGTTTCGGTCTAAAAGCCTGTCTTGTAGTATTAAGCACGCATACATGCTTTTCGCGCAGTTATTAGGGAAAACATTTTCACGCGTATCACACGGACACTTGTAAAATCGATGTGTTCAGATCAAGCTCGTTTTGGTCAAAAACAGCTTGTTTCGTTGTATTAGGCACGAATACATGCTTTTCGCGCAGTTATGAGAGAAAACGTTTGACGCGTATCACACGGGCACTTGTAAAACCGATGTGTTCAGATCTAGCTTGTTTTGGTATAAAACAGCTTGTTTCTTTGTATTAGGCACGAATACATGCTTTTCGCGCAGGTATGAAAGAAAACGTTTTGACGCCTATCACACAGACACTTGCAAAACCGATGTTTAGATCTAGCTCCTTTCTTTATAAAACAGCTTGTCTCGTTTTAAGCAAGAATACATGCTTTTCGCGAAGTTATGAGAGAAAAAATTTTGACGCGTATCACGCGGACACTTGTAAAACCGATGTGTTCATATCTAGCTCGTTTTGGTCTAAAACAGCTTGTTTCGTTGTATTAAGCACGAATACATGCTTTTCGCGAACTTATGAGAGAAAAAGTTTTGACGCGTATCACCCGGACACTTGTAAAACCGATGTGTTCAGATCTAGCTCGTTTTGGTATAAAACAGCTTGTTTCTTTGTATTAGCCACGAATACATGCTTTTCGCGCAGGTATGAAAGAAAAAGTTTTGACGCCTATCACACGGACACTTGCAAAACCGATGTTTAGATCTAGCTCGTTTCGGTATAAAACAGCTTGTCTCGTTTTAAGCAAGAATAAATGCTTTTCGCGCAGTTATGAGAGAAAAAGTTTTTTCGCGTATCACACGGACACTTGTAAAACCAATGTGTTCAGATTTAGCTCGTTTCTGTCTAAAACAGCTTGTTTCGTTGCATTAATCACGAATACATGCTTTTCGCGCAGGTATGAAAGAAAAAGTTTTGAGGCCTATCACACGGGCACTTGCAAAACCGATGTTTAGAATTCCGTTTCGGTCTAAAACAGCTTGTCTCGTTTTAGGCAATACATGCTTTTCGCGAAGTTCTGAGAGAAAAAGTTTTGACGCGTATCACAAGGACACTTGCAAAACCGATGTGTTTAGATTTAGCTCGTTTCGGTCTAAAACAGCTTATTTCGTTGTTTTAAGCACGAATACACGCTTTTCGCGAAGTTATGAGAGAAAAAGATTTGACGCGTATCACACGGACACTTGTAAAACCGATGTGGTCAGATCTAGCTCGTTTTGGTCTAAAACAGCTAGTTTCGTTGTATTAAGCACGAATACATGCTTTTCGCGAACTTATGAGAGAAAAAGTTTTGACGCGTATCACACAGACACTTCTAAAACCAATGTGTTCAAAATTAGCTCGTTTCGGTCTAAAACAGCTTGTTTCGTTGCTTTAAGAACGATTACATGCTTTTCGCGCAGTTATGAGAGAAAACGTTTTGACGCCTATCACACGGACACTTGTAAAACCGATGTGTTCAAATATAACTCGTCTCGGTCTAAAACAGCTTGTTTCGTTGTATTAAGCACGAATACATGTTTTCGCGCAGTTATAAGAGAAAAAGTTTTGACACTTGTAAAACCGATCTGTTCAGATTTAGCTCGTCTCGGTCTAAAACAGCTTGTCTCTTCGTATTAAGCACGAATACATGCTTTTCGTGCAGTTCATAACTTCAGAAACAGTTTTCACGCGTATCACACGGACACTTGTAAAATCGAGGTGTTCAGATCTTGCTCGTTTTGGTCTAAAACAGCTTGTTTCGTTGTATTAAGCACGAATACACGCTTTTCGCGAAGTTATGAGAGAAAAAGTTTTGACGCTTATCACACGGACACTTGTAAAACCGATGTGTTCAGATCTAGATCGTTTTGTCTAAAACAGCTTGCTTCGTTGTATTAAGCACGAATACATGCTTTTTGCGCAGTTATAAGAGAAAAAGTTTTGACGCGTATCACAGGAACACTTGTAAAACCGGTGTTCAGATTTAGCTCGTTTCGGTCTAAAACAGCCTGTCTCGTTGTATTAAGCACGAATACATGCTTTTCGCGCAGTTATTAGGGAAAACATTTTCACGCGTATCACACGGACACTTGTAAAATCGATGTGTTCAGATCTAGCTCGTTTTGGTCAAAACAGCTTGTTTCGTTGTATTAGGCACGAATACATGCTTTTCGCGCAGTTATGAGAGAAAAGGTTTTGACGCGTATCACACGGACACTTGTAAAACCGATGTGTTCAGATCTAGCTCGTTTTGGCCTAAAACAGCTTGTTTCGTTGTATTAAGCACGAATACATGCTTTTCGCGCAGTTATTAGGGAAAACATTTTCACGCGTATCACACGGACACTTGTAAAATCGATGTGTTCAGATCTAGCTCGTTTTGGTCAAAACAGCTTGTTTCGTTGTATTAGGCACGAATACATGCTTTTCGCGCAGTTATGAGAGAAAAGGTTTTGACGCGTATCACACGGACACTTGTAAAACCGATGAGTTCAGGTTTCGCTCGTTTCGGTCTAAAACAGCTTGTCTCGTATTAAACACGAATACATGCTTTTCGCGCAGTTATGAGAGAAAAAGTTTTGACGCGTATCACACGGACACTTGTAAAACCGATCCGTTCAGATTTAGCTCGTTTTGGTCTAAAACAGCTTGTTTCGTTGTATTAAGCACGAATACATGCTTTTCGCGCACGTATGAAAAAAAAAGTTTTGACGCATATCACACGGACACTTGTAAAACCGATGTGTTCAGATCTAGCTCGTTTTGGCCTAAAACAGCTTGTTTCGTTGTATTAAGCACGAATACATGCTTTTCGCGAACTTATGAGAGAAAAAGTTTTGACGCGTATCACACAGACACTTCTAAAACCAATGTGTTCAAAATTAGCTCGTTTCGGTCTAAAACAGCTTGTTTCGTTGCTTTAAGAACGATTACATGCTTTTCGCGCAGTTATGAGAGAAAACGTTTTGACGCCTATCACACGGACACTTGTAAAACCGATGTGTTCAAATATAACTCGTCTCGGTCTAAAACAGCTTGTTTCGTTGTATTAAGCACGAATACATGTTTTCGCGCAGTTATAAGAGAAAAAGTTTTGACACTTGTAAAACCGATCTGTTCAGATTTAGCTCGTCTCGGTCTAAAACAGCTTGTCTCTTCGTATTAAGCACGAATACATGCTTTTCGTGCAGTTCATAACTTCAGAAACAGTTTTCACGCGTATCACACGGACACTTGTAAAATCGAGGTGTTCAGATCTTGCTCGTTTTGGTCTAAAACAGCTTGTTTCGTTGTATTAAGCACGAATACACGCTTTTCGCGAAGTTATGAGAGAAAAAGTTTTGACGCTTATCACACGGACACTTGTAAAACCGATGTGTTCAGATCTAGATCGTTTTGTCTAAAACAGCTTGCTTCGTTGTATTAAGCACGAATACATGCTTTTTGCGCAGTTATAAGAGAAAAAGTTTTGACGCGTATCACAGGGACACTTGTAAAACCGGTGTTCAGATTTAGCTCGTTTCGGTCTAAAACAGCCTGTCTCGTTGTATTAGGCACGAATACATGCTTTTCGCGCAGTTATTAGGGAAAACATTTTCACGCGTATCACACGGACACTTGTAAAATCGATGTGTTCAGATCTAGCTCGTTTTGGTCAAAACAGCTTGTTTCGTTGTATTAGGCACGAATACATGCTTTTCGCGCAGTTATGAGAGAAAAGGTTTTGACGCGTATCACACGGACACTTGTAAAACCGATGAGTTCAGGTTTAGCTCGTTTCGGTCTAAAACAGCTTGTCTCGTTGTATTAAACACGAATACATGCTTTTCGCGCAGTTGTGAGAGAAAAAGTTTTGACGCGTATCACACGGACACTTGTAAAACCGATCCGTTCAGATTTAGCTCGTTTCGGTCTAAAACAGCTTGTTTCGTTGTATTAAGCACGAATACATGCTTTTCGCGCACGTATGAAAGAAAAAGTTTTGACGCATATCACACGGACACTTGTAAAACCGATGTGTTCAGATCTAGCTCGTTTTGGCCTAAAACAGCTTGTTTCGTTGTATTAAGCACGAATACATGCTTTTCGCAAACTTATGAGAGAAAAAGTTTTGACGCGTATCACACGGACACTTGTAAATCCGATGGGTTCAGATCTAGCTCGCTTTGGTCTAAAACAGCTTGTTTCGTTGTATTAAGCACTAGTACATGCTTTTCGTGCAGTTATGAGAGAAAAAGTTTTGAGGCCTATCACACGGACACTTGCAAAAAGCGATGTGTTCAGATCTAGCTCGTTTCGGTCTAAAACAGCTTGTCTCGTTGTATTAGGCACGAATACATGCTTTTCGCGCAGTTATCAGAGACAAAGTTTTGACGCGTATCACACGGACACTTGTAAATCCGATGGGTTCAGATCTAGCTCACTTTGGTCTAAAACAGCTTGTTTCGTTGTATTAAGCACGAATACATGCTTTTCGCGAACTTATGAGAGAAAAAGTTTTGACGCGTATCACACAGGCACTTCTAAAACTAATGTGTTCAAAATTAGCTCGTTTCGGTCTAAAACAGCTTGTTTCGTTGCTTTAAGAACGATTACATGCTTTTCGCGCAGTTATGAGAGAAAAAGTTTTGACGCCTATCACACGGACACTTGTAAAACCGATGTGTTCAAATATAACTCGTCTCGGTCTAAAACAGCTTGTTTCGTTGTTTTAAGCACGAATACATGTTTTCGCGCAGTTATAAGAGAAAAAGTTTTGACACTTGTAAAACCGATATGTTCAGATTTAGCTCGTCTCGGTCTAAAACAGCTTGTCTCGTCGTATTAAGCACGAATACATGCTTTTCGCGCAGTTCATAACTTCAGAAACAGTTTTCACGCGTATCACACGGACACTTGTAAAATCGAGGTGTTCAGATCTTGCTCGTTTTGGTCTAAAACAGCTTGTTTCGTTGTATTAGGCACGAATACACGCTTTTCGCGAAGTTATGAGAGAAAAAGTTTTGACGCGTATCACAAGGACACTTGCAAAACCGATGCGTTTAGATTTAGCTCGTTTCGGTCTAAAACAGCTTATTTCGTTGTTTTAAGCACGAATACACGCTTTTCGCGAAGTTATGAGAGACAAAGTTTTGACGCGTATCACACGGACACTTGTAAATCCGATGGGTTCAGATCTAGCTCACTTTGGTCTAAAACAGCTTGTTTCGTTGTATTAAGCACGAATACATGCTTTTCGCGAACTTATGAGAGAAAAAGTTTTGACGCGTATCACACAGACACTTCTAAAACCAATGTGTTCAAAATTAGCTCGTTTCGGTCTAAAACAGCTTGTTTCGTTGCTTTAAGAACGATAACATGCTTTTCGCGCAGTTATGAGAGAAAAAGTTTTGACGCCTATCCCACGGACACTTGTAAAACCGATGTGTTCAAATATAACTCGTCTCGGTCTAAAACAGCTTGTTTCGTTGTATTAAGCACGAATACATGTTTTCGCGCAGTTATAAGAGAAAAAGTTTTGACACTTGTAAAACCGATATGTTCAGATTTAGCTCGTCTCGGTCTAAAACAGCTTGTCTCGTCGTATTAAGCACGAATACATGCTTTTCGCGCAGTTCATAACTTCAGAAACAGTTTTCACGCGTATCACACGAACACTTGTAAAATTGAGGTGTTCAGATCTTGCTCGTTTTGGTCTAAAACAGCTTGTTTCTTTGTATTAGGCACGAATACACGCTTTTCGCGAAGTTATGAGAGAAAAAGTTTTGACGCTTATCACACGGACACTTGTAAAACCGATGTGTTCAGATCTAGATCGTTTTGTCTAAAACAGCTTGCTTCGTTGTATTAAGCACGAATACATGCTTTTTGCGCAGTTATAAGAGAAAAAGTTTTGACGCGTACCAATGGGACACTTGTAAAACCGGTGTTCAGATTTAGCTCGTTTCGGTCTAAAAGCCTGTCTTGTAGTATTAAGCACGCATACATGCTTTTCGCGCAGTTATTAGGGAAAACATTTTCACGCGTATCACACGGACACTTGTAAAATCGATGTGTTCAGATCAAGCTCGTTTTGGTCAAAAACAGCTTGTTTCGTTGTATTAGGCACGAATACATGCTTTTCGCGCAGTTATGAGAGAAAACGTTTGACGCGTATCACACGGGCACTTGTAAAACCGATGTGTTCAGATCTAGCTTGTTTTGGTATAAAACAGCTTGTTTCTTTGTATTAGGCACGAATACATGCTTTTCGCGCAGGTATGAAAGAAAACGTTTTGACGCCTATCACACAGACACTTGCAAAACCGATGTTTAGATCTAGCTCCTTTCGGTATAAAACAGCTTGTCTCGTTTTAAGCAAGAATACATGCTTTTCGCGAAGTTATGAGAGAAAAAATTTTGACGCGTATCACGCGGACACTTGTAAAACCGATGTGTTCATATCTAGCTCGTTTTGGTCTAAAACAGCTTGTTTCGTTGTATTAAGCACGAATACATGCTTTTCGCGAACTTATGAGAGAAAAAGTTTTGACGCGTATCACCCGGACACTTGTAAAACCGATGTGTTCAGATCTAGCTCGTTTTGGTATAAAACAGCTTGTTTCTTTGTATTAGCCACGAATACATGCTTTTCGCGCAGGTATGAAAGAAAAAGTTTTGACGCCTATCACACGGACACTTGCAAAACCGATGTTTAGATCTAGCTCGTTTCGGTATAAAACAGCTTGTCTCGTTTTAAGCAAGAATAAATGCTTTTCGCGCAGTTATGAGAGAAAAAGTTTTTTCGCGTATCACACGGACACTTGTAAAACCAATGTGTTCAGATTTAGCTCGTTTCTGTCTAAAACAGCTTGTTTCGTTGCATTAATCACGAATACATGCTTTTCGCGCAGGTATGAAAGAAAAAGTTTTGAGGCCTATCACACGGGCACTTGCAAAACCGATGTTTAGAATTCCGTTTCGGTCTAAAACAGCTTGTCTCGTTTTAGGCAATACATGCTTTTCGCGAAGTTCTGAGAGAAAAAGTTTTGACGCGTATCACAAGGACACTTGCAAAACCGATGTGTTTAGATTTAGCTCGTTTCGGTCTAAAACAGCTTATTTCGTTGTTTTAAGCACGAATACACGCTTTTCGCGAAGTTATGAGAGAAAAAGATTTGACGCGTATCACACGGACACTTGTAAAACCGATGTGGTCAGATCTAGCTCGTTTTGGTCTAAAACAGCTAGTTTCGTTGTATTAAGCACGAATACATGCTTTTCGCGAACTTATGAGAGAAAAAGTTTTGACGCGTATCACACAGACACTTCTAAAACCAATGTGTTCAAAATTAGCTCGTTTCGGTCTAAAACAGCTTGTTTCGTTGCTTTAAGAACGATTACATGCTTTTCGCGCAGTTATGAGAGAAAACGTTTTGACGCCTATCACACGGACACTTGTAAAACCGATGTGTTCAAATATAACTCGTCTCGGTCTAAAACAGCTTGTTTCGTTGTATTAAGCACGAATACATGTTTTCGCGCAGTTATAAGAGAAAAAGTTTTGACACTTGTAAAACCGATCTGTTCAGATTTAGCTCGTCTCGGTCTAAAACAGCTTGTCTCTTCGTATTAAGCACGAATACATGCTTTTCGTGCAGTTCATAACTTCAGAAACAGTTTTCACGCGTATCACACGGACACTTGTAAAATCGAGGTGTTCAGATCTTGCTCGTTTTGGTCTAAAACAGCTTGTTTCCTTGTATTAAGCACGAATACACGCTTTTCGCGAAGTTATGAGAGAAAAAGTTTTGACGCTTATCACACGGACACTTGTAAAACCGATGTGTTCAGATCTAGATCGTTTTGTCTAAAACAGCTTGCTTCGTTGTATTAAGCACGAATACATGCTTTTTGCGCAGTTATAAGAGAAAAAGTTTTGACGCGTATCACAGGAACACTTGTAAAACCGGTGTTCAGATTTAGCTCGTTTCGGTCTAAAACAGCCTGTCTCGTTGTATTAAGCACGAATACATGCTTTTCGCGCAGTTATTAGGGAAAACATTTTCACGCGTATCACACGGACACTTGTAAAATCGATGTGTTCAGATCTAGCTCGTTTTGGTCAAAACAGCTTGTTTCGTTGTATTAGGCACGAATACATGCTTTTCGCGCAGTTATGAGAGAAAAGGTTTTGACGCGTATCACACGGACACTTGTAAAACCGATGTGTTCAGATCTAGCTCGTTTTGGCCTAAAACAGCTTGTTTCGTTGTATTAAGCACGAATACATGCTTTTCGCAAACTTATGAGAGAAAAAGTTTTGACGCGTATCACACGGACACTTGTAAATCCGATGGGTTCAGATCTAGCTCGCTTTGGTCTAAAACAGCTTGTTTCGTTGTATTAAGCACTAGTACATGCTTTTCGCGCAGTTATGAGAGAAAAAGTTTTGAGGCCTATCACACGGACACTTGCAAAAAGCGATGTGTTCAGATCTAGCTCGTTTCGGTCTAAAACAGCTTGTCTCGTTCTATTAAGCACGAATACATGCTTTTCGCGCAGTTATCAGAGACAAAGTTTTGACGCGTATCACACGGACACTTGTAAATCCGATGGGTTCAGATCTAGCTCACTTTGGTCTAAAACAGCTTGTTTCGTTGTATTAAGCACGAATACATGCTTTTCGCGAACTTATGAGAGAAAAAGTTTTGACGCGTATCACACAGACACTTCTAAAACCAATGTGTTCAAAATTAGCTCGTTTCGGTCTAAAACAGCTTGTTTCGTTGCTTTTAGAACGATTACATGCTTTTCGCGCAGTTATGAGAGAAAAAGATTTGACGCCTATCACACGGACACTTGTAAAACCGATGTGTTCAAATATAACTCGTCTCGGTCTAAAACAGCTTGTTTCGTTGTATTAAGCACGAATACATGTTTTCGCGCAGTTATAAGAGAAAAAGTTTTGACACTTGTAAAACCGATATGTTCAGATTTAGCTCGTCTCGGTCTAAAACAGCTTGTCTCGTCGTATTAAGCACGAATACATGCTTTTCGCGCAGTTCATAACTTCAGAAACAGTTTTCACGCGTATCACACGGACACTTGTAAAATCGAGGTGTTCAGATCTTGCTCGTTTTGGTCTAAAACAGCTTGTTTCGTTGTATTAGGCACGAATACACGCTTTTCGCGAAGTTATGAGAGAAAAAGTTTTGACGCGTATCACAAGGACACTTGCAAAACCGATGTGTTTAGATTTAGCTCGTTTCGGTCTAAAACAGCTTATTTCGTTGTTTTAAGCACGAATACACGCTTTTCGCGAAGTTATGAGAGAAAAAGATTTGACGCGTATCACACGGACACTTGTAAAACCGATGTGGTCAGATCTAGCTCGTTTTGGTCTAAAACAGCTAGTTTCGTTGTAATTAGCACGAATACATGCTTTTCGCGAACTTATGAGAGAAAAAGTTTTGACGCGTATCACACAGACACTTCTAAAACCAATGTGTTCAAAATTAGCTCGTTTCGGTCTAAAACAGCTTGTTTCGTTGCTTTAAGAACGATTACATGCTTTTCGCGCAGTTATGAGAGAAAAAGTTTTGACGCCTATCACACGGACACTTGTAAAACCGATGTGTTCAAATATAACTCGTCTCGGTCTAAAACAGCTTGTTTCGTTGTATTAAGCACGAATACATGTTTTCGCGCAGTTATAAGAGAAAAAGTTTTGACACTTGTAAAACCGATCTGTTCAGATTTAGCTCGTCTCGGTCTAAAACAGCTTGTCTCTTCGTATTAAGCACGAATACAAGCTTTTCGCGCAGTTCATAACTTCAGAAACAGTTTTCACGCGTATCACACGGACACTTGTAAAATCGAGGTGTTCAGATCTTGCTCGTTTTGGTCTAAAACAGCTTGTTTCGTTGTATTAAGCACGAATACACGCTTTTCGCGAAGTTATGAGAGAAAAAGTTTTGACGCTTATCACACGGACACTTGTAAAACCGATGTGTTCAGATCTAGATCGTTTTGTCTAAAACAGCTTGCTTCGTTGTATTAAGCACGAATACATGCTTTTTGCGCAGTTATAAGAGAAAAAGTTTTGACGCGTATCACAGGGACACTTGTAAAACCGGTGTTCAGATTTAGCTCGTTTCGGTCTAAAACAGCCTGTCTCGTTGTATTAAGCACGAATACATGCTTTTCGCGCAGTTATTAGGGAAAACATTTTCACGCGTATCACACGGACACTTGTAAAATCGATGTGTTCAGATCTAGCTCGTTTTGGTCAAAACAGCTTGTTTCGTTGTATTAGGCACGAATACATGCTTTTCGCGCAGTTATGAGAGAAAAGGTTTTGACGCGTATCACACGGACACTTGTAAAACCGATGAGTTCAGGTTTAGCTCGTTTCGGTCTAAAACAGCTTGTCTCGTATTAAACACGAATACATGCTTTTCGCGCAGTTATGAGAGAAAAAGTTTTGACGCGTATCACACGGACACTTGTAAAACCGATCCGTTCAGATTTAGCTTGTTTCGGTCTAAAACAGCTTGTTTCGTTGTATTAAGCACGAATACATGCTTTTCGCGCACGTATGAAAAAAAAAGTTTTGACGCATATCACACGGACACTTGTAAAACCGATGTGTTCAGATCTAGCTCGTTTTGGCCTAAAACAGCTTGTTTCGTTGTATTAAGCACGAATACATGCTTTTTGCGAACTTATGAGAGAAAAAGTTTTGACGCGTATCACACAGACACTTCTAAAACCAATGTGTTCAAAATTAGCTCGTTTCGGTCTAAAACAGCTTGTTTCGTTGCTTTAAGAACGATTACATGCTTTTCGCGCAGTTATGAGAGAAAACGTTTTGACGCCTATCACACGGACACTTGTAAAACCGATGTGTTCAAATATAACTCGTCTCGGTCTAAAACAGCTTGTTTCGTTGTATTAAGCACGAATACATGTTTTCGCGCAGTTATAAGAGAAAAAGTTTTGACACTTGTAAAACCGATCTGTTCAGATTTAGCTAGTCTCGGTCTAAAACAGCTTGTCTCTTCGTATTAAGCACGAATACATGCTTTTCGTGCAGTTCATAACTTCAGAAACAGTTTTCACGCGTATCACACGGACACTTGTAAAATCGAGGTGTTCAGATCTTGCTCGTTTTGGTCTAAAACAGCTTGTTTCGTTGTATTAGGCACGAATACACGCTTTTCGCGAAGTTATGAGAGAAAAAGTATTGACGCGTATCACAGGGACACTTGTAAAACCGGTGTTCAGATTTAGCTCGTTTCGGTCTAAAACAGCCTGTCTCGTTGTATTAAGCACGAATACATGCTTTTCGCGCAGTTATTAGGGAAAACATTTTCACGCGTATCACACGGACACTTGTAAAATCGATGTGTTCAGATCTAGCTCGTTTTGGTCAAAACAGCTTGTTTCGTTGTATTAGGCACGAATACATGCTTTTCGCGCAGTTATGAGAGAAAAGGTTTTGACGCGTATCACACGGACACTTGTAAAACCGATGAGTTCAGGTTTAGCTCGTTTCGGTCTAAAACAGCTTGTCTCGTTGTATTAAACACGAATACATGCTTTTCGCGCAGTTGTGAGAGAAAAAGTTTTGACGCGTATCACACGGACACTTGTAAAACCGATCCGTTCAGATTTAGCTCGTTTCGGTCTAAAACAGCTTGTTTCGTTGTATTAAGCACGAATACATGCTTTTCGCGCACGTATGAAAGAAAAAGTTTTGACGCATATCACACGGACACTTGTAAAACCGATGTGTTCAGATCTAGCTCGTTTTGGCCTAAAACAGCTTGTTTCGTTGTATTAAGCACGAATACATGCTTTTTGCGCAGTTATGAGAGAAAAGGTTTTGACGCGTATCACACGGACACTTGTAAAACCGATGAGTTCAGGTTTAGCTCGTTTCGGTCTAAAACAGCTTGTCTCGTTGTATTAAGCACGAATACATGCTTTTCGCGCACGTATGAAAGAAAAAGTTTTGACGCATATCACACGGACACTTGTAAAACCGATGTGTTCAGATCTAGCTCGTTTTGGCCTAAAACAGCTTGTTTCGTTGTATTAAGCACGAATACATGCTTTTCGCAAACTTATGAGAGAAAAAGTTTTGACGCGTATCACACGGACACTTGTAAAACCGATGTGTTCAGATCTAGATCGTTTTGTCTAAAACAGCTTGCTTCGTTGTATTAAGCACGAATACATGCTTTTTGCGCAGTTATAAGAGAAAAAGTTTTGACGCGTATCACAGGGACACTTGTAAAACCGGTGTTCAGATTTAGCTCGTTTCGGTCTAAAACAGCCTGTCTCGTTGTATTAAGCACGAATACATGCTTTTCGCGCAGTTATTAGGGAAAACATTTTCACGCGTATCACACGGACACTTGTAAAATCGATGTGTTCAGATCTAGCTCGTTTTGGTCAAAACAGCTTGTTTCGTTGTATTAGGCACGAATACATGCTTTTCGCGCAGTTATGAGAGAAAAGGTTTTGACGCGTATCACACGGACACTTGTAAAACCGATGAGTTCAGGTTTAGCTCGTTTCAGTCTAAAACAGCTTGTCTCGTTGTATTAAACACGAATACATGCTTTTCGCGCAGTTATGAGAGAAAAGGTTTTGACGCGTATCACACGGACACTTGTAAAACCGATGAGTTCAGGTTTAGCTCGTTTCGGTCTAAAACAGCTTGTCTCGTATTAAACACGAATACATGCTTTTCGCGCAGTTATGAGAGAAAAAGTTTTGACGCGTATCACACGGACACTTGTAAAACCGATCCGTTCAGATTTAGCTCGTTTCGGTCTAAAACAGCTTGTTTCGTTGTATTAAGCACGAATACATGCTTTTCGCGCACTTATGAAAAAAAAAGTTTTGACGCATATCACACGGACACTTGTAAAACCGATGTGTTCAGATCTAGCTCGTTTTGGCCTAAAACAGCTTGTTTCGTTGTATTAAGCACGAATACATGCTTTTCGCGAACTTATGAGAGAAAAAGTTTTGACGCGTATCACACAGACACTTCTAAAACCAATGTGTTCAAAATTAGCTCGTTTCGGTCTAAAACAGCTTGTTTCGTTGCTTTAAGAACGATTACATGCTTTTCGCGCAGTTATGAGAGAAAACGTTTTGACGCCTATCACACGGACACTTGTAAAACCGATGTGTTCAAATATAACTCGTCTCGGTCTAAAACAGCTTGTTTCGTTGTATTAAGCACGAATACATGTTTTCGCGCAGTTATAAGAGAAAAAGTTTTGACACTTGTAAAACCGATCTGTTCAGATTTAGCTCGTCTCGGTCTAAAACAGCTTGTCTCTTCGTATTAAGCACGAATACATGCTTTTCGTGCAGTTCATAACTTCAGAAACAGTTTTCACGCGTATCACACGGACACTTGTAAAATCGAGGTGTTCAGATCTTGCTCGTTTTGGTCTAAAACAGCTTGTTTCGTTGTATTAAGCACGAATACACGCTTTTCGCGAAGTTATGAGAGAAAAAGTATTGACGCGTATCACAGGGACACTTGTAAAACCGGTGTTCAGATTTAGCTCGTTTCGGTCTAAAACAGCCTGTCTCGTTGTATTAAGCACGAATACATGCTTTTCGCGCAGTTATTAGGGAAAACATTTTCACGCGTATCACACGGACACTTGTAAAATCGATGTTTTCAGATCTAGCTCGTTTTGGTCAAAACAGCTTGTTTCGTTGTATTAGGCACGAATACATGCTTTTCGCGCAGTTATGAGAGAAAAGGTTTTGACGCGTATCACACGGACACTTGTAAAACCGATGAGTTCAGGTTTAGCTCGTTTCGGTCTAAAACAGCTTGTCTCGTTGTATTAAACACGAATACATGCTTTTCGCGCAGTTGTGAGAGAAAAAGTTTTGACGCGTATCACACGGACACTTGTAAAACCGATCCGTTCAGATTTAGCTCGTTTCGGTCTAAAACAGCTTGTTTCGTTGTATTAAGCACGAATACATGCTTTTCGCGCACGTATGAAAGAAAAAGTTTTGACGCATATCACACGGACACTTGTAAAACCGATGTGTTCAGATCTAGCTCGTTTTGGCCTAAAACAGCTTGTTTCGTTGTATTAAGCACGAATACATGCTTTTCGCAAACTTATGAGAGAAAAAGTTTTGACGCGTATCACACGGACACTTGTAAAACCGATGTGTTCAGATCTAGATCGTTTTGTCTAAAACAGCTTGCTTCGTTGTATTAAGCACGAATACATGCTTTTTGCGCAGTTATAAGAGAAAAAGTTTTGACGCGTATCACAGGGACACTTGTAAAACCGGTGTTCAGATTTAGCTCGTTTCGGTCTAAAACAGCCTGTCTCGTTGTATTAAGCACGAATACATGCTTTTCGCGCAGTTATTAGGGAAAACATTTTCACGCGTATCACACGGACACTTGTAAAATCGATGTGTTCAGATCTAGCTCGTTTTGGTCAAAACAGCTTGTTTCGTTGTATTAGGCACGAATACATGCTTTTCGCGCAGTTATGAGAGAAAAGGTTTTGACGCGTATCACACGGACACTTGTAAAACCGATGAGTTCAGGTTTAGCTCGTTTCGGTCTAAAACAGCTTGTCTCGTTGTATTAAGCACGAATACATGCTTTTCGCGCACGTATGAAAGAAAAAGTTTTGACGCATATCACACGGACACTTGTAAAACCGATGTGTTCAGATCTAGATCGTTTTGTCTCAAACAGCTTGCTTCGTTGTATTAAGCACGAATACATGCTTTTTGCGCAGTTATAAGAGAAAAAGTTTTGACGCGTATCACAGGGACACTTGTAAAACCGGTGTTCAGATTTAGCTCGTTTCGGTCTAAAACAGCCTGTCTCGTTGTATTAAGCACGAATACATGCTTTTCGCGCAGTTATTAGGGAAAACATTTTCACGCGTATCACACGGACACTTGTAAAATCGATGTGTTCAGATCTAGCTCGTTTTGGTCAAAACAGCTTGTTTCGTTGTATTAGGCACGAATACATGCTTTTCGCGCAGTTATGAGAGAAAAGGTTTTGACGCGTATCACACGGACACTTGTAAAACCGATGAGTTCAGGTTTAGCTCGTTTCGGTCTAAAACAGCTTGTCTCGTTGTATTAAACACGAATACATGCTTTTCGCGCAGTTATGAGAGAAAAGGTTTTGACGCGTATCACACGGACACTTGTAAAACCGATGAGTTCAGGTTTAGCTCGTTTCGGTCTAAAACAGCTTGTCTCGTATTAAACACGAATACATGCTTTTCGCGCAGTTATGAGAGAAAAAGTTTTGACGCGTATCACACGGACACTTGTAAAACCGATCCGTTCAGATTTAGCTCGTTTCGGTCTAAAACAGCTTGTTTCGTTGTATTAAGCACGAATACATGCTTTTCGCGCACGTATGAAAAAAACAGTTTTGACGCATATCACACGGACACTTGTAAAACCGATGTGTTCAGATCTAGCTCGTTTTGGCCTAAAACAGCTTGTTTCGTTGTATTAAGCACGAATACATGCTTTTCGCGAACTTATGAGAGAAAAAGTTTTGACGCGTATCACACAGACACTTCTAAAACCAATGTGTTCAAAATTAGCTCGTTTCGGTCTAAAACAGCTTGTTTCTTTGCTTTAAGAACGATTACATGCTTTTCGCGCAGTTATGAGAGAAAACGTTTTGACGCCTATCACACGGACACTTGTAAAACCGATGTGTTCAAATATAACTCGTCTCGGTCTAAAACAGCTTGTTTCGTTGTATTAAGCACGAATACATGTTTTCGCGCAGTTATAAGAGAAAAAGTTTTGACACTTGTAAGACCGATCTGTTCAGATTTAGCTCGTCTCGGTCTAAAACAGCTTGTCTCTTCGTATTAAGCACGAATACATGCTTTTCGTGCAGTTCATAACTTCAGAAACAGTTTTCACGCGTATCACACGGACACTTGTAAAATCGAGGTGTTCAGATCTTGCTCGTTTTGGTCTAAAACAGCTTGTTTCGTTGTATTAAGCACGAATACACGCTTTTCGCGAAGTTATGAGAGAAAAAGTATTGACGCGTATCACAGGGACACTTGTAAAACCGGTGTTCAGATTTAGCTCGTTTCGGTCTAAAACAGCCTGTCTCGTTGTATTAAGCACGAATACATGCTTTTCGCGCAGTTATTAGGGAAAACATTTTCACGCGTATCACACGGACACTTGTAAAATCGATGTTTTCAGATCTAGCTCGTTTTGGTCAAAACAGCTTGTTTCGTTGTATTAGGCACGAATACATGCTTTTCGCGCAGTTATGAGAGAAAAGGTTTTGACGCGTATCACACGGACACTTGTAAAACCGATGAGTTCAGGTTTAGCTCGTTTCGGTCTAAAACAGCTTGTCTCGTTGTATTAAACACGAATACATGCTTTTCGCGCAGTTGTGAGAGAAAAAGTTTTGACGCGTATCACACGGACACTTGTAAAACCGATCCGTTCAGATTTAGCTCGTTTCGGTCTAAAACAGCTTGTTTCGTTGTATTAAGCACGAATACATGCTTTTCGCGCACGTATGAAAAAAAAGTTTTGACGCATATCACACGGACACTTGTAAAACCGATGTGTTCAGATCTAGCTCGTTTTGGCCTAAAACAGCTTGTTTCGTTGTATTAAGCACGAATACATGCTTTTCGCAAACTTATGAGAGAAAAAGTTTTGACGCGTATCACACGGACACTTGTAAAACCGATGTGTTCAGATCTAGATCGTTTTGTCTAAAACAGCTTGCTTCGTTGTATTAAGCACGAATACATGCTTTTTGCGCAGTTATAAGAGAAAAAGTTTTGACGCGTATCACAGGGACACTTGTAAAACCGGTGTTCAGATTTAGCTCGTTTCGGTCTAAAACAGCCTGTCTCGTTGTATTAAGCACGAATACATGCTTTTCGCGCAGTTATTAGGGAAAACATTTTCACGCGTATCACACGGACACTTGTAAAATCGATGTGTTCAGATCTAGCTCGTTTTGGTCAAAACAGCTTGTTTCGTTGTATTAGGCACGAATACATGCTTTTCGCGCAGTTATGAGAGAAAAGGTTTTGACGCGTATCACACGGACACTTGTAAAACCGATGAGTTCAGGTTTAGCTCGTTTCGGTCTAAAACAGCTTGTCTCGTTGTATTAAGCACGAATACATGCTTTTCGCGCACGTATGAAAGAAAAAGTTTTGACGCATATCACACGGACACTTGTAAAACCGATGTGTTCAGATCTAGCTCGTTTTGGCCTAAAACAGCTTGTTTCGTTGTATTAAGCACGAATACATGCTTTTCGCAAACTTATGAGAGAAAAAGTTTTGACGCGTATCACACGGACACTTGTAAAACCGATGTGTTCAGATCTAGATCGTTTTGTCTAAAACAGCTTGCTTCGTTGTATTAAGCACGAATACATGCTTTTTGCGCAGTTATAAGAGAAAAAGTTTTGACGCGTATCACAGGGACACTTGTAAAACCGGTGTTCAGATTTAGCTCGTTTCGGTCTAAAACAGCCTGTCTCGTTGTATTAAGCACGAATACATGCTTTTCGCGCAGTTATTAGGGAAAACATTTTCACGCGTATCACACGGACACTTGTAAAATCGATGTGTTCAGATCTAGCTCGTTTTGGTCAAAACAGCTTGTTTCGTTGTATTAGGCACGAATACATGCTTTTCGCGCAGTTATGAGAGAAAAGTTTTTGACGCGTATCACACGGACACTTGTAAAACCGATGAGTTCAGGTTTAGCTCGTTTCGGTCTAAAACAGCTTGTCTCGTTGTATTAAACACGAATACATGCTTTTCGCGCAGTTGTGAGAGAAAAAGTTTTGACGCGTATCACACGGACACTTGTAAAACCGATCCGTTCAGATTTAGCTCGTTTCGGTCTAAAACAGCTTGTTTCGTTGTATTAAGCACGAATACATGCTTTTCGCGCACGTATGAAAGAAAAAGTTTTGACGCATATCACACGGACACTTGTAAAACCGATGTGTTCAGATCTAGCTCGTTTTGGCCTAAAACAGCTTGTTTCGTTGTATTAAGCACGAATACATGCTTTTCGCAAACTTATGAGAGAAAAAGTTTTGACGCGTATCACACGGACACTTGTAAATCCGATGGGTTCAGATCTAGCTCGCTTTGGTCTAAAACAGCTTGTTTCGTTGTATTAAGCACTAGTACATGCTTTTCGCGCAGTTATGAGAGAAAAAGTTTTGAGGCCTATCACACGGACACTTGCAAAAAGCGATGTGTTCAGATCTAGCTCGTTTCGGTCTAAAACAGCTTGTCTCGTTGTATTAGGCACGAATACATGCTTTTCGCGCAGTTATCAGAGACAAAGTTTTGACGCGTATCACACGGACACTTGTAAATCCGATGGGTTCAGATCTAGCTCACTTTGGTCTAAAACAGCTTGTTTCGTTGTATTAAGCACGAATACATGCTTTTCGCGAACTTATGAGAGAAAAAGTTTTGACGCGTATCACACAGACACTTCTAAAACCAATGTGTTCAAAATTAGCTCGTTTCGGTCTAAAACAGCTTGTTTCGTTGCTTTAAGAACGATTACATGCTTTTCGCGCAGTTATGAGAGAAAAAGTTTTGACGCCTATCACACGGACACTTGTAAAACCGATGTGTTCAAATATAACTCGTCTCGGTCTAAAACAGCTTGTTTTGTTGTATTAAGCACGAATACATGTTTTCGCGCAGTTATAAGAGAAAAAGTTTTGACACTTGTAAAACCGATATGTTCAGATTTAGCTCGTCTCGGTCTAAAACAGCTTGTCTCGTCGTATTAAGCACGAATACATGCTTTTCGCGCAGTTCATAACTTCAGAAACAGTTTTCACGCGTATCACACGGACTCTTGTAAAATCGAGGTGTTCAGATCTTGCTCGTTTTGGTCTAAAACAGCTTGTTTCGTTGTATTAGGCACGAATACACGCTTTTCGCGAAGTTATGAGAGAAAAAGTTTTGACGCGTATCACAAGGACACTTGCAAAACCGATGCGTTTAGATTTAGCTCGTTTCGGTCTAAAACAGCTTATTTCGTTGTTTTAAGCACGAATACACGCTTTTCGCGAAGTTATGAGAGACAAAGTTTTGACGCGTATCAAACGGACACTTGTAAATCCGATGGGTTCAGATCTAGCTCACTTTGGTCTAAAACAGCTTGTTTCGTTGTATTAAGCACGAATACATGCTTTTCGCGAACTTATGAGAGAAAAAGTTTTGACGCGTATCAAACGGAAACTTGTAAATCCGATGGGTTCAGATCTAGCTCACTTTGGTCTAAAACAGCTTGTTTCGTTGTATTAAGCACGAATACATGCTTTTCGCGAACTTATGAGAGAAAAAGTTTTGACGCGTATCACACAGACACTTCTAAAACCAATGTGTTCAAAATTAGCTCGTTTCGGTCTAAAACAGCTTGTTTCGTTGCTTTAAGAACGATAACATGCTTTTCGCGCAGTTATGAGAGAAAAAGTTTTGACGCCTATCCCACGGACACTTGTAAAACCGATGTGTTCAAATATAACTCGTCTCTGTCTAAAACAGCTTGTTTCGTTGTATTAAGCACGAATACATGTTTTCGCGCAGTTATAAGAGAAAAAGTTTTGACACTTGTAAAACCGATATGTTCAGATTTAGCTCGTCTCGGTCTAAAACAGCTTGTCTCGTCGTATTAAGCACGAATACATGCTTTTCGCGCAGTTCATAACTTCAGAAACAGTTTTCACGCGTATCACACGAACACTTGTAAAATTGAGGTGTTCAGATCTTGCTCGTTTTGGTCTAAAACAGCTTGTTTCTTTGTATTAGGCACGAATACACGCTTTTCGCGAAGTTATGAGAGAAAAAGTTTTGACGCTTATCACACGGACACTTGTAAAACCGATGTGTTCAGATCTAGATCGTTTTGTCTAAAACAGCTTGCTTCGTTGTATTAAGCACGAATACATGCTTTTTGCGCAGTTATAAGAGAAAAAGTTTTGACGCGTACCAATGGGACACTTGTAAAACCGGTGTTCAGATTTAGCTCGTTTCGGTCTAAAACAGCCTGTCTTGTTGTATTAAGCACGCATAGATGCTTTTCGCGCAGTTATTAGGGAAAACATTTTCACGCGTATCACACGGACACTTGTAAAATCGATGTGTTCAGATCAAGCTCGTTTTGGTCAAAAACAGCTTGTTTCGTTGTATTAGGCACGAATACATGCTTTTCGCGCAGTTATGAGAGAAAACGTTTGACGCGTATCACACGGGCACTTGTAAAACCGATGTGTTCAGATCTAGCTTGTTTTGGTATAAAACAGCTTGTTTCTTTGTATTAGGCACGAATACATGCTTTTCGCGCAGGTATGAAAGAAAACGTTTTGACGCCTATCACACAGACACTTGCAAAACCGATGTTTAGATCTAGCTCCTTTCGGTATAAAACAGCTTGTCTCGTTTTAAGCAAGAATACATGCTTTTCGCAAAGTTATGAGAGAAAAAATTTTGACGCGTATCACGCGGACACTTGTAAAACCGATGTGTTCATATCTAGCTCGTTTTGGTCTAAAACAGCTTGTTTCGTTGTATTAAGCACGAATACATGCTCTTCGCGAACTTATGAGAGAAAAAGTTTTGACGCGTATCACCCGGACACTTGTAAAACCGATGTGTTCAGATCTAGCTCGTTTTGGTATAAAACAGCTTGTTTCTTTGTATTAGCCACGAATACATGCTTTTCGCGCAGGTATGAAAGAAAAAGTTTTGACGCCTATCACACGGACACTTGCAAAACCGATGTTTAGATCTAGCTCGTTTCGGTATAAAACAGCTTGTCTCGTTTTAAGCAAGAATAAATGCTTTTCGCGAAGTTATGAGAGAAAAAATTTTGACGCGTATCACACGGACACTTGTAAAACCAATGTGTTCAGATTTAGCTCGTTACTGTCTAAAACAGCTTGTTTCGTTGCATTAATCAAGAATACATGCTTTTCGCGCAGGTATGAAAGAAAAAGTTTTGAGGCCTATCACACGGGCACTTGCAAAACCGATGTTTAGAATTCCGTTTCGGTCTAAAACAGCTTGTCTCGTTTTAAGCAAGAATACATGCTTTTCGCGAAGTTATGAGAGAAAAAGTTTTGGCGCGTATCACAAGGACACTTGCAAAACCGATGTGTTTAGATTTAGCTCGTTTCGGTCTAAAACAGCTTATTTCGTTGTTTTAAGCACGAATACACGCTTTTCGCGAAGTTATGAGAGAAAAAGTTTTGACGCGTATCACAGGGACACTTGTAAAACCGGTGTTCAGATTTAGCTCGTTTCGGTCTAAAACAGCCTGTCTCGTTGTATTAATCACGAATACATGCTTTTCGCGCAGTTATTAGGGAAAACATTTTCACGCGTATCACACGGACACTTGTAAAATCGATGTGTTCAGATCTAGCTCGTTTTGGTCAAAACAGCTTGTTTCGTTGTATTAGGCACGAATACATGCTTTTCGCGCAGTTATGAGAGAAAAGGTTTTGACGCGTATCACACGGACACTTGTAAAACCGATGAGTTCAGGTTTAGCTCGTTTCGGTCTAAAACAGCTTGTCTCGTTGTATTAAACACGAATACATGCTTTTCGCGCAGTTATGAGAGAAAAAGTTTTGACGCGTATCACACGGACACTTGTAAAACCGATCCGTTCAGATTTAGCTCGTTTCGGTCTAAAACAGCTTGTTTCGTTGTATTAAGCACGAATACATGCTTTTCGCGCACGTATGAAAGAAAACGTTTTGACGCATATCACACGGACACTTGTAAAACCGATGTGTTCAGATCTAGCTCGTTTTGGCCTAAAACAGCTTGTTTCGTTGTATTAAGCACGAATACATGCTTTTCGCAAACTTATGAGAGAAAAAGTTTTGACGCGTATCACACGGACACTTGTAAATCCGATGGGTTCAGATCTAGCTCGCTTTGGTCTAAAACAGCTTGTTTCGTTGTATTAAGCACTAGTACATGCTTTTCGCGCAGTTATGAGAGAAAAAGTTTTGAGGCCTATCACACGGACACTTGCAAAAAGCGATGTGTTCAGATCTAGCTCGTTTCGGTCTAAAACAGCTTGTCTCGTTGTATTAAGCACGAATACATGCTTTTCGCGCAGTTATCAGAGACAAAGTTTTGACGCGTATCACACGGACACTTGTAAATCCGATGGGTTCAGATCTAGCTCACTTTGGTCTAAAACAGCTTGTTTCGTTGTATTAGGCACGAATACATGCTTTTCGCGCAGTTATGAGAGAAAAGGTTTTGACGCGTATCACACGGACACTTGTAAAACCGATGAGTTCAGGTTTAGCTCGTTTCGGTCTAAAACAGCTTGTCTCGTTGTATTAAACACGAATACATGCTTTTCGCGCAGTTATGAGAGAAAAAGTTTTGACGCGTATCACACGGACACTTGTAAAACCGATCCGTTCAGATTTAGCTCGTTTCGGTCTAAAACAGCTTGTTTCGTTGTATTAAGCACGAATACATGCTTTTCGCGCACGTATGAAAGAAAAAGTTTTGACGCATATCACACGGACATTTGTAAAACCGATGTGTTCAGATCTAGCTCGTTTTGGCCTAAAACAGCTTGTTTCGTTGTATTAAGCACGAATACATGCTTTTCGCAAACTTATGAGAGAAAAAGTTTTGACGCGTATCACACGGACACTTGTAAATCCGATGGGTTCAGATCTAGCTCGCTTTGGTCTAAAACAGCTTGTTTCGTTGTATTAAGCACTAGTACATGCTTTTCGCGCAGTTATGAGAGAAAAAGTTTTGAGGCCTATCACACGGACACTTGCAAAAAGCGATGTGTTCAGATCTAGCTCGTTTCGGTATAAAACAGCTTGTCTCGTTGTATTAAGCACGAATACATGCTTTTCGCGCAGTTATCAGAGACAAAGTTTTGACGCGTATCACACGGACACTTGTAAATCCGATGGGTTCAGATCTAGCTCACTTTGGTCTAAAACAGCTTGTTTCGTTGTATTAAGCACTAGTACATGCTTTTCGCGAACTTATGAGAGAAAAGGATTTGACGCGTATCACACGGACACTTGTAAAACCGATGTGCTCAGATTTAGCTTGTTTCGGTCTAAAACAGCTTGTTGCGCTGTATTAAGCACGAATACATGCTTGTCGCGTAGGTATGAGAGAAAACGTTTTGACGCCTATCACACGAACACTTGCAAAACCGATGTGTTTGGATCTAGCTCGTTTTGGTCTAAAACAGCTTGTTTCGTTGTATGAAGCACGAATACATGCTTTTCGCACATTTATAAGAGAAAACGTTCTGACGCGTATCACACAGACACTTGTAAAACCGATGTGTTCAGATGTAGCTTGTTTTGGTATAAAACAGCTTGTTTCTTTGTATTAGGCACGAATACATGCTTTTCGCGCAGGTATGAAAGAAAACGTTTTGACGCTTATCACACAGACACTTGCAAAACCGATGTTTTGATCTAGCTCCTTTCGGTATAAAACATCTTGTCTCGTTTTAAGCAAGAATACATGCTTTTCGCGAAGTTATGAGAGAAAAAATTTTGACGCGTATCACACGGACACATGTAAAACCGATATGTTCAGATCTGGCTCGTTTTGGTATAAAACAGCTTGTTTCTTTGTATTAGGCACGAATACATGCTTTTCGCGCAGGTATGAAAGAAAAAGTTTTGACGCCTATCACACGGACACTTGCAAAACCGATGTTAAGATCTAGCTCGTTTCGGTATAAAACAGCTTGTCTCGTTTTAAGCAAGAATACATGCTTTTCGCGAAGTTATGAGAGAAAAAATTTTGACGCGTATCACACGGACACTTGTAAAACCGATGTGTTCATATCTAGCTCGTTTTGGTCTAAAACAGCTTGTTTCGTTGTATTAGGCACGAATACATGCTTTTCGCGAACTTATGAGAGAAAAAGTTTTGACGCGTATCACCCGGACACTTCTAAAAACCGATGTGTTCAGATTTAGCTCGTTTCGGTCTAAAACAGCTTGTTTCGTTGTTTTAAGAACGATTACATGCTTTTCGCGCAGTTATGAGAGAAAACGTTTTGACGGCTATCACACGGACACTTGTAAAACCGATGTGTTCAGATCAAACCCGTTTCGGTCTAAAACAGCTTGTTTCATTGTATTAAGCACGAATACATGTTTTTGCGCAGTTATAAGAGAAGAAGTTTTGACGCGTATCACATGGACACTTGTAAAACCGAGGTGTTCAGATTTAGGTCGTTTCGGTCTAAAACAGCTTGCCTCGTTGTATTAAGCACGAATACATGCTTTTCGCGCAGTTCATAACTTCAGAAAAAGTTTTCACGCGTATCACACCGACAATTATAAAATCGAGGTGTTCAGATCTAGCTCGTTTTGGTCTAAAACAGCTTGTTTCGTTGTAATAAGCACGAATATATGCTTTTCGCGCAGGTATGAAAGAAAAAGTTTTGAGGCCTATCACACGGGCACTTGCAAAACCGATGTTTAGAATTCCGTTTCGGTCTAAAACAGCTTGTCTCGTTTTAAGCAAGAATACATGCTTTTCGCGAAGTTATTAGAGAAAAAGTTTTGACGCGTATCACAAGGACACTTGCAAAACCGATGTGTTTAGATTTAGCTCGTTTCGGTCTAAAACAGCTTATTTCGTTGTTTTAAGCACGAATACACGCTTTTCGCGAAGTTATGAGAGAAAAAGATTTGACGCGTATCACACGGACACTTGTAAAACCGATGTGGTCAGATCTAGATCGTTTTGTCTAAAACAGCTTGCTTCGTTGTATTAAGCACGAATACATGCTTTTTGCGCAGTTATAAGAGAAAACGTTTTGACGCGTATCACAGGGACACTTGTAAAACCGGTGTTCAGATTTAGCTCGTTTCGGTCTAAAACAGCCTGTCTCGTTGTATTAAGCACGAATACATGCTTTTCGCGCAGTTATTAGGGAAAACATTTTCACGCGTATCACACGTACACTTGTAAAATCGATGTGTTCAGATCTAGCTCGTTTTGGTCAAAAACAGCTTGTTTCGTTGTATTAGGCACGAATACATGCTTTTCGCGCAGTTATGAGAGAAAAGGTTTTGACGCGTATCACACGGACACTTGTAAAACCGATGAGTTCAGGTTTAGCTCGTTTCGGTCTAAAACAGCTTGTCTCGTTGTATTAAACACGAATACATGCTTTTCGCGCAGTTATGAGAGAAAACGTTTGACGCGTATCACACGGGCACTTGTAAAACCGATGTGTTCAGATCTAGCTTGTTTTGGTATAAAACAGCTTGTTTCTTTGTATTAGGCACGAATACATGCTTTTCGCGCAGGTATGAAAGAAAATGTTTTGACGCCTATCACACGGACACTTGCAAAACCGATGTTTAGATCTAGCTCCTTTCGGTATAAAACAGCTTGTCTCGTTTTAAGCAAGAATACATGCTTTTCGCGAAGTTATGAGAGAAAAAATTTTGACGCGTATCACGCGGACACTTGTAAAACCGATGTGTTCATATCTAGCTCGTTTTGGTCTAAAACAGCTGGTTTCGTTGTATTAAGCACGAATACATGCTTTTCGCGAACTTATGAGAGAAAAAGTTTTGACGCGTATCACCCGGACACTTGTAAAACCGATGTGTTCAGATCTAGCTCGTTTTGGTATAAAACAGCTTGTTTCTTTGTATTAGCCACGAATACATGCTTTTCGCGCAGGTATGAAAGAAAATGTTTTGACGCCTATCACACGGACACTTGCAAAACCGATGTTTAGATCTAGCTCGTTTCGGTATAAAACAGCTTGTCTCGTTTTAAGCAAGAATGCATGCTTTTCGCGAAGTTATGAGAGAAAAAATTTTGACGCGTATCACACGGACACTTGTAAAACCGATGTGTTCAGATTTAGCTCATTTCGGTCTAAAACAGCTTGTCTCATTGTATTAAGCACGAATACATGCTTTTCGCGCAGTTATGAGAGAAATAGTTTTTTCGCGTATCACACGGACACTTGTAAAACCAATGTGTTCAGATTTAGCTCGTTACTGTCTAAAACAGCTTGTTTCGTTGCATTAATCACGAATACATGCTTTTCGCGCAGGTATGAAAGAAAAAGTTTTGAGGCCTATCACACGGGCACTTGCAAAACCGATGTTTAGAATTCCGTTTCGGTCTAAAACAGCTTGTCTCGTTTTAAGCAAGAATACATGCTTTTCGCGAAGTTATGAGAGAAAAAGTTTTGGCGCGTATCACAAGGACACTTGCAAAACCGATGTGTTTAGATTTATCTCGTTTCGGTCTAAAACAGCTTATTTCGTTGTTTTATGCACGAATACACGCTTTTCGCGAAGTTATGAGAGAAAAAGATTTGACGCGTATCACACGGACACTTGTAAAACCGATGTGGTCAGATCTAGCTCGTTTTGGTCTAAAACAGCTAGTTTCGTTGTATTAAGCACGAATACATGCTTTTCGCGAACTTATGAGAGAAAAAGTTTTGACGCGTATCACACAGACACTTCTAAAACCAATGTGTTCAAAATTAGCTCGTTTCGGTCTAAAACAGCTTGTTTCGTTGCTTTAAGAACGATTACATGCTTTTCGCGCAGTTATGAGAGAAAAAGTTTTGACGCCTATCACACGGACACTTGTAAAACCGATGTGTTCAAATATAACTCGTCTCGGTCTAAAACAGCTTGTTTCGTTGTATTAAGCACGAATACATGTTTTCGCGCAGTTATAAGAGAAAAAGTTTTGACACTTGTAAAACCGATCTGTTCAGATTTAGCTCGTCTCGGTCTAAAACAGCTTGTCTCGTCGTATTAAGCACGAATACATGCTTTTCGCGCAGTTCATAACTTCAGAAACAGTTTTCACGCGTATCACACGGACACTTGTAAAATCGAGGTGTTCAGATCTTGCTCGTTTTGGTCTAAAACAGCTTGTATCGTTGTAATAAGCACGAATACACGCTTTTCGCGAAGTTATGAGAGAAAAAGTTTTGACGCTTATCACACGGACACTTGTAAAACCGATGTGTTCAGATCTAGATCGTTTTGTCTAAAACAGCTTGCTTCGTTGTATTAAGCACGAATACATGCTTTTTGCGCAATTATAAGAGAAAAAGTTTTGACGCGTATCACAGGGACACTTGTAAAACCGGTGTTCAGATTTAGCTCGTTTCGGTCTAAAACAGCCTGTCTCGTTGTATTAAGCACGAATACATGCTTTTCGCGCAGTTATTAGGGAAAACATTTTCACGCGTATCACACGGACACTTGTAAAATCGATGTGTTCAGATCTAGCTCGTTTTGGTCAAAACAGCTTGTTTCGTTGTATTAGGCACGAATACATGCTTTTCGCGCAGTTATGAGAGAAAAGGTTTTGACGCGTATCACACGGACACTTGTAAAACCGATGAGTTCAGGTTTAGCTCGTTTCGGTCTAAAACAGCTTGTCTCGTTGTATTAAACACGAATACATGCTTTTCGCGCAGTTATGAGAGAAAAAGTTTTGACGCGTATCACACGGACACTTGTAAAACCGATCCGTTCAGATTTAGCTCGTTTCGGTCTAAAACAGCTTGTTTCGTTGTATTACGCACGAATACATGCTTTTCGCGCACGTATGAAAGAAAAAGTTTTGACGCATATCACACGGACACTTGTAAAACCGATGTGTTCAGATCTAGCTCGTTTTGGCCTAAAACAGCTTGTTTCGTTGTATTAAGCACGAATACAGGCTTTTCGCAAACTTACGAGAGAAAACGTTTTGACGCGTATCACACGGACACTTGTAAATCCGATGGGTTCAGATCTAGCTCGCTTTGGTCTAAAACAGCTTGTTTCGTTGTATTAAGCACTAGTACATGCTTTTCGCGCAGTTATGAGAGAAAAAGTTTTGAGGCCTATCACACGGACACTTGCAAAAAGCGATGTGTTCAGATCTAGCTCGTTTCGGTCTAAAACAGCTTGTCTCGTTGTATTAAGCACGAATACATGCTTTTCGCGCAGTTATCAGAGACAAAGTTTTGACGCGTATAACACGGACACTTGTAAATCCGATGGGTTCAGATCTAGCTCACTTTGGTCTAAAACAGCTTGTTTCGTTGTATTAAGCACTAGTACATGCTTTTCGCGAACTTATGAGAGAAAAGGATTTGACGCGTATCACACGGACACTTGTAAAACCGATGTGTTCAGATTTAGCTTGTTTCGGTCTAAAACAGCTTGTTGCGCTGTATTAAGCACGAATACATGCTTGTCGCGTAGGTATGAGAGAAAACGTTTTGACGCCTATCACACGAACACTTGCAAAACCGATGTGTTTGGATCTAGCTCGTTTTGGTCTAAAACAGCTTGTTTCGTTGTATGAAGCACGAATACATGCTTTTCGCACATTTATAAGAGAAAACGTTCTGACGCGTATCACACAGACACTTGTAAAACCGATGTGTTCAGATCTAGCTTGTTTTGGTATAAAACAGCTTGTCGCTTTGTATTAGGCACGAATACATGCTTTTCGCGCAGGTATGAAAGAAAAAGTTTTGGCGCCTATCACACGGACACTTGCAAAACCGATGTGTTTAGATTTAGCTCGTTTCGGTCTAAAACAGCTTATTTCGTTGTTTTAAGCACGAATACACGCTTTTCGCTAAGTTATGAGAGAAAAATATTTGACGCGTATCACACGGACACTTGTAAATCCGATGTGCTCAGATCTAGCTCGTTTTGGTCGAAAACAGCTTGTTTCGTTGTATTAAGCACGAATACATGCTTTTCGCGAACTTATGAGCGAAAAAGTATTGACGCGTATCACACGGACACTTGTAAAACCGATGTGTTCAGATTTAGCTAGTTTCGGTCTAAAACAGCTTGTTTCGTTGTTTTAAGAACGAATACATGCTTTTCGCGCAGTTATGAGAGAAAACGTTTTGACGCCTATCACACGGACACTTGCAAAACCGATGTTTTGGATCAAGCCCGTTTTGGTCTAAAACAGCTCTTTTCGTTGTATGAAGCACGAATACAAGCTTTTCGCGCAGTTATAAGAGAAAACGTTTGACGCGTATTACACGGGCACTTGTAAAACCGATGTGTTCAGATCTGGCTCGTTTTGGTATAAAACAGCTTGTTTCTTTGTATTAGGCACGAATACATGCTTTTCGCGCAGGTATGAAAGAAAAAGTTTTGACGCCTATCACACGAACACTTGCAAAACCGATGTTTAGATCTAGCTCGTTTCGGTATAAAACAGCTTGTCTCGTTTTAAGCAAGAATACATGCTTTGCGCGAAGTTATGAGAGAAAAAATTTTGACGCGTATCACACGGACACTTGTAAAACCGATGTGTTCATATCTAGCTCGTTTTGGTCTAAAACAGCTTGTTTCGTTGTATTAGGCACGAATACATGCTTTTCGCGAACTTATGAGAGAAAAAGTTTTGACGCGTATCACCCGGACACTTGTAAAACCGATGTGTTCAGATTTAGCTCGTTTCGGTCTAAAACAGCTTGTTTCGTTGTTTTAAGAACGATTACATGCTTTTCGCGCAGTTATGAGAGAAAACGTTTTGACGGCTATCACACGGACACTTGTAAAACCGATGTGTTCAGATCAAACCCGTTTCGGTCTAAAACAGCTTGTTTCATTGTATTAAGCACGAATACATGTTTTCGCGCAGTTATAAGAGAAGAAGTTTTGACGCGTATCACATGGACACTTGTAAAACCGAGGTGTTCAGATTTAGGTCGTTTCGGTCTAAAACAGCTTGCCTCGTTGTATTAAGCACGAATACATGCTTTTCGCGCAGTTCATAACTTCAGAAAAAGTTTTCACGCGTATCACACCGACAATTATAAAATCGAGGTGTTCAGATCTAGCTCGTTTTGGTCTAAAACAGCTTGTTTCGTTGTAATAAGCACGAATATATGCTTTTCGCGCAGGTATGAAAGAAAAAGTTTTGAGGCCTATCACACGGGCACTTGCAAAACCGATGTTTAGAATTCCGTTTCGGTCTGAAACAGCTTGTCTCGTTTTAAGCAAGAATACACGCTTTTCGCGAAGTTATTAGAGAAAAAGTTTTGACGCGTATCACAAGGACACTTGCAAAACCGATGTGTTTAGATTTAGCTCGTTTCGGTCTAAAACAGCTTATTTCGTTGTTTTAAGCACGAATACACGCTTTTCGCGAAGTTATAAGAGAAAAAGATTTGACGCGTATCACACGGACACTTGTAAAACCGATGTGGTCAGATCTAGATCGTTTTGTCTAAAACAGCTTGCTTCGTTGTATTAAGCACGAATAGATGCTTTTTGCGCAGTTATAAGAGAAAAAGTTTTGACGCGTATCACAGGGACACTTGTAAAACCGGTGTTCAGATTTAGCTCGTTTCGGTCTAAAACAGCCTGTCTCGTTGTATTAAGCACGAATACATGCTTTTCGCGCAGTTATTAGGGAAAACATTTTCACGCGTATCACACGGACACTTGTAAAATCGATGTGTTCAGATCTAGCTCGTTTTGGTCAAAAACAGCTTGTTCGTTGTATTAGGCACGAATACATGCTTTTCGCGCAGTTATGAGAGAAAAGGTTTTGACGCGTATCACACGGACACTTGTAAAACCGATGAGTTCAGGTTTAGCTCGTTTCGGTCTAAAACAGCTTGTCTCGTTGTATTAAACACGAATACATGCTTTTCGCGCAGTTATGAGAGAAAAAGTTTTGACGCGTATCACACGGACACTTGTAAAACCGTTCTGTTCAGATTTAGCTCGTTTCGGTCTAAAACAGCTTGTTTCGTTGTATTAAGCACGAATACATGCTTTTCGCGCACGTATGAAAGAAAAAGTTTTGACGCATATCACACGGACACTTGTAAAACCGATGTGTTCAGATCTAGCTCGTTTTGGCCTAAAACAGCTTGTTTTGTTGTATTAAGCACGAAGACATGCTTTTCGCAAACTTATGAGAGAAAAAGTTTTGACGCGTATCACACGGACACTTGTAAATCCGATGGGTTCAGATCTAGCTCGCTTTGGTCTAAAACAGCTTGTTTCGTTGTATTAAGCACTAGCACATGCTTTTCGCGCAGTTATGAAAAATTTTTGAGGCCTATCACACGGACACTTGCAAAAAGCGATGTGTTCAGATCTAGCTCGTTTCGGTCTAAAACAGCTTGTCTCGTTGTATTAAGCACGAATACATGCTTTTCGCGCAGTTATCAGAGACAAAGTTTTGACGCGTATCACACGGACACTTGTAAATCCGATGGGTTCAGATCTAGCTCACTTTCGTCTAAAACAGCTTGTTTCGTTGTATTAAGCACTAGTACATGCTTTTCGCGAACTTATGAGAGAAAAGGATTTGACGCGTATCACACGGACACTTGTAAAACCGATGTGTTCAGATTTAGCTTGTTTCGGTCTAAAACAGCTTGTTACGCTGTATTAAGCACGAATACATGCTTGTCGCGTAGGTATAGAGAAAACGTTTTGACGCCTATCACACGAACACTTGCAAAACCGATGTGTTTGGATCTAGCTCGTTTTGGTCTAAAACAGCTTGTTTCGTTGTATGAAGCACGAATACATGCTTTTCGCACATTTATAAGAGAAAACGTTCTGACGCGTATCACACAGACACTTGTAAAACCGATGTGTTCAGATCTAGCTTGTTTTGGTATAAAACAGCTTGTCGCTTTGTATTAGGCACGAATACATGCTTTTCGCGCAGGTATGAAAGAAAAAGTTTTGGCGCCTATCACACGGACACTTGCAAAACCGATGTGTTTAGATTTAGCTCGTTTCGGTCTAAAACAGCTTATTTCGTTGTTTTAAGCACGAATACACGCTTTTCGCTAAGTTAAGAGAGAAAAATATTTGACGCGTATCACACGGACACTTGTAAAACCGATGTGCTCATATCTAGCTCGTTTTGGTCGAAAACAGCTTGTTTCGTTGTATTAAGCACGAATACATGCTTTTCGCGCAGGTATGAAAGAAAACGTTTTGACGCCTATCACACAGACACTTGGAAAACCGATGTTTTGATCTAGCTCCTTTCGGTATAAAACATCTTGTCTCGTTTTAAGCAAGAATACATGCTTTTCGCGAAGTTATGAGAGAAAAAATTTTGACGCGTATCACACGGACACATGTAAAACCGATGTGTTCAGATCTAGCTCGTTTTGGTATAAAACAGCTTGTTTCTTTGTATTAGGCACGAATACATGCTTTTCGCGCAGGTATGAAAGAAAAAGTTTCGACGCGTATCACATGGACACTTGTAAATCCGATGGGTTCAGATCTAGCTCACTTTCGTCTAAAACAGCTTGTTTCGTTGTATTAAGCACTAGTACATGCTTTTCGCGAACTTACGAGAGAAAAGGATTTGACGCGTATCACACGGACACTTGTAAAACCGATGTGTTCAGATTTAGCTTGTTTCGGTCTAAAACAGCTTGTTGCGCTGTATTAAGCACGAATACATGCTTGTCGCGTAGGTATGAGAGAAAACTTTTTGACGCCTATCACACGAACACTTGCAAAACCGATGTGTTTGGATCTAGCTCGCTTTGGTCTAAAACAGCTTGTTTCGTTGTATGAAGCACGAATACATGCTTTTCGCACATTTATAAGAGAAAACGTTCTGACGCGTATCACACAGACACTTGTAAAACCGATGTGTTCAGATCTAGCTTGTTTTGGTATAAAACAGCTTGTCGCTTTGTATTAGGCACGAATACATGCTTTTCGCGCAGGTATGAAAGAAAAAGTTTTGGCGCCTATCACACGGACACTTGCAAAACCGATGTGTTTAGATTTAGCTCGTTTCGGTCTAAAACAGCTTATTTCGTTGTTTTAAGCACGAATACACGCTTTTCGCTAAGTTATGAGAGAAAAATATTTGACGCGTATCACACGGACACTTGTAAAACCGATGTGCTCATATCTAGCTCGTTTTGGTCGAAAACAGCTTGTTTCGTTGTATTAAGCACGAATACATGCTTTTCGCGAACCTATGAGCGAAAAAGTTTTGACGCGTATCACACGGACACTTGTAAAACCGATGTGTTCAGATTTAGCTAGTTTCGGTCTAAAACAGCTTGTTTCGTTGTTTTAAGAACGAATACATGCTTTTCGCGCAGTTATGAGAGAAAACGTTTTGACGCCTATCACACGGACACTTGCAAAACCGATGTTTTTGGATCAAGCCCGTTTTGGTCTAAAACAGCTCTTTTCGTTGTATGAAGCACGAATACAAGCTTTTCGCGCAGTTATAAGAGAAAACGTTTGACGCGTATTACACGGGCACTTGTAAAACCGATGTGTTCAGATCTAGCTTGTTTTGGTATAAAACAGCTTGTTTCTTTGTATTAGGCACGAATACATGCTTTTCGCGCAGGTATGAAAGAAAACGTTTTGACGCCTATCACACAGACACTTGCAAAACCGATGTTTTGATCTAGTTTCTTTCGGTATAAAACAGTTTGTCTCGTTTTAAGCAAGAATACATGCTTTTCGCGAAGTTATGAGAGAAAAAATTTTGACGCGTATCACACGGACACTTGTAAAACCGATATGTTCAGATCTAGCTCGTTTTGGTTTAAAACAGCTTGTTTCTTTGTATTAGGCACGAATACATGCTTTTCGCGCAGGTATGAAAGAAAAAGTTTTGACGCCTATCACACGGACACTTGCAAAACCGATGTTTAGATCTAGCTCGTTTCGGTATAAAACAGCTTGTCTTGTTTTAAGCAAGAATACATGCTTTTCGCGAAGTTATGAGAGAAAAAATTTTGACGCGTATCACACGGACACTTGTAAAACCGATGTGTTCATATCTAGCTCGTTTTGGTCTAAAACAGCTTGTTTCGTTGTACTAAGCACGAATACATGCTTTTCGCGAACTTATGAGAGAAAAAGTTTTGACGCGTATCACCCGGACACTTGTAAAACCGATGTGTCCAGATTTAGCTCGTTTAGGTCTAAAACAGCTTGTTTCGTTGTTTTAAGAACGATTACATGCTTTTCGCGCAGTTATGAGAGAAAACGTTTTGACGGCTATCACACGGACACTTGTAAAACCGATGTGTTCAGATCAAACCCGTTTCGGTCTAAAACAGCTTGTTTCATTGTATTAAGCACGAATACATGTTTTCGCGCAGTTATAAGAGAAAAAGTTTTGACGCGTATCACATGGACACTTGTAAAACCGAGGTGTTCAGATTTAGGTCGTTTCGGTCTAAAACAGCTTGCCTCGTTGTATTAAGCACGAATACATGCTTTTCGCGCAGTTCATAACTTCAGAAAAAGTTTTCACGCGTATCACACGGACAATTATAAAATCGAGGTGTTCAGATCTAGCTCGTTTTGGTCTAAAACAGCTTGTTTCGTTGTAATAAGCACGAATATATGCTTTTCGCGCAGGTATGAAAGAAAAAGTTTTGAGGCCTATCACACGGGCACTTGCAAAACCGATGTTTAGAATTCCGTTTCGGTCTAAAACAGCTTGTCTCGTTTTAAGCAAGAATACATGCTTTTCGCGAAGTTATTAGAGAAAAAGTTTTGACGCGTATCACAAGGACACTTGCAAAACCGATGTGTTTAGATTTAGCTCGTTTCGGTCTAAAACAGCTTATTTCGTTGTTTTAAGCACGAATACACGCTTTTCGCGAAGTTATGAGAGACAAAGATTTGACGCGTATCACACGGACACTTGTAAAACCGATGTGGTCAGATCTAGCTCGTTTTGGTCTAAAACAGCTAGTTTCGTTGTATTAAGCACGAATACATGCTTTTCGCGAACTTATGAGAGAAAAAGTTTTGACACGTATCACACAGACACTTCTAAAACCAATGTGTTCAAAATTAGCTCGTTTCGGTCTAAAACAGCTTGTTTCGTTGCTTTAGGAACAATTACATGCTTTTCGCGCAGTTATGAGAGAAAAAGTTTTGACACTTGTAAACCCGATCTGTTCAGATTTAGCTCGTCTCGGTGTAAAACAGCTTGTCTCGTCGTATTAAGCACGAATACATGCTTTTCGCGCAGTTCATAACTTCAGAAAAAGTTTTCACGCGTATCACACGGACACTTGTAAAATCGACGTGTTGAGATCTACCTCATTTTGGTCTAAAACAGCTTGTTTCTTTGTATTAAGCACGAATATATCCTTTTCGCGCAGTTATGAGAGAAAAAGTTTTGACGCGTATCACACGGACACTTGTAAAACCGATGCGTTCAGATTTAGCTCGTTTCTGTCTAAAACACCTTGTTTCGTTGCATTAATCACGAATACGTGCTTTTCGCGCAGGTATGAAAGAAAAAGTTTTGAGGCCTATCACACGGACACTTGCAAAAAGCGATGTGTTCAGATCTAGCTCGTTTCGGTCTAAAACAGCTTGTCTCGTTGTATTAAGCACGAATACATGCTTTTTGCGCAGTTATAAGAGAAAAAGTTTTGACGCGTATCACAGGGACACTTGTAAAACTGGTGTTCAGATTTAGCTTGTTTCGGTCTAAAACAGCCTGTCTCGTTGTATTAAGCACAAATACATGCTTTTCGCGCAGATATTAGGGAAAACGTTTTCACGCGTATCACACGGACACTTGTAAAATCGATGTGTTCAGATCTAGCTCGTTTTGGTCAAAAACAGCTTGTTTCGTTGTATTAGGCACGAATACATGCTTTTCGCGCAGTTATGAGAGAAAAGGTTTTGACGCGTATCACACGGACACTTGTAAAACCGATGTGTTCAGATTTAGCTCGTTTCGGTCTAAAACAGCTCGTCTCGTTGTATTAAACACGAATACATGCTTTTCGCGCAGTTATGAGAGAAAAAGTTTTGATGCGTATCACACGGACACTTGTAAAACCGATCCGTTCAGATTTAGCTCGTTTCGGTCTAAAACAGCTTGTTTCGTTGTAATAAGCACGAATACATGCTTTTCGCGCAGGTATGAAAGAAAAAGTTTTGACGCATATCACACGGACACTTGTAAAACCTATGTGTTCAGATCTAGCTCGTTTTGGCCTAAAACAGCTTGTTTCGTTGTATTAAGCACGAATACATGCTTTTCGCAAACTTATGAGAGAAAAAGTTTTGACGCGTATCACACGGACACTTGTAAATCCGATGGGTTCAGATCTAGCTCGCTTTGGTCTAAAACACCTTGTTTCGTTGTATTAAGCACTATTACATGCTTTTCGCGCAGTTATGAGAGAAAAAGTTTTGAGGCCTATCACACGGACACTTGCAAAAAGCGATGTGTTCAGATCTAGCTCGTTTCGGTCTAAAACAGCTTGTCTCGTTGTATTAAACACAAATACATGCTTTTCGCGCAGTTATCAGAGACAAAGTTTTGACGCGTATCACACACACACTTGTAAATCCGATGGGTTCAGATCTAGCTCACTTTGGTCTAAAACAGCTTGTTTCGTTGTATTAAGCACGAATACATGCTTTTCGCGAACTTATGAGAGAAAAGGATTTGACGCGTATCACACGGACACTTGTAAAACCGATGTGTTCAGATTTAGCTTGTTTCGGTCTAAAACAGCTTGTTGCGCTGTATTAAGCACGAATACATGCTTGTCGCGTAGGTATGAGAGAAAACGTTTTGACGCCTATCACACGAACACTTGCAAAACCGATGTGTTTGGATCTAGCTCGTTTTGGTCTAAAACAGCTTGTTTCGTTGTATGAAGCACGAATACATGCTTTTCGCACATTTGTAAGAGAAAACGTTCTGACGCGTATCACACAGACACTTGTAAAACCGATGTGTTCAGATCTAGCTTGTTTTGGTATAAAACAGCTTGTCGCTTTGTATTAGGCACGAATACATGCTTTTCGCGCAGGTATGAAAGAAAAAGTTTTGGCGCCTATCACACGGACACTTGCAAAACCGATGTGTTTAGATTTAGTTCGTTTCGGTCTAAAACAGCTTATTTCTTTGTTTTAAGCACGAATACACGCTTTTCGCTAAGTTATGAGAGAAAAGTATTTGACGCGTATCACACGGACACTTGTAAAACCGATGTGCTCATATCTAGCTCGTTTTGGTCGAAAACGGCTTGTTTCGTTGTATTAAGCACGAATACATGCTTTTCGCGAACTTATGAGCGAAAAAGTTTTGACGCGTATCACACGGACACTTCTAAAACCAATGTGTTCAAAATTAGCTCGTTTCGGTCTAAAACAGCTTGTTTCGTTGCTTTAGGAACGATTACATGCTTTTCGCGCAGTTATGAGAGAAAAAGTTTTGACACTTGTAAACCCGATCTCTTCAGATTTAGCTCGTCTCGGTCTAAAACGGCTTGTCTCGTCGTATTAAGCACGAATACATGCTTTTCGCGCAGTTCATAACTTCAGAAAAAGTTTTCACGCGTATCACACGGACACTTGTAAAATCGACGTGTTGAGATCTACCTCATTTTGGTCTAAAACAGCTTGTTTCTTTGTATTAAGCACGAATATATCCTTTTCGCGCAGTTATGAGAGAAAAAGTTTTGACGCGTATCACACGGACACTTGTAAAACCGATGCGTTCAGATTTAGCTCGTTTCTGTCTAAAACACCTTGTTTCGTTGCATTAATCACGAATACGTGCTTTTCGCGCAGGTATGAAAGAAAAAGTTTTGAGGCCTATCACACGGACACTTGCAAAAAGCGATGTGTTCAGATCTAGCTCGTTTCGGTCTAAAACAGCTTGTCTCGTTGTATTAAGCACGAATACATGCTTTTTGCGCAGTTATAAGAGAAAAAGTTTTGACGCGTATCACAGGGACACTTGTAAAACTGGTGTTCAGATTTAGCTCGTTTCGGTCTAAAACAGCCTGTCTCGTTGTATTAAGCACAAATACATGCTTTTCGCGCAGATATTAGGGAAAACGTTTTCACGCGTATCACACGGACACTTGTAAAATCGATGTGTTCAGATCTAGCTCGTTTTGGTCAAAAACAGCTTGTTTCGTTGTATTAGGCACGAATACATGCTTTTCGCGCAGTTATGAGAGAAAAGGTTTTGACGCGTATCACACGGACACTTGTAAAACCGATGTGTTCAGATTTAGCTCGTTTCGGTCTAAAACAGCTCGTCTCGTTGTATTAAACACGAATACATGCTTTTCGCGCAGTTATGAGAGAAAAAGTTTTGATGCGTATCACACGGACACTTGTAAAACCGATCCGTTCAGATTTAGCTCGTTTCGGTCTAAAACAGCTTGTTTCGTTGTAATAAGCACGAATACATGCTTTTCGCGCAGGTATGAAAGAAAAAGTTTTGACGCATATCACACGGACACTTGTAAAACCTATGTGTTCAGATCTAGCTCGTTTTGGCCTAAAACAGCTTGTTTCGTTGTATTAAGCACGAATACATGCTTTTCGCAAACTTATGAGAGAAAAAGTTTTGACGCGTATCACACGGACACTTGTAAATCCGATGGGTTCAGATCTAGCTCGCTTTGGTCTAAAACACCTTGTTTCGTTGTATTAAGCACTATTACATGCTTTTCGCGCAGTTATGAGAGAAAAAGTTTTGAGGCCTATCACACGGACACTTGCAAAAAGCGATGTGTTCAGATCTAGCTCGTTTCGGTCTAAAACAGCTTGTCTCGTTGTATTAAACACAAATACATGCTTTTCGCGCAGTTATCAGAGACAAAGTTTTGACGTGTATCACACACACACTTGTAAATCCGATGGGTTCAGATCTAGCTCACTTTGGTCTAAAACAGCTTGTTTCGTTGTATTAAGCACGAATACATGCTTTTCGCGAACTTATGAGAGAAAAGGATTTGACGCGTATCACACGGACACTTGTAAAACCGATGTGTTCAGATTTAGCTTGTTTCGGTCTAAAACAGCTTGTTGCGCTGTATTAAGCACGAATACATGCTTGTCGCGTAGGTATGAGAGAAAACGTTTTGACGCCTATCACACGAACACTTGCAAAACCGATGTGTTTGGATCTAGCTCGTTTTGGTCTAAAACAGCTTGTTTCGTTGTATGAAGCACGAATACATGCTTTTCGCACATTTGTAAGAGAAAACGTTCTGACGCGTATCACACAGACACTTGTAAAACCGATGTGTTCAGATCTAGCTTGTTTTGGTATAAAACAGCTTGTCGCTTTGTATTAGGCACGAATACATGCTTTTCGCGCAGGTATGAAAGAAAAAGTTTTGGCGCCTATCACACGGAGACTTGCAAAACCGATGTGTTTAGATTTAGTTCGTTTCGGTCTAAAACAGCTTATTTCTTTGTTTTAAGCACGAATACACGCTTTTCGCTAAGTTATGAGAGAAAAATATTTGACGCGTATCACACGGACACTTGTAAAACCGATGTGCTCATATCTAGCTCGTTTTGGTCGAAAACGGCTTGTTTCGTTGTATTAAGCACGAATACATGCTTTTCGCGAACTTATGAGCGAAAAAGTTTTGACGCGTATCACACGGACACTTCTAAAACCAATGTGTTCAAAATTAGCTCGTTTCGGTCTAAAACAGCTTGTTTCGTTGCTTTAGTAACGATTACATGCTTTTGGCGCAGTTATGAGAGAAAAAGTTTTGACACTTGTAAACCCGATCTGTTCAGATTTAGCTCGTCTCGGTCTAAAACGGCTTGTCTCGTCGTATTAAGCACGAATACATGCTTTTCGCGCAGTTCATAACTTCAGAAAAAGTTTTCACGCGTATCACACGGACACTTGTAAAATCGACGTGTTGAGATCTACCTCATTTTGGTCTAAAACAGCTTGTTTCTTTGTATTAAGCACGAATATATCCTTTTCGCGCAGTTATGAGAGAAAAAGTTTTGACGCGTATCACACGGACACTTGTAAAACCGATGCGTTCAGATTTAGCTCGTTTTTGTCTAAAACACCTTGTTTCGTTGCATTAATCACGAATACGTGCTTTTCGCGCAGGTATGAAAGAAAAAGTTTTGAGGCCTATCACACGGACACTTGCAAAAAGCGATGTGTTCAGATCTAGCTCGTTTCGGTCTAAAACAGCTTGTCTCGTTGTATTAAGCACGAATACATGCTTTTTGCGCAGTTATAAGAGAAAAAGTTTTGACGCGTATCACAGGGACACTTGTAAAACTGGTGTTCAGATTTAGCTCGTTTCGGTCTAAAACAGCCTGTCTCGTTGTATTAAGCACAAATACATGCTTTTCGCGCAGATATTAGGGAAAACGTTTTCACGCGTATCACACGGACACTTGTAAAACCGATGTGTTCAGATCTAGCTCGTTTTGGTCAAAAACAGCTTGTTTCGTTGTATTAGGCACGAATACATGCTTTTCGCGCAGTTATGAGAGAAAAGGTTTTGACGCGTATCACACGGACACTTGTAAAACCGATGTGTTCAGATTTAGCTCGTTTCGGTCTAAAACAGCTCGTCTCGTTGTATTAAACACGAATACATGCTTTTCGCGCAGTTATGAGAGAAAAAGTTTTGATGCGTATCACACGGACACTTGTAAAACCGATCCGTTCAGATTTAGCTCGTTTCGGTCTAAAACAGCTTGTTTCGTTGTAATAAGCACGAATACATGCTTTTCGCGCAGGTATGAAAGAAAAAGTTTTGACGCATATCACACGGACACTTGTAAAACCGATGTGTTCAGATCTAGCTCGTTTTGGCCTAAAACAGCTTGTTTCGTTGTATTAAGCACGAATACATGCTTTTCGCAAACTTATGAGAGAAAAAGTTTTGACGCGTATCACACGGACACTTGTAAATCCGATGGGTTCAGATCTAGCTCGCTTTGGTCTAAAACACCTTGTTTCGTTGTATTAAGCACTATTACATGCTTTTCGCGCAGTTATGAGAGAAAAAGTTTTGAGGCCTATCACACGGACACTTGCAAAAAGCGATGTGTTCAGATCTAGCTCGTTTCGGTCTAAAACAGCTTGTCTCGTTGTATTAAACACAAATACATGCTTTTCGCGCAGTTATCAGAGACAAAGTTTTGACGCGTATCACACGGACACTTGTAAATCCGATGGGTTCAGATCTAGCTCACTTTGGTCTAAAACAGCTTGTCTCGTTGTATTAAGCACTAGTACATGCTTTTCGCGAACTTATGAGAGAAAAGGATTTGACGCGTATCACACGGACACTTGTAAAACCGATGTGTTCAGATTTAGCTTGTTTCGGTCTAAAACAGCTTGTTGCGCTGTATTAAGCACGAATACATGCTTGTCGCGTAGGTATGAGAGAAAACGTTTTGACGCCTATCACACGAACACTTGCAAAACCGATGTGTTTGGATCTAGCTCGTTTTGGTCTAAAACAGCTTGTTTCGTTGTATGAAGCACGAATACATGCTTTTCGCACATTTGTAAGAGAAAACGTTCTGACGCATATCACACAGACACTTGTAAAACCGATGTGTTCAGATCTAGCTTGTTTTGGTATAAAACAGCTTGTCGCTTTGTATTAGGCACGAATACATGCTTTTCGCGCAGGTATGAAAGAAAAAGTTTTGGCGCCTATCACACGGACACTTGCAAAACCGATGTGTTTAGATTTAGTTCGTTTCGGTCTAAAACAGCTTATTTCGTTGTTTTAAGCACGAATACACGCTTTTCGCTAAGTTATGAGAGAAAAATATTTGACGCGTATCACACGGACACTTGTAAAACCGATGTGCTCATATCTAGCTCGTTTTGGTCGAAAACGGCTTGTTTCGTTGTATTAAGCACGTATACATGCTTTTCGCGAACTTATGAGCGAAAAAGTTTTGACGCGTATCACACGGACACTTGTAAAACCGATGTGTTCAGATTTAGCTAGTTTCGGTCTAAAACAGCTTGTTTCGTTGTTTTAAGAACGAATACATGCTTCTCGCGCAGTTATGAGAGAAAACGTTTTGACGCCTATCACACGGACACTTGCAAAACCGATGTTTTTGGATCAAGCCCGTTTTGGTCTAAAACAGCTCTTTTCGTTGTATGAAGCACGAATACAAGCTTTTCGCGCAAATATAGGAGAAAAAGGTTTGACGCGTATCACAGGGACACTTGTAAAACCGGTGTTCAGACTTAGCTCGTTGCGGTCTAAAACAGCTTGTCTCGTTGTATTAAGCACGAATACACGTTTTTCGCAATGTTATGAGAGAAAAAGATTTGACGCTTATCACACGGACACTTGTAAAACCGATGTGTTCAGATCTAGATCGTTTTGTCTAAAACAGCTTGCTTCGTTGTATTAAGCACGAATACATGCTTTTCGCGCAGTTATGAGAGAAAAGGTTTTGACGCGTATCACACGGACACTTGTCAAACCGATGTGTTCAGATTTAGCTCGTTTCGGTCTAAAACAGCTTGTCTCGTTGTATTAAACACGAATACATGCTTTTCGCGCAGTTATGAGAGAAAAAGTTTTGATGCGTATCACACGAACACTTGTAAAACCGATCCCTTCGGATTTAGCTCGTTTCGGTCTAAAACAGCTTGTTTCGTTGTATTAAGCACGAATACATGCTTTTCGCGCAGGTATGAAAGAAAAAGTTTTGACGCATATCACACGGACACTTGTAAAACCGATGTGTTGAGATCTAGCTCGTTTTGGCCTAAAACAGCTTGTTTCGCTGTATTAAGCACGAATACATGCTTTTCGCAAACTTATCAGAGAAAACGTTTTTACGCGTATCACACGGACACTTGTAAATCCGATGGGTTCAGATCTAGCTCGCTTCGGTTTAAAACAGCTTGTTTCGTTGTAATAAGCACTAGTACATGCTTTTCGCGCAGTTATGAGAGAAAAAGTTTTGAGGCCTATCACACGGACACTTGTAAAGCCGATGTGTTCAGATCTAGCTCGTTTCGGTCTAAAACAGCTTGTCTCGTTGTATTAAGCACGAATACATGCTTTTTGCGCAGTTATCAGAGACAAAGTTTTCACGCGTATCACACGGACACTTGTAAAACCGATGTCTTCAGTTCTAGCTTGTTTTCGTATAAAACAGCTTGTTTCTTTGTATTAGGCACGAATACATGCTTTTCGCGAACTTATGAGAGAAAAAGATTTGACGCGTATCACACGGACACTTGTAAAACCGATGTGTTCAGATTTAGCTTGTTTCGGTCTAAAACAGCTTGTTGCGCTGTATTAAGCACGAATACATGCTTGTCACGTAGGTATGAGAGAAAACGTTTTGACGCCTATCACACGAACACTTGCAAAACCGATGTGTTTGGATCTAGCTCGTTTTGGTCTAAAACAGCTTGTTTCGTTGTATGAAGCACGAATACATGCTTTTCGCACAGTTATAAGAGAAAACGTTCTGACGCGTATCACACAGACACTTGTAAAACCGATGTGTTCAGATCTAGCTTGTTTTGGTATAAAACAGCTTGTTGCTTTGTATTAGGCACGAATACATGCTTTTCGCGCAGGTATGAAAGAAAAAGTTTTGGCGCCTATCACACGGACACTTGCAAAACCGATGTGTTTAGATCTAGCTTGTTTTGGTATAAAACAGCTTGTTTCTTTGTATTAGGCACGAATACATGCTTTTCGCGCAGGTATGAAAGAAAAAGTTTTCACGCGTATCACACGGACACTTGTAAAACCGATGTCTTCAGTTCTAGCTTGTTTTCGTATAAAACAGCTTGTTTCTTTGTATTAGGCACGATACATGCTTTTCGCGAACTTATGAGAGAAAAGGATTTGACGCGTATCACACGGACACTTGTAAAACCGATGTGTTCAGATCTAACTCGTTTCGGTCTAAAACAACTTGTTTCGTTGAATTAAGCACGAATACATGTTTTCGCGCAGTTATAAGAGAAAAACTTTTGACGCGTATCACATAGACACTTGTAAGACCGATGTGTTCAGATTTAGCTCGTTTCGGTCTAAAGCAGCTTGTCTCGTTGTATTAAGCACGAATACATGCTTTTCGCGCAGTTCATAACTTCAGAAAGAGTTTTCACGCGTATCACACGGACACTTGTAAAATCGAGGTGTTCAGATCTTGCTCGTTTTGGTCTAAAACAGCTTGTTTCGTTTATTAAGCACGAATACACGCTTTTCGCGAAGTTATGAGAGAAAAAGTTTTGACGCTTATCACACGGACACTTGTAAAACCGATGTGTTCAGATCTAGATCGTTTTGTCTAAAACAGCTTGCTTCGTTGTATTAAGCACGAATACATGCTTTTTGCGCAGTTATAAGAGAAAAAGTTTTGACGCGTATCACAGGGACACTTGTAAAACCGGTGTTCAGATTTAGCTCGTTTCGGTCTAAAACAGCCTGTCTCGTTGTATTAAGCACGAATACATGCTTTTCGCGCAGTTATTAGGGAAAACATTTTCACCCGTATCACGTGGACACTTGTAAAATCGATGTGTTCAGATCTAGCTCGTTTTGGTCAAAAACAGCTTGTTTCGTTGTATTAGGCACGAATACATGCTTTTCGCGCAGTTATGAGAGAAAAGGTTTTGACGCGTATCACACGGACACTTGTAAAACCGATGAGTTCAGGTTTAGCTCGTTTCGGTCTAAAACAGCTTGTCTCGTTGTATTAAACACGAATACATGCTTTTCGCGAACTTATGAGAGAAAAGGATTTGACGCGTATCACACGGACACTTGTAAAACCGATGTGTTCATATCTAGCTCGTTTTGGTCTAAAAAAGCTTGTTTCGTTGTATTAAGCACGAATACATGCTTTTCGCGCAGTTATGAGAGAAAACGTTTTGACGGCTATCACACGGACACTTGTAAAACCGATGTGTTCAGATCTAGCTCGTTTTGGCCTAAAACAGCTTGTTTCGTTGTATTAAGCACGAATACATGCTTTTCGCAAACTTATGAGAGAAAAAGTTTTGACGCGTATCACACGGACACTTGTAAATCCGATGGGTTCAGATCTAGCTCGCTTTGGTCTAAAACAGCTTGTTTCGTTGTATTAAGCACTAGCACATGCTTTTCGCGCAGTTATGAGAGAAAAAGTTTTGAGGCCTATCACACGGACACTTGCAAAAAGCGATGTGTTCAGATCTAGCTCGTTTCGGTCTAAAACAGCTTGTCTCGTTGTATTAAGCACGAATACATGCTTTTCGCGCAGTTATCAGAGACAAAGTTTTGACGCGTATCACACGGACACTTGTAAATCCGATTGGTTCAGATCTAGCTCGCTTTGGTCTAAAACAGCTTGTTTCGTTGTATTAAGCACTAGAACATGCTTTTCGCGAACTTATGAGAGAAAAAGTTTTGACGCGTATCACCCGGACACTTGTAAAACCGATGTGTTCAGATTTAGCTCGTTTCGGTCTAAAACAGCTTGTTTCGTTGTTTTAAGAACGATTACATGCTTTTCGCGCAGTTATGAGAGAAAACGTTTTGACGGCTATCACACGGACACTTGTAAAACCGATGTGTTCAGATCAAACCCGTTTCGGTCTAAAACAGCTAGTTTCGTTGTATTAAGCACGAATACATGTTTTCGCGCAGTTATAAGAGAAAACGTTTTGACGCGTATCACACAGACACTTGTAAAACCGATGTGTTCAGATCTAGCTTGTTTTGGTATAAAACAGCTTGTTGCTTTGTATTAGGCACGAATACATGCTTTTCGCGCAGGTATGAAAGAAAAAGTTTTGGCGCCTATCACACGGACACTTGCAAAACCGATGTGTTTAGATCTAGCTTGTTTTGGTATAAAACAGCTTGTTTCTTTGTATTAGGCACGAATACATGCTTTTCGCGCAGGTATGAAAGAAAAAGTTTTCACGCGTATCACACGGACACTTGTAAAACCGATGTCTTCAGTTCTAGCTTGTTTTCGTATAAAACAGCTTGTTTCTTTGTATTAGGCACGATACATGCTTTTCGCGAACTTATGAGAGAAAAGGATTTGACGCGTATCACACGGACACTTGTAAAACCGATGTGTTCAGACTTAGCTTGTTTCGGTCTAAAACAGCTTGTTGCGCTGTATTAAGCACGAATACATGCTTGTCGCGTAGGTATGAGAGAAAACGTTTTGACGCCTATCACACGAACACTTGCAAAACCGATGTGTTTGGATCTAGCTCGTTTTGGTCTAAAAAAGCTTGTTTCGTTGTATTGAGCACGAATACATGCTTTTCGCGAACTTATGAGAGAAAAAGCTTTGACGCGTATCACACGGACACTTGTAAAACCGATGTGTTTACAATTAGCTCGTTTCGGTCTAAAACAGCTTGTTTCGTTGTTTTAAGATCGAATACATGCTTTTCGCGCCGTTTAGAGAGAAAAAGATTTGACGCATATCACACGGACACTTGTAAAATCGCTGTGTTCAGATCTAACTCGTTTCGGTCTAAAACAACTTGTTTCGTTGAATTAAGCACGAATACATGTTTTCGCGCAGTTATAAGAGAAAAACTTTTGACGCGTATCACATAGACACTTGTAAGACCGATGTGTTCAGATTTAGCTCGTTTCGGTCTAAAGCAGCTTGTCTCGTTGTATTAAGCACGAATACATGCTTTTCGCGCAGTTCATAACTTCAGAAAGAGTTTTCACGCGTATCACACGGACACTTGTAAAATCGAGGTGTTCAGATCTTGCTCGTTTTGGTCTAAAACAGCTTGTTTCGTTTATTAAGCACGAATACACGCTTTTCGCGAAGTTATGAGAGAAAAAGTTTTGACGCTTATCACACGGACACTTGTAAAACCGATGTGTTCAGATCTAGATCGTTTTGTCTAAAACAGCTTGCTTCGTTGTATTAAGCACGAATACATGCTTTTTGCGCAGTTATAAGAGAAAAAGTTTTGACGCGTATCACAGGGACACTTGTAAAACCGGTGTTCAGATTTAGCTCGTTTCGGTCTAAAACAGCCTGTCTCGTTGTATTAAGCACGAATACATGCTTTTCGCGCAGTTATTAGGGAAAACATTTTCACCCGTTTCACGTGGACACTTGTAAAATCGATGTGTTCAGATCTAGCTCGTTTTGGTCAAAAACAGCTTGTTTCGTTGTATTAGGCACGAATACATGCTTTTCGCGCAGTTATGAGAGAAAAGGTTTTGACGCGTATCACACGGACACTTGTAAAACCGATGAGTTCAGGTTTAGCTCGTTTCGGTCTAAAACAGCTTGTCTCGTTGTATTAAACACGAATACATGCTTTTCGCGCAGTTATGAGAGAAAAAGTTTTGACGCGTATCACACGGACACTTGTAAAACCGATCCGTTCAGATTTAGCTCGTTTCGGTCTAAAACAGCTTGTTTCGTTGTATTAAGCACGAATACATGCTTTTCGCGCACGTATGAAAGAAAAAGTTTTGACGCATATCACACGGACAGTTGTAAAACCGATGTGTTCAGATCTAGCTCGTTTTGGCCTAAAACAGCTTGTTTCGTTGTATTAAGCACGAATACATGCTTTTCGCAAACTTATGAGAGAAAAAGTTTTGACGCGTATCACACGGACACTTGTAAATCCGATGGGTTCAGATCTAGCTCGCTTTGGTCTAAAACAGCTTGTTTCGTTGTATTAAGCACTAGCACATGCTTTTCGCGCAGTTATGAGAGAAAATGTTTTGAGGCCTATCACACGGACACTTGCAAAAAGCGATGTGTTCAGATCTAGCTCGTTTCGGTCTAAAACAGCTTGTCTCGTTGTATTAAGCACGAATACATGCTTTTCGCGCAGTTATCAGAGACAAAGTTTTGACGCGTATCACACGGACACTTGTAAATCCGATGGGTTCAGATCTAGCTCGCTTTGGTCTAAAACAGCTTGTTTCGTTGTATTAAGCACTAGAACATGCTTTTCGCGAACTTATGAGAGAAAAGGATTTGACGCGTATCACACGGACACTTGTAAAACCGATGTGTTCATATCTAGCTCGTTTTGGTCTAAAAAAGCTTGTTTCGTTGTATTAAGCACGAATACATGCTTTTCGCGAACTTATGAGAGAAAAAGTTTTGACGCGTATCACCCGGACACTTGTAAAACCGATGTGTTCAGATTTAGCTCGTTTCGGTCTAAAACAGCTTGTTTCGTTGTTTTAAGAACGATTACATGCTTTTCGCGCAGTTATGAGAGAAAACGTTTTGACGGCTATCACACGGACACTTGTAAAACCGATGTGTTCAGATCAAACCCGTTTCGGTCTAAAACAGCTAGTTTCGTTGTATTAAGCACGAATACATGTTTTCGCGCAGTTATAATAGAAAAAGTTTTGACGCGTATCACATGGACACTTGTAAAACCGATGTGGTCAGATTTAGGTCGTTTCGGTCTAAAACAGCTTGCCTCGTTGTATTAAGCACGAATACATGCTTTTCGCGCAGTTCATAACTTCAGAAAAAGTTTTCACGCGTATCACACGGACAATTATAAAATCGAGGTGTTCAGATCTAGCTCGTTTTGGTCTAAAACAGCTTGTTTCGTTGTAATAAGCACGAATATATGCTTTTCGCGAACTTATGAGAGAAAAAGTATCGACGCGTATCACACGGACACTTGTAAAAGTGATGTGTTCAGATTTAGCTCATTTCGGTCTAAAAAAGCTTGTCTCATTGTATTAAGCACGAATACACGCTTTTCGCGAAGTTATGAGAGAAAAAGTTTTGACGCTTATCACACGGACACTTATAAAACCGATGTGTTCAGATCTAGATCGTTTTGTCTAAAACAGCTTGCTTCGTTGTATTAAGCACGAATACATGCTTTTTGCGCAGTTATAAGAGAAAAAGTTTTGACGCGTATCACAGGGACACTTGTAAACCGGTGTTCAGATTTAGCTCGTTTCGGTCTAAAACAGCCTGTCTCGTTGTATTAAGCACGAATACATGCTTTCGCGCAGTTATTAGGGAAAACATTTTCACGCGTATCACACGGACACTTGTAAAATCGATGTGTTCAGATCTAGCTCGTTTTGGTCAAAAACAGCTTGTTTCGTCGTATTAGGCACGAATACATGCTTTTCGCGCAGTTATGAGAGAAAACGTTTGACGCGTATCACACGGGCACTTGTAAAACCGATGTGTTCAGATCTAGCTCGTTTTGGTATAAAACAGCTTGTTTCTTTGTATTAGGCACGAATACATGATTTTCGCGCACGTATGAAAAAAAAGTTTTGACGCATATCACACGGACAGTTGTAAAACCGATGTGTTCAGATCTAGCTCGTTTTGGCCTAAAACAGCTTGTTTCGTTGTATTAAGCACGAATACATGCTTTTCGCAAACTTATGAGAGAAAAAGTTTTGACGCGTATCACACGGACACTTGTAAATCCGATGGGTTCAGATCTAGCTCGCTTTGGTCTAAAACAGCTTGTTTCGTTGTATTAAGCACTAGTACATGCTTTTCGCGCAGTTATGAGAGAAAAAGTTTTGACGCATATCACACGGACAGTTGTAAAACCGATGTGTTCAGATCTAGCTCGTTTCGGTCTAAAACAGCTTGTCTCGTTGTTTTAAGCACGAATACATGCTTTTCGCGCAGTTATCAGAGACAAAGTTTTGACGCGTATCACACAGACACTGGTAAATCCGATGGGTTCAGATCTAGCTCGCTTTGGTCTAAAACAGCTTGTTTCGTTGTATTAAGCACTAGAACATGCTTTTCGCGAACTTATGAGAGAAAAGGATTTGACGCGTATCACACGGACACTTGTAAAACCGATGTGTTCAGATTTAGCTTGTTTCGGTCTAAAACAGCTTGTTGCGCTGTATTAAGCACGAATACATGCTTGTCGCGTAGGTATGAGAGAAAACGTTTTGACGCCTATCACACGAACACTTGCAAAACCGATGTGTTTGGATCTAGCTCGTTTTGGTCTAAAACAGCTTGTTTCGTTGTATGAAGCACGAATACATGCTTTTCGCACATTTATAAGAGAAAACGTTCTGACGCGTATCACACAGACACTTGTAAAACCGATGTGTTCAGATCTAGCTTGTTTTGGTATAAAACAGCTTGTCGCTTTGTATTAGGCACGAATACATGCTTTTCGCGCAGGTATGAAAGAAAAAGTTTTGGCGCCTATCACACGGACACTTGCAAAACCGATGTGTTTAGATTTAGCTCGTTTCGGTCTAAAACAGCTTATTTCGTTGTTTTAAGCACGAATACACGCTTTTCGCGAAGTTATGAGAGAAAAATAATTGACGCGTATCACACGGACACTTGTAAAACCGATGTGCTCAGATCTAGCTCGTTTTGGTCGAAAACAGCTTGTTTCGTTGTATTAAGCACGAATACATGCTTTTCGCGAACTTATGAGCGAAAAAGTTTTGACGCGTATCACACGGACACTCGTAAAACCGATGTGTTCAGATTTAGCTAGTTTCGGTCTAAAACAGCTTGTTTCGTTGTTTTAAGAACGAATACATGCTTTTCGCGCAGTTATGACAGAAAACGTTTTGATGCCTATCACACGGACACTTGCAAAACCGATGTTTTTGGATCAAGCTCGTTTCGGTCTAAAACAGCCTGTCTCGTTGTTTTAAGCAAGAATACATGCTTTTCGCGAAGTTATTAGAGAAAAAGTTTTGACGCGTATCACAAGGACACTTGCAAAACCGATGTGTTTAGATTTAGCTCGTTTCGGTCTAAAACAGCTTATTTCGTTGTTTTAAGCACGAATACACGCTTATCGCGAAGTTATGAGAGACAAAGATTTGACGCGTATCACACGGACACTTGTAAAACCGATGTGGTCAGATCTAGCTCGTTTTGGTCTAAAACAGCTAGTTTCGTTGTATTAAGCACGAATACATGCTTTTCGCGAACTTATGAGAGAAAAAGTTTTGACGCGTATCACACAGACACTTCTAGAACCAATGTGTTCAAAATTAGCTCGTTTCGGTCTAAAACAGCTTGTTTCCTTGCTTTAAGAACGATTACATGCTTTTCGCGCAGTTATGAGAGAAAAAGTTTTGACACTTGTAAAACCGATCTGTTCAGATTTAGCTCGTCTCGGTCTAAAACAGCTTGTCTCGTCGTATTAAGCAAGAATACATGCTTTTCGCGCAGTTCATAACTTCAGAAAAAGTTTTCACGCGTATCACACGGACACTTGTAAAATCGACGTGTTGAGATCTACCTCATTTTGGTCTAAAACAGCTTGTTTCTTTGTATTAAGCACGAATATATCCTTTTCGCGCAGTTATGAGAGAAAAAGTTTTGACGCGTATCACACGGACACTTGTAAAACCGATGCGTTCAGATTTAGCTCGGTTCTGTCTAAAACAGCTTGTTTCGTTGCATTAATCACGAATACGTGCTTTTCGCGCAGGTATGAAAGAAAAAATTTTGAGGCCTATCACACGGACACTTGCAAAAAGCGATGTGTTCAGATCTAGCTCGTTTCGGTCTAAAACAGCTTGTCTCGTTGTATTAGGCACGAATACATGCTTTTTGCGCAGTTATAAGAGAAAAAGTTTTGACGCGTATCACAGAGACACTTGTAAAACTGGTGTTCAGATTTAGCTCGTTTCGGTCTAAAACAGCCTGTCTCGTTGTATTAAGCACAAATACATGCTTTTCGCGCAGTTATTAGGGAAAACGTTTTCACGCGTATCACACGGACACTTGTAAAATCGATGTGTTCAGATCTAGCTCGTTTTGGTCAAAAACAGCTTGTTTCGTTGTATTAGGCACGAATACATGCTTTTCGCGCAGTTATGAGAGAAAAGGTTTTGACGCGTATCACACGGACACTTGTAAAACCGATGTGTTCAGATTTAGCTCGTTTCGGTCTAAAACAGCTCGTCTCGTTGTATTAAACACGAATACATGCTTTTCGCGCAGTTATGAGAGAAAAAGTTTTGATGCGTATCACACGGACAGTTGTAAAACCGATCCGTTCAGATTTACCTCGTTTCGGTCTAAAACAGCTTGTTTCGTTGTTTTAAGAACGATTACATGCTTTTCGCGCAGTTATGAGAGAAAACGTTTTGACGGCTATCACACGGACACTTGTAAAACCGATGTGTTCAGATCAAACCCGTTTCGGTCTAAAACAGCTTGTTTCATTGTATTAAGCACGAATACATGTTTTCGCGCAGTTATAAGAGAAAAAGTTTTGACGCGTATCACATGGACACTTGTAAAACCGAGGTGTTCAGATTTAGGTCGGTTCGGTCTAAAACAGCTTGCCTCGTTGTATTAAGCACGAATACATGCTTTTCGCGCAGTTCATAACTTCAGAAAAAGTTTTCACGCGTATCACACGGACAATTATAAAATCGAGGTGTTCAGATCTAGCTCGTTTTGGTCTAAAACAGCTTGTTTCGTTGCATTAATCACGAATACATGCTTTTCGCGCAGGTATGAAAGAAAAAGTTTTGAAGCCTATCACATGGACACTTGCAAAACCGATGTTTAGAATTCCGTTTCGGTCTAAAACAGCTTGTCTCGTTTTAAGCAATACATGCTTTTCGCGATGTTATGAGAGAAAAAGTTTTGACGCGTATCAGAACGACACTTGCTAAACCGATGTGTTTATATTTAGCTCGTTTCGGTCTAAAGCAGCTTATTTCGTTGTTTTAAGCACGAATACACGCTTTTCGCGAAGTTATGAGAGAAAAAGTTTTGACGCGTATCACACGGACACTTGTAAAAGTGATGTATTCAGATTTAGCTCGTTTTGGTCAAAAACAGCTTGCTTCGTTGTATTAAGCACGAATACATGCTTTTCGCGCAAATATAGGAGAAAAAGTTTTGACGCGTATCACAGGGACACTTGTAAAACCGGTGTTCAGACTTAGGTCGTTGCGGTCTAAAACAGCTTGTCTCGTTGTATTAAGCACGAATACACGTTTTTCGCAATGTTATGAGAGAAAAAGATTTGACGCTTATCACACGGACACTTGTAAAACCGATGTGTTCAGATCTAGATCGTTTTGTCTAAAACAGCTTTCTTCGTTGTATTAAGCACGAATACATGCTTTTCGCGCAGTTATGAGAGAAAAGGTTTTGACGCGTATCACACGGACACTTGTAAAACCGATGTGTTCAGATTTAGCTCGTTTCGGTATAAAACAGCTTGTCTCGTTGTATTAAACACGAATACATGCTTTTCGCGCAGTTATGAGAGAAAAAGTTTTGATGCGTATCACACGAACACTTGTAAAACCGATCCGTTCGGATTTAGCTCGTTTCGGTCTAAAACAGCTTGTTTCGTTGTATTAAGCACGAATACATGCTTTTCGCGCAGGTATGAAAGAAAAAGTTTTGACGCATATCACACGGACACTTGTAAAACCGATGTGTTGAGATCTAGCTCGTTTTGGCCTAAAACAGCTTGTTTCGTTGTATTAAGCACGAATACATGCTTTTCGCAAACTTATCAGAGAAAACGTTTTTACGCGTATCACACGGACACTTGTAAATCCGATGAGTTCAGATCTAGCTTGTTTTCGTATAAAACAGCTTGTTTCTTTGTATTAGGCACGAATACATGCTTTTCGCGAACTTATGAGAGAAAAAGATTTGACGCGTATCACACGGACACTTGTAAAACCGATGTGTTCAGACTTAGCTCGTTTTGGTCTAAAACAGCTTGTTTCGTTGTATGAAGCACGAATACATGTTTTTCGCACAGTTATAAGAGAAAACGTTTTGACGCGTATCACACAGACACTTGTAAAACCGATGTGTTCAGATCTAGCTTGTTTTGGTATAAAACAGCTTGTTGCTTTGTATTAGCCACGAATACATGCTTTTCGCGCAGGTATGAAAGAAAAAGTTTTGGCGCCTATCACACGGACACTTGCAAAACCGATGTGTTTAGATCTAGCTTGTTTTGGTATAAAACAGCTTGTTTCTTTGTATTAGGCACGAATACATGCTTTTCGCGCAGGTATGAAAGAAAAAGTTTTCACGCGTATCACACGGACACTTGTAAAACCGATGTCTTCAGTTCTAGCTTGTTTTCGTATAAAACAGCTTGTTTCTTTGTATTAGGCACGATACATGCTTTTCGCGAACTTATGAGAGAAAAGGATTTGACGCGTATCACACGGACACTTGTAAAACCGATGTGTTCAGACTTAGCTTGTTTCGGTCTAAAACAGCTTGTTGCGCTGTATTAAGCACGAATACATGCTTGTCGCGTAGGTATGAGAGAAAACGTTTTGACGCCTATCACACGAACACTTGCAAAACCGATGTGTTTGGATCTAGCTCGTTTTGGTCTAAAACAGCTTGTTTCGTTGTATGAAGCACGAATACATGCTTTTCGCACAGTTATAAGAGGAAACGTTTTGACGCGTATCACACAGACACTTGTAAAACCGATGTGTTCAGATCTAGCTTGTTTTGGTATAAAACAGCTTGTTGCTTTGTATTAGGCACGAATACATGCTTTTCGCGCAGGTATGAAAGAAAAAGTTTTGGCGCCTATCACACGGACACTTGCAAAACCGATGTGTTTAGATTTAGCTCGTTTCGGTCTAAAACAGCTTATTTCGTTGTTTTAAGCACGAATACACGCTTTTCGCGAAGTTATGAGAGAAAAATATTTGACGCGTATCACACGGACACTTGTAAAACCGATTTGTTTAGATTTAGCTCGCTTCAGTCTAAAACAGCTTATTTCGTTGTTTTAGGCACGAATACACGCTTTTCGCGAAGTTATGAGAGAAAAAGGACGCGTATCACACGGACACTTCTAAACCAATGTGTTCAGATCTAGCTCGTTTTGGTCTAAAAAAGCTTGTTTCGTTGTATTGAGCACGAATACATGCTTTTCGCGAACTTATGAGAGAAAAAGCTTTGACGCGTATCACACGGACACTTGTAAAACCTATGTGTTTACAATTAGCTCGTTTCGGTCTAAAACAGCTTGTTTCGTTGTTTTAAGATCGAATACATGCTTTTCGCGCCGTTTAGAGAGAAAAAGATTTGACGCATATCACACGAACATTTGTAAAATCGCTGTGTTCAGATCTAACTCGTTTCGGTCTAAAACAACTTGTTTCGTTGAATTAAGCACGAATACATGTTTTCGCGCAGTTGTAAGAGAAAAACTTTTGACGCGTATCACATAGACACTTGTAAGACCGATGTGTTCAGATTTAGCTCGTTTCGGTCTAAAGCAGCTTGTCTCGTTGTATTAAGCACGAATACATGCTTTTCGCGCAGTTCATAACTTCAGAAAGAGTTTTCACGCGTATCACACGGACACTTGTAAAATCGAGGTGTTCAGATCTTGCTCGTTTTGGTCTAAAACAGCTTGTTTCGTTGTATTAAGCACGAATACACGCTTTTCGCGAAGTTATGAGAGAAAAAGTTTTGACGCTTATCACACGGACACTTGTAAAACCGATGTGTTCAGATCTAGATCGTTTTGTCTAAAACAGCTTGCTTCGTTGTATTAAGCACGAATACATGCTTTTTGCGCAGTTATAAGAGAAAAAGTTTTGACGCGTATCACACGGACACTTGTAAAACCGATGAGTTCAGGTTTAGCTCGTTTCGGTCTAAAACAGCTTGTCTCGTTGTATTAAACACGAATACATGCTTTTCGCGCAGTTATGAGAGAAAAAGTTTTGACGCGTATCACACGGACACTTGTAAAACCGATCCGTTCAGATTTAGCTCGTTTCGGTCTAAAACAGCTTATTTCGTTGTGTTAAGCACGAATACACGCTTTTCGCGAAGTTATGAAAGAAAAAGTTTTGACGCATATCACACGGACAGTTGTAAAACCGATGTGTTCAGATCTAGCTCGTTTTGGCCTAAAACAGCTTGTTTCGTTGTATTAAGCACGAATACATGCTTTTCGCAAACTTATGAGAGAAAAAGTTTTGACGCGTATCACACGGACACTTGTAAATCCGATGGGTTCAGATCTAGCTCGCTTTGGTCTAAAACAGCTTGTTTTGTTGTATTAAGCACTAGTACATGCTTTTCGCGCAGTTATGAGAGAAAAAGTTTTGAGGCCTATCACACGGACACTTGCAAAAAGCGATGTGTTCAGATCTAGCTCGTTTCGGTCTAAAACAGCTTGTCTCGTTGTATTAAGCACGAATACATGCTTTTCGCGCAGTTATCAGAGACAAAGTTTTGACGCGTATCACACGGACACTTGTAAATCCGATGGGTTCAGATCTAGCTCGCTTTGGTCTAAAACAGCTTGTTTCGTTGTATTAAGCACTAGAACATGCTTTTCGCGAACTTATGAGAGAAAAGGATTTGACGCGTATCACACGGACACTTGTAAAACCGATGTGTTCATATCTAGCTCGTTTTGGTCTAAAAAAGCTTGTTTCGTTGTATTAAGCACGAATACATGCTTTTCGCGAACTTATGAGAGAAAAAGTTTTGACGCGTATCACCCGGACACTTGTAAAACCGATGTGTTCAGATTTAGCTCGTTTCGGTCTAAAACAGCTTGTTTCGTTGTTTTAAGAACGATTACATGCTTTTCGCGCAGTTATGAGAGAAAACGTTTTGCCGGCTATCACACGGACACTTGTAAAACCGATGTGTTCAGATCAAACCCGTTTCGGTCTAAAACAGCTTGTTTCGTTGTATTAAGCACGAATACATGTTTTCGCGCAGTTATAAGAGAAAAAGTTTTGACGCGTATCACATGGACACTTGTAAAACCGATGTGTTCAGATTTAGGTCGTTTCGGTCTAAAACAGCTTGCCTCGTTGTATTAAGCACGAATACATGCTTTTCGCGCAGTTCATAACTTCAGAAAAAGTTTTCACGCGTATCACACGGACAATTATAAAATCGAGGTGTTCAGATCTAGCTCGTTTTGGTCTAAAACAGCTTGTTTCGTTGTAATAAGCACGAATATATGCTTTTCGCGAACTTATGAGAGAAAAAGTATCGACGCGTATCACACGGACACTTGTAAAAGTGATGTGTTCAGATTTAGCTCATTTCGGTCTAAAAAAGCTTGTCTCATTGTATTAAGCACGAATACATGCTTTTCGCGCAGTTATGAGAGAAAAAGTTTTTTCGCGTATCACACGGACACTTGTAAAACCAATGTGTTCAGATTTACCTCGCTTCTGTCTAAAACAGCTTGATTCGTTGCATTAATCACGAATACATGCTTTTCGCGCAGGTATGAAAGAAAAAGTTTTGAGGCCTATCACACGGGCACTTGCAAAACCGATGTTTAGAATTCCGTTTTGGTCTAAAACAGCTTGTCTCGTTTTAAGCAAGAATACATGCTTTTCGCGAAGTTATGAGAGAAAAAGTTTTGACGCGTATCACAAGGACACTTGCAAAACCGTTGTGTTTAGATTTAGCTCGTTTCGGTGTAAAACAGCTTATTTCGTTGTTTAAAGCACGAATACACGCTTTCCGCGAAGTTATGAGAGAAAAAGATTTGACGCGTATCACACGGACACTTGTAAAACCGATGTGGTCAGATCTAGCTCGTTTTGGTCTAAAACAGCTAGTTTCGTTGTATTAAGCACGAATACATGCTTTTCGCGAACTTATGAGAAAAAGTTTTGACGCGTATCTCACAGACACTTCTAAAACCAATGTGTTCAAAATTAGCTCGTTTCGGTCTAAAACAGCTTGTTTCGTTGCTTTAAGAACGATTACATGCTTTTCGCGCAGTTATGAGAGAAAAAGTTTTGACGCCTATCACACGGACACTTGTAAAACCGATGTGTTCAAATATAACTCGTCTCGGTCTAAAACAGCTTGTTTCGTTGTATTAAGCACGAATACATGTTTTCGCGCAGTTATAAGAGAAAAAGTTTTGACACTTGTAAAACCGATCTGTTCAGATTTAGCTCGTCTCGGTCTAAAACAGCTTGTCTCGTCGTATTAAGCACGAATACATGCTTTTCGCGCAGTTCATAACTTCAGAAACAGTTTTCACGCGTATCACACGGACACTTGTAAAATCAAGGTGTTCAGATCTTGCTCGTTTTGGTCTAAAACAGCTTGTTTCGTTGTATGAAGCACGAATACACGCTTTTCGCGAAGTTATGAGAGAAAAAGTTTTGACGCTTATCACACGGACACTTGTAAAACCGATGTGTTCAGATCTAGATCGTTTTGTCTAAAACAGCTTGCTTCGTTGTATTAAGCACGAATACATGCTTTTTGCGCAGTTATAAGAGAAAAAGTTTTGACGCGTATCACAGGGACACTTGTAAACCGGTGTTCAGATTTAGCTCGTTTCGGTCTAAAACAGCCTGTCTCGTTGTATTAAGAACGAATACATGCTTTTCGCGCAGTTATTAGGGAAAACATTTTCACGCGTATCACACGGACACTTGTAAAATCGATGTGTTCAGATCTAGCTCGTTTTGGTCAAAAACAGCTTGTTTCGTTGTATTAGGCACGAATACATGCTTTTCGCGCAGTTATGAGAGAAAACGTTTGACGCGTATCACACGGGCACTTGTAAAACCGATGTGTTCAGATCTAGCTCGTTTTGGTATAAAACAGCTTGTTTCTTTGTATTAGGCACGAATACATGATTTTCGCGCACGTATGAAAAAAAAGTTTTGACGCATATCACACGGACAGTTGTAAAACCGATGTGTTCAGATCTAGCTCGTTTTGGCCTAAAACAGCTTGTTTCGTTGTATTAAGCACGAATACATGCTTTTCGCAAACTTATGAGAGAAAAAGTTTTGACGCGTATCACACGGACACTTGTAAATCCGATGGGTTCAGATCTAGCTCGCTTTGGTCTAAAACAGCTTGTTTCGTTGTATTAAGCACTAGTACATGCTTTTCGCGCAGTTATGAGAGAAAAAGTTTTGACGCATATCACACGGACAGTTGTAAAACCGATGTGTTCAGATCTAGCTCGTTTCGGTCTAAAACAGCTTGTCTCGTTGTTTTAAGCACGAATACATGCTTTTCGCGCAGTTATCAGAGAAAGTTTTGACGCGTATCACACAGACACTTGTAAATCCGATGGGTTCAGATCTAGCTCGCTTTGGTCTAAAACAGCTTGTTTCGTTGTATTAAGCACTAGAACATGCTTTTCGCGAACTTATGAGAGAAAAGGATTTGACGCGTATCACACGGACACTTGTAAAACCGATGTGTTCAGATTTAGCTTGTTTCGGTCTAAAACAGCTTGTTGCGCTGTATTAAGCACGAATACATGCTTGTCGCGTAGGTATGAGAGAAAACGTTTTGACGCCTATCACACGAACACTTGTAAAACCGATGTGTTTGGATCTAGCTCGTTTTGGTCTAAAACAGCTTGTTTCGTTGTATGAAGCACGAATACATGCTTTTCGCACATTTATAAGAGAAAACGTTCTGACGCGTATCACACAGACACTTGTAAAACCGATGTGTTCAGATCTAGCTTGTTTTGGTATAAAACAACTTGTCGCTTTGTATTAGGCACGAATACATGCTTTTCGCGCAGGTATGAAAGAAAAAGTTTTGGCGCCTATCACACGGACACTTGCAAAACCGATGTGTTTAGATTTAGCTCGTTTCGGTCTAAAACAGCTTATTTCGTTCTTTTAAGCACGAATACACGCTTTTCGCGAAGTTATGAGAGAAAAATAATTGACGCGTATCACACGGACACTTGTAAAACCGATGTGCTCAGATCTAGCTCGTTTTGGTCGAAAACAGCTTGTTTCGTTGTATTAAGCACGAATACATGCTTTTCGCGAACTTATGAGCGAAAAAGTTTTGACGCGTATCACACGGACACTTGTAAAACCGATGTGTTCAGATTTAGCTAGTTTCGGTCTAAAACAGCTTGTTTCGTTGTTTTAAGAACGAATACATGCTTTTCGCGCAGTTATGACAGAAAACGTTTTGACGCCTATCACACGGACACTTGCAAAACCGATGTTTTTGGATCAAGCCCGTTTTGGTCTAAAACAGCTTGCTTCGTTGTATTAAGCACGAATACATGCTTTTTGCGCAGTTATAAGAGAAAAAGTGTTGACGCGTATCACAGGGACACTTGTAAAACCGGTGTCCAGATTTAGCTCCTTTCGGTCTAAAACAGCCTGTCTCGTTGTATTAAGCACGAATACATGCTTTTCGCGCAGTTATTAGGGAAAACATTTTCACGCGTATCACACGGACACTTGTAAAATCGATGTGTTCAGATCTAGCTCGTTTTGGTCAAAAACAGCTTGTTTCGTTGTATGAAGCACGAATACAAGCTTTTCGCGCAGTTATAAGAGAAAACGTTTGACGCGTATCACACGGGCACTTGTAAAACCGATGTGTTCAGATCTAGCTTGTTTTGGTATAAAACAGCTTGTTTCTTTGTATTAGGCACGAATATATGCTTTTCGCGCAGGTATGAAAGAAAACGTTTTGACGCCTATCACACAGACACTTGCAAAAGCGATGTTTAGATCTAGCTCCTTTCGGTATAAAACAGCTTGTCTCGTTTTAAGCAAGAATACATGCTTTTCGCGAAGTTATGAGAGAAAAAATTTTGACGCGTATCACACGGACATTTGTAAAACCGATGTGTTCAAATATAACTCGTCTCGGTCTAAAACAGCTTGTTTCGTTGTATTAAGCACGAATACATGTTTTCGCGCAGTTATAAGAGAAAAAGTTTTGACACTTGTAAAACCGATCTGTTCAGATTTAGCTCGTCTCGGTCTAAAACAGCTTGTCTCGTCGTATTAAGCACGAATACATGCTTTTCGCGCAGTTCATAACTTCAGAAACAGTTTTCACGCGTATCACACGGACACTTGTAAAATCAAGGTGTTCAGATCTTGCTCGTTTTGGTCTAAAACAGCTTGTTTCGTTGTATGAAGCACGAATACACGCTTTTCGCGAAGTTATGAGAGAAAAAGTTTTGACGCTTATCACACGGACACTTGTAAAACCGATGTGTTCAGATCTAGATCGTTTTGTCTAAAACAGCTTGCTTCGTTGTATTAAGCACGAATACATGCTTTTTGCGCAGTTATAAGAGAAAAAGTTTTGACGCGTATCACAGGGACACTTGTAAACCGGTGTTCAGATTTAGCTCGTTTCGGTCTAAAACAGCCTGTCTCGTTGTAATAAGCACGAATACATGCTTTTCGCGCAGTTATTAGGGAAAACATTTTCACGCGTATCACACGGACACTTGTAAAATCGATGTGTTCAGATCTAGCTCGTTTTGGTCAAAAACAGCTTGTTTCGTTGTATTAGGCACGAATACATGCTTTTCGCGCAGTTATGAGAGAAAACGTTTGACGCGTATCACACGGGCACTTGTAAAACCGATGTGTTCAGATCTAGCTTGTTTCTTTGTATTAGGCACGAATACATGATTTTCGCGCACGTATGAAAAAAAAGTTTTGACGCATATCACACGGACAGTTGTAAAACCGATGTGTTCAGATCTAGCTCGTTTTGGCCTAAAACAGCTTGTTTCGTTGTATTAAGCACGAATACATGCTTTTCGCAAACTTATGAGAGAAAAAGTTTTGACGCGTATCACACGGACACTTGTAAATCCGATGGGTTCAGATCTAGCTCGCTTTGGTCTAAAACAGCTTGTTTCGTTGTATTAAGCACTAGTACATGCTTTTCGCGCAGTTATGAGAGAAAAAGTTTTGACGCATATCACACGGACAGTTGTAAAACCGATGTGTTCAGATCTAGCTCGTTTCGGTCTAAAACAGCTTGTCTCGTTGTTTTAAGCACGAATACATGCTTTTCGCGCAGTTATCAGAGAAAGTTTTGACGCGTATCACACAGACACTTGTAAATCCGATGGGTTCAGATCTAGCTCGCTTTGGTCTAAAACAGCTTGTTTCGTTGTATTAAGCACTAGAACATGCTTTTCGCGAACTTATGAGAGAAAAGGATTTGATGCGTATCACACGGACACTTGTAAAACCGATGTGTTCAGATTTAGCTTGTTTCGGTCTAAAACAGCTTGTTGCGCTGTATTAAGCACGAATACATCTTGTCGCGTAGGTATGAGAGAAAACGTTTTGACGCCTATCACACGAACACTTGTAAAACCGATGTGTTGGGATCTAGCTCGTTTTGGTCTAAAACAGCTTGTTTCGTTGTATGAAGCACGAATACATGCTTTTCGCACATTTATAAGAGAAAACGTTTTGACGCGTATCACACAGACACTTGTAAAACCGATGTGTTCAGATCTAGCTTGTTTTGGTATAAAACAGCATGTTGCTTTGTATTAGGCACAAATACATGCTTTTCGCGCAGGTATGAAAGAAAAAGTTTTGGCGCCTATCACACGGACACTTGCAAAACCGATGTGTTTAGATTTAGCTCGTTTCGGTCTAAAACAGCTTATTTCGTTGTTTTAGGCACGAATACACGCTTTTCGCGAAGTTATGAGAGAAAAATATTTGACGCGTATCACACGGACACTTGTAAAACCGATGTGCTCAGATCTAGCTCGTTTTGGTCGAAAACAGCTTGTTTCGTTGTATTAAGCACGAATACATGCTTTTCGCGAACTTATGAGCGAAAAAGTTTTGACGCGTATCACACGGACACTTGTAAAACCGATGTGTTCAGATTTAGCTAGTTTCGGTCTAAAACAGCTTGTTTCGTTGTTTTAAGAACGAATACATGCTTTTCGCGCAGTTATGAGAGAAAACGTTTTGACGCCTATCACACGGACACTTGCAAAACCGATGTTTTTGGATCAAGCCCGTTTTGGTCTAAAACAGCTTGCTTCGTTGTATTAAGCACGAATACATGCTTTTTGCGCAGTTATAAGAGAAAAAGTGTTGACGCGTATCACAGGGACACTTGTAAAACCGGTGTCCAGATTTAGCTCGTTTCGGTCTAAAACAGCCTGTCTCGTTGTATTAAGCACGAATACATGCTTTTCGCGCAGTTATTAGGGAAAACATTTTCACGCGTATCACACGGACACTTGTAAAATCGATGTGTTCAGATCTAGCTCGTTTTGGTCAAAAACAGCTTGTTTCGTTGTATGAAGCACGAATACAAGCTTTTCGCGCAGTTATAAGAGAAAACGTTTGACGCGTATCACACGGGCACTTGTAAAACCGATGTGTTCAGATCTAGCTTGTTTTGGTATAAAACAGCTTGTTTCTTTGTATTAGGCACGAATACATGCTTTTCGCGCAGGTATGAAAGAAAACGTTTTGACGCCTATCACACAGACACTTGCAAAACCGATGTTTAGATCTAGCTCCTTTCGGTATAAAACAGCTTGTCTCGTTTTAAGCAAGAATACTTGCTTTTCGCGAAGTTATGAGAGAAAAAATTTTGACGCGTATCACACGGACGCTTGTAAAACCGATGTGTTCAGATCTAGCTCGTTTTGGTATAAAACAGCTTGTTTCTTTGTATTAGCCACGAATACATGCTTTTCGCGCAGGTATGAAAGAAAAAGTTTTGACGCCTATCACACGGACACTTGCAAAACCGATGTTTAGATCTAGCTCGTTTCGGTATAAAACAGTTTGTCTCGTTTTAAGCAAGAATACATGCTTTTCGCGAAGTTATGAGAGAAAAAATTTTGACGCGTATCACACGGACACTTGTAAAACCGATGTGTTCATATCTAGCTCGTTTTGGTCTAAAACAGCTTGTTTCGTTGTATTAAGCACGAATACATGCTTTTCGCGAACTTATGAGAGAAAAAGTTTTGACGCGTATCACCCGGACACTTGTAAAACCGATGTGTTCAGATTTAGCTCGTTTCGGTCTAAAACAGCTTGTTTCGTTGTTTTAAGAACGATTACATGCTTTTCGCGCAGTTATGAGAGAAAACGTTTTGACGGCTATCACACGGACACTTGTAAAACCGATGTGTTCAGATCAAACCCGTTTCGGTCTAAAACAGCTTCTTTCGTTGTATTAAGCACGAATACATGTTTTCGCGCAGTTATAAGAGAAAAAGTTTTGACGCGTATCACATGGACACTTGTAAAACCGATGTGTTCAGATTTAGCTCGTTTCGGTCTAAAACAGCTTGCCTCGTTGTATTAAGCACGAATACATGCTTTTCGCGCAGTTCATAACTTCAGAAAAAGTTTTCACGCGTATCACACGGACAATTATAAAATCGAGGTGTTCAGATCTAGCTCGCTTTGGTCTAAAACAGCTTGTTTCGTTGTAATAAGCACGAATATATGCTTTTCGCGAACTTATGAGAGAAAAAGTATCGACGCGTATCACACGGACACTTGTAAAAGTGATGTGTTCAGATTTAGCTCATTTCGGTCTAAAACAGCTTGTCTCATTGTATTAAGCACGAATACATGCTTTTCGCGCAGTTACGAGAGAAAAAGTTTTTTCGCGTATCACACGGACACTTGTAAAACCAATGTGTTCAGATTTAGCTCGTTTCTGTCTAAAACAACTTGTTTCGTTGCATTATTCACGAATACATGCTTTTCGCGCAGGTATGAAAGAAAAAGTTTTGAGGCCTATCACACGGGCACCTGCAAAACCGATGTTTAGAATTCCGTTTCGGTCTAAAACATCTTGTCTCGTTTTAAGCAAGAATACATGCTTTTCGCGAAGTTATGAGAGAAAACGTTTTGACGCGTATCACAAGGACACTTGCAAAACCGATGTGTTTAGATTTAGCTCGTTTCGGTCTAAAACAGCTTGTTTCGTTGTTTTAAGAACGAATACATGCTTTTCGCGCAGTTATGACAGAAAACGTTTTGACGCCTATCACACGGACACTTGCAAAACCGATGTTTTTGGATCAAGCCCGTTTTGGTCTAAAACAGCTTGCTTCGTTGTATTAAGCACGAATACATGCTTTTTGCGCAGTTATAAGAGAAAAAGTGTTGACGCGTATCACAGGGACACTTGTAAAACCGGTGTCCAGATTTAGCTCGTTTCGGTCTAAAACAGCCTGTCTCGTTGTATTAAGCACGAATACATGCTTTTCGCGCAGTTATTAGGGAAAACATTTTCACGCGTATCACACGGACACTTGTAAAATCGATGTGTTCAGATCTAGCTCGTTTTGGTCAAAAACAGCTTGTTTCGTTGTATGAAGCACGAATACAAGCTTTTCGCGCAGTTATAAGAGAAAACGTTTGACGCGTATCACACGGGCACTTGTAAAACCGATGTGTTCAGATCTAGCTTGTTTTGGTATAAAACAGCTTGTTTCTTTGTATTAGGCACGAATATATGCTTTTCGCGCAGGTATGAAAGAAAACGTTTTGACGCCTATCACACAGACACTTGCAAAAGCGATGTCTAGATCTAGCTCCTTTCGGTATAAAACAGCTTGTCTTGTTTTAAGCAAGAATACATGCTTTTCGCGAAGTTATGAGAGAAAAAATTTTGACGCGTATCACACGGACACTTGTAAAACCGATGTGTTCAAATATAACTCGTCTCGGTCTAAAACAGCTTGTTTCGTTGTATTAAGCACGAATACATGTTTTCGCGCAGTTATAAGAGAAAAAGTTTTGACACTTGTAAAACCGATCTGTTCAGATTTAGCTCGTCTCGGTCTAAAACAGCTTGTCTCGTCGTATTAAGCACGAATACATGCTTTTCGCGCAGTTCATAACTTCAGAAACAGTTTTCACGCGTATCACACGGACACTTGTAAAATCAAGGTGTTCAGATCTTGCTCGTTTTGGTCTAAAACAGCTTGTTTCGTTGTATGAAGCACGAATACACGCTTTTCGCGAAGTTATGAGAGAAAAAGTTTTGACGCTTATCACACGGACACTTGTAAAACCGATGTGTTCAGATCTAGATCGTTTTGTCTAAAACAGCTTGCTTCGTTGTATTAAGCACGAATACATGCTTTTTGCGCAGTTATAAGAGAAAAAGTTTTGACGCGTATCACAGGGACACTTGTAAACCGGTGTTCAGATTTAGCTCGTTTCGGTCTAAAACAGCCTGTCTCGTTGTATTAAGCACGAATACATGCTTTTCGCGCAGTTATTAGGGAAAACATTTTCACGCGTATCACACGGACACTTGTAAAATCGATGTGTTCAGATCTAGCTCGTTTTGGTCAAAAACAGCTTGTTTCGTTGTAGTAGGCACGAATACATGCTTTTCGCGCAGTTATGAGAGAAAACGTTTGACGCGTATCACACGGGCACTTGTAAAACCGATGTGTTCAGATCTAGCTCGTTTTGGTATAAAACAGCTTGTTTCTTTGTATTAGGCACGAATACATGATTTTCGCGCACGTATGAAAAAAAAGTTTTGACGCATATCACACGGACAGTTGTAAAACCGATGTGTTCAGATCTAGCTCGTTTTGACCTAAAACAGCTTGTTTCGTTGTATTAAGCACGAATACATGCTTTTCGCAAACTTATGAGAGAAAAAGTTTTGACGCGTATCACACGGACACTTGTAAATCCGATGGGTTCAGATCTAGCTCGCTTTGGTCTAAAACAGCTTGTTTCGTTGTATTAAGCACTAGTACACGCTTTTCGCGCAGTTATGAGAGAAAAAGTTTTGACGCATATCACACGGACAGTTGTAAAACCGATGTGTTCAGATCTAGCTCGTTTCGGTCTAAAACAGCTTGTCTCGTTGTTTTAAGCACGAATACATGCTTTTCGCGCAGTTATCAGAGAAAGTTTTGACGCGTATCACACAGACACTTGTAAATCCGATGGGTTCAGATCTAGCACGCTTTGGTCTAAAACAGCTTGTTTCGTTGTATTAAGCACTAGAACATGCTTTTCGCGAACTTATGAGAGAAAAGGATTTGACGCGTATCACACGGACACTTGTAAAACCGATGTGTTCAGATTTAGCTTGTTTCGGTCTAAAACAGCTTGTTGCGCTGTATTAAGCACGAATACATGCTTGTCGCGTAGGTATGAGAGAAAACGTTTTGACGCCTATCACACGAACACTTGTAAAACCGATGTGTTGGGATCTAGCTCGTTTTGGTCTAAAACAGCTTGTTTCGTTGTATGAAGCACGAATACATGCTTTTCGCACATTTATAAGAGAAAACGTTTTGACGCGTATCACACAGACACTTGTAAAACCGATGTGTTCAGATCTAGCTTGTTTTGGTATAAAACAGCATGTTGCTTTGTATTAGGCACAAATACATGCTTTTCGCGCAGGTATGAAAGAAAAAGTTTTGGCGCCTATCACACGGACACTTGCAAAACCGATGTGTTTAGATTTAGCTCGTTTCGGTCTAAAACAGCTTATTTCGTTGTTTTAGGCACGAATACACGCTTTTCGCGAAGTTATGAGAGAAAAATATTTGACGCGTATCACACGGACACTTGTAAAACCGATGTGCTCAGATCTAGCTCGTTTTGGTCGAAAACAGCTTGTTTCGTTGTATTAAGCACGAATACATGCTTTTCGCGAACTTATGAGCGAAAAAGTTTTGACGCGTATCACACGGACACTTGTAAAACCGATGTGTTCAGATTTAGCTAGTTTCGGTCTAAAACAGCTTGTTTCGTTGTTTTAAGAACGAATACATGCTTTTCGCGCAGTTATGAGAGAAAACGTTTTGACGCCTATCACACGGACACTTGCAAAACCGATGTTTTTGGATCAAGCCCGTTTTGGTCTAAAACAGCTTGCTTCGTTGTATTAAGCACGAATACATGCTTTTTGCGCAGTTATAAGAGAAAAAGTGTTGACGCGTATCACAGGGACACTTGTAAAACCGGTGTCCAGATTTAGCTCGTTTCGGTCTAAAACAGCCTGTCTCGTTGTATTAAGCACGAATACATGCTTTTCGCGCAGTTATTAGGGAAAACATTTTCACGCGTATCACACGGACACTTGTAAAATCGATGTGTTCAGATCTAGCTCGTTTTGGTCAAAAACAGCTTGTTTCGTTGTATGAAGCACGAATACAAGCTTTTCGCGCAGTTATAAGAGAAAACGTTTGACGCGTATCACACGGGCACTTGTAAAACCGATGTGTTCAGATCTAGCTTGTTTTGGTATAAAACAGCTTGTTTCTTTGTATTAGGCACGAATACATTCTTTTCGCGCAGGTATGAAAGAAAACGTTTTGACGCCCATCACACAGACACTTGCAAAACCGATGTTTAGATCTAGCTCCTTTCGGTATAAAACAGCTTGTCTCGTTTTAAGCAAGAATACATGCTTTTCGCGAAGTTATGAGAGAAAAAATTTTGACGCGTATCACACGGACACTTGTAAAACCGATGTGTTCAGATCTAGCTCGTTTTGGTATAAAACAGCTTGTTTCTTTGTATTAGCCACGAATACATGCTTTTCGCGCAGGTATGAAAGAAAAAGTTTTGACGCCTATCACACGGACACTTGCAAAACCGATGTTTAGATCTAGCTCGTTTCGGTATAAAACAGTTTGTCTCGTTTTAAGCAAGAATACATGCTTTTCGCGAAGTTATGAGAGAAAAAATTTTGACGCGTATCACACGGACACTTGTAAAACCGATGTGTTCATATCTAGCTCGTTTTGGTCTAAAACAGCTTGTTTCGTTGTATTAAGCACGAATACATGCTTTTCGCGAACTTATGAGAGAAAAAGTTTTGACGCGTATCACCCGGACACTTGTAAAACCGATGTGTTCAGATTTAGCTCGTTTCGGTCTAAAACAGCTTGTTTCGTTGTTTTAAGAACGATTACATGCTTTTCGCGCAGTTATGAGAGAAAACGTTTTGACGGCTATCACACGGACACTTGTAAAACCGATGTGTTCAGATCAAACCCGTTTCGGTCTAAAACAGCTTCTTTCGTTGTATTAAGCACGAATACATGTTTTCGCGCAGTTATAAGAGAAAAAGTTTTGACGCGTATCACATGGACACTTGTAAAACCGATGTGTTCAGATTTAGCTCGTTTCGGTCTAAAACAGCTTGCCTCGTTGTATTAAGCACGAATACATGCTTTTCGCGCAGTTCATAACTTCAGAAATAGTTTTCACGCGTATCACACGGACAATTATAAAATCGAGGTGTTCAGATCTAGCTCGCTTTGGTCTAAAACAGCTTGTTTCGTTGTAATAAGCACGAATATATGCTTTTCGCGAACTTATGAGAGAAAAAGTATCGACGCGTATCACACGGACACTTGTAAAAGTGATGTGTTCAGATTTAGCTCATTTCGGTCTAAAACAGCTTGTCTCATTGTATTAAGCACGAATACATGCTTTTCGCGCAGTTACGAGAGAAAAAGTTTTTTCGCGTATCACACGGACACTTGTAAAACCAATGTGTTCAGATTTAGCTCGTTTCTGTCTAAAACAACTTGTTTCGTTGCATTAATCACGAATACATGCTTTTCGCGCAGGTATGAAAGAAAAAGTTTTGAGGCCTATCACACGGGCACCTGCAAAACCGATGTTTAGAATTCCGTTTCGGTCTAAAACATCTTGTCTCGTTTTAAGCAAGAATACATGCTTTTCGCGAAGTTATGAGAGAAAACGTTTTGACGCGTATCACAAGGACACTTGCAAAACCGATGTGTTTAGATTTAGCTCGTTTCGGTCTAAAACAGCTTATTTCGTTGTTTTAAGCACGAATACACGCTTTTCGCGAAGTTATGAGAGAAAAAGATTTGACGCGTATCACACGGACACTTGTAAAACCGATGTGGTCAGATCTAGCTCGTTTTGGTCTAAAACAGCTAGTTTCGTTGTATTAAGCACGAATACATGCTTTTCGCGAACTTATGAGAGAAAAAGTTTTGACGCGTATCACACAGACACTTCTAAAACCAATGTGTTCAAAATTAGCTCGTTTCGGTCTAAAACAGCTTGTTTCGTTGCTTTAAGAACGATTACATGCTTTTCGCGCAGTTATGAGAGAAAAAGTTTTGACGCCTATCACACGGACACTTGTAAAACCGATGTGTTCAAATATAACTCGTCTCGGTCTAAAACAGCTTGTTTCGTTGTATTAAGCACGAATACATGCTTTTCGCGCAGTTATCAGAGACAAAGTTTTGACGCGTATCACACGGACACTTGTAAATCCGATGGGTTCAGATCTAGCTCGCTTTGGTCTAAAACAGCTTGTTTCGTTGTATTAAGGACTAGAACATGCTTTTCGCGAACTTATGAGAGAAAAGGATTTGACGCGTATCACACGGACACTTGTAAAACCGATGTGTTCAGATTTAGCTTGTTTCGGTCTAAAACAGCTTGTTGCGCTGTTTTAAGCACGAATACATGCTTGTCGCGTAGGTATGAGAGAAAACGTTTTGACGCCTATCACACGAACACTTGCAAAACCGATGTGTTTGGATCTAGCTCGTTTTGGTCTAAAACAGCTTGTTTCGTTGTATGAAGCACGAATACTTGCTTTTCGAACATTTATAAGAGAAAACGTTTTGACGCGTATCACACAGACACTTGTAAAACCGATGTGTTCAGATCTAGCTTGTTTTGGTATAAAACAGCTTGTTGCTTTGTATTAGGCACGAATACATGCTTTTCGCGCAGGTATGAAAGAAAAAGTTTTGGCGCCTATCACACGGACACTTGCAAAACCGATGTGTTTAGATTTAGCTCGTTTCGGTCTAAAACAGCTTATTTCGTTGTTTCAAGCACGAATACACGCTTTTCGCGAAGTTATGAGAGAAAAATATTTGACGCGTATCACACGGACACTTGTAAAACCGATGTGCTCAGATCTAGCTTGTTTTGGTCGAAAACAGCTTGTTTCGTTGTATTAAGCACGAATACATGCTTTTCGCGAAATTATGAGAGAAAAAATTTTGACGCGTATCACACGGACACTTGTAAAACCGATGTGTTCATATCTAGCTCGTTTGGGTCTAAAACAGCTTGTTTCGTTGTTTTCAGAACGATTACATGCTTTTCGCGCAGTTATGAGAGAAAACGTTTTGACGGCTATCACACGGACACTTGTAAAACCGATGTGTTCAGATCAAACCCGTTTCGGTCTAAAACAGCTTGTTTCGTTGTATTAAGCACGAATACATGTTTTCGCGCAGTTATAAGAGAAAAAGTTTTGACGCGTATCACATGGACACTTGTAAAACCGATGTGTTCAGATTTAGGTCGTTTCGGTCTAAAACAGCTTGCCTCGTTGTATTAAGCACGAATACATGCTTTTCGCGCAGTTCATAACTTCAGAAAAAGTTTTCACGCGTATCACACGGACAATTATAAAATCGAGGTGTTCAGATCTAGCTCGTTTTGGTCTAAAACAGCTTGTTTCGTTGTAATAAGCACGAATATATGCTTTTCGCGAACTTATGAGAGAAAAAGTATCGACGCGTATCACACGGACACTTGTAAAAGTGATGTGTTCCGATTTAGCTCATTTCGGTCTAAAACAGCTTGTCTCATTGTATTAAGCACGAATACATCCTTTTCGCGCAGTTATGAGAGAAAAAGTTTTTTTCGCGTATCACACGGACACTTGTAAAACCAATGTGTTCAGATTTAGCTCGTTACTGTCTAAAACAGCTTGTTTCGTTGCATTAATCACGAATACATGCTTTTCGCGCAGGTATGAAAGAAAAAGATTTGAGGCCTATCACACGGGCACTTGCAAAACCGATGTTTAGAATTCCGTTTCGGTCTAAAACAGTTTGTCTCGTTTCAAGCAAGAATACATGCTTTTCGCGAAGTTATGAGAGAAAAAGTTTTGACGCGTATCACAAGACACTTGCAAAACCGATGTGTTTAGATTTAGCTCGTTTCGGTCTAAAACAGCTTATTTCGTTGTTTTAAGCACGAATACACGCTTTTCGCGAAGTTATGAGAGAAAAAGATTTGACGCGTATCACACGGACACTTGTAAAACCGATGTGGTCAGATCTAGCTCGTTTTGGTCTAAAACAGCTAGTTTCGTTGTATAAAGCACGAATACATGCTTTTCGCGAACTTATGAGAGAAAAAGTTTTGAAGCGTATCACACAGACACTTCTAAAACCAATGTGTTCAAAATTAGCTCGTTTCGGTCTAAAACAGCTTGTTTCGTTGCTTTAAGAACGATTACATGCTTTTCGCGCAGTTATGAGAGAAAAAGTTTTGACGCCTATCACACGGACACTTGTAAAACCGATGTGTTTAAATATAACTCGTCTCGGTCTAAAACAGCTTGTTTCGTTGTATTAAGCACGAATACATGTTTTCGCGCAGTTATAAGAGAAAAAGTTTTGACACTTGTAAAACCGATCTGTTCAGATTTAGCTCGTCTCGGTCTAAAACAGCCTGTCTCGTTGTTTTAAGCACGAATACATGCTTTTCGTGCAGTTATTAGGGAAAACATTTTCACGCGTATCACACGGACACTTGTAAAATCAAGGTGTTCAGATCTTGCTCGTTTTGGTCTAAAACAGCTTGTTTCGTTGTATTAAGCACGAATACACGCTTTTCGCGAAGTTATGAGAGAAAAAGTTTTGACGCTTATCACACGGACACTTGTAAAACCGATGTGTTCAGATCTAGATCGTTTTGTCTAAAACAGCTTGCTTCGTTGTATTAGGCACGAATACATGCTTTTTGCGCAGTTTTAAGAGAAAAAGTTTTGACGCGTATCACAGGGACACTTGTAAAACCGGTGTTCAGATTTAGCTCGTTTTGGTCTAAAACAGCCTGTCTCGTTATATTAAGCACGAATACATGCTTTTCGCGCAGTTATTAGGGAAAACATTTTCACGCGTATCACACGGACACTTGTAAAATCGATGTGTTCAGATCTAGCTCGTTTTGGTCAAAAACAGCTTGTTTCGTTGTATTAGGCACGAATACATGCTTTTCGCGCAGTTATGAGAGAAAACGTTTGACGCGTATCACACGGGCACTTGTAAAACCGATGTGTTCAGATCTAGCTCGTTTTGGTATAAAACAGCTTGTTTCTTTGTATTAGGCACGAATACATGCTTTTCGCGCACGTATGAAAGAAAAAGTTTTGACGCATATCACACGGACAGTTGTAAAACCGATGTGTTCAGATCTAGCTCGTTTTGGCCTAAAACAGCTTGTTTCGTTGTATTAAGCACGAATACATGCTTTTCGCAAACTTATGAGAGAAAAAGTTTTGACGCGTATCACACGGACACTTGTAAATCCGATGGGTTCAGATCTAGCTCGCTTTGGTCTAAAACAGCTTGTTTCGTTGTATTAAGCACTAGTACATGCTTTTCGCGCAGTTATGAGAGAAAAAGTTTTGAGGCCTATCACACGGACACTTGCAAAAAGCGATGTGTTCAGATCTAGCTCGTTTCGGTCTAAAACAGCTTGTCTCGTTGTATTAAGCACGAATACATGCTTTTCGCGCAGTTATCAGAGACAAAGTTTTGACGCGTATCACACGGACACTTGTAAATCTGATGGGTTCAGATCTAGCTCGCTTTGGTCTAAAACAGCTTGTTTCGTTGTATTAAGCACTAGAACATGCTTTTCGCGAACTTATGAGAGAAAAGGATTTGACGCGTATCACACGGACACTTGTAAAACCTATGTGTTCAGATTTAGCTTGTTTCGGTCTAAAACAGCTTGTTGCGCTGTATTAAGCACGAATACATGCTTGTCGCGTAGGTATGAGAGAAAACGTTTTGACGCCTATCACACGAACACTTGCAAAACCGATGTGTTTGGATCTAGCTCGTTTTGGTCTAAAACAGCTTGTTTCGTTGTATGAAGCACGAGTACATGCTTTTCGAACATTTATAAGAGAAAACGTTTTGACGCGTATCACACAGACACTTGTAAAACCGATGTGTTCAGATCTAGATTGTTTTGGTATAAAACAGCTTGTTGCTTTGTATTAGGCACGAATACATGCTTCTCGCGCAGGTATGAAAGAAAAAGTTTTGGCGCCTATCACACGGACACTTGCAAAACCGATGTGTTTAGATTTAGCTCGTTTCGGTCTAAAACAGCTTATTTCGTTGTTTTAGGCACGAATACACGCTTTTCGCGAAGTTATGAGAGAAAAATATTTGACGCGTATCACACGGACACTTGTAAAACCGATGTGCTCAGATCTAGCTAGTTTTGGTCGAAAACAGCTTGTTTCGTTGTATTAAGCACGAATACATGCTTTTCGCGAACTTATGAGAGAAAAAATTTTGACGCGTATCACACGGACACTTGTAAAACCGATGTGTTCATATCTAGATCGTTTTGGTCTAAAAAAGCTTGTTTCGTTGTATTAAGCACGAATACATGCTTTTCGCGAACTTATGAGAGAAAAAGTTTTGACGCGTATCACCCGGACACTTGTAAAACCGATGTGTTCAGATTTAGCTCGTTTCGGTCTAAAACAGCTTGTTTCGTTGTTTTAAGAACGATTACATGCTTTTCGCGCAGTTATAAGAGAAAAAGTTTTGACGCGTATCACATGGACACTTGTAAAACCGATGTGTTCAGATTTAGGTCGTTTCGGTCTAAAACAGCTTGCCTCGTTGTATTAAGCACGAATACATGCTTTTCGCGCAGTTCAAAACTTCAGAAAAAGTTTTCACGCGTATCACACGGACAATTATAAAATCGAGGTGTTCAGATCTAGCTCGTTTTGGTCTAAAACAGCTTGTTTCGTTGTAATAAGCACGAATATATGCTTTTCGCGAACTTATGAGAGAAAACGTTTTGACGGCTATCACACGGACACTTGTAAAACCGATGTGTTCAGATTTAGCTAGTTTCGGTTTAAAACAGCTTGTTTCGTTGTTTTAAGAACGAATACATGCTTTTCGCGCAGTTATGAGAGAAAACGTTTTGACGCCTATAACACGGACACTTGCAAAACCGATGTTTTTGGATCAAGCCCGTTTTGGTCTAAAACTGCTCTTTTCGTTGTATGAAGCACGAATACAAGCTTTTCGCGCAGTTATAAGAGAAAACGTTTGACGCGTATCACACGGGCACTTGTAAAACCGATGTGTTCAGATCTAGCTTGTTTTGGTATAAAACAGCTTGTTTCTTTGTATTAGGCACGAATACATGCTTTTCGCGCAGGTATGAAAGAAAACGTTTTGACGCCTATCACACGGACACTTGCAAAGCCGATGTTTTTGGATCAAGCCCGTTTTGGTCTAAAACAGCTCTTTTCGTTGTATGAAGCACGAATACAAGCTTTTCGCGCAGTTATAAGAGAAAACGTTAGACGCGTATCACACGGGCACTTGTAAAACCGATGTGTTCAGATCTAGCTTGTTTTGGTATAAAACAGCTTGTTTCTTTGTATTAGGCACGAATACATGCTTTTCGCGCAGGTATGAAAGAAAACGTTTTGACGCCTATCGCACAGACACTTGCAAAACCGATGTTTAGATCTAGCTCCTTTCGGTATAAAACAGCTTGTCTCGTTTTTAGGCAAGAATACATGCTTTTCGCGAAGTTATGAGAGAAAACATTTTGACGCGTATCACACGGACACTTGTAAAACCGATGTGTTCGGATCTAGCTCGTTTTGGTATAAAACAGCTTGTTTCTTTGTATTAGCCACGAATACATGCTTTTCGCGCAGGTATGAAAGAAAAAGTTTTGACGCCTATCACACGGACACTTGCAAAACCGATGTTTAGTCTAGCTCGTTTCGGTATAAAACAGCTTGTCTCGTTTTAAGCAAGAATACATGCTTTTCGGGAAGTTATGAGAGAAAAAATTTTGACGCGTATCACACGGACACTTGTAAAACCAATGTGTTCATATCTAGCTCGTTTGGTCTAAAACAGCTTGTTTCGTTGTATTAATCACGAATACATGCTTTTCGCAAACTTATGAGAGAAAAAGTTTTGACGCGTATCACCCGAACACTTGTAAAACCGATGTGTTCAGATTTAGCTCGTTGCGGTCTAAAACAGCTTGTTTCGTTGTTTTAAGAACGATTACATGCTTTTCGCGCAGTTATGAGAGAAAACGTTTTGACGGCTATCACACGGACACTTGTAAAACCGATGTGTTCAGATCAAACCCGTTTCGGTCTAAAACAGGTTCTTTCGTTGTATTAAGCACGAATACATGTTTTCGCGCAGTTATAGGAGAAAAAGTTTTGACGCGTATCACATGGACACTTGTAAAACCGATGTGTTCAGATTTAGCTCGTTTCGGTCTAAAACAGCTTGCCTCGTTGTATTAAGCACGAATACATGCTTTTCGCGCAGATATGAAAGAAAAAGTTTTGAGGCCTATCACACGGGCACCTGCAAAACCGATGTTTAGAATTCCGTTTCGGTCTAAAACAGCTTGTCTCGTTTTAAGCAAGAATACATGCTTTTCGCGAAGTTATGAGAGAAAAAGATTTGACGCGTATCACACGGACACTTGTAAAACCGATGTGGTCAGATCTAGCTCGTTTTGGTCTAAAACAGCTAGTTTCGTTGTATTAAGCACGAATACATGCTTTTCGCGAACTTATGAGAGAAAAAGTTTTGACGCGTATCACACAGACACTTCTAAAACCAATGTGTTCAATATTAGCTCGTTTCGGTCTAAAACAGCTTGTTTCGTTGCTTTAAGAACGATTACATGCTTTTCGCGCAGTTATGAGAGAAAAAGTTTTGACGCCTATCACACGGACACTTGTAAAACCGATGTGTTCAAATATAACTCGTCTCGGTCTAAAACAGCTTGTTTCGTTGTATTAAGCACGAATACATGTTTTCGCGCAGTTATAAGAGAAAAAGTTTTGACACTTGTAAAACAGATCTGTTCAGATTTAGCTCGTCTCGGTCTAAAACAGCTTGTCTCGTCGTATTAAGCACGAATACATGCTTTTCGCGCAGTTCATAACTTCAGAAACAGTTTTCACGCGTATCACACGGACACTTGTAAAATCGAGGTGTTCAGATCTTGCTCGTTTTGGTCTAAAACAGCTTGTTTCGTTGTATTAGGCACGAATACACGCTTTTCGCGAAGTTATGAGAGAAAAAGTTTTGACGCTTATGACACGGACACTTGTAAAACCGATGTGTTCAGATCTAGATCGTTTTGTCTAAAACAGCTTGCTTCGTTGTATTAAGCACGAATACATGCTTTTTGCGCAGTTATAAGAGAAAAAGTTTTGACGCGTATCAATGGGACACTTGTAAAACCGGTGTTCAGATTTAGCTCTTTTCGGTCTAAAACAGCCTGTCTTCTTGTATTAAGCACGAATACATGCTTTTCGCGCAGTGATTAGGGAAAACATTTTCACGCGTATCACATGGACACTTGTAAAATCGATGTGTTCAGATCTAGCTCGTTTTGGTCAAAAACAGCTTGTTTCGTTGTATTAGGCACGAATACATGCTTTTCGCGCAGTTATGAGAGAAAACGTTTGACGCGTATCACACGGGCACTTGTAAAACCGATGTGTTCAGATCTAGCTTGTTTTGGTATAAAACAGCTTGTTTCTTTGTATTAGGCACGAATACATGCTTTTCGCGCAGGTATGAAAGAAAACGTTTTGACGCCTATCACACAGACACTTGCAAAACCGATGTTTAGATCTAGCTCCTTTCGGTATAAAACAGCTTGTCTCGTTTAAAGCAAGAATACATGCTTTTCGCGAAGTTATGAGAGAAAAAAATTTGACGCGTATCACACGGACACTTGTAAAAGTGATGTGTTCAGATTTAGCTCATTTCGGTCTAAAACAGCTTGTCTCATTGTATTAAGCACGAATACATGCTTTTCGCGCAGTTATGAGAGAAAAAGTTTTTTCGCGTATCACACGGACACTTGTAAAACCAATGTGTTCAGATTTAGCTCGTTTCTGTCTAAAACAGCTTGTTTCGTTGCATTAATCACGAATACATGCTTTTCGCGCAGGTATGAAAGAAAAAGTTTTGAGGCCTATCACACGGGCACCTGCAAAACCGATGTTTAGAATTCCGTTTCGGTCTAAAACAGCTTGGCTCGTTTTAAGCAATACATGCTTTTCGCGAAGTTATGAGAGAAAAAGTTTTGACGCGTATCACAAGGACACTTGCAAAACCGATGTGTTTAGATTTAGCTCGTTTCGGTCTAAAACAGCTTATTTCGTTGTTTTAAGCACGAATACACGCTTTTCGCGAAGTTATGAGAGAAAAAGATTTGACGCGTATCACACGGACACTTGTAAAACCGATGTGGTCAGATCTAGCTCGTTTTGGTCTAAAACAGCTAGTTTCGTTGTATTAAGCACGAATACATGCTTTTCGCGAACTTATGAGAGAAAAAGTTTTGACGCGTATCACACAGACACTTCTAAAACGAATGTGTTCAATATTAGCTCGTTTCGGTCTAAAACAGCTTGTTTCGTTGCTTTAAGAACGATTACATGCTTTTCGCGCAGTTATGAGAGAAAAAGTTTTGACGCCTATCACACGGACACTTGTAAAACCGATGTGTTCAAATATAACTCGTCTCGGTCTAAAACAGCTTGTTTCGTTGTATTAAGCACGAATACATGTTTTCGCGCAGTTATAAGAGAAAAAGTTTTGACACTTGTGAAACCGATCTGTTCAGATTTAGCTCGTCTCGGTCTAAAACAGCTTGTCTCGTCGTATTAAGCACGAATACATGCTTTTCGCGCAGTTCATAACTTCAGAAACAGTTTTCACGCGTATCACACGGACACTTGTAAAATCGAGGTGTTCAGATCTTGCTCGTTTTGGTCTAAAACAGCTTGTTTCGTTGTATTAAGCACGAATACACGCTTTTCGCGAAGTTATGAGAGAAAAAGTTTTGACACTTATCACACGGACACTTGTAAAACCGATGTGTTCAGATCTAGATCGTTTTGTCTAAAACAGCTTGCTTCGTTGTATTAAGCACGAATACATGCTTTTTGCGCAGTTATAAGAGAAAAAGTTTTGACGCGTATCAATGGGACACTTGTAAAACCGGTGTTCAGATTTAGCTCGTTTCGGTCTAAAACAGCCTGTCTTGTTGTATTAAGCACGAATACATGCTTTTCGCGCAGTTATTAGGGAAAACATTTTCACGCGTATCACACGGACACTTGTAAAATCGATGTTTTCAGATCTAACTCGTTTTGGTCAAAAACAGCTTGTTTCGTTGTATTAGGCACGAATACATGCTTTTCGCGCAGTTATGAGAGAAAACGTTTGACGCGTATCACACGGGCACTTGTAAAACCGATGTGTTCAGATCTAGCTCGTTTTGGTATAAAACAGCTTGTTTCTTTGTATTAGCCACGAATACATGCTTTTCGCGCAGGTATGAAAGAAAAAGTTTTGACGCCTATCACACGGACACTTGCAAAACCGATGTTTAGATCTAGCTCGTTTCGGTATAAAACAGCTTGTCTCGTTTTAAGCAAGAATACATGCTTTTCGCGAAGTTATGAGAGAAAAAATTTTGAAGCGTATCACGCGGACACTTGCAAAACCGATGTGTTCATATCTAGCTCGTTTTGGTCTAAAACAGCTTATTTCGTTGTATTAGGCACGAATACATGCTTTTCGCGAACTTATGAGAGAAAAAGTTTTGACGCGTATCACCCGGACACTTGTAAAACCGATGTGTTCAGATCTAGCTCGTTTTGGTATAAAACAGCTTGTTTCTTTGTATTAGCCACGAATACATGCTTTTCGCGCAGGTATGAAAGAAAAAGTTTTGACGCCTATCACACGGACACTTGCAAAACCGATGTTTAGATCTAGCTCGTTTCGGTATAAAACAGCTTGTCTCGTTTTAGGCAAGAATACATGCTTTTCGCGAAGTTATGAGAGAAAAAATTTTGACGCGTATCACACGGACACTTGTAAAACCGATGTGTTCAGATTTAGCTCATTTCGGTCTAAAACAGCTTGTCTCATTGTATTAAGCACGAATACATGCTTTTCGCGCAGTTATGAGAGAAAAAGTTTTTTCGCGTATCACACGGACACTTGCAAAACCGATGTGTTTAGATTTAGCTCGTTTCGGTCTAAAACAGCTTATTTCGTTGTTTTAAGCACGAATACACGATTTTCGCGAAGTTATGAGAGAAAAAGATTTGACGCGTATCACACGGACACTTGTAAAACCGATGTGGTCAGATCTGGCTCGTTTTGGTCTAAAACAGCTAGTTTCGTTGTATTAAGCACGAATACATGCTTTTCGCGAACTTATGAGAGAAAAAGTTTTGACGCGTATCACACAGACACTTCTAAAACCAATGTGTTCAATATTAGCTCGTTTCGGTCTAAAACAGCTTGTTTCGTTGCTTTAAGAACGATTACATGCTTTTCGCGCAGTTATGAGAGAAAAAGTTTTGACGCCTATCACACGGACACTTGTAAAACCGATGTGTTCAAATATAACTCGTCTCGGTCTAAAACAGCTTGTTTCGTTGTATTAAGCACGAATACATGTTTTCGCGCAGTTATAAGAGAAAAAGTTTTGACACTTGTAAAACAGATCTGTTCAGATTTAGCTCGTCTCGGTCTAAAACAGCTTGTCTCGTCGTATTAAGCACGAATACATGCTTTTCGCGCAGTTCATAACTTCAGAAACAGTTTTCACGCGTATCACACGGACACTTGTAAAATCGAGGTGTTCAGATCTTGCTCGTTTTGGTCTAAAACAGCTTGTTTCGTTGTATTAGGCACGAATACACGCTTTTCGCGAAGTTATGAGAGAAAAAGTTTTGACGCTTATGACACGGACACTTGTAAAACCGATGTGTTCAGATCTAGATCGTTTTGTCTAAAACAGCTTGCTTCGTTGTATTAAGCACGAATACATGCTTTTTGCGCAGTTATAAGAGAAAAAGTTTTGACGCGTATCAATGGGACACTTGTAAAACCGGTGTTCAGATTTAGCTCTTTTCGGTCTAAAACAGCCTGTCTTCTTGTATTAAGCACGAATACATGCTTTTCGCGCAGTGATTAGGGAAAACATTTTCACGCGTATCACATGGACACTTGTAAAATCGATGTGTTCAGATCTAGCTCGTTTTGGTCAAAAACAGCTTGTTTCGTTGTATTAGGCACGAATACATGCTTTTCGCGCAGTTATGAGAGAAAACGTTTGACGCGTATCACACGGGCACTTGTAAAACCGATGTGTTCAGATCTAGCTTGTTTTGGTATAAAACAGCTTGTTTCTTTGTATTAGGCACGAATACATGCTTTTCGCGCAGGTATGAAAGAAAACGTTTTGACGCCTATCACACAGACACTTGCAAAACCGATGTTTAGATCTAGCTCCTTTCGGTATAAAACAGCTTGTCTCGTTTAAAGCAAGAATACATGCTTTTCGCGAAGTTATGAGAGAAAAAAATTTGACGCGTATCACACGGACACTTGTAAAAGTGATGTGTTCAGATTTAGCTCATTTCGGTCTAAAACAGCTTGTCTCATTGTATTAAGCACGAATACATGCTTTTCGCGCAGTTATGAGAGAAAAAGTTTTTTCGCGTATCACACGGACACTTGTAAAACCAATGTGTTCAGATTTAGCTCGTTTCTGTCTAAAACAGCTTGTTTCGTTGCATTAATCACGAATACATGCTTTTCGCGCAGGTATGAAAGAAAAAGTTTTGAGGCCTATCACACGGGCACCTGCAAAACCGATGTTTAGAATTCCGTTTCGGTCTAAAACAGCTTGGCTCGTTTTAAGCAATACATGCTTTTCGCGAAGTTATGAGAGAAAAAGTTTTGACGCGTATCACAAGGACACTTGCAAAACCGATGTGTTTAGATTTAGCTCGTTTCGGTCTAAAACAGCTTATTTCGTTGTTTTAAGCACGAATACACGCTTTTCGCGAAGTTATGAGAGAAAAAGATTTGACGCGTATCACACGGACACTTGTAAAACCGATGTGGTCAGATCTAGCTCGTTTTGGTCTAAAACAGCTAGTTTCGTTGTATTAAGCACGAATACATGCTTTTCGCGAACTTATGAGAGAAAAAGTTTTGACGCGTATCACACAGACACTTCTAAAACGAATGTGTTCAATATTAGCTCGTTTCGGTCTAAAACAGCTTGTTTCGTTGCTTTAAGAACGATTACATGCTTTTCGCGCAGTTATGAGAGAAAAAGTTTTGACGCCTATCACACGGACACTTGTAAAACCGATGTGTTCAAATATAACTCGTCTCGGTCTAAAACAGCTTGTTTCGTTGTATTAAGCACGAATACATGTTTTCGCGCAGTTATAAGAGAAAAAGTTTTGACACTTGTGAAACCGATCTGTTCAGATTTAGCTCGTCTCGGTCTAAAACAGCTTGTCTCGTCGTATTAAGCACGAATACATGCTTTTCGCGCAGTTCATAACTTCAGAAACAGTTTTCACGCGTATCACACGGACACTTGTAAAATCGAGGTGTTCAGATCTTGCTCGTTTTGGTCTAAAACAGCTTGTTTCGTTGTATTAAGCACGAATACACGCTTTTCGCGAAGTTATGAGAGAAAAAGTTTTGACACTTATCACACGGACACTTGTAAAACCGATGTGTTCAGATCTAGATCGTTTTGTCTAAAACAGCTTGCTTCGTTGTATTAAGCACGAATACATGCTTTTTGCGCAGTTATAAGAGAAAAAGTTTTGACGCGTATCAATGGGACACTTGTAAAACCGGTGTTCAGATTTAGCTCGTTTCGGTCTAAAACAGCCTGTCTTGTTGTATTAAGCACGAATACATGCTTTTCGCGCAGTTATTAGGGAAAACATTTTCACGCGTATCACACGGACACTTGTAAAATCGATGTTTTCAGATCTAACTCGTTTTGGTCAAAAACAGCTTGTTTCGTTGTATTAGGCACGAATACATGCTTTTCGCGCAGTTATGAGAGAAAACGTTTGACGCGTATCACACGGGCACTTGTAAAACCGATGTGTTCAGATCTAGCTCGTTTTGGTATAAAACAGCTTGTTTCTTTGTATTAGCCACGAATACATGCTTTTCGCGCAGGTATGAAAGAAAAAGTTTTGACGCCTATCACACGGACACTTGCAAAACCGATGTTTAGATCTAGCTCGTTTCGGTATAAAACAGCTTGTCTCGTTTTAAGCAAGAATACATGCTTTTCGCGAAGTTATGAGAGAAAAAATTTTGACGCGTATCACGCGGACACTTGCAAAACCGATGTGTTCATATCTAGCTCGTTTTGGTCTAAAACAGCTTATTTCGTTGTATTAGGCACGAATACATGCTTTTCGCGAACTTATGAGAGAAAAAGTTTTGACGCGTATCACCCGGACACTTGTAAAACCGATGTGTTCAGATCTAGCTCGTTTTGGTATAAAACAGCTTGTTTCTTTGTATTAGCCACGAATACATGCTTTTCGCGCAGGTATGAAAGAAAAAGTTTTGACGCCTATCACACGGACACTTGCAAAACCGATGTTTAGATCTAGCTCGTTTCGGTATAAAACAGCTTGTCTCGTTTTAGGCAAGAATACATGCTTTTCGCGAAGTTATGAGAGAAAAAATTTTGACGCGTATCACACGGACACTTGTAAAACCGATGTGTTCAGATTTAGCTCATTTCGGTCTAAAACAGCTTGTCTCATTGTATTAAGCACGAATACATGCTTTTCGCGCAGTTATGAGAGAAAAAGTTTTTTCGCGTATCACACGGACACTTGTAAAACCAATGTGTTCAGATTTAGCTCGTTTCTGTCTAAAACAGCTTGTTTCGTTGCATTAATCACGAATACATGCTTTTCGCGCAGGTATGAAAGAAAAAGTTTTGAGGCCTATCACACGGGCACTTGCAAAATCGATGTTTAGAATTCCGCTTCGGTCTAAAACAGCTTGTCTCGTTTTAAGCAAGAATACATGCTTTTCGCGAAGTTATGAGAGAAAACGTTTTGACGCGTATCACAAGGACACTTGCAAAACCGATGTGTTTAGATTTAGCTCGTTTCGGTCTAAAACAGCTTATTTCGTTGTTTTAAGCACGAATACACGATTTTCGCGAAGTTATGAGAGAAAAAGATTTGACGCGTATCACACGGACACTTGTAAAACCGATGTGGTCAGATCTGGCTCGTTTTGGTCTAAAACAGCTAGTTTCGTTGTATTAAGCACGAATACATGCTTTTCGCGAACTTATGAGAGAAAAAGTTTTGACGCGTATCACACAGACACTTCTAAAACCAATGTGTTCAAAATTAGCTCGTTTCGGTCTAAAACAGCTTGTTTCGTTGCTTTAAGAACGATTACATGCTTTTCGCGCAGTTATGTGAGAAAAAGTTTTGACACTTGTAAAACCGATCTGTTCAGATTTAGCTCGTCTCGGTCTAAAACAGCTTGTCTCGTCGTATTAAGCACGAATACATGCTTTTCGCGCAGTTCATAACTTCTGAAACAGTTTTCACGCGTATCACACGGACACTTGTAAAATCGAGGTGTTCAGATCTTGCTCGTTTTGGTCTAAAACAGCTTGTTTCGTTGTATTAAGCACGAATACACGCTTTTCGTGAAGTTATGAGAGAAAAAGTTTTGACGCTTATCACACGGACACATGTAAAACCGATGTGTTCAGATCTAGATGGTTTTGTCTAAAACAGCTTGCTTCGTTGTATTAAGCACCAATACATGCTTTTTGCGCAGTTATAAGAGAAAAAGTTTTGACGCGTATCACAGGGACACTTGTAAAACCGGTGTTCAGATTTAGCTCGTTTCGGTCTAAAACAGCCTGTCTCGTTGTATTAAGCACGAATACATGCTTTTCGCGCAGTTATTAGGGAAAATATTTTCACGCGTATCACACGGACACTTGTAAAATCGATGTGTTCAGATCTAGATCGTTTTGGTCAAAACAGCTTGTTTCGTTGTATTAGGCACGAATACATGCTTTTCGCGCTCTTATGAGAGAAAAGGTTTGGACGCGTATCACACGGACACTTGTAAAACCGATGAGTTTAGGTTTAGCTCGTTTCGGTCTAAAACAGCTTGTCTCGTTGTATTAAACACGAATACATGCTTTTCGCGCAGTTATGAGAGAAAACGTTTTGACGCGTATCACACGGACACTTGCAAAACCGATGTGTTTAGATTTAGCTCGTTTCGGTCTAAAACAGCTTATTTCGTTGTTTTAAGCACGAATACACGCTTTTCGCGAAGTTATGAGAGAAAAAGATTTGACGCGTATCACACGGACACTTGTAAAACCGATGTGGTCAGATCTAGCTCGTTTTGGTCTAAAACAGCTAGTTTCGTTGTATTAAGCACGAATACATGCTTTTCGCGAACTTATGAGAGAAAAAGTTTTGACGCGTATCACACAGACACTTCTAAAACCAATGTGTTCAATATTAGCTCGTTTCGGTCTAAAACAGCTTGTTTCGTTGCTTTAAGAACGATTACATGCTTTTCGCGCAGTTATGAGAGAAAAAGTTTTGACGCCTATCACACGGACACTTGTAAAACCGATGTGTTCAAATATAACTCGTCTCGGTCTAAAACAGCTTGTTTCGTTGTATTAAGCACGAATACATGTTTTCGCGCAGTTATAAGAGAAAAAGTTTTGACACTTGTGAAACCGATCTGTTCAGATTTAGCTCGTCTCGGTCTAAAACAGCTTGTCTCGTCGTATTAAGCACGAATACATGCTTTTCGCGCAGTTCATAACTTCAGAAACAGTTTTCACGCGTATCACACGGACACTTGTAAAATCGAGGTGTTCAGATCTTGCTCGTTTTGGTCTAAAACAGCTTGTTTCATTGTATTAAGCACGAATACACGCTTTTCGTGAAGTTATGAGAGAAAAAGTTTTGACGCTTATCACACGGACACTTGTAAAACCGATGTGTTCAGATCTAGATCGTTTTGTCTAAAACAGCTTGCTTCGTTGTATTAAGCACGAATACATGCTTTTTGCGCAGTTATAAGAGAAAAAGTTTTGACGCGTATCAATGGGACACTTGTAAAACCGGTGTTCAGATTTAGCTCGTTTCGGTCTAAAACAGCCTGTCTTGTTGTATTAAGCACGAATACATGCTTTTCGCGCAGTTATTAGGGAAAACATTTTCACGCGTATCACACGGACACTTGTAAAATCGATGTTTTCAGATCTAGCTCGTTTTGGTCAAAAACAGCTTGTTTCGTTGTATTAGGCACGAATACATGCTTTTCGCGCAGTTATGAGAGAAAACGTTTGACGCGTATCACACGGGCACTTGTAAAACCGATGTGTTCAGATCTAGCTTGTTTTGGTATAAAACAGCTTGTTTCTTTGTATTAGGCACGAATACATGCTTTTCGCGCAGGTATGAAAGAAAACGTTTTGACGCCTATCACACAGACACTTGCAAAACCGATGTTTAGATCTAGCTCCTTTCGGTATAAAACAGCTTGTCTCGTTTTAAGCAAGAATACATGCTTTTCGCGAAGTTATGAGAGAAAAAATTTTGACGCGTATCACACGGACACTTGTAAAACCGATGTGTTCAGATCTAGCTCGTTTTGGTATAAAACAGCTTGTTTCTTTGTATTAGCCACGAATACATGCTTTTCGCGCAGGTATGAAAGAAAAAGTTTTGACGCCTATCACACGGACACTTGCAAAACCGATGTTTAGATCTAGCTCGTTTCGGTATAAAACAGCTTGTCTCGTTTTAAGCAAGAATACATGCTTTTCGCGAAGTTATGAGAGAAAAAATTTTGACGCGTATCACGCGGACACTTGTCAAACCGATGTGTTCATATCTAGCTCGTTTTGGTCTAAAACAGCTTGTTTCGTTGTATTAAGCACGAATACATGCTTTTCGCGAACTTATGAGAGAAAAACTTTTGACGCGTATCACCCGGACACTTGTAAAACCGATGTGTTCAGATCTAGCTCGTTTTGGTATAAAATAGCTTGTTTCTTTGTATTAGCCACGAATACATGCTTTTCGCGCAGGTATGAAAGAAAAAGTTTTGACGCCTATCACACGGACACTTGCAAAACCGATGTTTAGATCTAGCTCGTTTCGGTATAAAACAGCTTGTCTCGTTTTAGGCAAGAATACATGCTTTTCGCGAAGTTATGAGAGAAAAAATTTTGACGCGTATCACACGGACACTTGTAAAACCGATGTGTTCAGATTTAGCTCATTTCGGTCTAAAACAGCTTGTCTCATTGTATTAAGCACGAATACATGCTTTTCGCGCAGTTATGAGAGAAAAAGTTTTTTCGCGTATCACACGGACACTTGTAAAACCAATGTGTTCAGATTTAGCTCGTTTCTGTCTAAAACAGCTTGTTTCGTTGCATTAATCACGAATACATGCTTTTCGCGCAGGTATGAAAGAAAAAGTTTTGAGGCCTATCACACGGGCACTTGCAAAATCGATGTTTAGAATTCCGCTTCGGTCTAAAACAGCTTGTCTCGTTTTAAGCAAGAATACATGCTTTTCGCGAAGTTATGAGAGAAAAAGTTTTGACGCGTATCACAAGGACACTTGCAAAACCGATGTGTTTAGATTTAGCTCGTTTCGGTCTAAAACAGCTTATTTCGTTGTTTTAAGCACGAATACACGATTTTCGCGAAGTTATGAGAGAAAAAGATTTGACGCGTATCACACGGACACTTGTAAAACCGATGTGGTCAGATCTGGCTCGTTTTGGTCTAAAACAGCTAGTTTCGTTGTATTAAGCACGAATACATGCTTTTCGCGAACTTATGAGAGAAAAAGTTTTGACGCGTATCACACAGACACTTCTAAAACCAATGTGTTCAAAATTAGCTCGTTTCGGTCTAAAACAGCTTGTTTCGTTGCTTTAAGAACGATTACATGCTTTTCGCGCAGTTATGAGAGAAAAAGTTTTGACACTTGTAAAACCGATCTGTTCAGATTTAGCTCGTCTCGGTCTAAAACAGCTTGTCTCGTCGTATTAAGCACGAATACATGCTTTTCGCGCAGTTCATAACTTCTGAAACAGTTTTCACGCGTATCACACGGACACTTGTAAAATCGAGGTGTTCAGATCTTGCTCGTTTTGGTCTAAAACAGCTTGTTTCGTTGTATTAAGCACGAATACACGCTTTTCGTGAAGTTATGAGAGAAAAAGTTTTGACGCTTATCACACGGACACTTGTAAAACCGATGTGTTCAGATCTAGATGGTTTTGTCTAAAACAGCTTGCTTCGTTGTATTAAGCACCAATACATGCTTTTTGCGCAGTTATAAGAGAAAAAGTTTTGACGCGTATCACAGGGACACTTGTAAAACCGGTGTTCAGATTTAGCTCGTTTCGGTCTAAAACAGCCTGTCTCGTTGTATTAAGCACGAATACATGCTTTTCGCGCAGTTATTAGGGAAAACATTTTCACGCGTATCACACGGACACTTGTAAAATCGATGTGTTCAGATCTAGATCGTTTTGGTCAAAACAGCTTGTTTCGTTGTATTAGGCACGAATACATGCTTTTCGCGCAGTTATGAGAGAAAAGGTTTTGACGCGTATCACACGGACACTTGTAAAACCGATGAGTTTAGGTTTAGCTCGTTTCGGTCTAAAACAGCTTGTCTCGTTGTATTAAACACGAATACATGCTTTTCGCGCAGTTATGAGAGAAAAAGTTTTGACGCGTATCACACGGACACTTGTAAAACCGATCCGTTCAGATTTAGCTCGTTTCGGTCTAAAACAGCTTGTTTCGTTGTATTAAGCACGAATACATGCTTTTCGCGCACGTATGAAAGAAAAAGTTTTGACGCATATCACACGGACACTTGTAAAACCGATGTGTTCAGATCTAGCTCGTTTTGGCCTAAAACAGCTTGTTTCGTTGTATTAAGCACGAATACATGCTTTTCGCAAACTTATGAGAGAAAAAGTTTTGACGCGTATCACACGGACACTTGTAAATCCGATGGGTTCAGATCTAGCTCGCTTTGGTCTAAAACAGCTTGTTTCGTTGTATTAAGCACTAGTACATGCTTTTCGCGCAGTTATGAGAGAAAAAGTTTTGAGGCCTATCACACGGACACTTGCAAAAAGCGATGTGTTCAGGTCTAGCTCGTTTCGGTCTAAAACAGCTTGTCTCGTTGTATTAAGCACGAATACATGCTTTTCGCGCAGTTATCAGAGACAAAGTTTTGACGCGTATCACACGGACACTTGTAAATCCGATGGGTTCAGATCTAGCTCACTTTGGTCTAAAACAGCTTGTTTCGTTGTATTAAGCACTAGTACATGCTTTTCGCGAACTTATGAGAGAAAAGGATTTGACGCGTATCACACGGACACTTGTAAAACCGATGTGTTCAGATTTAGCTTGTTTCGGTCTAAAACAGCTTGTTGCGCTGTATTAAGCACGAATACATGCTTGTCGCGTAGGTATGAGAGAAAACGTTTTGACGCCTATCACACGAACACTTGCAAAACCGATGTGTTTGGATCTAGCTCGTTTTGGTCTAAAACAGCTTGTTTCGTTGTATGAAGCACGAATACATGCTTTTCGAACATTTATAAGAGAAAACGTTTTGACGCGTATCACACAGACACTTGTAAAACCGATGTGTTCAGATCTAGCTTGTTTTGGTATAAAACAGCTTGTTGCTTTGTATTAGGCACGAATACATGCTTTTCGCGCAGGTATGAAAGAAAAAGTTTTGGCGCCTATCACACGGACTCTTGCAAAACCGATGTGTTTAGATTTAGCTCGTTTCGGTCTAAAACAGCTGATTTCGTTGTTTTAAGCACGAATACACGCTTTTCGCGAAGTTATGAGAGAAAAATATTTGACGCGTATCACACGGACACTTGTAAAACCGATGTGCTCAGATCTAGCTCGTTTTGGTCGAAAACAGCTTGTTTCGTTGTATTAAGCAAGAATACATGCTTTTCGCGAACTTATGAGAGAAAAAATTTTGACGCGTATCACACGGACACTTGTAAAACCGATGTGTTCATATCTAGCTCGATTTGGTCTAAAAAAGCTTGTTTCGTTGTATTAAGCACGAATACATGCTTTTCGCGAAATTATGAGAGAAAAAGTTTTGACGCGTATCACCCGGACACTTGTAAAACCGATGTGTTCAGATTTAGCTCGTTTCGGTCTAAAACAGCTTGTTTCGTTGTTTTAAGAACGATTACATGCTTTTCGCGCAGTTATGAGAGAAAACGTTTTGACGGCTATCACACGGACACTTGTAAAACCGATGTGTTCAGATCAAACCCGTTTCGGTCTAAAACAGCTTGTTTCGTTGTATTAAGCACGAATACATGTTTTCGCGCAGTTATAAGAGAAAAAGTTTTGACGCGTATCACATGGACACTTGTCAAACCGATGTGTTCAGATTTAGGTCGTTTCGGTCTAAAACAGCTTGCCTGGTTGTATTAAGCACGAATACATGCTTTTCGCGCAGTTCATAACTTCAGAAAAAGTTTTCACGCGTATCACACGGACAATTATAAAATCGAGGAGTTCAGATCTAGCTCGTTTTGGTCTAAAGCAGCTTGTTTCGTTGTAATAAGCACGAATATATGCTTTTCGCGAACTTATGAGAGAAAACGTTTTGACGGCTATCACACGGACACTTGTAAAACCGATGTGTTCAGATTTAGCTAGTTTCGGTCTAAAACAGCTTGTTTCGTTGTTTTAAGAACGAATACATGCTTTTCGCGCAGTTATGAGAGAAAACGTTTTGACGCCTATCACACGAACACTTGCAAAACCGATGTTTTTGGATCAAGCCCGTTTTGGTCTAAAACAGCTCTTTTCGTTGTATGAAGCACGAATACAAGCTTTTCGCGCAGTTATAAGAGAAAACGTTTGACGCGTATCACACGGGCACTTGTAAAACCGATGTGTTCAGATCTAGCTTGTTTTGGTATAAAACAGCTTGTTTCTTTGTATTAGGCACGAATACGTGCTTTTCGCGCAGGTAATAAAGAAAACGTTTTGACGCCTATCACACAGACACTTGCAAAACCGATGTTTAGATCTAGCTCCTTTCGGTATAAAACAGCTTGTCTCGTTTTAAGCAAGAATACATGCTTTTCGCGAAGTTATGAGAGAAAAAATTTTGACGCGTATCACACGGACACTTGTAAAACCGATGTGTTCAGATCTAGCTCGTTTTGGTATAAAACAGCTTGTTTCTTTGTATTAGGCACGAATACATGCTTTTCGTGCAGGTATGAAAGAAAAAGTTTTGACGCCTATCACACGGACACTTGCAAAACCGATGTTTAGATCTAGCTCGTTTCGGTATAAAACAGCTTGTCTCGTTATAAGCAAGAATACGTGCTTTTCGCGAAGTTATGAGAGAAAAAATTTTGACGCGTATCACACGGACACTTGTAAAACCGATGTGTTCATATCTAGCTCGTTTTGGTCTAAAAAGCTTGTTTCGTTGTATTAAGCACGAATACATGCTTTTCGCGAACTTATGAGAGAAAAAGTTTTGACGCGTATCACCCGGACACTTGTAAAACCGATGTGTTCAGATTTAGCTCGTTTCGGTCTAAAACAGCTTGTTTCGTTGTTTTAAGAACGATTACATGCTTTTCGCGCAGTTATGAGAGAAAACGTTTTGACGGCTATCACACGGACACTTGTAAAAGCGATGTGTTCAGATCAAACCCGTTTCGGTCTAAAACAGCTTGTTTCGTTGTATTAAGCGCGAATACATGTTTTCGCGCAGTTATAAGAGAAAAAGTTTTGACGCGTATCACATGGACACTTGTAAAACCGATGTGTTCAGATTTAGGTCGTTTCGGTCTAAAACAGCTTGCCTCGCTGTATTAAGCACGAATACATGCTTTTCGCGCAGTTCATAACTTCAGAAAAAGTTTTCACGCGTATCACACGGACAATTATAAAATCGAGGTGATCAGATCTAGCTCGTTTTGGTCTAAAACAGCTTGTTTCGTTGTAATAAGCACGAATATATGCTTTTCGCGAACTTATGAGAGAAAATGTATCGACGCGTATCACACGGACACTTGTAAAACCGAAGTGTTCAGATTTAGCTAGTTTCGGTCTAAAACAGCTTGTTTCGTTGTTTTAAGAACGAATACATGCTTTTCGCGCAGTTATGAGAGAAAACGTTTTGACGCCTATCACACGGACACTTGCAAAGCCGATGTTTTTGGATCAAGCCCGTTTTGGTCTAAAACAGCTCTTTTCGTTGTATGAAGCACGAATACAAGCTTTTCGCGCAGTTATAAGAGAAAACGTTTGACGCGTATCACACGGGCACTTGTAAAACCGATGTGTTCAGATCTAGCTTGTTTTGGTATAAAACAGCTTGTTTCTTTGTATTAGGCACGAATACATGCTTTTCGCGCAGGTATGAAAGAAAACATTTTGACGCCTATCACACAGACACTTGCAAAACCCATGTTTAGATCTAGCTCCTTTCGGTATAAAACAGCTTGTCTCGTTTTAAGCAAGAATACATGCTTTTCGCGAAGTTATGAGAGAAAAAATTTTGACGCGTATCACACGGACACTTGTAAAACCGATGTGTTCAGATCTGGCTCGTTTTGGTATAAAACAGCTTGTTTCTTTGTATTAGCCACGAATACATGCTTTTCGCGCAGGTATGAAAGAAAACGTTTTGACGCCTATCACACAGACACTTGCAAAACCGATGTTTAGATCTAGCTCCTTTCGGTATAAAACAGCTTGTCTCGTTTTAAGCAAGAATACATGCTTTTCGCGAAGTTATGAGAGAAAAAATTTTGACGCGTATCACACGGACACTTGTAAAACCGATGTGTTCAGATCTAGCTCGTTTTGGTATAAAACAGCCTTTTTCTTTGTATTAGCCACGAATACATGCTTTTCGCGCAGGTATGAAAGAAAAAGTTTTGACGCCTATCACACGGACACTTGCAAAACCGATGTTTAGATCTAGCTCGTTTCGGTATAAAACAGCTTGTCTCGTTTTAAGCAAGAATACATGCTTTTCGCGAAGTTATGAGAGAAAAAATTTTGACGCGTATCACGCGGACACTTGTAAAACCGATGTGTTCATATCTAGCTCGTTTTGGTCTAAAACAGCTTGTTTCGTTGTATTAAGCACGAATACATGCTTTTCGCGAACTTATGAGAGAAAAAGTTTTGACGCGTATCACCCGGACACTTGTAAAACCGATGTGTTCAGATCTAGCTCGTTTTGGTATAAAACAGCTTGTTTCTTTGTATTAGCCACGAATACATGCTTTTCGCGCAGGTATGAAAGAAAAAGTTTTGACGCCTATCACACGGACACTTGCAAAACCGATGTTAAGATCTAGCTCGTTTCGGTATAAAACAGCTTGTCTCGTTTTAAGCAAGAATACATGCTTTTCGCGAAGTTATGAGAGAAAAAATTTTGACGCGTATCACACGGACACTTGTAAAACCGATGTGTTCAGATTTAGCTCATTTCGGTCTAAAACAGCTTGTCTCATTGTATTAAGCACGAATACATGCTTTTCGCGCAGTTATGAGAGAAAAAGTTTTTTCGCGTATCACACGGACACTTGTAAAAATAATGTGTTCAGATTTAGCTCGTTTCTGTCTAAAACAGCTTGTTTCGTTGCATTAATCACGAATACATGCTTTTCGCGCAGGTATGAAAGAAAAAGTTTTGAGGCCTATCACACGGGCACTTGCAAAACCGATGTTTAGAATTCCGCTTCGGTCTAAAACAGCTTGTCTCGTTTTAAGCAAGAATACATGCTTTTCGCGAAGTTATGAGAGAAAAAGTTTTGACGCGTATCACAAGGACACTTGCAAAACCGATGTGTTTAGATTTAGCTCGTTTCGGTCTAAAACAGCTTATTTCGTTGTTTTAAGCACGAATACACGATTTTCGCGAAGTTATGAGAGAAAAAGATTTGACGCGTATCACACGGACACTTGTAAAACCGATGTGGTCAGATCTAGCTCGTTTTGGTCTAAAACAGCTAGTTTCGTTGTATTAAGCACGAATACATGCTTTTCGCGAACTTATGAGAGAAAAAGTTTTGACGCGTATCACACAGACACTTCTAAAACCAATGTGTTCAAAATTAGCTCGTTTCGGTCTAAAACAGCTTGTTTCGTTGCTTTAAGAACGATTACATGCTTTTCGCGCAGTTATGAGAGAAAAAGTTTTGACGCCTATCACACGGACACTTGTAAAACCGATGTGTTCAAATATAACTCGTCTTGGTCTAAAACAGCTTGTTTCGTTGTATTAAGCACGAATACATGTTTTCGCGCAGTTATAAGAGAAAAAGTTTTGACACTTGTAAAACCGATCTGTTCAGATTTAGCTCGTCTCGGTCTAAAACAGCTTGTCTCGTCGTATTAAGCACGAATACATGCTTTTCGCGCAGTTCATAACTTCAGAAACAGTTTTCACGCGTATCACACGTACACTTGTAAAATCGAGGTGTTCAGATCTTGCTCGTTTTGGTCTAAACAGCTTGTTTCGTTGTATTAAGCACGAATACACGCTTTTCGCGAAGTTATGAGAGAAAAAGTTTTGTCGCTTATCACACGGACACTTGTAAAACCGATGTGTTCAGATCTAGATCGTTTTGTCTAAAACAGCTTGTTTCGTTGTAATAAGCACGAATATATGCTTTTCGCGAACTTATGAGAGAAAACGTTTTGACGGCTATCACACGGACACTTGTAAAACCGATGTGTTCAGATTTAGCTAGTTTCGGTCTAAAACAGCTTGTTTCGTTGTTTTAAGAACAAATACATGCTTTTCGCGCAGTTATGAGAGAAAACGTTTTGACGCCTATCACACGGACACTTGCAAAACCGATGTTTTGGGATGAAGCCCGTTTTGGTCTAAAACAGCTCTTTTCGTTGTATGAAGCACGAATACAAGCTTTTCGAGCAGTTATAAGAGAAAACGTTTGACGCGTATCACACGGGCACTTGTAAAACCGATGTGTTCAGATCTAGCTTGTTTTGGTATAAAACAGCTTGTTTCTTTGTATTAGGCACGAATACATGCTTTTCGCGCAGGTATGAAAGAAAACGTTTTGACGCCTATCACACAGACACTTGCAAAACCGATGTTTAGAATTCCGTTTCGGTCTAAAACAGCTTGTCTCGTTTTAAGCAAGAATACATGCTTTTCGCGAAGTTATGAGAGAAAAAATTTTGACGCGTATCACAAGGACACTTGCAAAACCGATGTGTTTAGATTTAGCTCGTTTCGGTCTAAAACAGCTTATTTCGTTGTTTTAAGCACGAATACACGCTTTTCGCGAAGTTATGAAAGAAAAAGATTTGACGCGTATCACACGGACACTTGTAAAACCGATGTGGTCAGATCTAGCTCGTTTTGGTCTAAAACAGCTAGTTTCGTTGTATTAAGCACGAATACATGCTTTTCGCGAACTTATGAGAGAAAAAGTTTTGACGCGTATCACACAGACACTTCTAAAACCAATATGTTCAAAATTAGCTCGTTTCGGTCTAAAACAGCTTGTTTCGTTGCTTTAAGAACGATTACATGCTTTTCGCGCAGTTATGAGAGAAAAAGTTTTGACGCCTATCACACGGACACTTGTAAAACCGATGTGTTCAAATATAACTCGTCTCGGTCTAAAACAGCTTGTTTCGTTGTATTAAGCACGAATATATGTTTTCGCGCAGTTATAAGAGAAAAAGTTTTGACGCTTGTAAAACCGATCTGTTCAGATTTAGCTCGTCTCGGTCTAAAACAGCTTGTCTCGTCGTATTAAGCACGAATACATGCTTTTCGCGCAGTTCATAACTTCAGAAACAGTTTTCACGCGTATCACACGGACGCTTGTAAAATCGAGGTGTTCAGATCTTGCTCGTTTTGGTCTAAAACAGCTTGTTTCGTTGTATTAAGCACGAATACACGCTTTTCGCGAAGTTATGAGAGAAAAAGTTTTGACGCTTATCACACGGACACTTGTAAAACCGATGTGTTGAGATCTAGATCGTTTTGTCTAAAACAGCTTGCTTCGTTGTATTAAGCACGAATACATGCTTTTTGCGCAGTTATAAGAAAAAAAGTTTTGACGCGTATCAATGGGACACTTCTAAAACCGGTGTTCAGATTTAGCTCGTTTCGGTCTAAAACAGCCTGTCTTGTTGTATTAAGCACGAATACATGCTTTTCGCGCAGTTATTAGGGAAAACATTTTCACGCGTATCACACGGACACTTGTAAAATCGATGTGTTCAGATCTAGCTCGTTTTGGTCAAAAACAGCTTGTTTCGTTGTATTAGGCACGAATACATGCTTTTCGCGCAGTTATGAGAGAAAACGTTTGACGCGTATCACACGGGCACTTGTAAAACCGATGTGTTCAGATCTAGCTTGTTTTGGTATAAAACAGCTTGTTTCTTTGTATTAGGCACGAATACATGCTTTTCGCGCAGGTATGAAAGAAAACGTTTTGACGCCTATCACACAGACACTTGCAAAACCGATGTTTAGATCTAGCTCCTTTCGGTATAAAACAGCTTGTCTCGTTTTAAGCAAGAATACATGCTTTTCGCGAAGTTATGAGAGAAAAAATTTTGACGCGTATCACACGGACACTTGTAAAACCGATGTGGTCAGATCTAGCTCGTTTTGGTATAAAACAGCTTGTTTCTTTGTATTAGCCACGAATACATGCTTTTCGCGCAGGTATGAAAGAAAAAGTTTTGACGCCTATCACACGGACACTTGCAAAACCGATGTTTAGATCTAGCTCGTTTCTGTATAAAACAGCTTGTCTCGTTTTAAGCAAGAATACTTGCTTTTCGCGAAGTTATGAGAGAAAAAATTTTGACGCGTATCACGCGGACACTTGTAAAACCGATGTGTTCATATCTAGCTCGTTTTGGTCTAAAACAGCTTGTTTCGTTGTATTAAGCACGAATACATGCTTTTCGCGAACTTATGAGAGAAAAAGTTTTGACGCGTATCACCCGGACACTTGTAAAACCGATGTGTTCAGATCTAGCTCGTTTTGGTATAAAACAGCTTGTTTCTTTGTATTAGCCACGAATACATGCTTTTCGCGCAGGTATGAAAGAAAAAGTTTTGACGCCTATCACACGGACACTTGCAAAACCGATGTTTAGATCTAACTCGTTTCGGTATAAAACAGCTTGTCTCGTTTTAAGCAAGAATACATGCTTTTCGCGAAATTATGAGAGAAAAAATTTTGACGCGTATCACACGGATACTTGTAAAACCGATGTGTTCAGATTTAGCTCATTTCGGTCTAGAACAGCTTGTCTCATTGTATAAAGCACGAATACATGCTTTTCGCGCAGTTATGAGAGAAAAAGTTTTTTCGCGTATCACACGGACACTTGTAAAACCAATGTGTTCAGATTTAGCTCGTTTCTGTCTAAAACAGCTTGTTTCGTTGCATTAATCACGAATACATGCTTTTCGCGCAGGTATGAAAGAAAAAGTTTTGAGGCCTATCACACGGGCACTTGCAAAACCGATGTTTAGAATTCCGTTTCGGTCTAAAACAGCTTGTCTTGTTTTAAGCAAGAATACATGCTTTTCGCGAAGTTATGAGAGAAAAAGTTTTGACGCGTATCACAAGGACACTTGCAAAACCGATGTGTTTAGATTTAGCTCGTTTCGGTCTAAAACAGCTTATTTCGTTGTTTTAAGCACGAACACACGCTTTTCGCGAAGTTATGAGAGAAAAAGATTTTACGCGTATCACACGGACACTTGTAAAACCGATGTGGTCAGATCTAGCTCGTTTTGGTCTAAAACAGCTAGTTTCGTTGTATTAAGCACGAATACATGCTTTTCGCGAACTTATGAGAGAAAAAGTTTTGACGCGTATCACACAGACACTTCTAAAACCAATGTGTTCAAAATTAGCTCGTTTCTGTCTAAAACAGCTTGTTTCGTTGCTTTAAGAACGATTACATGCTTTTCGCGCAGTTATGAGAGAAAAAGTTTTGACGCCTATCACACGGACACTTGTAAAACCGATGTGTTCAAATATAACACGTCTCGGTCTAAAACAGCTTCTTTCGTTGTATTAAGCACGAATACATGTTTTCGCGCAGTTATAAGAGAAAAAGTTTTGACACTTGTAAAACCGATCTGTTCAGATTTAGCTCGTCTCGGTCTAAAACAGCTTGTCTCGTCGTATTAAGCACGAATACATGCTTTTCGCGCAGTTCATAACTTCAGAAACAGTTTTCACGCGTATCACACGGACACTTGTAAAATCGAGGTGTACAGATCTTGCTCGTTTTGGTCTAAAACAGCTTGTTTCGTTGTATTAGGCACGAATACACGCTTTTCGCGAAGTTATGAGAAAAAAAGTTTTGACGCTTATCACACGGACACTTGTAAAACCGATGTGTTCAGATCTAGATCGTTTTGTCTAAAACAGCTTGCTTCGTTGTATTAAGCACGAATACATGCTTTTTGCGCAGTTATAAGAGAAAAAGTTTTGACGCGTATCACAGGGACACTTGTAAAACCGGTGTTCAGATTTAGCTCGTTTCGGTCTAAAACAGCCTGTCTCGTTGTATTAAGCACGAATACATGCTTTTCGCGCAGTTATTAGGGAAAACATTTTCACGCGTATCACACGGACACTTGTAAAATCGATGTGTTCAGATCTAGCTCGTTTTGGTCAAAACAGCTTGTTTCGTTGTATTAGGCACGAATACTTGCTTTTCGCGCAGGTATGAGAGAAAACGTTTGACGCGTATCACACGGGCACTTGTAAAACCGATGTGTTCAGATCTAGCTTGTTTTGGTATAAAACAGCTTGTTTCTTTGTATTAGGCAAGAATACATGCTTTTCGCGCAGGTATGAAAGAAAACGTTTTGACGCCTATCACACAGACACTTGCAAAACCGATGTTTAGATCTAGCTCCTTTCGGTATAAAACAGCTTGTCTCGTTTTAAGCAAGAATACATGCTTTTCGCGAAGTTATGAGAGAAAAAATTTTGACGCGTATCACACGGACAATTGTAAAACCGATGTGGTCAGATCTAGCTCGTTTTGGTATAAAACAGCTTGTTTCTTTGTATTAGCCACGAATACATGCTTTTCGCGCAGGTATGAAAGAAAAAGTTTTGACGCCTATCACACGGACACTTGCAAAACCGATGTTTAGATCTAGCTCGTTTCGGTATAAAACAGCTTGTCTCGTTTTAAGCAAGAATACATGCTTTTCGCGAAGTTATGAGAGAAAAAATTTTGACGCGTATCACGCGGACACTTGTAAAACCGATGTGTTCATATCTAGCTCGTTTTGGTCTAAAACAGCTTGTTTCGTTGTATTAAGCACGAATACATGCTTTTCGCGAACTTATGAGAGAAAAAGTTTTGACGCGTATCACACAGACACTTCTAAAACCAATGTGTTCAAAATTAGCTCGTTTCGGTCTAAAACAGCTTGTTTCGTTGCTTTAAGAACGATTACATGCTTTTCGCGCAGTTATGAGAGAAAAAGTTTTGACGCCTATCACACGGACACTTGTAAAACCGATGTGTTCAAATATAACTCGTCTCGGTCTAAAACAGCTTGTTTCGTTGTATTAAGCACGAATACATGTTTTCGCGCAGTTATAAGAGAAAAAGTTTTGACACTTGTAAAACCGATATGTTCAGATTTAGCTCGTCTCGGTCTAAAACAGCTTGTCTCGTCGTATTAAGCACGAATACATGCTTTTCGCGCAGTTCATAACTTCAGAAACAGTTTTCACGCGTATCACACGGACACTTGTAAAATCGAGGTGTTCAGATCTTGCTCGTTTTGGTCTAAAACAGCTTGTTTTGTTGTATTAAGCACTAGTACATGCTTTTCGCGCAGTTATGAGAGAAAAAGTTTTGAGGCCTATCACACGGACACTTGCAAAAAGCGATGTGTTCAGATCTAGCTCGTTTCGGTCTAAAACAGCTTATTTTGTTGTTTTTAGCACGAATACACGCTTTTCGCGAAGTTATGAGAGAAAAAGATTTGACGCGTATCACATGGACACTTGTAAAACCGATGTGGTCAGATCTAGCTCGTTTTGGTCTAAAACAGCTAGTTTCGTTGTATTAAGCACGAATACATGCTTTTCGCGAACTTATGAGAGAAAAAGTTTTGACGCGTATCACACAGACACTTCTAAAACCAATGTGTTCAAAATTAGCTCGTTTCGGTCTAAAACAGCTTGTTTCGTTGCTTTAAGAACGATTACATGCTTTTCGCGCAGTTATGAGAGAAAAAGTTTTGACGCCTATCACACGGACACTTGTAAAACCGATGTGTTCAATTATAACTCGTCTCGGTCTAAAACAGCTTGTTTCGTTGTATTAAGCACGAATACATGTTTTCGCGCAGTTATAAGAGAAAAAGTTTTGACACTTGTAAAACCGATCTGTTCAGATTTAGCTCGTCTCGGTCTAAAACAGCTTGTCTCGTCGTATTACGCACGAATACATGCTTTTCGCGCAGTTCATAACTTCAGAAACAGTTTTCACGCGTATCACACGGACACTTGTAAAATCGAGGTGTTCAGATCTTGCTCGTTTTGGTCTAAAACAGCTTGTATCGTTGTAATAAGCACGAATAAACGCTTTTCGCGAAGTTATGAGAGAAAAAGTTTTGACGCTTATCACACGGACACTTGTAAAACCGATGTGTTCAGATCTAGATCGTTTTGTCTAAAACAGCTTGCTTCGTTGTATTAAGCACGAATACATGCTTTTTGCGCAGTTATAAGAGAAAAAGTTTTGACGCGTATCACAGGGACACTTGTAAAACCGGTGTTCAGATTTAGCTCGTTTCGGTCTAAAACAGCCTGTCTCGTTGTATTAAGCACGAATACATGCTTTTCGCGCAGTTATTAGGGAAAACATTTTCACACGTATCACACGGACACTTGTAAAATCGATGTGTTCAGATCTAGCTCGTTTTGGTCAAAACAGCTTGTTTCGTTGTATTAGGCACGAATACATGCTTTCCGCGCAGTTATGAGAGAAAAGGTTTTGACGCGTATCACACGGACACTTGTAAATCCGATGGGTTCAGATCTAGCTCGCTTTGGTCTAAAACAGCTTGTTTCGTTGTATTAAGCACTAGTACATGCTTTTCGCGCAGTTATGAGAGAAAAAGTTTTGAGGCCTATCACACGGACACTTGCAAAAAGCGATGTGTTCAGATCTATCTCGTTTCGGTCTAAAACAGCTTGTCTCGTTGTATTAAGCACGAATACATGCTTTTCGCGCAGTTATCAGAGACAAAGTTTTGACGCGTATCACACGGACACTTGTAAATCCGATGGGTTCAGATCTAGCTCACTTTGGTCTAAAACAGCTTGTTTCGTTGTATTAAGCACTAGTACATGCTTTTCGCGAACTTATGAGAGAAAAGGATTTGACGCGTATCACACGGACACTTGTAAAACCGATGTGTTCAGATTTAGCTTGTTTCGGTCTAAAACAGCTTGTTGCGCTGTATTAAGCACGAATACATGCTTGTCGCGTAGGTATGAGAGAAAACGTTTTGACGCCTATCACACGAACACTAGCAAAACCGATGTGTTTGGATCTAGCTCGTTTTGGTCTAAAACAGCTTGTTTCGTTGTATGAAGCACGAATACATGCTTTTCGCACATTTATAAGAGAAAACGTTCTGACGCGTATCACAGAGACACTTTTAAAACCGATGTGTTCAGATCTAGCTTATTTTGGTGTAAAACAGCTTGTCGCTTTGTATTAGGCACGAATACATGCTTTTCGCGCAGGTATGAAAAAGTTTTGGCGCCTATCACACGGACACTTGCAAAACCGATGTGTTTAGATTTAGCTCGTTTCGGTCTAAAACAGCTTATTTCGTTGTTTTAAGCACGAATACACGCTTTTCGCTAAGTTATGAGAGAAAAATATTTGACGCGTATCACACGGACACTTGTAAATCCGATGTGCTCAGATCTAGCTCGTTTTGGTCGAAAACAGCTTGTTTCGTTGTATTAAGCACGAATACATGCTTTTCGCGAACTTACGAGCGAAAAATATTGACGCGTATCACACGGACACTTGTAAAACCGATGTGTTCAGATTTAGCTAGTTTCGGTCTAAAAAAGCTTGTTTCGTTGTTTTAAGAACGAATATATGCTTTTCGCGCAGTTATGAGAGAAAACGTTTTGACGCCTATCACACGGACACTTGCAAAACCGATGTTTTTGGATCAAGCCCGTTTTGGTCTAAAACAGCTCTTTTCGTTGTATGAAGCACGAATACAAGCTTTTCGCGCAGTTATAAGAGAAAACGTTTGACGCGTATTACACGGGCACTTGTAAAACCGATGTGTTCAGATCTAGCTTGTTTTGGTATAAAACAGCTTGTTTCTTTGTATTAGGCACGAATACATGCTTTTCGCGCAGGTATGAAAGAAAACGTTTTGACGCCTATCACACAGACACTTGCAAAACCGATGTTTTGATCTAGCTCCTTTCGGTATAAAACATCTTGTCTCGTTTTAAGCAAGAATACATGCTTTTCGCGAAGTTATGAGAGAAAAAATTTTGACGCGTATCACACGGACACATGTAAAACCGATGTGTTCAGATTCAGCTCGTTTCGGTCTAAAACAGCTTGTTTCGTTGTTTTAAGAACGATTACATGCTTTTCGCGCAGTTATGAGAGAAAACGTTTTGACGGCTATCACACGGACACTTGTAAAACCGATGTGTTCAGATCAAACCCGTTTCGGTCTAAAACAGCTTCTTTCGTTGTATTAAGCACGAATACATGTTTTCGCGCAGTTATAAGAGAAAAAGTTTTGACGCGTATCACATGGACACTTGTAAAACCGATGTGTTCAGATTCAGCTCGTTTCGGTCTAAAACAGCTTGCCTCGTTGTATTAAGCACGAATACATGCTTTTCGCGCAGTTCATAACTTCAGAAAAAGTTTTGACGCGTATCACACAGACACTTCTAAAACCAATGTGTTCAAAATTAGCTCGTTTCGGTCTAAAACAGCTTGTTTCGTTGCTTTAAGAACGATTACATGCTTTTCGCGCAGTTATGAGAGAAAAAGTTTTGACGCCTATCACACGGACACTTGTAAAACCGATGTGTTCAAATATAACTCGTCTCGGTCTAAAACAGCTTGTTTCGTTGTATTAAGCACGAATACATGTTTTCGCGCAGTTATAAGAGAAAAAGTTTTGACACTTGTAAAACCGATCTGTTCAGATTTAGCTCGTCTCGGTCTAAAACAGCTTGTCTCGTCGTATTAAGCACGAATACATGCTTTTCGCGCAGTTCATAACTTCAGAAACAGTTTTCACGCGTATCACACGGACACTTGTAAAATCGAGGTGTTCAGATCTTGCTCGTTTTGGTCTAAAACAGCTTGTTTCGTTGTATTAAGCACGAATACACGCTTTTCGCGAAGTTATGAGAGAAAAAGTTTTGACGCTTATCACACGGACACTTGTAAAACCGATGTGTTCAGATCTAGATCGTTTTGTCTAAAACAGCTTGCTTCGTTGTATTAAGCACGAATACATGCTTTTTGCGCAGTTATAAGAGAAAAAGTTTTGACGCGTATCAATGGGACACTTCTAAAACCGGTGTTCAGATTTAGCTCGTTTCGGTCTAAAACAGCCTGTCTTGTTGTATTAAGCACGAATACATGCTTTTCGCGCAGTTATTAGGGAAAACATTTTCACGCGTATCACACGGACACTTGTAAAATCGATGTGTTCAGATCTAGCTCGTTTTGGTCAAAAACAGCTTGTTTCGTTGTATTAGGCACGAATACATGCTTTTCGCGCAGTTATGAGAGAAAACGTTTGACGCGTATCACACGGGCACTTGTAAAACCGATGTGTTCAGATCTAGCTTGTTTTGGTATAAAACAGCTTGTTTCTTTGTATTAGGCACGAATACATGCTTTTCGCGCAGGTATGAAAGAAAACGTTTTGACGCCTATCACACAGACACTTGCAAAACCGATGTTTAGATCTAGCTCCTTTCGGTATAAAACAGCTTGTCTCGTTTTAAGCAAGAATACATGCTTTTCGCGAAGTTATGAGAGAAAAAATTTTGACGCGTATCACACGGACACTTGTAAAACCGATGTGGTCAGATCTAGCTCGTTTTGGTATAAAACAGCTTGTTTCTTTGTATTAGCCACGAATACATGCTTTTCGCGCAGGTATGAAAGAAAAAGTTTTGACGCCTATCACACGGACACTTGCAAAACCGATGTTTAGATCTAGCTCGTTTCGGTATAAAACAGCTTGTCTCGTTTTAAGCAAGAATACATGCTTTTCGCGAAGTTATGAGAGAAAAAATTTTGACGCGTATCACGCGGACACTTGTAAAACCGATGTGTTCATATCTAGCTCGTTTTGGTCTAAAACAGCTTGTTTCGTTGTATTAAGCACGAATACATGCTTTTCGCGAACTTATGAGAGAAAACGTTTTGACGCGTATCACACGGACACTTGTAAAATCGATGTGTTCAGATCTAGCTCGTTTTGGTCAAAACAGCTTGTTTCGTTGTATTAGGCACGAATACATGCTTTCCGCGCAGTTATGAGAGAAAAGGTTTTGACACGTATCACACGGACACTTGTAAATCCGATGGGTTCAGATCTAGCTCGCTTTGGTCTAAAACAGCTTGTTTCGTTGTATTAAGCACTAGTACATGCTTTTCGCGCAGTTATGAGAGAAAAAGTTTTGAGGCCTATCACACGGACACTTGCAAAAAGCGATGTGTTCAGATCTATCTCGTTTCGGTCTAAAACAGCTTGTCTCGTTGTATTAAGCACGAATACATGCTTTTCGCGCAGTTATCAGAGACAAAGTTTTGACGCGTATCACACGGACACTTGTAAATCCGATGGGTTCAGATCTAGCTCACTTTGGTCTAAAACAGCTTGTTTCGTTGTATTAAGCACTAGTACATGCTTTTCGCGAACTTATGAGAGAAAAGGATTTGACGCGTATCACACGGACACTTGTAAAACCGATGTGTTCAGATTTAGCTTGTTTCGGTCTAAAACAGCTTGTTGCGCTGTATTAAGCACGAATACATGCTTGTCGCGTAGGTATGAGAGAAAACGTTTTGACGCCTATCACACGAACACTAGCAAAACCGATGTGTTTGGATCTAGCTCGTTTTGGTCTAAAACAGCTTGTTTCGTTGTATGAAGCACGAATACATGCTTTTCGCACATTTATAAGAGAAAACGTTCTGACGCGTATCACAGAGCCACTTTTAAAACCGATGTGTTCAGATCTAGCTTATTTTGTTGTAAAACAGCTTGTCGCTTTGTATTAGGCACGAATACATGCTTTTCGCGCAGGTATGAAAAAGTTTTGGCGCCTATCACACGGACACTTGCAAAACCGATGTGTTTAGATTTAGCTCGTTTCGGTCTAAAACAGCTTATTTCGTTGTTTTAAGCACGAATACACGCTTTTCGCTAAGTTATGAGAGAAAAATATTTGACGCGTATCACACGGACACTTGTAAATCCGATGTGCTCAGATCTAGCTCGTTTTGGTCGAAAACAGCTTGTTTCGTTGTATTAAGCACGAATACATGCTTTTCGCGAACTTACGAGCGAAAAATATTGACGCGTATCACACGGACACTTGTAAAACCGATGTGTTCAGATTTAGCTAGTTTCGGTCTAAAAAAGCTTGTTTCGTTGTTTTAAGAACGAATATATGCTTTTCGCGCAGTTATGAGAGAAAACGTTTTGACGCCTATCACACGGACACTTGCAAAACCGATGTTTTTGGATCAAGCCCGTTTTGGTCTAAAACAGCTCTTTTCGTTGTATGAAGCACGAATACAAGCTTTTCGCGCAGTTATAAGAGAAAACGTTTGACGCGTATTACACGGGCACTTGTAAAACCGATGTGTTCAGATCTAGCTTGTTTTGGTATAAAACAGCTTGTTTCTTTGTATTAGGCACGAATACATGCTTTTCGCGCAGGTATGAAAGAAAACGTTTTGACGCCTATCACACAGACACTTGCAAAACCGATGTTTTGATCTAGCTCCTTTCGGTATAAAACATCTTGTCTCGTTTTAAGCAAGAATACATGCTTTTCGCGAAGTTATGAGAGAAAAAATTTTGACGCGTATCACACGGACACATGTAAAACCGATGTGTTCAGATTCAGCTCGTTTCGGTCTAAAACAGCTTGTTTCGTTGTTTTAAGAACGATTACATGCTTTTCGCGCAGTTATGAGAGAAAACGTTTTGACGGCTATCACACGGACACTTGTAAAACCGATGTGTTCAGATCAAACCCGTTTCGGTCTAAAACAGCTTCTTTCGTTGTATTAAGCACGAATACATGTTTTCGCGCAGTTATAAGAGAAAAAGTTTTGACGCGTATCACATGGACACTTGTAAAACCGATGTGTTCAGATTCAGCTCGTTTCGGTCTAAAACAGCTTGCCTCGTTGTATTAAGCACGAATACATGCTTTTCGCGCAGTTCATAACTTCAGAAAAAGTTTTCACGCGTATCACACGGACAATTATAAAATCGAGGTGTTCAGATCTAGCTCGTTTTGGTCTAAAACAGCTTGTTTCGTTGTAATAAGCACGAATATATGCTTTTCGCGAACTTATGAGAGAAAAAGTATCGACGCGTATCACACGGACACTTGTAAAAGTGATGTGTTCAGATTTAGCTCATTTCGGTCTAAAACAGCTTGTCTCATTGTATTAAGCACGAATACATGCTTTTCGCGCAGTTATGAGAGAAAAAGTTTTTTCGCGTATCACACGGACACTTGTAAAACCAATGTGTTCAGATTTAGCTCGTTTCTGTCTAAAACAGCTTGATTCGTTGCATTAATCACGAATACATGCTTTTCGCGCAGGTATGAAAGAAAAAGTTTTGAGGCCTATCACACGGGCACTTGCAAAACCGATGTTTAGAATTCCGTTTCGGTCTAAAACAGCTTGTCTCGTTTTAAGCAAGAATACATGCTTTTCGCGAAGTTATGAGAGAAAAAATTTTGACGCGTATCACAAGGACACTTGCAAAACCGATGTGTTTAGATTTAGCTCGTTTCGGTCTAAAACAGCTTATTTCGTTGTTTTAAGCACGAATACACGCTTTTCGCGAAGTTATGAAAGAAAAAGATTTGACGCGTATCACACGGACACTTGTAAAACCGATGTGGTCAGATCTAGCTCGTTTTGGTCTAAAACAGCTAGTTTCGTTGTATTAAGCACGAATACATGCTTTTCGCGAACTTATGAGAGAAAAAGTTTTGACGCGTATCACACAGACACTTCTAAAACCAATGTGTTCAAAATTAGCTCGTTTCGGTCTAAAACAGCTTGTTTCGTTGCTTTAAGAACGATTACATGCTTTTCGCGCAGTTATGAGAGAAAAAGTTTTGACGCCTATCACACGGACACTTGTAAAACCGATGTGTTCAAATATAACTCGTCTCGGTCTAAAACAGCTTGTTTCGTTGTATTAAGCACGAATACATGTTTTCGCGCAGTTATAAGAGAAAAAGTTTTGACACTTGTAAAACCGATCTGTTCAGATTTAGCTCGTCTCGGTCTAAAACAGCTTGTCTCGTCGTAATAAGCACGAATACATGCTTTTCGCGCAGTTCATAACTTCAGAAACAGTTTTCACGCGTATCACACGGACACTTGTAAAATCGAGGTGTTCAGATCTTGCTCGTTTTGGTCTAAAACAGCTTGTTTCGTTGTATTAAGCACGAATACACGCTTTTCGCGAAGTTATGAGAGAAAAAGTTTTGACGCTTATCACACGGACACTTGTAAAACCGATGTGTTCAGATCTAGATCGTTTTGTCTAAAACAGCTTGCTTCGTTGTATTAAGCACGAATACATGCTTTTTGCGCAGTTATAAGAGAAAAAGTTTTGACGCGTATCAATGGGACACTTCTAAAACCGGTGTTCAGATTTAGCTCGTTTCGGTCTAAAACAGCCTGTCTTGTTGTATTAAGCACGAATACATGCTTTTCGCGCAGTTATTAGGGAAAACATTTTCACGCGTATCACACGGACACTTGTAAAATCGATGTGTTCAGATCTAGCTCGTTTTGGTCAAAAACAGCTTGTTTCGTTGTATTAGGCACGAATACATGCTTTTCGCGCAGTTATGAGAGAAAACGTTTGACGCGTATCACACGGGCACTTGTAAAACCGATGTGTTCAGATCTAGCTTGTTTTGGTATAAAACAGCTTGTTTCTTTGTATTAGGCACGAATACATGCTTTTCGCGCAGGTATGAAAGAAAACGTTTTGACGCCTATCACACAGACACTTGCAAAACCGATGTTTAGATCTAGCTCCTTTCGGTATAAAACAGCTTGTCTCGTTTTAAGCAAGAATACATGCTTTTCGCGAAGTTATGAGAGAAAAAATTTTGACGCGTATCACACGGACACTTGTAAAACCGATGTGGTCAGATCTAGCTCGTTTTGGTATAAAACAGCTTGTTTCTTTGTATTAGCCACGAATACATGCTTTTCGCGCAGGTATGAAAGAAAAAGTTTTGACGCCTATCACACGGACACTTGCAAAACCGATGTTTAGATCTAGCTCGTTTCGGTATAAAACAGCTTGTCTCGTTTTAAGCAAGAATACATGCTTTTCGCGAAGTTATGAGAGAAAAAATTTTGACGCGTATCACGCGGACACTTGTAAAACCGATGTGTTCATATCTAGCTCGTTTTGGTCTAAAACAGCTTGTTTCGTTGTATTAAGCACGAATACATGCTTTTCGCGAACTTATGAGAGAAAACGTTTTGACGCGTATCACCCGGACACTTGTAAAACCGATGTGTTCAGATCTAGCTCGTTTTGGTATAAAACAGCTTGTTTCTTTGTATTAGCCACGAATACATGCTTTTCGCGCAGGTATGAAAGAAAAAGTTTTGAGGCCTATCACACGGGCACTTGCAAAACCGATGTTTAGAATTCCGTTTCGGTCTAAAACAGCTTGTCTCGTTTTAAACAAGAATACATGCTTTTCACGAAGGTATGAGAGAAAAAGTTTTGACGCGTATCACAAGGACACTTGCAAAACCGATGTGTTTAGATTTAGCTCGTTTCGGTCTAAAACAGCTTATTTCGTTGTTTTAAGCACGAATACACGCTTTTCGCGAAGTTATGAGAAAAAGATTTTACGCGTATCACACGGACACTTGTAAAACCGATGTGGTCAGATCTAGCTCGTTTTGGTCTAAAACAGCTAGTTTCGTTGTATTAAGCACGAATACATGCTTTTCGCGAACTTATGAGAGAAAAAGTTTTGACGCGTATCACACAGACACTTCTAAAACCAATGTGTTCAAAATTAGCTCGTTTCGGTCTAAAACCGCTTGTTTCGTTGCTTTAAGAACGATTACATGCTTTTCGCGCAGTTATGAGAGAAAAAGTTTTGACGCCTATCACACGGACACTTGTAAAACCGATGTGTTCAAATATAACTCGTCTCGGTCTAAAACAGCTTCTTTCGTTGTATTAGGCACGAATACATGTTTTCGCGCAGTTATAAGAGAAAAAGTTTTGACACTTGTAAAACCGATCTGTTCAGATTTAGCTCGTCTCGGTCTAAAACAGCTTGTCTCGTCGTATTAAGCACGAATACATGCTTTTCGCGCAGTTCATAACTTCAGAAACAGTTTTCACGCGTATCACACGGACACTTGTAAAATCGAGGTGTTCAGATCTTGCTCGTTTTGGTCTAAAACAGCTTGTTTCGTTGTATTAGGCACGAATACACGCTTTTCGCGAAGTTATGAGAGAAAAAGTTTTGACGCTTATCACACCGACACTTGTAAAACCGATGTGTTCACATCTAGATCGTTTTGTCTAAAACAGCTTGCTTCGTTGTATTAAACACGAATACATGCTTTTTGCGCAGTTATAAGAGAAAAAGTTTTGACGCGTATCACAGGGACACTTGTAAAACCGGTGTTCAGATTTAGCTCGTTTCGGTCTAAAACAGCCTGTCTCGTTGTATTAAGCACGAATACATGCTTTTCGCGCAGTTATTAGGGAAAACATTTTCACGCGTATCACACGGACACTTGTAAAACCGATGTGTTCAGATCTAGCTCGTTTTGGTATAAAACAGCTTGTTTCTTTGTATTAGCCACGAATACATGCTTTTCGCGCAGGTATGAAAGAAAAAGTTTTGAGGCCTATCACACGGGCACTTGCAAAACCGATGTTTAGAATTCCGTTTCGGTCTAAAACAGCTTGTCTCGTTTTAAACAAGAATACATGCTTTTCACGAAGGTATGAGAGAAAAAGTTTTGACGCGTATCACAAGGACACTTGCAAAACCGATGTGTTTAGATTTAGCTCGTTTCGGTCTAAAACAGCTTATTTCGTTGTTTTAAGCACGAATACACGCTTTTCGCGAAGTTATGAGAAAAAGATTTTACGCGTATCACACGGACACTTGTAAAACCGATGTGGTCAGATCTAGCTCGTTTTGGTCTAAAACAGCTAGTTTCGTTGTATTAAGCACGAATACATGCTTTTCGCGAACTTATGAGAGAAAAAGTTTTGACGCGTATCACACAGACACTTCTAAAACCAATGTGTTCAAAATTAGCTCGTTTCGGTCTAAAACCGCTTGTTTCGTTGCTTTAAGAACGATTACATGCTTTTCGCGCAGTTATGAGAGAAAAAGTTTTGACGCCTATCACACGGACACTTGTAAAACCGATGTGTTCAAATATAACTCGTCTCGGTCTAAAACAGCTTCTTTCGTTGTATTAGGCACGAATACATGTTTTCGCGCAGTTATAAGAGAAAAAGTTTTGACACTTGTAAAACCGATCTGTTCAGATTTAGCTCGTCTCGGTCTAAAACAGCTTGTCTCGTCGTATTAAGCACGAATACATGCTTTTCGCGCAGTTCATAACTTCAGAAACAGTTTTCACGCGTATCACACGGACACTTGTAAAATCGAGGTGTTCAGATCTTGCTCGTTTTGGTCTAAAACAGCTTGTTTCGTTGTATTAGGCACGAATACACGCTTTTCGCGAAGTTATGAGAGAAAAAGTTTTGACGCTTATCACACCGACACTTGTAAAACCGATGTGTTCACATCTAGATCGTTTTGTCTAAAACAGCTTGCTTCGTTGTATTAAACACGAATACATGCTTTTTGCGCAGTTATAAGAGAAAAAGTTTTGACGCGTATCACAGGGACACTTGTAAAACCGGTGTTCAGATTTAGCTCGTTTCGGTCTAAAACAGCCTGTCTCGTTGTATTAAGCACGAATACATGCTTTTCGCGCAGTTATTAGGGAAAACATTTTCACGCGTATCACACGGACACTTGTAAAATCGATGTGTTCAGATCTAGCTCGTTTTGGTCAAAACAGCTTGTTTCGTTGTATTAGGCACGAATACTTGCTTTTCGCGCAGTTATGAGAGAAAACGTTTGACGCGTATCACACGGGCACTTGTAAAACCGATGTGTTCAGATCTAGCTTGTTTTGGTATAAAACAGCTTGTTTCTTTGTATTAGGCACGAATACATGCTTTTCGCGCAGGTATGAAAGAAAACGTTTTGACGCCTATCACACAGACACTTGCAAAACCGATGTTTAGATCTAGCTCCTTTCGGTATAAAACAGCTTGTCTCGTTTTAAGCAAGAATACATGCTTTTCGCGAAGTTATGAGAGAAAAAATTTTGACGCGTATCACACGGACACTTGTAAAACCGATGTGGTCAGATCTAGCTCGTTTTGGTATAAAACAGCTTGTTTCTTTGTATTAGCCACGAATACATGCTTTTCGCGCAGGTATGAAAGAAAAAGTTTTGACGCCTATCACACGGACACTTGCAAAACCGATGTTTAGATCTAGCTCGTTTCGGTATAAAACAGCTTGTCTCGTTTTAAGCAAGAATACATGCTTTTCGCGAAGTTATGAGAGAAAAAATTTTGACGCGTATCACGCGGACACTTGTAAAACCGATGTGTTCATATCTAGCTCGTTTTGGTCTAAAACAGCTTGTTTCGTTGTATTAAGCACGAATACATGCTTTTCGCGCAGTTATGAGAGAAAAAGTTTTTTCGCGTATCACACGGACACTTGTAAAACCAATGTGTTCAGATTTAGCTCGATTCTGTCTAAAACAGCTTGTTTCGTTGCATTAATCACGAATACATGCTTTTCGCGCAGGTATGAAAGAAAAAGTTTTGAGGCCTATCACACGGGCACTTGCAAAACCGATGTTTAGAATTCCGTTTCGGTCTAGAACAGCTTGTCTCGTTTTAAGCAAGAATACATGCTTTTCGCGAAGTTATGAGAGAAAAAGTTTTGACGCGTATCACAAGGACACTTGCAAAACCGATGTGTTTAGATTTACCTCGTTTCGGTCTAAAACAGCTTATTTCGTTGTTTTAAGCACGAATACACGCTTTTCGCGAAGTTATGAGAGAAAAAGATTTGACGCGTATCACACGGACACTTGTAAAACCGATGTGGTCGGATCTAGCTCGTTTTGGTCTAAAACAGCTAGTTTCATTGTATTAAGCACGAATACATGCTTTTCGCGAACTTATGAGAGAAAAAGTTTTGACGCGTATCACACAGACACTTCTAAAACCAATGTGTTCAAAATTAGCTCGTTTCGGTCTAAAACAGCTTGTTTCGTTGCTTTAAGAACGATTACATGCTTTTCGCGCAGTTATGAGAGAAAAAGTTTTGACGCCTATCACACGGACACTTGTAAAACCGATGTGTTCAAATATAACTCGTCTCGGTCTAAAACAGCTTGTTTCGTTGTATTAAGCACGAATACATGTTTTCGCGCAGTTATAAGAGAAAAAGTTTTGACACTTGTAAAACCGATCTGTTCAGATTTAGCTCGTCTCGGTCTAAAACAGCTTGTCTCTTCGTATTAAGCACGAATACATGCTTTTCGCGCAGTTCATAACTTCAGAAACAGTTTTCACGCGTATCACACGGACACTTGTAAAATCGAGGTGTTCAGATCTTGCTCGTTTTGGTCTAAAACAGCTTGTTTCGTTGTATTAAGCACGAATACACGCTTTTCGCGAAGTTATGAGAGAAAAAGTTTTGACGCTTATCACACGGACACTTGTAAAACCGATGTTTTCAGATCTAGATCGTTTTGTCTAAAACAGCTTGCTTCGTTGTATTAAGCACGAATACATGCTTTTTGCGCAATTATAAGAGAAAAAGTTTTGACGCGTATCACAGGGACACTTGTAAAACCGGTGTGGTCAGATCTAGCTCGTTTTGGTCTAAAACAGCTAGTTTCGTTGTATTAAGCACGAATACATGCTTTTCGCGAACTTATGAGAGAAAAAGTTTTGACGCGTATCACACAGACACTTCTAAAACCAATGTGTTCAAAATTAGCTCGTTTCGGTCTAAAACAGCTTGTTTCGTTGCTTTAAGAACGATTACATGCTTTTCGCGCAGTTATGAGAGAAAAAGTTTTGACGCCTATCACACGGACACTTGTAAAACCGATGTGTTCAAATATAACTCGTCTCGGTCTAAAACAGCTTGTTTCGTTGTATTAAGCACGAATACATGTTTTCGCGCAGTTATAAGAGAAAAAGTTTTGACACTTGTAAAACCGATCTGTTCAGATTTAGCTCGTCTCGGTCTAAAACAGCTTGTCTCGTCGTATTACGCACGAATACATGCTTTTCGCGCAGTTCATAACTTCAGAAACAGTTTTCACGCGTATCACACGGACACTTGTAAAATCGAGGTGTTCAGATCTTGCTCGTTTTGGTCTAAAACAGCTTGTATCGTTGTAATAAGCACGAATAAACGCTTTTCGCGAAGTTATGAGAGAAAAAGTTTTGACGCTTATCACACGGACACTTGTAAATCCGATGTGCTCAGATCTAGCTCGTTTTGGTCGAAAACAGCTTGTTTCGTTGTATTAAGCACGAATACATGCTTTTCGCGAACTTATGAGCGAAAAAGTATTGACGCGTATCACACGGACACTTGTAAAACCGATGTTTTTGGATCAAGCCCGTTTTGGTCTAAAACAGCTCTTTTCGTTGTATGAAGCACGAATACAAGCTTTTCGCGCAGTTATAAGAGAAAACCTTTGACGCGTATTACACGGGCACTTGTAAAACCGATGTGTTCAGATCTAGCTTGTTTTGGTATAAAACAGCTTGTTTCTTTGTATTAGGCACGAATACATGCTTTTCGCGCAGGTATGAAAGAAAACGTTTTGACGCCTATCACACAGACACTTGCAAAACCGATGTTTTGATCTAGCTCCTTTCGGTATAAAACATCTTGTCTCGTTTTAAGCAAGAATACATGCTTTTCGCGAAGTTATGAGAGAAAAAATTTTGACGCGTATCACGCGGACACTTGTAAAACCGATGTGTTCATATCTAGCTCGTTTTGGTCTAAAACAGCTTGTTTCGTTGTATTAAGCACGAATACATGCTTTTCGCGAACTTATGAGAGAAAACGTTTTGACGCGTATCACCCGGACACTTGTAAAACCGATGTGTTCAGATCTAGCTAGTTTTGGTATAAAACAGCTTGTTTCTTTGTATTAGCCACGAATACATGCTTTTCGCGCAGGTATGAAAGAAAAAGTTTTGAGGCCTATCACACGGGCACTTGCAAAACCGATGTTTAGAATTCCGTTTCGGTCTAAAACAGCTTGTCTCGTTTTAAACAAGAATACATGCTTTTCACGAAGGTATGAGAGAAAAAGTTTTGACGCGTATCACAAGGACACTTGCAAAACCGATGTGTTTAGATTTAGCTCGTTTCGGTCTAAAACAGCTTATTTCGTTGTTTTAAGCACGAATACACGCTTTTCGCGAAGTTATGAGAAAAAGATTTTACGCGTATCACACGGACACTTGTAAAACCGATGTGGTCAGATCTAGCTCGTTTTGGTCTAAAACAGCTAGTTTCGTTGTATTAAGCACGAATACATGCTTTTCGCGAACTTATGAGAGAAAAAGTTTTGACGCGTATCACACAGACACTTCTAAAACCAATGTGTTCAAAATTAGCTCGTTTCGGTCTAAAACCGCTTGTTTCGTTGCTTTAAGAACGATTACATGCTTTTCGCGCAGTTATGAGAGAAAAAGTTTTGACGCCTATCACACGGACACTTGTAAAACCGATGTGTTCAAATATAACTCGTCTCGGTCTAAAACAGCTTCTTTCGTTGTATTAGGCACGAATACATGTTTTCGCGCAGTTATAAGAGAAAAAGTTTTGACACTTGTAAAACCGATCTGTTCAGATTTAGCTCGTCTCGGTCTAAAACAGCTTGTCTCGTCGTATTAAGCACGAATACATGCTTTTCGCGCAGTTCATAACTTCAGAAACAGTTTTCACGCGTATCACACGGACACTTGTAAAATCGAGGTGTTCAGATCTTGCTCGTTTTGGTCTAAAACAGCTTGTATCGTTGTAATAAGCACGAATAAACGCTTTTCGCGAAGTTATGAGAGAAAAAGTTTTGACGCTTATCACACGGACACTTGTAAATCCGATGTGCTCAGATCTAGCTCGTTTTGGTCGAAAACAGCTTGTTTCGTTGTATTAAGCACGAATACATGCTTTTCGCGAACTTATGAGCGAAAAAGTATTGACGCGTATCACACGGACACTTGTAAAACCGATGTTTTTGGATCAAGCCCGTTTTGGTCTAAAACAGCTCTTTTCGTTGTATGAAGCACGAATACAAGCTTTTCGCGCAGTTATAAGAGAAAACCTTTGACGCGTATTACACGGGCACTTGTAAAACCGATGTGTTCAGATCTAGCTTGTTTTGGTATAAAACAGCTTGTTTCTTTGTATTAGGCACGAATACATGCTTTTCGCGCAGGTATGAAAGAAAACGTTTTGACGCCTATCACACAGACACTTGCAAAACCGATGTTTTGATCTAGCTCCTTTCGGTATAAAACATCTTGTCTCGTTTTAAGCAAGAATACATGCTTTTCGCGAAGTTATGAGAGAAAAAATTTTGACGCGTATCACGCGGACACTTGTAAAACCGATGTGTTCATATCTAGCTCGTTTTGGTCTAAAACAGCTTGTTTCGTTGTATTAAGCACGAATACATGCTTTTCGCGAACTTATGAGAGAAAACGTTTTGACGCGTATCACCCGGACACTTGTAAAACCGATGTGTTCAGATCTAGCTAGTTTTGGTATAAAACAGCTTGTTTCTTTGTATTAGCCACGAATACATGCTTTTCGCGCAGGTATGAAAGAAAAAGTTTTGAGGCCTATCACACGGGCACTTGCAAAACCGATGTTTAGAATTCCGTTTCGGTCTAAAACAGCTTGTCTCGTTTTAAACAAGAATACATGCTTTTCACGAAGGTATGAGAGAAAAAGTTTTGACGCGTATCACAAGGACACTTGCAAAACCGATGTGTTTAGATTTAGCTCGTTTCGGTCTAAAACAGCTTATTTCGTTGTTTTAAGCACGAATACACGCTTTTCGCGAAGTTATGAGAAAAAGATTTTACGCGTATCACACGGACACTTGTAAAACCGATGTGGTCAGATCTAGCTCGTTTTGGTCTAAAACAGCTAGTTTCGTTGTATTAAGCACGAATACATGCTTTTCGCGAACTTATGAGAGAAAAAGTTTTGACGCGTATCACACAGACACTTCTAAAACCAATGTGTTCAAAATTAGCTCGTTTCGGTCTAAAACCGCTTGTTTCGTTGCTTTAAGAACGATTACATGCTTTTCGCGCAGTTATGAGAGAAAAAGTTTTGACGCCTATCACACGGACACTTGTAAAACCGATGTGTTCAAATATAACTCGTCTCGGTCTAAAACAGCTTCTTTCGTTGTATTAGGCACGAATACATGTTTTCGCGCAGTTATAAGAGAAAAAGTTTTGACACTTGTAAAACCGATCTGTTCAGATTTAGCTCGTCTCGGTCTAAAACAGCTTGTCTCGTCGTATTAAGCACGAATACATGCTTTTCGCGCAGTTCATAACTTCAGAAACAGTTTTCACGCGTATCACACGGACACTTGTAAAATCGAGGTGTTCAGATCTTGCTCGTTTTGGTCTAAAACAGCTTGTTTCGTTGTATTAGGCACGAATACACGCTTTTCGCGAAGTTATGAGAGAAAAAGTTTTGACGCTTATCACACCGACACTTGTAAAACCGATGTGTTCACATCTAGATCGTTTTGTCTAAAACAGCTTGCTTCGTTGTATTAAGCACGAATACATGCTTTTTGCGCAGTTATAAGAGAAAAAGTTTTGACGCGTATCACAGGGACACTTGTAAAACCGGTGTTCAGATTTAGCTCGTTTCGGTCTAAAACAGCCTGTCTCGTTGTATTAAGCACGAATACATGCTTTTCGCGCAGTTATTAGGGAAAACATTTTCACGCGTATCACACGGACACTTGTAAAATCGATGTGTTCAGATCTAGCTCGTTTTGGTCAAAACAGCTTGTTTCGTTGTATTAGGCACGAATACTTGCTTTTCGCGCAGTTATGAGAGAAAACGTTTGACGCGTATCACACGGGCACTTGTAAAACCGATGTGTTCAGATCTAGCTTGTTTTGGTATAAAACAGCTTGTTTCTTTGTATTAGGCACGAATACATGCTTTTCGCGCAGGTATGAAAGAAAACGTTTTGACGCCTATCACACAGACACTTGCAAAACCGATGTTTAGATCTAGCTCCTTTCGGTATAAAACAGCTTGTCTCGTTTTAAGCAAGAATACATGCTTTTCGCGAAGTTATGAGAGAAAAAATTTTGACGCGTATCACACGGACACTTGTAAAACCGATGTGGTCAGATCTAGCTCGTTTTGGTATAAAACAGCTTGTTTCTTTGTATTAGCCACGAATACATGCTTTTCGCGCAGGTATGAAAGAAAAAGTTTTGACGCCTATCACACGGACACTTGCAAAACCGATGTTTAGATCTAGCTCGTTTCGGTATAAAACAGCTTGTCTCGTTTTAAGCAAGAATACATGCTTTTCGCGAAGTTTAAAAAAAAAAGTTTGACGCGTATCACGCGGACACTTGTAAAACCGATGTGTTCATATCTAGCTCGTTTTGGTCTAAAACAGCTTGTTTCGTTGTATTAAGCACGAATACATGCTTTTCGCGAACTTATGAGAGAAAAAGTTATGACGCGTATCACCCGGACACTTGTAAAACCGATGTGTTCAGATCTAGCTCGTTTTGGTATAAAACAGCTTGTTTCTTTGTATTAGCCACGAATACATGCTTTTCGCGCAGGTATGAAAGAAAAAGTTTTGACGCCTATCACACGGACACTTGCAAAACCGATGTTTAGATCTAGCTCGTTTCGGTATAAAACAGCTTGTCTCGTTTTAAGCAAGAATACATGCTTTTCGCGAAGTTATGAGAGAAAAAATTTTGACGCGTATCACGCGGACACTTGTAAAACCGATGTGTTCATATCTAGCTCGTTTTGGTCTAAAACAGCTTGTTTCGTTGTATTAAGCACGAATACATGCTTTTCGCGCAGTTATGAGAGAAAAAGTTTTTTCGCGTATCACACGGACACTTGTAAAACCAATGTGTTCAGATTTAGCTCGATTCTGTCTAAAACAGCTTGTTTCGTTGCATTAATCACGAATACATGCTTTTCGCGCAGGTATGAAAGAAAAAGTTTTGAGGCCTATCACACGGGCACTTGCAAAACCGATGTTTAGAATTCCGTTTCGGTCTAAAACAGCTTGTCTCGTTTTAAGCAAGAATACATGCTTTTCGCGAAGTTATGAGAGAAAAAGTTTTGACGCGTATCACAAGGACACTTGCAAAACCGATGTGTTTAGATTTACCTCGTTTCGGTCTAAAACAGCTTATTTCGTTGTATGAAGCACGAATACAAGCTTTTCGCGCAGTTATAAGAGAAAACCTTTGACGCGTATTACACGGGCACTTGTAAAACCGATGTGTTCAGATCTAGCTTGTTTTGGTATAAAACAGCTTGTTTCTTTGTATTAGGCACGAATACATGCTTTTCGCGCAGGTATGAAAGAAAACGTTTTGACGCCTATCACACAGACACTTGCAAAACCGATGTTTTGATCTAGCTCCTTTCGGTATAAAACATCTTGTCTCGTTTTAAGCAAGAATACATGCTTTTCGCGAAGTTATGAGAGAAAAAATTTTGACGCGTATCACGCGGACACTTGTAAAACCGATGTGTTCATATCTAGCTCGTTTTGGTCTAAAACAGCTTGTTTCGTTGTATTAAGCACGAATACATGCTTTTCGCGAACTTATGAGAGAAAACGTTTTGACGCGTATCACCCGGACACTTGTAAAACCGATGTGTTCAGATCTAGCTCGTTTTGGTATAAAACAGCTTGTTTCTTTGTATTAGCCACGAATACATGCTTTTCGCGCAGGTATGAAAGAAAAAGTTTTGAGGCCTATCACACGGGCACTTGCAAAACCGATGTTTAGAATTCCGTTTCGGTCTAAAACAGCTTGTCTCGTTTTAAACAAGAATACATGCTTTTCACGAAGGTATGAGAGAAAAAGTTTTGACGCGTATCACAAGGACACTTGCAAAACCGATGTGTTTAGATTTAGCTCGTTTCGGTCTAAAACAGCTTATTTCGTTGTTTTAAGCACGAATACACGCTTTTCGCGAAGTTATGAGAAAAAGATTTTACGCGTATCACACGGACACTTGTAAAACCGATGTGGTCAGATCTAGCTCGTTTTGGTCTAAAACAGCTAGTTTCGTTGTATTAAGCACGAATACATGCTTTTCGCGAACTTATGAGAGAAAAAGTTTTGACGCGTATCACACAGACACTTCTAAAACCAATGTGTTCAAAATTAGCTCGTTTCGGTCTAAAACCGCTTGTTTCGTTGCTTTAAGAACGATTACATGCTTTTCGCGCAGTTATGAGAGAAAAAGTTTTGACGCCTATCACACGGACACTTGTAAAACCGATGTGTTCAAATATAACTCGTCTCGGTCTAAAACAGCTTCTTTCGTTGTATTAGGCACGAATACATGTTTTCGCGCAGTTATAAGAGAAAAAGTTTTGACACTTGTAAAACCGATCTGTTCAGATTTAGCTCGTCTCGGTCTAAAACAGCTTGTCTCGTCGTATTAAGCACGAATACATGCTTTTCGCGCAGTTCATAACTTCAGAAACAGTTTTCACGCGTATCACACGGACACTTGTAAAATCGAGGTGTTCAGATCTTGCTCGTTTTGGTCTAAAACAGCTTGTTTCGTTGTATTAGGCACGAATACACGCTTTTCGCGAAGTTATGAGAGAAAAAGTTTTGACGCTTATCACACCGACACTTGTAAAACCGATGTGTTCACATCTAGATCGTTTTGTCTAAAACAGCTTGCTTCGTTGTATTAAGCACGAATACATGCTTTTTGCGCAGTTATAAGAGAAAAAGTTTTGACGCGTATCACAGGGACACTTGTAAAACCGGTGTTCAGATTTAGCTCGTTTCGGTCTAAAACAGCCTGTCTCGTTGTATTAAGCACGAATACATGCTTTTCGCGCAGTTATTAGGGAAAACATTTTCACGCGTATCACACGGACACTTGTAAAATCGATGTGTTCAGATCTAGCTCGTTTTGGTCAAAACAGCTTGTTTCGTTGTATTAGGCACGAATACTTGCTTTTCGCGCAGTTATGAGAGAAAACGTTTGACGCGTATCACACGGGCACTTGTAAAACCGATGTGTTCAGATCTAGCTTGTTTTGGTATAAAACAGCTTGTTTCTTTGTATTAGGCACGAATACATGCTTTTCGCGCAGGTATGAAAGAAAACGTTTTGACGCCTATCACACAGACACTTGCAAAACCGATGTTTAGATCTAGCTCCTTTCGGTATAAAACAGCTTGTCTCGTTTTAAGCAAGAATACATGCTTTTCGCGAAGTTATGAGAGAAAAAATTTTGACGCGTATCACACGGACACTTGTAAAACCGATGTGGTCAGATCTAGCTCGTTTTGGTATAAAACAGCTTGTTTCTTTGTATTAGCCACGAATACATGCTTTTCGCGCAGGTATGAAAGAAAAAGTTTTGACGCCTATCACACGGACACTTGCAAAACCGATGTTTAGATCTAGCTCGTTTCGGTATAAAACAGCTTGTCTCGTTTTAAGCAAGAATACATGCTTTTCGCGAAGTTTAAAAAAAAAAAGTTTGACGCGTATCACGCGGACACTTGTAAAACCGATGTGTTCATATCTAGCTCGTTTTGGTCTAAAACAGCTTGTTTCGTTGTATTAAGCACGAATACATGCTTTTCGCGAACTTATGAGAGAAAAAGTTATGACGCGTATCACCCGGACACTTGTAAAACCGATGTGTTCAGATCTAGCTCGTTTTGGTATAAAACAGCTTGTTTCTTTGTATTAGCCACGAATACATGCTTTTCGCGCAGGTATGAAAGAAAAAGTTTTGACGCCTATCACACGGACACTTGCAAAACCGATGTTTAGATCTAGCTCGTTTCGGTATAAAACAGCTTGTCTCGTTTTAAGCAAGAATACATGCTTTTCGCGAAGTTATGAGAGAAAAAATTTTGACGCGTATCACGCGGACACTTGTAAAACCGATGTGTTCATATCTAGCTCGTTTTGGTCTAAAACAGCTTGTTTCGTTGTATTAAGCACGAATACATGCTTTTCGCGCAGTTATGAGAGAAAAAGTTTTTTCGCGTATCACACGGACACTTGTAAAACCAATGTGTTCAGATTTAGCTCGATTCTGTCTAAAACAGCTTGTTTCGTTGCATTAATCACGAATACATGCTTTTCGCGCAGGTATGAAAGAAAAAGTTTTGAGGCCTATCACACGGGCACTTGCAAAACCGATGTTTAGAATTCCGTTTCGGTCTAAAACAGCTTGTCTCGTTTTAAGCAAGAATACATGCTTTTCGCGAAGTTATGAGAGAAAAAGTTTTGACGCGTATCACAAGGACACTTGCAAAACCGATGTGTTTAGATTTACCTCGTTTCGGTCTAAAACAGCTTATTTCGTTGTTTTAAGCACGAATACACGCTTTTCGCGAAGTTATGAGAGAAAAAGATTTGACGCGTATCACACGGACACTTGTAAAACCGATGTGGTCGGATCTAGCTCGTTTTGGTCTAAAACAGCTAGTTTCATTGTATTAAGCACGAATACATGCTTTTCGCGAACTTATGAGAGAAAAAGTTTTGACGCGTATCACACAGACACTTCTAAAACCAATGTGTTCAAAATTAGCTCGTTTCGGTCTAAAACAGCTTGTTTCGTTGCTTTAAGAACGATTACATGCTTTTCGCGCAGTTATGAGAGAAAAAGTTTTGACGCCTATCACACGGACACTTGTAAAACCGATGTGTTCAAATATAACTCGTCTCGGTCTAAAACAGCTTGTTTCGTTGTATTAAGCACGAATACATGTTTTTGCGCAGTTATAAGAGAAAAAGTTTTGACACTTGTAAAACCGATCTGTTCAGATTTAGCTCGTCTCGGTCTAAAACAGCTTGTCTCTTCGTATTAAGCACGAATACATGCTTTTCGCGCAGTTCATAACTTCAGAAACAGTTTTCACGCGTATCACACGGACACTTGTAAAATCGAGGTGTTCAGATCTTGCTCGTTTTGGTCTAAAACAGCTTGTTTCGTTGTATTAAGCACGAATACACGCTTTTCGCGAAGTTATGAGAGAAAAAGTTTTGACGCTTATCACACGGACACTTGTAAAACCGATGTTTTCAGATCTAGATCGTTTTGTCTAAAACAGCTTGCTTCGTTGTATTAAGCACGAATACATGCTTTTTGCGCAATTATAAGAGAAAAAGTTTTGACGCGTATCACAGGGACACTTGTAAAACCGGTGTGGTCAGATCTAGCTCGTTTTGGTCTAAAACAGCTAGTTTCGTTGTATTAAGCACGAATACATGCTTTTCGCGAACTTATGAGAGAAAAAGTTTTGACGCGTATCACACAGACACTTCTAAAACCAATGTGTTCAAAATTAGCTCGTTTCGGTCTAAAACCGCTTGTTTCGTTGCTTTAAGAACGATTACATGCTTTTCGCGCAGTTATGAGAGAAAAAGTTTTGACGCCTATCACACGGACACTTGTAAAACCGATGTGTTCAAATATAACTCGTCTCGGTCTAAAACAGCTTCTTTCGTTGTATTAGGCACGAATACATGTTTTCGCGCAGTTATAAGAGAAAAAGTTTTGACACTTGTAAAACCGATCTGTTCAGATTTAGCTCGTCTCGGTCTAAAACAGCTTGTCTCGTCGTATTAAGCACGAATACATGCTTTTCGCGCAGTTCATAACTTCAGAAACAGTTTTCACGCGTATCACACGGACACTTGTAAAATCGAGGTGTTCAGATCTTGCTCGTTTTGGTCTAAAACAGCTTGTTTCGTTGTATTAGGCACGAATACACGCTTTTCGCGAAGTTATGAGAGAAAAAGTTTTGACGCTTATCACACCGACACTTGTAAAACCGATGTGTTCACATCTAGATCGTTTTGTCTAAAACAGCTTGCTTCGTTGTATTAAGCACGAATACATGCTTTTTGCGCAGTTATAAGAGAAAAAGTTTTGACGCGTATCACAGGGACACTTGTAAAACCGGTGTTCAGATTTAGCTCGTTTCGGTCTAAAACAGCCTGTCTCGTTGTATTAAGCACGAATACATGCTTTTCGCGCAGTTATTAGGGAAAACATTTTCACGCGTATCACACGGACACTTGTAAAATCGATGTGTTCAGATCTAGCTCGTTTTGGTCAAAACAGCTTGTTTCGTTGTATTAGGCACGAATACTTGCTTTTCGCGCAGTTATGAGAGAAAACGTTTGACGCGTATCACACGGGCACTTGTAAAACCGATGTGTTCAGATCTAGCTTGTTTTGGTATAAAACAGCTTGTTTCTTTGTATTAGGCACGAATACATGCTTTTCGCGCAGGTATGAAAGAAAACGTTTTGACGCCTATCACACAGACACTTGCAAAACCGATGTTTAGATCTAGCTCCTTTCGGTATAAAACAGCTTGTCTCGTTTTAAGCAAGAATACATGCTTTTCGCGAAGTTATGAGAGAAAAAATTTTGACGCGTATCACACGGACACTTGTAAAACCGATGTGGTCAGATCTAGCTCGTTTTGGTATAAAACAGCTTGTTTCTTTGTATTAGCCACGAATACATGCTTTTCGCGCAGGTATGAAAGAAAAAGTTTTGACGCCTATCACACGGACACTTGCAAAACCGATGTTTAGATCTAGCTCGTTTCGGTATAAAACAGCTTGTCTCGTTTTAAGCAAGAATACATGCTTTTCGCGAAGTTTAAAAAAAAAAGTTTGACGCGTATCACGCGGACACTTGTAAAACCGATGTGTTCATATCTAGCTCGTTTTGGTCTAAAACAGCTTGTTTCGTTGTATTAAGCACGAATACATGCTTTTCGCGAACTTATGAGAGAAAAAGTTATGACGCGTATCACCCGGACACTTGTAAAACCGATGTGTTCAGATCTAGCTCGTTTTGGTATAAAACAGCTTGTTTCTTTGTATTAGCCACGAATACATGCTTTTCGCGCAGGTATGAAAGAAAAAGTTTTGACGCCTATCACACGGACACTTGCAAAACCGATGTTTAGATCTAGCTCGTTTCGGTATAAAACAGCTTGTCTCGTTTTAAGCAAGAATACATGCTTTTCGCGAAGTTATGAGAGAAAAAATTTTGACGCGTATCACGCGGACACTTGTAAAACCGATGTGTTCATATCTAGCTCGTTTTGGTCTAAAACAGCTTGTTTCGTTGTATTAAGCACGAATACATGCTTTTCGCGCAGTTATGAGAGAAAAAGTTTTTTCGCGTATCACACGGACACTTGTAAAACCAATGTGTTCAGATTTAGCTCGATTCTGTCTAAAACAGCTTGTTTCGTTGCATTAATCACGAATACATGCTTTTCGCGCAGGTATGAAAGAAAAAGTTTTGAGGCCTATCACACGGGCACTTGCAAAACCGATGTTTAGAATTCCGTTTCGGTCTAAAACAGCTTGTCTCGTTTTAAGCAAGAATACATGCTTTTCGCGAAGTTATGAGAGAAAAAGTTTTGACGCGTATCACAAGGACACTTGCAAAACCGATGTGTTTAGATTTACCTCGTTTCGGTCTAAAACAGCTTATTTCGTTGTATGAAGCACGAATACAAGCTTTTCGCGCAGTTATAAGAGAAAACCTTTGACGCGTATTACACGGGCACTTGTAAAACCGATGTGTTCAGATCTAGCTTGTTTTGGTATAAAACAGCTTGTTTCTTTGTATTAGGCACGAATACATGCTTTTCGCGCAGGTATGAAAGAAAACGTTTTGACGCCTATCACACAGACACTTGCAAAACCGATGTTTTGATCTAGCTCCTTTCGGTATAAAACATCTTGTCTCGTTTTAAGCAAGAATACATGCTTTTCGCGAAGTTATGAGAGAAAAAATTTTGACGCGTATCACGCGGACACTTGTAAAACCGATGTGTTCATATCTAGCTCGTTTTGGTCTAAAACAGCTTGTTTCGTTGTATTAAGCACGAATACATGCTTTTCGCGAACTTATGAGAGAAAACGTTTTGACGCGTATCACCCGGACACTTGTAAAACCGATGTGTTCAGATCTAGCTCGTTTTGGTATAAAACAGCTTGTTTCTTTGTATTAGCCACGAATACATGCTTTTCGCGCAGGTATGAAAGAAAAAGTTTTGAGGCCTATCACACGGGCACTTGCAAAACCGATGTTTAGAATTCCGTTTCGGTCTAAAACAGCTTGTCTCGTTTTAAACAAGAATACATGCTTTTCACGAAGGTATGAGAGAAAAAGTTTTGACGCGTATCACAAGGACACTTGCAAAACCGATGTGTTTAGATTTAGCTCGTTTCGGTCTAAAACAGCTTATTTCGTTGTTTTAAGCACGAATACACGCTTTTCGCGAAGTTATGAGAAAAAGATTTTACGCGTATCACACGGACACTTGTAAAACCGATGTGGTCAGATCTAGCTCGTTTTGGTCTAAAACAGCTAGTTTCGTTGTATTAAGCACGAATACATGCTTTTCGCGAACTTATGAGAGAAAAAGTTTTGACGCGTATCACACAGACACTTCTAAAACCAATGTGTTCAAAATTAGCTCGTTTCGGTCTAAAACCGCTTGTTTCGTTGCTTTAAGAACGATTACATGCTTTTCGCGCAGTTATGAGAGAAAAAGTTTTGACGCCTATCACACGGACACTTGTAAAACCGATGTGTTCAAATATAACTCGTCTCGGTCTAAAACAGCTTCTTTCGTTGTATTAGGCACGAATACATGTTTTCGCGCAGTTATAAGAGAAAAAGTTTTGACACTTGTAAAACCGATCTGTTCAGATTTAGCTCGTCTCGGTCTAAAACAGCTTGTCTCGTCGTATTAAGCACGAATACATGCTTTTCGCGCAGTTCATAACTTCAGAAACAGTTTTCACGCGTATCACACGGACACTTGTAAAATCGAGGTGTTCAGATCTTGCTCGTTTTGGTCTAAAACAGCTTGTTTCGTTGTATTAGGCACGAATACACGCTTTTCGCGAAGTTATGAGAGAAAAGTTTTGACGCTTATCACACCGACACTTGTAAAACCGATGTGTTCACATCTAGATCGTTTTGTCTAAAACCAGCTTGCTTCGTTGTATTAAGCACGAATACATGCTTTTTGCGCAGTTATAAGAGAAAAAGTTTTGACGCGTATCACAGGGACACTTGTAAAACCGGTGTTCAGATTTAGCTCGTTTCGGTCTAAAACAGCCTGTCTCGTTGTATTAAGCACGAATACATGCTTTTCGCGCAGTTATTAGGGAAAACATTTTCACGGTATCACACGGACACTTGTAAAATCGATGTGTTCAGATCTAGCTCGTTTTGGTCAAAACAGCTTGTTTCGTTGTATTAGGCACGAATACTTGCTTTTCGCGCAGCTTATGAGAGAAAACGTTTGACGCGTATCACACGGGCACTTGTAAAACCGATGTGTGTCAGATCTAGCTTGTTTTGGTATAAAACAGCTTGTTTCTTTGTATTAGGCACGAATACATGCTTTCGCGCAGGTATGAAAGAAAACGTTTTGACGCCTATCACACCAGACACTTGCAAAACCGATGTTATGATCTAGCTCCTTTCGGTATAAACAGCTTGTCTCGTTTTAAGCAAGAATACATGCTTTTCGCGAAGTTATGAGAGAAAAAATTTTGACGCGTATCACACGGACACTTGTAAAACCGATGTGGTCAGATCTAGCTCGTTTTGGTATAAAACAGCTTGTTTTCTTTGTATTAGCCACGAATACATGCTTTTCGCGCAGGTATGAAAGAAAAAGTTTTGACGCCTATCACACGGACACTTGCAAAACCGATGTTTAGATCTAGCTCGTTTCGGTATAAAACAGCTTGTCTCGTTTTAAGCAAGAATACATCTTTTCGCGAAGTTTAAAAAAAAAAAGTTTGACGCGTATCACGCGGACACTTGTAAAACCGATGTGTTCATATCTAGCTCGTTTTGGTCTAAAACAGCTTGTTTCGTTGTATTAAGCACGAATACATGCTTTTCGCGAACTTATGAGAGAAAAAGTTATGACGCGTATCACCCGGACACTTGTAAAACCGATGTGTTCAGATCTAGCTCGTTTTGGTATAAAACAGCTTGTTTCTTTGTATTAGCACGAATACATGCTTTCGCGCGCAGGTATGAAAGAAAAAGTTTTGACGCCTATCACACGGACACTTGCAAAACCGATGTTTAGATCTAGCTCGTTTCGGTATAAAACAGCTTGTCTCGTTTTAAGCAAGAATACATGCTTTTCGCGAAGTTATGAGAGAAAAAATTTTGACGCGTATCACGCGGACACTTGTAAAACCGATGTGTTCATATCTAGCTCGTTTTGGTCTAAAACAGCTTGTTTCGTTGTATTAAGCACGAATACATGCTTTTCGCGCAGTTATGAGAGAAAAAGTTTTTTCGCGTATCACACGGACACTTGTAAAACCAATGTGTTCAGATTTAGCTCGATTCTGTCTAAAACAGCTTGTTTCGTTGCATTAATCACGAATACATGCTTTTCGCGCAGGTATGAAAGAAAAAGTTTTGAGGCCTATCACACGGGCACTTGCAAAACCGATGTTTAGAATTCCGTTTCGGTCTAAAACAGCTTGTCTCGTTTTAAGCAAGAATACATGCTTTTCGCGAAGTTATGAGAGAAAAAGTTTTGACGCGTATCACAAGGACACTTGCAAAACCGATGTGTTTAGATTTACCTCGTTTCGGTCTAAAACAGCTTATTTCGTTGTTTTAAGCACGAATACACGCTTTTCGCGAAGTTATGAGAGAAAAAGATTTGACGCGTATCACACGGACACTTGTAAAACCGATGTGGTCGGATCTAGCTCGTTTTGGTCTAAAACAGCTAGTTTCATTGTATTAAGCACGAATACATGCTTTTCGCGAACTTATGAGAGAAAAAGTTTTGACGCGTATCACACAGACACTTCTAAAACCAATGTGTTCAAAATTAGCTCGTTTCGGTCTAAAACAGCTTGTTTCGTTGCTTTAAGAACGATTACATGCTTTTCGCGCAGTTATGAGAGAAAAAGTTTTGACGCCTATCACACGGACACTTGTAAAACCGATGTGTTCAAATATAACTCGTCTCGGTCTAAAACAGCTTGTTTCGTTGTATTAAGCACGAATACATGTTTTTGCGCAGTTATAAGAGAAAAAGTTTTGACACTTGTAAAACCGATCTGTTCAGATTTAGCTCGTCTCGGTCTAAAACAGCTTGTCTCTTCGTATTAAGCACGAATACATGCTTTTCGCGCAGTTCATAACTTCAGAAACAGTTTTCACGCGTATCACACGGACACTTGTAAAATCGAGGTGTTCAGATCTTGCTCGTTTTGGTCTAAAACAGCTTGTTTCGTTGTATTAAGCACGAATACACGCTTTTCGCGAAGTTATGAGAGAAAAAGTTTTGACGCTTATCACACGGACACTTGTAAAACCGATGTTTTCAGATCTAGATCGTTTTGTCTAAAACAGCTTGCTTCGTTGTATTAAGCACGAATACATGCTTTTTGCGCAATTATAAGAGAAAAAGTTTTGACGCGTATCACAGGGACACTTGTAAAACCGGTGTGGTCAGATCTAGCTCGTTTTGGTCTAAAACAGCTAGTTTCGTTGTATTAAGCACGAATACATGCTTTTCGCGAACTTATGAGAGAAAAAGTTTTGACGCGTATCACACAGACACTTCTAAAACCAATGTGTTCAAAATTAGCTCGTTTCGGTCTAAAACAGCTTGTTTCGTTGCTTTAAGAACGATTACATGCTTTTCGCGCAGTTATGAGAGAAAAAGTTTTGACGCCTATCACACGGACACTTGTAAAACCGATGTGTTCAAATATAACTCGTCTCGGTCTAAAACAGCTTGTTTCGTTGTATTAAGCACGAATACATGTTTTCGCGCAGTTATAAGAGAAAAAGTTTTGACACTTGTAAAACCGATCTGTTCAGATTTAGCTCGTCTCGGTCTAAAACAGCTTGTCTCGTCGTATTACGCACGAATACATGCTTTTCGCGCAGTTCATAACTTCAGAAACAGTTTTCACGCGTATCACACGGACACTTGTAAAATCGAGGTGTTCAGATCTTGCTCGTTTTGGTCTAAAACAGCTTGTATCGTTGTAATAAGCACGAATAAACGCTTTTCGCGAAGTTATGAGAGAAAAAGTTTTGACGCTTATCACACGGACACTTGTAAATCCGATGTGCTCAGATCTAGCTCGTTTTGGTCGAAAACAGCTTGTTTCGTTGTATTAAGCACGAATACATGCTTTTCGCGAACTTATGAGCGAAAAAGTATTGACGCGTATCACACGGACACTTGTAAAACCGATGTTTTTGGATCAAGCCCGTTTTGGTCTAAAACAGCTCTTTTCGTTGTATGAAGCACGAATACAAGCTTTTCGCGCAGTTATAAGAGAAAACCTTTGACGCGTATTACACGGGCACTTGTAAAACCGATGTGTTCAGATCTAGCTTGTTTTGGTATAAAACAGCTTGTTTCTTTGTATTAGGCACGAATACATGCTTTTCGCGCAGGTATGAAAGAAAACGTTTTGACGCCTATCACACAGACACTTGCAAAACCGATGTTTTGATCTAGCTCCTTTCGGTATAAAACATCTTGTCTCGTTTTAAGCAAGAATACATGCTTTTCGCGAAGTTATGAGAGAAAAAATTTTGACGCGTATCACACGGACACATGTAAAACCGATGTGTTCAGATCTAGCTCGTTTTGGTATAAAACAGCTTGTTTCTTTGTATTAGGCACGAATACATGCTTTTCGCGCAGGTATGAAAGAAAAAGTTTTGACGCCTATCACACGGACACTTGCAAAACCGATGTTTAGATCTAGCTCGTTTCGATATAAAACAGCTTGTCTCGTTTTAAGCAAGAATACATGCTTTTCGCGAAGTTATGAGAGAAAAAATTTTGACGCGTATCACACGGACACTTGTAAAACCGATGTGTTCATATCTAGCTCGTTTTGGTCTAAAACAGCTTGTTTCGTTGTATTAGGCACGAATACATGCTTTTCGCGAACTTATGAGAGAAAAAGTTTTGACGCGTATCACCCGGACACTTGTAAAACCGATGTGTTCAGATTTAGCTCGTTTCGGTCTAAAACAGCTTGTTTCGTTGTTTTAAGAACGATTACATGCTTTTCGCGCAGTTATGAGAGAAAACGTTTTGACGGCTATCAGACGGACATTTGTAAAACCGATGTGTTCAGATCAAACCCGTTTCGATCTAAAACAGCTTGTTTCATTGTATTAAGCACGAATACATGTTTTCGCGCAGTTATAAGAGAAAAAGTTTTGACGCGTATCACATGGACACTTGTAAAACCGAGGTGTTCAGATTTAGGTCGTTTCGGTCTAAAACAGCTTGCCTCGTTGTATTAAGCACGAATACATGCTTTTCGCGCAGTTCATAACTTCAGAAAAAGTTTTCACGCGTATCACACCGACAATTATAAAATCGAGGTGTTCAGATCTAGCTCGTTTTGGTCTGAAACAGCTTGTTTCGTTGTAATAAGCACGAATATATGCTTTTCGCGCAGGTATGAAAGAAAAAGTTTTGAGGCCTATCACACGGGCACTTGCAAAACCGATGTTTAGAATTCCGTTTCGGTCTAAAACAGCTTGTCTCGTTTTAAGAAAGAATACATGCTTTTCGCGAAGGTATTAGAGAAAAAGTTTTGACGCGTATCACAAGGACACTTGCAAAACCGATGTGTTTAGATTTAGCTCGTTTCGGTCTAAAACAGCTTATTTCGTTGTTTTAAGCACGAATACACGCTTTTCGCGAAGTTATGAGAGAAAAAGATTCGACGCGTATCACACGGACACTTGTAAAACCGATGTGGTCAGATCTAGATCGTTTTGTCTAAAACAGCTTGCTTCGTTGTATTAAGCACGAATACATGCTTTTTGCGCAGTTATAAGAGAAAAAGTTTTGACGCGTATCACAGGGACACTTGTAAAACCGGTGTTCAGATTTAGCTCGTTTCGGTCTAAAACAGCCTGTCTCGTTGTATTAAGCACGAATACATGCTTTTCGCGCAGTTATTAGGGAAACCATTTTCACGCGTATCACACGGACACTTGTAAAATCGATGTGTTCAGATCTAGCTCGTTTTGGTCAAAAACAGCTTGTTTCGTTGTATTAGGCACGAATACATGCTTTTCGCGCAGTTATGAGAGAAAAGGTTTTGACGCGTATCACACGGACACTTGTAAAACCGATGAGTTCAGGTTTAGCTCGTTTCGGTCTAAAACAGCTTGTCTCGTTGTATTAAACGCGAATACATGCTTTTCGCGCAGTTATGAGAGAAAACGTTTTGACGCGTATCACACGGACACTTGTAAAACCGATCTGTTCAGATTTAGCTCGTTTCGGTCTAAAACAGCTTGTTTCGTTGTATTAAGCACGAATACATGCTTTTCGCGCACGTATGAAAGAAAAAGTTTTGACGCACATCACACGGACACTTGTAAAACCGATGTGTTCAGATCTAGCTCGTTTTGGCCTAAAACAGCTTGTTTCGTTGTATTAAGCACGAATACATGCTTTTCGCAAACCTATGAGAGAAAAAGTTTTGACGCGTATCACAAGGACACTTGTAAATCCGATGGGTTCAGATCTAGCTCGCTTTGGTCTAAAACAGCTTGTTTCGTTGTATTAAGCACTAGCACATGCTTTTCGCGCAGTTATGAGAGAAAAAGTTTTGAGGCCTATCACACGGACACTTGCAAAAAGCGATGTGTTCAGATCTAGCTCGTTTCGGTCTAAAACAGCTTGTCTCGTTGTATTAAGCACGAATACATGCTTTTCGCGAACTTATGAGAGACAAAGTTTTGACGCGTATCACACGGACACTTGTAAATCCGATGGGTTCAGATCTAGCTCACTTTCGTCTAAAACAGCTTGTTTCGTTGTATTAAGCACGAATACATGCTTGTCGCGTAGGTATGAGAGAAAACGTTTTGACGCCTATCACACGAACACTTGCAAAACCGATGTGTTTGGATCTAGCTCGTTTTGGTCTAAAACAGCTTGTTTCGTTGTATGAAGCACGAATACATGCTTTTCGCACATTTATAAGAGAAAACGTTCTGACGCGTATCACACAGACACTTGTAAAACCGATGTGTTCAGATCTAGCTTGTTTTGGTATAAAACAGCTTGTCGCTTTGTATTAGGCACGAATACTTGCTTTTCGCGCAGGTATGAAAGAAAAAGTTTTGGCGCCTATCACACGGACACTTGCAAAACCGATGTGTTTAGATTTAGCTCGTTTCGGTCTAAAACAGCTTATTTCGTTGTTTTAAGCACGAATACACGCTTTTCGCTAAGTTATGAGAGAAAAATATTTGACGCGTATCACACGGACACTTGTAAAACCGATGTGCTCATATCTAGCTCGTTTTGGTCGAAAACAGCTTGTTTCGTTGTATTAAGCACGAATACATGCTTTTCGCGAACTTATGAGCGAAAAAGTTTTGACGCGTATCACACGGACACTTGTAAAACCGATGTGTTCAGATTTAGCTAGTTTCGGTCTAAAACAGCTTGTTTCGTTGTTTTAAGAACGAATACAAGCTTTTCGCGCAGTTATAAGAGAAAACGTTTGACGCGTATTACACGGGCACTTGTAAAACCGATGTGTTCAGATCTAGCTTGTTTTGGTATAAAACAGCTTGTTTCTTTGTATTAGGCACGAATACATGCTTTTCGCGCAGATATGAAAGAAAACGTTTTGACGCCTATCACACAGACACTTGCAAAACCGATGTTTTGATCTAGTTCCTTTCGGTATAAAACAGTTTGTCTCGTTTTAAGCAAGAATACATGCTTTTCGCGAAGTTATGAGAGAAAACATTTTGACGCGTATCACACGGACACTTGTAAAACCGATGTGTTCATATCTAGCTCGTTTTGGTCTAAAACAGCTTGTTTCGTTGTACTATGCACGAATACATGCTTTTCGCGAACTTATGAGAGAAAAAGTTTTGACGCGTATCAGCCGGACACTTGTAAAACCGATGTGTTCAGATTTAGCTCGTTTCGGTCTAAAACAGCTTGTTTCGTTGTTTTAAGAACGATTACATGCTTTTCGCGCAGTTATGAGAGAAAACGTTTTGACGGCTATCACACGGACACTTGTAAAACCGATGTGTTCAGATCAAACCCGTTTCGGTCTAAAACAGCTTGTTTCATTGTATTAAGCACGAATACATGTTTTCGCGCAGTTATAAGAGAAAAAGTTTTGACGCGTATCACATGGACACTTGTAAAACCGAGGTGTTCAGATTTAGGTCGTTTCGGTCTAAAACAGCTTGCCTCGTTGTATTAAGCACGAATACATGCTTTTCGGCAGTTCATAACTTCAGAAAAAGTTTTCACGCGTATCACACGGACAATTATAAAATCGAGGTGTTCAGATCTAGCTCGTTTTGGTCTAAAACAGCTTGTTTCGTTGTAATAAGCACGAATATATGCTTTTCGCGCAGGTATGAAAGAAAAAGTTTTGAGGCCTATCACACGGGCACTTGCAAAACCGATGTTTAGAATTCCGTTTCGGTCTAAAACAGCTTGTCTCGTTTTAAGCAAGAATACATGCTTTTCGCGAAGTTATTAGAGAAAAACTTTTGACGCGTATCACAAGGACACTTGCAAAGCCGATGTGTTTAGATTTAGCTCGTTTCGGTCTAAAACAGCTTATTTCGTTGTTTTAAGCACGAATACACGCTTTTCGCGAAGTTATGAGAGACAAAGATTTGACGCGTATCACACGGACACTTGTAAAACCGATGTGGTAAGATCTAGCTCGTTTTGGTCTAAAACAGCTAGTTTCGTTGTATTAAGCACGAATACATGCTTTTCGCGAACTTATGAGAGAAAAAGTTTTGACGCGTATCACACAGACACTTCTAAAACCAATGTGTTCAAAATTAGCTCGTTTCGGTCTAAAACAGCTTGTTTCGTTGCTTTAAGAACGATTACATGCTTTTCGCGCAGTTATGAGAGAAAAAGTTTTGACACTTGTAAAACCGATCTGTTCAGATTTAGCTCGTCTCGGTCTAAAACAGCTTGTCTCGTCGTATTAAGCACGAATACATGCTTTTCGCGCTGTTCATAACTTCAGAAAAAGTTTTCACGCGTATCACACGGACACTTGTAAAATCGACGTGTTGAGATCTACCTCATTTTGGTCTAAAACAGCTTGTTTCTTTGTATTAAGCACGAATATATCCTTTTCGCGCAGTTATGAGAGAAAAAGTTTTGACGCGTATCACACGGACACTTGTAAAACCGATGCGTTCAGATTTAGCTCGTTTCTGTCTAAAACACCTTGTTTCGTTGCATTAATCACGAATACGTGCTTTTCGCGCAGGTATGAAAGAGAAAGTTTTGAGGCCTATCACGCGGACACTTGCAAAAAGCGATGTGTTCAGATCTAGCTCGTTTCGGTCTAAAACAGCTTGTCTCGTTGTATTAAGCACGAATACATGCTTTTTGCGCAGTTATAAGAGAAAAAGTTTTGACGCGTATCACAGGGACACTTGTAAAACTGGTGTTCAGATTTAGCTCGTTTCGGTCTAAAACAGCCTGTCTCGTTGTATTACGCACAAATACATGCTTTTCGCGCAGATATTAGGGAAAACGTTTTCACGCGTATCACACGGACACTTGTAAAATCGATGTGTTCAGATCTAGCTCGTTTTGGTCAAAAACAGCTTGTTTCGTTGTATTAGGCACGAATACATGCTTTTCGCGCAGTTATGAGAGAAAAGGTTTTGACGCGTATCACACGGACACTTGTAAAACCGATGTGTTCAGATTTAGCTCGTTTCGGACTAAAACAGCTCGTCTCGTTGTATTAAACACGAATACATGCTTTTCGCGCAGTTATGAGAGAAAAAGTTTTGTTGCGTATCACACGGACACTTGTAAAACCGATCCGTTCAGATTTAGCTCGTTTCGGTCTAAAACAGCTTGTTTCGTTGTATTAAGCACGAATACATGCTTTTCGCGCAGGTATGAAAGAAAAAGTTTTGACGCATATCACACGGACACTTGTAAAACCGATGTGTTCAGACCTAGCTCGTTTTGGCCTAAAACAGCTTGTTTCGTTGTATTAAGCACGAATACATGCTTTTCGCAAACTTATGAGAGAAAAAGTTTTGACGCGTATCACACGGACACTTGTAAATCCGATGGGTTCAGATCTAGCTCGCTTTGGTCTAAAACACCTTGTTTCGTTGTATTAAGCACTATTACATGCTTTTCGCGCAGTTATGAGAGAAAAAGTTTTGAGGCCTATCACACGGACACTTGCAAAAAGCGATGTGTTCAGATCTAGCTCGTTTCGGTCTAAAACAGCTTGTCTCGTTGTATTAAGCACGAATACATGCTTTTCGCGCAGTTATCAGAGACAAAGTTTTGACGCGTATCACACGGACACTTGTAAATCCGATGGGTTCAGATCTAGCTCACTTTGGTCTAAAACAGCTTGTTTCGTTCTATTAAGCACTAGTACATGCTTTTCGCGAACTTATGAGAGAAAAGGATTTGACGCGTATCACACGGACACTTGTAAAACCGATGTGTTCAGATTTAGCTTGTTTCGGTCTAAAACAGCTTGTTGCGCTGTATTAAGCACGAATACATGCTTGTCGCGTAGGTATGAGAGAAAACGTTTTGACGCCTATCACACGAACACTTGCAAAACCGATGTGTTTGGATCTAGCTCGTTTTGGTCTAAAACAGCTTGTTTCGTTGTATGAAGCACGAATACATGCTTTTCGCACATTTATAAGAGAAAACGTTCTGACGCGTATCACACAGACACTTGTAAAACCGATGTGTTCAGATCTAGCTTGTTTTGGTATAAAACAGCTTGTCGCTTTGTATTAGGCACGAATACATGCTTTTCGCGCAGGTATGAAAGAAAAAGTTTTGGCGCCTATCACACGGACACTTGCAAAACCGATGTGTTTAGATTTAGCTCGTTTCGGTCTAAAACAGCTTATTTCGTTGTTTTAAGCACGAATACACGCTTTTCGATAAGTTATGAGAGAAAAATATTTGACGCGTATCACACGGACACTTGTAAAACCGATGTGCTCATATCTAGCTCGTTTTGGTCGAAAACGGCTTGTTTCGTTCTATTAAGCACGAATACATGCTTTTCGCGAACTTATGAGCGAAAAAGTTTTGACGCGTATCACACGGACACTTGCAAAACCGATGTGTTCAGATTTAGCTAGTTTCGGTCTAAAACAGCTTGTTTCGTTGTTTTAAGAACGAATACATGCTTTTCGCGCAGTTATGAGAGAAAACGTTTTGACGCCTATCGCACGGACACTTGCAAAACCGATGTTTTTGGATCAAGCCCGTTTTGGTCTAACACAGCTCTTTTCGTTGTATGAAGCACGAATACAAGCTTTTCGCGCAGTTATAAGAGAAAACGTTTGACGCGTATTACACGGGCACTTGTAAAACCGATGTGTTCAGATCTAGCTTGTTTTGATATAAATCAGCTTGTTTCTTTGTATTAGGCACGAATACATGCTTTTCGCGCAGGTATGAAAGAAAACGTTTTGACGCCTATCACACAGACACTTGCAAAACCGATGTTTTGATCTAGCTGCTTTTGGTATAAAACAGCTTGTCTCGTTTTAAGCAAGAATACATGCTTTTCGCGAAGTTATGAGAGAAAAAATTTTGACGCGTATCACACGGACACTTGTAAAACCGATGTGCTCATATCTAGCTCGTTTTGATCGAAAACTGCTTGTTTCGTTGTATTAAGCACGAATACATGCTTTTCGCGAACTTATGAGCGAAAAAGTTTTGGCGCGTATCACACGGACACTTGTAAAACCGATGTGTTCAGATTTAGCTAGTTTCGGTCTAAAACAGCTTGTTTCGTTGTTTTAAGAACGAATACATGCTTTTCGCGCAGTTATGAGAGAAAACGTTTTGACGCCTATCACACAGACACTTGCAAAACCGATGTTTTTGGATCAAGCCCGTTTTGGTCTAAAACAGCTCTTTTCGTTGTATGAAGCACGAATACAAGCTTTTCGCGCAGTTATAAGAGAAAACGTTTGACGCGTATTACACGGGCACTTGTAAAACCGATGTGTTCAGATCTAGCTTGTTTTGGTATAAAACAGCTTGTTTCTTTGTATTAGGCATGAATACATGCTTTTCGCGCAGGTATGAAAGAAAACGTTTTGACGCCTATCACACAGACACTTGCAAAACCGATGTTTAGATCTAGCTCGTTTCGGTTTTAAAACAGCTTGTCTCGTTTTCAGCAAGAATACATGCTTTTCGCGAAGTTATGAGATAAAAAATTTTGACGCGTATCACACGGACACTTGTAAAACCGATGTGTTCATATCTAGCTCGTTTTGGTCTAAAACAGCTTGTTTCGTTGTATTAAGCACGAATACATGCTTTTCGCGAACTTATGAGAGAAAAAGTTTTGACGCGTATCACCCGGACACTTGTAAAACCGATGTGTTCAGATTTAGCTCGTTTCGGTCTAAAACAGCTTGTTTCGTTGTTTTAAGAACGATTACATGCTTTTCGCGCAGTTATGAGAGAAAACGTTTTGACGGCTATCACACGGACACTTGTAAAACCGATGTGTTTAGATCAAACCCGTTTCGGTCTAAAACAGCTTGTTTCATTGTATTAAGCACGAATACATGTTTTCGCCCAGTTATAAGAGAAAAAGTTTTGACGCGTATCACATGGACACTTGTAAAACCGAGGTGCTCAGATTTAGGTCGTTTCGGTCTAAAACAGCTTGCCTCGTTGTATTAAGCACGAATACATGCTTTTCGCGCAGTTCATAACTTCAGAAAAAGTTTTCACGCGTATCACACGGACAATTATAAAATCTAGGTGTTCAGATCTAGCTCGTTTTGGTCTAAAACAGCTTGTTTCGTTGTAGTAAGCACGAATATATGCTTTTCGCGCAGGTATGAAAGAAAAAGTTTTGAGGCCTATCACACGAGCACTTGCAAAACCGATGTTTAGAATTCCGTTTCGTTCTAAAACAGCTTGTCTCGTTTTAAGCAAGAATACATGCTTTTCGCGAAGTTATTAGAGAAAAAGTTTTGACGCGTATCACAAGGACACTTGCAAAACCGATGTGTTTAGATTTAGCTCGTTTCGGTCTAAAACAGCTTATTTCGTTGTTTTAAGCACGAATACACGCTTTTCGCGAAGTTATGAGAGACAAAGATTTGACGCGTATCACACGGACACTTGTAAAACCGATGTGGTCAGATCTAGCTCGTTTTGGTCTAAAACAGCTAGTTTCGTTGTATTAAGCACGAATACATGCTTTTCGCGAACTTATGAGAGAAAAAGTTTTGACGCGTATCACACAGACACTTCTAGAACCAATGTGTTCAAAATTAGCTCGTTTCGGTCTAAAACAGCTTGTTTCGTTGCTTTAAGAACGATTACATGCTTTTCGCGCAGTTATGAGAGAAAAAGTTTTGACACTTGTAAAACCGATCTGTTCAGATTTAGCTCGTCTCGGTCTAAAACAGCTTGTCTCGTCGTATTAAGCACGAATACATGCTTTTCGCGCAGTTCATAACTTCAGAAAAAGTTTTCACGCGTATCACACGGACACTTGTAAAATCGACGTGTTGAGATCTACCTCATTTTGGTCTAAAACAGCTTGTTTCTTTGTATTAAGCACGAATATATCCTTTTCGCGCAGTTATGAGAGAAAAAGTTTTGACGCGTATCACACGGACACTTGTAAAACCGATGCGTTCAGATTTAGCTCGTTTCTGTCTAAAACAGCTTGTTTCGTTGCATTAATCACGAATACGTGCTTTTCGCGCAGGTATGAAAGAAAAAATTTTGAGGCCTATCACACGGACACTTGCAAAAAGCGATGTGTTCAGATCTAGCTCGTTTCGGTCTAAAACAGCTTGTCTCGTTGTATTAAGCACGAATACATGCTTTTTGCGCAGTTATAAGAGAAAAAGTTTTGACGCGTATCACAGGGACACTTGTAAAACTGGTGTTCAGATTTAGCTCGTTTCGGTCTAAAACAGCCTGTGTCGTTGTATTAAGCACAAATACATGCTTTTCGCGCAGTTATTAGGGAAAACGTTTTCACGCGTATCACACGGACACTTGTAAAATCGATGTGTTCAGATCTAGCTCGTTTTGGTCAAAAACAGCTTGTTTCGTTGTATTAGGCACGAATACATGGTTTTCGCGCAGTTATGAGAGAAAAGGTTTTGACGCGTATCACACGGACACTTGTAAAACCGATGTGTTCAGATTTAGCTCGTTTCGGTCTAAAACAGCTCGTCTCGTTGTATTAAACACGAATACATGCTTTTCGCGCAGTTATGAGAGAAAAAGTTTTGATGCGTATCACACGGACAGTTGTAAAACCGATCCGTTCAGATTTAGCTCGTTTCGGTCTAAAACAGCTTGTTTCGTTGTTTTAAGAACGATTACATGCTTTTCGCGCAGATATGAGAGAAAACGTTTTGACGGCTATCACACGGACACTTGTAAAACCGATGTGTTCAGATCAAACTCGTTTCGGTCTAAAACAGCTTGTTTCATTGTATTAAGCACGAATACATGTTTTCGCGCAGTTATAAGAGAAAAAGTTTTGACGCGTATCACACGGACACTTGTAAAACCGAGGTGTTCAGATTTAGGTCGTTTCGGTCTAAAACAGCTTGCCTCATTGTATTAAGCACGAATACATGCTTTTCGCGCAGTTCATAACTTCAGAAAAAGTTTTCACGCGTATCACACGGACAATTATAAAATCGAGGTGTTCAGATCTAGCTCGTTTTGGTCTAAAACAGCTTGTTTCGTTGTAATAAGCACGAATATATGCTTTTCGCGCAGGTATGAAAGAAAAAGTTTTGAGGCCTATCACACGGGCACTTGCAAAACCGATGTTTAGAATTCCGTTTCGGTCTAAAACAGCTTGTCTCGTTTTAAGCAAGAATACATGCTTTTCGCGAAGTTATGAGAGAAAAAATTTTGACGCGTATCACACGGACACTTGTAAAACCGATGTGCTCATATCTAGCTCGTTTTGGTCGAAAACAGCTTGTTTCGTTGTATTAAGCACGAATACATGCTTTTCGCGAACTTATGAGCGAAAAAGTTTTGACGCGTATCACACGGACACTTGTAAAACCGATGTGTTCAGAATTAGCTAGTTTCGGTCTAAAACAGCTTGTTTCGTTGTTTTAAGAACGAATACATGCTTTTCGCGCAGTTATGAGAGAAAACGTTTTGACGCCTATCACACAGACACTTGCAAAACCGATGTTTTTGGATCAAGCCCGTTTTGGTCTAAAAGAGCTCTTTTCGTTGTATGAAGCACGAATACAAGCTTTTCGCGCAGTTATAAGAGAAAACGTTTGACGCGTATTACACGGGCACTTGTAAAACCGATGTGTTCAGATCTAGCTTGTTTTGGTATAAAACAGCTTGTTTCTTTGTATTAGGCATGAATACATGCTTTTCGCGCAGGTATGAAAGAAAACGTTTTGACGCCTATCACACAGACACTTGCAAAACCGATGTTTTGATCTAGCTCCTTTCGGTATAAAACAGCTTGTCTCGTTTTAAGCAAGAATACATGCTTTTCGCGAAGTTATGAGAGAAAAAATTTTGACGCGTATCACACGGACACTTGTAAAACCGATGTGTTCAGATCTAGCTCGTTTTGGTATAAAACAGCTTGTTTCTTTGTATTAGGCACGAATACATGCTTTTCGCGCAGGTATGAAAGAAAAAGTTTTGACGCCTATCACACGGACACTTGCAAAACCGATGTTTAGATCTAGCTCGTTTCGATATAAAACAGCTTGTCTCGTTTTAAGCAAGAATACATGCTTTTCGCGAAGTTATGAGATAAAAAATTTTGACGCGTATCACACGGACACTTGTAAAACCGATGTGTTCATATCTAGCTCGTTTTGGTCTAAAACAGCTTGTTTCGTTGTATTAAGCACGAATACATGCTTTTCGCGAACTTATGAGAGAAAAAGTTTTGACGCGTATCACCCGGACACTTGTAAAACCGATGTGTTCAGATTTAGCTCGTTTCGGTCTAAAACAGCTTGTTTCGTTGTTTTAGGAACGATTACATGCTTTTCGCGCAGTTATGAGAGAAAACGTTTTGACGGCTATCACACGGACACTTGTAAAACCGATGTGTTCAGATCAAACCCGTTTCGGTCTAAAACAGCTTGTTTCATTGTATTAAGCACGAATACATGTTTTCGCCCAGTTATAAGAGAAAAAGTTTTGACGCGTATCACATGGACACTTGTAAAACCGAGGTGTTCAGATTTAGGTCGTTTCGGTCTAAAACAGCTTGCCTCGTTGCATTAAGCACGAATACATGCTTTTCGCGCAGTTCATAACTTCAGAAAAAGTTTTCACGCGTATCACACGGACAATTATAAAATCTAGGTGTTCAGATCTAGCTCGTTTTGGTCTAAAACAGCTTGTTTCGTTGTAGTAAGCACGAATATATGCTTTTCGCGCAGGTATGAAAGAAAAAGTTTTGAGGCCTATCACACGGGCACTTGCAAAACCGATGTTTAGAATTCCGTTTCGTTCTAAAACAGCTTGTCTCGTTTTAAGCAAGAATACATGCTTTTCGCGAAGTTATTAGAGAAAAAGTTTTGACGCGTATCACAAGGACACTTGCAAAACCGATGTGTTTAGATTTAGCTCGTTTCGGTCTAAAACAGCTTATTTCGTTGTTTTAAGCACGAATACACGCTTTTCGCGAAGTTATGAGAGACAAAGATTTGACGCGTATCACACGGACACTTGTAAAACCGATGTGGTCAGATCTAGCTCGTTTTGGTCTAAAACAGCTAGTTTCGTTGTATTAAGCACGAATACATGCTTTTCGCGAACTTATGAGAGAAAAAGTTTTGACGCGAATCACACAGACACTTCTAGAACCAATGTGTTCAAAATTAGCTCGTTTCGGTCTAAAACAGCTTGTTTCGTTGCTTTAAGAACGATTACATGCTTTTCGCGCAGTTATGAGAGAAAAAGTTTTGACACTTGTAAAACCGATCTGTTCAGATTTAGCTCGTCTCGGTCTAAAACAGCTTGTCTCGTCGTATTAAGCACGAATACATGCTTTTCGCGCAGTTCATAACTTCAGAAAAAGTTTTCACGCGTATCACACGGACACTTGTAAAATCGACGTGTTGAGATCTACCTCATTTTGGTCTAAAACAGCTTGTTTCTTTGTATTAAGCACGAATATATCCTTTTCGCGCAGTTATGAGAGAAAAAGTTTTGACGCGTATCACACGGACACTTGTAAAACCGATGCGTTCAGATTTAGCTCGTTTCTGTCTAAAACAGCTTGTTTCGTTGCATTAATCACGAATACGTGCTTTTCGCGCAGGTATGAAAAAAAAATTTTGAGGCCTATCACACGGACACTTGCAAAAAGCGATGTGTTCAGATCTAGCTCGTTTCGGTCTAAAACAGCTTGTCTCGTTGTATTAAGCACGAATACATGCTTTTTGCGCAGTTATAAGAGAAAAAGTTTTGACGCGTATCACAGGGACACTTGTAAAACTGGTGTTCAGATCTAGCTCGTTTTGGTCAAAAACAGCTTGTTTCGTTGTATTAGGCACGAATACATGCTTTTCGCGCAGTTATGAGAGAAAAGGTTTTGACGCGTATCACACGGACACTTGTAAAACCGATGTGTTCAGATTTAGCTCGTTTCGGTCTAAAACAGCTCGTCTCGTTGTATTAAACACGAATACATGCTTTTCGCGCAGTTATGAGAGAAAAAGTTTTGATGCGTATCACACGGACAGTTGTAAAACCGATCCGTTCAGATTTAGCTCGTTTCGGTCTAAAACAGCTTGTTTCGTTGTTTTAAGAACGATTACATGCTTTTCGCGCAGTTATGAGAGAAAACGTTTTGACGGCTATCACACGGACACTTGTAAAACCGATGTGTTCAGATCAAACCCGTTTCGGTCTAAAACAGCTTGTTTCATTGTATTAAGCACGAATACATGTTTTCGCGCAGTTATAAGAGAAAAAGTTTTGACGCGTATCACATGGACACTTGTAAAACCGAGGTGTTCAGATTTAGGTCGTTTCGGTCTAAAACAGCTTGCCTCGTTGTATTAAGCGCGAATACATGCTTTTCGCGCAGTTCATAACTTCAGAAAAAGTTTTCACGCGTATCACACGGACAATTATAAAATCGAGGTGTTCAGATCTAGCTCGTTTTGGTCTAAAACAGCTTGTTTCGTTGTAATAAGCACGAATATATGCTTTTCGCGCAGGTATGAAAGAAAACGTTTTGAGGCCTATCACACGGGCACTTGCAAAACCGATGTTTAGAATTCCGTTTCGGTCTAAAACAGCTTGTCTCGTTTTAAGCAAGAATACATGCTTTTCGCGAAGTTATTAGAGAAAAAGTTTTGACGCGTATCACAAGGACACTTGCAAAACCGATGTGTTTAGATTTAGCTCGTTTCGGTCTAAAACAGCTTATTTCGTTGTTTTAAGCACGAATACACGCTTTTCGCGAAGTTATGAGAGACAAAGATTTGACGCGTATCACACGGACACTTGTAAAACCGATGTGGTCAGATCTAGCTCGTTTTGGTCTAAAACAGCTAGTTTCGTTGTATTAAGCACGAATACATGCTTTTCGCGAACTTATGAGAGAAAAAGTTTTGACGCGTATCACACAGACACTTCTAAAACCAATGTGTTCAAAATTAGCTCGTTTCGGTCTAAAACAGCTTGTTTCGTTGCTTTAAAAACGAATACATGCTTTTCGCGCAGTTATGAGAGAAAAAGTTTTGACACTTGTAAAACCGATCTGTTCAGATTTAGCTCGTCTCGGTCTAAAACAGCTTGTCTCGTCGTATTAAGCACGAATACATGCTTTTCGCGCAGTTCATATTTTCAGAAAAAGTTTTCACGCGTATCACACGGACACTTGTAAAATCGACGTGTTGAGATCTACCTCATTTTTGTCTAAAACAGCTTGTTTCTTTGTATTAAGCACGAATATATCCTTTTCGCGCAGTTATGAGAGAAAAAGTTTTGACGCGTATCACACGGACACTTGTAAAACCGATGCGTTCAGATTTAGCTCGTTTCTGTCTAAAACAGCTTGTTTCGTTGCATTAATCACGAATACGTGCTTTTCGCGCAGGTATGAAAGAAAAAATTTTGAGGCCTATCACACGGACACTTGCAAAAAGCGATGTGTTCAGATCTAGCTCGTTTCGGTCTAAAACAGCTTGTCTCGTTGTATTAAGCACGAATACATGCTTTTTGCGCAGTTATAAGAGAAAAAGTTTTGACGCGTATCACAGGGACACTTGTAAAACTGGTGTTCAGATTTAGCTCGTTTCGGTCTAAAACAGCCTGTCTCGTTGTATTAAGCACAAATACATGCTTTTCGCGCAGTTATTAGGGAAAACGTTTTCACGCGTATCACACGGACACTTGTAAAATCGATGTGTTCAGATCTAGCTCGTTTTGGTCAAAAACAGCTTGTTTCGTTGTATTAGGCACGAATACATGCTTTTCGCGCAGTTATGAGAGAAAAGGTTTTGACGCGTATCACACGGACACTTGTCAAACCGATGTGTTCAGATTTAGCTCGTTTCGGTCTAAAACAGCTCGTCTCGTTGTATTAAACACGAATACATGCTTTTCGCGCAGTTATGAGAGAAAAAGTTTTGATGCGTATCACACGGACAGTTGTAAAACCGATCCGTTCAGATTTAGCTCGTTTCGGTCTAAAACAGCTTGTTTCGTTGTATTAAGCACGAATACATGCTTTTCGCGCAGGTATGAAAGAAAAAGTTTTGACGCATATCACACGGACACTTGTAAAACCGATGTGTTCAGATCTAGCTCGTTTTGGCCTAAAACAGCTTGTTTCGTTGTATTAAGCACGAATACATGCTTTTCGCGAACTTATGAGAGAAAAGGATTTGACGCGTATCACGCGGACACTTGTAAAACCGATGTGTTCAGATTTAGCTTGTTTCGGTCTAAAACAGCTTGTTGCGCTGTATTAAGCACGAATACATGCTTGTCGCGTAGGTATGAGAGAAAACGTTTTGACGCCTATCACACGAACACTTGCAAAACCGATGTGTTTGGATCTAGCTCGTTTTGGTCTAAAACAGCTTGTTTCGTTGTATGAAGCACGAATACATGCTTTTCGCACATTTATAAGAGAAAACGTTCTGACGCGTATCACACAGACACTTGTAAAACCGATGTGTTCAGATCTAGCTTGTTTTGGTATAAAACAGCTTGTCGCTTTGTATTAGGCACGAATACATGCTTTTCGCGCAGGTATGAAAGAAAAAGTTTTGGCGCCTATCGCACGGACACTTGCAAAACCGATGTGTTTAGATTTAGCTCGTTTCGGTCTAAAACAGCTTATTTCGTTGTTTTAAGCAAGAATACACGCTTTTCGCTAAGTTATGAGAGAAAAATATTTGACGCGTATCACACGGACACTTGTAAAACCGATGTGCTCATATCTAGCTCGTTTTGGTCGAAAACAGCTTGTTTCGTTGTATTAAGCACGAATACATGCTTTTCGCGCAGTTATGAGAGAAAACGTTTTGACGCCTATCACACGGACACTTGCAAAACCGATGTTTTTGGATCCAGCCCGTTTTGGTCTAAAAGAGCTTTTTTCGTTTTAAGCAAGAATACATGCTTTTCGCGAAGTTATTAGAGAAAAAGTTTTGACGCGTATCACAAGGACACTTGCAAAACCGATGTGTATAGATTTAGCTCGTTTCGGTCTAAAACAGCTTATTTCGTTGTTTTAAGCACGAATACACGCTTTTCGCGAAGTTATGAGAGAAAAAGATTTGACGCGTATCACACGGACACTTGTAAAACCGATGTGGTCAGATCTAGATCGTTTTGTCTAAAACAGCTTGCTTGGTTGTATTAAGCACGAATACATGCTTTTTGCGCAGTTATAAGAGAAAAAGTTTTGACGCGTATCACAGGGACACTTGTAAAACCGGTGTTCAGATTTAGCTCGTTTCGGTCTAAAACAGCCTGTCTCGTTGTATTAAGCACGAATACATGCTTTTCGCGCAGTTATTAGGGAAAACATTTTCACGCGTATCACACGGACACTTGTAAAATCGATGTGTTCAGATCTAGCTCGTTTTGGTCAAAAACAGCTTGTTTCGTTGTATTAGGCACGAATACATGCTTTTCGCGCAGTTATGAGAGAAAAGGTTTTGACGCGTATCACACGGACACTTGTAAAACCGATGAGTTCAGGTTTAGCTCGTTTCGGTCTAAAACAGCTTGTCTCGTTGTATTAAACACGAATACATGCTTTTCGCGCAGTTATGAGAGAAAAAGTTTTGACGCGTATCACACGGACACTTTTAAAACCGATCTGTTCAGATTTAGCTCGTTTCGGTCTAAAACAGCTTGTTTCGTTGTATTAAGCACGAATACATGCTTTTCGCGCACGTATGAAAGAAAAAGTTTTGACGCATATCACACGGACACTTGTAAAACCGATGTGTTCAGATCTAGCTCGTTTTGGCCTAAAACAGCTTGTTTCGTTGTATTAAGCACGAATACATGCTTTTCGCAAACTTATGAGAGAAAAAGTTTTGACGCGTATCACGCGGACACTTGTAAATCCGATGGGTTCAGATCTAGCTCGCTTTGGTCTAAAGCAGCTTGTTTCGTTGTATTAAGCACTAGCACATGCTTTTCGCGCAGTTATGAGAGAAAAAGTTTTGAGGCCTATCACACGGACACTTGCAAAAAGCGATGTGTTCAGATCTAGCTCGTTTCGGTCTAAAACAGCTTGTCTCGTTGTATTAAGCACGAATACATGCTTTTCGCGCAGTTATCAGAGACAAAGTTTTGACGCGTATCACACGGACACTTGTAAATCCGATGGGTTCAGATCTAGCTCACTTTCGTCTAAAACAGCTTGTTTCGTTGTATTAAGCACTAGTACATGCTTTTCGCGAACTTATGAGAGAAAAGGATTTGACGCGTATCACACGGACACTTGTAAACCCGATGTATTCAGATTTAGCTTGTTTCGGTCTAAAACAGCTTGTTGCGCTGTATTAAGCACGAATACATGCTTGTCGCGTAGGTATGAGAGAAAACGTTTTGACGCCTATCACACGAACACTTGCAAAACCGATGTGTTTGGATCTAGCTCGTTTTGGTCTAAAACAGCTTGTTTCGTTGTATAAAGCACGAATACATGCTTTTCGCACATTTATGAGAGAAAACGTTCTGACGCGTATCACACAGACACTTGTAAAACCGATGTGTTCAGATCTAGCTTGTTTTGGTATAAAACAGCTTGTCGCTTTGTATTAGGCACGAATACATGCTTTTCGCGCAGGTATGAAAGAAAAAGTTTTGGCGCCTATCACACGGACACTTGCAAAACCGATGTGTTTAGATTTAGCTCGTTTCGGTCTAAAACAGCTTGTTGCGCTGTATTAAGCACGAATACATGCTTGTCGCGTAGGTATGAGAGAAAACGTTTTGACGCGTATCACACGGACACTTGTAAAACCGATGTGCTCATATCTAGCTCGTTTTGGTCGAAAACAGCTTGTTTCGTTGTATTAAGCACGAATACATGCTTTTCGCGAACTTATGAGCGAAAAAGTTTTGACGCGTATCACACGGACACTTGTAAAACCGATGTGTTCAGATTTATCTAGTTTCGGTCTAAAACAGCTTGTTTCGTTGTTTTAAGAACGAATACATGCTTTTCGCGCAGTTATGAGAGAAAACGTTTTGACGCCTATCACACGGACACTTGCAAAACCGATGTTTTTGGATCAAGCCCGTTTTGGTCTAAAACAGCTCTTTTCGTTGTATGAAGCACGAATACAAGCTTTTCGCGCAGTTATAAGAGAAAACGTTTGACGCGTATTACACGGGCACTTGTAAAACCGATGTGTTCAGATCTAGCTTGTTTTGGTATAAAACAGCTTGTTTCTTTGTATTAGGCACGAATACATGCTTTTCGCGCAGGTATGAAAGAAAACGTTTTGACGCCTATCACACAGACACTTGCAAAACCGATGTTTTGATCTAGCTCCTTTCGGTATAAAACAGCTTGTCTCGTTTTAAGCAAGAATACATGCTTTTCGCACATTTATGAGAGAAAACGTTCTGACGCGTATCACACAGACACTTGTAAAACCGATGTGTTCAGATCTAGCTTATTTTGGTATAAAACAGCTTGTCGCTTTGTATTAGGCACGAATACATGCTTTTCGCGCAGGTATGAAAGAAAAAGTTTTGGCGCCTATCACACGGACACTTGCAAAACCGATGTGTTTAGATTTAGCTCGTTTCGGTCTAAAACAGCTTATTTCGTTGTTTTAAGCACGAATACACGCTTTTCGCTAAGTTATGAGAGAAAAATATTTGACGCGTATCACACGGACACTTGTAAAACCGATGTGCTCATATCTAGCTCGTTTTGGTCGAAAACAGCTTGTTTCGTTGTATTAAGCACGAATACATGCTTTTCGCGAACTTATGAGCGAAAAAGTTTTGACGCGTATCACACGGACACTTGTAAAACCGATGTGTTCAGATTTAGCTAGTTTCGGTCTAAAACAGCTTGTTTCGTTGTTTTAAGAACGAATACATGCTTTTCGCGCAGTTATGAGAGAAAACGTTTTGACGCCTATCACACGGACACTTGCAAAACCGATGTTTTTGGATCAAGCCCTTTTTGGTCTAAAAGAGCTTTTTTCGTTTTAAGCAAGAATACATGCTTTTCGCGAAGTTATTAGAGAAAAAGTTTTGACGCGTATCACAAGGACACTTGCAAAACCGATGTGTATAGATTTAGCTCGTTTCGGTCTAAAACAGCTTATTTCGTTGTTTTAAGCACGAATACACGCTTTTCGCGAAGTTATGAGAGAAAAAGATTTGACGCGTATCACACGGACACTTGTAAAACCGATGTGGTCAGATCTAGATCGTTTTGTCTAAAACAGCTTGCTTGGTTGTATTAAGCACGAATACATGCTTTTTGCGCAGTTATAAGAGAAAAAGTTTTGACGCGTATCACAGGGACACTTGTAAAACCGGTGTTCACATTTAGCTCGTTTCGGTCTAAAACAGCCTGTCTCGTTGTATTAAGCACGAATACATGCTTTTCGCGCAGTTATTAGGGAAAACATTTTCACGCGTATCACACGGACACTTGTAAAATCGATGTGTTCAGATCTAGCTCGTTTTAGTCAAAAACAGCTTGTTTCGTTGTATTAGGCACGAATACATGCTTTTCGCGCAGTTATGAGAGAAAAGGTTTTGACGCGTATCACACGGACACTTGTAAAACCGATGAGTTCAGGTTTAGCTCGTTTCGGTCTAAAACAGCTTGTCTCGTTGTATTAAACACGAATACATGCTTTTCGCGCAGTTATGAGAGAAGAAGTTTTGACGCGTATCACACGGACACTTGTAAAACCGATCTGTTCAGATTTAGCACGTTTCGGTCTAAAACAGCTTGTTTCGTTGTATTAAGCACGAATACATGCTTTTCGCGCACGTATGAAAGAAAAAGTTTTGACGCATATCACACGGACACTTGTAAAACCGATGTGTTCAGATCTAGCTCGTTTTGGCCTAAAACAGCTTGTTTCGTTGTATTAAGCACGAATACATGCTTTTCGCAAACTTATGAGAGAAAAAGTTTTGACGCGTATCACACGGACACTTGTAAATCCGATGGGTTCAGATCTAGCTCGCTTTGGTCTAAAACAGCTTGTTTCGTTGTATTAAGCACTAGCACATGCTTTTCGCGCAGTTATGAGAGAAAAAGTTTTGAGGCCTATCACACGGACACTTGCAAAAAGCGATGTGTTCAGATCTAGCTCGTTTCGGTCTAAAACAGCTTGTCTCGTTGTATTAAGCACGAATACATGTTTTTCGCGCAGTTATCAGAGACAAAGTTTTGACGCGTATCACACGGACACTTGTAAATCCGATGGGTTCAGATCTAGCTCACTTTCGTCTAAAACAGCTTGTTTCGTTGTATTAAGCACTAGTACATGCTTTTCGCGAACTTATGAGAGAAAAGGATTTGACGCGTATCACACGGACACTTGTAAACCCGATGTATTCAGATTTAGCTTGTTTCGGTCTAAAACAGCTTGTTGCGCTGTATTAAGCACGAATACATGCTTGTCGCGTAGGTATGAGAGAAAACGTTTTGACGCCTATCACACGAACACATGCAAAACCGATGTGTTTGGATCTAGCTCGTTTTGGTCTAAAACAGCTTGTTTCGTTGTATAAAGCACGAATACATGCTTTTCGCACATTTATGAGAGAAAACGTTCTGACGCGTATCACACAGACACTTGTAAAACCGATGTGTTCAGATCTAGCTTGTTTTGGTATAAAACAGCTTGTCGCTTTGTATTAGGCACGAATACATGCTTTTCGCGCAGGTATGAAAGAAAAAGTTTTGGCGCCTATCACACGGACACTTGCAAAACCGATGTGTTTAGATTTAGCTCGTTTCGATCTAAAACAGCTTGTTGCGCTGTATTAAGCACGAATACATGCTTGTCGCGTAGGTATGAGAGAAAACGTTTTGACGCGTATCACACGGACACTTGTAAAACCGATGTGCTCATATCTAGCTCGTTTTGGTCGAAAACAGCTTGTTTCGTTGTATTAAGCACGAATACATGCTTTTCGCGAACTTATGAGCGAAAAAGTTTTGACGCGTATCACACGGACACTTGTAAAACCGATGTGTTCAGATTTAGCTAGTTTCGGTCTAAAACAGCTTGTTTCGTTGTTTTAAGAACGAATACATGCTTTTCGCGCAGTTATGAGAGAAAACGTTTTGACGCCTATCACACGGACACTTGCAAAATCGATGTTTTTGGATCAAGCCCGTTTTGGTCTAAAACAGCTCTTTTCGTTGTATGAAGCACGAATACAAGCTTTTCGCGCAGTTATAAGAGAAAACGTTTGACGCGTATTACACGGGCACTTGTAAAACCAATGTGTTCAGACCTAGCTTGTTTTGGTATAAAACAGCTTGTTTCTTTGTATTAGGCACGAATACATGCTTTTCGCGCAGGTATGAAAGAAAACGTTTTGACGCCTATCACACAGACACTTGCAAAACCGATGTTTTGATCTAGCTCCTTTCGGTATAAAACAGCTTGTCTCGTTTTAAGCAAGAATACATGCTTTTCGCGAAGTTATGAGAGAAAAAATTTTGACGCGTATCACACGGACACTTGTAAAACCGATGTGTTCAGATCTAGCTCGTTTTGGTATAAAACAGCTTGTTTCTTTGTATTAGGCACGAATACATGCTTTTCGCGCAGGTATGAAAGAAAACGTTTTGACGCCTATCACACGGACACTTGCAAAACCGATGTTTAGATCTAGCTCGTTTCGGTATAAAACAGCTTGTCTCGTTTTAAGCAAGAATACATGCTTTTCGCGAAGTTATGAGAGAAAAAATTTTGACGCGTATCACACGGACACTTGTAAAACCGATGTGTTCATATCTAGCTCGTTTTGGTCTAAAACAGCTTGTTTCGTTGTACTAAGCACGAATACATGCTTTTCGCGAACTTATGAGAGAAAAAGTTTTGACGCGTATCACCCGGACACTTGTAAAACCGATGTGTTCAGATTTAGCTCGTTTCGGTCTAAAACAGCTTGTTTCGTTGTTTTAAGAACGATTACATGCTTTTCGCGCAGTTATGAGAGAAAACGTTTTGACGGCTATCACACGGACACTTGTAAAACCGATGTGTTCAGATCAAACCCGTTTCGGTCTAAAACAGCTTGTTTCATTGTATTAAGCACGAATACATGTTTTCGCGCAGTTATAAGAGAAAAAGTTTTGACGCGTATCACATGGACACTTGTAAAACCGAGGTGTTCAGATTTAGGTCGTTTCGGTCTAAAACAGCTTGCCTCGTTGTATTAAGCACGAATACATGCTTTTCGCGCAGCTCATAACTTCAGAAAAAGTTTTCACGCGTATCACACGGACAATTATAAAATCGAGGTGTTCAGATCTAGCTCGTTTTGGTCTAAAACAGCTTGTTTCGTTGTAATAAGCACGAATATATGCTTTTCGCGCAGGTATGAAAGACAAAGTTTTGAGGCCTATCACACGGGCACTTGCAAAACCGATGTTTAGAATTCCGTTTCGGTCTAAAACAGCTTGTCTCGTTTTAAGCAAGAATACATGCTTTTCGCGAAGTTATTAGAGAAAAAGTTTTGACGCGTATCACAAGGACACTTGCAAAACCGATGTGTTTAGATTTAGCTCGTTTCGGTCTAAAACAGCTTATTTCGTTGTTTTAAGCACGAATACACGCTTTTCGCGAAGTTATGAGAGACAAAGATTTGACGCGTATCACACGGACACTTGTAAAACCGATGTGGTCAGATCTAGCTCGTTTTGGTCTAAAACAGCTAGTTTCGTTGTATTAAGCACGAATACATGCTTTTCGCGAACTTATGAGAGAAAAAGTTTTGACGCGTATCACACAGACACTTCTAAAACCAATGTGTTCAAAATTAGCTCGTTTCGGTCTAAAACAGCTTGTTTCGTTGCTTTAAGAACGATTACATGCTTTTTGCGCAGTTATAAGAGAAAAAGTTTTGACGCGTATCACAGGGACACTTGTAAAACTGGTGTTCAGATTTAGCTCGTTTCGGTCTAAAACAGCCTGTCTCGTTGTATTAGGCACAAATACATGCTTTTCGCGCAGATATTAGGGAAAACGTTTTCACGCGTATCACACGGACACTTGTAAAATCGATGTGTTCAGATCTAGCTCGTTTTGGTCAAAAACAGCTTGTTTCGTTGTATTAGGCACGAATACATGCTTTTCGCGCAGTTATGAGAGAAAAGGTTTTGACGCGTATCACACGGACACTTGTAAAACCGATGTGTTCAGATTTAGCTCGTTTCGGTCTAAAACAGCTCGTCTCGTTGAATTAAACACGAATACATGCTTTTCGCGCAGTTATGAGAGAAAAAGTTTTGATGCGTATCACACGGACACTTGTAAAACCGATCCGTTCAGATTTAGCTCGTTTCGGTCTAAAACAGCTTGTTTCGTTGTATTAAGCACGAATACATGCTTTTCGCGCAGGTATGAAAGAAAAAGTTTTGACGCATATCACACGGACACTTGTAAAACCGATGTGTTCAGATTTAGCTCGTTTTGGCCTAAAACAGCTTGTTTCGTTGTATTAAGCACGAATACATGCTTTTCGCAAACTTATGAGAGAAAAAGTTTTACGCGTATCACACGGACACTTGTAAATCCGATGGGTTCAGATCTAGCTCGCTTTGGTCTAAAACACCTTGTTTCGTTGTATTAAGCACTATTACATGCTTTTCGCGCAGTTATGAGAGAAAAAGTTGTGAGGCCTATCACACGGACACTTGCAAAAAGCGATGTGTTCAGATCTAGCTCGTTTCGGTCTAAAACAGCTTGTCTCGTTGTATTAAGCACGAATACATGCTTTTCGCGCAGTTATCAGAGACAAAGTTTTGACGCGTATCACACGGACACTTGTAAATCCGATGGGTTCAGATCTAGCTCACTTTGGTCTAAAACAGCTTGTTTCGTTGTATTAAGCACTAGTACATGCTTTTCGCGAACTTATGAGAGAAAAGGATTTGACGCGTATCACACGGACACTTGTAAAACCGATGTGTTCAGATTTAGCTTGTTTCGGTCTAAAACAGCTTGTTGCGCTGTATTAAGCACGAATACATGCTTTTCGCACATTTATAAGAGAAAACGTTCTGACGCGTATCACACAGACACTTGTAAAACCGATGTGTTCAGATCTAGCTCGTTTTGGTCGAAAACAGCTTGTTTCGTTGTATTAAGCACGAATACATGCTTTTCGCGAACTTATGAGCGAAAAAGTTTTGACGCGTATCACACGGACACTTGTAAAACCGATGTGTTCAGATTTAGCTAGTTTCGGTCTAAAACAGCTTGTTTCGTTGTTTAAAGAACGAATACATGCTTTTCGCGCAGTTATGAGAGAAAACGTTTTGACGCCTATCACACGGACAGTTGCAAAACCGATGTTTTTGGATCAAGCCCGTTTTGGTCTAAAACAGCTCTTTTCGTTGTATGAAGCACGAATACAAGCTTTTCGCGCAGTTATAAGAGAAAACGTTTGACGCGTATTACACGGGCACTTGTAAAACCGATGTGTTCAGATCTAGCTTGTTTTGGTATAAAACAGCTTGTTTCTTTGTATTAGGCACGAATACATGCTTTTCGCGCAGGTATGAAAGAAAACGTTTTGACGCCTATCGCACAGACACTTGCAAAACCGATGTTTTGATCTAGCTCCTTTCGGTATAAAACAGCTTGTCTCGTTTTAAGCAAGAATACATGCTTTTCGCGAAGTTATGAGAGAAAAAATTTTGACGCGTATCACACGGACACTTGTAAAACCGATGTGCTCATATCTAGCTCGTTTTGGTCGAAAACAGCTTGTTTCGTTGTATTAAGCACGAATACATGCTTTTCGCGAACTTATGAGCGAAAAAGTTTTGACGCGTATCACACGGACACTTGTAAAACCGATGTGTTCAGATTTAGCTAGTTTCGGTCTAAAACAGCTTGTTTCGTTGTTTTAAGAACGAATACATGCTTTTCGCGCAGTTATGAGAGAAAACGTTTTGACGCCTATCACACGGACACTTGCAAAACCGATGTTTTTGGATCAAGCCCGTTTTGGTCTAAAACAGCTCTTTTCGTTGTATGAAGCATGAATACAAGCTTTTCGCGCAGTTATAAGAGAAAACGTTTGACGCGTATTACACGGGCACTTGTAAAACCGATGTGTTCAGATCTAGCTTGTTTTGGTATAAAACAGCTTGTTTCTTTGTATTAGGCATGAATACATGCTTTTCGCGCAGGTATGAAAGAAAACGTTTTGACGCCTATCACACAGACACTTGCAAAACCGATGTTTTGATCTAGCTCCTTTCGGTATAAAACAGCTTGTCTCGTTTTAAGCAAGAATACATGCTTTTCGCGAAGTTATGAGAGAAAAAATTTTGACGCGTATCACACGGACACTTGTAAAACCGATGTGTTCAGATCTAGCTCGTTTTGGTATAAAACAGCTTGTTTCTTTGTATTAGGCACGAATACATGCTTTTCGCGCAGGTATGAAAGAAAAAGCTTTGACGCCTATCACACGGACACTTGCAGAACCGATGTTTAGACCTAGCTCGTTTCGGTATAAAACAGCTTGTCTCGTTTTAAGCAAGAATACATGCTTTTCGCGAAGTTATGAGAGAAAAAATTTTGACGCGTATCACACGGACACTTGTAAAACCGATGTGTTCATATCTAGCTCGTTTTGGTCTAAAACAGCTTGTTTCGTTGTATTAAGCATGAATACATGCTTTTCGCGAACTTATGAGAGAAAACGTTTTGACGCGTATCACCCGGACACTTGTAAAACCGATGTGTTCAGATTTAGCTCGTTTCGGTCTAAAACAGCTTGTTTCGTTGTTTTAAGAACGATTACATGCTTTTCGCGCAGTTATGAGAGAAAACGTTTTGACGGCTATCACACGGACACTTGTAAAACCGATGTGTTCAGATCAAACCCGTTTCGGTCTAAAACAGCTTGTTTCATTGTATTAAGCACGAATTCATGTTTTCGCCCAGTTATAAGAGAAAAAGTTTTGACGCGTATCACATGGACACTTGTAAAACCAAGGTGTTCAGATTTAGGTCGTTTCGGTCTAAAACAGCTTGCCTCGTTGTATTAAGCACGAATACATGCTTTTCGCGCAGTTCATAACTTCAGAAAAAGTTTTCACGCGTATCACACGGACAATTATAAAATCTAGGTGTTCAGATCTAGCTCGTTTTGGTCTAAAACAGCTTGTTTCGTTGTAATAAGCACGAATATATGCTTTTCGCGCAGGTATGAAAGAAAAAGTTTTGAGGCCTATCACACGGGCACTTGCAAAACCGATGTTTAGAATTCCGTTTCGTTCTAAAACAGCTTGTCTCGTTTTAAGCAAGAATACATGCTTTTCGCGAAGTTATTAGAGAAAAAGTTTTGACGCGTATCACAAGGACACTTGCAAAACCGATGTGTTTAGATTTAGCTCGTTTCGGTCTAAAACAGCTTATTTCGTTGTTTTAAGCACGAATACACGCTTTTCGCGAAGTTATGAGAGACAAAGATTTGACGCGTATCACACGGACACTTGTAAAACCGATGTGGTCAGATCTAGCTCGTTTTGGTCTAAAACAGCTAGTTTCGTTGTATTAAGCACGAATACATGCTTTTCGCGAACTTATGAGAGAAAAAGTTTTGACGCGTATCACACAGACACTTCTAGAACCAATGTGTTCAAAATTAGCTCGTTTCGGTCTAAAACAGCTTGTTTCGTTGCTTTAACAACGATTACATGCTTTTCGCGCAGTTATGACAGAAAAAGTTTTGACGCTTGTAAAACCGATCTGTTCAGATTTAGCTCGTCTCGGTCTAAAACAGCTTGTCTCGTCGTATAAAGCACGAATACATGCTTTTCGCGCAGTTCATAACTTCAGAAAAAGTTTTCACGCGTATCACACGGACACTTGTAAAATCGACGTGTTGAGATCTACCTCATTTTGGTCTAAAACAGCTTGTTTCTTTGTATTAAGCACGAATATATCCTTTTCGCGCAGTTATGAGAGAAAAAGTTTTGACGCGTATCACACGGACACTTGTAAAACCGATGCGTTCAGATTTAGCTCGTTTCTGTCTAAAACAGCTTGTTTCGTTGCATTAATCACGAATACGTGCTTTTCGCGCAGGTATGAAAGAAAAAATTTTGAGGCATATCACACGGACACTTGCAAAAAGCGATGTGTTCAGATCTAGCTCGTTTCGGTCTAAAACAGCTTGTCTCGTTGTATTAAGCACGAATACATGCTTTTTGCGCAGTTATAAGAGAAAAAGTTTTGACGCGTATCACAGGGACACTTGTAAAACTGGTGTTCAGATTTAGCTCGTTTCGGTCTAAAACAGCCTGTCTCGTTGTATTAAGCACAAATACATGCTTTTCGCGCAGTTATTAGGGAAAACGTTTTCACGCGTATCACACGGACACTTGTAAAATCGATGTGTTCAGATCTAGCTCGTTTTGGTCAAAAACAGCTTGTTTCGTTGTATTAGGCACGAATACATGTTTTCGCGCAGTTATGAGAGAAAAGATTTTGACGCGTATCACACGGACACTTGTAAAACCGATGTGTTCAGATTTAGCTCGTTTCGGTCTAAAACAGCTCGTCTCGTTGTATTAAACACGAATACATGCTTTTCGCGCAGTTATGAGAGAAAAAGTTTTGATGCGTATCACACGGACAGTTGTAAAACCGATCCGTTCAGATTTAGCTCGTTTCGTTCTAAAACAGCTTGTTTCGTTGTTTTAAGAACGATTACATGCTTTTCGCGCAGTTATGAGAGAAAACGTTTTGACGGCTATCACACGGACACTTGTAAAACCGATGTGTTCAGATCAAACCGGTTTCGGTCTAAAACAGCTTGTTTCATTGTATTAAGCACGAATACATGTTTTCGCGCAGTTATAAGAGAAAAAGTTTTGACGCGTATCACATGGACACTTGTAAAACCGAGGTGTTCAGATTTAGGTCGTTTCGGTCTAAAACAACTTGCCTCGTTGTATTAAGCACGAATACATGCTTTTCGCGCAGTTCATAACTTCAGAAAAAGTTTTCACGCGTATCACACGGACAATTATAAAATCGAGGTGTTCAGATCTAGCTCGTTTTGGTCTAAAACAGCTTGTTTCGTTGTAATAAGCACGAATATATGCTTTTCGCGCAGGTATGAAAGAAAAAGTTTTGAGGCCTATCACACGGGCACTTGCAAAACCGATGTTTAGAATTCCGTTTCGGTCTAAAACAGCTTGTCTCGTTTTAAGCAAGAATACATGCTTTTCGCGAAGTTATTAGAGAAAAAGTTTCGACGCGTATCACAAGGCCACTTGCAAAACCGATGTGTTTAGATTTAGCTCGTTTCGGTCTAAAACAGCTTATTTCGTTGTTTTAAGCACGAATACACGCTTTTCGCGAAGTTATGAGAGACAAAGATTTGACGCGTATCACACGAACACTTGTAAAACCGATGTGGTCAGATCTAGCTCGTTTTGGTCTAAAACAGCTAGTTTCGTTGTATTAAGCACGAATACATGCTTTTCGCGAACTTATGAGAGAAAAAGTTTTGACGCGTATCACACAGACACTTCTAAAACCAATGTGTTCAAAATTAGCTCGTTTCTGTCTAAAACAGCTTGTTTCGTTGCTTTAAGAACGATTACATGCTTTTCGCGCAGTTATGAGAGAAAAAGTTTTGACACTTGTAAAACCGATCTGTTCAGATTTAGCTCGTCTCGGTCTAAAACAGCTTGTCTCGTCGTATTAAGCACGAATACATGCTTTTCGCGCAGTTCATAACTTCAGAAAAAGTTTTCACGCGTATCACACGGACACTTGTAAAATCGACGTGTTGAGATCTACCTCATTTTTGTCTAAAACAGCTTGTTTCTTTGTATTAAGCACGAATATATCCTTTTCGCGCAGTTATGAGAGAAAAAGTTTTGACGCGTATCACACGGACACTTGTAAAACCGATGCGTTCAGATTTAGCTCGTTTCTGTCTAAAACAGCTTGTTTCGTTGCATTAATCACGAATACGTGCTTTTCGCGCAGGTATGAAAGAAAAAATTTTGAGGCCTATCACACGGACTCTTGCAAAAAGCGATGTGTTCAGATCTAGCTCGTTTCGGTCTAAAACAGCTTGTCTCGTTGTATTAAGCACGAATACATGCTTTTTGCGCAGTTATAAGAGAAAAAGTTTTGACGCGTATCACAGGGACACTTGTAAAACTGGTGTTCAGATTTAGCTCGTTTCGGTCTAAAACAGCCTGTCTCGTTGTATTAAGCACAAATACATGCTTTTCGCGCAGTTATTAGGGAAAACGTTTTCACGCGTATCACACGGACACTTGTAAAATCGATGTGTTCAGATCTAGCTCGTTTTGGTCAAAAACAGCTTGTTTCGTTGTATTAGGCACGAATACATGCTTTTCGCGCAGTTATGAGAGAAAAGGTTTTGACGCGTATCACACGGACACTTGTCAAACCGATGTGTTCAGATTTAGCTCGTTTCGGTCTGAAACAGCTCGTCTCGTTGTATTAAACACGAATACATGCTTTTCGCGCAGTTATGAGAGAAAAAGTTTTGATGCGTATCACACGGACAGTTGTAAAACCGATCCGTTCAGATTTAGCTCGTTTCGGTCTAAAACAGCTTGTTTCGTTGTATTAAGCACGAATACATGCTTTTCGCGCAGGTATGAAAGAAAAAGTTTTGACGCATATCACACGGACACTTGTAAAACCGATGTGTTCAGATCTAGCTCGTTTTGGCCTAAAACAGCTTGTTTCGTTGTATTAAGCACGAATACATGCTTTTCGCAAACTTATGAGAGAAAAAGTTTTGACGCGTATCACACGGACACTTGTAAATCCGATGGGTTCAGATCTAGCGCACTTTGGTCTAAAACAGCTTGTTTCGTTGTATTAAGCACTAGTACATGCTTTTCGCGAACTTATGAGAGAAAAGGATTTGACGCGTATCACACGGACACTTGTAAAACCGATGTGTTCAGATTTAGCTTGTTTCGGTCTAAAACAGCTTGTTGCGCTGTATTAAGCACGAATACATGCTTGTCGCGTAGGTATGAGAGAAAACGTTTTGACGCCTATCACACGAACACTTGCAAAACCGATGTGTTTGGATCTAGCTCGTTTTGGTCTAAAACAGCTTGTTTCGTTGTATGAAGCACGAATACATGCTTTTCGCACATTTATAAGAGAAAACGTTCTGACGCGTATCACACAGACACTTGTAAAACCGATGTGTTCAGATCTAGCTTGTTTTGGTATAAAACAGCTTGTCGCTTTGTATTAGGCACGAATACATGCTTTTCGCGCAGGTATGAAAGAAAAAGTTTTGGCGCCTATCACACGGACACTTGGAAAACCGATGTGTTTAGATTTAGCTCGTTTCGGTCTAAAACAGCTTATTTCGTTGTTTTAAGCACGAATACACGCTTTTCGCTAAGTTATGAGAGAAAAATATTTGACGCGTATCACACGGACACTTGTAAAACCGATGTGCTCATATCTAGCTCGTTTTGGTCGAAAACAGCTTGTTTCGTTGCATTAAGCACGAATACATGCTTTTCGCGAACTTATGAGCGAAAAAGTTTTGACGCGTATCACACGGACACTTGTAAAACCGATGTGTTCAGATTTAGCTAGTTTCGGTCTAAAACAGCTTGTTTCGTTGTTTTAAGAACGAATACATGCTTTTCGCGCAGTTATGAGAGAAAACGTTTTGACGCCTATCACACGGACACTTGCAAAACCGATGTTTTTGGATCAAGCCCGTTTTGGTCTAAAACAGCTTTTTTCGTTTTAAGCAAGAATACATGCTTTTCGCGAAGTTATTAGAGAAAAAGTTTTGACGCGTATCACAAGGACACTTGCAAAACCGATGTGTATAGATTTAGCTCGTTTCGGTCTAAAACAGCTTATTTCGTTGTTTTAAGCACGAATACACGCTTTTCGCGAAGTTATGAGAGAAAAAGATTTGACGCGTATCACACGGACACTTGTAAAACCGATGTGGTCAGATCTAGATCGTTTTGTCTAAAACAGCTTGCTTGGTTGTATTAAGCACGAATACATGCTTTTTGCGCAGTTATAAGAGAAAAAGTTTTGACGCGTATCACAGGGACACTTGTAAAACCGGTGTTCAGATTTAGCTCGTTTCGGTCTAAAACAGCCTGTCTCGTTGTATTAAGCACGAATACATGCTTTTCGCGCAGTTATTAGGGAAAACATTTTCACGCGTATCACACGGACACTTGTAAAATCGATGTGTTCAGATCTAGCTCGTTTTGGTCAAAAACAGCTTGTTTCGTTGTATTAGGCACGAATACATGCTTTTCGCGCAGTTATGAGAGAAAAGGTTTTGACGCGTATCACACGGACACTTGTAAAACCGATGAGTTCAGGTTTAGCTCGTTTCGGTCTAAAACAGCTTGTCTCGTTGTATTAAACACGAATACATGCTTTTCGCGCAGTTATGAGAGAAAAAGTTTTGACGCGTATCACACGGACACTTGTAAAACCGATCTGTTCAGATTTAGCTCGTTTCAGTCTAAAACAGCTTGTTTCGTTGTATTAAGCACGAATACATGCTTTTCGCGCACGTATGAAAGAAAAAGTTTTGACGCATATCACACGGACACTTGTAAAACCGATGTGTTCAGATCTAGCTCGTTTTGGCCTAAAACAGCTTGTTTCGTTGTATTAAGCACGAATACATGCTTTTCGCAAACTTATGAGAGAAAAAGTTTTGACGCGTATCACACGGACACTTGTAAATTCGATGGGTTCAGATCTAGCTCACTTTGGTCTAAAACAGCTTGTTTCGTTGTATTAAGCACTAGCACATGCTTTTCGCGCAGTTATGAGAGAACAAGTTTTGAGGCCTATCACACGGACACTTGCAAAAAGCGATGTGTTCAGATCTAGCTCGTTTCGGTCTAAAACAGCTTGTCTCGTTGTATTAAGCACGAATACATGCTTTTCGCGCAGTTATCGGAGACAAAGTTTTGACGCGTATCACACGGACACTTGTAAATCCGATGGGTTCAGATCTAGCTCACTTTCGTCTAAAACAGCTTGTTTCGTTGTATTAAGCACTAGTACATGCTTTTCGCGAACTTATGAGAGAAAAGGATTTGACGCGTATCACACGGACACTTGTAAAACCGATGTGTTCAGATTTAGCTTGTTTCGGTCTAAAACAGCTTGTTGCGCTGTATTAAGCACGAATACATGCTTGTCGCGTAGGTATGAGAGAAAACGTTTTGGCGCCTATCACACGAACACTTGCAAAACCGATGTGTTTGGATCTAGCTCGTTTTGGTCTAAAACAGCTTGTTTCGTTGTATGAAGCACGAATACATGCTTTTCGCACATTTATGAGAGAAAACGTTCTGACGCGTATCACACAGACACTTGTAAAACCGATGTGTTCAGATCTAGCTTGTTTTGGTATAAAACAGCTTGTCGCTTTGTATTAGGCACGAATACATGCTTTTCGCGCAGGTATGAAAGAAAAAGTTTTGGCGCCTATCACACGGACACTTGCAAAACCGATGTGTTTAGATTTAGCTCGTTTCGGTCTAAAACAGCTTATTTCGTTGTTTTAAGCACGAATACACGCTTTTCGCTAAGTTATGCGAGAAAAATATTTGACGCGTATCACACGGACACTTGTAAAACCGATGTGCTCATATCTAGCTCGTTTTGGTCGAAAACAGCTTGTTTCGTTGTATTAAGCACGAATACATGCTTTTCGCGCAGTTATGAGAGAAAAGGTTTTGACGCGTATCACACGGGCACTTGTAAAACCGATGTGTTCAGATCTAGCATGTTTTGGTATAAAACAGCTTGTTTCTTTGTATTAGGCACGAATACATGCTTTTCGCGCAGGTATGAAAGAAAACGTTTTGACGCCTATCACACAGACACTTGCAAAACCGATGTTTTGATCTAGCTCCTTTCGGTATAAAACAGCTTGTCTCGTTTTAAGCAAGAATACATGCTTTTCGCGAAGTTATGAGAGAAACATTTTTGACGCGTATCACACGGACACTTGTAAAACCGATGTGTTCATATCTAGCTCGTTTTGGTCTAAAACAGCTTGTTTCGTTGTACTAAGCACGAATACATGCTTTTCGCGAACTTATGAGAGAAAAAGGTTTGACGCGTATCACCCGGACACTTGTAAAACCGATGTGTTCAGATTTAGCTCGTTTCGGTCTAAAACAGCTTGTTTCGTTGTTTTAAGAACGATTACATGCTTTTCGCGCAGTTATGAGAGAAAACGTTTTGACGGCTATCACACGGACACTTGTAAAACCGATGTGTTCAGATCAAACCCGTTTCGGTCTAAAACAGCTTGTTTCATTGTATTAAGCACGAATACATGTTTTCGCGCAGTTATAAGAGAAAAAGTTTTGACGCGTATCACATGGGCACTTGTAAAACCGAGGTGTTCAGATTTAGGTCGTTTCGGTCTAAAACAGCTTGCCTCGTTGTATTAAGCACGAATACATGCTTTTCGCGCAGCTCATAACTTCAGAAAAAGTGTTCACGCGTATCACACGGACAATTATAAAATCGAGGTGTTCAGATCTAGCTCGTTTTGGTCTAAAACAGCTTGTTTCGTTGTAATAAGCACGTATATATGCTTTTCGCGCAGGTATGAAAGAAAAAGTTTTGAGGCCTATCACACGGGCACTTGCAAAACCGATGTTTAGAATTCCGTTTCGGTCTAAAACAGCTTGTCTCGTTTTAAGCAAGAATACATGCTTTTCGCGAAGTTATTAGAGAAAAAGTTTTGACGCGTATCACAAGGACACTTGCAAAACCGATGTGTTTAGATTTAGCTCGTTTCGGTCTAAAACAGCTTATTTCGTTGTTTTAAGCACGAATACACGCTTTTCGCGAAGTTATGAGAGACAAAGATTTGACGCGTATCACACGGACACTTGTAAAACCGATGTGGTCAGATCTAGCTCGTTTTGGTCTAAAACAGCTAGTTTCGTTGTATTAAGCACGAATACATGCTTTTCGCGAACTTATGAGAGAAAAAGTTTTGACGCGTATCACACAGACACTTCTAAAACCAATGTGTTCAAAATTAGCTCGTTTCGGTCTAAAACAGCTTGTTTCGTTGCTTTAAGAACGATTACATGCTTTTCGCGCAGTTATGAGAGAAAAAGTTTTGACACTTGTAAAACCGATCTGTTCAGATTTAGCTCGTCTCGGTCTAAAACAGCTTGTCTCGTCGTATTAAGCACGAATACATGCTTTTCGCGCAGTTCATAACTTCAGAAAAAGTTTTCACGCGTATCACACGGACACTTGTAAAATCGACGTGTTGAGATCTACCTCATTTTGGTCTAAAACAGCTTGTTTCTTTGTATTAAGCACGAATATATCCTTTTCGCGCAGTTATGAGAGAAAAAGTTTTGACGCGTATCACACGGACACTTGTAAAACCGATGCGTTCAGATTTAGCTCGTTTCTGTCTAAAACAGCTTGTTTCGTTGCATTAATCACGAATACGTGCTTTTCGCGCAGGTATGAAAGAAAACGTTTTGAGGCCTATCACACGGACACTTGCAAAAAGCGATGTGTTCAGATCTAGCTCGTTTCGGTCTAAAACAGCTTGTCTCGTTCTATTAAGCACGAATACATGCTTTTTGCGCAGTTATAAGAGAAAAAGTTTTGACGCGTATCACAGGGACACTTGTAAAACTGGTGTTCAGATTTAGCTCGTTTCGGTCTAAAACAGCCTGTCTCGTTGTATTAAGCACAAATACATGCTTTTCGCGCAGATATTAGGGAAAACGTTTTCACGCGTATCACACGGACACTTGTAAAATCGATGTGTTCAGATCTAGCTCGTTTTGGTCAAAAACAGCTTGTTTCGTTGTATTAGGCACGAATACATGCTTTTCGCGCAGTTATGAGAGAAAAGGTTTTGACGCGTATCACACGGACACTTGTAAAACCGATGTGTTCAGATTTAGCTCGTTTCGGTCTAAAACAGCTCGTCTCGTTGAATTAAACACGAATACATGCTTTTCGCGCAGTTATGAGAGAAAAAGTTTTGATGCGTATCACACGGACACTTGTAAAACCGATCCGTTCAGATTTAGCTCGTTTCGGTCTAAAACAGCTTGTTTCGTTGTATTAAGCACGAATACATGCTTTTCGCGCAGGTATGAAAGAAAAAGTTTTGACGCATATCACACGGACACTTGTAAAACCGATGTGTTCAGATTTAGCTCGTTTTGGCCTAAAACAGCTTGTTTCGTTGTATTAAGCACGAATACATGCTTTTCGCAAACTTATGAGAGAAAAAGTTTTGACGCGTATCACACGGAGACTTGTAAATCCGATGGGTTCAGATCTAGCTCGCTTTGGTCTAAAACACCTTGTTTCGTTGTATTAAGCACTATTACATGCATTTCGCGCAGTTATGAGAGAAAAAGTTTTGAGGCCTATCACACGGACACTTGCAAAAAGCGATGTGTTCAGATTTAGCTCGTTTCGGTCTAAAACAGCTTGTCTCGTTGTATTAAGCACGAATACATGCTTTTCGCGCAGTTATCAGAGACAAAGTTTTGACGCGTATCACACGGACACTTGTAAATCCGATGGGTTCAGATCTAGCTCACTTTGGTCTAAAACAGCTTGTTTCGTTGTATTAAGCACTAGTACATGCTTTTCGCGAACTTATGAGAGAAAAGGATTTGACGCGTATCACACGGACACTTGTAAAACCGATGTGTTCAGATTTAGCTTGTTTCGGTCTAAAACAGCTTGTTGCGCTGTATTAAGCACGAATACATGCTTTTCGCACATTTATAAGAGAAAACGTTCTGACGCGTATTACACGGACACTTGCAAAACCGATGTGTTTAGATTTAGCTCGTTTCGGTCTAAAACAGCTTATTTCGTTGTTTTAAGCACGAATACACGCTTTTCGCTAAGTTATGAGAGAAAAATATTTGACGCGTATCACACGGACACTTGTAAAACCGATGTGCTCATATCTAGCTCGTTTTGGTCGAAAACAGCTTGTTTCGTTGTATTAAGCACGAATACATGCTTTTCGCGAACTTATGAGCGAAAAAGTTTTGACGCGTATCACACAGACACTTGTAAAACCGATGTGTTCAGATTTAGCTAGTTTCGGTCTAAAACAGCTTGTTTCGTTGTTTTAAGAACGAATACATGCTTTTCGCGCCGTTATGAGAGAAAACGTTTTGACGCCTATCACACGGACAGTTGCAAAACCGATGTTTTTGGATCAAGCCCGTTTTGGTCTAAAACAGCTCTTTTCGTTGTATGAAGCACGAATACAAGCTTTTCGCGCAGTTATAAGAGAAAACGTTTGACGCGTATTACACGGGCACTTGTAAAACCGATGTGTTCAGATCTAGCTTGTTTTGGTATAAAACAGCTTGTTTCTTTGTATTAGGCACGAATACATGCTTTTCGCGCAGGTATGAAAGAAAACGTTTTGACGCCTATCACACAGACACTTGCAAAACCGATGTTTTGATCTAGCTCCTTTCGGTATAAAACAGCTTGTCTCGTTTTAAGCAAGAATACATGCTTTTCGCGAAGTTATAAGAGAAAAAATTTTGACGCGTATCACACGGACACTTGTAAAACCGATGTGCTCATATCTAGCTCGTTTGGGTCGAAAACAGCTTGTTTCGTTGTATTAAGCACGAATACATGCTTTTTGCGAACTTATGAGCGAAAAAGTTTTCACGCGTATCACACGGACACTTGTAAAACCAATGTGTTCAGATTTAGCTAGTTTCGGTCTAAAACAGCTTGTTTCGTTGTTTTAAGAACGAATACATGCTTTTCGCGCAGTTATGAGAGAAAACGTTTTGACGCCTATCACACGGACACTTGCAAAACCGATGTTTTTGGTTCAAGCCCGCTTTGGTCTAAAACAGCTCTTTTCGTTGTATGAAGCACGAATACAAGCTTTTCGCGCAGTTATGAGAGAAAAAATTTTGACGCGTATCACACGGACACTTGTAAAACCGATGTGTTCAGACCTAGCTCGTTTTGGTATAAAACAGCTTGTTTCTTTGTATTAGGCACGAATACATGCTTTTCGCGCAGATATGAAAGAAAAAGTTTTGACGCCTATCACACGGACACTTGCAAAACCGATGTTTAGATCTAGCTCGTTTCGGTATAAAACAGCTTGTCTCGTTTTAAGCAAGAATACATGCTTTTCGCGAAGTTATGAGAGAAAAAATTTTGACGCGTATCACACGGACACTTGTAAAACCGATGTGTTCATATCTAGCTCGTTTTGGTCTAAAACAGCTTGTTTCGTTGTATTAAGCACGAATACATGCTTTTCGCGAACTTATGAGAGAAAAAGTTTTGACGCGTATCCCCCTGACACTTGTAAAACCGATGTGTTCAGATTTAGCTCGTTTCGGTCTAAAACAGCTTGTTTCGTTGTTTTAAGAACGATTACATGCTTTTCGCGCAGTTATGAGAGAAAACGTTTTGACGGCTATCACACGGACACTTGTAAAACCGATGTGTTCAGATCAAACCCGTTTCGGTCTAAAACAACTTGTTTCATTGTATTAAGCACGAATACATGTTTTCGCGCAGTTATAAGAGAAAACGTTTTGACGCGTATCACATGGACACTTGTAAAACCGAGGTGTTCAGATTTAGGTCGTTTCGGTCTAAAACAGCTTGCCTCGTTGTATTAAGCACGAATACATGCTTTTCGCGCAGTTCATAACTTCAGAAAAAGTTTTCACGCGTATCACACGGACAATTATAAAATCGAGGTGTTCAGATCTAGCTCGTTTTGGTCTAAAACAGCTTGTTTCGTTGTAATAAGCACGAATATATGCTTTTCGCGAACTTATGAGAGAAAATGTATCGACGCGTATCACACGGACACTTGTAAAACCGATGTGTTCAGATTTAGCTAGTTCCGGTCTAAAACAGCTTGTTTCGTTGTTTTAAGAACGAATACATGCTTTTCGCGCAGTTATGAGAGAAAACGTTTTGACGCCTATCACACGGACACTTGCAAAGCCGATGTTTTTGGATCAAGCCCGTTTTGGTCTAAAACAGCTCTTTTCGTTGTATGAAGCACGAATACAAGCTTTTCGCGCAGTTATAAGAGAAAACGTTTGACGCGTATCACACGGGCACTTGTAAAACCGATGTGTTCAGATCTAGCTTGTTTTGGTATAAAACAGCTTGTTTCTTTGTATTAGGCACGAATACATGCTTTTCGCGCAGGTATGAAAGAAAACGTTTTGACGCCTATCACACAGACACTTGCAAAACCGATGTTTAGATCTAGCTCCTTTCGGTATAAAACAGCTTGTCTCGTTTTAAGCAAGAATACATGCTTTTCGCGAAGTTATGAGAGAAAAATTTTGACGCGTATCACACGGACACTTGTAAAACCGATGTGTTCAGATCTAGCTCGTTTTGGTATAAAACAGCTTGTTTCTTTGTATTAGCCACAAATACATGCTTTTCGCGCAAGTATGAAAGAAAAAGTTTTGACGCCTGTCACACGGACACTTGCAAAACCGATGTTTAGATCTAGCTCGTTTCGGTATAAAACAGCTTGTCTCGTTTTAAGCAAGAATACATGCTTTTCGCGAAGTTATGAGAGAAAACATTTTGACGCGTATCACACGGACACTTCTAAAACCGATGTGTTCATATCTAGCTCGTTTTGGTCTAAAACAGCTTGTTTCGTTGTATTAAGCACGAATACATGCTTTTCGCGAACTTATGAGAGAAAAAGTTTTGACGCGTATCACCCGGACACTTGTAAAACCGATGTGTTCAGATTTAGCTCGTTTCGGTCTAAAACAGCTTGTTTGGTTGTTTTAAGAACGATTACATGCTTTTCGCGCAGTTATGAGAGAAAACGTTTTGACGGCTATCACACTGACACTTGTAAAACCGATGTGTTCAGATCAAACCCGTTTCGGTCTAAAACAGCTTCTTTCGTTGTATTAAGCACGAATACATGTTTTCGCGCAGTTATAAGAGAAAAAGTTTTGACGCGTATCACATGGACACTTGTAAAACCGATGTGTTCAGATTTAGCTCGTTTCGGTCTAAAACAGCTTGCCTCGTTGTATTAAGCACAAATACATGCTTTTCGCGCAGTTCATAACTTCAGAAAAAGTTTTCACGCGTATCACACGGACAAATATAAAATCGAGGTGTTCAGATCTAGCTCGTTTTGGTCTAAAACAGCTTGTTTCGTTGTAATAAGCACGAATATATGCTTTTCGCGAACTTATGAGAGAAAAAGTATCGACGCGTATCACACGGACACTTGTAAAAGTGATGTGTTCAGATTTAGCTCATTTCGGTCTAAAACAGCTTGTTTCGTTGTTTTAAGAACGAATACATGCTTTTCGCGCAGTTATGAGAGAAACCGTTTTGACGCCTATCACACGGACACTTGCAAAGCCGATGTTTTTGGATCAAGCCCGTTTTGGTCTAAAACAGCTCTTTTCGTTGTATGAAGCACGAATACAAGCTTTTCGCGCAGTTATAAGAGAAAACGTTTGACGCGTATCACACGGACACTTGTAAAACCGATGTGTTCAGACCTAGCTCGTTTTGGTATAAAACAGCTTGTTTCTTTGTATTAGGCACGAATACATGCTTTTCGCGCAGATATGAAAGAAAAAGTTTTGACGCCTATCACACGGACACTTGCAAAACCGATGTTTAGATCTAGCTCGTTTCGGTATAAAACAGCTTGTCTCGTTTTAAGCAAGAATACATGCTTTTCGCGAAGTTATGAGAGAAAAAATTTTGACGCGTATCACACGGACACTTGTAAAACCGATGTGTTCATATCTAGCTCGTTTTGGTCTAAAACAGCTTGTTTCGTTGTATTAAGCACGAATACATGCTTTTCGCGAACTTATGAGAGAAAAAGTTTTGACGCGTATCCCCCTGACACTTGTAAAACCGATGTGTTCAGATTTAGCTCGTTTCGGTCTAAAACAGCTTGTTTCGTTGTTTTAAGAACGATTACATGCTTTTCGCGCAGTTATGAGAGAAAACGTTTTGACGGCTATCACACGGACACTTGTAAAACCGATGTGTTCAGATCAAACCCGTTTCGGTCTAAAACAACTTGTTTCATTGTATTAAGCACGAATACATGTTTTCGCGCAGTTATAAGAGAAAACGTTTTGACGCGTATCACATGGACACTTGTAAAACCGAGGTGTTCAGATTTAGGTCGTTTCGGTCTAAAACAGCTTGCCTCGTTGTATTAAGCACGAATACATGCTTTTCGCGCAGTTCATAACTTCAGAAAAAGTTTTCACGCGTATCACACGGACAATTATAAAATCGAGGTGTTCAGATCTAGCTCGTTTTGGTCTAAAACAGCTTGTTTCGTTGTAATAAGCACGAATATATGCTTTTCGCGAACTTATGAGAGAAAATGTATCGACGCGTATCACACGGACACTTGTAAAACCGATGTGTTCAGATTTAGCTAGTTCCGGTCTAAAACAGCTTGTTTCGTTGTTTTAAGAACGAATACATGCTTTTCGCGCAGTTATGAGAGAAAACGTTTTGACGCCTATCACACGGACACTTGCAAAGCCGATGTTTTTGGATCAAGCCCGTTTTGGTCTAAAACAGCTCTTTTCGTTGTATGAAGCACGAATACAAGCTTTTCGCGCAGTTATAAGAGAAAACGTTTGACGCGTATCACACGGGCACTTGTAAAACCGATGTGTTCAGATCTAGCTTGTTTTGGTATAAAACAGCTTGTTTCTTTGTATTAGGCACGAATACATGCTTTTCGCGCAGGTATGAAAGAAAACGTTTTGACGCCTATCACACAGACACTTGCAAAACCGATGTTTAGATCTAGCTCCTTTCGGTATAAAACAGCTTGTCTCGTTTTAAGCAAGAATACATGCTTTTCGCGAAGTTATGAGAGAAAAATTTTGACGCGTATCACACGGACACTTGTAAAACCGATGTGTTCAGATCTAGCTCGTTTTGGTATAAAACAGCTTGTTTCTTTGTATTAGCCACAAATACATGCTTTTCGCGCAGGTATGAAAGAAAAAGTTTTGACGCCTGTCACACGGACACTTGCAAAACCGATGTTTAGATCTAGCTCGTTTCGGTATAAAACAGCTTGTCTCGTTTTAAGCAAGAATACATGCTTTTCGCGAAGTTATGAGAGAAAACATTTTGACGCGTATCACACGGACACTTCTAAAACCGATGTGTTCATATCTAGCTCGTTTTGGTCTAAAACAGCTTGTTTCGTTGTATTAAGCACGAATACATGCTTTTCGCGAACTTATGAGAGAAAAAGTTTTGACGCGTATCACCCGGACACTTGTAAAACCGATGTGTTCAGATTTAGCTCGTTTCGGTCTAAAACAGCTTGTTTCGTTGTTTTAAGAACGATTACATGCTTCTCGCGCAGTTATGAGAGAAAACGTTTTGACGGCTATCACACTGACACTTGTAAAACCGATGTGTTCAGATCAAACCCGTTTCGGTCTAAAACAGCTTCTTTCGTTGTATTAAGCACGAATACATGTTTTCGCGCAGTTATAAGAGAAAAAGTTTTGACGCGTATCACATGGACACTTGTAAAACCGATGTGTTCAGATTTAGCTCGTTTCGGTCTAAAACAGCTTGCCTCGTTGTATTAAGCACAAATACATGCTTTTCGCGCAGTTCATAACTTCAGAAAAAGTTTTCACGCGTATCACACGGACAAATATAAAATCGAGGTGTTCAGATCTAGCTCGTTTTGGTCTAAAACAGCTTGTTTCGTTGTAATAAGCACGAATATATGCTTTTCGCGAACTTATGAGAGAAAAAGTATCGACGCGTATCACACGGACACTTGTAAAAGTGATGTGTTCAGATTTAGCTCATTTCGGTCTAAAACAGCTTGTTTCGTTGTTTTAAGAACGAATACATGCTTTTCGCGCAGTTATGAGAGAAAACGTTTTGACGCCTATCACACGGACACTTGCAAAGCCGATGTTTTTGGATCAAGCCCGTTTTGGTCTAAAACAGCTCTTTTCGTTGTATGAAGCACGAATACAAGCTTTTCGCGCAGTTATAAGAGAAAACGTTTGACGCGTATCACACGGGCACTTGTAAAACCGATGTGTTCAGATCTAGCTTGTTTTGGTATAAAACAGCTTGTTTCTTTGTATTAGGCACGAATACATGCTTTTCGCGCAGGTATGAAAGAAAACGTTTTGATGCCTATCACACAGACACTTGCAAAACCGATGTTTAGATCTAGCTCCTTTCGGTATAAAACAGCTTGTCTCGTTTTAAGCAAGAATACATGCTTTTCGCGAAGTTATGAGAGAAAAAATTTTGACGCGTATCACACGGACACTTGTAAAACCGATGTGTTCAGATCTAGCTCGTTTTGGTATAAAACAGCTTGTTTCTTTGTATTAGCCACGAATACATGCTTTTCGCGCAGGTATGAAAGAAAAAGTTTTGACGCCTATCACACGGACACTTGCAAAACCGATGTTTAGATCTAGCTCGTTTCGGTATAAAACAGCTTGTCTCGTTTTAAGCAAGAATACATGCTTTTCGCGAAGTTATGAGAGAAAACATTTTGAAGCGTATCACACGGACACTTCTAAAACTGATGTGTTCATATCTAGCTCGTTTTGGTCTAAAACAGCTTGTTTCGTTGTATTAAGCACGAATACATGCTTTTCGCGAACTTATGAGAGAAAAAGTTTTGACGCGTATCACCCGGACACTTGTAAAACCGATGTGTTCAGATTTAGCTCGTTTCGGTCTAAAACAGCTTGTTTCGTTGTTTTAAGAACCATTACATGCTTTTCGCGCAGTTATGAGAGAAAACGTTTTGACGGCTATCACACTGACACTTGTAAAACCGATGTGTTCAGATCAAACCCGTTTCGGTCTAAAACAGCTTCTTTCGTTGTATTAAGCACGAATACATGTTTTCGCGCAGTTATAAGAGAAAAAGTTTTGACGCGTATCACATGGACACTTGTAAAACCGATGTGTTCAGATTTAGCTCGTTTCGGTCTAAAACAGCTTGCCTCGTTGTATTAAGCACGAATACATGCTTTTCGCGCAGTTCATAACTTCAGAAAAAGTTTTCACGCGTATCACACGGACAAATATAAAATCGAGGTGTTCAGATCTAGCTCGTTTTGGTCTAAAACAGCTTGTTTCGTTGTAATAAGCACGAATATATGCTTTTCGCGAACTTATGAGAGAAAAAGTATCGACGCGTATCACACGGACACTTGTAAAAGTGATGTGTTCAGATTTAGCTCATTTCGGTCTAAAACAGCTTGTCTCATTGTATTAAGCACGAATACATGCTTTTCGCGCAGTTATGAGAGAAAAAGTTTTTTCGCGTATCACACGGACACTTGTAAGACCAATGTGTTCAGATTTAGCTCGTTTCTGTCTAAAACAGCTTGTTTCGTTGCATTAATCACGAATACATGCTTTTCGCGCAGTTATAAGAGAAAAAGTTTTACACTTGTAAAACCGATCTGTTCAGATTTAGCTCGTCTCGGTCTAAAACAGCTTGTCTCGTCGTATTAAGCACGAATACATGCTTTTCGCGCAGTTCATAACTTCAGAAACAGTTTTCACGCGTATCACACGGACACTTGTAAAATCGAGGTGTTCAGATCTTGCTCGTTTTGGTCTAAAACAGCTTGTTTCGTTGTATTAAGCACGAATACACGCTTTTCGCGAAGTTATGAGAGAAAAAGTTTTGACGCTTATCACACGGACACTTGTAAAACCGATGTGTTCAGATCTAGATCGTTTTGTCTAAAACAGCTTGCTTCGTTGTATTAAGCACGAATACATGCTTTTTGCGCAGTTATAAGAGAAAAAGTTTTGACGCCTATCACACAGACACTTGCAAAACCGATGTTTAGATCTAGCTCCTTTCGGTATAAAACAGCTTGTCTCGTTTTAAGCAAGAATACATGCTTCTCGCGAAGTTATGAGAGAAAAAATTTTGATGCGTATTACACGGACACTTGTAAAACCGATGTGTTCAGATCTAGCTCGTTTTGGTATAAAACAGCTTGTTTCTTTGTATTAGCCACGAATACATGCTTTTCGCGCAGGTATGAAAGAAAACGTTTTGACGCCTATCACACGGACACTTGCAAAACCGATGTTTAGAAGTCCGTTTCGGTCTAAAACAGCTTGTCTCGTTTTAAGCAAGAATACATGCTTTTCGCGAAGTTATGAGAGAAAAAGTTTTTGACGCGTATCACAAGGACACTTGCAAAACCGATGTGTTTAGATTTACCTCGTTTCGGTCTAAAACAGCTTATTTCGTTGTTTTAAGCACGAATACACGCTTTTCGCGAAGTTATTAGAAAAAAAGATTTGACGCGTATCACACGGACACTTGTAAAACCGATGTGGTCAGATCTAGCTCGTTTTGGTCTAAAACAGCTAGTTTCGTTGTATTAAGCACGAATACATGCTTTTCGCGCAGTTATGAGAGAAAAAGTTTTGACGCCTATCACACGGACACTTGTAAAACCGATGTGTTCAAATATAACTCGTCTCGGTCTAAAACAGCTTGTTTCGTTGTATTAAGCACGAATACATGTTTTCGCGCAGTTATAAGAGAATAAGTTTTGACGCGTATCACATGGACACTTGTAAAACCGATGTGTTCAGATTTAGCTCGTTTCGGTCTAAAACAGCTTGCCTCGTTGTATTAAGCACGAATACATGCTTTTCGCGCAGTTCATAACTTTAGAAAAAGATTTCACGCGTATCACACAGACAATTATAAAATCGAGGTGTTCAGATCTAGCTCGTTTTGGTCTAAAACAGCTTGTTTCGTTGTAATAAGCACGAATATATGCTTTTCGCGAACTTATGAGAGAAAAAGTTTTTTCGCGTATCACACGGACACTTGTAAAACCAATGTGTTCAGATTTAGCTCGTTTCTGTCTAAAACAGCTTGTTTCGTTGCATTAATCACGAATACATGCTTTTCGCGCAGGTATGAAAGAAAAAGTTTTGAGGCCTATCACACAGGCACTTGCAAAACCGATGTCTAGAATTCCGTTTCGGTCTAAAACAGCTTGTCTCGTTTTAAGCAAGAATACATGCTTTTCGCGAAGTTATGAGAGAAAAAGTTTTGACGCGTATCACAAGGACACTTGCAAAACCGATGTGTTTAGATTTAGCTCGTTTCGGTCTAAAACAGCTTATTTCGTTGTTTTAAGCACGAATACACGCTTTTCGCGAAGTTATGAGAGAAAAAGATTTGACGCCTATCACACGGACACTTGTAAAACCGATGTGGTCAGATCTAGCTCGTTTTGGTCTAAAACAACTAGTTTCGTTGTATTAAGCACGAATACATGCTTTTCGCGAACTTATGAGAGAAAAAGTTTTGACGCGTATCACACAGACACTTCTAAAACCAATGTGTTCAAAATTAGCTCGTTTCGGTGTAAAACAGCTTGTTTTGTTGCTTTAAGTACGATTACATGCTTTTCGCGCAGTTATGAAAGAAAAAGTTTTGACGCCTATCACACGGACACTTGTAAAACCGATGTGTTCAAATATAACTCGTCTCGGTCTAAAACAGCTTGTTTCGTTGTATTAAGCACGAATACATGTTTTCGCGCAGTTATAAGAGAAAAAGTTTTGACACTTGTAAAACCGATCTGTTCAGATTTAGCTCGTCTCGGTCTAAAACAGCTTGTCTCGTCGTATTAAGCACGAATACATGCTTTTTCGCGCAGTTCATAACTTCAGAAACAGTTTTCACGCGTGTCACACGGACACTTGTAAAATCGAGGTGTTCAGATCTTGCTCGTTTTGGTCTAAAACAGCTTGTTTCGTTGTATTAAGCACGAATACACGCTTTTCGCGAAGTTATGAGAGAAAAAGTTTTGACGCTTATCACACGGACACTTGTAAAACCGATGTGTTCAGATCTAGATCGTTTTGTCTAAAACAGCTTGCTTGGTTGTATTAAGCACGAATACATGCTTTTTGCGCAGTTATAAGAGAAAAAGTTTTGACGCGTATCAATGGGACACTTGTAAAACCGGTGTTCAGATTTAGCTCGTTTCGGTCTTAAACAGCCTGTCTCGTTGTATTAAGCACGAATACATGCTTTTCGCGCAGTTATTAGGGAAAACATTTTCACGCGTATCACACGGACACTTGTAAAATCGATGTGTTCAGATCTAGCTCGTTTTGGTCAAAAACAGCTTGTTTCGTTGTATTAGGCACGAATACATGCTTTTCGCGCAGTTATGAGAGAAAACGTTTGACGCGTATCACACGGGCACTTGTAAAACCGATGTGTTCAGATCTAGCTCCTTTCGGTATAAAACAGCTTGTCTCGTTTTAAGCAAGAATACATACTTTTCGCGAAGTTATGACAGAAAAAATTTTGACGGGTATCACACGGACACTTGTAAAACCGATGTGTTCAGATCTAGCTCGTTTTGGTATAAAACAGCTTGTTTCTTTGTATTAGCCACGAATACATGCTTTTCGCGCAGGTATGAAAGAAAAAGTTTTGACGCCTATCACACGGACACTTGCAAAACCGATGTTTAGATATAGCTTGTTTCGGTATAAAACAGCTTGTCTCGTTTTAAGCAAGAATACATGCTTTTCGCGAAGTTATGAGAGAAAAAATTTTGACGCGTATCACACGGACACTTGTAAAACCGATGTGTTCATATCTAGCTCGTTTTGGTCTAAAACAGCTTGTTTCGTTGTATTAAGCACGAATACATGCTTTTCGCGAACTTATGAGAGAAAAAGTTTTGACGCGTACCACCCGGACACTTGTAAAACCGATGTGTTCAGATCTAGCTCGTTTTGGTATAAAACAGCTGGTTTCTTTGTATTAGCCACGAATACATGCTTTTCGCGCAGGTATGAAAGAAAAAGTTTTGACGCCTATCACACGGACACTTGCAAAACCGATGTTTAGATCTAGTTCGTTTCGGTATAAAACAGCTTGTCTCGTTTTAAGCAAGAATACATGCTTTTCGCGAAGTTATGAGAGAAAAAATTTTGACGCGTATCACACGGACACTTGTAAAACCGTTGTGTTCAGATTTAGCTCATTTCGGTCTAAAACAGCTTGTCTCATTGTATTAAGCACGAATACATGCTTTTCGCGCAGTTATGAGAGAAAAAGTTTTTTCGCGTATCACACGGACACTTGTAAAACCAATGTGTTCAGATTTAGCTCGTTTCTGTCTAAAACAGCTTGTTTCGTTGCATTAATCACGAATACATGCTTTTCGCGCAGGTATGAAAGAAAAAGTTTTGAGGCCTATCACACGCGCACTTGCAAAACCGATGTTTAGAATTCCGTTTCGGTCTAAAACAGCTTGTCTCGTTTTAAGCAAGAATACATGCTTTTCGCGAAGTTATGAGAGAAAAAGTTTTGACGCGTATCACAAGGACACTTGCAAAACCGATGTGTTTAGATTTAGCTCGTTTCGGTCTAAAACAGCTTATTTCGTTGTTTTAAGCACGAATACACGCTTTTCGCGAAGTTATGAGAGAAAAAGATTTGACGCGTATCACACGGACACTTGTAAAACCGATGTGGTCAGATCTAGCTCGTTTTGGTCTAAAACAGCTAGTTTCGTTGTATTAAGCACGAATACATGCTTTTCGCGAACTTATGAGAGAAAAAGTTTTGACGCGTATCACACAGACACTTCTAAAACCAATGTGTTCAAAATTAGCTCGTTTTGGTCTAAAACAGCTTGTTTCGTTGCTTTAAGGACGATTACATGCTTTCGCGCAGTTATGAGAGAAAAAGTTTTGACGCCTATCACACGGACACTTGTAAAACCGATGTGTTCGAATATAACTCGTCTCGGTCTAAAACAGCTTGTTTCGTTGTATTAAGCACGAATACATGTTTTCGCGCAGTTATAAGAGAAAAAGTTTTGACACTTGTAAAACCGATCTGTTCAGATTTAGCTCGTCTCGGTCTAAAACAGCTTGTCTCGTCGTATTAAGCACGAATACATGCTTTTCGCGCAGTTCATAACTTCAGAAACAGTTTTCACGCGTATCACAAGGACACTTGTAAAATCGAGGTGTTCAGATCTTGCTCGTTTTGGTCTAAAACAGCTTGATTCGTTGTATTAAGCACGAATACACGCTTTTCGCGAAGTTATGAGAGAAAAAGTTTTGACGCTTATCACACCGACACTTGTAAAACCGATGTGTTCAGATCTAGATCGTTTTGTCTAAAACAGCTTGCTTCGTTGTATTAAGCACGAATACATGCTTTTTGCGCAGTTATAAGAGAAAAAGTTTTGACGCGTATCAATGGGACACTTGTAAAACCTGTGTTCAGATTTAGCTCGTTTCGGTCTAAAACAGCCTGTCTCGTTGTATTAAGCACGAATACATGCTTTTCGCGCAGTTATTAGAAAAACATTTTCACGCGTATCACACGGACACTTGTAAAATCGATGTGTTCAGATCTAGCTCGTTTTGGTCAAAAACAGCTTGTTTCGTTGTATTAGGCACGAATACATGCTTTTCGCGCAGTTATGAGAGAAAACGTTTGACGCGTATGACACGGGCACTTGTAAAACCGATGTGTTCAGATCTAGCTTGTTTTGGTATAAAACAGCTTGTTTCTTTGTATTAGGTACGAATACATGCTTTTCGCGCAGGTATGAAAGAAAAAGTTTTGACGCCTATCACACAGACACTTGCAAAACCGATGTTTAGATCTAGCTCCTTTCGGTATAAAACAGCTTGTCTCGTTTTAAGCAAGAATACATACTTTTCGCGAAGTTATGACAGAAAAAATTTTGACGCGTATCACACGGACACTTGTAAAACCGATGTGTTCAGATCTAGCTCGTTTTGGTATAAAACAGCTTGTTTCTTTGTATTAGCCACGAATACATGCTTTTCGCGCAGGTATGAAAGAAAAAGTTTTGACGCCTATCACACGGACACTTGCAAAACCGATGTTTAGATCTAGCTCGTTTCAGTATAAAACAGCTTGTCTCGTTTTAAGCAAGAATACATGCTTTTCGCGAAGTTATGAGAGAAAAAATTTTGACGCGTATCAGACGGACACTTGTAAAACCGATGTGTTCATATCTAGCTCGTTTTGGTCTAAAACAGCTTGTTTCGTTGTATTATGCACGAATACATGCTTTTCGCGAACTTATGAGAGAAAAAGTTATGACGCGTATCACCCGGACACTTGTAAAACCGATGTGTTCAGATCTAGCTCGTTTTGGTATAAAACAGCTTGTTTCTTTGTATTAGCCACGAATACATGCTTTTCGCGCAGGTATGAAAGAAAAAGTTTTGACGCCTATCGCACGGACACTTGCAAAACCGATGTTTAGATCTAGCTCGTTTCGGTATAAAACAGCTTGTCTCGTTTTAAGCAAGAATACATGCTTTTCGCGAAGTTATGAGAGAAAAAATTTTGACGCGTATCACACGGACACTTGTAAAACCGATGTGTTCATATCTAGCTCGTTTTGGTCTAAAACAGCTTGTTTCGTTGTATTAAGCACGAATACATGCTTTTCGCGAACTTATGAGAGAAAAAGTTTTGACGAGTATCACCCGGACACTTGTAAAACCGATGTGTTCAGATTTAGCTAGTTTCGGTCTAAAACAGCTTGTTTCGTTGTTTGAAGAACGAATACATGCTTTTCGCGCAGTTATGAGAGAAAACGTTTTGACGCCTATCACACGGACACTTGCAAAGCCGACGTTTTTGGATCAAGCCCGTTTTGGTCTAAAACAGCTCTTTTCGTTGTATGAAGCACGAATACAAGCTTTTCGCGCAGTTATAAGAGAAAACGTTTGACGCGTATCACACGGGCACTTGTAAAACCGATGTGTTCAGATCTAGCTTGTTTTGGTATAAAACAGCTTGTTTCTTTGTATTAGGCACGAATACATGCTTTTCGCGCAGTTATGAAAGAAAAAGTTTTGACGCCTATCACACGGACACTTGCAAAACCGATGTTTAGATCTAGCTCGTTTCGGTATAAAACAGCTTGTCTCGTTTTAAGCAAGAATACATGCTTTTCGCGAAGTTATGAGAGAAAAAATTTTGACGCGTATCACACGGACACTTGTAAAACCGATGTGTTCATATCTAGCTCGTTTTGGTCTAAAACAGCTTGTTTCGTTGTATTAAGCACGAATACATGCTTTTCGCGAACTTATGAGAGAAAAAGTTTTGACGCGTATCACCCGGACACTTGTAAAACCGATGTGTTCAGATTTAGCTCGTTTCGGTCTAAAACAGCGTGTTTCGTTGTTTTAAGAACGATTACATGCTTTTCGCGCAGTTATGAGAGAAAACGTTTTGACGGCTATCACACGGACACTTGTAAAACCGATGTGTTCAGATCAAACCCGTTTCGGTCTAAAACAGCTTGTTTCGTTGTATTAAGCACGAATACATGTTTTCGCGCAGTTATAAGAGAATAAGTTTTGACGCGTATCACATGGACACTTGTAAAACCGATGTGTTCAAATTTAGCTCGTTTCGGTCTAAAACAGCTTGCCTCGTTGTATTAAGCACGAATACATGCTTTTCGCGCAGTTCATAACTTCAGAAAAAGATTTCACGCGTATCACACAGACAATTATAAAATCGAGGTGTTCAGATCTAGCTCGTTTTGGTCTAAAACAGCTTGTTTCGTTGTAATAAGCACGAATATATGCTTTTCGCGAACTTATGAGAGAAAAAGTTTTTTCGCGTATCATACGGACACTTGTAAAACCAATGTGTTCAGATTTAGCTCGTTTCTGTCTAAAACAGCTTGTTTCGTTGCATTAATCACGAATACATGCTTTTCGCGCAGGTATGAAAGAAAAAGTTTTGAGGCCTATCACACAGGCACTTGCAAAACCGATGTCTAGAATTGCGTTTCGGTCTAAAACAGCTTGTCTCGTTTTAAGCAAGAATACATGCTTTTCGCGAAGTTATGAGAGAAAAAGTTTTGACGCGTATCACAAGGACACTTGCAAAACCGATGTGTTTAGATTTAGCTCGTTTCGGTCTAAAACAGCTTATTTCGTTGTTTTAAGCACGAATACACGCTTTTCGCGAAGTTATGAGAGAAAAAGATTTGACGCCTATCACACGGACACTTGTAAAACCGATGTGGTCAGATCTAGCTCGTTTTGGTCTAAAACAGCTAGTTTCGTTGTATTAAGCACGAATACATGCTTTTCGCGAACTTATGAGAGAAAAAGTTTTGACGCGTATCACACAGACACTTCTAAAACCAATGTGTTCAAAATTAGCTCGTTTCGGTGTAAAACAGCTTGTTTTGTTGCTTTAAGTACGATTACATGCTTTTCGCGCAGTTATGAGAGAAAAAGTTTTGACGCCTATCACACGGACACTTGTAAAACCGATGTGTTCAAATATAACTCGTCTCGGTCTAAAACAGCTTGTTTCGTTGTATTAAGCACGAATACATGTTTTCGCGCAGTTATAAGAGAAAAAGTTTTGACACTTGTAAAACCGATCTGTTCAGATTTAGCTCGTCTCGGTCTAAAACAGCTTGTCTCGTCGTATTAAGCACGAATACATGCTTTTCGCGCAGTTCATAACTTCAGAAACAGTTTTCACGCGTGTCACACGGACACTTGTAAAATCGAGGTGTTCAGATCTTGCTCGTTTTGGCCTAAAACAGCTTGTTTCGTTGTATTAAGCACGAATACACGCTTTTCGCGAAGTTATGAGAGAAAAAGTTTTGACGCTTATCACACGGACACTTGTAAAACCGATGTGTTCAGATCTAGATCGTTTTGTCTAAAACAGCTTGCTTGGTTGTATTAAGCACGAATACATGCTTTTTGCGCAGTTATAAGAGAAAAAGTTTTGACGCGTATCAATGGGACACTTGTAAAACCGGTGTTCAGATTTAGCTCGTTTCGGTCTTAAACAGCCTGTCTCGTTGTATTAAGCACGAATACATGCTTTTCGCGCAGTTATTAGGGAAAACATTTTCACGCGTATCACACGGACACTTGTAAAATCGATGTGTTCAGATCTAGCTCGTTTTGGTCAAAAACAGCTTGTTTCGTTGTATTAGGCACGAATACATGCTTTTCGCGCAGTTATGAGAGAAAACGTTTGACGCGTATCACACGGGCACTTGTAAAACCGATGTGTTCAGATCTAGCTTGTTTTGGTATAAAACAGCTTGTTTCTTTGTATTAGGCACGAATACATGCTTTTCGCGCAGGTATGAAAGAAAACGTTTTGACGCCTATCACACAGACACTTGCAAAACCAATGTTTAGATCTAGCTCCTTTCGGTATAAAACAGCTTGTCTCGTTTTAAGCAAGAATACATACTTTTCGCGAAGTTATGACAGAAAAAATTTTGACGCGTATCACACGGACACTTGTAAAACCGATGTGTTCAGATCTAGCTCGTTTTGGTATAAAACAGCTTGTTTCTTTGTATTAGCCACGAATACATGCTTTTCGCGCAGGTATGAAAGAAAAAGTTTTGACGCCTATCACACGGACACTTGCAAAACCGATGTTTAGATCTAGCTCGTTTCGGTATAAAACAGCTTGTCTCGTTTTAAGCAAGAATACATGCTTTTCGCGAAGTTATGAGAGAAAAAATTTTGACGCGTATCACACGGACACTTGTAAAACCGATGTGTTCATATCTAGCTCGTTTTGGTCTAAAACAGCTTGTTTCGTTGTATTAAGCACGAATACATGCTTTTCGCGAACTTATGCGAGAAAAAGTTTTGACGCGTACCACCCGGACACTTGTAAAACCGATGTGTTCAGATCTAGCTCGTTTTTGTATAAAACAGCTGGTTTCTTTGTATTAGCCACGAATACATGCTTTTCGCGCAGGTATGAAAGAAAAAGTTTTGACGCCTATCACACGGACACTTGCAAAACCGATGTTTAGATCTAGTTCGTTTCGGTATAAAACAGCTTGTCTCGTTTTAAGCAAGAATACATGCTTTTCGCGAAGTTATGAGAGAAAAAATTTTGACGCGTATCACACGGACACTTGTAAAACCGTTGTGTTCAGATTTAGCTCATTTCGGTCTAAAACAGCTTGTCTCATTGTATTAAGCACGAATACATGCTTTTCGCGCAGTTATGAGAGAAAAAGTTTTTTCGCGTATCACACGGACACTTGTAAAACCAATGTGTTCAGATTTAGCTCGTTTCTGTCTAAAACAGCTTGTTTCGTTGCATTAATCACGAATACATGCTTTTCGCGCAGGTATGAAAGAAAAAGTTTTGAGGCCTATCACACGCGCACTTGCAAAACCGATGTTTAGAATTCCGTTTCGGTCTAAAACAGCTTGTCTCGTTTTAAGCAAGAATACATGCTTTTCGCGAAGTTATGAGAGAAAAAGTTTTGACGCGTATCACAAGGACACTTGCAAAACCGATGTGTTCAGATCTAGATCGTTTTGTCTAAAACAGCTTGCTTCGTTGTATTAAGCACGAATACATGCTTTTTGCGCAGTTATAAGAGAAAAAGTTTTGACGCGTATCAATGGGACACTTGTAAAACCGGTGTTCAGATTTAGCTCGTTTCGGTCTAAAACAGCCTGTCTCGTTGTATTAAGCACGAATACATGCTTTTCGCGCAGTTATTAGGGAAAACATTTTCACGCGTATCACACGGACACTTGTAAAATCGATGTGTTCAGATCTAGCTCGTTTTGGTCAAAAACAGCTTGTTTCGTTGTATTAGGCACGAATACATGCTTTTCGCGCAGTTATGAGAGAAAACGTTTGACGCGTATGACACGGGCACTTGTAAAACCGATGTGTTCAGATCTAGCTTGTTTTGGTATAAAACAGCTTGTTTCTTTGTATTAGGCACGAATACATGCTTTTCGCGCAGGTATGAAAGAAAAAGTTTTGACGCCTATCACACAGACACTTGCAAAACCGATGTTTAGATCTAGCTCCTTTCGGTATAAAACAGCTTGTCTCGTTTTAAGCAAGAATACATACTTTTCGCGAAGTTATGACAGAAAAAATTTTGACGCGTATCACACGGACACTTGTAAAACCGATGTGTTCAGATCTAGCTCGTTTTGGTATAAAACAGCTTGTTTCTTTGTATTAGCCACGAATACATGCTTTTCGCGCAGGTATGAAAGAAAAAGTTTTGACGCCTATCACACGGACACTTGCAAAACCGATGTTTAGATCTAGCTCGTTTCGGTATAAAACAGCTTGTCTCGTTTTAAGCAAGAATACATGCTTTTCGCGAAGTTATGAGAGAAAAAATTTTGACGCGTATCAGACGGACACTTGTAAAACCGATGTGTTCATATCTAGCTCGTTTTGGTCTAAAACAGCTTGTTTCGTTGTATTATGCACGAATACATGCTTTTCGCGAACTTATGAGAGAAAAAGTTATGACGCGTATCACCCGGACACTTGTAAAACCGATGTGTTCAGATCTAGCTCGTTTTGGTATAAAACAGCTTGTTTCTTTGTATTAGCCACGAATACATGCTTTTCGCGCAGGTATGAAAGAAAAAGTTTTGACGCCTATCGCACGGACACTTGCAAAACCGATGTTTAGATCTAGCTCGTTTCGGTATAAAACAGCTTGTCTCGTTTTAAGCAAGAATACATGCTTTTCGCGAAGTTATGAGAGAAAAAATTTTGACGCGTATCACACGGACACTTGTAAAACCGATGTGTTCATATCTAGCTCGTTTTGGTCTAAAACAGCTTGTTTCGTTGTATTAGGCACGAATACATGCTTTTCGCGAACTTATGAGAGAAAAAGTTTTGACGCGTATCACCCGGACACTTGTAAAACCGATGTGTTCAGATTTAGCTAGTTTCGGTCTAAAACAGCTTGTTTCGTTGTTTTAAGAACGAATACATGCTTTTCGCGCAGTTATGAGAGAAAACGTTTTGACGCCTATCACACGGACACTTGCAAAGCCGATGTTTTTGGATCAAGCCCGTTTTGGTCTAAAACAGCTCTTTTCGTTGTATGAAGCACGAATACAAGCTTTTCGCGCAGTTATAAGAGAAAACGTTTGACGCGTATCACACGGGCACTTGTAAAACCGATGTGTTCAGATCTAGCTTGTTTTGGTATAAAACAGCTTGTTTCTTTGTATTAGGCACGAATACATGCTTTTCGCGCAGGTATGAAAGAAAACGTTTTGACGCCTATCACACAGACACTTGCAAAACCGATGTTTAGATCTAGCTCCTTTCGGTATAAAACAGCTTGTCTCGTTTTAAGCAAGAATACATGCTTTTCGCGAAGTTATGAGAGAAAAAATTTTGACGCGTATCACACGGACACTTGTAAAACCGATGTGTTCAGATCTAGCTCGTTTTGGTATAAAACAGCTTGTTTCTTTGTATTAGCCACGAATACATGCTTTTCGCGCAGTTATGAAAGAAAAAGTTTTGACGCCTATCACACGGACACTTGCAAAACCGATGTTTAGATCTAGCTCGTTTCGGTATAAAACAGCTTGTCTCGTTTTAAGCAAGAATACATGCTTTTCGCGAAGTTATGAGAGAAAAAATTTTGACGCGTATCACACGGACACTTGTAAAACCGATGTGTTCATATCTAGCTCGTTTTGGTCTAAAACAGCTTGTTTCGTTGTATTAAGCACGAATACATGCTTTTCGCGAACTTATGAGAGAAAAAGTTTTGACGCGTATCACCCGGACACTTGTAAAACCGATGTGTTCAGATTTAGCTCGTTTCGGTCTAAAACAGCTTGTTTCGTTGTTTTAAGAACGATTACATGCTTTTCGCGCAGTTATGAGAGAAAACGTTTTGACGGCTATCCCACGGACACTTGTAAAACCGATGTGTTCAGATCAAACCCGTTTCGGTCTAAAACAGCTTGTTTCGTTGTATTGAGCACGAATACATGTTTTCGCGCAGTTATGAGAAAAAGTTTTGACGCGTATCACATGGACACTTGTAAAACCGATGTGTTCAGATTTAGGTCGTTTCGGTCTAAAACAGCTTGCCTCGTTGTATTAAGCACGAATACATGCTTTTCGCGCAGTTCATAACTTCAGAAAAAGTTTTCACGCGTATCACACGGACAATTATAAAATCGAGGTGTTCAGATCTAGCTCGTTTTGGTCTAAAACAGCTTGTTTCGTTGTAATAAGCACGAATATATGCTTTTCGCGAACTCATGAGAGAAAATGTATCGACGCGTATCACACGGACACTTGTAAAACCGATGTGTTCAGATTTAGCTAGTTTCGGTCTAAAACAGCTTGTTTCGTTGTTTTAAGAACGAATACATGCTTTTCGCGCAGTTATGAGAGAAAACGTTTTGACGCCTATCACACGGACACTTGCAAAGCCGATGTTTTTGGATCAAGCCCGTTTTGGTCTAAAACAGCTCTTTTCGTTGTATGAAGCACGAATACAAGCTTTTCGCGCAGTTATAAGAGAAAACTTTTGACGCGTATCACACGGGCACTTGTAAAACCGATGTGTTCAGATCTAGCTTGTTTTGGTATAAAACAGCTTGTTTCTTTGTATTAGGCACGAATACATGCTTTTTGCGCAGTTATAAGAGAAAAAGTTTTGACGCCTATCACACAGACACTTGCAAAACCGATGTTTAGATCTAGCTCCTTTCGGTATAAAACAGCTTGTCTCGTTTTAAGCAAGAATACATGCTTTTCGCGAAGTTATGAGAGAAAAAATTTTGATGCGTATCACACGGACACTTGTAAAACCGATGTGTTCAGATCTAGCTCGTTTTGGTATAAAACAGCTTGTTTCTTTGTATTAGCCACGAATACATGCTTTTCGCGCAGGTATGAAAGAAAAAGTTTTGACGCCTATCACACGGACACTTGCAAAACCGATGTTTAGATCTAGCTCGTTTCGTTAAAAAACAGCTTGTCTCGTTTTAAGCAAGAATACATGCTTTTCGCGAAGTTATGAGAGAAAAAATTTTGACGCGTATCACACGGACACTTGTAAAACCGATGTGTTCATATCTAGCTCGTTTTGGTCTAAAACAGCTTGTTTCGTTGTATTAAGCACGAATACATGCTTTTCGCGAACTTATGAGAGAAAAAGTTTTGACGCGTATCACCCGGACACTTGTAAAACCGATGTGTTCAGATTTAGCTCGTTTCGGTCTAAAACAGCTTGTTTCGTTGTTTTAAGAACGATTACATGCTTTTCGCGCAGTTATGAGAGAACACGTTTTGACGGCTATCACACGGACACTTGTAAAACCGATGTGTTCAGATCAAACCCGTTTCGGTCTAAAACAGCTTGTTTCGTTGTATTAAGCACGAATACATGTTTTCGCGCAGTTATAAGAGAAAAAGTTTTGACGCGTATCACATGGACACTTGTAAAACCGATGTGTTCAGATTTAGCTCGTTTCGGTCTAAAACAGCTTGCCTCGTTGTATTAAGCACGAATACATGCTTTTCGCGCAGTTCATAACTTCAGAAAAAGATTTCACGCGTATCACACAGACAATTATAAAATCGAGGTGTTCAGATCTAGCTCGTATTGGTCTAAAACAGCTTGTTTCGTTGTAATAAGCACGAATATATGCTTTTCGCGAACTTATGAGAGAAAAAGTATCGACGCGTATCACACGGACACTTGTAAAAGTGATGTGTTCAGATTTAGCTCATTTCGGTCTAAAACAGCTTGTCTCATTGTATTAAGCACGAATACATGCTTTTCGCGCAGTTATGAGAGAAAAAGTTTTTTCGCGTATCACACGGACACTTGTAAAACCAATGTGTTCAGATTTGGCTCGTTTCGGTCTAAAACAGCTTGTTTCGTTGCATTAATCACGAATACATGCTTTTCGCGCAGGTATGAAAGAAAAAAGTTTGAAGCCTATCACACGGGCACTTGCAAAACCGATGTCTAGAATTCCGTTTCGGTCTAAAACAGCTTGTCTCGTTTTAAGCAAGAATACATGCTTTTCGCGAAGTTATGAGAGAAAAAGTTTTGACGCGTATCACAAGGACACTTGCAAAACCGATGTGTTTAGATTTAGCTCGTTTCGGTCTAAAACAGCTTATTTCGTTGTTTTAAGCACGAATACACGCTTTTCGCGAAGTTATGAGAGAAAAAGATTTGACGCGTATCACACGGACACTTGTAAAACCGATGTGGTCAGATCTAGCTCGTTTTGGTCTAAAACAGCTAGTTTCGTTGTATTAAGCACGAATACATGCTTTTCGCGAACTTATGAGAGAAAAAGTTTTGACGCGTATCACACAGACACTTCTAAAACCAATGTGTTCAAAATTAGCTCGTTTCGGTCTAAAACAGCTTGTTTCGTTGCTTTAAGAACGATTACATGCTTTTCGCGCAGTTATGAGAGAAAAAGTTTTGACGCCTATCACACGGACACTTGTAAAACCGATGTGTTCAAATATAACTCGTCTCGGTCTAAAACAGCTTGTTTCGTTGTATTAAGCACCAATACATGTTTTCGCGCAGTTATAAGAGAAAAAGTTTTGACACTTGTAAAACCGATCTGTTCAGATTTAGCTCGTCTCGGTCTAAAACAGCTTGTCTCGTCGCATTAAGCACGAATACATGCTTTTCGCGCAGTTCATAACTTCAGAAACAGTTTTCACGCGTATCACACGGACACTTGTAAAATCGAGGTGTTCAGATCTTGCTCGTTTTGGTCTAAAACAGCTTGTTTCGTTGTATTAAGCACGAATACACGCTTTTCGCGAAGTTATGAGAGAAAAAGTTTTGACGCTTATCACACGGACACTTGTAAAACCGATGTGTTCAGATCTAGATCGTTTTGTCTAAAACAGCTTGCTTCGTTGTATTAAGCACGAATACATGCTTTTTGCGCAGTTATAAGAGAAAAAGTTTTGACGCGTATCAATGGGACACTTGTAAAACCGGTGTTCAGATTTAGCTCGTTTCGGTCTAAAACAGCCTGTCTCGTTGTATTAAGCACGAATACATGCTTTTCGCGCAGTTATTAGGGAAAACATTTTCACGCGTATCACACGGACACTTGTAAAATCGATGTGTTCAGATCTAGCTCGTTTTGGTCAAAAACAGCTTGTTTCGTTGTATTAGGCACGAATACATGCTTTTCGCGCAGTTATGAGAGAAAACGTTTGACGCGTATCACACGGGCACTTGTAAAACCGATGTGTTCAGATCTAGCTTGTTTTGGTATAAAACAGCTTGTTTCTTTGTATTAGGCACGAATACATGCTTTTCGCGCAGGTATGAAAGAAAACGTTTTGACGCCTATCACACAGACACTTGCAAAACCGATGTTTAGATCTAGCTCCTTTCGGTATAAAACAGCTTGTCTCGTTTTAAGCAAGAATACATACTTTTCGCGAAGTTATGACAGAAAAAATTTTGACGCGTATCACACGGACACTTGTAAAACCGATGTGTTCAGATCTAGCTCGTTTTGGTATAAAACAGCTTGTTTCTTTGTATTAGCCACGAATACATGCTTTTCGCGCAGGTATGAAAGAAAAAGTTTTGACGCCTATCACACGGACACTTGCAAAACCGATGTTTAGATCTAGCTCGTTTCGGTATAAAACAGCTTGTCTCGTTTTAAGCAAGATACATGCTTTTCGCGAAGTTATGAGAGAAAAAATTTTGACGCGTATCACACGGACACTTGTAAAACCGATGTGTTCATATCTAGCTCGTTTTGGTCTAAAACAGCTTGTTTCGGTGTATTAAGCACGAATACATGCTTTTCGCGAACTTATGAGAGAAAAAGTTTTGACGCGTATCACCCGGACACTTGTAAAACCGATGTGTTCAGATCTAGCTCGTTTTGGTATAAAACAGCTTGTTTCTTTGTATTAGCCAAGAATACATGCTTTTCGCGCAGGTATGAAAGAAAAAGTTTTGACGCCTATCACACGGACACTTCCAAAACCGATGTTTAGATCTAGCTCGTTTCGGTATAAAACAGCTTGTCTCGTTTTAAGCAAGAATACATGCTTTTCGCGAAGTTATGAGAGAAAAAATTTTGACGCGTATCACACGCACACTTGTGAAACCGATGTGTTCAGATTTAGCTCATTTCGGTCTAAAACAGCTTGCCTCATTGTATTAAGCACGAATACATGCTTTTCGCGCAGTTATGAGAGAAAAAGTTTTTTCGCGTATCACACGGACACTTGTTAAACCAATGTGTTCAGATTTAGCTCGTTTCTGTCTAAAACAGCTTGTTTCGTTGCATTAATCACGAATACATGCTTTTCGCGCAGGTATGAAAGAAAAAGTTTTGAGGCCTATCACACGGGCACTTGCAAAACCGATGTTTAGAATTCCGTTTCGGTCTAAAACAGCTTGTCTCGTTTTAAGCAAGATTACATGCTTTTCGCGAAGTTATGAGAGAAAAAGTTTTGACGCGTATCACAAGGACACTTGCAAAACCAATGTGTTTAGATTTAGCTCGTTTCGGTCTAAAACAGCTTATTTCGTTGTTTTACGCACGAATACACGCTTTTCGCGAAGTTATGAGAGAAAAAGATTTGACGCGTATCACACGGACACTTGTAAAACCGATGTGGTCAGATCTAGCTCGTTTTGGTCTAAAACAGCTAGTTTCGTTGTATTAAGCACGAATACATGCTTTTCACGAACTTATGAGAGAAAAAGTTTTGACGCGTATCACACAGACACTTCTAAAACCAATGTGTTCAAAATTAGCTCGTTTCGGTCTAAAACAGCTTGTTTCGTTGCTTTAAGGACGATTACATGCTTTTCGCGCAGTTATGAGAGAAAAAGTTTTGACGCCTATCACACGGACACTTGTAAAACCGATGTGTTCAAATATAACTCGTCTCGGTCTAAAACAGCTTGTTTCGTTGTATCAAGCACGAATACATGTTTTCGCGCAGTTATAAGAGAAAAAGTTTTGACACTTGTAAAACCGATCTGTTCAGATTTAGCTCGTCTCGGTCTAAACCAGCTTGTCTCGTCGTATTAAGCACGAATACATGCTTTTCGCGCAGTTCATAACTTCAGAAACAGTTTTCACGCGTATCACACGGACACTTGTAAAATCGAGGTGTTCAGATCTTGCTCGTTTTGGTCTAAAACAGCTTGTTTCGTTGTATTAAGCACGAATACACGCTTTTCGCGAAGTTATGAGAGAAAAAGTTTTGACGCTTATCACACGGACACTTGTAAAACCGATGTGTTCAGATCTAGATCGTTTTGTCTAAAACAGCTTGCTTCGTTGTATTAAGCACGAATACATGCTTTTTGCGCAGTTATAAGAGAAAAAGTTTTGACGCGTATCAATGGGACACTTGTAAAACCGGTGTTCAGATTTAGCTCGTTTCGGTCTAAAACAGCCTGTCTCGTTGTATTAAGCACGAATACATGCTTTTCGCGCAGTTATTAGGGAAAACATTTTCACGCGTATCACACGGACACTTGTAAAATCGATGTGTTCAGATCTAGCTCGTTTTGGTCAAAAACAGCTTGTTTCGTTGTATTAGGCACGAATACATGCTTTTCGCGCAGTTATGAGAGAAAACGTTTGACGCGTATCACACGGGCACTTGTAAAACCGATGTGTTCAGATCTAGCTTGTTTTGGTATAAAACAGCTTGTTTCTTTGTATTAGGCACGAGTACATGCTTTTCGCGCAGGTATGAAAGAAAACGTTTTGACGCCTATCACACAGACACTTGCAAAACCGATGTTTAGATCTAGCTCCTTTCGGTATAAAACAGCTTGTCTCGTTTTAAGCAAGAATACATACTTTTCGCGAAGTTATGACAGAAAAAATTTTGACGCGTATCACACGGACACTTGTAAAACCGATGTGTTCAGATCTAGCTCGTTTTGGTATAAAACAGCTTGTTTCTTTGTATTAGCCACGAATACATGCTTTTCGCGCAGGTATGAAAGAAAAAGTTTTGACGCCTATCACACGGACACTTGCAAAACCGATGTTTAGATCTAGCTCGTTTCGGTATAAAACAGCTTGTCTCGTTTTAAGCAAGAATACATGCTTTTCGCGAAGTTATGAGAGAAAAAATTTTGACGCGTATCACACGGACACTTGTAAAACCGATGTGTTCATATCTAGCTCGTTTTGGTCTAAAACAGCTTGTTTCGTTGTATTAAGCACGAATACATGCTTTTCGCGAACTTATGAGAGAAAAAGTTTTGACGCGTATCACCCGGACACTTGTAAAACCGATGTGTTCAGATTTAGCTAGTTTCGGTCTAAAACAGCTTGTTTCGCTGTTTTAAGAACGAATACATGCTTTTCGCGCAGTTATGAGAGAAAACGTTTTGACGCCTATCACACGGACACTTGCAAAGCCGATGTTTTTGGATCAAGCCCGTTTTGGTCTAAAACAGCTCTTTTCGTTGTATGAAGCACGAATACAAGCTTTTCGCGCAGTTATAAGAGAAAACGTTTGACGCGTATCACACGGGCACTTGTAAAACCGATGTGTTCAGATCTAGCTTGTTTTGGTATAAAACAGCTTGTTTCTTTGTATTAGGGACGAATACATGCTTTTCGCGCAGGTATGAAAGAAAACGTTTTGACGCCTATCACACAGACACTTGCAAAACCGATGTTTAGATCTAGCTCCTTTCGGTATAAAACAGCTTGTCTCGTTTTAAGCAAGAATACATGCTTTTCGCGAAGTTATGAGAGAAAAAATTTTGACGCGTATCACACGGACACTTGTAAAACCGATGTGTTCAGATCTAGCTCGTTTTGGTATAAAACAGCTTGTTTCTTTGTATTAGCCACGAATACATGCTTTTCGCGCAGGTATGAAAGAAAAAGTTTTGAGGCCTATCACACGGGCACTTGCAAAACCGATGTTTAGAATTCCGTTTCGGTCTAAAACAGCTTGTCTCGTTTTAAGCAAGAATACATGCTTTTCGCGAAGTTATGAGAGAAAAAGTTTTGACGCGTATCACAAGGACACTTGCAAAACCGATGTGTTTAGATTTAGCTCGTTTTGGTCTAAAACAGCTTATTTCGTTGTTTTAAGAACGATTACATGCTTTTCACGCAGTTATGAGAGAAAACGTTTTGACGGCTATCACACGGACACTTGTAAAACCGATGTGTTCAGATCAAACCCGTTTCGGTCTAAAACAGCTTCTTTCGTTGTATTAGGCACGAATACATGTTTTCGCGCAGTTATAAGAGAAAAAGTTTTGACGCGTATCACATGGACACTTGTAAAACCGATGTGTTCAGATTTAGCTCGTTTCGGTCTAAAACAGCTTGCCTCGTTGTATTAAGCACGAATACATGCTTTTCGCGCAGTTCATAACTTCAGAAAAACTTTTCACGCGTATCACACGGACAATTATAAAATCGAGGTGTTCAGATCTAGCTCGTTTTGGTCTAAAACAGCTTGTTTCGTTGTAATAAGCACGAATATATGCTTTTCGCGAACTTAAGAGAGAAAAAGTATCGACGCGTATCACACGGACACTTGTAAAAGTGATGTGTTCAGATTTAGCTCATTTCGGTCTAAAACAGCTTGTCTCATTGTATTAAGCACGAATACATGCTTTTCGCGCAGTTATGAGAGAAAAAGTTTTCCGTATCACACGGACACTTGTAAAACCAATTTGTTCAGATTTAGCTCGTTTCTGTCTAAAACAGCTTGTTTCGTTGCATTAATCACGAATACATGCTTTTCGCGCAGGTATGAAAGAAAAAGTTTTGAGGCCTATCACACGGGCACTTGCAAAACCTATGTTTAGAATTCCGTTTCGGTCTAAAACAGCTTGTCTCGTTTTAGGCAAGAATACATGCTTTTCGCGCAGTTATGAGAGAAAAGGTTTTGACGCCTATCACACGGACACTTGCAAAGCCGATGTTTTTGGATCAAGCCCGTTTTGGTCTAAAACAGCTCTTTTCGTTGTATGAAGCACGAATACAAGCTTTTCGCGCAGTTATAAGAGAAAACGTTTGACGCGTATCACACGGGCACTTGTAAAACCGATGTGTTCAGATCTAGCTTGTTTTGGTATAAAACAGCTTGTTTCTTTGTATTAGGGACGAATACATGCTTTTCGCGCAGGTATGAAAGAAAACGTTTTGACGCCTATCACACAGACACTTGCAAAACCGATGTTTAGATCTAGCTCCTTTCGGTATAAAACAGCTTGTCTCGTTTTAAGCAAGAATACATGCTTTACGCGAAGTTATGAGAGAAAAAATTTTGACGCGTATCACACGGACGCTTGTAAAACCGATGTGTTCAGATCTAGCTCGTTTTGGTATAAAACAGCTTGTTTCTTTGTATTAGCCACGAATACATGCTTTTCGCGCAGGTATGAAAGAAAAAGTTTTGAGGCCTATCACACGGGCACTTGCAAAACCGATGTTTAGAATTCCGTTTCGGTCTAAAACAGCTTGTCTCGTTTTAAGCAAGAATACATGCTTTTCGCGAAGTTATGAGAGAAAAAGTTTTGACGCGTATCACAAGGACACTTGCAAAACCGATGTGTTTAGATTTAGCTCGTTTTGGTCTAAAACAGCTTATTTCGTTGTTTTAAGAACGATTACATGCTTTTCACGCAGTTATGAGAGAAAACGTTTTGACGGCTATCACACGGACACTTGTAAAACCGATGTGTTCAGATCAAACCCGTTTCGGTCTAAAACAGCTTCTTTCGTTGTATTAAGCACGAATACATGTTTTCGCGCAGTTATAAGAGAAAAAGTTTTGACGCGTATCACATGGACACTTGTAAAACCGATGTGTTCAGATTTAGCTCGTTTCGGTCTAAAACAGCTTGCCTCGTTGTATTAAGCACGAATACATGCTTTTCGCGCAGTTCATAACTTCAGAAAAACTTTTCACGCGTATCACACGGACAATTATAAAATCGAGGTGTTCAGATCTAGCTCGTTTTGGTCTAAAACAGCTTGTTTCGTTGTAATAAGCACGAATATATGCTTTTCGCGAACTTATGAGAGAAAAAGTATCGACGCGTATCACACGGACACTTGTAAAAGTGATGTGTTCAGATTTAGCTCATTTCGGTCTAAAACAGCTTGTCTCATTGTATTAAGCACGAATACATGCTTTTCGCGCAGTTATGAGAGAAAAAGTTTTTTTCCGTATCACACGGACACTTGTAAAACCAATGTGTTCAGATTTAGCTCGTTTCTGTCTAAAACAGCTTGTTTCGTTGCATTAATCACGAATACATGCTTTTCGCGCAGGTATGAAAGAAAAAGTTTTGAGGCCTATCACACGGGCACTTGCAAAACCTATGTTTAGAATTCCGTTTCGGTCTAAAACAGCTTGTCTCGTTTTAAGCAAGAATACATGCTTTTCGCGAAGTTATGAGAGAAAAAGTTTTGACGCGTATCACAAGGACACTTGCAAAACCGATATGTTTAGATTTAGCTCGTTTTGGTGTAAAACAGCTTATTTCGTTGTTTTAAGCACGAATACACGCTTTTCGCGAAGTTGTGAGAGAAAAAGATTTGACGCGTATCACACGGACACTTGTAAAACCGATGTGGTCAGATCTAGCTCGTTTTGGTCTAAAACAGCTAGTTTCGTTGTATTAAGCACGAATACATGCTTTTCGCGAACTTATGAGAGAAAAAGTTTTGACGCGTTTCACACAGACACTTCTAAAACCAATGTGTTCAAAATTAGCTCGTTTCGGTCCAAAACAGCTTGTTTCGTTGCTTTAAGAACGATTACATGCTTTTCGCGCAGTTATGAGAGAAAAAGTTTTGACGCCTATCACACGGACACTTGTAAAACCGATGTGTTCAAATATAACTCGTCTCGGTCTAAAACAGCTTGTTTCGTTGTATTAAGCACGAATACATGTTTTCGCGCAGTTATAAGGGAAAAAGTTTTGACACTTGTAAAACCGATCTGTTCAGATTTAGCTCGCCTCGGTCTAAAACAGCTTGTCTCGTCGTATTAAGCACGAATACATGCTTTTCGCGCAGTTCATAACTTCAGAAACAGTTTTCACGCGTATCACACGGACACTTGTAAAATCGAGGTGTTCAGATCTTGCTCGTTTTGGTCTAAAACAGCTTGTTTCGTTGTATTAAGCACGAATACACGCTTTTCGCGAAGTTATGAGAGAAAAAGTTTTGACGCTTATCACACGGACACTTGTAAAACCGATGTGTTCAGATCTAGATCGTTTTGTCTAAAACAGCTTGCTTCGTTGTATTAAGCACGAATACATGCTTTTTGCGCAGTTATAAGAGAAAAAGTTTTGACGCGTATCAATGGGACACTTGTAAAACCGGTGTTCAGATTTAGCTCGTTTCGGTCTAAAACAGCCTGTCTCGTTGTATTAAGCACGAATACATGCTTTTCGCGCAGTTATTAGGGAAAACATTTTCACGCGTATCACACGGACACTTGTAAAATCGATGTGTTCAGATCTAGCTCGTTTTGGTCAAAAACAGCTTGTTTCGTTGTATTAGGCACGAATACATGCTTTTCGCGCAGTTATGAGAGAAAACGTTTGACGCGTATCACACGGGCACTTGTAAAACCGATGTGTTCAGATCTAGCTTGTTTTGGTATAAAACAGCTTGTTTCTTTGTATTAGGCACGAGTACATGCTTTTCGCGCAGGTATGAAAGAAAACGTTTTGACGCCTATCACACAGACACTTGCAAAACCGATGTTTAGATCTAGCTCCTTTCGGTATAAAACAGCTTGTCTCGTTTTAAGCAAGAATACATACTTTTCGCGAAGTTATGGCAGAAAAAATTTTGACGCGTATCACACGGACACTTGTAAAACTGATGTGTTCAGATCTAGCTCGTTTTGGTATAAAACAGCTTGTTTCTTTGTATTAGCCACGAATACATGCTTTTCGCGCAGGTATGAAAGAAAAAGTTTTGACGCCTATCACACGGACACTTGCAAAACCGATGTTTAGATCTAGCTCGTTTCGGTATAAAACAGCTTGTCTCGTTTTAAGCAAGAATACATGCTTTTCGCGAAGTTATGAGAGAAAAAATTTTGACGCGTATCACACGGACACTTGTAAAACCGATGTGTTCATATCTAGCTCGTTTTGGTCTAAAACAGCTTGTTTCGTTGTATTAAGCACGAATACATGCTTTTCGCGAACTTATGAGAGAAAAAGTTTTGACGCGTATCACCCGGACACTTGTAAAACCGATGTGTTCAGATTTAGCTAGTTTCGGTCTAAAACAGCTTGTTTCGCTGTTTTAAGAACGAATACATGCTTTTCGCGCAGTTATGAGAGAAAACGTTTTGACGCCTATCACACGGACACTTGCAAAGCCGATGTTTTTGGATCAAGCCCGTTTTGGTCTAAAACAGCTCTTTTCGTTGTATGAAGCACGAATACAAGCTTTTCGCGCAGTTATAAGAGAAAACGTTTGACGCGTATCACACGGGCACTTGTAAAACCGATGTGTTCAGATCTAGCTTGTTTTGGTATAAAACAGCTTGTTTCTTTGTATTAGGGACGAATACATGCTTTTCGCGCAGGTATGAAAGAAAACGTTTTGACGCCTATCACACAGACACTTGCAAAACCGATGTTTAGATCTAGCTCCTTTCGGTATAAAACAGCTTGTCTCGTTTTAAGCAAGAATACATGCTTTTCGCGAAGTTATGAGAGAAAAAATTTTGACGCGTATCACACGGACACTTGTAAAACCGATGTGTTCAGATCTAGCTCGTTTTGGTATAAAACAGCTTGTTTCTTTGTATTAGCCACGAATACATGCTTTTCGCGCAGGTATGAAAGAAAAAGTTTTGAGGCCTATCACACGGGCACTTGCAAAACCGATGTTTAGAATTCCGTTTCGGTCTAAAACAGCTTGTCTCGTTTTAAGCAAGAATACATGCTTTTCGCGAAGTTATGAGAGAAAAAGTTTTGACGCGTATCACAAGGACACTTGCAAAACCGATGTGTTTAGATTTAGCTCGTTTTGGTCTAAAACAGCTTATTTCGTTGTTTTAAGAACGATTACATGCTTTTCACGCAGTTATGAGAGAAAACGTTTTGACGGCTATCACACGGACACTTGTAAAACCGATGTGTTCAGATCAAACCCGTTTCGGTCTAAAACAGCTTCTTTCGTTGTATTAGGCACGAATACATGTTTTCGCGCAGTTATAAGAGAAAAAGTTTTGACGCGTATCACATGGACACTTGTAAAACCGATGTGTTCAGATTTAGCTCGTTTCGGTCTAAAACAGCTTGCCTCGTTGTATTAAGCACGAATACATGCTTTTCGCGCAGTTCATAACTTCAGAAAAACTTTTCACGCGTATCACACGGACAATTATAAAATCGAGGTGTTCAGATCTAGCTCGTTTTGGTCTAAAACAGCTTGTTTCGTTGTAATAAGCACGAATATATGCTTTTCGCGAACTTATGAGAGAAAAAGTATCGACGCGTATCACACGGACACTTGTAAAAGTGATGTGTTCAGATTTAGCTCATTTCGGTCTAAAACAGCTTGTCTCATTGTATTAAGCACGAATACATGCTTTTCGCGCAGTTATGAGAGAAAAAGTTTTCCGTATCACACGGACACTTGTAAAACCAATTTGTTCAGATTTAGCTCGTTTCTGTCTAAAACAGCTTGTTTCGTTGCATTAATCACGAATACATGCTTTTCGCGCAGGTATGAAAGAAAAAGTTTTGAGGCCTATCACACGGGCACTTGCAAATCCTATGTTTAGAATTCCGTTTCGGTCTAAAACAGCTTGTCTCGTTTTAAGCAAGAATACATGCTTTTCGCGCAGTTATGAGAGAAAAGGTTTTGACGCCTATCACACGGACACTTGCAAAGCCGATGTTTTTGGATCAAGCCCGTTTTGGTCTAAAACAGCTCTTTTCGTTGTATGAAGCACGAATACAAGCTTTTCGCGCAGTTATAAGAGAAAACGTTTGACGCGTATCACACGGGCACTTGTAAAACCGATGTGTTCAGATCTAGCTTGTTTTGGTATAAAACAGCTTGTTTCTTTGTATTAGGGACGAATACATGCTTTTCGCGCAGGTATGAAAGAAAACGTTTTGACGCCTATCACACAGACACTTGCAAAACCGATGTTTAGATCTAGCTCCTTTCGGTATAAAACAGCTTGTCTCGTTTTAAGCAAGAATACATGCTTTTCGCGAAGTTATGAGAGAAAAAATTTTGACGCGTATCACACGGACGCTTGTAAAACCGATGTGTTCAGATCTAGCTCGTTTTGGTATAAAACAGCTTGTTTCTTTGTATTAGCCACGAATACATGCTTTTCGCGCAGGTATGAAAGAAAAAAGTTTTGAGGCCTATCACACGGGCACTTGCAAAACCGATGTTTAGAATTCCGTTTCGGTCTAAAACAGCTTGTCTCGTTTTAAGCAAGAATACATGCTTTTCGCGAAGTTATGAGAGAAAAAGTTTTGACGCGTATCACAAGGACACTTGCAAAACCGATGTGTTTAGATTTAGCTCGTTTTGGTCTAAAACAGCTTATTTCGTTGTTTTAAGAACGATTACATGCTTTTCACGCAGTTATGAGAGAAAACGTTTTGACGGCTATCACACGGACACTTGTAAAACCGATGTGTTCAGATCAAACCCGTTTCGGTCTAAAACAGCTTCTTTCGTTGTATTAAGCACGAATACATGTTTTCGCGCAGTTATAAGAGAAAAAGTTTTGACGCGTATCACATGGACACTTGTAAAACCGATGTGTTCAGATTTAGCTCGTTTCGGTCTAAAACAGCTTGCCTCGTTGTATTAAGCACGAATACATGCTTTTCGCGCAGTTCATAACTTCAGAAAAACTTTTCACGCGTATCACACGGACAATTATAAAATCGAGGTGTTCAGATCTAGCTCGTTTTGGTCTAAAACAGCTTGTTTCGTTGTAATAAGCACGAATATATGCTTTTCGCGAACTTATGAGAGAAAAAGTATCGACGCGTATCACACGGACACTTGTAAAAGTGATGTGTTGAGATTTAGCTCATTTCGGTCTAAAACAGCTTGTCTCATTGTATTAAGCACGAATACATGCTTTTCGCGCAGTTATGAGAGAAAAAGTTTTTTTCCGTATCACACGGACACTTGTAAAACCAATGTGTTCAGATTTAGCTCGTTTCTGTCTAAAACAGCTTGTTTCGTTGCATTAATCACGAATACATGCTTTTCGCGCAGGTATGAAAGAAAAAGTTTTGAGGCCTATCACACGGGCACTTGCAAAACCTATGTTTAGAATTCCGTTTCGGTCTAAAACAGCTTGTCTCGTTTTAAGCAAGAATACATGCTTTTCGCGAAGTTATGAGAGAAAAAGTTTTGACGCGTATCACAAGGACACTTGCAAAACCGATATGTTTAGATTTAGCTCGTTTTGGTGTAAAACACCTTATTTCGTTGTTTTAAGCACGAATACACGCTTTTCGCGAAGTTGTGAGAGAAAAAGATTTGACGCGTATCACACGGACACTTGTAAAACCGATGTGGTCAGATCTAGCTCGTTTTGGTCTAAAACAGCTAGTTTCGTTGTATTAAGCACGAATACATGGTTTTCGCGAACTTATGAGAGAAAAAGTTTTGACGCGTTTCACACAGACACTTCTAAAACCAATGTGTTCAAAATTAGCTCGTTTCGGTCCAAAACAGCTTGTTTCGTTGCTTTAAGAACGATTACATGCTTTTCGCGCAGTTATGAGAGAAAAAGTTTTGACGCCTATCACACGGACACTTGTAAAACCGATGTGTTCAAATATAACTCGTCTCGGTCTAAAACAGCTTGTTTCGTTGTATTAAGCACGAATACATGTTTTCGCGCAGTTATAAGGGAAAAAGTTTTGACACTTGTAAAACCGATCTGTTCAGATTTAGCTCGCCTCGGTCTAAAACAGCTTGTCTCGTCGTATTAAGCACGAATACATGCTTTTCGCGCAGTTCATAACTTCAGAAACAGTTTTCACGCGTATCACACGGACACTTGTAAAATCGAGGTGTTCAGATCTTGCTCGTTTTGGTCTAAAACAGCTTGTTTCGTTGTATTAAGCACGAATACACGCTTTTCGCGAAGTTATGAGAGAAAAAGTTTTGACGCTTATCACACGGACACTTGTAAAACCGATGTGTTCAGATCTAGATCGTTTTGTCTAAAACAGCTTGCTTCGTTGTATTAAGCACGAATACATGCTTTTTGCGCAGTTATAAGAGAAAAAGTTTTGACGCGTATCAATGGGACACTTGTAAAACCGGTGTTCAGATTTAGCTCGTTTCGGTCTAAAACAGCCTGTCTCGTTGTATTAAGCACGAATACATGCTTTTCGCGCAGTTATTAGGGAAAACATTTTCACGCGTATCACACGGACACTTGTAAAATCGATGTGTTCAGATCTAGCTCGTTTTGGTCAAAAACAGCTTGTTTCGTTGTATAGGCACGAATACATGCTTTTCGCGCAGTTATGAGAGAAAACGTTTGACGCGTATCACACGGGCACTTGTAAAACCGATGTGTTCAGATCTAGCTTGTTTTGGTATAAAACAGCTTGTTTCTTTGTATTAGGCACGAATACATGCTTTTCGCGCAGTTCATAACTTCAGAAAAAGTTTTCACGCGTATCACACGGACAATTATAAAATCGAGGTGTTCAGATCTAGCTCGTTTTGGTCTAAAACAGCTTGTTTCGTTGTAATAAGCACGAATATATGCTTTTCGCGAACTTATGAGAAAAAAAGTATCGACGCGTATCACACGGACACTTGTAAAAGTGATGTGTTCAGATTTAGCTCATTTCGGTCTAAAACAGCTTGTCTCATTGTATTAAGCACGAATACATGCTTTTCGCGCAGTTATGAGAGAAAAAGTTTTTTCCCGTATCACACGGACACTTGTAAAACCAATGTGTTCAGATTTAGCTCGTTTCTGTCTAAAACAGCTTGTTTCGTTGCATTAATCACGAATACATGCTTTTCGCGCAGGTATGAAAGAAAAAGTTTTGAGGCCTATCACACGGGCATTTGCAAAACCGATGTTTAGAATTCCGTTTCGGTCTAAAACAGCTTGTCTCGTTTTAAGCAAGAATACATGCTTTTCGCGAAGTTATGAGAGAAAAAGTTTTGACGCGTATCACAAGGACACTTGCAAAACCGATGTGTTTAGATTTAGCTCGTTTCGGTCTAAAACAGCTTATTTCGTTGTTTTAAGCACGAATACACGCTTTTCGCGAAGTTATGAAAGAAAAAGATTTGACGCGTATCACACGGACACTTGTAAAACCGATGTGGTCAGATCTAGCTCTTTTTGGTCTAAAACAGCTAGTTTCGTTGTATTAAGCACGAATACATGCTTTTCGCGAACTTATGAGAGAAAAAGTTTTGACGCGTATCACACAGACACTTCTAAAACCGATGTGTTCAAATATAACTCGTCTCGGTCTAAAACAGCTTGTTTCGTTGTATTAAGCACGAATACATGTTTTCGCGCAGTTATAAGAGAAAAAGTTTTGACACTTGCAAAACCGATCTGTTCAGATTTAGCTCGTCTCGGTCTAAAACAGCTTGTCTCGTCGTATTAAGCACGAATACATGCTTTTCGCGCAGTTCATAACTATGGAAACAGTTTTCACGCGTATCACACGGACACTTGTAAAATCGAGGTGTTCAGATCTTGCTCGTTTTGGTCTAAAACAGCTTGTTTCGTTGTATTAAGCACGAATACACGCTTTTCGCGAAGTTATGAGAGAAAAAGTTTTGACGCTTATCACACGGACACTTGTAAAACCGATGTGTTCAGATCTAGATCGTTTTGTCTAAAACAGCTTGCTTCGTTGTATTAAGCACGAATACATGCTTTTTGCGCAGTTATAAGAGAAAAAGTTTTGACGCGTATCAATGGGACACTTGTAAAACCGGTGTTCAGATATAGCTCGTTTCGGTCTAAAACAGCCTGTCTCGTTGTAATAAGCACGAATACATGCTTTTCGCGCAGTTATTAGGGAAAACATTTTCACGCGTATCACACGGACACTTGTAAAATCGATGTGTTCAGATCTAGCTCGTTTTGGTCAAAAACAGCTTGTTTCGTTGTATTAGGCACGAATACATGCTTTTCGCGCAGTTATGAGAGAAAACGTTTGACGCGTATCACACGGGCACTTGTAAAACCGATGTGTTCAGATCTAGCTTGTTTTGGTATAAAACAGCTTGTTTCTTTGTATTAGGCACGAATACATGCTTTTCGCGCAGGTATGAAAGAAAACGTTTTGACGCCTATCACACAGACACTTGCAAAACCGATGTTTAGATCTAGCTCCTTTCGGTATAAAACAGCTTGTCTCGTTTTAAGCAAGAATACATACTTTTCGCGAAGTTATGACAGAAAAAATTTTGACGCGTATCACACGGACACTTGTAAAACCGATGTGTTCAGATCTAGCTCGTTTTGGTATAAAACAACTTGTTTCTTTGTATTAGCCACGAATACATGCTTTTCGCGCAGGTATGAAAGAAAAAGTTTTGACGCCTATCACACGGACACTTGCAAAACCGATGTTTAGATCTAGCTCGTTTCGGTATAAAACAGCTTGTCTCGTTTTAAGCAAGAATACATGCTTTTCGCGAAGTTATGAGAGAAAAAGTTTTGACGCGTATCACAAGGACACTTGCAAAACCGATGTGTTTAGATTTAGCTCGTTTCGGTCTAAAACAGCTTATTTTGTTGTTTTAAGCACGAATACACGCTTTTCGCGAAGTTATGAGAGAAAAAGATTTGACGCGTATCACACGGACACTTATAAAACCGATGTGTTCAGATTTAGCTCGTTTCGGTCTAAAACAGCTTGCCTCGTTGTATTAGGCACGAATACATGCTTTTCGCGCAGTTCATAACTTCAGAAAAAGTTTTCACGCGTATCACACGGACAATTATAAAATCGAGGTGTTCAGATCTAGCTCGTTTTGGTCTAAAACAGCTTGTTTCGTTGTAATAAGCACGAATATATGCTTTTCGCGAACTTATGAGAGAAAAAGTATCGACGCGTATCACACGGACACTTGTAAAAGTGATGTGTTCAGATTTAGCTCATTTCGGTCTAAAACAGCTTGTCTCATTGTATTAAGCACGAATAGATGCTTTTCGCGCAGTTATGAGAGAAAACGTTTTTTCCCGTATCACACGAACACTTGTAAAACCAATGTGTTCAGATTTAGCTCGTTTCTGTCTAAAACAGCTTGTTTCGTTGCATTAATCACGAATACATGCTTTTCGCGCAGGTATGAAAGAAAAAGTTTTGAGGCCTATCACACGGGCACTTGCAAAACCGATGTTTAGAATTCCGTTTCGGTCTAAAACAGCTTGTCTCGTTTTAAGCAAGAATACATGCTTTTCGCGAAGTTATGAGAGAAAAAGTTTTGACGCGTATCACAAGGACACTTGCAAAACCGATGTGTTTAGATTTAGCTCGTTTCGGTCTAAAACAGCTTATTTCGTTGTTTTAAGCACGAATACACGCTTTTCGCGAAGTTATGAGAGAAAAAGATTTGACGCGTATCACACGGACACTTGTAAAACCGATGTGGTCAGATCTAGCTCGTTTTGGTCTAAAACAGCTAGTTTCGTTGTATTAAGCACGAATACATGCTTTTCGCGAACTTATGAGAGAAAAAGTTTTGACGCGTATCACACAGACACTTCTAAAACCGATGTGTTCAAATATAACTCGTCTCGGTCTAAAACAGCTTGTTTCGTTGTATTAAGCACAAATACATGTTTTCGCGCAGTTATAAGAGAAAAAGTTTTGACACTTGCAAAACCGATCTGTTCAGATTTAGCTCGTCTCGGTCTAAAACAGCTTGTCTCGTCGTATTAAGCACGAATACATGCTTTTCGCGCAGTTCATAACTTCAGAAACAGTTTTCACGCGTATCGCACGGACACTTGTAAAATCGAGGTGTTCAGATCTTGCTCGGTTTGGTCTAAAACAGCTTGTTTCGTTGTATTAAGCACGAATACACGCTTTTCGCGAAGTTATGAGAGAAAAAGTTTTGACGCTTATCACACGGACACTTGTAAAACCGATGTGTTCAGATCTAGATCGTTTTGTCTAAAACAGCTTGCTTCGTTGTATTAAGCACGAATACATGCTTTTTGCGCAGTTATAAGAGAAAAAGTTTTGACGCGTATCAATGGGACACTTGTAAATCCGGTGTTCAGATTTAGCTCGTTTCGGTCTAAAACAGCCTGTCTCGTTGTATTAAGCACGAATACATGCTTTTCGCGCAGTTATTAGGGAAAACATTTTCACGCGTATCACACGGACACTTGTAAAATCGATGTGTTCAGATCTAGCTCGTTTTGGTCAAAAACAGCTTGTTTCGTTGTATTAGGCACGAATACATGCTTTTCGCGCAGTTATGAGAGAAAACGTTTGACGCGTATCACACGGGCACTTGTAAAACCGATGTGTTCAGATCTAGCTTGTTTTGGTATAAAACAGCTTGCATCGTTGTATTAAGCACGAATACATGCTTTTTGCGCAGTTATAAGAGAAAAAGTTTTGACGCGTATCAATGGGACACTTGCAAAACCGGTGTTCAGATTTAGCTCGTTTCGGTCTAAAACAGCCTGTCTCGTTGTATTCAGCACGAATACATGCTTTTCGCGCAGTTATTAGGGAAAACATTTTCACGCGTATCACACGGACACTTGTAAAATCGATGTGTTCAGATCTAGCTCGTTTTGGTCAAAAACAGCTTGTTTCGTTGTATTAGGCACGAATACATGCTTTTCGCGCAGTTATGAGAGAAAACGTTTGACGCGTATCACACGGGCACTTGTAAAACCGATGTGTTCAGATCTAGCTTGTTTTGGTATAAAACGGCTTGTTTCTTTGTATTAGGCACGAATACATGCTTTTCGCGCAGGTATGAAAGAAAACGTTTTGACGCCTATCACACAGACACTTGCAAAACCGATGTTTAGATCTAGCTCCTTTCGGTATAAAACAGCTTGTCTCGTTTTAAGCAAGAATACATACTTTTCGCGAAGTTATGACAGAAAAAATTTTGACGCGTATCACACGGACACTTGTAAAACCGATGTGTTCAGATCTAGCTCGTTTTGGTATAAAACAGCTTGTTTCTTTGTATTAGCCACGAATACATGCTTTTCGCGCAGGTATGAAAGAAAAAGTTTTGACGCCTATCACACGGACACCTGCAAAACCGATGTTTAGATATAGCTCGTTTCGGTATAAAACAGCTTGTCTCGTTTTAAGCAAGAATACATGCTTTTCGCGAAGTTATGAGAGAAAAAATTTTGACGCGTATCACACGGACACTTGTAAAACCGATGTGTTCATATCTAGCTCGTTTTGGTCTAAAACAGCTTGTTTCGTTGTATTAAGCACGAATACATGCTTTTCGCGAACTTATGAGAGAAAAAGTTATGACGCGTATCACCCGGACACTTGTAAAACCGATGTGTTCAGATCTAGCTCGTTTTGGTATAAAACAGCTTGTTTCTTTGTATTAGCCACGAATACATGCTTTTCGCGCAGGTATGAAAGAAAAAGTTTTGACGCCTATCACACGGACACTTGCAAAACCGATGTTTAGATCTAGCTCGTTTCGGTATAAAACAGCTTGTCTCGTTTTAAGCAAGAATACATGCTTTTCGCGAAGTTATGAGAGAAAAAATTTTGACGCGTATCACACGGACACTTGTAAAACCGATGTGTTCATATCTAGCTCGTTTTGGTCTAAAACAGCTTGTTTCGTTGTATTAAGCACGAATACATGCTTTTCGCGAACTTATGAGAGAAAAAGTTTTGACGCGTATCACCCGGACACTTGTAAAACCGATGTGTTCAGATTTAGCTAGTTTCGGTCTACAACAGCTTGTTTCGCTGTTTTAAGAACGAATACATGCTTTTCGCGCAGTTATGAGAGAAAACGTTTTTACGCCTATCACACGGACACTTGCAAAGCCGATGTTTTTGGATCAAGCCCGTTTTGGTCTAAAACAGCTCTTTTCGTTGTATGAAGCACGAATACAAGCTTTTCGCGCAGTTATAAGAGAAAACGTTTGACGCGTATCACACGGGCACTTGTAAAACCGATGTGTTCAGATCTAGCTTGTTTTGGTATAAAACAGCTTGTTTCTTTGTATTAGGGACGAATACATGCTTTTCGCGCAGGTATGAAAGAAAACGTTTTGACGCCTATCACACAGACACTTGCAAAACCGATGTTTAGATCTAGCTCCTTTCGGTATAAAACAGCTTGTCTCGTTTTAGGCAAGAATACATGCTTTTCGCGAAGTTATGAGAGAAAAAATTTTGACGCGTATCACACGGACACTTGTAAAACCGATGTGTTCAGATCTAGCTCGCCTCGGTCTAAAACAGCTTGTCTCGTCGTATTAAGCACGAATACATGCTTTTCGCGCAGTTCATAACTTCAGAAACAGTTTTCACGCGTATCACACGGACACTTGTAAAATCGAGGTGTTCAGATCTTGCTCGTTTTGGTCTAAAACAGCTTGTTTCGTTGTATTAAGCACGAATACACGCTTTTCGCGAAGTTATGAGAGAAAAAGTTTTGACGCTTATCACACGGACACTTGTAAAACCGATGTGTTCAGATCTAGATCGTTTTGTCTAAAACAGCTTGCTTCGTTGTATTAAGCACGAATACATGCTTTTTGCGCAGTTATAAGAGAAAAAGTTTTGACGCGTATCAATGGGACACTTGTAAAACCGGTGTTCAGATTTAGCTCGTTTCGGTCTAAAACAGCCTGTCTCGTTGTATTAAGCACGAATACATGCTTTTCGCGCAGTTATTAGGGAAAACATTTTCACGCGTATCACGCGGACACTTGTAAAATCGATGTGTTCAGATCTAGCTCGTTTTGGTCAAAAACAGCTTGTTTCGTTGTATTAGGCACGAATACATGCTTTTCGCGCAGTTATGAGAGAAAACGTTTGACGCGTATCACACGGGCACTTGTAAAACCGATGTGTTCAGATCTAGCTTGTTTTGGTATAAAACAGCTTGTTTCTTTGTATTAGGCACGAGTACATGCTTTTCGCGCAGGTATGAAAGAAAACGTTTTGACGCCTATCACACAGACACTTGCAAAACCGATGTTTAGATCTAGCTCCTTTCGGTATAAAACAGCTTGTCTCGTTTTAAGCAAGAATACATACTTTTCGCGAAGTTATGGCAGAAAAAATTTTGACGCGTATCACACGGACACTTGTAAAACTGATGTGTTCAGATCTAGCTCGTTTTGGTATAAAACAGCTTGTTTCTTTGTATTAGCCACGAATACATGCTTTTCGCGCAGGTATGAAAGAAAAAGTTTTGACGCCTATCACACGGACACTTGCAAAACCGATGTTTAGATCTAGCTCGTTTCGGTATAAAACAGCTTGTCTCGTTTTAAGCAAGAATACATGCTTTTCGCGAAGTTATGAGAGAAAAAATTTTGACGCGTATCACACGGACACTTGTAAAACCGATGTGTTCATATCTAGCTCGTTTTGGTCTAAAACAGCTTGTTTCGTTGTATTAAGCACGAATACATGCTTTTCGCGAACTTATGAGAGAAAAAGTTTTGACGCGTATCACCCGGACACTTGTAAAACCGATGTGTTCAGATTTAGCTAGTTTCGGTCTAAAACAGCTTGTTTCGCTGTTTTAAGAACGAATACATGCTTTTCGCGCAGTTATGAAAGAAAACGTTTTGACGCCTATCACACGGACACTTGCAAAGCCGATGTTTTTGGATCAAGCCCGTTTTGGTCTAAAACAGCTCTTTTCGTTGTATGAAGCACGAATACAAGCTTTTCGCGCAGTTATAAGAGAAAACGTTTGACGCGTATCACACGGGCACTTGTAAAACCGATGTGTTCAGATCTAGCTTGTTTTGGTATAAAACAGCTTGTTTCTTTGTATTAGGGACGAATACATGCTTTTCGCGCAGGTATGAAAGAAAACGTTTTGACGCCTATCACACAGACACTTGCAAAACCGATGTTTAGATCTAGCTCCTTTCGGTATAAAACAGCTTGTCTCGTTTTAAGCAAGAATACATGCTTTTCGCGAAGTTATGAGAGAAAAAATTTTGACGCGTATCACACGGACACTTGTAAAACCGATGTGTTCAGATCTAGCTCGTTTTGGTATAAAACAGCTTGTTTCTTTGTATTAGCCACGAATACATGCTTTTCGCGCAGGTATGAAAGAAAAAGTTTTGAGGCCTATCACACGGGCACTTGCAAAACCGATGTTTAGAATTCCGTTTCGGTCTAAAACAGCTTGTCTCGTTTTAAGCAAGAATACATGCTTTTCGCGAAGTTATGAGAGAAAAAGTTTTGACGCGTATCACAAGGACACTTGCAAAACCGATGTGTTTAGATTTAGCTCGTTTTGGTCTAAAACAGCTTATTTCGTTGTTTTAAGAACGATTACATGCTTTTCACGCAGTTATGAGAGAAAACGTTTTGACGGCTATCACACGGACACTTGTAAAACCGATGTGTTCAGATCAAACCCGTTTCGGTCTAAAACAGCTTCTTTCGTTGTATTAGGCACGAATACATGTTTTCGCGCAGTTATAAGAGAAAAAGTTTTGACGCGTATCACATGGACACTTGTAAAACCGATGTGTTCAGATTTAGCTCGTTTCGGTCTAAAACAGCTTGCCTCGTTGTATTAAGCACGAATACATGCTTTTCGCGCAGTTCATAACTTCAGAAAAACTTTTCACGCGTATCACACGGACAATTATAAAATCGAGGTGTTCAGATCTAGCTCGTTTTGGTCTAAAACAGCTTGTTTCGTTGTAATAAGCACGAATATATGCTTTTCGCGAACTTATGAGAGAAAAAGTATCGACGCGTATCACACGGACACTTGTAAAAGTGATGTGTTGAGATTTAGCTCATTTCGGTCTAAAACAGCTTGTCTCATTGTATTAAGCACGAATACATGCTTTTCGCGCAGTTATGAGAGAAAAAGTTTTTTTCCGTATCACACGGACACTTGTAAAACCAATGTGTTCAGATTTAGCTCGTTTCTGTCTAAAACAGCTTGTTTCGTTGCATTAATCACGAATACATGCTTTTCGCGCAGGTATGAAAGAAAAAGTTTTGAGGCCTATCACACGGGCACTTGCAAAACCTATGTTTAGAATTCCGTTTCGGTCTAAAACAGCTTGTCTCGTTTTAAGCAAGAATACATGCTTTTCGCGAAGTTATGAGAGAAAAAGTTTTGACGCGTATCACAAGGACACTTGCAAAACCGATATGTTTAGATTTAGCTCGTTTTGGTGTAAAACACCTTATTTCGTTGTTTTAAGCACGAATACACGCTTTTCGCGAAGTTGTGAGAGAAAAAGATTTGACGCGTATCACACGGACACTTGTAAAACCGATGTGGTCAGATCTAGCTCGTTTTGGTCTAAAACACCTAGTTTCGTTGTATTAAGCACGAATACATGCTTTTCGCGAACTTATGAGAGAAAAAGTTTTGACGCGTTTCACACAGACACTTCTAAAACCAATGTGTTCAAAATTAGCTCGTTTCGGTCCAAAACAGCTTGTTTCGTTGCTTTAAGAACGATTACATGCTTTTCGCGCAGTTATGAGAGAAAAAGTTTTGACGCCTATCACACGGACACTTGTAAAACCGATGTGTTCAAATATAACTCGTCTCGGTCTAAAACAGCTTGTTTCGTTGTATTAAGCACGAATACATGTTTTCGCGCAGTTATAAGGGAAAAAGTTTTGACACTTGTAAAACCGATCTGTTCAGATTTAGCTCGCCTCGGTCTAAAACAGCTTGTCTCGTCGTATTAAGCACGAATACATGCTTTTCGCGCAGTTCATAACTTCAGAAACAGTTTTCACGCGTATCACACGGACACTTGTAAAATCGAGGTGTTCAGATCTTGCTCGTTTTGGTCTAAAACAGCTTGTTTCGTTGTATTAAGCACGAATACACGCTTTTCGCGAAGTTATGAGAGAAAAAGTTTTGACGCTTATCACACGGACACTTGTAAAACCGATGTGTTCAGATCTAGATCGTTTTGTCTAAAACAGCTTGCTTCGTTGTATTAAGCACGAATACATGCTTTTTGCGCAGTTATAAGAGAAAAAGTTTTGACGCGTATCAATGGGACACTTGTAAAACCGGTGTTCAGATTTAGCTCGTTTCGGTCTAAAACAGCCTGTCTCGTTGTATTAAGCACGAATACATGCTTTTCGCGCAGTTATTAGGGAAAACATTTTCACGCGTATCACACGGACACTTGTAAAATCGATGTGTTCAGATCTAGCTCGTTTTGGTCAAAAACAGCTTGTTTCGTTGTATAGGCACGAATACATGCTTTTCGCGCAGTTATGAGAGAAAACGTTTGACGCGTATCACACGGGCACTTGTAAAACCGATGTGTTCAGATCTAGCTTGTTTTGGTATAAAACAGCTTGTTTCTTTGTATTAGGCACGAATACATGCTTTTCGCGCAGTTCATAACTTCAGAAAAAGTTTTCACGCGTATCACACGGACAATTATAAAATCGAGGTGTTCAGATCTAGCTCGTTTTGGTCTAAAACAGCTTGTTTCGTTGTAATAAGCACGAATATATGCTTTTCGCGAACTTATGAGAAAAAAAGTATCGACGCGTATCACACGGACACTTGTAAAAGTGATGTGTTCAGATTTAGCTCATTTCGGTCTAAAACAGCTTGTCTCATTGTATTAAGCACGAATACATGCTTTTCGCGCAGTTATGAGAGAAAAAGTTTTTTCCCGTATCACACGGACACTTGTAAAACCAATGTGTTCAGATTTAGCTCGTTTCTGTCTAAAACAGCTTGTTTCGTTGCATTAATCACGAATACATGCTTTTCGCGCAGGTATGAAAGAAAAAGTTTTGAGGCCTATCACACGGGCATTTGCAAAACCGATGTTTAGAATTCCGTTTCGGTCTAAAACAGCTTGTCTCGTTTTAAGCAAGAATACATGCTTTTCGCGAAGTTATGAGAGAAAAAGTTTTGACGCGTATCACAAGGACACTTGCAAAACCGATGTGTTTAGATTTAGCTCGTTTCGGTCTAAAACAGCTTATTTCGTTGTTTTAAGCACGAATACACGCTTTTCGCGAAGTTATGAAAGAAAAAGATTTGACGCGTATCACACGGACACTTGTAAAACCGATGTGGTCAGATCTAGCTCGTTTTGGTCTAAAACAGCTAGTTTCGTTGTATTAAGCACGAATACATGCTTTTCGCGAACTTATGAGAGAAAAAGTTTTGACGCGTATCACACAGACACTTCTAAAACCGATGTGTTCAAATATAACTCGTCTCGGTCTAAAACAGCTTGTTTCGTTGTATTAAGCACGAATACATGTTTTCGCGCAGTTATAAGAGAAAAAGTTTTGACACTTGCAAAACCGATCTGTTCAGATTTAGCTCGTCTCGGTCTAAAACAGCTTGTCTCGTCGTATTAAGCACGAATACATGCTTTTCGCGCAGTTCATAACTATGGAAACAGTTTTCACGCGTATCACACGGACACTTGTAAAATCGAGGTGTTCAGATCTTGCTCGTTTTGGTCTAAAACAGCTTGTTTCGTTGTATTAAGCACGAATACACGCTTTTCGCGAAGTTATGAGAGAAAAAGTTTTGACGCTTATCACACGGACACTTGTAAAACCGATGTGTTCAGATCTAGATCGTTTTGTCTAAAACAGCTTGCTTCGTTGTATTAAGCACGAATACATGCTTTTTGCGCAGTTATAAGAGAAAAAGTTTTGACGCGTATCAATGGGACACTTGTAAAACCGGTGTTCAGATATAGCTCGTTTCGGTCTAAAACAGCCTGTCTCGTTGTAATAAGCACGAATACATGCTTTTCGCGCAGTTATTAGGGAAAACATTTTCACGCGTATCACACGGACACTTGTAAAATCGATGTGTTCAGATCTAGCTCGTTTTGGTCAAAAACAGCTTGTTTCGTTGTATTAGGCACGAATACATGCTTTTCGCGCAGTTATGAGAGAAAACGTTTGACGCGTATCACACGGGCACTTGTAAAACCGATGTGTTCAGATCTAGCTTGTTTTGGTATAAAACAGCTTGTTTCTTTGTATTAGGCACGAATACATGCTTTTCGCGCAGGTATGAAAGAAAACGTTTTGACGCCTATCACACAGACACTTGCAAAACCGATGTTTAGATCTAGCTCCTTTCGGTATAAAACAGCTTGTCTCGTTTTAAGCAAGAATACATACTTTTCGCGAAGTTATGACAGAAAAAATTTTGACGCGTATCACACGGACACTTGTAAAACCGATGTGTTCAGATCTAGCTCGTTTTGGTATAAAACAACTTGTTTCTTTGTATTAGCCACGAATACATGCTTTTCGCGCAGGTATGAAAGAAAAAGTTTTGACGCCTATCACACGGACACTTGCAAAACCGATGTTTAGATCTAGCGCGTTTCGGTATAAAACAGCTTGTCTCGTTTTAAGCAAGAATACATGCTTTTCGCGAAGTTATGAGAGAAAAAGTTTTGACGCGTATCACAAGGACACTTGCAAAACCGATGTGTTTAGATTTAGCTCGTTTCGGTCTAAAACAGCTTATTTTGTTGTTTTAAGCACGAATACACGCTTTTCGCGAAGTTATGAGAGAAAAAGATTTGACGCGTATCACACGGACACTTATAAAACCGATGTGTTCAGATTTAGCTCGTTTCGGTCTAAAACAGCTTGCCTCGTTGTATTAGGCACGAATACATGCTTTTCGCGCAGTTCATAACTTCAGAAAAAGTTTTCACGCGTATCACACGGACAATTATAAAATCGAGGTGTTCAGATCTAGCTCGTTTTGGTCTAAAACAGCTTGTTTCGTTGTAATAAGCACGAATATATGCTTTTCGCGAACTTATGAGAGAAAAAGTATCGACGCGTATCACACGGACACTTGTAAAAGTGATGTGTTCAGATTTAGCTCATTTCGGTCTAAAACAGCTTGTCTCATTGTATTAAGCACGAATACATGCTTTTCGCGCAGTTATGAGAGAAAAAGTTTTTTCCCGTATCACACGAACACTTGTAAAACCAATGTGTTCAGATTTAGCTCGTTTCTGTCTAAAACAGCTTGTTTCGTTGCATTAATCACGAATACATGCTTTTCGCGCAGGTATGAAAGAAAAAGTTTTGAGGCCTATCACACGGGCACTTGCAAAACCGATGTTTAGAATTCCGTTTCGGTCTAAAACAGCTTGTCTCGTTTTAAGCAAGAATACATGCTTTTCGCGAAGTTATGAGAGAAAAAGTTTTGACGCGTATCACAAGGACACTTGCAAAACCGATGTGTTTAGATTTAGCTCGTTTCGGTCTAAAACAGCTTATTTCGTTGTTTTAAGCACGAATACACGCTTTTCGCGAAGTTATGAGAGAAAAAGATTTGACGCGTATCACACGGACACTTGTAAAACCGATGTGGTCAGATCTAGCTCGTTTTGGTCTAAAACAGCTAGTTTCGTTGTATTAAGCACGAATACATGCTTTTCGCGAACTTATGAGAGAAAAAGTTTTGACGCGTATCACACAGACACTTCTAAAACCGATGTGTTCAAATATAACTCGTCTCGGTCTAAAACAGCTTGTTTCGTTGTATTAAGCACAAATACATGTTTTCGCGCAGTTATAAGAGAAAAAGTTTTGACACTTGCAAAACCGATCTGTTCAGATTTAGCTCGTCTCGGTCTAAAACAGCTTGTCTCGTCGTATTAAGCACGAATACATGCTTTTCGCGCAGTTCATAACTTCAGAAACAGTTTTCACGCGTATCGCACGGACACTTGTAAAATCGAGGTGTTCAGATCTTGCTCGTTTTGGTCTAAAACAGCTTGTTTCGTTGTATTAAGCACGAATACACGCTTTTCGCGAAGTTATGAGAGAAAAAGTTTTGACGCTTATCACACGGACACTTGTAAAACCGATGTGTTCAGATCTAGATCGTTTTGTCTAAAACAGCTTGCTTCGTTGTATTAAGCACGAATACATGCTTTTTGCGCAGTTATAAGAGAAAAAGTTTTGACGCGTATCAATGGGACACTTGTAAATCCGGTGTTCAGATTTAGCTCGTTTCGGTCTAAAACAGCCTGTCTCGTTGTATTAAGCACGAATACATGCTTTTCGCGCAGTTATTAGGGAAAACATTTTCACGCGTATCACACGGACACTTGTAAAATCGATGTGTTCAGATCTAGCTCGTTTTGGTCAAAAACAGCTTGTTTCGTTGTATTAGGCACGAATACATGCTTTTCGCGCAGTTATGAGAGAAAACGTTTGACGCGTATCACACGGGCACTTGTAAAACCGATGTGTTCAGATCTAGCTTGTTTTGGTATAAAACAGCTTGCATCGTTGTATTAAGCACGAATACATGCTTTTTGCGCAGTTATAAGAGAAAAAGTTTTGACGCGTATCAATGTGACACTTGTAAAACCGGTGTTCAGATTTAGCTCGTTTCGGTCTAAAACAGCCTGTCTCGTTGTATTCAGCACGAATACATGCTTTTCGCGCAGTTATTAGGGAAAACATTTTCACGCGTATCACACGGACACTTGTAAAATCGATGTGTTCAGATCTAGCTCGTTTTGATCAAAAACAGCTTGTTTCGTTGTATTAGGCACGAATACATGCTTTTCGCGCAGTTATGAGAGAAAACGTTTGACGCGTATCACACGGGCACTTGTAAAACCGATGTGTTCAGATCTAGCTTGTTTTGGTATAAAACGGCTTGTTTCTTTGTATTAGGCACGAATACATGCTTTTCGCGCAGGTATGAAAGAAAACGTTTTGACGCCTATCACACAGACACTTGCAAAACCGATGTTTAGATCTAGCTCCTTTCGGTATAAAACAGCTTGTCTCGTTTTAAGCAAGAATACATACTTTTCGCGAAGTTATGACAGAAAAAATTTTGACGCGTATCACACGGACACTTGTAAAACCGATGTGTTCAGATCTAGCTCGTTTTGGTATAAAACAGCTTGTTTCTTTGTATTAGCCACGAATACATGCTTTTCGCGCAGGTATGAAAGAAAAAGTTTTGACGCCTATCACACGGACACCTGCAAAACCGATGTTTAGATATAGCTCGTTTCGGTATAAAACAGCTTGTCTCGTTTTAAGCAAGAATACATGCTTTTCGCGAAGTTATGAGAGAAAAAATTTTGACGCGTATCACACGGACACTTGTAAAACCGATGTGTTCATATCTAGCTCGTTTTGGTCTAAAACAGCTTGTTTCGTTGTATTAAGCACGAATACATGCTTTTCGCGAACTTATGAGAGAAAAAGTTATGACGCGTATCACCCGGACACTTGTAAAACCGATGTGTTCAGATCTAGCTCGTTTTGGTATAAAACAGCTTGTTTCTTTGTATTAGCCACGAATACATGCTTTTCGCGCAGGTATGAAAGAAAAAGTTTTGACGCCTATCACACGGACACTTGCAAAACCGATGTTTAGATCTAGCTCGTTTCGGTATAAAACAGCTTGTCTCGTTTTAAGCAAGAATACATGCTTTTCGCGAAGTTATGAGAGAAAAAATTTTGACGCGTATCACACGGACACTTGTAAAACCGATGTGTTCATATCTAGCTCGTTTTGGTCTAAAACAGCTTGTTTCGTTGTATTAAGCACGAATACATGCTTTTCGCGAACTTATGAGAGAAAAAGTTTTGACGCGTATCACCCGGACACTTGTAAAACCGATGTGTTCAGATTTAGCTAGTTTCGGTCTACAACAGCTTGTTTCGCTGTTTTAAGAACGAATACATGCTTTTCGCGCAGTTATGAGAGAAAACGTTTTTACGCCTATCACACGGACACTTGCAAAGCCGATGTTTTTGGATCAAGCCCGTTTTGGTCTAAAACAGCTCTTTTCGTTGTATGAAGCACGAATACAAGCTTTTCGCGCAGTTATAAGAGAAAACGTTTGACGCGTATCACACGGGCACTTGTAAAACCGATGTGTTCAGATCTAGCTTGTTTTGGTATAAAACAGCTTGTTTCTTTGTATTAGGGACGAATACATGCTTTTCGCGCAGGTATGAAAGAAAACGTTTTGACGCCTATCACACAGACACTTGCAAAACCGATGTTTAGATCTAGCTCCTTTCGGTATAAAACAGCTTGTCTCGTTTTAGGCAAGAATACATGCTTTTCGCGAAGTTATGAGAGAAAAAATTTTGACGCGTATCACACGGACACTTGTAAAACCGATGTGTTCAGATCTAGCTCGTTTTGGTATAAAACAGCTTGTTTCTTTGTATTAGCCACGAGTACATGCTTTTCGCGCAGGTATGAAAGAAAAAGTTTTGAGGCCTATCACACGGGCACTTGCAAAACCGATGTTTAGAATTCCGTTTCGGTCTAAAACAGCTTGTCTCGTTTTAAGCAAGAATACATGCTTTTCGCGAAGTTATGAGAGAAAAAGTTTTGACGCGTATCACAAGGACACTTGCAAAACCGATGTGTTTAGATTTAGCTCGTTTTGGTCTAAAACAGCTTATTTCGTTGTTTTAAGAACGATTACATGCTTTTCACGCAGTTATGAGAGAAAACGTTTTGACGGCTATCACACGGACACTTGTAAAACCGATGTGTTCAGATCAAACCCGTTTCGGTCTAAAACAGCTTCTTTCGTTGTATTTAGCACGAATACATGTTTTCGCGCAGTTATAAGAGAAAAAGTTTTGACGCGTATCACATGGACACTTGTAAAACCGATGTGTTCAGATTTAGCTCGTTTCGGTCTAAAACAGCTTGCCTCGTTGTATTAAGCACGAATACATGCTTTTCGCGCAGTTCATAACTTCAGAAAAACTTTTCACGCGTATCACACGGACAATTATAAAATCGAGGTGTTCAGATCTAGCTCGTTTTGGTCTAAAACAGCTTGTTTCGTTGTAATAAGCACGAATATATGCTTTTCGCGAACTTATGAGAGAAAAAGTATCGACGCGTATCACACGGACACTTGTAAAAGTGATGTGTTCAGATTTAGCTCATTTCGGTCTAAAACAGCTTGTCTCATTGTATTAAGCACGAATACATGCTTTTCGCGCAGTTATGAGAGAAAAAGTTTTTTTCCGTATCACACGGACACTTGTAAAACTAATGTGTTCAGATTTAGCTCGTTTCTGTCTAAAACAGCTTGTTTCGTTGCATTAATCACGAATACATGCTTTTCGCGCAGGTATGAAAGAAAAAGTTTTGAGGCCTATCACACGGGCACTTGCAAAACCTATGTTTAGAATTCCGTTTCGGTCTAAAACAGCTTGTCTCGTTTTAAGCAAGAATACATGCTTTTCGCGAAGTTATGAGAGAAAAAGTTTTGACGCGTATCACAAGGACACTTGCAAAACCGATGTGTTTAGATTTAGCTCGTTTTGGTGTAAAACAGCTTATTTCGTTGTTTTAAGCACGAATACATGCTTTTCGCGAAGTTGTGAGAGAAAAAGATTTGACGCGTATCACACTGACACTTGTAAAACCGATGTGGTCAGATCTAGCTCGTTTTGGTCTAAAACAGCTAGTTTCGTTGTATTAAGCACGAATACATGCTTTTCGCGAACTTATGAGAGAAAAAGTTTTGACGCGTATCACACAGACACTTCTAAAACCAATGTGTTCAAAATTAGCTCGTTTCGGTCCAAAACAGCTTGTTTCGTTGCTTTAAGAACGATTACATGCTTTTCGCGCAGTTATGAGAGAAAAAGTTTTGACGCCTATCACACGGACACTTGTAAAACCGATGTGTTCAAATATAACTCGTCTCGGTCTAAAACAGCTTGTTTTGTTGTATTAAGCACGATTACATCTTTTCGCGCAGTTATAAGAGAAAAAGTTTTGACACTTGTAAAACCGATCTGTTCAGAGTTAGCTCGCCTCGGTCTAAAACAGCTTGTCTCGTCGTATTAAGCACGAATACATGCTTTTCGCGCAGTTCATAACTTCAGAAACAGTTCTCACGCGTATCACACGGACACTTGTAAAATCGAGGTGTTCAGATCTTGCTCGTTTTGGTCTAAAACAGCTTGTTTCGTTGTATTAAGCACGAATACACGCTTTTCGCGAAGTTATGAGATAAAAAGTTTTGACGCTTATCACACGGACACTTGTAAAACCGATGTGTTCAGATCTAGATCGTTTTGTCTAAAACAGCTTGCTTCGTTGTATTAAGCACGAATACATGCTTTTCGCGCAGTTATTAGGGAAAACATTTTCACGCGTATCACACGGACACTTGTAAAATCGATGTGTTCAGATCTAGCTCGTTTTGGTCAAAAACAGCTTGTTTCGTTGTATTAGGCACGAATACATGCTTTTCGCGCAGTTATGAGAGAAAACGTTTGACGCGTATCACACGGGCACTTGTAAAACCGATGTGTTCAGATCTAGCTTGTTTTGGTATAAAACAGCTTGTTTCTTTGTATTAGGCACGAACACATGCTTTTCGCGCAGGTATGAAAGAAAACGTTTTGACGCCTATCACACAGACACTTGCAAAACCGATGTTTTGATCTAGCTCCTTTCGGTATAAAACAGCTTGTCTCGTTTTAAGCAAGAATACATACTTTTCGCGAAGTTATGACAGAAAAAATTTTGACGCGTATCACACGGACACTTGTAAAACCGATGTGTTCAGATCTAGCTCGTTTTGGTATAAAACAACTTGTTTCTTTGTATTAGCCACGAATACATGCTTTTCGCGCAGGTATGAAAGAAAAAGTTTTGACGCCTATCACACGGACACTTGCAAAACCGATGTTTAGATCTAGCTCGTTTCGGTATAAAACAGCTTGTCTCGTTTTAAGCAAGAATACATGCTTTTCGCGAAGTTATGAGAGAAAAAGTTTTGACGCGTATCACAAGGACACTTGCAAAACCGATGTGTTTAGATTTAGCTCGTTTCGGTCTAAAACAGCTTATTTTGTTGTTTTAAGCACGAATACACGCTTTTTGCGAAGTTATGAGAGAAAAAGATTTGACGCGTATCACACGGACACTTGTAAAACCGATGTGTTCAGATTTAGCTCGTTTCGGTCTAAAACAGCTTGCCTCGTTGTATTAAGCACGAATACATGCTTTTCGCGCAGTTCATAACTTCAGAAAAAGTTTTCACGCGTATCACACGGACAATTATAAAATCGAGGTGTTCAGATCTAGCTCGTTTTGGTCTAAAACAGCTTGTTTCGTTGTAATAAGCACGAATATATGCTTTTCGCGAACTTATGAGAGAAAAAGTATCGACGCGTATCACACGGACACTTGTAAAAGTGATGTGTTCAGATTTAGCTCATTTCGGTCAAAAACAGCTTGTCTCATTGTATTAAGCCCGAATACATGCTTTTCGCGCAGTTATGAGAGAAAAAGTTTTTTCCCGTATCACACGGACACTTGTAAAACCAATGTGTTCAGATTTAGCTCGTTTCTGTCTAAAACAGCTTGTTTCGTTGCATTAATCACGAATACATGCTTTTCGCGCAGGTATGAAAGAAAAAGTTTTGAGGCCTATCACACGGGCACTTGCAAAACCGATGTTTAGAATTCCGTTTCGGTCTAAAACAGCTTGTCTCGTTTTAAGCAAGAATACATGCTTTTTGGCGAAGTTATGAGAGAAAAAGTTTTGACGCGTATCACAAGGACACTTGCAAAACCGATGTGTTTAGATTTCGCTCGTTTCGGTCTAAAACAGCTTATTTCGTTGTTTTAAGCACGAATACACGCTTTTCGCGAAGTTATGAGAGAAAAAGATTTGACGCGTATCACACGGACACTTGTAAAACCGATGTGGTCAGATCTAGCTCGTTTTGGTCTAAAACAGCTAGTTTCGTTGTATTAAGCACGAATACATGCTTTTGGCGAACTTATGAGAGAAAAAGTTTTGACGCGTATCACACAGACACTTCTAAAACCGATGTGTTCAAATATAACTCGTCTCGGTCTAAAACAGCTTGTTTCGTTGTATTATGCACGAATACATGTTTTCGCGCAGTTATAAGAGAAAAAGTTTTGACACTTGCAAAACCGATCTGTTCAGATTTAGCTCGTCTCGGTCTAAAACAGCTTGTCTCGTCGTATTAAGCACGAATACATGCTTTTCGCGCAGTTCATAACTATAGAAACAGTTTTCACGCGTATCACACGGACACTTGTAAAATCGAGGTGTTCAGATCTTGCTCGTTTTGGTCTAAAACAGCTTGTTTCGTTGTATTAAGCACGAATACACGCTTTTCGCTAAGTTATGAGAGAGAAATATTTGACGCGTATCACACGCACACTTGTAAAACCGATGTGCTCAGATCTAGCTAGTTTTGGTCGAAAACAGCTTGTTTCGTTGTATTAAGCACGAATACATGCTTTTCGCGAACTTATGAGCGAAAAAGTTTTGACTCGTATCACACGGACACTTGTAAAACCGATGTGTTCAGATTTAGCTAGTTTCGGTCTAAAACAGCTTGTTTCGTTGTTTTAAGAACGAATACATGCTTTTCGCGCAGTTATGAGAGAAAACGTTTTGACGCCTATCACACGGACACTTGCAAAACCGATGTTTTTGGATCAAGCCCGTTTTGGTCTAAAACAGCTCTTTTCGTTGTATGAAGCACGAATACAAGCTTTTCGCGCAGTTATAAGAGAAAACGTTTGACGCGTATTACACGGGCACTTGTAAAACCGATGTGTTCAGATCTAGCTTGTTTTGGTATAAAACAGCTTGTTTCTTTGTATTAGGCACGAATACATGCTTTTCGCGCAGGTATGAAAGAAAACGTTTTGACGCCTATCACACAGACACTTGCAAAACCAATGTTTTGATCTAGCTCCTTTCGGTATAAAACAGCTTGTCTCGTTTTAAGCAAGAATACATGCTTTTCGCGAAGTTATGAGAGAAAAAATTTTGACGCGTATCACACGGACACTTGTAAAACCGATGTGTTCAGATCTAGCTCGTTTTGGTATAAAACAGCTTGTTTCTTTGTATTAGCCACGAATACATGCTTTTCGCGCAGGTATGAAAGAAAAAGTTTTGACGCGTATCACACGGACACTTGCAAAACCGATGTTTAGATCTAGCTCGTTTCGGTATAAAACAGCTTGTCTCGTTTTAAGCAAGAATACATGCTTTTCGCGAAGTTATGAGAGAAAAAATTTTGACGCGTATCACACGGACACTTGTAAAACCGATGTGTTCAGATTTAGCTCATTTCGGTTTAAAACAGCTTGTCTCATTGTATTAAGCACGAATACATGCTTTTCGCGCAGTTATGAGAGAAAAAGTTTTTTCGCGTATCACACGGACACTTGTAAAACCAATGTGTTCAGATTTAGCTCGTTTCTGTCTAAAACAGCTTGTTTCGTTGCATTAATCACGAATACATGCTTTTCGCGCAGGTATGAAAGAAAAAGTTTTGAGGCCTATCACACGGGCACTTGCAAAACCGATGTTTAGAATTCCGTTTCGGTCTAAAACAGCTTGTCTCGTTTTAAGCACGAATACATGCTTTTCGCGAAGTTATGAGAGAAGAAGTTTTGACGCGTATCACAAGGACACTTGCAAAACCGATGTGTTTAGATTTAGCTCGTTTCGGTCTAAAACAGCTTATTTTGTTGTTTTAAGCAAGAATACACGCTTTTCGCGAAGTTATGAGAGAAAAAGATTTGACGCGTATCACACGGACACTTGTAAAACCGATGTGGTCAGATCTAGCTCGTTTTGGTCTAAAACAGCTAGTTTCGTTGTATTAAGCACGAATACATGCTTTTCGCGAACTTATGAGAGAAAAAGTTTTGACGCGTATCACACAGACACTTCTAAAACCAATGTGTTCAAAATTAGCTCGTTTCGGTCTTAAACAGCTTGTTTCGTTGCTTTAGGAACGATTACATGCTTTTCGCGCAGTTATAAGAGAAAAAGTTTTGACGCCTATCACACGGACACTTGTAAAACCGATGTGTTCAAATATAACTCGTATCGGTCTAAAACAGCTTGTTTCGTTGTATTAAGCACGAATACATGTTTTCGCGCAGTTATAAGAGAAAAAGATTTGACACTAGTAAAACCGATCTGTTCAGATTTAGCTCGTCTCGGTCTAAAACAGCTTGTCTCGTCGTATTAAGCACGAATACATGCTTTTCGCGCAGTTCATAACTTCAGAAACAGTTTTCACGCGTATCACACGGACACTTGTAAACTCGAGGTGTTCAGATCTTGCTCGTTTTGGTCTAAAACAGCTTGTTTCGTTGTATTAAGCACGAATACACGCTTTTCGCGATGTTATGAGAGAAAAAGTTTTGACGCTTATCACACGGACACTTGTAAAACCGATGTGTTCAGATCTAGATCGTTTTGTCTAAAACAGCTTGCTTCGTTGTATTAAGCACGAATACATGCTTTTTGCGCAGTTATAAGAGAAAACGTTTTGACGCGTATCACAGGGACACTTGTAAAACCGGTGTTCAGGTTTAGCTCGTTTCGGTCTAAAACAGCCTGTCTCGTTTTATTAAGCACGAAAACATGCTTTTCGCGCAGTTATTAGGGAAAACATTTTCACGCGTATCACACGGACACTTGTAAAATCGATGTGTTCAGATCTAGCTCGTTTTGGACAAAAACAGCTTGTTTCGTTGTATTAGGCACGAATACATGCTTTTCGCGCAGTTATGAGAGAAAAGGTTTTGACGCCTATCACACGAACACTTACAAAACCGATGTGTTTGGATCTAGCTCGTTTTGGTCTAAAACAGCTTGTTTTGTTGTATGAAGCACGAATACATGCTTTTCGCACATTTATAAGAGAAAACGTTCTGACGCGTATCACACAGACACTTGTAAAACCGATGTGTTCAGATCTAGCTTGTTTTGGTATAAAACAGCTTGTCGCTTTGTATTAGGCACGAATACATGCTTTTCGCGCAGGTATGAAAGAAAAAGTTTTGGCGCCTATCACACGGACACTTGCAAAACCGATGTGTTTAGATTTAGCTCGTTTCGGTCTAAAACAGCTTATTTCGTTGTTTTAAGCACGAATACACGCTTTTCGCTAAGGTATGAGAGAGAAATATTTGACGCGTATCACACGGACACTTGTAAAACCGATGTGCTCAGATCTAGCTAGTTTTGGTCGAAAACAGCTTGTTTCGTTGTATTAAGCACGAATACATGCTTTTCGCGAACTTATGAGCGAAAAAGTTTTGACTCGTATCACACGGACACTTGTAAAACCGATGTGTTCAGATTTAGCTAGTTTCGGTCTAAAACAGCTTGTTTCGTTGTTTTAAGAACGAATACATGCTTTTCGCGCAGTTATGAGAGAAAACGTTTTGACGCCTATCACACGAACACTTGCAAAACCGATGTGTTTGGATCTAGCTCGTTTTGGTCTAAAACAGCTTGTTTCGTTGTATGAAGCACGAATACATGCTTTTCGCACATTTATAAGAGAAAACGTTCTGACGCGTATCACACAGACACTTGTAAAACCGATGTGTTCTGATCTAGCTTGTTTTGGTATAAAACAGCTTGTCGCTTTGTATTAGGCACGAATACATGCTTTTCGCGCAGGTATGAAAGAAAAAGTTTTGGCGCCTATCACACGGACACTTGCAAAACCGATGTTTAGATCTAGCTCGTTTCGGTATAAAAGAGCTTGTCTCGTTTTAAGCAAGAATACATGCTTTTCGCGAAGTTATGAGAGAAAAAATTTTGACGCGTATCACACGGACACTTGTAAAACCGATGTGTTCATATCTAGCCCGTTTTGGTCTAAAACAGCTTGTTTCGTTGTATTAAGCACGAATACATGCTTTTCGCGAACTTATGAGAGAAAAACTTTTGACGCGTATCACCCGGACACTTGTAAAACCGATGTGTTCAGATCTAGCTCGTTTTGGTATAAAACAGCTTGTTTCTTTGTATTAGCCACGAATACATGCTTTTCGCGCAGGTATGAAAGAAAAAGTTTTGACGCCTATCACACGGACACTTGCAAAACCGATGTTTAGATCTAGCTCGTTTCGGTATAAAACAGCTTGTCTCGTTTTAAGCAAGAATACATGCTTTTCGCGAAGTTATGAGAGAAAAAATTTTGACGCGTATCACACGGACACTTGTAAAACCGATGTGTTCAGATTTAGCTCACTTCGGTCTAAAACAGCTTGTCTCATTGTATTAGGCACGAATACATGCTTTTCGCGCAGTTATGAGAGAAAACGTTTTTTCGCGTATCACACGGACACTTGTAAAACCAATGTGTTCAGATTTAGCTCGTTTCTGTCTAAAACAGCTTGTTTCGTTGCATTAATCACGAATACATGCTTTTCGCGCAGGTATGAAAGAAAAAGTTTTGAGGCCTATCACACGGGCACTTGCAAAACCGATGTTTAGAATTCCGTTTCGGTCTAAAACAGCTTGTCTCGTTTTAAGCAAGAATACATGCTTTTCGCGAAGTTATGGAGAAAAAGTTTTGACGCGTATCACAAGGACACTTGCAAAACCGATGTGTTTATATTTAGCTCGTTTCGGTCTGAAACAGCTTATTTCGTTGTTTTAAGCACGAATACACGCTTTTCGCAAAGTTATGAGAGAAAAAAATTTGACGCGTATCACACGGACACTTGTAAAACCGATGTGGTCAGATCTAGCTCGTTTTGGTCTAAAACAGCTAGTTTCGTTGTATTAAGCACGAATACATGCTTTTCGCGAACTTATGAGAGAAAAAGTTTTGGCGCGTATCACACAGACACTTCTAAAACCAATGTGTTCAAAATTAGCTCGTTTCGGTCTAAAACAGCTTGTTTCGTTGCTTTAAGAACGATTACATGCTTTTCGCGCAGTTATGAGAGAAAAAGTTTTGACGCCTATCACACGGACACTTGTAAAACCGATGTATTCAAATATAACTCGTCTCGGTCTAAAACAGCTTGTTTCGTTGTATTAAGCACGAATACATGTTTTCGCGCAGTTATAAGTGAAAAAGTTTTGACACTTGTAAAACCGATCTGTTCAGATTTAGCTCGTCTCGGTCTAAAACAGCTTGTCTCGTCGTATTAAGCACGAATACATGCTTTTCGCGCAGTTCATAACTTCAGAAACAGTTTTCACGCGTATCACACGGACACTTGTAAAATCGAGGTGTTCAGATCTTGCTCGTTTTGGTCTAAAACAGCTTATTTCGTTGTATTAAGCACGAATACACGCTTTTCGCGAAGTTATGAGAGAAAAAGTTTTGACGCTTATCACACGGACACTTGTAAAACCGATGTGTTCAGATCTAGATCGTTTTGTCTAAAACAGCTTGCTTTGTTGTATTAAGCACGAATACATGCTTTTTGCGCAGTTATAAGAGAAAAAGTTTTGACGCGTATCACAGGGACACTTGTAAAACCGGTGTTCAGATTTAGCTCGTTTCGCTCTAAAACAGCCTGTCTCGTTGTATTAAGCACGAAAACATGCTTTTCGCGCAGTTATTAGGGAAAACATTTTCACGCGTATCGCACGGACACTTGTAAAATCGATGTGTTCAGATCTAGCTCGTTTTGGTCAAAAACAGCTTGTTTCTTTGTATTAGGCACGAATACATGCTTTTCGCGAACTTATGAGCGAAAAAGTTTTGACGCGTATCACACGGACACTTGTAAAACCGATGTGTTCGGATTTAGCTAGTTTCGGTCTAAAACAGCTTGTTTCGTTGTTTTAAGAACGAATACATGCTTTTCGCGCAGTTATGAGAGAAAACGTTTTGACGCCTATCACACGGACACTTGCAAAACCGATGTTTTTGGATCAAGCCCGTTTTTGTCTAAGACAGCTCTTTTCGTTGTATGAAGCACGAATACAAGCTTTTCGCGCCGTTATAAGAGAAAACGTTTGACGCGTATTACACGGGCACTTGTAAAACCGATCTGTTCAGATCTAGCTTGTTTTGGTATAAAACAGCTTGTTTCTTTGTATTAGGCACGAATACATGCTTTTCGCGCAGGTATGAAAGAAAACGTTTTGAGGCCTATCACACAGACACTTGCAAAACCGATGTTTTGATCTAGCTCCTTTCGGTATAAAACAGCTTGTCTCGTTTTAAGCAAGAATACATGCTTTTCGCGAAGTTATGAGAGAAAAAATTTTGACGCGTATCACACGGACACTTGTAAAACCGATGTGTTCAGATCTAGCTCGTTTTGGTATAAAACAGCTTGTTTCTTTGTATTAGGCACGAATACTTGCTTTTCGCGCAGGTATGAAAGAAAAAGTTTGACGCCTATCACACGGACACTTGCAAAACCGATGTTTAGATCTAGCTCGTTTCGGTATAAAACAGCTTGTCTCGTTTTAAGCAAGAATACATGCTTTTCGCAAAGTTATGAGAGAAAAAAATTTGACGCGTATCACACGGACACTTGTAAAACCGATGTGTTCATATCTAGCTCGTTTTGGTCTAAAACAGCTTGTTTCGTTGTATTAAGCACGAATACATGCTTTTCGCGAGCTTATGAGAGAAAAAGTTTTGACGCGTATCACCCGGACACTAGTAAAACTGATGTGTTCAGATTTAGCTCGTTTCGGTCTAAAACAGCTTGTTTCGTTGTTTTAAGAACGATTACATGCTTTTCGCGCAGTTATGAGAGAAAACGTTTTGACGGCTATCACACGGACACTTGTAAAACCGATGTGTTCAGATCAAACCCGTTTCGGTCTAAAACAGCTTGTTTCATTGTATTAAGCAAGAATACATGTTTTCGCGCAGTTATAAGAGAAAAAGTTTTGACGCGTATCACATGGACACTTGTAAAACCGAGGTGTTCAGATTTAGGTCGTTTCGGTCTAAAACAGCTTGCCTCGTTGTATTAAGCACGAATACATGCTTTTCGCGCAGTTCATAACTTCAGAAAAAGTTTTCACGCGTATCACACGGACACTTGTAAAATCGAGGTGTTCAGATCTTGCTCGTTTTGGTCTAAAACAGCTTATTTCGTTGTATTAAGCACGAATACACGCTTTTCGCGAAGTTATGAGAGAAAAAGTTTTGACGCTTATCACACGGACACTTGTAAAACCGATGTGTTCAGATCTAGATCGTTTTGTCTAAAACAGCTTGCTTTGTTGTATTAAGCACGAATACATGCTTTTTGCGCAGTTATAAGAGAAAAAGTTTTGACGCGTATCACAGGGACACTTGTAAAACCGGTGTTCAGATTTAGCTCGTTTCGCTCTAAAACAGCCTGTCTCGTTGTATTAAGCACGAAAACATGCTTTTCGCGCAGTTATTAGGGAAAACATTTTCACGCGTATCGCACGGACACTTGTAAAATCGATGTGTTCAGATCTAGCTCGTTTTGGTCAAAAACAGCTTGTTTCTTTGTATTAGGCACGAATACATGCTTTTCGCGAACTTATGAGCGAAAAAGTTTTGACGCGTATCACACGGACACTTGTAAAACCGATGTGTTCGGATTTAGCTAGTTTCGGTCTAAAACAGCTTGTTTCGTTGTTTTAAGAACGAATACATGCTTTTCGCGCAGTTATGAGAGAAAACGTTTTGACGCCTATCACACGGACACTTGCAAAACCGATGTTTTTGGATCAAGCCCGTTTTTGTCTAAGACAGCTCTTTTCGTTGTATGAAGCACGAATACAAGCTTTTCGCGCCGTTATAAGAGAAAACGTTTGACGCGTATTACACGGGCACTTGTAAAACCGATCTGTTCAGATCTAGCTTGTTTTGGTATAAAACAGCTTGTTTCTTTGTATTAGGCACGAATACATGCTTTTCGCGCAGGTATGAAAGAAAACGTTTTGAGGCCTATCACACAGACACTTGCAAAACCGATGTTTTGATCTAGCTCCTTTCGGTATAAAACAGCTTGTCTCGTTTTAAGCAAGAATACATGCTTTTCGCGAAGTTATGAGAGAAAAAATTTTGACGCGTATCACACGGACACTTGTAAAACCGATGTGTTCAGATCTAGCTCGTTTTGGTATAAAACAGCTTGTTTCTTTGTATTAGGCACGAATACTTGCTTTTCGCGCAGGTATGAAAGAAAAAGTTTGACGCCTATCACACGGACACTTGCAAAACCGATGTTTAGATCTAGCTCGTTTCGGTATAAAACAGCTTGTCTCGTTTTAAGCAAGAATACATGCTTTTCGCAAAGTTATGAGAGAAAAAAATTTGACGCGTATCACACGGACACTTGTAAAACCGATGTGTTCATATCTAGCTCGTTTTGGTCTAAAACAGCTTGTTTCGTTGTATTAAGCACGAATACATGCTTTTCGCGAGCTTATGAGAGAAAAAGTTTTGACGCGTATCACCCGGACACTAGTAAAACTGATGTGTTCAGATTTAGCTCGTTTCGGTCTAAAACAGCTTGTTTCGTTGTTTTAAGAACGATTACATGCTTTTCGCGCAGTTATGAGAGAAAACGTTTTGACGGCTATCACACGGACACTTGTAAAACCGATGTGTTCAGATCAAACCCGTTTCGGTCTAAAACAGCTTGTTTCATTGTATTAAGCAAGAATACATGTTTTCGCGCAGTTATAAGAGAAAAAGTTTTGACGCGTATCACATGGACACTTGTAAAACCGAGGTGTTCAGATTTAGGTCGTTTCGGTCTAAAACAGCTTGCCTCGTTGTATTAAGCACGAATACATGCTTTTCGCGCAGTTCATAACTTCAGAAAAAGTTTTCACGCGTATCACACGGACAATTATAAAATCGAGGTGTTCAGGTCTAGCTCGTTTTGGTCTAAAACAGCTTGTTTCGTTGTAATAAGCACGAATATATGCTTTTCGCGCAGGTATGAAAGAAAAAGTTTTGAGGCCTATCACACGGGCACTTGCAAAACCGATGTTTAGAATTCCGTTTCGGTCTAAAACAGCTTGTCTCGTTTTAAGCAAGAATACATGCTTTTCGCGAAGTTATTAGAGAAAAAGTTTTGACGCGTATCACAAGGACACTTGCAAAACCGATGTGTTTAGATTTAGCTCGTTTCGGTCTAAAACAGCTTATTTCGTTGTTTTAAGCACGAATACACGCTTTTCGCGAAGTTATGAGAGAAAAAGATTTGACGCGTATCACACGGACACTTGTAAAACCGATGTGGTCAGATCTAGATCGTTTTGTCTAAAACAGCTTGCTTCGTTGTATTAAGCACGAATACATGCTTTTTGCGCAGTTATAAGAGAAAAAGTTTTGACGCGTATCACACGGACACTTGTAAAACCGATGAGTTCAGGTTTAGCTCGTTTCGGTCTAAAACAGCTTGTCTCGTTGTATTAAACACGAATACATGCTTTTCGCGCAGTTATGACAGAAAAAGTTTTGACGCGTATCACACGGACACTTGTAAAATCGATGTGTTCAGATCTAGCTCGTTTTGGTCAAAAACAGCTTGTTTCGTTGTATTAGGCACGAATACATGCTTTTCGCGCAGTTATGAGAGAAAAGGTTTTGACGCGTATCACACGGACACTTGTAAAACCGATGAGTTCAGGTTTAGCTCGTTTCGGTCTAAAACAGCTTGTCTCGTTGTATTAAACACGAATACATGCTTTTCGCGCAGTTATGAGAGAAAAAGTTTTGACGCGTATCACACGGACACTTGTAAAACCGATCCGTTCAGGTTTAGCTCGTTTCGGTCTAAAACAGCTTGTTTCGTTGTATTAAGCACGAATACATGCTTTTCGCGCACGTATGAAAGAAAAAGTTTTGACGCATATCACACGGACACTTGTAAAACCGATGTGTTCAGATCTAGCTCGTTTTGGCCTAAAACAGCTTGTTTCGTTGTATTAAGCACGAATACATGCTTTTCGCAAACTTATGAGAGAAAACGTTTTGACGCGTATCACACGGACACTTGTAAATCCGATGGGTTCAGATCTAGCTCGCTTTGGTCTAAAACAGCTTGTTTCGTTGTATTAAGCACTAGTACATGCTTTTCGCGCAGTTATGAGAGAAAACGTTTTGAGGCCTATCACACGGACACTTGCAAAAAGCGATGTGTTCAGATCTAGCTCGTTTGGGACTAAAACAGCTTGTCTCGTTGTATTAGGCACGAATACATGCTTTTCGCGCAGTTATCAGAGACTAAGTTTTGACGCGTATCACACGGACACTTGTAAATCCGATGGGTTCAGATCTAGCTCACTTTGGTCTAAAACAGCTTGTTTCGTTGTATTAAGCACTAGTACATGCTTTTCGCGAACTTATGAGAGAAAAGGATTTGACGCGTATCACACGGACACTTGTAAAACCGATATGTTCAGAATTAGCTCGTCTTGGTCTAAAACAGCTTGTTTCGTTGTTTTAAGAGCGAATACATGCTTGTCGCGTAGGTATGAGAGAAAACGTTTTGACGCCTATCACACGAACACTTGCAAAACCGATGTGTTTGGATCTAGCTCGTTTTGGTCTAAAACAGCTTGTTTCGTTGTATGAAGCACGAATACATGCTTTTCGCACATTTATAAGAGAAAACATTCTGACGCGTATCACACAGACACTTGTAAAACCGATGTGTTCAGATCTAGCTTGTTCTGGTATAAAACAGCTTGTCGCTTTGTATTAGGCACGAATACATGCTTTTCGCGCAGGTATGAAAGAAAAAGTTTTGGCGCCTATCACACGGATACTTGCAAAACCGATGTGTTTAGATTTAGCTCGTTTCGGTCTAAAACAGCTTATTTCGTTGTTTTAAGCACGAATACACGCTTTTCGCTAAGTTATGAGAGAAAAATATTTGACGCGTATCACACGGACACTTGTAAAACCGATGTGCTCAGATCTAGCTCGTTTTGGTCGAAAACAGCTTGTTTCGTTGTATTAAGCACGAATACATGCTTTTCGCGAACTTATGAGCGAAAAAGTTTTGACGCGTATCACACGGACACTTGTAAAACCGATGTGTTCAGATTTAGCTAGTTTCGGTCTAAAACAGCTTGTTTTGTTGTTTTAAGAACGAATACATGCTTTTCGCGCAGTTATGAGAGAAAACGTTTTGACGCCTATCACACGGACACTTGCAAAACCGATGTTTTTGGATCAAGCCCGTTTTGGTCTAAAACAGCTCTTTTCGTTGTATGAAGCACGAATACAAGCTTTTCGCGCAGTTATAAGAGAAAACGTTTGACGCGTATTACACGGGCACTTGTAAAACCGATGTGTTCAGATCTAGCTTGTTTTGGTATAAAACAGCTTGTTTCTTTGTATTAGGCACGAATACATGCTTTTCGCGCAGGTATGAAAGAAAACGTTTTGACGCCTATCACACAGACACTTGCAAAACCGATGTTTTGATCTAGCTCCTTTCGGTATAAAACAGCTTGTCTCGTTTTAAGCAAGAATACATGCTTTTCGCGAAGTTATGAGAGAAAAAATTTTGACGCGTATGACACGGACACTTGTAAAACCGATGTGTTCATATCTAGCTCGTTTTGGTCTAAAACAGCTTGTTTCGTTGTATTAAGCACGAATACATCCTTTTCGCGAACTTATGAGAGAAAAAGTTTTGACGCGTATCACCCGGACACTTGTAAAACCGATGTGTTCAGATTTAGCTCGTTTCGGTCCAAAACAGCTTGTTTCGTTGTTTTAGGAACGATTACATGCTTTTCGCATAGTTATGAGAGAAAACGTTTTGACGGCTATCACACGGACACTTGTAAAACCGATGTGTTCAGATCAAACCCGTTTCGGTCTAAAACAGCTTGTTTCATTGTATTAAGCACGAATACATGTTTTCGCGCAGTTATAAGAGAAAAAGTTTTGACGCGTATCACATGGACACTTGTAAAACCGAGGTGTTCAGATTTAGGTCGTTTCGGTCTAAAACAGCTTGCCTCGTTGTATTAAGCACGAATACATGCTTTTCGCGCAGTTCATAACTTCAGAAAAAGTTTTCACGCGTATCACACGGACAATTATAAAATAGAGGTGTTCAGATCTAGCTCGTTTTGGTCTAAAACAGCTTGTTTCGTTGTAATAAGCACGAATATATGCTTTTCGCGCAGGTATGAACGAAAAAGTTTTGAGGCCTATCACACGGGCACTTGCAAAACCGATGTTTAGAATTCCGTTTCGGTCTAAAACAGCTTGTCTGGTTTTAAGCAAGAATACATGCTTTTCGCGAAGTTATTAGAGAAAAAGTTTTGACGTGTATCACAAGGACACTTGCAAAACCGATGTGTTTAGATTTAGCTCGTTTCGGTCTAAAACAGCTTATTTCGTTGTTTTAAGCACGAATACACGCTTTTCGCGAAGTTATGAGAGAAAAAGATTTGACCAGTATCACACGGACACTTGTAAAACCGATGTGGTCAAAATTAGCTCGTTTCGGTCTAAAACAGCTTGTTTCGTTGCTTTAAGAACGATTACATGCTTTTCGCGCAGTTATGAGAGAAAAAGTTTTGACACTTGTAAAACCGATCTGTTCAGATTTAGCTCGTCTCGGTCTAAAACAGCTTGTCTCGTCGTATTAAGCACGAATACATGCTTTTTGCGCAGTTCATAACTTCAGAAAAAGTTTTCACGCGTATCACACGGACACTTGTAAAATCGACGTGTTGAGATCTACCTCATTTTGGTCTAAAACAGCTTGTTTCTTTGTATTAAGCACGAATATATCCTTTTCGCGCAGTTATGAGAGAAAAAGTTTTGACGCGTATCACACGGACACTTGTAAAACCGATGCGTTCAGATTTAGCTCGTTTCTGTCTAAAACAGCTTGTTTCGTTGCATTATTCACGAATACGTGCTTTTCGCGCACGTATGAAAGAAAAAGTTTTGAGGCCTATCACATGGACACTTGCAAAACCGATGTTTAGAATTCCGTTTCGGTCTAAAACAGCTTGTCTCGTTTTAAGCAAGAATACATGCTTTTCGCGATGTTATGAGAGAAAAAGTTTTGACGCGTATCACAAGTACACTTGCTAAACCGATGTGTTTATATTTAGCTCGTTTCGGTCTAAAGCAGCTTATTTCGTTGTTTTAAGCACGAATACACGCTTTTCGCTAAGTTATGAGAGAGAAATATTTGACGCGTATCACACGGACACTTGTAAAAGTGATGTATTCAGATTTAGCTCGTTTTGGTCTAAAACAGCTTGCTTCGTTGTATTAAGCACGAATACATGCTTTTCGCGCAGTCAAAGGAGAAAAAGTTTTGACGCTTATCACACGGACACTTGTAAAACCGATGTGTTCAGATCTAGATCGTTTTGTCTAAAACAGCTTGCTTCGTTGTATTAAGCACGAATACATGCTTTTTGCGCAGTTATAAGAGAAAAAGTTTTGACGCGTATCACAGGGACACTTGTAAAACTGGTGTTCAGATTTAGCTCGTTTCGGTTTAAAACAGCCTGTATCGTTGTATTAAGCACGAATACATGCTTTTCGCGCAGTTATTAGGGAAAACGTTTTCACGCGTATCACACGGACACTTGTAAAATCGATGTGTTCAGATCTAGCTCGTTTTGGTCAAAAACAGCTTGTTTCGTTGTATTAGGCACGAATACATGCTTCTCGCGCAATTATGAGAGAAAAGGTTTTGACGCGTATCACACGGACACTTGTAAAACCGATGTGTTCAGATTTAGCTCGTTTCGGTCTAAAACAGCTCGTCTCGTTGTATTAAACACGAATACATGCTTTTCGCGCAGTTATGAGAGAAAAAGTTTTGATGCGTATCACACGGACACTTGTAAAACCGATCCGTTCAGATTTAGCTCGTTTCGGTCTAAAACAGCTTGTTTCGTTGTATTAAGCACGAATACATGCTTTTCGCGCAGGTATGAAAGAAAAAGTTTTGACGCATATCACACGGACACTTGTAAAACCGATGTGTTCAGATCTAGCTCGTTTTGGCCTAAAACAGCTTGTTTCGTTGTATTAAGCACGAATACATGCTTTTCGCAAACTTATGAGAGAAAAAGTTTTGACGCGTATCAAACGGACACTTGTAAATCCGATGGGTTCAGATCTAGCTCGCTTTGGTCTAAAACAGCTTGTTTCGTTGTATTAAGCACTATTACATGCTTTTCGCGCAGTTATGAGAGAAAAAGTTTTGAGGCCTATCACACGGACACTTGTAAAACCGATGTGTTCAGATTTAGCTAGTTTCGGTCTAAAACAGCTTGTTTCGTTGTTTTAAGAACGAATACATGCTTTTCGCGCAGTTGAGAGAAAACGTTTTGACGCCTATCACACGGACACTTGCAAAACCGATGTTTTTGGATCAAGCTCGTTTTGGTCTAAAACAGCTCTTTTCGTTGTATCAAGCACGAATAAAGGCTTTTCGCGCAGTTATAAGAGAAAACGTTTGACGCGTATCACACGGGCACTTGTAAAACCGATGTGTTCAGATCTAGCTTGTTTTGGTATAAAGCAGCTTTTTTCTTTGTATTAGGCACGAATACATGCTTTTCGCGCATGTATGAAAGAAAAAGTTTTGACGCCTATCACACAGACGCTTGCAAAACCGATGTTTAGATCTAGCTCCTTTCGGTATAAAACAGCTTGTCTTGTTTTAAGCAAGAATACATGCTTTTCGCGAAGTTATGAGAGAAAAAATTTTGACGCGTATCACACTGACACTTGTAAAACAGATGTGTTCAGATCTAGCTCGTTTTGGTATAAAACAGCTTGTTTCTTTGTATTAGGCACGAATACATGCTTTTCGCGCAGGTATGAAAGAAAAAGTTTTGACGCCTATCACACGGACACTTGCAAAACCGATGTTTAGATCTAGCTCGTTTCGGTATAAAACAGCTTGTCTCGTTTTAAGCAAGAATACATGCTTTTCGCGAAGTTATGAGAGAAAAAATTTTGACGCGTATCACACGAACACTTGTAAAACCGATGTGTTCATATCTAGCTCGTTTTGGTCTAAAACAGCTTGTTTCGTTGTATTAAGCACGAATACATGCTTTTCGTGAACTTATGAGAGAAAAAGTTTTGACGCGTATCACCCGGACACCTGTAAAACCGATGTGTTCAGATTTAGCTCGTTTCGGTCTAAAACAGCTTGTTTCGTTGTTTTAAGAACGATTACATGCTTTTCGCGCAGTTATGAGAGAAAACGTTTTGACGGCTATCACACGGACACTTGTAAAACCGATGTGTTCAGATCAAACCCGTTTCGGTCTAAAACCGCTTGTTTCGTTGTATAAGCACGAATACATGTTTTCGCGCAATTATAAGAGAAAAAGTTTTGACGCGTATCACATGGACACTTGTAAAACCGAGGTGTTCAGATTTAGGTCGTTTCGGTCTAAAACAGCTTGCCTCGCTGTATTAAGCACGAATACATGCTTTTCGCGCAGTTCATAACTTCAGAAAAAGTTTTCATGCGTATCACACGGACAATTATAAAATCGAGGTGTTCAGATCTAGCTCGTTTTGGTCTAAAACAGCTTGTTTCGTTCTAATAAGCACGAATATATGCTTTTCGCGAACTTATGAGAGAAAAAGTATCGACGCGTATCACACGGACACTTGTAAAAGTGATGTGTTCAGATTTAGCTCATTTCGGTCTAAAACAGCTTGTCTCGTTGTATTAAGCACGAATACATGCTTTTCGCGCAGTTATGAGAGAAAAAGTTTTTTCGCGTATCACACGGACACTTGTAAAACCAATGTGTTCAGATTTAGCTCGTTTCGGTCTAAAACAGCTTGTTTCGTTGCATTAATCACGAATACATGCTTTTCGCGCAGGTATGAAAGAAAAAGTTTTGAGGCCTATCACACGGGCACTTGCAAAACCGATGTTTAGAATTCCGTTTCGGTCTAAAACAGCTTGTCTCGTTTTAAGCAAGAATACATGCTTTTCGCGAAGTTATGAGAGAAAAAGTTTTGACGCGTATCACAAGGACACTTGCAAAACCGATGTGTTTAGATTTAGCTCGTTTCGGTCTAAAACAGCTTATTTCGTTGTTTTAAGCACGAATACACGCTTTTCGCGAAGTTATGAGAGAAAAAGATTTGACGCGTATCACACGGACACTTGTAAAACCGATGTGGTCAGATCTAGCTCGTTTTGGTCTAAAACAGCTTGTTTCGTTGTATTAAGCACGAATACATGCTTTTCGCGAACTTATGAGAGAAAAAGTTTTGACGCGTATCACACAGACACTTGTAAAACCAATGTGTCCAAAATTAGGTCGTTTCGGTCTAAAACAGCTTGTTTCGTTGCTTTAAGAACGATTACATGCTTTTCGCGCAGTTATGAGAGAAAACGTTTTGACGCCTATCACACGGACACTTGTAAAACCGATGTGTTCAGATATAACTCGTCTCGGCCTAAACAGCTTGTTTCGTTGTATTAAGCACGAATACATGTTTTCGCGCAGTTATAAGAGAAAAAGTTTTGACACTTGTAAAACCGATCTGTTCAGATTTAGCTCGTCTCGGTCTAAAACAGCTTGTCTCGTCGTATTAAGCACGAATACATGCTTTTCGCGCAGTTCATAACTTCAGAAAAAGTTTTCACGCGTATCACACGGACACTTGTAAAATGGACGTGTTGAGATCTACCTCATTTTGGTCTAAAACAGCTTGTTTCTTTGTATTAAGCACTAATATATCCTTTTCGCGCAGTTATGAGAGAAAAAGATTTGACGCGTATCACACGGACACTTGTAAAACCGATGCGTTCAGATTTAGCTCGTTTCGGTCTAAAACAGCTTGTTTTGTTGCAATAATCACGAATACATGCTTTTCGCGCAGTTATAGGAGAAAAAGTTTTGACGCGTATCACAGGGACACTTGTAAAACCGGTGTTCAGACTTAGCTCGTTGCGGTCTAAAACAGCTTGTCTCGTTGTATTAAGCACGAATACACGCTTTTCGCGAAGTTATGAGAGAAAAAGTTTTGACGCTTATCACACGGACACTTGTAAAACCGATGTGTTCAGATCTAGATCGTTTTGTCTAAAACAGCTTGCTTCGTTGTATTAAGCACGAATACATGCTTTTTGCGCAGTTATAAGAGATAAAGTTTTGACGCGTATCACAGGGACACTTGTAAAACTGGTGTTCAGATTTAGCTCGTTTCGGTTTAAAACAGCCTGTCTCGTTGTATTAAGCACGAATACATGCTTTTCGCGCAGTTATTAGAGAAAACGTTTTCACGCGTATCACACGGACACTTGTAAAATCGATGTGTTCAGATCTAGCTCGTTTTGGTCAAAAACAGCTTGTTTCGTTGTATTAGGCACGAATACATGCTTCTCGCGCAGTTATGAGAGAAAAGGTTTTGAAGCGTATCACACGGACACTTGTAAAACCGATGTGTTTAGATTTAGCTCGTTTCGGTCTAAAACAGCTCGTCTCGTTGTATTAAACAAGAATACATGCTTTTCGCGCAGTTATGAGAGAAAAAGTTTTGATGCGTATCACACGGACACTTGTAAAACCGATCCGTACAGATTCAGCTCGTTTCGGTCTAAAACAGCTTGTTTCGTTGTATTAAGCACGAATACATGCTTTTCGCGCAGGTATGAAAGAAAAAGTTTTGACGCATATCACACGGACACTTGTAAAACCGATGTGTTCAGATCTAGCTCGTTTTGGCCTCAAACAGCTTGTTTCGTTGTATTAAGCACGAATACATGCTTTTCGCAAACTTATGAGAGAAAAAGTTTTGACGCGTATCAAACGGACACTTGTAAATCCGATGGGTTCAGATCTAGCTCGCTTTGGTCTAAAACAGCTTGTTTCGTTGTATTAAGCACTATTACATGCTTTTCGCGCAGTTATGAGAGAAAAAGTTTTGAGGCCTATCACACGGACACTTGTAAAACCGATGTGTTCAGATCTAGCTCGTTTCGGTCTAAAACAGCTTGTCTCGTTGTATTAAGCACGAATACATGCTTTTTGCGCAGTTATCAGAGACAAAGTTTTCACGCGTATCACACGGACACTTGTAAAACCGATGTCTTCAGTTCTAGCTTGTTTTCGTATAAAACAGCTTGTTTCTTTGTATTAGGCACGAATACATGCTTTTCGCGAACTTATGAGAGAAAAAGATTTGACGCGTATCACACGGACACTTGTAAAACCGATGTGTTCAGATTTAGCTTGTTTCGTTCTAAAACAGCTTGTTGCGCTGTATTAAGCACGAATACATGCTTGTCGCGTAGGTATGAGAGAAAACGTTTTGACGCCTATCACACGAACACTTGCTAAACCGATGTTTGGATCTAGCTCGTTTTGGTCTAAAACAGCTTGTTTCGTTGTATGAAGCACGAATACATGCTTTTCGCACAGTTATAAGAGAAAACGTTTTGACGCGTATCACACAGACACTTGTAAAACCGATGTGTTCAGATCTAGCTTGTTTTGGTATAAAACAGCTTGTTGCTTTGTATTAGGCACGAATACATGCTTTTCGCGCAGGTATGAAAGAAAACGTTTTGGCGCCTATCACACGGACACTTGCAAAACCGATGTGTTTAGATTTAGCTCGCTTCGGTCTAAAACAGCTTATTTCGTTGTTTTAAGCACGAATACACGCTATTCGCGAAGTTATGAGAGAAAAATATTTGACGCGTATCACACGGACACTTGTAAAACCTATGTGCTCAGATCTAGCTCGTTTTGGTCGAAAACAGCTTGTTTCGTTGTATTAAGCACGAATACATGCTTTTCGCCAAATTATGAGCGAAAAAGTTTTGACGCGTATCACACGGACACTTGTAAAACCGATGTGTTCAGATTTAGCTAGTTTCGGTCTAAAACAGCTTGTTTCGTTGTTTTAAGAACGAATACATGCTTTTCGCGCAGTTGAGAGAAAACGTTTTGACGCCTATCACACGGACACTTGCAAAACCGATGTTTTTGGATCAAGCTCGTTTTGGTCTAAAACAGCTCTTTTCGTTGTATCAAGCACGAATACAGGCTTTTCGCGCAGTTATAAGAGAAAACGTTTGACGCGTATCACACGGGCACTTGTAAAACCGATGTGTTCAGATCTAGCTTGTTTTGGTATAAAGCAGCTTTTTTCTTTGTATTAGGCACGAATACATGCTTTTCGCGCAGGTATGAAATAAAAAGTTTTGACGCCTATCACACAGACGCTTGCAAAACCGATGTTTAGATCTAGCTCCTTTCGGTATAAAACAGCTTGTCTCGTTTTAAGCAAGAATACATGCTTTTCGCGAAGTTATGAGAGGAAAAATTTTGACGCGTATCACACTGACACTTGTAAAACAGATGTGTTCAGATCTAGCTCGTTTTGGTATAAAACAGCTTGTTTCTTTGTATTAGGCACGAATACATGCTTTTCGCGCAGGTATGAAAGAAAAAGTTTTGACGCCTATCACACGGACACTTGCAAAACCGATGTTTAGATCTAGCTCGTTTCGGTATAAAACAGCTTGTCTCGTTTTAAGCAAGAATACATGCTTTTCGCGAAGTTATGAGAGAAAAAATTTTGACGCGTATCACACGGACACTTGTAAAACCGATGTGTTCATATCTAGCTCGTTTTGGTCTAAAACAGCTTGTTTCGTTGTATTAAGCACGAATACATGCTTTTCGTGAACTTATGAGAGAAAAAGTTTTGACGCGTATCACCCGGACACCTGTAAAACCGATGTGTTCAGATTTAGCTCGTTTCGGTCTAAAACAGCTTGTTTCGTTGTTTTAAGAACGATTACATGCTTTTCGCGCAGTTATGAGAGAAAACGTTTTGACGGCTATCACACGGACACTTGTAAAACCGATGTGTTCAGATCAAACCCGTTTCGGTCTAAAACCGCTTGTTTCGTTGTATAAGCACGAACACATGTTTTCGCGCAATTATAAGAGAAAAAGTTTTGACGCGTATCACATGGACACTTGTAAAACCGAGGTGTTCAGATTTAGGTCGTTTCGGTCTAAAACAGCTTGCCTCGCTGTATTAAGCACGAATACATGCTTTTCGCGCAGTTCATAACTTCAGAAAAAGTTTTCATGCGTATCACACGGACAATTATAAAATCGAGGTGTTCAGATCTAGCTCGTTTTGGTCTAAAACAGCTTGTTTCGTTGTAATAAGCACGAATATATGCTTTTCGCGAACTTATGAGAGAAAAAGTATCGACGCGTATCACACGGACACTTGTAAAAGTGATGTGTTCAGATTTAGCTCATTTCGGTCTAAAACAGCTTGTCTCGTTGTATTAAGCACGAATACATGCTTTTCGCGCAGTTATGAGAGAAAAAGTTTTTTCGCGTATCACACGGACACTTGTAAAACCAATGTGTTCAGATTTAGCTCGTTTCGGTCTAAAACAGCTTGTTTCGTTGCATTAATCACGAATACATGCTTTTCGCGCAGGTATGAAAGAAAAAGTTTTGAGGCCTATCACACGGGCACTTGCAAAACCGATGTTTAGAATTCCGTTTCGGTCTAAAACAGCTTGTCTCGTTTTAAGCAAGAATACATGCTTTTCGCGAAGTTATGAGAGAAAAAGTTTTGACGCGTATCAAAAGGACACTTGCAAAACCGATGTGTTTAGATTTAGCTCGTTTCGGTCTAAAACAGCTTATTTCGTTGTTTTAAGCACGAATACACGCTTTTCGCGAAGTTATGAGAGAAAAAGATTTGACGCGTATCACACGGACACTTGTAAAACCGATGTGGTCAGATCTAGCTCGTTTTGATCTAAAACAGCTTGTTTCGTTGTATTAAGCACGAATACATGCTTTTCGCGAACTTATGAGAGAAAAAGTTTTGACGCGTATCACACAGACACTTGTAAAACCAATGTGTTCAAAATTAGCTCGTTTCGGTCTAAAACAGCTTGTTACGTTGCTTTAAGAACGATTACATGCTTTTCGCGCAGTTTTGAGAGAAAACGTTTTGACCCCTATCACACGGACACTTGTAAAACCGATGTGTTCAGATATAACTCGTCTCGGCCTAAACAGCTTGTTTCGTTGTATTAAGCACGAATACATGTTTTCGCGCAGTTATAAGAGAAAAAGTTTTGACACTTGTAAAACCGATCTGTTCAGATTTAGCTCGTCTCGGTCTAAAACAGCTTGTCTCGTCGTATTAAGCACGAATACGTGCTTTTCGCGCAGTTCATAACTTCAGAAAAAGTTTTCACGCGTATCACACGGACACTTGTAAAATGGACGTGTTGAGATCTACCTCATTTTGGTCTAAAACAGCTTGTTTCTTTGTATTAAGCACTAATATATCCTTTTCGCGCAGTTATGAGAGAAAAAGATTTGACGCGTATCACACGGACGCTTGTAAAACCGATGCGTTCAGATTTAGCTCGTTTCGGTCTAAAACAGCTTGTTTCGTTGCATTAATCACGAATACATGCTTTTCGCGCAGTTATAGGAGAAAAAGTTTTGACGCGTATCACAGGGACACTTGTAAAACCGGTGTTCAGACTTAGCTCGTTGCGGTCTAAAACAGCTTGTCTCGTTGTATTAAGCACGAATACACGCTTTTCGCGAAGTTATGAGAGAAAAAGTTTTGACGCTTATCACACGGACACTTGTAAAACCGATGTGTTCAGATCTAGATCGTTTTGTCTAAAACAGCTTGCTTCGTTGTATTAAGCACGAATACATGCTTTTTGCGCAGTTATAAGAGAAAAAGTTTTGACGCGTATCACAGGGACACTTGTAAAACTGGTGTTCAGATTTAGCTCGTTTCGGTCTAAAACAGCCTGTCTCGTTGTATTAAGCACGAATACATGCTTTTCGCGCAGTTATTAGGGAAAACGTTTTCACGCGTATCACACGGACACTTGTAAAATCGATGTGTTCAGATCTAGCTCGTTTTGGTCAAAAACAGCTTGTTTCGTTGTATTAGGCACGAATACATGCTTTTCGCGCAGTTATGAGAGAAAAGGTTTTGACGCGTATCACACGGACACTTGTAAAACCGATGTGTTCAGATTTAGCTCGTTTCGGTCTAAAACAGCTCGTCTCGTTGTATTAAACACGAATACATGCTTTTCGCGCAGATTTGAGAGAAAAAGTTTTGATGCGTATCACACGGACACTTGTAAAACCGATCCGTTCAGATTTAGCTCGTTTCGGTCTAAAACAGCTTGTTTCGTTGTATTAAGCACGAATACATGCTTTTCGCAAACTTATGAGAGAAAAAGATTTGACGCGTATCACACGGACACTTGTAAAACCGATGTGGTCAGATCTAGCTCGTTTTGATCTAAAACAGCTTGTTTCGTTGTATTAAGCACGAATACATGCTTTTCGCGCAGTTATGAGAAAAAGTTTTGAGGCATATCACGCGGACACTTGTAAAACCGATGTGTTCAGATCTAGCTCGTTTCGGTCTAAAACAGCTTGTCTCGTTGTATTAAGCACGAATACATGCTTTTTGCGCAGTTATCAAAGACAAAGTTTTCACGCGTATCACACGGACACTTGTAAAACCGATGTCTTCAGTTCTAGCTTGTTTTCGTATAAAACAGCTTGTTTCTTTGTATTAGGCACGAATACATGCTTTTCGCGAACTTATGAGAGAAAAAGATTTGACGCGTATCACACGGACACTTGTAAGACCGATGTGTTCAGATTTAGCTTGTTTCGGTCTAAAACAGCTTATTTCGTTGTTTTAAGCACGAATACACGCTTTTCGCGAAGTTATGAGAGAAAAATATTTGACGCGTATCACACAGACACTTGTAAAACCTATGTGCTCAGATCTAGCTCGTTTTGGTCGAAAACAGCTTGTTTCGTTGTATTAAGTACGAATACATGCTTTTCGCGAACTTATGAGCGAAAAAGTTTGGACGCGTATCACACGGACACTTGTAAAACCGATGTGTTCAGATTTAGCTAGTTTCGGTCTAAAACAGCTTGTTTCGTTGTTTTAAGAACGAATACATGCTTTTCGCGCAGTTGAGAGAACACGTTTTGACGCCTATCACACGGACACTTGCAAAACCGATGTTTTTGGATCAAGCTCGTTTTGGTCTAAAACAGCTCTTTTCGTTGTATCAAGCACGAATACAAGCTTTTCGCGCAGTTATAAGAGAAAACGTTTGACGCGTATCACACGGGCACTTGTAAAACCGATGTGTTCAGATCTAGCTTGCTTTGGTATAAAACAGCTTTTTTCTTTGTATTAGGCACGAATACATGCTTTTCGCGCAGGTATGAAAGAAAAAGTTTTGACGCCTATCACACAGACACTTGCAAAACCGATGTTTAGATCTAGCTCCTTTCGGTATAAAACAGCTTGTCTCGTTTTAAGCAAGAATACATGCTTTTCGCGAAGTTATGAGAGAAAAAATTTTGACGCGTATCACACGGACACTTGTAAAACAGATGTGTTCAGATCTAGCTCGTTTTGGTATAAAACAGCTTGTTTCTTTGTATTAGGCACGAATACATGCTTTTCGCGCAGGTATGAAAGAAAAAGTTTTGACGCCTATCACACGGACACTTGCAAAACCGATGTTTAGATCTAGCTCGTTTCGGTATAAAACAGCTTGTCTCGTTTTAAGCAAGAATACATGCTTTTCGCGAAGTTATGAGAGAAAAAGTTTTGACGCGTATCACAAGGACACTTGCAAAACCGTTGTGTTTAGATTTAGCTCGTTTCGGTCTAAAACAGCTTATTTCGTTGTTTTAAGCACGAATACACGCTTTTCGCGAAGTTATGAGAGAAAAAGATTTGACGCGTATCACACGGACACTTGTAAAACCGATGTGGTCAGATCTAGCTCGTTTTGATCTAAAACAGCTTGTTTCGTTGTATTAAGCACGAATACATGCTTTTCGCGCAGTTATGAGAGAAAAAGTTTTGAGGCATATCACGCGGACACTTGTAAAACCGATGTGTTCAGATCTAGCTCGTTTCGGTCTAAAACAGCTTGTCTCGTTGTATTAATCACGAATACATGCTTTTTGCGCAGTTATCAAAGACAAAGTTTTCACGCGTATCACACGGACACTTGTAAAACCGATGTCTTCAGTTCTAGCTTGTTTTCGTATAAAACAGCTTGTTTCTTTGTATTAGGCACGAATACATGCTTTTCCCGAACTTATGAGAGAAAAAGATTTGACGCGTATCACACGGACACTTGTAAGACCGATGTGTTCAGATTTAGCTTGTTTCGGTCTAAAACAGCTTGTTGCGCTGTATTAAGCACGAATACATGCTTGTCGCGTAGGTATGAGAGAAAACGTTTTGACGCCTATCACACAAACACTTGCAGAACCGATGTGTTTGGATCTAGCTCGTTTCGGTCTAAAACAGCTTGTTTCGTTGTATGAAGCACGAATACATGCTTTTCGCACAGCTATAAGAGAAAACGTTTTGACGCGTATCACACAGACACTTGTAAAACCGATGTGTTCAGATCTAGCTTGTTTTGGTATAAAACAACTTGTTGCTTTGTATTAGGCACGAATACATGCTTTTCGCGCAGGTATGAAAGAAAAAGTTTTGGCGCCTATCACACGGACACTTGCAAAACCGATGTGTTTAGATTTAGCTCGTTTCGGTCTAAAACAGCTTATTTCGTTGTTTTAAGCACGAATACACGCTTTTCGCGAAGTTATGAGAGAAAAATATTTGACGCGTATCACACAGACACTTGTAAAACCTATGTGCTCAGATCTAGCTCGTTTTGGTCGAAAACAGCTTGTTTCGTTGTATTAAGTACGAATACATGCTTTTCGCGAACTTATGAGCGAAAAAGTTTGGACGCGTATCACACGGACACTTGTAAAACCGATGTGTTCAGATTTAGCTAGTTTCGGTCTAAAACAGCTTGTTTCGTTGTTTTAAGAACGAATACATGCTTTTCGCGCAGTTGAGAGAACACGTTTTGACGCCTATCACACGGACACTTGCAAAACCGATGTTTTTGGATCAAGCTCGTTTTGGTCTAAAACAGCTCTTTTCGTTGTATCAAGCACGAATACAAGCTTTTCGCGCAGTTATAAGAGAAAACGTTTGACGCGTATCACACGGGCACTTGTAAAACCGATGTGTTCAGATCTAGCTTGCTTTGGTATAAAACAGCTTTTTTCTTTGTATTAGGCACGAATACATGCTTTTCGCGCAGGTATGAAAGAAAAAGTTTTGACGCCTATCACACAGACACTTGCAAAACCGATGTTTAGATCTAGCTCCTTTCGGTATAAAACAGCTTGTCTCGTTTTAAGCAAGAATACATGCTTTTCGCGAAGTTATGAGAGAAAAAATTTTGACGCGTATCACACGGACACTTGTAAAACAGATGTGTTCAGATCTAGCTCGTTTTGGTATAAAACAGCTTGTTTCTTTGTATTAGGCACGAATACATGCTTTTCGCGCAGGTATGAAAGAAAAAGTTTTGACGCCTATCACACGGACACTTGCAAAACCGATGTTTAGATCTAGCTCGTTTCGGTATAAAACAGCTTGTCTCGTTTTAAGCAAGAATACATGCTTTTCGCGAAGTTATGAGAGAAAAAGTTTTGACGCGTATCACAAGGACACTTGCAAAACCGTTGTGTTTAGATTTAGCTCGTTTCGGTCTAAAACAGCTTATTTCGTTGTTTTAAGCACGAATACACGCTTTTCGCGAAGTTATGAGAGAAAAAGATTTGACGCGTATCACACGGACACTTGTAAAACCGATGTGGTCAGATCTAGCTCGTTTTGATCTAAAACAGCTTGTTTCGTTGTATTAAGCACGAATACATGCTTTTCGCGCAGTTATGAGAGAAAAAGTTTTGAGGCATATCACGCGGACACTTGTAAAACCGATGTGTTCAGATCTAGCTCGTTTCGGTCTAAAACAGCTTGTCTCGTTGTATTAATCACGAATACATGCTTTTTGCGCAGTTATCAAAGACAAAGTTTTCACGCGTATCACACGGACACTTGTAAAACCGATGTCTTCAGTTCTAGCTTGTTTTCGTATAAAACAGCTTGTTTCTTTGTATTAGGCACGAATACATGCTTTTCCCGAACTTATGAGAGAAAAAGATTTGACGCGTATCACACGGACACTTGTAAGACCGATGTGTTCAGATTTAGCTTGTTTCGGTCTAAAACAGCTTGTTGCGCTGTATTAAGCACGAATACATGCTTGTCGCGTAGGTATGAGAGAAAACGTTTTGACGCCTATCACACAAACACTTGCAGAACCGATGTGTTTGGATCTAGCTCGTTTCGGTCTAAAACAGCTTGTTTCGTTGTATGAAGCACGAATACATGCTTTTCGCACAGCTATAAGAGAAAACGTTTTGACGCGTATCACACAGACACTTGTAAAACCGATGTGTTCAGATCTAGCTTGTTTTGGTATAAAACAACTTGTTGCTTTGTATTAGGCACGAATACATGCTTTTCGCGCAGGTATGAAAGAAAAAGTTTTGGCGCCTATCACACGGACACTTGCAAAACCGATGTGTTTAGATTTAGCTCGTTTCGGTCTAAAACAGCTTATTTCGTTGTTTTAAGCACGAATACACGCTTTTCGCGAAGTTATGAGAGAAAAATATTTGACGCGTATCACACAGACACTTGTAAAACCTATGTGCTCAGATCTAGCTCGTTTTGGTCGAAAACAGCTTGTTTCGTTGTATTAAGTACGAATACATGCTTTTCGCGAACTTATGAGCGAAAAAGTTTGGACGCGTATCACACGGACACTTGTAAAACCGATGTGTTCAGATTTAGCTAGTTTCGGTCTAAAACAGCTTGTTTCGTTGTTTTAAGAACGAATACATGCTTTTCGCGCAGTTGAGAGAACACGTTTTGACGCCTATCACACGGACACTTGCAAAACCGATGTTTTTGGATCAAGCTCGTTTTGGTCTAAAACAGCTCTTTTCGTTGTATCAAGCACGAATACAAGCTTTTCGCGCAGTTATAAGAGAAAACGTTTGACGCGTATCACACGGGCACTTGTAAAACCGATGTGTTCAGATCTAGCTTGCTTTGGTATAAAACAGCTTTTTTCTTTGTATTAGGCACGAATACATGCTTTTCGCGCAGGTATGAAAGAAAAAGTTTTGACGCCTATCACACAGACACTTGCAAAACCGATGTTTAGATCTAGCTCCTTTCGGTATAAAACAGCTTGTCTCGTTTTAAGCAAGAATACATGCTTTTCGCGAAGTTATGAGAGAAAAAATTTTGACGCGTATCACACGGACACTTGTAAAACAGATGTGTTCAGATCTAGCTCGTTTTGGTATAAAACAGCTTGTTTCTTTGTATTAGGCACGAATACATGCTTTTCGCGCAGGTATGAAAGAAAAAGTTTTGACGCCTATCACACGGACACTTGCAAAACCGATGTTTAGATCTAGCTCGTTTCGGTATAAAACAGCTTGTCTCGTTTTAAGCAAGAATACATGCTTTTCGCGAAGTTATGAGAGAAAAAGTTTTGACGCGTATCACAAGGACACTTGCAAAACCGTTGTGTTTAGATTTAGCTCGTTTCGGTCTAAAACAGCTTATTTCGTTGTTTTAAGCACGAATACACGCTTTTCGCGAAGTTATGAGAGAAAAAGATTTGACGCGTATCACACGGACACTTGTAAAACCGATATGGTCAGATCTAGCTCGTTTTGATCTAAAACAGCTTGTTTCGTTGTATTAAGCACGAATACATGCTTTTCGCGCAGTTATGAGAGAAAAAGTTTTGAGGCATATCACGCGGACACTTGTAAAACCGATGTGTTCAGATCTAGCTCGTTTCGGTCTAAAACAGCTTGTCTCGTTGTATTAATCACGAATACATGCTTTTTGCGCAGTTATCAAAGACAAAGTTTTCACGCGTATCACACGGACACTTGTAAAACCGATGTCTTCAGTTCTAGCTTGTTTTCGTATAAAACAGCTTGTTTCTTTGTATTAGGCACGAATACATGCTTTTCGCGAACTTATGAGAGAAAAAGATTTGACGCGTATCACACGGACACTTGTAAGACCGATGTGTTCAGATTTAGCTTGTTTCGGTCTAAAACAGCTTGTTGCGCTGTATTAAGCACGAATACATGCTTGTCGCGTAGGTATGAGAGAAAACGTTTTGACGCCTATCACACAAACACTTGCAGAACCGATGTGTTTGGATCTAGCTCGTTTCGGTCTAAAACAGCTTGTTTCGTTGTATGAAGCACGAATACATGCTTTTCGCACAGCTATAAGAGAAAACGTTTTGACGCGTATCACACAGACACTTGTAAAACCGATGTGTTCAGATCTAGCTTGTTTTGGTATAAAACAACTTGTTGCTTTGTATTAGGCACGAATACATGCTTTTCGCGCAGGTATGAAAGAAAAAGTTTTGGCGCCTATCACACGGACACTTGCAAAACCGATGTGTTTAGATTTAGCTCGTTTCGGTCTAAAACAGCTTATTTCGTTGTTTTAAGCACGAATACACGCTTTTCGCGAAGTTATGAGAGAAAAATATTTGACGCGTATCACACAGACACTTGTAAAACCTATGTGCTCAGATCTAGCTCGTTTTGGTCGAAAACAGCTTGTTTCGTTGTATTAAGTACGAATACATGCTTTTCGCGAACTTATGAGCGAAAAAGTTTGGACGCGTATCACACGGACACTTGTAAAACCGATGTGTTCAGATTTAGCTAGTTTCGGTCTAAAACAGCTTGTTTCGTTGTTTTAAGAACGAATACATGCTTTTCGCGCAGTTGAGAGAACACGTTTTGACGCCTATCACACGGACACTTGCAAAACCGATGTTTTTGGATCAAGCTCGTTTTGGTCTAAAACAGCTCTTTTCGTTGTATCAAGCACGAATACAAGCTTTTCGCGCAGTTATAAGAGAAAACGTTTGACGCGTATCACACGGGCACTTGTAAAACCGATGTGTTCAGATCTAGCTTGCTTTGGTATAAAACAGCTTTTTTCTTTGTATTAGGCACGAATACATGCTTTTCGCGCAGGTATGAAAGAAAAAGTTTTGACGCCTATCACACAGACACTTGCAAAACCGATGTTTAGATCTAGCTCCTTTCGGTATAAAACAGCTTGTCTCGTTTTAAGCAAGAATACATGCTTTTCGCGAAGTTATGAGAGAAAAAATTTTGACGCGTATCACACGGACACTTGTAAAACAGATGTGTTCAGATCTAGCTCGTTTTGGTATAAAACAGCTTGTTTCTTTGTATTAATCACGAATACATGCTTTTCGCGCAGGTATGAAAGAAAAAGTTTTGAGGCCTATCACACGGGCACTTGCAAAACCGATGTTTAGAATTCCGTTTCGGTCTAAAACAGCTTGTCTCGTTTTAAGCAAGAATACATGCTTTTCGCGAAGTTATGAGAGAAAAAGTTTTGACGCGTATCACAAGGACACTTGCAAAACCGATGTGTTTAGATTTAGCTCGTTTCGGTCTAAAACAGCTTATTTCGTTGTTTTAAGCACGAATACACGCTTTTCGCGAAGTTATGAGAGAAAAAGATTTGACGCGTATCACACGGACACTTGTAAAACCGATGTGGTCAGATCTAGCTCGTTTTGATCTAAAACAGCTTGTTTCGTTGTATTAAGCACGAATACATGCTTTTCGCGAACTTATGAGAGAAAAAGTTTTGACGCGTATCACACAGACACTTGTAAAACCAATGTGTTCAAAATAAGCTCGTTTCGGTCTAAAACAGCTTGTTACGTTGCTTTAAGAACGATTACATGCTTTTCGCGCAGTTATGAGAGAAAACGTTTTGACCCCTATCACACGGACACTTGTAAAACCGATGTGTTCAGATATAACTCGTCTCGGCCTAAACAGCTTGTTTCGTTGTATTAAGCACGAATACATGTTTTCGCGCAGTTATAAAAGAAAAAGTTTTGACACTTGTAAAACCGATCTGTTCAGATTTAGCTCGTCTCGGTCTAAAACAGCTTGTCTCGTCGTATTAAGCACGAATACATGCTTTTCGCGCAGTTCATAACTTCAGAAAAAGTTTTCACGCGTATCACACGGACACTTGTAAAATGGACGTGTTGAGATCTACCTCATTTTGGTCTAAAACAGCTTGTTTCTTTGTATTAAGCACTAATATATCCTTTTCGCGCAGTTATGAGAGAAAAAGATTTGACGCGTATCACACGGACACTTGTAAAACCGATGCGTTCAGATTTAGCTCGTTTCGGTCTAAAACAGCTTGTTTCGTTGCATTAATCACGAATACATGCTTTTCGCGCAGTTATAGGAGAAAAAGTTTTGACGCGTATCACAGGGACACTTGTAAAACCGGTGTTCAGACTTAGCTCGTTGCGGTCTAAAACAGCTTGTCTCGTTGTATTAAGCACGAATACACGCTTTTCGCGAAGTTATGAGAGAAAAAGTTTTGACGCTTATCACACGGACACTTGTAAAACCGATGTGTTCAGATCTAGATCGTTTTGTCTAAAACAGCTTGCTTCGTTGTATTAAGCACGAATACATGCTTTTTGCGCAGTTATAAGAGAAAAAGTTTTGACGCGTATCACAGGGACACTTGTAAAACTGGTGTTCAGATTTAGCTCGTTTCGGTCCAAAACAGCCTGTCTCGTTGTATTAAGCACGAATACATGCTTTTCGCGCAGTTATTAGGGAAAACGTTTTCACGCGTATCACACGGACACTTGTAAAATCGATGTGTTCAGATCTAGCTCGTTTTGGTCAAAAACAGCTTGTTTCGTTGCATTAATCACGAATACATGCTTTTCGCGCAGTTATAGGAGAAAAAGTTTTGACGCGTATCACAGGGACACTTGTAAAACCGGTGTTCAGACTTAGCTCGTTGCGGTCTAAAACAGCTTGTCTCGTTGTATTAAGCACGAATACACGCTTTTCGCGAAGTTATGAGAGAAAAAGTTTTGACGCTTATCACACGGACACTTGTAAAACCGATGTGTTCAGATCTAGATCGTTTTGTCTAAAACAGCTTGCTTCGTTGTATTAAGCACCAATACATGCTTTTTGCGCAGTTATAAGAGAAAAAGTTTTGACGCGTATCACAGGGACACTTGTAAAACTGGTGTTCAGATTTAGCTCGTTTCGGTCTAAAACAGCCTGTCTCGTTGTATTAAGCACGAATACATGCTTTTCGCGCAGTTATTAGGGAAAACGTTTTCACGCGTATCACACGGACACTTGTAAAATCGATGTGTTCAGATCTAGCTCGTTTTGGTCAAAAACAGCTTGTTTCGTTGTATTAGGCACGAATACATGCTTTTCGCGCAGTTATGAGAGAAAAGGTTTTGACGCGTATCACACGGACACTTGTAAAACCGATGTGTTCAGATTTAGCTCGTTTCGGTCTAAAACAGCTCGTCTCGTTGTATTAAACACGAATACATGCTTTTCGCGCAGATTTGAGAGAAAAAGTTTTGATGCGTATCACACGGACACTTGTAAAACCGATCCGTTCAGATTTAGCTCGTTTCGGTCTAAAACAGCTTGTTTCGTTGTATTAAGCACGAATACATGCTTTTCGCAAACTTATGAGAGAAAAGGTTTTGACGCGTATCACACGGACACTTGTAAATCCGATGGGTTCAGATCTAGCTCGCTTTGGTCTAAAACAGCTTGTTTCGTTGTATTAAGCACTAGTACATGCTTTTCGCGCAGTTATGAGAGAAAAAGTTTTGAGGCCTATCACACGGACACTTGTAAAACCGATGTGTTCAGACCTAGCTCGTTTCGGTCTAAAACAGCTTGTCTCGTTGTATTAAGCACGAATACATGCTTTTTGCGCAGTTATCAAAGACAAAGTTTTCACGCGTATCACACGGACACTTGTAAAACCGATGTCTTCAGTTCTAGCTTGTTTTCGTATAAAACAGCTTGTTTCTTTGTATTAGGCACGAATACATGCTTTTCGCGAACTTATGAGAGAAAAAGATTTGACGCGTATCACACGGACACTTGTAAGACCGATGTGTTCAGATTTAGCTTGTTTCGGTCTAAAACAGCTTGTTGCGCTGTATTAAGCACGAATACATGCTTGTCGCGTAGGTATGAGAGAAAACGTTTTGACGCCTATCACACAAACACTTGCAGAACCGATGTGTTTGGATCTAGCTCGTTTTGGTCTAAAACAGCTTGTTTCGTTGTATGAAGCACGAATACATGCTTTTCGCACAGTTATAAGAGAAAACGTTTTGACGCGTATCACACAGACACTTGTAAAACCGATGTGTTCAGATCTAGCTTGTTTTGGTATAAAACAACTTGTTGCTTTGTATTAGGCACGAATACATGCTTTTCGCGCAGGTATGAAAGAAAAAGTTTTGGCGCCTATCACACGGACACTTGCAAAACCGATGTGTTTAGATTTAGCTCGTTTCGGTCTAAAACAGCTTATTTCGTTGTTTTAAGCACGAATACACGCTTTTCGCGAAGTTATGAGAGAAAAATATTTGACGCGTATCACACAGACACTTGTAAAACCTATGTGCTCAGATCTAGCTCGTTTTGGTCGAAAACAGCTTGTTTCGTTGTATTAAGTACGAATACATGCTTTTCGCGAACTTATGAGCGAAAAAGTTTGGACGCGTATCACACGGACACTTGTAAAACCGATGTGTTCAGATTTAGCTAGTTTCGGTCTAAAACAGCTTGTTTCGTTGTTTTAAGAACGAATACATGCTTTTCGCGCAGTTGAGAGAACACGTTTTGACGCCTATCACACGGACACTTGCAAAACCGATGTTTTTGGATCAAGCTCGTTTTGGTCTAAAACAGCTCTTTTCGTTGTATCAAGCACGAATACAAGCTTTTCGCGCAGTTATAAGAGAAAACGTTTGACGCGTATCACACGGGCACTTGTAAAACCGATGTGTTCAGATCTAGCTTGCTTTGGTATAAAACAGCTTTTTTCTTTGTATTAGGCACGAATACATGCTTTTCGCGCAGGTATGAAAGAAAAAGTTTTGACGCCTATCACACAGACACTTGCAAAACCGATGTTTAGATCTAGCTCCTTTCGGTATAAAACAGCTTGTCTCGTTTTAAGCAAGAATACATGCTTTTCGCGAAGTTATGAGAGAAAAAGTTTTGACGCGTATCACACGGACACTTGTAAAACAGATGTGTTCAGATCTAGCTCGTTTTGGTATAAAACAGCTTGTTTCTTTGTATTAGGCACGAATACATGCTTTTCGCGCAGGTATGAAAGAAAAAGTTTTGACGCCTATCACACGGACACTTGCAAAACCGATGTTTAGATCTAGCTCGTTTCGGTATAAAACAGCTTGTCTCGTTTTAAGCAAAAATACATGCTTTTCGCGAAGTTATGAGAGAAACAATTTTGACGCGTATCACACGGACACTTGTAAAACAGATGTGTTCATATCTACCTCGTTTTGGTCTAAAACAGCTTGTTTCGTTGTATTAAGCACGAATACATGCTTTTCGCGAACTTATGAGAGAAAACGTTTTGACGCGTATCACCCGGACACTTGTAAAACCGATGTGTTCAGATTTAGCTCGTTTCGGTCTAAAACAGCTTGTTTCGTTGTTTTAAGAATGATTACATGCTTTTCGCGCAGTTATGAGAGAAAACGTTTTGACGGCTATCACACGGACACTTGTAAAACCGATGTGTTCAGATCAAACCCGTTTCGCTCTAAAACCGCTTGTTTCGTTGTATAAGCACGAATACATGTTTTCGCGCAATTATAAGAGAAAAAGTTTTGACGCGTATCACATGGACACTTGTAAAACCGAGGTGTTCAGATTTAGGTCGTTTCGGTCTAAAACAGCTTGCCTCGTTGTATTAAGCACGAATACATGCTTTTCGCGCAGTTATTAGGGAAAACGTTTTCACGCGTATCACACGGACACTTGTAAAATCGATGTGTTCAGATCTAGCTCGTTTTGGTCAAAAACAGCTTGTTTCGTTGTATTAGGCACGAATACATGCTTTTCGCGCAGTTATGAGAGAAAAGGTTTTGACGCGTATCACACGGACACTTGTAAAACCGATGTGTTCAGATTTAGCTCGTTTCGGTCTAAAACAGCTCGTCTCGTTGTATTAAACACGAATACATGCTTTTCGCGCAGATATGAGAGAAAAAGTTTTGATGCGTATCACACGGACACTTGTAAAACCGATCCGTTCAGATTTAGCTCGTTTCGGTCTAAAACAGCTTGTTTCGTTGTATTAAGCACGAATACATGCTTTTCGCAAACTTATGAGAGAAAAAGTTTTGACGCGTATCACACGGACACTTGTAAATCCGATGGGTTCAGATCTAGCTCGCTTTGGTCTAAAACAGCTTGTTTCGTTGTATTAAGCACTAGTACATGCTTTTCGCGCAGTTATGAGAGAAAACGTTTTGAGGCCTATCACACGGACACTTGTAAAACCGATGTGTTCAGATCTAGCTCGTTTCGGTCTAAAACAGCTTGTCTCGTTGTATTAAGCACGAATACATGCTTTTTGCGCAGTTATCAAAGACAAAGTTTTCACGCGTATCACACGGACACTTGTAAAACCGATGTCTTCAGTTCTAGCTTGTTTTCGTATAAAACAGCTTGTTTCTTTGTATTAGGCACGAATACATGCTTTTCGCGAACTTATGAGAGAAAAAGATTTGACGCGTATCACACGGACACTTGTAAGACCGATGTGTTCAGATTTAGCTTGTTTCGGTCTAAAACAGCTTGTTGCGCTGTATTAAGCACGAATACATGCTTGTCGCGTAGGTATGAGAGAAAACGTTTTGACGCCTATCACACAAACACTTGCAGAACCGATGTGTTTGGATCTAGCTCGTTTTGGTCTAAAACAGCTTGTTTCGTTGTATGAAGCACGAATACATGCTTTTCGCACAGTTATAAGAGAAAACGTTTTGACGCGTATCACACAGACACTTGTAAAACCGATGTGTTCAGATCTAGCTTGTTTTGGTATAAAACAGCTTGTTGCTTTGTATTAGGCACGAATACATGCTTTTCGCGCAGGTATGAAAGAAAAAGTTTTGGCGCCTATCACACGGACACTTGCAAAACCGATGTGTTTAGATTTAGCTCGTTTTGGTCTAAAACAGCTTATTTCGTTGTTTTAAGCACGAATACACGCTTTTCGCGAAGTTATGAGAGAAAAATATTTGACGCGTATCACACAGACACTTGTAAAACCTATGTGCTCAGACCTAGCTCGTTTTGGTCGAAAACAGCTTGTTTCGTTGTATTAAGTACGAATACATGCTTTTCGCGAACTTATGAGCGAAAAAGTTTTGACGCGTATCACACGGACACTTGTAAAACCGATGTGTTCAGATTTAGCTAGTTTCGGTCTAAAACAGCTTGTTTCGTTGTTTTAAGAACGAATACATGCTTTTCGCGCAGTTGAGAGAAAACGTTTTGACGCCTATCACACGGACACTTGCAAAACCGATGTTTTTGGATCAAGCTCGTTTTGGTCTAAAACAGCTCTTTTCGTTGTATCAAGCACGAATACAAGCTTTTCGCGCAGTTATAAGAGAAAACGTTTGACGCGTATCACACGGGCACTTGTAAAACCGATGTGTTCAGATCTAGCTTGCTTTGGTATAAAACAGCTTTTTTCTTTGTATTAGGCACGAATACATGCTTTTCGCGCAGGTATGAAAGAAAAAGTTTTGACGCCTATCACACAGACACTTGCAAAACCGATGTTTAGATCTAGCTCCTTTCGGTATAAAACAGCTTGTCTCGTTTTAAGCAAGAATACATGCTTTTCGCGAAGTTATGAGAGAAAAAATTTTGACGCGTATCACACGGACACTTGTAAAACAGATGTGTTCAGATCTAGCTCGTTTTGGTATAAAACAGCTTGTTTCTTTGTATTAGGCACGAATACATGCTTTTCGCGCAGGTATGAAAGAAAAAGTTTTGACGCCTGTCACACGGACACTTGCAAAACCGATGTTTAGATCTAGCTCGTTTCGGTATAAAACAGCTTGTCTCGTTTTAAGCAAGAATACATGCTTTTCGCGAAGTTATGAGAGAAAAAATTTTGACGCGTATCACACGGACACTTGTAAAACAGATGTGTTCATATCTACCTCGTTTTGGTCTAAAACAGCTTGTTTCGTTGTATTAAGCACGAATACATGCTTTTCGCGAACTTATGAGAGAAAAAGTTTTGACGCGTATCACCCGGACACTTGTAAAACCGATGTGTTCAGATTTAGCTCGTTTCGGTCTAAAACAGCTTGTTTCGTTGTTTTAAGAATGATTACATGCTTTTCGCGCAGTTATGAGAGAAAACGTTTTGACGGCTATCACACGGACACTTGTAAAACCGATGTGTTCAGATCAAACCCGTTTCGGTCTAAAACCGCTTGTTCGTTGTATAAGCACGAATACATGTTTTCGCGCAATTATAAGAGAAAAAGTTTTGACGCGTATCACATGGACACTTGTAAAACCGAGGTGTTCAGATTTAGGTCGTTTCGGTCTAAAACAGCTTGCCTCGTTGTATTAAGCACGAATACATGCTTTTCGCGCAGTTCATAACTTCAGAAAAAGTTTTCATGCGTATCACACGGACAATTATAAAATCGAGGTGTTCAGATCTAGCTCGTTTTGGTCTAAAACAGCTTGTTTCGTTGTAATAAGCACGAATATATGCTTTTCGCGAACTTATGAGAGAAAAAGTATCGACGCGTATCACACGGGCACTTGTAAAAGTGATGTGTTCAGATTTAGCTCATTTCGGTCTAAAACAGCTTGTCTCGTTGTATTAAGCACGAATACATGCTTTTCGCGCAGTTATGAGAGAAAAAGTTTTTTCGCGTATCACACGGACACTTGTAAAACCAATGTGTTCAGATTTAGCTCGTTTCGGTCTAAAACAGCTTGTTTCGTTGCATTAATCACGAATACATGCTTTTCGCGCAGGTATGAAAGAAAAAGTTTTGAGGCCTATCACACGGGCACTTGCAAAACCGATGTTTAGAATTCCGTTTTGGTCTAAAACAGCTTGTCTCGTTTTAAGCAAGAATACATGTTTTTCGCGAAGTTATGAGAGAAAAAGTTTTGACGCGTATCACAAGGACACTTGCAAAACCGATGTGTTTAGATTTAGCTCGTTTCGGTCTAAAACAGCTTATTTCGTTGTATTAAGCACGAATACACGCTTTTCGCGCAGTTATCAGAGACAAAGTTTTGACGCGTATCACACGGACACTTGTAAAACCGATGTGGTCAGATCTAGCTCGTTTTGGTCTAAAACAGCTAGTTTCGTTGTATTAAGCACGAATAGATGCTTTTCCCGAACTTATGAGAGAAAAAGTTTTGACGCGTATCACACAGACACTTCTAAAACCAATGTGTTCAAAATTAGCTCGTTTCGGTCTAAAACAGCTTGTTTCGTTGCTTTAAGAACGATTACATGCTTTTCGCGCAGTTATGAGAGAAAACGTTTTGACGCCTATCACACGGACACTTGTAAAACCGATGTGTTCAGATATAACTCGTCTCGGTCTAAAACAGCTTGTTTCGTTGTATTAAGCACGAATACATGTTTTCGCGCAGTTGTAAGAGAAAAAGTTTTGACACTTGTTAAACCGATCTGTTTAGATTTAGCTCGTCTCGGTCTAAAACAGCTTGTCTCGTCGTATTAAGCACGAATACATGCTTTTCGCGCAGTTCATAACTTCAGAAAAAGTTTTCACGCGTATCACACGGACACTTGTAAAATGGACGTGTTGAGATCTACCTCATTTTGGTCTAAAACAGCTTGTTTCTTTGTATTAAGCACGAATATATCCTTTTCGCGCAGTTATGAGAGAAAAAGTTTTGACGCGTACCACACGGACACTTGTAAAACCGATGCGTTCAGATTTAGCTCGTTTCGGTCTAAAACAGCTTGTTTCGTTGCACTAATCACGAATACATGCTTTTCGCGCAGGTATGAAAGAAAACGTTTTGAGGCCTATCACATGGACACTTGCAAAACCGATGTGTAGAATTCCGTTTTGGTCTAAAACAGCTTGTCTCGTTTTAAGCAAGAATGCATGCTTTTCGCGAAGTTATGAGAGAAAAAGTTTTGACGCGTATCACAAGGACACTTGCTAAACCGATGTGTTTATATTTAGCTCGTTTCGGTCTAAAGCAGCTTATTTCGTTGTTTTAAGCACGAATACACGCTTTTCGCGAAGTTATGAGAGAAAAAGATTTGACGCGTATCACACGGACACTTGTAAAAGTGATGTATTCAGATTTAGCTCGTTTTGGTCTAAAACAGCTTGCTTCGTTGTATTAAGCACGAATACATGCTTTTCGCGCAGTTATAGGAGAAAAAGTTTTGACTCGTATCACAGGGACACTTGTAAAACCGGTGTTCAGACTTAGCTCGTTGCGGTCTAAAACAGCTTGTCTCGTTGTATTAAGCACGAATACATGCTTTTCGCGCAGTTATGAGAGAAAAAGTTTTCGCGCGTATCACAAGGACACTTGTAAAATCGATGTGTTCAGATCTAGCTCGTTTTGGTCTAAAACAGCTTGTTTCGTTGTATTAAGCACGAATACATGCTTTTCGCGCAGTAATGAGAGAAAAGGTTTTGACGCGCATCACACGGACACTTGTAAAACCGATGTGTTCAAATTTAGCTAGTTTCGGTCTAAAACAGCTTGTTTCGTTGTATTAAGCGTGAATACATGCTTTTCGCGCAGGTATGAAAGAAAACGTTTTGACGCCTATCACACGGACACTTGCAAAACCGATGTTTAGATCTAGCTCGTTTCGGTATAAAACAGCTTGTCTCGTTTTAAGCAAGAATACATGCTTTTCGCGAAGTTATGAGAGAAAAAGTTTTGACGCGTGTCACAGGGACACTTGCAAAACCGATGTGTTTAGATTTAGCTCGTTTCGGTCTAAAACAGCTTTTTTTTTTATTCGAGAAGTGTGCCATGACGCATAAGTTGAAAAGGAAAGGGGGGAAGGAATGCACGGGAGTGAAAGTTAAAAGAAGAAGTGAAGAACCGTTGCGCTGAGGTAGTCGCAGAGGTTGTTAATGAAACGGTTGTCCATTGTCCACTTCACGAAGTCACTTTCACGGTTCCACCGCAGGCCCACCTCCCTGAGGAGCCGTTTTCTGATAGCAGCCGTCGCTGGGCACGTCCACTACAAGTGCCGCACATCACATATGTCCGGTGCAGCGCCACAGTGAGGGCACCTGTCAGCTAGTGGCAGATTTTTGGCACGCCACCGATGACGGACAGATGGTGTCAGAGCCGATCCCCGCCCGAATCCGGCGCACGGATACCTCCTCCGGCCGAGTAAGACTACGGGGGAGAGGGTGCGAACACGGAGGAATTAGAGCGCGTGTTCGCTGGCGCAGAACTTTGGAATCGGAAACGTGGGATAGGAACGGATCTGGGGGAAGAGGGGAAGGTGGCGGATCGTCTAATGTATGAAGATGAGTCATAGCATCCGCTTGAATGTTATGTGGATCCTGGGCATGGCCGCGAATCCAGTGTATGCGCACAGGACGTGGATACTTTGCGCAGAGCACATGAATAGATTGTGAAATCTGGAACGTTCGTCGAACAGCCTTCAGCTGTTTAAGGGCGGCGCGGGAGTCGGTGTAAATGTGAACTGTATTGAATGTTGGAACGAGCGGAAGGGAAGCAATGGCATTGTAAATGGCTTGAAGTTCCAATGCCAGGGGAGTGCACGTATCCGCAGTATACGTTGCGCGAGATTTGAGATGCGGATGAGATGGACTATACACAGCAGTAACACCCCTCTCTGCAGAATATTTCGTTGTTTTAAGCACGAATACACGATTTTCGCGAAGTTATGAGAGAAAAAGACGCGTATCACACGGACACTTGTAAAACCGATGTGTTCATCTCTAGCTCGTTTTGGTCTAAAACAGCTTGTTACGTTGTATTAAGCACGAATACATGCTTTTCGCGAACTGATGAGAGAAATTTGACGCGTATCACACGGACACTTGTAAAACCGATATGTTCAGAATTAGCTCGTCTTGGTCTAAAACAGCTTGTTTCGTTGTTTTAAGAGCGAATACATGCTTTTCACGCAGTTATGAGAGAAAATGTTTTGACGCCTATCACACGGACACTTGCAAAACCGATGTGTTTGGATCTAGCTCGTTTCGGTCTAAAACAGCTTGTTTCGTTGTATGAAGCACGAATACATGCTTTTCGCACAGCTATAAGAGAAAACGTTTTGACGCGTATCACACAGACACTTGTAAAACCGATGTGTTCAGATCTAGCTTGTTTTGGTATAAAACAACTTGTTGCTTTGTATTAGGCACGAATACATGCTTTTCGCGCAGGTATGAAAGAAAAAGTTTTGGCGCCTATCACACGGACACTTGCAAAACCGATGTGTTTAGATTTAGCTCGTTTCGGTCTAAAACAGCTTATTTCGTTGTTTTAAGCACGAATACACGCTTTTCGCGAAGTTATGAGAGAAAAATATTTGACGCGTATCACACAGACACTTGTAAAACCTATGTGCTCAGATCTAGCTCGTTTTGGTCGAAAACAGCTTGTTTCGTTGTATTAAGTACGAATACATGCTTTTCGCGAACTTATGAGCGAAAAAGTTTGGACGCGTATCACACGGACACTTGTAAAACCGATGTGTTCAGATTTAGCTAGTTTTGGTCTAAAACAGCTTGTTTCGTTGTTTTAAGAACGAATACATGCTTTTCGCGCAGTTGAGAGAACACGTTTTGACGCCTATCACACGGACACTTGCAAAACCGATGTTTTTGGATCAAGCTCGTTTTGGTCTAAAACAGCTCTTTTCGTTGTATCAAGCACGAATACAAGCTTTTCGCGCAGTTATAAGAGAAAACGTTTGACGCGTATCACACGGGCACTTGTAAAACCGATGTGTTCAGATCTAGCTTGCTTTGGTATAAAACAGCTTTTTTCTTTGTATTAGGCACGAATACATGCTTTTCGCGCAGGTATGAAAGAAAAAGTTTTGACGCCTATCACACAGACACTTGCAAAACCGATGTTTAGATCTAGCTCCTTTCGGTATAAAACAGCTTGTCTCGTTTTAAGCAAGAATACATGCTTTTCGCGAAGTTATGAGAGAAAAAATTTTGACGCGTATCACACGGACACTTGTAAAACAGATGTGTTCAGATCTAGCTCGTTTTGGTATAAAACAGCTTGTTTCTTTGTATTAGGCACGAATACATGCTTTTCGCGCAGGTATGAAAGAAAAAGTTTTGACGCCTATCACACGGACACTTGCAAAACCGATGTTTAGATCTAGCTCGTTTCGGTATAAAACAGCTTGTCTCGTTTTAAGCAAGAATACATGCTTTTCGCGAAGTTATGAGAGAAAAAGTTTTGACGCGTATCACAAGGACACTTGCAAAACCGTTGTGTTTAGATTTAGCTCGTTTCGGTCTAAAACAGCTTATTTCGTTGTTTTAAGCACGAATACACGCTTTTCGCGAAGTTATGAGAGAAAAAGATTTGACGCGTATCACACGGACACTTGTAAAACCGATGTGGTCAGATCTAGCTCGTTTTGATCTAAAACAGCTTGTTTCGTTGTATTAAGCACGAATACATGCTTTTCGCGCAGTTATGAGAGAAAAAGTTTTGAGGCATATCACGCGGACACTTGTAAAACCGATGTGTTCAGATCTAGCTCGTTTCGGTCTAAAACAGCTTGTCTCGTTGTATTAATCACGAATACATGCTTTTTGCGCAGTTATCAAAGACAAAGTTTTCACGCGTATCACACGGACACTTGTAAAACCGATGTCTTCAGTTCTAGCTTGTTTTCGTATAAAACAGCTTGTTTCTTTGTATTAGGCACGAATACATGCTTTTCGCGAACTTATGAGAGAAAAAGATTTGACGCGTATCACACGGACACTTGTAAGACCGATGTGTTCAGATTTAGCTTGTTTCGGTCTAAAACAGCTTGTTGCGCTGTATTAAGCACGAATACATGCTTGTCGCGTAGGTATGAGAGAAAACGTTTTGACGCCTATCACACAAACACTTGCAGAACCGATGTGTTTGGATCTAGCTCGTTTCGGTCTAAAACAGCTTGTTTCGTTGTATGAAGCACGAATACATGCTTTTCGCACAGCTATAAGAGAAAACGTTTTGACGCGTATCACACAGACACTTGTAAAACCGATGTGTTCAGATCTAGCTTGTTTTGGTATAAAACAACTTGTTGCTTTGTATTAGGCACGAATACATGCTTTTCGCGCAGGTATGAAAGAAAAAGTTTTGGCGCCTATCACACGGACACTTGCAAAACCGATGTGTTTAGATTTAGCTCGTTTCGGTCTAAAACAGCTTATTTCGTTGTTTTAAGCACGAATACACGCTTTTCGCGAAGTTATGAGAGAAAAATATTTGACGCGTATCACACAGACACTTGTAAAACCTATGTGCTCAGATCTAGCTCGTTTTGGTCGAAAACAGCTTGTTTCGTTGTATTAAGTACGAATACATGCTTTTCGCGAACTTATGAGCGAAAAAGTTTGGACGCGTATCACACGGACACTTGTAAAACCGATGTGTTCAGATTTAGCTAGTTTCGGTCTAAAACAGCTTGTTTCGTTGTTTTAAGAACGAATACATGCTTTTCGCGCAGTTGAGAGAACACGTTTTGACGCCTATCACACGGACACTTGCAAAACCGATGTTTTTGGATCAAGCTCGTTTTGGTCTAAAACAGCTCTTTTCGTTGTATCAAGCACGAATACAAGCTTTTCGCGCAGTTATAAGAGAAAACGTTTGACGCGTATCACACGGGCACTTGTAAAACCGATGTGTTCAGATCTAGCTTGCTTTGGTATAAAACAGCTTTTTTCTTTGTATTAGGCACGAATACATGCTTTTCGCGCAGGTATGAAAGAAAAAGTTTTGACGCCTATCACACAGACACTTGCAAAACCGATGTTTAGATCTAGCTCCTTTCGGTATAAAACAGCTTGTCTCGTTTTAAGCAAGAATACATGCTTTTCGCGAAGTTATGAGAGAAAAAATTTTGACGCGTATCACACGGACACTTGTAAAACAGATGTGTTCAGATCTAGCTCGTTTTGGTATAAAACAGCTTGTTTCTTTGTATTAATCACGAATACATGCTTTTCGCGCAGGTATGAAAGAAAAAGTTTTGAGGCCTATCACACGGGCACTTGCAAAACCGATGTTTAGAATTCCGTTTCGGTCTAAAACAGCTTGTCTCGTTTTAAGCAAGAATACATGCTTTTCGCGAAGTTATGAGAGAAAAAGTTTTGACGCGTATCACAAGGACACTTGCAAAACCGATGTGTTTAGATTTAGCTCGTTTCGGTCTAAAACAGCTTATTTCGTTGTTTTAAGCACGAATACACGCTTTTCGCGAAGTTATGAGAGAAAAAGATTTGACGCGTATCACACGGACACTTGTAAAACCGATGTGGTCAGATCTAGCTCGTTTTGATCTAAAACAGCTTGTTTCGTTGTATTAAGCACGAATACATGCTTTTCGCGAACTTATGAGAGAAAAAGTTTTGACGCGTATCACACAGACACTTGTAAAACCAATGTGTTCAAAATAAGCTCGTTTCGGTCTAAAACAGCTTGTTACGTTGCTTTAAGAACGATTACATGCTTTTCGCGCAGTTATGAGAGAAAACGTTTTGACCCCTATCACACGGACACTTGTAAAACCGATGTGTTCAGATATAACTCGTCTCGGCCTAAACAGCTTGTTTCGTTGTATTAAGCACGAATACATGTTTTCGCGCAGTTATAAAAGAAAAAGTTTTGACACTTGTAAAACCGATCTGTTCAGATTTAGCTCGTCTCGGTCTAAAACAGCTTGTCTCGTCGTATTAAGCACGAATACATGCTTTTCGCGCAGTTCATAACTTCAGAAAAAGTTTTCACGCGTATCACACGGACACTTGTAAAATGGACGTGTTGAGATCTACCTCATTTTGGTCTAAAACAGCTTGTTTCTTTGTATTAAGCACTAATATATCCTTTTCGCGCAGTTATGAGAGAAAAAGATTTGACGCGTATCACACGGACACTTGTAAAACCGATGCGTTCAGATTTAGCTCGTTTCGGTCTAAAACAGCTTGTTTCGTTGCATTAATCACGAATACATGCTTTTCGCGCAGTTATAGGAGAAAAAGTTTTGACGCGTATCACAGGGACACTTGTAAAACCGGTGTTCAGACTTAGCTCGTTGCGGTCTAAAACAGCTTGTCTCGTTGTATTAAGCACGAATACACGCTTTTCGCGAAGTTATGAGAGAAAAAGTTTTGACGCTTATCACACGGACACTTGTAAAACCGATGTGTTCAGATCTAGATCGTTTTGTCTAAAACAGCTTGCTTCGTTGTATTAAGCACGAATACATGCTTTTTGCGCAGTTATAAGAGAAAAAGTTTTGACGCGTATCACAGGGACACTTGTAAAACTGGTGTTCAGATTTAGCTCGTTTCGGTCCAAAACAGCCTGTCTCGTTGTATTAAGCACGAATACATGCTTTTCGCGCAGTTATTAGGGAAAACGTTTTCACGCGTATCACACGGACACTTGTAAAATCGATGTGTTCAGATCTAGCTCGTTTTGGTCAAAAACAGCTTGTTTCGTTGCATTAATCACGAATACATGCTTTTCGCGCAGTTATAGGAGAAAACGTTTTGACGCGTATCACAGGGACACTTGTAAAACCGGTGTTCAGACTTAGCTCGTTGCGGTCTAAAACAGCTTGTCTCGTTGTATTAAGCACGAATACACGCTTTTCGCGAAGTTATGAGAGAAAAAGTTTTGACGCTTATCACACGGACACTTGTAAAACCGATGTGTTCAGATCTAGATCGTTTTGTCTAAAACAGCTTGCTTCGTTGTATTAAGCACCAATACATGCTTTTTGCGCAGTTATAAGAGAAAAAGTTTTGACGCGTATCACAGGGACACTTGTAAAACTGGTGTTCAGATTTAGCTCGTTTCGGTCTAAAACAGCCTGTCTCGTTGTATTAAGCACGAATACATGCTTTTCGCGCAGTTATTAGGGAAAACGTTTTCACGCGTATCACACGGACACTTGTAAAATCGATGTGTTCAGATCTAGCTTGTTTTGGTCAAAAACAGCTTGTTTCGTTGTATTAGGCACGAATACATGCTTTTCGCGCAGTTATGAGAGAAAAGGTTTTGACGCGTATCACACGGACACTTGTAAAACCGATGTGTTCAGATTTAGCTCGTTTCGGTCTAAAACAGCTCGTCTCGTTGTATTAAACACGAATACATGCTTTTCGCGCAGATTTGAGAGAAAAAGTTTTGATGCGTATCACACGGACACTTGTAAAACCGATCCGTTCAGATTTAGCTCGTTTCGGTCTAAAACAGCTTGTTTCGTTGTATTAAGCACGAATACATGCTTTTCGCAAACTTATGAGAGAAAAGGTTTTGACGCGTATCACACGGACACTTGTAAATCCGATGGGTTCAGATCTAGCTCGCTTTGGTCTAAAACAGCTTGTTTCGTTGTATTAAGCACTAGTACATGCTTTTCGCGCAGTTATGAGAGAAAAAGTTTTGAGGCCTATCACACGGACACTTGTAAAACCGATGTGTTCAGACCTAGCTCGTTTCGGTCTAAAACAGCTTGTCTCGTTGTATTAAGCACGAATACATGCTTTTTGCGCAGTTATCAAAGACAAAGTTTTCACGCGTATCACACGGACACTTGTAAAACCGATGTCTTCAGTTCTAGCTTGTTTTCGTATAAAACAGCTTGTTTCTTTGTATTAGGCACGAATACATGCTTTTCGCGAACTTATGAGAGAAAAAGATTTGACGCGTATCACACGGACACTTGTAAGACCGATGTGTTCAGATTTAGCTTGTTTCGGTCTAAAACAGCTTGTTGCGCTGTATTAAGCACGAATACATGCTTGTCGCGTAGGTATGAGAGAAAACGTTTTGACGCCTATCACACAAACACTTGCAGAACCGATGTGTTTGGATCTAGCTCGTTTTGGTCTAAAACAGCTTGTTTCGTTGTATGAAGCACGAATACATGCTTTTCGCACAGTTATAAGAGAAAACGTTTTGACGCGTATCACACAGACACTTGTAAAACCGATGTGTTCAGATCTAGCTTGTTTTGGTATAAAACAACTTGTTGCTTTGTATTAGGCACGAATACATGCTTTTCGCGCAGGTATGAAAGAAAAAGTTTTGGCGCCTATCACACGGACACTTGCAAAACCGATGTGTTTAGATTTAGCTCGTTTCGGTCTAAAACAGCTTATTTCGTTGTTTTAAGCACGAATACACGCTTTTCGCGAAGTTATGAGAGAAAAATATTTGACGCGTATCACACAGACACTTGTAAAACCTATGTGCTCAGATCTAGCTCGTTTTGGTCGAAAACAGCTTGTTTCGTTGTATTAAGTACGAATACATGCTTTTCGCGAACTTATGAGCGAAAAAGTTTGGACGCGTATCACACGGACACTTGTAAAACCGATGTGTTCAGATTTAGCTAGTTTCGGTCTAAAACAGCTTGTTTCGTTGTTTTAAGAACGAATACATGCTTTTCGCGCAGTTGAGAGAACACGTTTTGACGCCTATCACACGGACACTTGCAAAACCGATGTTTTTGGATCAAGCTCGTTTTGGTCTAAAACAGCTCTTTTCGTTGTATCAAGCACGAATACAAGCTTTTCGCGCAGTTATAAGAGAAAACGTTTGACGCGTATCACACGGGCACTTGTAAAACCGATGTGTTCAGATCTAGCTTGCTTTGGTATAAAACAGCTTTTTTCTTTGTATTAGGCACGAATACATGCTTTTCGCGCAGGTATGAAAGAAAAAGTTTTGACGCCTATCACACAGACACTTGCAAAACCGATGTTTAGATCTAGCTCCTTTCGGTATAAAACAGCTTGTCTCGTTTTAAGCAAGAATACATGCTTTTCGCGAAGTTATGAGAGAAAAAGTTTGACGCGTATCACACGGACACTTGTAAAACAGATGTGTTCAGATCTAGCTCGTTTTGGTATAAAACAGCTTGTTTCTTTGTATTAGGCACGAATACATGCTTTTCGCGCAGGTATGAAAGAAAAAGTTTTGACGCCTATCACACGGACACTTGCAAAACCGATGTTTAGATCTAGCTCGTTTCGGTATAAAACAGCTTGTCTCGTTTTAAGCAAAAATACATGCTTTTCGCGAAGTTATGAGAGAAACAATTTTGACGCGTATCACACGGACACTTGTAAAACAGATGTGTTCATATCTACCTCGTTTTGGTCTAAAACAGCTTGTTTCGTTGTATTAAGCACGAATACATGCTTTTCGCGAACTTATGAGAGAAAAAGTTTTGACGCGTATCACCCGGACACTTGTAAAACCGATGTGTTCAGATTTAGCTCGTTTCGGTCTAAAACAGCTTGTTTCGTTGTTTTAAGAATGATTACATGCTTTTCGCGCAGTTATGAGAGAAAACGTTTTGACGGCTATCACACGGACACTTGTAAAACCGATGTGTTCAGATCAAACCCGTTTCGCTCTAAAACCGCTTGTTTCGTTGTATAAGCACGAATACATGTTTTCGCGCAATTATAAGAGAAAAAGTTTTGACGCGTATCACATGGACACTTGTAAAACCGAGGTGTTCAGATTTAGGTCGTTTCGGTCTAAAACAGCTTGCCTCGTTGTATTAAGCACGAATACATGCTTTTCGCGCAGTTATTAGGGAAAACGTTTTCACGCGTATCACACGGACACTTGTAAAATCGATGTGTTCAGATCTAGCTCGTTTTGGTCAAAAACAGCTTGTTTCGTTGTATTAGGCACGAATACATGCTTTTCGCGCAGTTATGAGAGAAAAGGTTTTGACGCGTATCACACGGACACTTGTAAAACCGATGTGTTCAGATTTAGCTCGTTTCGGTCTAAAACAGCTCGTCTCGTTGTATTAAACACGAATACATGCTTTTCGCGCAGATATGAGAGAAAAAGTTTTGATGCGTATCACACGGACACTTGTAAAACCGATCCGTTCAGATTTAGCTCGTTTCGGTCTAAAACAGCTTGTTTCGTTGTATTAAGCACGAATACATGCTTTTCGCAAACTTATGAGAGAAAAAGTTTTGACGCGTATCACACGGACACTTGTAAATCCGATGGGTTCAGATCTAGCTCGCTTTGGTCTAAAACAGCTTGTTTCGTTGTATTAAGCACTAGTACATGCTTTTCGCGCAGTTATGAGAGAAAACGTTTTGAGGCCTATCACACGGACACTTGTAAAACCGATGTGTTCAGATCTAGCTCGTTTCGGTCTAAAACAGCTTGTCTCGTTGTATTAAGCACGAATACATGCTTTTTGCGCAGTTATCAAAGACAAAGTTTTCACGCGTATCACACGGACACTTGTAAAACCGATGTCTTCAGTTCTAGCTTGTTTTCGTATAAAACAGCTTGTTTCTTTGTATTAGGCACGAATACATGCTTTTCGCGAACTTATGAGAGAAAAAGATTTGACGCGTATCACACGGACACTTGTAAGACCGATGTGTTCAGATTTAGCTTGTTTCGGTCTAAAACAGCTTGTTGCGCTGTATTAAGCACGAATACATGCTTGTCGCGTAGGTATGAGAGAAAACGTTTTGACGCCTATCACACAAACACTTGCAGAACCGATGTGTTTGGATCTAGCTCGTTTTGGTCTAAAACAGCTTGTTTCGTTGTATGAAGCACGAATACATGCTTTTCGCACAGTTATAAGAGAAAACGTTTTGACGCGTATCACACAGACACTTGTAAAACCGATGTGTTCAGATCTAGCTTGTTTTGGTATAAAACAGCTTGTTGCTTTGTATTAGGCACGAATACATGCTTTTCGCGCAGGTATGAAAGAAAAAGTTTTGGCGCCTATCACACGGACACTTGCAAAACCGATGTGTTTAGATTTAGCTCGTTTTGGTCTAAAACAGCTTATTTCGTTGTTTTAAGCACGAATACACGCTTTTCGCGAAGTTATGAGAGAAAAATATTTGACGCGTATCACACAGACACTTGTAAAACCTATGTGCTCAGACCTAGCTCGTTTTGGTCGAAAACAGCTTGTTTCGTTGTATTAAGTACGAATACATGCTTTTCGCGAACTTATGAGCGAAAAAGTTTTGACGCGTATCACACGGACACTTGTAAAACCGATGTGTTCAGATTTAGCTAGTTTCGGTCTAAAACAGCTTGTTTCGTTGTTTTAAGAACGAATACATGCTTTTCGCGCAGTTGAGAGAAAACGTTTTGACGCCTATCACACGGACACTTGCAAAACCGATGTTTTTGGATCAAGCTCGTTTTGGTCTAAAACAGCTCTTTTCGTTGTATCAAGCACGAATACAAGCTTTTCGCGCAGTTATAAGAGAAAACGTTTGACGCGTATCACACGGGCACTTGTAAAACCGATGTGTTCAGATCTAGCTTGCTTTGGTATAAAACAGCTTTTTTCTTTGTATTAGGCACGAATACATGCTTTTCGCGCAGGTATGAAAGAAAAAGTTTTGACGCCTATCACACAGACACTTGCAAAACCGATGTTTAGATCTAGCTCCTTTCGGTATAAAACAGCTTGTCTCGTTTTAAGCAAGAATACATGCTTTTCGCGAAGTTATGAGAGAAAAAATTTTGACGCGTATCACACGGACACTTGTAAAACAGATGTGTTCAGATCTAGCTCGTTTTGGTATAAAACAGCTTGTTTCTTTGTATTAGGCACGAATACATGCTTTTCGCGCAGGTATGAAAGAAAAAGTTTTGACGCCTGTCACACGGACACTTGCAAAACCGATGTTTAGATCTAGCTCGTTTCGGTATAAAACAGCTTGTCTCGTTTTAAGCAAGAATACATGCTTTTCGCGAAGTTATGAGAGAAAAAATTTTGACGCGTATCACACGGACACTTGTAAAACAGATGTGTTCATATCTACCTCGTTTTGGTCTAAAACAGCTTGTTTCGTTGTATTAAGCACGAATACATGCTTTTCGCGAACTTATGAGAGAAAAAGTTTTGACGCGTATCACCCGGACACTTGTAAAACCGATGTGTTCAGATTTAGCTCGTTTCGGTCTAAAACAGCTTGTTTCGTTGTTTTAAGAATGATTACATGCTTTTCGCGCAGTTATGAGAGAAAACGTTTTGACGGCTATCACACGGACACTTGTAAAACCGATGTGTTCAGATCAAACCCGTTTCGGTCTAAAACCGCTTGTTCGTTGTATAAGCACGAATACATGTTTTCGCGCAATTATAAGAGAAAAAGTTTTGACGCGTATCACATGGACACTTGTAAAACCGAGGTGTTCAGATTTAGGTCGTTTCGGTCTAAAACAGCTTGCCTCGTTGTATTAAGCACGAATACATGCTTTTCGCGCAGTTCATAACTTCAGAAAAAGTTTTCATGCGTATCACACGGACAATTATAAAATCGAGGTGTTCAGATCTAGCTCGTTTTGGTCTAAAACAGCTTGTTTCGTTGTAATAAGCACGAATATATGCTTTTCGCGAACTTATGAGAGAAAAAGTATCGACGCGTATCACACGGGCACTTGTAAAAGTGATGTGTTCAGATTTAGCTCATTTCGGTCTAAAACAGCTTGTCTCGTTGTATTAAGCACGAATACATGCTTTTCGCGCAGTTATGAGAGAAAAAGTTTTTTCGCGTATCACACGGACACTTGTAAAACCAATGTGTTCAGATTTAGCTCGTTTCGGTCTAAAACAGCTTGTTTCGTTGCATTAATCACGAATACATGCTTTTCGCGCAGGTATGAAAGAAAAAGTTTTGAGGCCTATCACACGGGCACTTGCAAAACCGATGTTTAGAATTCCGTTTTGGTCTAAAACAGCTTGTCTCGTTTTAAGCAAGAATACATGTTTTTCGCGAAGTTATGAGAGAAAAAGTTTTGACGCGTATCACAAGGACACTTGCAAAACCGATGTGTTTAGATTTAGCTCGTTTCGGTCTAAAACAGCTTATTTCGTTGTATTAAGCACGAATACACGCTTTTCGCGCAGTTATCAGAGACAAAGTTTTGACGCGTATCACACGGACACTTGTAAAACCGATGTGGTCAGATCTAGCTCGTTTTGGTCTAAAACAGCTAGTTTCGTTGTATTAAGCACGAATAGATGCTTTTCCCGAACTTATGAGAGAAAAAGTTTTGACGCGTATCACACAGACACTTCTAAAACCAATGTGTTCAAAATTAGCTCGTTTCGGTCTAAAACAGCTTGTTTCGTTGCTTTAAGAACGATTACATGCTTTTCGCGCAGTTATGAGAGAAAACGTTTTGACGCCTATCACACGGACACTTGTAAAACCGATGTGTTCAGATATAACTCGTCTCGGTCTAAAACAGCTTGTTTCGTTGTATTAAGCACGAATACATGTTTTCGCGCAGTTGTAAGAGAAAAAGTTTTGACACTTGTTAAACCGATCTGTTTAGATTTAGCTCGTCTCGGTCTAAAACAGCTTGTCTCGTCGTATTAAGCACGAATACATGCTTTTCGCGCAGTTCATAACTTCAGAAAAAGTTTTCACGCGTATCACACGGACACTTGTAAAATGGACGTGTTGAGATCTACCTCATTTTGGTCTAAAACAGCTTGTTTCTTTGTATTAAGCACGAATATATCCTTTTCGCGCAGTTATGAGAGAAAAAGTTTTGACGCGTACCACACGGACACTTGTAAAACCGATGCGTTCAGATTTAGCTCGTTTCGGTCTAAAACAGCTTGTTTCGTTGCACTAATCACGAATACATGCTTTTCGCGCAGGTATGAAAGAAAACGTTTTGAGGCCTATCACATGGACACTTGCAAAACCGATGTGTAGAATTCCGTTTTGGTCTAAAACAGCTTGTCTCGTTTTAAGCAAGAATGCATGCTTTTCGCGAAGTTATGAGAGAAAAAGTTTTGACGCGTATCACAAGGACACTTGCTAAACCGATGTGTTTATATTTAGCTCGTTTCGGTCTAAAGCAGCTTATTTCGTTGTTTTAAGCACGAATACACGCTTTTCGCGAAGTTATGAGAGAAAAAGATTTGACGCGTATCACACGGACACTTGTAAAAGTGATGTATTCAGATTTAGCTCGTTTTGGTCTAAAACAGCTTGCTTCGTTGTATTAAGCACGAATACATGCTTTTCGCGCAGTTATAGGAGAAAAAGTTTTGACTCGTATCACAGGGACACTTGTAAAACCGGTGTTCAGACTTAGCTCGTTGCGGTCTAAAACAGCTTGTCTCGTTGTATTAAGCACGAATACATGCTTTTCGCGCAGTTATGAGAGAAAAAGTTTTCGCGCGTATCACAAGGACACTTGTAAAATCGATGTGTTCAGATCTAGCTCGTTTTGGTCTAAAACAGCTTGTTTCGTTGTATTAAGCACGAATACATGCTTTTCGCGCAGTAATGAGAGAAAAGGTTTTGACGCGCATCACACGGACACTTGTAAAACCGATGTGTTCAAATTTAGCTAGTTTCGGTCTAAAACAGCTTGTTTCGTTGTATTAAGCGTGAATACATGCTTTTCGCGCAGGTATGAAAGAAAACGTTTTGACGCCTATCACACGGACACTTGCAAAACCGATGTTTAGATCTAGCTCGTTTCGGTATAAAACAGCTTGTCTCGTTTTAAGCAAGAATACATGCTTTTCGCGAAGTTATGAGAGAAAAAGTTTTGACGCGTGTCACAGGGACACTTGCAAAACCGATGTGTTTAGATTTAGCTCGTTTCGGTCTAAAACAGCTTTTTTTTTATTCGAGAAGTGTGCCATGACGCATAAGTTGAAAAGGAAAGGGGGGAAGGAATGCACGGGAGTGAAAGTTAAAAGAAGAAGTGAAGAACCGTTGCGCTGAGGTAGTCGCAGAGGTTGTTAATGAAACGGTTGTCCATTGTCCACTTCACGAAGTCACTTTCACGGTTCCACCGCAGGCCCACCTCCCTGAGGAGCCGTTTTCTGATAGCAGCCGTCGCTGGGCACGTCCACTACAAGTGCCGCACATCACATATGTCCGGTGCAGCGCCACAGTGAGGGCACCTGTCAGCTAGTGGCAGATTTTTGGCACGCCACCGATGACGGACAGATGGTGTCAGAGCCGATCCCCGCCCGAATCCGGCGCACGGATACCTCCTCCGGCCGAGTAAGACTACGGGGGAGAGGGTGCGAACACGGAGGAATTAGAGCGCGTGTTCGCTGGCGCAGAACTTCGGAATCGGAAACGTGGGACAGGAACGGATCTGGGGGAAGAGGGGAAGGTGGCGGATCGTCTAATGTATGAAGATGAGTCATAGCATCCGCTTGAATGTTATGTGGATCCTGGGCATGGCCGCGAATCCAGTGTATGCGCACAGGACGTGGATACTTTGCGCAGAGCACATGAATAGATTGTGAAATCTGGAACGTTCGTCGAACAGCCTTCAGCTGTTTAAGGGCGGCGCGGGAGTCGGTGTAAATGTGAACTGTATTGAATGTTGGAACGAGCGGAAGGGAAGCAATGGCATTGTAAATGGCTTGAAGTTCCAATGCCAGGGGAGTGCACGTATCCGCAGTATACGTTGCGCGAGATTTGAGATGCGGATGAGATGGACTATACACAGCAGTAACACCCCTCTCTGCAGAATATTTCGTTGTTTTAAGCACGAATACACGATTTTCGCGAATTTATGAGAGAAAAAGACGCATATCACACGGACACTTGTAAAACCGATGTGTTCATCTCTAGCTCGTTTTGGTCTAAAACAGCTTGTTACGTTGTATTAAGCACGAATACATGCTTTTCGCGAACTGATGAGAGAAATTTGACGCGTATCACACGGACACTTGTAAAACCGATATGTTCAGAATTAGCTCGTCTTGGTCTAAAACAGCTTGTTTCGTTGTTTTAAGAGCGAATACATGCTTTTCACGCAGTTATGAGAGAAAATGTTTTGACGCCTATCACACGGACACTTGCAAAACCGATGTGTTTATATTTTGCTCGTTTCGGTCTAAAGCAGCTTATTTCGTTGTTTTAAGCACGAATACACGCTTTTCGCGAAGTTATGAGAGAAAAAGATTTGACGCGTATCACACGGACACTTGTAAAAGTGATGTATTCAGATTTAGCTCGTTTTGGTCTAAAACAGCTTGCTTCGTTGTATTAAGCACGAATACATGCTTTTCGCGCAGTTATAGGAGAAAAAGTTTTGACTCGTATCACAGGGACACTTGTAAAACCGGTGTTCAGACTTAGCTCGTTGCGGTCTAAAACAGCTTGTCTCGTTGTATTAAGCACGAATACATGCTTTTCGCGCAGTTATGAGAGAAAAAGTTTTCGCGCGTATCACAAGGACACTTGTAAAATCGATGTGTTCAGATCTAGCTCGTTTTGGTCTAAAACAGCTTGTTTCGTTGTATTAAGCACGAATACATGCTTTTCGCGCAGTAATGAGAGAAAAGGTTTTGACGCGCATCACACGGACACTTGTAAAACCGATGTGTTCAAATTTAGCTAGTTTCGGTCTAAAACAGCTTGTTTCGTTGTATTAAGCGTGAATACATGCTTTTCGCGCAGGTATGAAAGAAAACGTTTTGACGCCTATCACACGGACACTTGCAAAACCGATGTTTAGATCTAGCTCGTTTCGGTATAAAACAGCTTGTCTCGTTTTAAGCAAGAATACATGCTTTTCGCGAAGTTATGAGAGAAAAAGTTTTGACGCGTGTCACAGGGACACTTGCAAAACCGATGTGTTTAGATTTAGCTCGTTTCGGTCTAAAACAGCTTTTTTTTTATTCGAGAAGTGTGCCATGACGCATAAGTTGAAAAGGAAAGGGGGGAAGGAATGCACGGGAGTGAAAGTTAAAAGAAGAAGTGAAGAACCGTTGCGCTGAGGTAGTCGCAGAGGTTGTTAATGAAACGGTTGTCCATTGTCCACTTCACGAAGTCACTTTCACGGTTCCACCGCAGGCCCACCTCCCTGAGGAGCCGTTTTCTGATAGCAGCCGTCGCTGGGCACGTCCACTACAAGTGCCGCACATCACATATGTCCGGTGCAGCGCCACAGTGAGGGCACCTGTCAGCTAGTGGCAGATTTTTGGCACGCCACCGATGACGGACAGATGGTGTCAGAGCCGATCCCCGCCCGAATCCGGCGCACGGATACCTCCTCCGGCCGAGTAAGACTACGGGGGAGAGGGTGCGAACACGGAGGAATTAGAGCGCGCGTTCGCTGGCGCAGAACTTTGGAATCGGAAACGTGGGACAGGAACGGATCTGGGGGAAGAGGGGAAGGTGGCGGATCGTCTAATGTATGAAGATGAGTCATAGCATCCGCTTGAATGTTATGTGGATCCTGGGCATGGCCGCGAATCCAGTGTATGCGCACAGGACGTGGATACTTTGCGCAGAGCACATGAATAGATTGTGAAATCTGGAACGTTCGTCGAACAGCCTTCAGCTGTTTAAGGGCGGCGCGGGAGTCGGTGTAAATGTGAACTGTATTGAATGTTGGAACGAGCGGAAGGGAAGCAATGGCATTGTAAATGGCTTGAAGTTCCAATGCCAGGGGAGTGCACGTATCCGCAGTATACGTTGCGCGAGATTTGAGATGCGGATGAGATGGACTATACACAGCAGTAACACCCCTCTCTGCAGAATATTTCGTTGTTTTAAGCACGAATACACGATTTTCGCGAAGTTATGAGAGAAAAAGACGCGTATCACACGGACACTTGTAAAACCGATGTGTTCATCTCTAGCTCGTTTTGGTCTAAAACAGCTTGTTACGTTGTATTAAGCACGAATACATGCTTTTCGCGAACTGATGAGAGAAATTTGACGCGTATCACACGGACACTTGTAAAACCGATATGTTCAGAATTAGCTCGTCTTGGTCTAAAACAGCTTGTTTCGTTGTTTTAAGAGCGAATACATGCTTTTCACGCAGTTATGAGAGAAAATGTTTTGACGCCTATCACACGGACACTTGCAAAACCGATGTGTTTGTATCTAGCTCGTTTTGGTCTAAAAGAGCTTTTTTCGTTGTATTAAGCACGAATACATGCTTTTCGCGCAGTTATAAGAGAAAACGTTTTGACGCGTATCACACGGACACTTGTAAAACCGATGTTTTCAGATCTAGCTCGTTTTGGTCTAAAACAGCTTGCGTCATTGTATTAAACACGAATATGTACTTTTCGTGCAGTTATCAGAGCAAAAGTTTTCACGCATATCACACGGACACTTGTAAAACCGATGTGTCCAGATCTAACTCGTTTCGGTCTAAAACAGCTTGTTTCGTTGTATTAAGCACGAATAAATGTTTTCGCGCAGTTATAAGAGAAAAAGTTTTGACGCGTATCACATGAACACTTGTAAAACCGATGTGTTCAGATTTAGCTCGTTTCGGTCTAAAACAGCTTGTTTCGTTGTTTTAAGAACGAATACATGCTTTTCGCGCAGTTATGAGAGAAAACGTTTTGACGCCTATCACACGGACACTTGCAAAACCGATGTTTTTGGATCAGGCTCGTTTTGGTCTAAAACAGCTCTTTTCGTTGTATGAAGCACGAATACAAGCTTTTCGCGCAGTTATAAGAGAAAACGTTTGACGCGTATCACACGGGCACTTGTCAAACCGATGTGTTCAGATCTAGCTTGTTTTGGTATAAAACAGCTTGTTTCTTTGTATTAGGCACGAATACATGCTTTTCGCGCAGGTATGAAAGAAAAAGTTTTGACGCCTATCACACAGACACCTGTAAAACCGCTGTGTTCAGATTTAGCTCGTTTCGGTCTAAAACAGCTTGTCTCGTTGTATTAAGCACGTATACATGCTTTTCGCGCAGTTATGAGAGAAAAAGTTTTCACGCGTATCACACGGACACTTGTAAAATCGATGTGTTCAGATCTAGCTCGTTTTGGTCTAAAACAGCTTGTTTATTTGTATTAAGCACGAATACATGCTTTTCGCGCAGTTATGAGAGAAAAAGTTTTGACGCGTATCACACGGACACTTGTAAAATCGATGTGTTCAGATTTAGCTCGTTTCGGTCTAAAACAGCTTGTTTCGTTGTATTAAGCACGAATACACGCTTTTCGCGCAGGTATGAAAGAAAAAGTTTTGACGCATATCACACGGACACTTGTAAAACCGCTGTGTTGAGATCTAACTCGTTTTGGCCTAAAACAGCTTGTTTCGTTGTATTAAGCACGAATACATGCTTTTCGCAAACTTATGAGAGAAAAAGTTTTGACGCGTATCACACGGACACTTGTAAATCCGATGTGTTCAGAATTAGCTCGTTTCGGTCTAAAACAGCTTGTTTCGTTGTATTAAGCACGAAGACATGCTTTTCGCTAAGTTATGTAATGTGGGGTAATGACCTGTTTTTCAGATACAAGGAATATGTATTGGGCCCAGCGTTGCTCCTTTGTTAAGTGACTTTTTTTAGCTGAATGTGACAGAAGGCCTATTGCCTGCCTTGAAGAGGTAGGGGTGTTAAATGTTTTTCGTTTTGTGGACGATTTTTTATCTTTTTAGACACCACTGCAATCGTCCTCGATGGGGCGGTAGGAAGCGTTTCAGATCATTTTAAGTATAGCTTTTCTTCATTTGTCGTCACGCATGAAGTTCCTGTGAACAATAGCAAACGCTTTCTCGATATCAAGTTGACTTTTTTAGAAGACCGCACCTACTGGATTTATCATCCCAGGGATAGAAAAATGACCTTAACTTTCAGTTCCACGCATTCAAAGCTCATAAAAGAAACATAGCAAGTTTATAGTTTGTCAATTGTATAAAAACGTCATGCGAACATGCAATTGAAGAAAGCCTTTTCCTGCTGTCCAAGTTGAAAGATGTGGGTTATCCGTCGCACATGCTGGTTTCTCTGGCGGAAGGACTTGTCAAAAAGAGAAAAATTGGAAGCTAAGTCTCAGAAATAGCAGAAAAAGACAAAAACCGATAAGAAATTTGCAGTAATTCATTATCAACATAAGCTTTCGCACAGTCTTAAAAAATTGGCAACAGGATAAATGTTGACGTGTTCTCTGCCCCAAATAAGTGGAGTTCATTATGCATGCAAAGCAATTCAGGAAACCAAAGAAAAACTGGTTTTACAATCAGGCATCAAAAGCCGTTTGCGAGATGCACAGAAGGTCTTGTTTACAAAGTGCCGTTATCCTGTGGTAAATAATATATAGGCCTAACGGGAAGAAGCCTAATTGAGCGATTGGATAAGCATGACTATGTTGTGATAGATAATAAAGGGGGCACATGAGCATTCATTGTCTAAAATGCAAAAGCTAAAGAAAAGAGGGTTGTCGTCCTCTCTTTCACAAGTGCAAAGTCCTTTACGTGAACGAATGTCAAATTACGCGAGAAATTGTTGAGGCTTTGGAGATAGCGCGAGCTGGCGATGACTACGTACGTGCTCCGTCAATTCTCTTGTCACAATAAGAGATGTCTTACCTTACATCGTTCAAGTGTGTCGCTCGATGACTGTTTGCTTTCACCACTCTGTGGTAATGCCTTGCACCCCATTTTCGGGAGTATAAAATTTCGCTTCTTGCTTGGGATAAAATCAGTTAGAAGTAAGCGCTCGTGCTATCTGTCTTTTTTTAGGCGAAATTTATTGCCCCAGAGCATCAATGATGGGTGAAGGTGTGATGAATGATGTATTAGAGATTAAATGAATGGAAAAAAGTTAGTTGATTTGATAAGTTCAGTAGAGAACGATGGTACGGTCCCTGAGTCCAGGCAATGTATGAAGCAGGGTTGCTTGGTGAAAGACATGCTACCATCAGGTGCCGGATCTTTGTAGACTTGAGAGCTGGGTAGTCCCACAGTAAGTGATGAATGTCGGCTTCAATGTCCTCGTGTTTACATTTCGGACACCCTGGCCGAGGAAAAATTCTCGGTACTGAGGCCACTTCCGAGTGATGGCTGGTGTGAGGGCAACCCCGACCCGGATCCTCCTAAGCGCACCCTCCTCTGCACGGGTAAGAACGCGGGGGAGGGTTACCGCGCACGGAGGGATGAGAGCACGTGTGCGGCGCCGGAGGAGTTCCTTTCTTGATGAAAGGAGGGTAAAATTGTCCAAATGAAGGAGCCGAGGAGTGATCAGTTTGCACTCGCAAGGTGGGTCGCTAAATCTGCCTGGCCTTGATAGGTCAGCAGATCCCGTGGGACCCACTCGATACGTACTGGCTGCGGGATGCGTGCCGCGAGCCGGTGGATGTCCTCACATCATGGGACAGCGGCCAACACGCCGCAGCAACCGGACAGTTTGAAGGGCGCCAGTGCGGATGACAACACGGGCCGCAGGGAGCATAGTTATGTCGGCCACAGAGCAGAGTGCTTCTTAAACTGCAACGAGCTCAGCACAAAAAGATAAAGGGGGTTCCAGAAGCTGAAACCAAGAGGTTTGATTCAGGGCAGGTCGCACGGGCAGTAGATAGCTGTTGTTGCTTTGCAGTCTTCTATGCTTGCATCTACGTAGACAACAATGGATCCTTCAGGCAGGCAAGCATCTTGATCCTCAAATTTCTGGCGAAGCAACGATGCCGAATGAGCAGATGTTGGCCGGCGATTATCTGTTGGCTTGTTTTCGCTGAGCTGTACAAACTTCCATGGGAGAAGAACTGGCGTTGGCGGCTGAACAATGGAGTGTGACGTTGCATAAGTCCTCAGTGCATGCGTGGAGTGCGAAAGACTGGCCCTTAGGCTGCGCGCTTCACGGCGCTGCTGCACCAGCTTATCAATGGTATTTAGCTTTGCATTCTCTTTTAAAGATATGACTGGTGTGGCGCGTGGAAGGCACGTAATGGTCCTCATAGCCTCTCTGTTCACGGCTTCAAGGCAATCCCATTGGGCTCTTGTAAGATGTTGAAACTGGGCTTGATAAAAAATACGTGGCTGCAGAATCGCCCTCACCAATTGCCGTGCAACGAACGAGCCTGCGTCACCAGTTTAAGGCCAATTCTTCTAATCAAACCCAAAATCTGAACAGCTTGCCTTTTTGCCTGAGAAAGCCATGCAGTCGCTGATCCTGATTGTTGAATCATTAAGCAAAGGAGTTTTACACTCGGACTTTCCTGTACTGGGGTTCCTGATAGACAAAGACGGATTGGACTTGCAGCAAGTTTACGACGTCCACAGGGGTTGGCAACTGGCGTCTATGTTGTTTCATGCACGGATAGCTGAAGTCCGATGGATGATGCGTAATTACAGGTAACATCCAAGGCAGATTGAAGGGCAGCCTCCTGAGTACGGAGATCTTGGTGGGTACTCCACACCGTGATGTCGTCAGCGTACTGAAGAAATTTTATGTCACGGATGTCATGTAAGCGCCAAGCCAGCGGGATGAAAGCAATATTAAATAACGTCGGCACAATACTGATCCCTGGGGCACGCCGCATAGAGGAACAAATGATCTGACCGCTTCGCCGCTGAGGCGTATTGCAAATTTTCTGCCTTCCAAAAATGATTGGACAAAACTACGCACTCTCAGAGGAAGATGAAGCATGTCGATGGAGTTCAGAATGGCTGCATGACTGATGTCATATGCCTTTTCAACGTCCATTGCTAAAACAGTACGCACATTGCGGCGGCGGGTAGATGACAAGACTGCAGATCCTAAGACAGCCAAGCCGTCCTCTGTACCAATATATGGAGGAAAGCTGATTTGTGCTGGGCGATAAAAACCATGCTACTCTAGCCACCATGACAGTGGTGTGGCTAGCATTTTCTCCGCAAGCTTGCACAGCGTAGGAGTTAAGGAAATAGGTCGCAAGTTAACAACGCCAGTCGGAGGCTGTCCTGGTTTCGGGATAGGAATCATGACAGCGGATTTCCAGCTCTCGGGCACTACGCCATCCAACCATACTTTGTTTATTGTGCCAAGTAGTTGAGGGAGTGCAGCGCTACTCAGGTTCTTGTACACCTCATATTGAATGTTGTCCGGGGCGGGCGCTGTTTTCCGTTTCGCATCATCTATTGCAGCCAGCAAATCAGGCTTAGAGAATGGACACGCAATTCCATCTATTTCGACATCAGACGGCATTTGATATACATCCGCTGGGATGCCTGCCATATTTAAACTAGCGGATGAAGAAGACACAGCATCGTATTTCGGAAAAAACTTTCGCGCTGCTTCTTTGGCGAAACCATCTGGCGGCAAGTTGGCCTGAAGCATGCGGTTGCCGCTGCGTCAATCGAACGGCGACCGCGTTTCATTGTACGGAATGTTCGCCAGAGAGAGGCATTTCGAGGATTTTGCAGAAAATTGTTCGCACCACGCATGCCACTGCCGTCGTGAGAAATCGCGTTCAGATTTGCATGCCTTAGCTGTAAGATAGTGTAATTGCATACGTGCCTGCGACGAAGTAGATTCTCTCGTAGCAGCCAGCTCGGCTTGACGGCGTGCCGCCCACAAGTTAAGAAGGCCGAGGTCTGGTGGCCGTCGACCAACATCAGTCCAGGTGGTAGTTGTAGCCCTGTTGAGCGCTGCTTTTATGCGCTCAACAAGGATTGGCTAAGAATCTGAGGAGAGATTGTCCATACAGGAGCGGAAACTGTCCCAGTTGATCACAGAACATTTGTAGCGTAAAGGTCGGAAACGTGAGGTGTGAAGACCGTCGATGATAGGGTAATGATCACTTCCCCGGCAGTCTGGCTCCATGTGCCAGGAGGGAGTACCCGGTCCCGACCACCACGTCAAGTATGGAGCATAGGAAGCACTGCGAGTTTGACGCACTGGCCGTGTTGCTATCCCAGGATGGTTGATCAGCAAAAATTGGGCATCCGTGAAGGCGTCCCGCGCACGCCTGGCACGAGGGCTTGAAGTGGGGTACCCCCATCCTGGTGAGAGGCGTTAAAGTCGCCTCCGACTAAAATCGGGCACCCGGGATACTGCCGACGGACACTTGCTAACCAGCCAAGATTAATACAAGAGGAAGCACCACCGACTGGTCTAACATAAAATGAAACGACCGCAACGAATCCCGTCTCAAGTTTCGCAGCCACTGCCACTACCTCTTGATACGACATGCACCAGTTTTCGAGAGCAAGGCGTACATGCGGAAAACGTGAGTCCACATACACCGCCGCCTTTCCCGGGGCAGCAGCAGTTTGTACACGATTTCCAGTTAAACAGCGCAACGGCACAAGGCCAGAGGACAAGAAAGGACGATACACAGCGCTGTCCTCTGGCCTTGTGCCGTTGCGCTGTTTCACTGGAAATCATGTCAGACCAACGTGCCCATCAGTTATTGTTGTACAGTTTGTACACGACGGTCTAGCATTGAAGGAGACATGTAGGCACTGAAGCCTGGAATCGATGGCAAGGCGTTTGTTTTCTGTAGCAGCATGACCTATACCATGAGCTTGTGAATTTGTAGTCGGGTCTTGAGCTCTCCCACCTTCGTGGAAATGCCTCTGCAGTTCCACTGCAGCACACCAGCACGACTGGAACTTGCCATTTCAAGTTACTAGCCCAAGTGCTGTAGCATCACGGATGTCAGGTTGGACAACTGTTTGACAAGTCGCAGAGTGGTCCAGTGGCATTGCGGTAATCTGGGAAGAAGCGGCAGCAAATGACACTGGTGGGCGGCATGAAGGCGATGTTGCTGCGCCATTGATAGATGTGGCGGATGATTCTGCTACCCGTCTGCGTCGAGCGAGAAGTTCACGGCGTTGCCGGAGCTTGGTGACCTCCGCTAAAAGACTTGCGATTTGTTCGTCGACTGCGGCCATATCGTCCTGCGGTAGTTCAGGCACACTGCACGGCTTTGCTGGCTGATTTCGGATGCGTTCTTTTCGCACAGTATCGTTAGAAGACTGCTGAGCTGAAGGATCATGCGAGGTGGGCTCAGGGAGCTCCGGCCACTCGTCGTCATCCCACTGGAGAGCTGCGAACCGATTGGATGTCGGCAATGAAGTTATACTGTCTTGTATTGGCCAATGTTTAGTCATTCGACGACGAGCCTGTTGTGTTGCCTTTTGTTTCGTCGGACAGCTTGGAGATGTTATCTCGTGGTCGTCGGCATTGCAAAGTTCACATCGATAAGCCACCTTCCCTTCCGATGTACTTTCACCGGCAGCAGTGAAGGGGCAGGATTTCCGCATATGTCCAGTACGGAAGCAGTTATAGCAATATACCGCACTCGGTTTATATGGTCGAGGTCTTAAAATACAGCAATAATAGTACAGACGGGCTGGTAGTGTCAGAGGGCCTTGCAAGGTGACTGTGCAAGAGCGCCCCTTTCCCATGCGTCGGGCCTGGATGACACGGTGCGTGGGACAGTACAGCTCACGCTGGAGGGCAGTTTGATCCTCAGTGATATCGACGTTGTAGACGATGCAGCGCTGCATGTCGGAGCCTTCAAATAAATACACTTGTACTGGCACTGAGAATTCGCCTGTCAGTGAAATGCTGGTGAGCGTTTTCAGCCGTTATACGGCAGTCAGAGTCGGAAGACACACTGCAATGGTGTTGGACTTTGTCCTGGCTGTGAAGCCCAGAAAATTATTGATTCCGAGGCACGCGTCCAAGTTAGCTTGTAAAATCTTGTTGGGTATATCCGTGAGGATTTTGTTAGCCAGTGATTAATTGGTCACTTTGTAAGAAGACGATCCGGGTGCAGGCTCCACCGAGTTCTCGATCTTAAGACAAGTGCGCTTACCTTGGGAGCCATCACTTGCCGCAGGTGGAATCGGTTGGCTGTCGTTTGAGGGACGCTTTTGAGTTGCGCGAGGGCACTTTTGCACGGGTAGAGGTGCCGATAAGTCTATTGGAACGACCTGTTCATCATGCCGTGCGGTTTGAGGCCTATCCGGTGGTGCAGAGTTGATGGCCATGTGCCCTGGTGGCAGATCACTCACGAGCAATCGGGCATTTTGGTAAGACAGGAAGGGTGCATCTGCCGATGAACCGGGAGCACAAAGCTGGACCTGGCGCCGCGGATCAGGAGTCGACTGCGTGGCAGGTGATGCCACCCTGGAAGAGCTGCCTCCGCCAGCGTGGCAGCGGAGGCACTGAGCCTAGCGTCAGTGCCCATCTCAGCTGCCCTCATGCATGGTTTCCAGGAGGCCTCAGATGGTGGGAGGACGTCCGGAGCTTCTTCAGAAGGCGAGGATGCAGCTCTCTTCAAATAGGGCACGTATTTACTGGATGGTGAGGTTCTTCTGAAGAGCGCTGTGCAGCCACTTTTGCAGGGACACACTTCTTCAGCCCCTGTCTGCCTTATTCTGTGTCCTTGTTTTTTGCGCTTTTACTTACAGCATGGAAAACCAACTCGCCCAAACGCGGCCATTAATCAGTTATGATTGCCGTAGAAAACCAGCGGGGAACGTGCTTGACGATGGCAAAAACCTTAATAGCAAAAGAATGCACTTTGCCGGCGGGAGATCGGCGGCTATATTGACTGTTATAATGAAATATGGCACTATATAAAAAGTTGCGTTGGTAAACTCTTTCCCGTTGAAAAACATCTTGTCCAAAACTGCTGGGTATGGACCGTGCTGCTCACGAAACATTTATACGTAGGAAACCAATGAGCACAGTTATGCTTTGCGGAACGCTCTGTATATTTACGCTCATTATCGTGTTCACGTGTTTTGCAGATAGGGCTAAGTTAAAGCAGAGCATTAGTGCCGGTCGTGGCTAATTATTATAATTTAGCAGCACTCAGTAGAGCTCAATTTTTTATTTCATTGATTGTCCACGCGCGATACATTAGCCCGCAAGAGCAATGTGAGGTACTGCACTGTCCGTACCTACATGTAGCACGCAAAGGACACAATTTCAGCTTTTAAACATGTATAGCCCGTGATCTGCCTACCGTAAATTACGGTACGTTAAAGCCAGTTAATTAGCCATGCATGTTAAAAACTTGTAGCGCAAAGAAATGCAACAGAGGATTGAAAAGAAGCGCATGGAAGTGTTCGCTTCATCCCCTGCCTTCTTTTGTGTTGTATGGTTTCATGCAATTAGTGGGTCACATGGCTAGCTTTAAAAAGACGTCTCATCCTCTAGGACACACCTCTGCGTTGCGAGCGACCGAGTCACTTCGACAGACGCAACAGGGCCGGGAGCTGCATCCTCCTTCATATATGCGCACGCTTCCGTGGCACCTACACCGCTCCTTCCTCCATGATGACGATGCAGTCACACCACCTATAGGCGCTGAACTAAGAAGTGCAATTAGCGGCAGTCGCCTTAGTGCCCCAAAATCAGGTCGTAGACTAATAGAGCAGTAGTTGGTCGTAGATGGAATTGCGATAGGCTTAGCGGCTCACTATACATCCTAACAGATTCGTAAACCGTGTATCGTAACATCAAAAGCAGGATAACGCCGCTCGCGGATAGTATCCCAGAACACAAATATTTAGACGACAATAATGAATACATAAAAAATGGCCCAACTATCAAATCTACTACAAATATTTGGTGTCGGCACCAGATCCCGATGGCGTCACAGGGAGCGAGAGAGCACACGCCTCAGCCCGAGCATTTCCCCCCGGTCACTTTACAGGGATGCTGTGCAACCCCCTACGCCGCTGCTAACCTTCACAGACATATTTCAGCACATCGAGCTTTCCCGCAGGATATAACGGCCCGACGGTCAAAACGTTTGATAAAGTCGAAGACATATCACTTCGAAAAATTCAGACAAACACCTTTAATCCATATAGGCTGCACGCCATTTACCAGGAGTCGCTCGACTCGAAATGCTAGTTCTGCGAGGAGAAGGCTGAATTATATCACACCATATATGCCTGTCAAGATAACAGGTGCATAGACGACATAGAAAAGGCAACGCAGGGGGATGCGAGGCAGCTCTGTCCAGTCCCAACGGTACGTACCAGAAGTACCTCGTCACTAGAACCCAGGCAGCATCCTTCGCCAAAGGAGTTTCAGAATAAGGACCCCACCCGACGAGATCTCCCAAGAGAGCCAATAAACCATTTTTACCACCTCCACCACCACCACCTCTTCAATATAAAAAATCGAAACAAGTCACGATCAAGATATGCAGAAAATCGAAGGAAACGCTATTTTCGCGAATTTTTACCAACCTAGTAAACGCGGGAAAAATAAGAAAGCAGTAATCTCAATCCCATATTGTCGCCAGCTCTTCCTAGTTGGCTGCTGCCCTTGTTCGACTCTACAGCCTCACCTATTTAAGAAGGCCGCTTCATTTTCTGAGAGCGAACCACCAATTCACGTGCTCCGACATCGCAGTGGTCAGTAAAACCTGCCGTATTATTTATATTCCTTTAGTTACGGCTTGACTTTAGTTTTGTATAGACGTAATAGCGTGGGCAATCTCTGAAACAAAAAAAATCTTTCTAATATGAAACTTGCAGTTGACAAGTTCTTAGACAAGATACAAACCTCAAATATGTTGTGCAAGCGAATTTAGAAATAGCGGACACAACTTAGCAAAGCCCGCGTGCAGTGCAGTACAGTGCACGGTGCTGCGGTCACGGCTTGCTCCGTATCGCCCAAGGTCGATTCATCGCAGATGCATCGCCACCAAGATCGCCTCCGACATGGGGAGAACGAAGATGGCCGCTCGCGCCGGCGGGCGCCGCAGGTTGTTCGAAAGTTTTCAACTGTGCTTTGTGCTGCACCAGTGTGAAATGCGGTGTTTAGAGTGAAAATATAATCAAACCTCTGAAGTCGCGTGTATACTTGGGTTAGGCGCAGTATGTGACGTGAAGGGCTAAATTTTGGTCGCTTCTATGGTAGTCACTTCTCGCGTATTGCTTCCGATGCTGGCAGAAACTACTCTGATCGGAATGCACATTAGCAGCCGATTTGCTCAAAAGATAAAGCGTGCGTGTGATTCGACGAGAGTGGCGCACCGTTAGGAAGCATCTTTGCAAATGGTGCCACCAGGAAGAGTCTCGGTCGAGCCCTCGTGGGAGCACACCACGGCGGCCGGAGTTTCGTGCGGATGCATGCCACTTTGGCCTCGTTGCCTGCTCGCGTCAGCCATTACGTCCGCTCTCGTGGGACCCCATAGTCTCGTGCAGTCAGAGTTCGGCTGAGCAGTTTTCGCGGGCGACCGTCCTTGGACATACCTTCGATGTGGCCCTGCTCGCAGAGGATCCTTCACTGGCCAGTCTAGCTGCCACTGCGCTTCTACCCAAACACCCGGCGGCCATGACGAACGCGTCGCGCCCGGCTTCCTTCCCACGCGTCTGCTTATAGCAGGCGCTCGCCTCTGTGCGCCCGCTACGCTGCAGCCGTGCTGGTTAGTCCAGGAAAGCACCGTTGGGCGTGTGCGCCCTCCTCCGTTTCGCACGCTCCTTCATCATCATCATCATCATCATCATCATCATCATCATCAGCCTTACTACACCCACTGCAGGGCAAAGGCCTCTCCCATGTCACTCCAATTAACCCTATCCTTTGCCAGCTGCATCCACCCTTTGCCTGCAAACTTCTTAATCTCATCCGCCCACCTAACTTTCTGCCGCCCCCTGCTACGCTTACTTTCTCTTGGAATTCACTCCGTTACCCTTAAGGACCAGCGGTTATCTTGCCTTCGCATTACATGCCCTGCCCAAGCCCATTTCTTTCTCTTGATTTCGATTAGGATGTCATTAACCCGTGTCTATTCCCTCACCCACTCTGCCCGCTTCCGATCTCTTAATGTTACACCTATCATTTTTCTTTCCATGGCTCGCTGCGTTGTCCTTAACTTAAGCTGAACTCTTTTCGTTAGCCTCCACGTTTCTGCCCCGTAGGTGAGTACCGGTAAGATTATGCTGTTGTACACTTTCCTCTTGAGGGAAATTGGTAAACTGCCACTCATGATCTGCGAGAATTTGCCACAGCTGATCCGGATCATGAGATGGAGATAACTAGAAGGAAAAGAATGGAGTGAATAATAATAATAATAATAATAATAATTGGTTTTCGGGGAAAGGAAATGGCGCAGTATCTGTCTCATATATCGTTGGACACCTGAACCGCGCCGTAAGGGAAGGGATAAAGGAGGGAGTGAAAGAAGAAAGGAAGAAGAGGTGCCGTAGTGGAGGGCTCCGGAATAATTTCGACCACCTGGGGATCTTTAACGTGCACTGACATCGCACAGCACACGGGCGCCTTAGCGTTTTTCCTCCATAAAAACGCAGCCGCCGCGGTCGGGTTCGATCCGGAGTTCCCGGGTTCGAACCCGACCGCGGCGGCTGCGTTTTTATGGAGGAAAAACGCTAAGGCGCCTGTGTGCTGTGCGATGTCAGTGCACGTTAAAGATCCCCAGGTGGTCGAAATTATTCCGGAGCCCTCCACTACGGCACCTCTTCTTCCTTTCTTCTTTCACTCCCTCCTTTATCCCTTCCCTTACGGCGCGGTTCAGGTGTCCAACGATATATGAGACAGATACTGCGCCATTTCCTTTCCCCGAAAAGCAATTATTATTAATATTATTATTATTCACCCCATTCTTTTCCTTCTAGTTATCTCCATCTCATGATCCGGATCAGCTGTCACTACCTGCCCTAAGTAGACGTATTCCGTCACTATTTCTAGGCTCTCGCTGCCAATAGTAAACTGTTGTTCCCTTGCTAGGCTGTTGAACATTACCTTGGTTTTCTGCATGTTAATTTTTAGACCCATCGATCTGCTCTGCCTGTCTAACTCATTGATCATGATTTGCAGTTCACCTCCTGAGTGACTCAGCAAGGCAATGTCATCAGCAAATCGCAGATTATTTAGGTATTCTCCATTTATTCTTATTCCCAACTGTTCCCAATTCAGGCCTCGAAATACCTCCTGTAAACATGCGGTGAACAGCATTGGCGAGATCGTGTTTCCTTGCCTGACGCCCTTCCTTATTGGAATTTTATTGCTGACTTTATGGAGGACTATAGTAGCTGTGCAGTTGCTATATATATCTTCCAGTATTTGGACATAAGGCTCTTCTACCCTCTGATTACGCAATGCCTGTATGACTGCTGAGGTTTCCACTGAGTCGAATGCTTTCTCGTAATCAATGAAAGCTATATATAGAGGTTGGTTATATTCTGCGCATTTCTCTATCACCTGATTGGTAGTGTGAATATGATCTATTGTGGAATATCCTTTACGAAAGCCTGCCTGATCATTTGGTTGATTAAAGTCTAACGTTGCCATGACTCTATTAGCGATTACCTTAGTAAATACTTTGTAGGCAACGGATAGTAAGCTGATCGGCCTGTAATTTTTCAAGTCCTTGGCGTCTCCCTTCTTATGAATTAAGATAATGTTTGCATTCTTCCAAGCTTCTGGTACAGTCGAGGTCATAAGGCATTGCGTATACAGGGTGGCTAGTTTTTCAAGCACGATGTCCCCTCCATCCTTCAACAGATCTTCTGTTACCCGACCTTCCCCAGCAGCTTTCCCCCTTTTCATTGCTTCTAGGGCTTTCTTTACTTCATCTTTCATTACTAACGGCATGACGCATTGCTTGTTACTGGCGGGATGACGCACGCTCCTTAGGGCTCTCGTTTTATGGATTACCAGACCATCAAACAGCTCCTCCGACAGGCGGTTCTGAGTGTTCCGACCGTAACGTGCGGCGGCGGCCGGCGCTTGTGGCGGTTTCCGGAAGCGCATGCAGACGGGCCCACCGCTAGGCACCTCGATTGCCCCAATCTATTTTCGCTACCATTTTGTCCCAATTAACAATAGTTCTGCCATTTGTTCGGCAGCTCGTCGTCCCCGCATCACTCTGGCCGTATCCTGCAGTGTCCCCGTCGAGTACGGACCTACCTCACTGTATTATGCCACCTGACGCCTCAGGTGACATCTCCAACTGGAGTTATGCTTCCTCTATCCCCCTGAATATCGGAAATGTGTTACTGCAATGCATACTGTATTCACAGCCTAATGCAACATGTGCACTGGAATACAGTTTTTGCATATCGTAGCAGCTCTTCCTGAAAGGACCCCAGGCTGCAGGAGGTCCGAGAAATTCTTCACTGGGAGCAGATTCCCCCCAAAAATATACCTTCCTGAGCAAGTAAAATTGTCTTCTGTAATTCTCTCAGTAAGCGATAAATTGTTGTAAAATAATTTCCAGAGGCTACCTTTAAAAACTCCTGTTGTCATGAAAAAATATTCTTTCAGCACCCCGCCAATTCTTCAATTAAGTTATATATATTGCCTTTGCACCCGAAAAACTTTCCTGCGTGGGAATAAACTATTTATTCCGTGTGACGGAATAAAGTCAGTTCGCATCCCGTAATAGTCTCATAAGGCCTAAATGGCTGCAAATTTAATTCCAGAGACTACCTTTGAAAACTCCCTATATGCAGGAAAAAATTCCCCCCAGGCACCCCGTACCACTTCGTTGAACGAATCCGCCGCGGTGGCTCAGTCGTAATGACACTCGGCTGATGACCTGAAAGACGCGGGTTCGACCTCGACCGAGGTGGTCGCATTTCAATGTAGGCGAAATGCTTAAGGCCCGTGTACTTAGCGATGTCGGTGCACGTTAAAGAAGCCCAGGTGGTCGACCTTATCTGGAGCGCTCCATTACGGCACCCGTCACAGTCTGAGTCCCTTTCATACTTTAAAACCCATAAACTTTCTTGAAGGAAGCGAAAAAAACATTCCCATTGCGCGCGGGAAAAACATTCCTGGGCGATAATAAATTATTTATTGTTTATTGGCTGAAAAAACGACAACTTATTTGATACCCATTTGGGCATCTTTTCGTTAAATTCGTGTTTAGTGTGTGGGTTTTGGAAATTCCGACCGTGCTGCTCCTTTGGTACTGCATTAAGGGTGTGACGCGATGGTGTGTTGCATTAATTCCCGTATATAGAGAAGGTCCTTCTCTAGTATACATTCATACATCCCTGAGAGTCCTCGCACCACTGCAGGCGTAGTGCTGCAGTGGTTAAGCGCAGCGTCACTGTCCTGCGATGGCAGGTGCTCCCAGCGTAGGGCATTGTGGGGCCCAGGTTGTTCTTCCCGAGCGACTAATCATTGACTGCCATCTGCCATGGTGGGCAGTTTGCTCACGATCTGGTGGGAAGGTTCTGATAACGCCTCAAGGTCACGTGACCTAGGCGGTCCACCTGCCTCCTAGCTTGCTCTCTGGGAACCACCTGCCAGAGACATGCCCGGGACTTTTCGGCCACAACGCCGGCACCACATTTTCTGGAGATCAGAGCATTTAGTGCTATCTTGTTAAAAACACTTGAAATATTTTCGTCGCTTCTATTTTTAGGGCTTAAGGAAAAATAAGCCGATTTCTGGATTCACTCGTCACCTTCAGTACACGCGCGGCCAGCCGTGCCAGAGCCGGCTCGCGCGGCGCTATGGGCAGCGCCTCATAAAACATAAAAGGAGTGTGAGTAAAGGAGTCCCTCTCGCTCAAGCATTCTCATAGCCAGCTTTGGGACGAGTTCGTTGAGTCCGGTGTCGTCCCTCAGGTAGGCCAGAAGCAGCAACAAAACGAGGGCGGACGCGACAGCCGCCACTGCGCTCAGGAAGGCCCAGTCAGACAGGAAGGCACGGCTAACGTCGCCGGCCCGTGATGAATCGCTGTTCAGGCCGGGCCCGCTTAGGCCTGGTAGTGCGGCGAGGCCTGCGTCAACGAGAGCAGCAGACTTCTAAGCCACAAGTGCGCAGCTATGTTGTCAGGTTTATATGACAGCGGCAGCTGTTATGGGAAGTGCTCCTGTTCCGCGAGCTTGGCGTGGAGGTCTGAACAGCCAGGCAGTGTAGGATATGTCTGGGGTGGAGGAAATAGCAAGTGCGACAAAGCTGGGGTGCAGCGCCGCAGCGTAGGGCGCCGAGAGCGAGTGGCATGCACTACACTAGAGCGCAGAGGACAAGTTATGTATCAGCTGTAGCACGACGCAGCAGTAAAGAGCAGGGAAGATGTAGAGTGGTAGCGTAGTTTGCATAAAACTCATACAGTATTGTGCATTTTTATCGTGAAGACTTTCAAAAATTTCCCCGCCTCACCCACTCGCTCATTTGCGGTGAAACTGCACAGAGAGCTTGCGTATTATAGTAACTTTTTATCGTAGCTAGTTTTACTATCGTAGTATCGTAGTATTTACTTAGGTGAGCCTTGCATGATGCAAAGACATAAATGCCTGCATCGAGATCGGTGAATCGAAACCCACAAATGCAGCTTTTTCGTTGAAGGGAGGCAGTGACGCCATCTGTTTTCGGCTGTCACCCCACGATGCTTTCGGAGAGTCACGAAAGCAGACGATATGAGCTGAATTTCATAGTCACTCGACAAAAAAGAGATCAAACAATTCTTTGAAAGATGAAGCCTCGTTAACTCAGTTGTTCTGATATATTTTTTTGCGTGGGTTTCGCCGCAAACGAGCCAGCGGTTGAGGCGGGAAAATTTTTGTCTTCACGATAAAAAAATATCCAGGCTTAGCTTAGTTAAGCCAAGAATGCGTTGCATATCTCGATGGAGTTCCGTGCTGCTCCGTTGACTCGATAGGCTATTGACTCGATCGCCATAGAAACTGCCCGTGTAGCAGCGCTCGATCGCCTTTGAGTCGATAGACTATCGGTTCGAGGGCCCTCGAAATGCCCGTGTGGCAGGGCTATAAGACTGTCCCGGCGAAGGAGCGCGGCTCTTTTATACATATGCCGTGACGTCAATCACAGCGCAGCACCCCTAGCTGTAGGAGCGGGAGCCAGGTGGTGGCTGCGGCTGCGCGCAACCGCGCCAGTTGAAGCCCAGCTTTTCCTCCGTGACGTCACGCGCCGGCGTAGCGCCCCTAGCGGGAGGAGCGGGAGTCTTTTTTTTTTATTCAAGAAGTGTGCCATGAGGCATAGGTTGAAAAAGGAAAGGGGGGAGGAATGCACGGGATTGAAAGTTAAAAGAAGGAGTGAAGAACCGTTGCGCTGAGGTAGTCGCAGAGGTTGTTAATGAAACGGTTGTTCATTGTCCACTTCACGAAGTCATTTTCGCGGTTCCACCGCAGGCCCACCTCCCTGAGGAGCTGTTTTCTGATAGCAGCCGTCGCTGGGCACGTCCACAACAAGTGCCGCACATCACATATGTCCGGTGCAGCGCTACAGTGAGGGCACCTGTCAGGTAGTGGCAGATCTTTGGCACGCCACCGATGACGGACAGAGGGGTGTCAGAGCCGCCCCTTCCCGAATCCGGCGCACGGATACCTCCTCCTGCCGAGTAAGACTACGGGGGAGAGGGTGCGAACACGGAGGAACTGGAGCGCGTGTTCGCTGGCGCAGAACTTCGGAATCGCAAAACGTGGGACAGGAACGGATCTGGGGGAAGAGGGGAAGGTGGCGGATCCTCTAATGTATAAAGATGAGTCATAGCATCCGCTTGAATATTATGTGGATCCTGGGCATGGCCGCGAATCCAGTGTATGCGCACAGGACGTGGATACTTTGCGCAGAGCACATGAATAGATTGTGAAATCTGGAACGTTCGTCGAACAGCCTTCAGCTGTTTAAGGGCGGCGCGGGAGTCGGTGTAAATGTGAACTGTATTGAATGTTGGAACGAGCGGAAGGGAAGCATTGGTATTGTAAATGGCTTAAGTTCCAATGCCAGGGGAGTGCACGTATCCGCAGTATACGTCGCGCGAGAGTTGAGATGCGGATGAGATGGACTATACACAGCAGTAACTCCCCTCTCTGCAGAATGAGATGCATCCGTGTATAATATGCACCCTTCAGGCAGATACGCTGCTGATACCGACGGGGAAACAGTGGGGCGATTGTCAGTGAGCTGGCAATAGGACCACGGTGGAAGTGTCTTTATACGATGAAGGTTGAGAGACTGTTTTCGAGCTCTATTTGCCACTCGTTGGTCGATGATTTCACTGAGTGTATTAAGTTGGGCGAACTCCTGTAGCACAGGTATGGGTGTTAAACGAGGCAGATATGTTATGACGCGCATAGCCTCACGATTGATAGCTTCAAGGGAGTCCCACTGTCTGCGGGTGAGACGTTGAAATTGAGCCTGATATACTATCCGTGGCTGAAGGATAGAGCGCACAAGCTGGCGGGCCGATGAGCACGTGCGCCACCAGAACGCATAGCTATGCGACGAATCAGACCTAGAGTAGCGTGAGCCGATTTACGGGTGGCTGTCAGCCACGGGGTGCCAGTCCCAGATGTATGGAGGAGAAGACCAAGAATACGAACAGTTTCTACCTGAGGAATCAGAGAATTATGTACCGTAAAATGTAAAGGGGGAGCTTTCCGTAAGACTGCTTTATTTCCAATTCGAATGAAATATGATTTAGCAGGAGAGAGTGTTAGACCCAGAGGTGGGAGGCGAGATGTCAATACATCCAGCGCGTGTTGAAGGACCGACTGATGAATAGACGCATCTGGATGACAGCACCACAAGGTGATATCATCAGCATATGCAAGCAAGCGGATAGAAGGAATGGTCTCTAGGGCTCGAACAAGAGGAATTAAAGCCAAATTAAATAATGTGGGGGCCAGAACGGAGCCCTGCGGCACTCCTGTATTGGAAGTGAAATTACCAAAGAGCTTTCCGTAGACGCTGAAGGTTCGATTTGCTAAAAAGGCATGAATGGAGAGGAGGAACCGGTGAGGGAGACCAAGAGATTGAAGGGAGGCAAGAATGGCAGAGTGAAGGATGTTATCATATGCCTTTGTTATGTCTGTAGCGATTACGGTTCGTACAAGGTGACTCTGTGGAGAGTGGTCAAGCACGTCAGCAGCCAAAGTAGCAAGGTCGTCCTCCGTTCCAATTTGTGGGCGGAAACCAATTTGGGAATCTGGGTAACAATCATGGGATTCCAGCCACCATGATAAGCGTGCGGCTAGAATGTTTTCATAAAGCTTGCAGATGGTAGGGGTAAGGGAAATTGGACGAAGGGCCGAGAGAGATACTGGAGGCTGACCTGATTTGGGTATTGGAACCACAATAGAATGCTTTCAGTCTCCCGGCATGACACCAGAAAGCCACACTTCGTTAAAAGTATCAAGTAGGGTTTCCAAAGCCCTCCCTTCTAAGTTACGGAATAAGGAGTTAGGTATGCCGTCGTGCCCGGGAGTAGTAGTAGTTTTTAAACGGTCAATGGAGGCCAGCAGCTCTGCCATGGTGAGGTCAGAAGTAATCCCGTCGGGGGGCTCTGTTACCGATAAGTCAGGTGGAGACGTAGCGGTGCTGTCATGGTTTGGAAAAAATTGACGGGCCGCTTGTTGTGCAAATGTGTCCTCATCCACATTTAGCGCGAGGCGAATGCTCTCTGTGTAATCTGCAACCTGATAAGGGCGCTCCATGGCGTGAAACACTCTCCAAACATGTCGATTGCCCTGCGTAGAGGACAGGCGGGCACACCATGCAGCCCAGCGTTGCCTGCCTAGCCGCTTTGCATAGCGCCGCGCCCGTGCGGTAGCGCGGTGAAGTGTAGGAAGAGCCGAAGGGTCATCGGGGTGACGAGTAGCGTAAAGATCCGCCTGGCGACGAAGAGCCCACAGATTCAAGAGAGGTATGTCCGGGCTTGGGTCGTCTTCATTTACAGTAGTGGTAATAGTGTGAGTAGCGAGAACAGCAGATAGAGTAGACAATGCTGAAGAGGGGTTGAATGTAGATAAATGATTGTCTGCGCGTACAGAGTCCCATGATGTTATTCGTACCGTGCGGCGTATCATCCGAACACGCGTAGGCGTGAGGGAGATAAAAATAGGGCTGTGATCGCTACCCCAAGTATCAGAATCAACAGCCCAACGAGGGTTACCGGGGCCTAACCACCAAGTCAAATCAGGTGAATACGGGCCACCTCGTGGGCGGGTAGAAGTATTCGGGTGGTTTAAAAGTTGAAAGGAATGATCCGAAAAGCTCCCTTGGATGTGTGAACCCCTTGACGAATCCGATGGGTAACCCCACGCAGTGTGTGCGCCGTTGAAGTCACCACCAACTAGAATAGGGATACCCGAGTTGGTAGAACGTAGAAAACGAACCCATCACAGATTGGGAGATGCGGAGCCAGGACGACTATAAAAAGAAACTAGAATAAAGGGTGTGCGTGCAGGTTTTACGAGAAGGGCGACAACCTCTTGACGTGTGTTGCACCACCGTGAAAGGTCAAGTGGTGTGTGCGGAACAGAACTGTGAATATAAATTTCAGATTTACCTGGGCTGAGCGAGGAGGCGGTGCAACGGCGATCAGGGATAGATGGTGAATGGTATGCGCAGAAACCTGAAAGGCGTGGGAGTGCATTATGCTCTTGCAGTAGGAACGCCCATGCCCTCAGCTTTCCGTCGCGAAGGCGGATGTTCACTTCAGAGGCCTTATTAGCGAATCCTCGACCGTTCCACTGCACCACCACCGATGATGATGCGCTATCCATGACGAGGCCGAAGAGCTTCCACGATGAGGGATGTCACCTGCTTCATCAGCGCTAATATCTTATCCACTGTCGGGGTAGTCACGGCTAACAGGTGGTCGGCACCTGATTGTGGGCCAGTGCTTACCCTAGGTGATTCCTCTGATGATTGCTCCCGAGTAATGAGAATTCTTCGAGAGGATTGAGAACGACGCTGTTCCCGGCGCTGCGTGAATTCGTCTAGTCGGCGGCGAGCCTCCGCGATTGCATTGTCTAAAGCTGTGTCTTCATCTGTGCTATCCACATGTGATGGATTTACTGGACGTTTTGGCGTACCATTTGATCCGGGAAGGTGAGCCGCTTGTGCATATGTACGCTGGCGCGGAGACGTATGGTGAGCAGCAGGCTCAGATAAAGGAAGTTCAAGGAAGTCGTTGTCGTCACATGCGAGAGCTGCAAAGCGACACGGACACTTGTAAAACCGATTTGTTCAGATCTAGCTCGTTTTAGTCTAAAACAGCTCGTTTCGTTGTATTAAGCACGAATACAAGATTTTCGCGCTGTTATAAGAGAAAAAGTTTTGACGAGTATCACAAGGACACTTGTAAAAGCGATGTGTTCAGATTTAGCTCCTTTTAGTCTAAAACAGCTCGTTTCGTTGTATTAAGCACGAATACATGCTTTTCGCGCAGTTATAAGAGAAAACATTTTGACGCGTATCACATGGCGGCGAGCCTCCGCGATTGCATTGTCTAAAGCTGTGTCTTCATCTTTGGTATCCACATGTGATGGATGCACTGGACGTTTTGGCGTACCATTTGATCCGGGAAGGTGAGCCGTTTGTGCATATGTACGCTGGCGAGGAGACGTATGGTGAGCAGCAGGCTCAGATAAAGGAAGTTCAGGGAAGTTGTTGTCGTCGCATGCGAGAGCTGCAAAGCGATTACTTGTAGGTGGTGGCTGCGGCCGCGCGCGACCGCGCGAGTTGGGGCCCAGCTTTTCCTCCGGCTGTCGTGACGTCACGTCACGTGGTTGCGCTAAAGGTCAATGGTGGCTGCCCGGCCGCACCCAAGGGCTGAACTGAGTGATTGCAATATGCAACGCATAAAATGCACAATACTCTACATTCAAAAAATGGTGGCTTGTGTTACTGAGGCAGTGCCATTTCCGGTGTGGACAACTAAACAACGACGTTATAATTAAACAAAAGACGGGATTTGATGTACACACATGTTGTCTGGTGAGAAAAAAAATGCATGAACATATATTCAGCATTACGACGAGACAAGGACGAAGAAAAAAATTGGAACGTTAAGCATAGAGCACGGCCGGCCACACGAACTCCAGCTGGTCAGTTCGATCACATTTCGCTTTAAAACGCAGAAGCCGTGGCTGAAACGGACAGAGAGTTGCGTGCAGATGGGCTACAGGATGCGACTAGAAAGCGCCGTTTACGAGACGCACGCCTGATTCATAGAATTGCTGTGCATCATGGCGTGCCCCTTCCAATCTTCCCAGTACAGTCCAAAGCCCGCTTGCAAGAAGCAAGTTAAACAGTCTAGTTCCCACTCGAGCCTTATTCGCAGTTTAGACAACGGAAATAGGAAAGACGTATAACTAGCTCACTTTGCCGTGGACAGCTCAACTGCGTCGCGAGGCAAACACACGAACGCTAGCTGGAAACAATCTTTTATTCGGCGCATGTTTGTTTTTTCTTCAAGACCTAGGTGTAGCAGAGAGGGCCTACAACTATGTCAGAGACTTCCTCTCGGTAAGAGAGGCCAAAATGCAAATTGGAGAAAGCAAATCCTACGCAATTAAGCCAGTTAGCATGAGGACACCACAGGGCTCAGTACCCTCACTCTTTCTCTTCAACGTAGCCACGCTCTCTGAGAAGCTTGCAGCTATGTGAGACCTTAATCACAGGCTGTATGCAGACAACATCGCGCTGTGGATAGCTGAAGGCAGCGATGGCCACAGCGAGGAGACCCTGCAGAGGGCCATCTAATTAGTTCAGCAATACGTCGAGCCCTAGGGCCTGAAATGCTCGCCGAAAAATCCTAGCACCTCCTCTGTCGCAGCAAGCGCATGCAGCAAAGACCCCCCCCCCCCCCCCCTCCCCGGACATCTACCTCGAGGCGGGTCGACTTCCCATCGAAAAATTGACAAAATCTGAGTCCTAAGTCTGTTCATACAAGCGAACAGATCGGGTCAGGAGGCGGTAAAGATATTACAAGGCGCTGCCGGCCAAACCATGAGGCTCATCCGCAGAATAGCAAATAGCAAATAGCATCCGCTCTGGCATGAGAGCGGGAAATCTGATTAGGCTATATAGTCCAGGCATTTGTCGCAAGTTGGGTAGCTTACCTTGCCCCCTATCTAAACTTGGCGTGGCACGAGAAGCAAAAGATAGAGGCCGTCATACGCAGAGGTACCAAACAGGCGCTAGGACTCCCCTTCCGAGCCAGTACAGAACGACTCTTGAATCTGGGAGTACACAAGACCCTCGGGGAAATAATAGGAGTCAGGAACTGACAACATGAGAGACTGGCAAGCAGCCCCACCGACAGGAATATCTTAGGTCTTAGTATCTTAGTGTCTTAGGAATATCTTATAACATGGGAATGCCCTCGGACTCCCCCTGGAGCCCTATCAATAAAGTCTAAATACCAGTGGGAGACCTGTCAACTCAGCACCGACCAGGAGGTTCAAGCAAAAATAATAAAACTGGTCGAAGACGCTGCCAGCGCCTACGAGATCCTAGCTATCGTCTAAATAATGATAATGATGATGACGATAATGATAATGATGATCTCTCGCGGCGCAGTTGAGGTGTCCCTCCCCAAGTGAGCCAATTATGCGACACAACGCCCAGGCTGCGAGTAAGGTTAGGCTGGGAACTGTCTAGTCTTCGACGGAAAACCCTGCGTTTATCGACGTTGTGTCAGGAAAATCCTGATTGGTCGAAAGGGTCGTTACATCAGAGCCAAGCAATTTCACTTAAAAGAAAAAAAAATCAGTATTGAAGCGCTGGAAGCGAACCTGTGTCCCTTGAGTAGCCAGCAGGGAACGCTTACTCTACACCACCAAGAACCCTTTTTTTCTTTTTCTTTTTGAATAGTCGCTATTACCTAATACTCTTAACAAAAACTTAATTCTTCCCTCAAGTTTTACGTTGTCTAAACATAATCTTCGTTTTGAGAAAACTGGCTCTCTTTATAGCGGACACCTGAACCATGCAGTGATATAAATGCTTTTATCCTCTTCATTGCTACCGCCGGCTAACCGCGTTACGCGAGTGATGCTGATGTGCTACATGCTTGCCATTGTACCCCTTAACTTTGGTTTGAGATACGCGGCTACAGCTTTCGCTGTAAAAAGACACGGCTAGTGCTGGTTACGAGGAGAATTCTACACCTGGTGTTTCAGTGAATGCTAAGTAATTTTCAGAAATAGGCTTTTTGGGGTAAAAATATGGCTTTTGCAGCATAGTACTACCAGTGTTGGCGCCCACCAGAAAACCGGTGAATCGTTTTAAGTATTAAGCTGGTTAACTAATGTTTAATAATTAAAATTTAGCTGCCTGAGTTAGGCGCCTAGTGGTCATTAGGTATTTGTTGCTGGTTGTTAGTAATAGCCACATATTTTTTTAGAATTTCGAAAATGCGATTATCCTCGGTGCTGTGGCTCGACAAAATTTGGCTACATCGTGCCAAAATACGCGCGCTTTCGAAAATCAGTGAAGGCAAAACAACCATTCTAGTGCACGTAACTATGGTCAAGGAATTCAAATTTGCTCGAGCTACAGCGCCAATGGTAATCCTGTTTTCTAAATTCCAAAACCTCATATCGCTATTACTAACAACCGGCAGTAAATCTCTAATTGCAAATGGGCGCATAACTTTAATAGTTAAAAAGTTAATTCTTAAAATTCGTTAACCAGCTTACCACTTCAAACGATTCACCGCTGTCCTGGTATCCGGGAACACTGGTAATACTATGCCAAAGAAGTCCAACTCAAAAAACCTATTTTTGAGATTTACTTGAAGTTTTTCCTGAAACACGTGATATAACCAGCGCGCGTTTGTATATTCTTCCTTCGTCCTCGCCAACTGGGTCAAGTCGAATTTGAAATGTTAAAACAGTAACAGCTATATTTTTGAACTTTTTTCAAATTGTAAATTGTGATTTTCAACGCCCTGATGAGACACGTGGGCTATGACGGATACCGCAGTGCAGTGCATCCTATTATTCTGACAGCCTTGGGTTCCCCACAGCCTCCATCAGAATGCGGCCGCCGAGGACGGTGTCCGATCCCGTGAACTTGGGATCAGCAGCCGAGCGCCAGAGCCATTGAGTCGTCGCGGTGAACCGGGAGTTGTTTTCGAGCACCCGAGTTTCCAAGCAATGTAACGTGTCAAATTGTGTTCGAGTTTCTCTCGCACAACAGTTGTGCAAATCTTTATTAGAAGTCGTATTTTATTACTTGGAAACTACAGCACACGGTCATTCACACTAGTGGAATCAACGCCCGCAGGGTATAAGTTATTTGCATGCTGTGCATGAATGGCTCAAGAGCGCTGTAAAAGCACTGCACTTCTCTAGTGAAATTAGGTCTGCCTTTTAAAACATATCGAGAACACAGTTTCATTAACACAATCACAAGCTACGCAGACCAAATTAATCACAAAATCAAGCGCTCACACAACAAGGAAGCAAGAGAAGGTACGAAAGGATGGGAAAATACGAATGCGGATCTTGTATTTACAGGAGACATTAAAACAAGCATTGGTCCAAGAAATTACCAAGGAATATTTCAATGAAACAACTGACATCAGTAACGACTGCTCTGTGCCTGACGCACCAATAAAAATTGCATATGGGCGTCGAAATCTTCGAAGGGAGCAGACCACGACACGTGACATACAGCAAACTATTCTCTGATGTACGCTAATATCTATATATGAGCGTATAAAATATCTACACTACTCACTGTATACAAAAGCTCTCCAGTCACAGCGAGTTACAAGTCAAGAACGAAGCGGCAAATGCTGATCAAAGGAGGCCCTCCAGCCAATACCTTCGACATAGTTTTGGTTAACCCTAAGCCAAGCATGCAGGGGGATTAGCAGGGGGTGGGGGGATACGTCGGGTTCTTTGTTGCTTGCATCCTGAAACGATGCCTGGTGGATTTGGACTCTGGGCTCGTCTTATGTTTTTACAGCGACGGCTGTTAAGCGTACCTTCCTGGGTTTTTCGTCGATGTTGTCGTAATAGCAGTAGCAACAGCAGCAACAGCAGCAACAGCAGCAGCAGCAACAGCAGCAGCAGTAACAGCAGCAGCAGCAGCAGCAGTAGTAGTAGTAGTACAAGTAGTAATAATAGTAGTAGTAGCAGCAGTAGTAGTAGTAATAATAGTAGTAGTAGTAGTAGTAGTAGTAGTAGTAGTAGCAGTAGCAGTAGCAGCAGTAGTACGGTATATGGTCGGTTTCATCCGGAGGCGGTTAAAATGGGAACCATAAGGAGGAGGGTGTGCCAAAAGGGGAGCAATCCCCAACCGTGGACGGTGAGGGTGAGGCGAGATAGAAGGAATGCGTAGGGTGGCGACCATCCGAAGGGTGGCGACCATCCGACCATCCGAAGGAGGAGGAAGAGTACGGCGACATTGGAGGAAGGTAGCGCAGTCCATCTGCGGCGGATGCTACGAAATGCGCTGCCTGAGGAAAGGTTGAACGGGGGTGGCGCTGCACACCTGGAGGTGCTAGAGCTGCAGAATTTCCAGTCCGCCGAATGTACACGGAAAACTAAAATGAGACGAAGGCGCTCTCATATTCTCCACCTGAGTATGTCGCAATATGCAGCTGAATCTCAGGTTACGCTGGGGTAACAATCTAGTGAGTGCATTTTTTGCATAATGTTTTCTTTAAAATGTTTTTTTTATTCTTTAGTCTCTTTTCGTTTATCGTGTATTGCCTTTAAGGTCAGTAGAGCTCTGATTATTTTTTTCCGTTTCAGAGGACTAATTATAAAAAAGGCAAAAAGAGGGATTACCACGGATAAGCCACGACCCCATTAACATTTGTCGACGTTATTTGCTGGAGGGCCTCCTTCGACAGGCATCTGATATTGCTTCTTGAGTTGTATCCGATGACAGCGCAAGCGTTCACTTCGCGCTTGCGAGAGATAGCACTATTATTTTTTCCGTAAACCAAAGAGTTCCCCAACATGTAGAGAGATATAAAGCATATGTGTATAATTCAAACAATCGAAATGCCGTGCTACACCAGATTTGTGCACCGCATTTTCGGCACTGAAGATCTGCATGTTGATCGCAGCGTTTCTTCACCATGGACCAAATGAGTCTTATGCATTATTTCACAAGACATCATCATTCAGTCCTATTGCAGGTGCCGGGAAATGAAGAGAAATCACAATGGAACACGCTCTTTCGCACTAACTACCATGCGATCAGCTGAAATTCTCATCTGACATCACCCACAGAGGCATTATAGACACCTTTCTGGGTGAAATAGACGCCCAGTGAAAACGGCATACCAGTACCAAAGTGACTAACAATGTAGCGCCGCAGTGTGATGCCAGCGGAGCTCTCACTTGGAGCTTTCCTATGGACCATCATTCCTTCGCGTGCTGCGTGCTCATCATCTCGAATCACATCCATTCTCTCCAACGACAGCATCGCCAAAACCTACGATTCAAACTGTGGCTGGTAAGGTAAAAAACGAAGCACGCACACATCGCCGACGATTCGCAGCAACGTGCAGGCGTTTTTGAGAACGATGCCGTTCCAACTCGACCGTCAGTCCGTAGCAACGAACTACGTACCGCGTCAGATTGGACCGACTGAGCCCTTTTTCCTGACTCCGTGGCTCCGGCAGTTCATGGGTTGCCGTCGCCACCATGTACGTTTTCGCTCGAATGAACCCCACCAACCACGCTGAAGACGCCACATATTTATCCCGCAGGTCTTATATTGCGTGACAGTGCTTCTAGACAACTCGTCGCTGACTATGGCCGCGGTTTTCTATCCAAAATGGCAGATGAGATCCTCCCGCTCGAGACATGAACTCACGACCGTCCGTCACTCCTAAACCAACAGCCTTACTTAGCGAGTGGTTTGAAACTATACCAGGCATGTTATAATGAAACTTGACAGGGGTCATGTGCTGCGCGATGTCAGTGCACGTAAAAAATTCAGGGGGGCACATCGTTGACCTAAAAAGCGGTGAGGCGAAAGCTTTAGCTCGGAGTTTTCGCTTGTGTTGCTGACGTCCATTAGCGCGCGCACGCTTGGTTGCTGGAGACACAGGAGAGCGTTTAGGTGGCATCCTTCTAGATCGGGGTTCAGGAGGAAGGAGGGAGTGAAAGAATGGAAGAAAGAGGTGCGGTAGTGGAGGGCCTAGAATAATTCGACCACCTGGGGATCTTTAACGTGCACTGACATTGCACAGCACACTGGCACCTTAGCGTTTCGCCACCATCGAAACGCAGCACCTGCGGTCGGGTTCGAATCCGCAGTCCCCGGGTTCGAACCCGACCGTGGCATAGGTCTTGTGCGCGACCCCCCTAGCACTGTGGTTGATTTTGCTCGAGAGGCGACAAGCCTGCAGCGCGCCTTGCGGCAGATGTTTGCGCATTACGACCGTCCAGCAGATACAACTGCTATGGACGCCCACATAATGCTGCCCGGCACGGAGATTGAGGCCCTCTGAGAGATAGTCAGGGGTATTGTGGATTGTGCGCGAAGAGCTACAGAAGCTTCGGTCTGTAGAGCGATATCCGGGTCTCGGAGCCACCTATATGTCGTCCTTGACGAAGTGCGCCGCGCGGTGCAGCCAATGCCCTGTCCCACACCCCAGCCGCCGCCTGCGCCGTATATCGTGACGTACAGCGAAGCGTTGCGCAGTTCTGCGCCAGCACCACCGGCGTTTTACTGCCCTGCTCCAACTGCACCGCATCAACGGTTTTCGACTTCGCCTGCTTTCTGACGCATGGCCATGGCCAGCAAGGCACATGCGTGACGCACATTGAACCGGCCCCTGTGCTTCCACTGCAGTGCCGCCGGCCACATACTGCGCCGCAGCTTGTATCGTCGGATGGGCCTGCGAGGGTTTTCACCTGACGCACCCCGGCCACGTTTAAGTTGATGACCCCGTGACATCGACCAGTACATGACGACCACCGTCCCCCCCTGCGCCCTCACCACAGCACTATTCCATGTCACCATCGCCCCGTCGGTTCTCTTCCCCATGGGTCGCCAGCCGAACCTTCGGCTGTCCTCTTGTCCACGCCGAGAAAACTGAGGACGGTCACCGCCCGGGGTTGTGCCATCGTCTCTCCACAATTCGAACGTCCTCTGCTCGCCGACTTTACCAGTCAACCCGACCTTCCACCTCTACTTCCGAACCTCCGACCACCTTCCAACGTCAGAGAAGCCTCTACTCGACGCCGTTTTGTGACGAACACAGCGACCCCACACTCCTATTCCTTCCACGACCGACGTTCCAGAAAGTGAACTCGTTTCCGCCGAAATACCAGTCGTCGCTGACAACCACCATCTGACTGCCCTCATAGATACCGGCGCGAATTTCTCTGTTAAGAGTCGTGGTCTTGCTACTCTCGTGGGAAAAGGACTGACACTGGCACGAAACACATATACGGACAGCTGGCCTCCATGTGGTGATGCCACTCAGCGTCTGCAGTGCTAGGATGAGATTCGCGGTATCATCTTCACGGGCTTCTTCGCTGTGCAGGCTCAGTGCTCCAAGAACCTAATCCTGGGCTTCGATTTTCTTCACGAAAACGGTGCTGTCATCGACCTCCGCGAACTCATGGTGACATTCTCCGCCCCGTGCACCATAGCTGACGACAGCGAGCCAGGCAGGCCAGGTTTTCGTGTGTCCGACGATCACATCACTCTACCACCGCGTGCTTGTTTGCTGCGGTGGAGTGCGAAAACCTCCGCGCGTACAACGTTATCGCAGAAGCGAACTTGTCTTTACTGCTGAGCCAACAAGTATGCATCGCTCGGGGCGTCGTTGCCCTGCAGAAAAAGCGAACTCAGCTTCTAGTCACGAACTTAAGCGCCGAATACCGCCACTTGCCTAAAAACACAGCCATCGTCTATTTCGATGAACATAGCGAGCCCGCTACCCACTGCGCGTTGTCAACGTAGAGAGGCCGCTCTAAGGAGGCATAGTCAAGTAGTTAAGGCTAAATTTAATCCTTGTTCGAGCACTGATCAGGAACGCCGCCTGCAAACTATATATCTTTGACTATTTCCATGACTCCTTTTTGACCACCTCATAGGTCAGGTAGACGTCCATAACGAAACATCGCATCATAGTTGATGACAATGAAGGGCGTATTCGTCAGCACCCCTATCGAGTGTCGGCGAAATAACGGGAGGCGATAGGCTGCAGGCTGACGAAATGTTCCGTAATGATATTATACAGTCGTCGGCAAACCCATGGGCTTCACCCGTTGCGATGGTCGCAAAGAAGGATGGGACACTCAGATTTTCTCTCGACTATCGAAGACTTAGCAAAATTATTAAAAAGGACGTTTACCCGTTACGTCGAATTGATGACTCGTTCGACCAGCAGCGCCATGCCCGCTACTTTTCTTCTCTTGACCTCCGCAGTGTGTAGTACTGGCAAATTGAGGTGGATGAACGGAACCACGACAAGACAGCGTTCGTTAGTCCCGACGGGTTGTATGAGTTCAAGCTGCTCCCCTTCGGCTTGTGTTCCGCTCCTGCCACCTTTCAAAGAATGATGAACACTGACCTCGTTGGCCTCAAATGGCTGTCCAGCCTCGTCTACCTAGACGATGTTGCATCTCAAGCGCTTGAGTGCAGTACTGGAGGCCATACGATTGGCCGGCCTTTCGCTCAAACCAGAAAAATGCCACTTTTCGTTCCAACGGCTGAAGTTTCTGGGTCACGTCATGAGCGCTGGCAACAGAACAGAACATGATATGCTGCAAAGCTTAGTGGCACGGAATATATGCACTGTCCCGAATACCTGTTAATGGGGGGGGGGAAGGGGGTGAAATGTAAAACCGCTATTGTCACGACATAGCTGGCGTACGTCGTGGTAAGGCGTGAGGAGGGTCGTAGAAGGGGAGCAGGGGAACGCACCGACAAAAGGGAGAGGCTCTCAGGGCGGCGTCACGTGCTAGTTTCGGGAGCCTCTGCCTAAGCGAGGGGGAAAGGTCCGATCAGACGCATGTTTCGTAAAGAATTTGTCTCCCCTCCTTGTGGCTTGCTTCTGGTTGGCCACGGCAGCTTGCTCGATGGGCCAGGCCCGGAGGCGAGCGGGCATACGGGCACCCTAGGCCAGAGCGGCTAACAGGACGCATGGGTCGTAAATGGTTTCTCTCCCCTCGTTGTGGCATGTTTCTAGTTAGCCACGGCAGCTTGCTCGATGGGCCAGCGCCGGAGGCGAGCGGGCATCCGGGCACCCTAGGCCAGAGCGGCTAACAGGACGCATGTGTCCTAAATGGTTTCTCTCCCCTCGTTGTGGCATTTTTCTAGTTAGCCACGGCAGCTTGCAGCGAGCCGTGTGTTCGATATTTTGTGCTTTTCTTTTGCCTTGCAAGGCGTGTGTTTTATATTGTGTGCTTTTATTTTGTGTTGTGATATGTAGCGTCCTAAATGTGGCGGGAAAGTCACCTATTGACTGAGGGTGTAGTTTTGGCGGGAGGACAATGAGATGGGTGCGCTCTAAGGAGAGCGTGGGAAGTGGGTTGGTGGCAGCTGGACAGATCGGTCGTGTGCGGCCGGTGGTGGTCCTGGGGTCGCGGAGTTGGAGACGCGAGTTCCTTGAGCGGCGGCCGGGCTGGGCGGCCGTTAGTGGCCGATGGCGGTCCGGAGTCGCGAGAGTTTGGAGTTTTGTTTTTTTTAGTTAAAGCGGATATGTAAATCAGTTTTGTAAATATTGTAATAAATAACTTTTTGAGGAAAGCCTTTCCAAGTGCCAACGTCAGAAGACCTGCACGCCTGTCTCAAACTCACCAGTCGCAAAGTACCTCCCACGGGTCACTCACGAGACCCGCCCTCTACCACTCCACGTCAACATCTGGATGTGCAACAACATCGCACAAACAACAAGAGAGAGGGAAAATAATTCGTGACTGCTATTAAATTAACATTTCTGACCAAGGTAATAATCACCAAACGGCTACATACGTCGAATTGGCGCGGAAAAGAAGAAACATGTACGACGCAAATCCACACACACAATCACAAATCCAGAGAAAGCCTATTCGTGTAATTAGAACATGTCAGAAAAACTCACATGACGGTTAGTTCTGTTTAACGCGAGATTCAGCGACAGCTGTTGAGGTATTTTCCTCTCGCCATAGGCTAAGGTCAACAATTTCAGAGGCACATAAACATCTGTTCAGTTATATGATCTTTTTATTAATTTTCCGCGCATACTCGTTCTTCGAATAGCATTCCACTTCAGTCTGCCTCTCATCACGCGGTGATTTCTCAGCATCCGCTGCAGAGGGTGCGTGCCCATTCGGCCCCTCTCGCCGTACTCTAGCTCCCGGTTCGTTTCTATGGTAACCTCCCTCCAGGTTAGCATTACCCCTTCCCCACCTCTTCCAAGGCAACCACCTTCCGGTTACACATTCTTCCACTCCTGCCATACCTCCAATGCATCTACCCTTTGGGTGGTTCCCAAGGAGGAGTCGGAGATAACGGTTATTTAATAACTGCAGGGCAAAAATCTTGCCTGGTTAGTTAGCTTGCGCTGTTCGCCGGCTCGTGTAGCCAGAAGGGCGGTCTCCCAGAATGCTGGGATGGGTGTGTGAATGGGCGGGACACCGATAGAATTTTGGGATTCCCAGATGAAGTGGTTTAATGTGGGAGACTGGCTCCGCGGGTGGCACACTACGAGGGGAAGAGGGTGAGGTAGAAAAAGTGGGCAAACTGAGACGATGGTAACGAGTTCGCTTGAAGTTGTCGCCAATGTTTGCTTTGTAAGTCGTCTACTGATGAGTAGGAAGGAGGGTATATTGTCACGTAGTGGTGACGGCAGTCGAAGCAGAGATGAAGACGGACGAAAGGGTCTTCTAAAAGAACTGTTTATTGCGCTGACTTGCACCCACAATGGACTGAATCACTCGGCGGCGGCGAACCGACAAGCGTGCTCGGCGGTCGTCGAACAGAATGCCGGCCGCTGTCGGCCGTGCTCAATTTAAAGCTGATAGCGAACTTTCGAGATAAGGAGCGCAAAGTTACTAGAAAATTCCGAAACAACGTAGAATCAGCTCTGCCTGGCTGCGATCAATCGAGATAAATCTAATCACGTCTTGCGTAGCAAACAAAGCGATCATGTGATGTGGCGGCCGATTTGAAAAACGGACACACTGCAAATATTCGCGGCATTACTCCCCTCTGAAAGAAGCATCGACCCGATGCATTAAAACAAATAATGCGACTAGTAAGAAAAAAAAACAGATCTTGCGAAAATAGAGCATGGAAATGCAGCGGCCTTTAGCACGCATAATACGGCTTCAGACGGACTACATGGACAACTTCAGGTCGTACGCGGCGTCGCTGGGATGCACACATTGCGTCAGGGATGACTTCATAATCCAGTTCACCCAGCCGACGAAGAACTTTGTACGTGCTGAAATAGCGGCGCAAAAGCTTTTCACTCAATCCACGGCGGCGTATGGGCGTCCACACCCAGACTTGGTCTCCTGGCTTGTATTCCGCGTTGCGTCTTCGTAGGTTGTAGCGTCTGGCGTCGGACCGCTGCTGACCTTTGATCCGTAATCGGGCAAGCCTTCGAGCTTCTTCTGCGTGTTGAAGGTAGGCGGCAACGTCGACGTTCTCTTCTTCTGTAACGTTGGGCAGCATGGCGTCTAGCGTGGTCGTGGCATCCCTGCCATGGACGAGCCTAAAAGGCGTCATCTGGGTGGTCTCCGGCACTGCGGTGTTGTAGGCGAAGACGACGTAAGGCAGGATGACATCCCAGGTTTTATGTTCGGCATCGACATACATAGCGAGCATATCGGCGATAGTTTTGTTCAGGCGCTCGGTCAGTCCGTTGGTCTGCGGGTGGTATGCAGTTGTCCTCCGGTGGCTGGTTTGGCTGTAGCGCAGGATGGCTTGCGTTAGTTCCGCCGTAAATGCTGTTCCTCTGTCCTTGATGGGCACATCGGGGGCGCCGTGTCGAAGAAGAATGCACTCCACGAAAAATTTGGTGACTTCTGCTGCTGTTTCGTTCGGTAGGGCTTTCGCCTCGGCGGAGCGGGTCAGGTAGTCGGTCGCTATGATGATCCACTTATTTCCAGATGTGACGTTGGAAAAGGGCCAAGCAAGTCCATGCCAATCTGCTGAAAGGGCCTTGAGGGAGGTTCAGTGGGGTTCAGAAATCCTGCTGGTCGTGTGGGAGGAGTCTTTCGTCGCTGACAATCTCGGCATGTTTTCACATAGTGTGCGACATCGGCAGACAGTCGGGGCCAGTAATAGTTGTCTTGAATGCGGCGGAGGGTGCGAGTAAACCCGAGATGTCCAGCTGTCGGCTCGTCGTGTGAAGCCTGTAGAACTTATTCGCGGAGACAAGTAGGTACAACAAGGAGGTAGGCTGTTTTGTTCGCTGTAAAGTTCTTCACAAGAACCTCATTCTGCACACAGAAGGAAGACAGTCCTCGCTTGAATGAAGCGGGAGGTGAAGAAACCTTGCCTTCCAGGTACTCGATGAGGCCTTTTAGGTTGGGGTCCGAGCGTTGCTGCTGAGCAAAAGAGCTTGCGCTGATGGGTCCCAGGAAGGCGTCCTCATCGTCGTCCGTCGGCGTTGCATCTACAGGGGCTCGTGAGAGGCAATCGGCGTCAGAGTGCTTGCGTCCGGACTTGTAAACGACGGTGACGCCAAACTCCTGGAGACGGAGATTCCATCGAGAGAGTCGGCCAGAGGAATCCTTCAAATTGACAAGCCAGCAGAGCGCGTGGTGGTCGCTGGCCACCTTGAACGGCCGTCCGTAGAGGTAGGGGCGGAATTTCGACGTAGCCCAGATGATGGCAAGGCACTCCTTCTCAGTTGTCGAATAGTTAGCCTCAGCCTTGGAAAGGGAACGGCTAGCGTATGCGATGACCTTCTCCAGCCCGTCACTTTTTTGAACGAGAACGGCACCTAGGCCCACGCTGCTTGCGTCGGTATGAACTTCAGTATCGGCGTTTTCATCAAAATGCGCGAGGGTCGGTGGGGACTGTAAACTACGCTGAAGTTCCTTGAAGGCTTCTGCTTGCGGCGCTTCCCATTTAAATGGCACGTCTGTTTTCGTCAGTTGGGTCAGGGGCTCGGCGATGCGTGAAAAGTTTTTCACAAATCGTCGGTAATATGCGCACAGTCCGAGAAATCTGCGCACTGCTTTCTTATCGGTCTGCGGTGGAATCTGTTCAATAGCAGCTGTTTTCTGCGGGTCCGGGCGTACTCCCTCCTTGCTAACGATGTGGCCTAGAAACAGTAGCTCTTCGTAGGCAAAGTGGCACTTCTCTGCCTTCAAGGTTAGGCCAGACGACTTGATGGCGTCTAGTACTGTTCGAAGTCTTTTGAGGTGCTCTTCTAAGTTCGAGGCAAAGACAACGACGTCATCTAAATATACCAGACAAATTTGCCACTTCAGGCCTGCCAGCACTGTATCCATTACTCGCTGAAACGTCGCCGGTGCGGAACAGAGACCAAATGGCATGACCTTGAACTCAAACAGCCCATCCGGAGTTATGAATGCTGTCTTCTCGCGATCCCTTTCGTCGACCTCAATTTGCCAGTAGCCGCTCTTGAGGTCCATCGATGAGAAATATTTGGCGTTGCAGAGGTGGTCCAGTGTGTCGTCGATGCGGGGGAGGGGGTAGACGTCCTTCTTTTTTATGTTGTTCAAGCGGCGGTAATAGACGCAGAATCGAAGTGCGCCGTCTTTCTTTCTCACTAGACAACCGGTGCCGCCCATGGGCTGTTTGAAGGCTGGATGACGTCGTCGCGAAGCATTTCTTCGGCTTGGTCCCGGATGGCTTGTCGTTCTCGCGGTGACACACGGTAGGGGCTTTGACGGAGAGGTCGGACGTGTTGATCCGTTATAATGCGATGCTTGGCAATTTGCGTCTGTCGCACCTTCGGCGATGTCCAAAAACACTCACTGTAGCTTTGAAGCAGATTGCGGATCTGGTCTTGTCTGTTCCGGTGCAGGGCTGGGTTGATGTCGAAAGTGGGCGAGTTCTCTTGGTCAGGCGAATCTTCTGCGGAGGGGTCGGAGAGGGCGAAGGAGTCTCGGACGTCAGATATTTCGTCGAAGAAAGCAATCGTCGTTCCTCTGTTAATGTGCCGGTATTCTTCGCTGAAGTTAGTCAGCAGTACTTCGGCCTCGCCATTGCGGAAATGTGGGATGCCTCTTGCGATGCAGATTCCTCGGTCTAGAAGCAACTGCATGTTCCCCTCAATGATGGCTTCAGCGTTAATGGCTTTCGTGGCACCTACGCTCACGATAAGGCTTGAACGGGGTGGGACGCTCACTTCTTCTTCCAGGACACTTAGGGCAACGAGATTTTCCCGAGTTTTCATCGAAGCGATGGCTTCGTCCGTCGAAAGACAGTATTCGCGACAATATGATGCGGCTTTGCCTATAGTGCTGTATGACAGCGTGGTAGTCAAACTCCTCGTTTTGTATGTAGATGTATGGTTGTGGGTTCGGGAGGCCATCCACCGGCGAGGCAAAATGGAAAGCGCGCACATGTGCTGTGCGATATCCGTGCACGTTTAAATACAGATCCCCAGGTGATCGAAATTATTCCGGAGCCCTACACTATATACGCACCTGTTTACCCATCCTTTCATACCTACCTCTCTGCCTTTCCTTAGGCGCGGTTGAGGTGTCCACCGGGGAGTGATACAGTTACTGCGCTATTTCCTTTCCCCAGAAGCCAAACTTTCGCATCAACAACCCTCCGTTTCCCCCGCTCTAGCTATACCCGCCTCCTTCCATAACATCATCCTCCGGCTATTTTCTGTGGTAATGACCTTTTGGTTGCGCATTCCTCTGCTGTCCTCATGCTCTTCCTCGACAGTAACCCTCCTTCCTATCTTTTCACGGTGGTCACCTTCCACTTACGCATTCTTCTTCTCTCCTTTCGCCCCCCTACTTCCACGAAACCTTCCTGTTCGTCCTTCCTTTCCCGTGGTTACCGCGCTCCGGTGGCACCTACTGGTAACAACCACTGCTACTACTGTTGCAACGGCGCGAAACTCAAGAACGAGCCTTTAAATCTGTGGCTGTAAACATACGTATGACGAGAGAAGAAGGGGGCGACCAAAAGAAAAGATGAGATGACGTTTCGGCTCCCCCACGGGAGCCTTGTTCACAATGAGGCATAACGCAGCTTCGTCCTTTATTTATACACGGCGCATGGGCGACCCCAGACACCTGGCGTGAGATTGGCGGCACGTTCCCGTCATTTCGATTGAGCGTGTGCGCTGTCGTCTGAATAATCAGTGATTCCAGATAGATCCGTGACTTGTTGTCCCTTTCTTTTGCAATCACACGTGCCTCGGCCCAGTCTATGTTGTGTGCGGCGGAAACCGAGTGCTCGGCAAGCGCATTTTGACATGCGCGCCGGTTTCTGACGTCACTCTGGTGATCCCGTATTCTTCGTTCAAAGTCACCCGACTCGCCGATATACACACATGGGCAGTCTGCACAGGGTATCGGATACACGACACCTGGGAACTTTTCTTTCTTTAGCTTGTCTTTGACGGGCACAAGCTGACTCCTCAGTTTTCGAGCTGGCACATGCGCGGTCTTAACTTCGTAGGACCGTAATATGCGCGCCAAGGGTTCGCTGATGCCAGGAACATAGGAAATCGCGGCTCGTTTCTGGGTAGCGGGACTAGCTTGCAGCCTAGGACGTTCCATTTGGCGCTGTACGAAGTCCATGACGTGTACAGGATAGCCACATGTGGACAAGTCACGCCGTACACGCACATCTTCAGCAATCTGGTCTTCTCCTCTGGAACACATTTCTTTTCGTCGGAGGAGCGATGACACCACAGAACGTTTCTGGCAACCAGGGTGAACGGACTGAAAATGTAGGTACCGGCCAGTGTGCGTGGGTTTTCTGTAAATGGTGAAATTTAGACGTGAGGACTGTCTGGAAACGAGTATATCGAAAAATGGGAGGCGGTCGTTGATTTCCTCTTCAACGGTTAACTGTATGCTGTAAGATTCACAAGCTGTAAGATTCACTGTGAGATTCACAAGCCTGAGGTCCCTCTGCGCCCTATAGTGGATTTTACGCGCTCGCCGCTTCAGAATCTGTTCAAGTTTCTGCACAGAGTTATCTCTCCTCTCGTCGGCAGGAGCCCTACGCACCTGCGCAACACCCAGCACTTCATCGAAAAGGTTCAGAACCTTAAAATCAACGCCCAAGAAATCATGGTTTCATTCGACGTAAAGTCACTCTTCACAAGTGTGCCGATTGACCTTGCCGTGGAAGCATGCACCGCTGCCCTTGAATCAGACCCATCACTGCCAGAAAGAACCCCGATAGATGTGCATGACCTGACCCGCCTGCTGAGATTTTGCCTGTCAAACACATACTTCACTTCTGAGGATGTCCCGTTCAGGCAGATTCACGGAGCCGCCATGGGTGCATCGATTTCTGTGACAGTTTCGAACTTGGCCATTGAAGAAATCGAAGGCCGTGCTCTTGCGTCCTTCACGCCTGCCCCAAAAGTATTCCTGAGGTACGTGGACGACTGCTTTTGCATCCTGAAGAAAGAAGCTTTGCATGACTTTACTACTCACCTCAACAGTTTGGAGCCTAGGCATACAGTTCACCGTTGAAGAGGAAATCAACGGCCGCCTCCCATTTTTAGATATACTCGTTTCCAGACAGTCTTCACGACTAAATTTCACCATTTACAGAAACCCCACGCACACCGGCCGGTACCTACATTTTAAGTCCGTTCACCCTGATTGCCAGAAACGTTATGTGGTGTCATCGCTCCTCCGACGAAAAGAAATGTGTTCCAGAGGAGAAGACCAGATTGCTGAAGATGTGCGTGTACGGCGTGACTTGTCCACATGTGGCTATCCTGTACACGTCATGGACTCCGTACAGCGCCAAATGGAACGTCCTAGGCTGCAAGCTAGTCCCGCTACCCAGAAACGAGCCGCGATTCCCTATGCTCCTGGCATCAGCGAACCTTTGGCGCGCATATTACGGTCATACGAAGTTAAGACCGCGCATGTGCCAGCTCGAAAACTGAGGAGTCAGCTTGTGCACGCCAAAGACAAGCTAAAGAAAGAAAAGTTCCCAGGTGTCGTGTATCCGATACCCTGTGCGGACTGCCCATGTGTGTATATCGGCGAGTCGGGTGACTTTGAACGAAGAATACGGGATCACCAGAGTGACGTCAGAAACCGGCGCGCATGTCAAAATGCGCTTGCCGAGCACTCGGTTTCCGCCGCACACAACATAGACTGGGCCGAGGCACGTGTGATTGCAAAAGAAAAGGACAGCAAGTCACGGCTCTATCTGGAATCACTTATTATTCAGACGACAGCGCACACGCTCAATCGAAATGACGGGAACTTGCCCCCAATCTACGCCAGGTGTCTGGGGTCGCTCATGCGCCGTGTGTAAATAAAGGACGAAGCTACGTTATGCCTCATTGTGAACAAGGCTCCCGTGGGGGAGCCGGAACGTTATCTTATCTTTTCTTTTGGTCGGCCCCTTCTTCTCTCGTCATGTACCATCCCGACCAGACGGGTTTCCGTCAGACTCTAGACTTCAAACATACGTATATACCAAAAGCGTTTGAATAGGTGTTGAGAGCTATAAGGTGAAACGCATCAAGCAGGTAAATGAAAATGACATTAGTGAACAGAAACGTATTACCAAGCACAATATTGGGTACGACATTCACGGAAGAGACGTATTTTGTCGAGCACTTGTCTTCTGTCCTGAGTCAAACGCAGCCCAGAACAGAAAAAGATGCCGAAAAGAAATGGCCTTGCACATAATTCAAATTTAAGGCAATTGACGGAACTCATGCAGATCAGTGTTATCGAATCTAGCACTGTGTCAGTCTACTCCATGTGGCGTTTGCTACATGTGCGCTGTACAGGAGGCGTGTGTACGACATGACTTATCTGCGAGTGCGGCGTCGTAACCAAACTAATCTAAACAGAATTTTAAGTCTAAACTAAAACCACATTGAAAATATGGCTTGAGAACACCTAACCTCTCGTATGCAATGGCCCGGAAAGGAATGTTGCGTCGAAGCTAAGTACGAAATGAGCTGAACGCCAGCCGTGAAAGTGAATGCGAATTGAAGTAGTATCGCGATCAGAAGTTTGCGGCACTATGCGGAAAACATTTTCGCCTCAAATATGTGACGTTATGACAAGACCTGCATGCTCTATCTATCGGCAATCATATCACGCAACTTGGTCGCGAGGGATAGCTGCAATAAACATTTTTCCGAGAACACACGTCCAGTAATACTTTAATTGCGATAGTACGTCTGTTCTGGGGGGTGGCTTCCAGGCCATACGGGGCTGTGATCTAGGAGATCTTGCCATTGTGGTGAGGGCTCCTTGTTACCAGGGGCATCTGTTGCCAAACCGTCGTCGTCGCTTCACATTACGCGGTTGTTGCGACGCGCGTCATTTCTTTCAAGATTTCCTCTCATATCTAACTCTCCTACTGTCTGCACGTGGCAGCGATTGTGATTCAGCCTGCGCCAATGGACAGGCTGGTGCATTTTCCTTTTCATTTTTCCTGCAGTCGCAACAACAGCAACAACGTCAGTTTTTGTTCGGCGCAAGTCGAAGCGTCGATTACAGTATGCAATACTGTGAAAGACGCGCTGCGGTCGGTCGACGCCGAAAACCTGAATGAGCGGACGTGGCTGGCAGACCCCTGCCCTTTTCGCCCCATCTCGCCTTGTTCAGCCTGGCAGATGTCGCAGACACTCGGCCGCCTCCTGTGCTGGCCCCAGTCGGTGCCCCGCTCAGTGTCGCTTTCGTCAAACGTGGCGTCCGATGGCGACCCCTGGCAGCGGTCCGCCACGCAGGCGGACACCGTCGCTGCTCCCTCTGCTTCTTCTTGCGCCATGTGCCGTGGCTGCTTCTCTTTCCTCTTTCACCCTCGTTTCGATCGTAGGCCGAGGCTTCTTCTGAAGCCATCAAGGTGCTGCTCAAATACTCAAGGTCACACGGCAGCTTCGCTGTGGGCGTCCTGTGTTCAAATCAAAATTCATAATTTATTCAACTTCATTTGGTCCATGAGGTTCCGTTTCCTGGCAAACCGAAGCGCAGAGTGCTTGTTGGCTGTCCAGGCAGCACGAGGACTCACCGAATGTGCGCTAAGATTCACCACAGAACAGTAAATTTAGATGCGTATTATTCAAAATTATGCACACATATCGACCAATCAGGACGACTCAAACAAAACAAATAAAAATAAAGGGCGCCATAATCGCTTTAATTGAGCCACATTCATTCATTCATCCATTCGTTCATTCATTCATGCAATCAATCATTTATTCATCGTTACTGAGCATTTTTTTTCCTGAAAGCACGACCGAAGAAGAAAATGTCAAAAAGCCACTAACAAGGTAGCTTGACGAGGTTCCTACTACTTTCTGGCATGGGCAACAGGCAGTCATATTAGAAGTGCCTATATTTGAACATAAGTAATTGAATGCACAATATATACAATTTACTCCAGAGTTGGACGGAATACCTTCTGGCGAGGTGAGAACATTGTAAAAATAAACATACATTTGCCAAAATTTTCGAAGAAAAGAAAACTCGACGTTTCGGGGCCCATACGGGTCCCTTGATCACACTATAGCGCCGCACGGTGGCTTAATACGGTCAAAATATCGCAGTATCCGATTGAATATCTCTGAGGGATTTGAGTGTGTCCTGTTAGGAGCATGCTTCGTGTTATCTATATGAAAAGATTCTAAAAGAAGGCGCGATGACAAGTTTTTCTCTGTGGCAATGATTGATGCTTCGTCCCAATTGATGGTGTGTCCCGTTGATACGCTGTGTTCCGCCAAAGCATTAGAAATTTTGATGCTCTTTGAGCCTGCGTCTTATGTTTCCGGTTTCGCCCATGTAAGCAGCGTCACAGACTTGACACGGTATCTTGTACACCACGCCCGCGTACCTTGAGAGATCTGGGCGATCTTTTACCCGGACCAGCTGTTGTTTCAGCTTGCTGGTAGGCACATGAAAAATGTGCACGCCATAACTTTTGAAAATGCGTGAAAGAGCTTCGCTTACCCCGGAAGCACACGGAATGCTCACTCGCTTGGCTTCTGCGTTTTTGTGTTCTAGGCTAGAACGGGGGGCGTGAGCGGAGCGCTCTTCCCGTCGGAGGAGCACGCCTTTCTTTCTCTCTCTTTATCTCTCTCTCTCTCTCTCTATATATATATATATATATATATATATATATATATATATATATATATATATATATCGTGGCACCTGATCAAGTCACGGCGAAGAGCATATCCTGGAAGTTCCCAAGAACGGCAACAACTGCAGTAGTTATCGGTCATTCCCAAAGCAAGCATCTGCATAATCCCTTCCAACGTGGGCGGAACGGGACCCCGGCCTTTATTTCTCAAAATGGAGCCGCTCTTGAAGACACTATGCACCTGCTGGACTTCGTCCCTCGCTCTGCGGCAACAGTGCTTCTACATGTCGGCACCAAGAATGTTTCGAAGCAGCCAGCAAAAACGACGTTCGAGCGGTACCGGCAGCTCATCAGCACAATCAGAGAGAAGCGGCCGAACGTGAGCAAAATTTATGCAACTTTGGTGCTCCCTCGAGCCCCAAATCGTCGCACGGGCGGTCGTAACCGGCGTTTCGTGGAGCGGTGCGACCAGGAGGCGTGCGGCTTTAATTACTTTCTGCAAAATTACTGCTGGCGCACGGGGGGGGGGGGGGTGGCGTGTTCTACATTGACTATGGGCTCCAATGGATCCCAACCGGCCGGGTTCTTGCTGCGGACGGCCTTCACCCCAGTTTCGAGGGTGTTCCCCTAATGGCAGGCCACCTGCAACGCATCATACTACAGGACTCGGCACGGAGCCAGGCACAGTGGCTGGACCGCGCTTCGTGCGAACCAGCGGGCAAGACCACGCACAGATGTCCGACTCAGGACTTCCCACCTCCGCCGCCGCCGCCGCCGCCAATAGCGGAGCGCCGCTACCAACGTTACTAGATAGGGTATCTAGTAACGTTGGAGCACGGTGAGGCATGCGCTTCGCCGTCGCCTCGGCCGCGCACCCGCTCCACCGTCGGAGCCGTGCGTGACGTCTCGCGGATAAGCACTTGTGCGCACGTGCCGATACTACAGTAACCGGAGAGACACCACAGCTGCGCCGCGTTCTTCGTCGCCTCCTCGCAGCACGCCGCTCTATCAACCGAACCGCGCGTCGCATGCGCAGCATTGCGTATAAAAGGCGGCGATGTAGAGAGCGGCTGTATCACAACGTCTGACACGGATGCAACGAATGAGAGTGGAGCCACTGCCAAACGGCGGCATAAACAAGAGAACAACAACTCTTCCGATACTGAGGTTGTCGCCTGGCACTTGGCTGTTCAACGAAAAGAGAATGTAATTAAGAAGGCAAATAGAGCAGCGAAGACGCTCGATCAGAGAGAGAAGAATGGCTTGCCAAACGGAGATGCCAGACTGCTAGGTGTGCTAGGCACATAGACGCCGCAATGGAGCCTATGGAAGGTGTCAGGAACCAACAGAAGAGGATGTGAATTCCCGTCGTGTGACTTATCACACCATTCGAGCTTACGAATAATAAGCTCAGCCAGGAACACGTACCTATCGCTAAGTATATCCCATCATAGCCGAGCAAAGCCACTGCCAATTTTTTAAAGTGTCAGAATATCCAAAATGCCAAACGTGAAAAGCGCGCTTTTGAAAACTCGCTAATCTAGCTTTCCCGCGTTGAAGATTGATCAAATGGGGCTACTGGAGTATTTATGGCAAGAAATACCTATGTACATAACATATCTTTACGACGCGGATGTCACATATATTAAGGAGCCTAAATTAAAGTTTAAAGGAAAAAGGTGTGAAGAAGGCGACGCGAATTAACCGAATAATAAAGAAGAGGAAGAAGAAGCATTCGGTGAGGTGGAGGGAGATGACTGGTGGAGAAGCATTCGGTGAGGTGGAGAGAGTTGATTGGTGGAGAAGAGAAGAAAACGACGACAAGGCATACGTGGACTAACACCGAGGGTATAAAAGGGCGAGCGAGAGCGAGGCACAGGGGGAACAGCAGAGAATCGGAGGCTCCGGCGGGTCATGGACACTTTGGCTGGAAGAGAGCGACGCCGGCTACTGCTCCGGTGAGCTCGCCTTCTACGACTCCGCATCGTGGACTTCATGCCGTGCCTGAGCCCGTTCCGGGGAGTCAACAGAGGGCTCTGCCACCTGCTACGGCCAGGGGTATCTCCAGCGCTGTTGCCACCCATCGGAGTGGCGCCCCCACGCCAACACCGGCATCACCTCCACGGGAGCTTAGACCGGGAGCTTGTACGAGGCAGCCAGCGACGCCAGCCCAAGCCCGTCGAACGCCGCCAGCAACGCAAGCCCAAGCTCGCCCTCGACGCCGGCTACGGGATCCATACAACGCGGCAGCCCCACCTAACCAACCGTGAGTAGTAGACGCTGGTAGTGAGTAGTAGACGCTGGTAGTAGTGTGGCCGGGTCGTGTGTATTTATGGCCTTTGTGTGTTGTTTTAGTTTTGTTAGTTTTGTGTTCTAGTGTGTGCGTCACGTAGGGTGTATTAAATGTGCGTTTGTGTGGGTACACCCGTCACATAGTCCATTCTTTCAGTCCGAGTGTTCTTCGGAGAGATCCGTGACAAAGATAAGTGGCGAGCCTGCCAGGATTCATTTCCCTTTTTCTTTTTTGCTTTGTCTCGGATTTTTCCAATCTCTCGACGGCAGAAAGTATAGATTTGGCAAAAACGTTAGAACTGGCGCTCAAGCTAGGGTTAAGCAAGGAAGAGGCGATGCTTCTCTATGACGAGGAGGGAAAGAGGAGGCAGATAGGCAGAGAGAGGAAAGGGCGCAAGCACGCGCAGACGCTCGTGAAGCAGAAGAACGCGAGGCGAAAAGAGCTCACGAGGCAGTAGAGCGAGAACAGAAAAGAGCTCGCGAGGCAGAGAGAAGAGCGCGCGATGCAGAAGAACAGGAGAAAAGCAGGATAGAACGGGAGAAGGAGTTTCTTTTGTGGAAACAGGCGCATGTCGCGGGAGGATATGAGGAGATCGCGGACAATGATCAGCGTTCCTTAGCTGGTACAGAATCTCCTAGACGGGCCAGAGTTTGCCCAAGGAATTTGATGGCTCATTTTGATGACAAGAGAGATGATTTGGATCCATATCTGCAACGATTCGAGCGGATAGCTTTGGGGCAAGGCTGGGAGCGCAGTGAATGGGCCACGGCATTAAGCATGTGTTTATTCGGAGAGGCGCTGATTCTGTTTGGAAGGATGCCTGCTGCTGATTCCATGAACTACGAGAAAGTCAAAAAGGCACTCATCCAAAGATTCAGGCTTACGGCAGAGGGTTTTCGTGAGAGATTTTGCACCGCGAAACCTGAGGATTCGGAAACCGCGAAGCAGTTTTCCTGCAGGCTGACCAACTATTTTGATAGGTGGCTTGATATGTTAAACACAGAAAAGCGTTTTGAAGGGGTGCGTGACAATCCGGTCACAGAGAAACATTTAGTGTGCTGAAGCACAAAGCTAGCGTTATTCCTGAAAGACAGAAAGTTGTGTTCATTGGAAGAGTTCGCCGACACTGCAGACCAATTCCTCGATGCTCAAGGGCTAAGAAATTTGAGTAAGGCAAAGGAGGAAACACAAGACTTTAGAGACAGATGCGGCAAAACCAAGATCATATGGTGGTCCATATAAGGCGCCAGTAAGGTGTTTTCTCAACGGTAAGGTGGGACACCATGACGCTGACTGTCGAACTAGTAGCGCTGCCCAAAAAACACAGGTTGTGTGTCAAGGTTGTAAGAGGAGGGGTCATACTCTGCATAAGTGCCGATACAAAACGCAGGACCAAGCTGCATGCGTTGTCGACTCTAGGGTGGGTAGAACTTGTCCCGCCGCCCGAAGTTCCACAGCTGAAAGGAGACCAAACGCCGCTAGAAAATGAGGCAGTGAGTGGAACACCCAAGTCTAAAGCAGCAATGCCAGCGGTGGTTGGGTAAATAGGGGACCGTCCTGTATTGGTGCTTAGAGACAGCGGAACCAACACAGTCTTGGTTCGGAGAAACCTCGTGAAGGACGAGGATCTTACAGGAGAAGCGTCGGTCGTCACTCTTGTAGATAGCACAGTGAGGTAGCTTCCTGAAGCAAGTATTCTAGTGTCCACGCCATATTATACTGGGCAGGTAATGGCAAAATGCATAGACCAGCCTATCTACGATCTCATTCTGGGAAACAATACGGGCGCAAGAAGTGTCGAAGGCCCCGATTCGATTGGAGGATGCTCGACATTGAAGAACATCCAAAGGAGGAATGGCCCGCGACACCTCAGACGGGTGCAGTCAGTTTCTCGTCGGCAGTGGAGACTAGAGCTCAAGCGACAGCCCGAGCAACTCAGCGTCCGCTCTCCACTCCTGTTACAATGTGCCTGAGCGTAACACCGGGCGAAATTGCAATTAGGCAAACAGAAGACCCGAGCCTGAAGACCTGCTTCCAAAGAGTCGGGGAAAAGGTGAAAAGAAAGAAGAGTCTGACGTCATTCGAGTATCAATTGGTGAATGGTCTATTGCACAGGGAATGCATATTTAGTTCAGGAAGGCGGGTCCAACAGCTGGTGTTACCAAGAGATATGCGAGAGACCGTGCTACGCTTAGGACATGACGCCATTATGGCCGGATACCAGGGTGTTCAAAAAACGGTGTCTAGGATCACCGAGGAGTTCTTTTGGCCGGGTGTTCAGAGTGACGTAAAGCGCTTTGTTCGCTCATGTAACGTGTGCCAGCGCCAGTTCCGAAGGGAAGAGTTGGTCCCGTCCCTCTGGGCAAGATGCCTGCCATCGACCTACCGTTTCAGCGTGTGGCGATTGACACTGTGGGGCCAATCTCTCCAGTATCCGCCAAAGGCAATATATATGTGCTTAGTCTGGTTGACGTGGCCACTCGTTATCCTGACGCTATTCCACTGAGAACTGTTGACAGTATCCACGTGGCGGAGGGTCTCGTGGAAATGTTTTCGCGTTACGGGTTCCCGAGTGAAGTTTTGAGCGACCTGGGCACGAACTTCACATCGGAACTAAAGAAGGAGGCTAACCGCCTTTTGTCAGTAAGGCAGTTACTGACGACGCCTTACCCTCCCATGTGTACTGGGCTTGAAGAATGGTTCAACGGCACCCTCAAACACATGATGAAGAAAATGTGCCAGGAGAGACGTACTGATTGGGATAGATATCTCCCAGCTCTTTTGTTCGCTTACTGCGAAGTACCGCAAACGAGTCTTGGTTTCTCGCCCTTTGATATGTTGTATGAGAGAACGGTTAGAGGTTCACTTGCAATACTCAAGGAGCTGTGGGCTTACAAGGAGATTGCATCAGATCTCAAGACAACATACACATACGTTCTTGAGTTGCGGGACAAGTCGGAAGAAACAGGCAGGTTTCCACATCAAGGCCTGGAACGGGCGCGCGAATGCTATAAGGGCTACTATGACAAGAAAGCCACTCACAGGAATCGGAATCCAGGCGACAAGGTTCTCATCTTGCTACCCACGGATCATAAGTTACTGATGCAGTGGAAGGGTCCTTACCTTGTGACGCCAAAGAAAAATGACATGGATTATGAGTTATTGATAACTAACACCAAGAAGGTTTTCCATGCAAACATGTTTAAAAAGTACGAAGAAAGAGTTCCCGTACAGTGCGCCCCCAAGGTAGTATGCTCGGTAGTAGCCGAGGAGACAGTTGATGTTGTCTAGATGCCCACTTGCAGTGGGAAGAAAACTGTAGGTTTGGATATAGTGCTAATAAACACCAATTTGAATGAAGACCGAAGTTCACAGATAAAGGCCCTACTCCAAAGCAACTGAGATGTATTTTCGGATGTGCCCGGCAAAACGAATGTCGTATGTTGCAGACTAGATCTCTCTACAGGTAGACCAATCAGCGTGAAGCAATACCCACTACCTTTAGCAGTTCAAGAGTCAATAGAAAAGGAGGTGCGGGATATGTTGGAGCATGGTGTGATTGAGAGGTCGTGGTCAGCATACAATGCGCCTCTCGTGGTTGTCAAAAAACCCGATGGTACTAAGCGACGGCGTGTAGATTTTCGTCGGCTAAATGACATCATAGTACCCGATGCAGAGCCCATACCAAGAGCGGAGGTGGCGTTCGCTAAGGTGGCTCACAAAAGGTTTCTTTCTAAATTTGACTTAGCTAAAGGATAGTGGCAAATACCAATGGAAGATTCGTCTAAAGAGAAGACTGCCTTTTCGTGCTCGGCGGGTCTATTCCAGTTTAAATTCATGTCTTTTGGTTTTAAGACAGCATCTGCAATATTCACGAAGTTGATGGGGAAGGTTTGGGACGGACTGCAAAATGTAGAACACTATATTGATGACATCCTGGTGGCAACAGATACGTTAGAAGAGCATATAATTACGCTGGAAAAGCTATTTGATAGAATTCAGCAAGCCAGGTTCACCACAAAACCGGAAAAGTGTGAGGTGGGCATTGAAGCCATTTCTTTTCTCGGACACAAGCTGGGGATGGGCCGTATCGTGACGAAAGACGTCATCTTGGACAAAATACAGCAGCCCCAGACACCGATGACCAAGAAAGAGGTACAGTCGTTGCTGGGTTTAACGGGATACTACAGGGACTTTATTCCCGATTATGCCCACATAGCCGAACCCCTTGTCGAACTGACTAAGAATGGTGCAAGCAATAAGCTGAATTGGACTGCGGAACATGAAAATGCATTTGTGATGTTAAAAGGGCATATGGCAAGACCGAATATAAAGAGTTTGTGCTTCGCACTGATGCATCAAATCGAGCTTTAGGAGCCGTACTCTTGCAAGAAGAGAATCGCGTGCTACATCCGGTATTTTTTGCAAGCAAGAGATTATCGGCTAGTGAACGCAACTACTCCACCGTTGAAAAGGAATGTTTGGCGGTGGTGTGGGCGGTAATGAAATTCCACATTTATCCGCATGGGAGACATTTCAGGATTCTGACAGATCATCAGCCGCTTGAATACTTAACCAAGGCCAAAATGAACAATAGTAAAGTTATGAGATGGAGTTTGGCCTTGAAAGAATACTCATTTCAGGTGGAATATATTAAACGCAGAGATAACGTTCGAGCGGACTTCTTGAGTGCATCCAACTGAACAGCTCTAGGTATCTCTGGCATGATCTTGTTGTCGTCGTTGTTGTGTTAATGTATCTCTGGGATTTATCTTGTGGTTGTTGCTGTTGTTGGTGTTATGTGATTATACAAGGGAGTGTGTTGTGGACACGAACATGTTTATTAAGGACTCTGTGCGGATAACGGCAGTGGTGTGTTAGTGTTCTGGAAACGCAATTTCGTGTATTAGTGGTGTGCGTTTGGTGTGTGCTGGGTTCAGAATCGCCACTGAAGATAGTCGGTTGGCTGGATGGCTTGGAGATGAAGGTGACGTGAGCAGTTGAAAAACTCTTGAGAGAGGGGGCCCTTGTCACATATATTAAGGAGCCTAAATTAAATTTTAAAGGAAAAAGGTGTGAAGAAGACGCGAATTAACCGAAGAATAAAGAAGAGGAAGAAGAAGCATTCGGTGAGGTGGAGGGAGATGATTGGTGGAGAAGCATTCGGTGAGGTGGAGAGAGATGATTGGTGTAGAAGAGAAGAAAACGACGACAAGGCATACGTGGACTAACACCGAGGCTATAAAAGGGCGAGTGAGAGCGAGGCCCGAGGGGGAACAGCAGAGAAGCGGAGGCTCCGGCGGGTCAGGGACACATCGGCTGGAAGAGAGCGACGCCGCCTACTGCTCCGGTGAGCTCGCCTTCTACGACTCCGCATTGTGGACTTCGTGCCATGCCTGAGCTTGTTCCGGGGAGTCAACAGAGAACGCTACCACCTGTTACGGCCAGGGGTATCTCCGGCGCTGTTGCCACCCATCCGGGTGGTGCCCCACGCCAACAACACCGGTATCACCTCCACGGGCGCTTGGACAGGGAGCTTGTACGACGCAGCCAGCGACGCGAGCCCAAGCACATCGAACGCCGCCAGCAACGCCAGCCCAAGCACGCCGAACGCCGCCTCGACGCCGGCTACGGGATCCATACAACGCCGCAGCCCCACCGAACCAACCGTGAGCCCGAACGCCGACCGCGAATAGTAGAACGCTAGTAGTAGACGCTGGTAGTAGTGTGCCCGGGTCGTGTGTATTTATAGCCTTTGTGTGTTATATTAGTTTTGTTAGTTTTGTGTTCTAGTGTATGTGTCACGTAGGGTGTATTAAATGTGCGTTTGTGTGGGTACACCCATCGCCTAGACCATTCTTTCAGTCTGAGTATTCTCCGGAGAGATCCGTGACAGCGGAAGGTGCTGGCATTGTTCCCAAGTAGACACCACGAGTAGCGACAAAATTTACTTAACGTGCAGCATAGGAAACAAAAACTATACTGCGCTCACACACTCGTTTCAAAGCCGATATTGAAAAATCATGTGGCCAATTTAGAAGTTTAAATAATGGGCCCAATTTCAGTGTTCAATTCTTTCACATTGTCGATATCGTCATGTGCCCTGAAGCAAAAATCTTATCAGCTGATTTGGCAATTTGTGTTAATTCTCAGTGTCTTAATTGCGCTGTGTCACATTATTAACATGCGCCATTCTGTGCTATCAGCTGGCGCGGCCCGCACTGGGCTATCATTTATTGTTTTGAATGAAAAGTCTTTATCGAATAATTTCAAACATCATGTATAACATTGTTACATTTATGCGCCATTACATGCCATTATTTTCGTCAAGTGCGGTTTTACTAGAATATCTCTCATATGGTGGAGAGCGAGCTCCCCAGTGATTCAGGACAATCATGGTAAAGTGTAAAGGTGGGGGTGGGGGCGACTCGGGGCCACCGCACCGGGTGCCGTTCACCTTAGGGACGCCACTTCTTGGTGGCGCTGTTTATCCAAAGGGATAAATTCCTCCTATGACATGTAAAGTTAACTTCCCGGTAACAAAAGTTCCCCTCAAGCGCATTTTGTTCGTGTTTCTTCACCTAAAGATACAGAAGAGATGTATTGCTTTGCGAGCTTATTGAAAGGTGAAGACGTCTAATACTATGTAAACTGAATTGAATGCTTTTTTATTTAATCTTGACTGATTTTTTTCTCGTAACAGATAAGTTATCCATCTCGACTTGACACACTGCAGTGCCCAGACGGAGGGCGACTCCAGAACATAAATGCCGACACTGTGGCTAAGTACTTATGTGACAAGTCGTTTATAGGTTACATAGGTTCAATAGAAGCCATCATGTCTAAGAAAAAGTTTCTACGTCGCCAGTGGCCTTTTCTCAGCCCGTTCCGCTTCTATTATACCGCCGGAATTTCGACACGTTTCTTGAAAACGCCGCATAAAAGGGCGTTCATTTTAAACTCTTTTCTTACGATACTATCGTTAAGTAGACCACACCACAATTCAAAATATAGAACCCGCTGTGCTCTAAAAACTCTTCATTCTTATTGCCCCATAGAAATGTATTGGTGACAAGGCAGTGTAGTTGTTTGCTCCCAGAATGTTGTGAAAACAATATCTGGTCGATCATCTGGTGTAAATCACTCTATGTTGGAGCAGCGTGTCTGCTGTAGTGTTGTTTTAGCTTGCATGCTCCTGGAACTTGTATTTGTTCATGTGGTTTTTGCTTTCAGTATTTATTATTGTTCAAGCATATCAAGACCTATAATTACTATGAATTGCTGTTAATTTTTGAAACCAAGAATTACTTCGCTGCCATTGGTAAGAGGGCTTCATCGAGGTTAGGAATGTGCGGTTTGAAAATTTTTTTTCTGCCGGGCTCTGCCAGAGACAGTTTTCGATAATAGGTCATAGAAATAACTTCCAACTCTTTGCGTACTGTTTGTGATGAAAGTTCTTTCTTTACATACCTATTTATCATCAGAACATTATTTATATCTTTTCCAAATCTTGTGTGTCCAACTCAAAATTATTTCTTTAACCATTTTTTTATTAGATCTGTGTATGCATGCATAGTGTATTTCGTTTTGTATGTCTGGCACTGTGCTCAATGACAGGAGACAAAATTTTTGTCGTGAATTTTTGTTATCCAATGACGCGTCAGACGTTAGTAAATAAAGATAACGCCAAATATTTTTCTGTAATATTGTTACAAGTGGACGAATCATGAACGAAAAAGTGGCGGTGCGCGGAACGACGACGACGTTGACAGTTGGTAGCTGGGCGCTCGGTTCTGAGCTGAGTGCTGGCCTTCTCAGAGCAGCCGCCATATATACTTACCGCCGTAACATCCCCGTAACATCTTTTGGTGGAGGTGCTGGGGTCCCTTCATCGCCATCCTGGTCCCGGAGCTTACACAAGGTACCGCAATCCGGATGAGTGGCGTACCCCTGACGACCGGCCGATCTGCTTTACGTGCTCGCGCGTAGGCCACATCTCCCGCCACTGCCGCAGCCGTTGGTCCGCACCTCCCCGACCTTTGCCCTACGTCGACCGCCGTTATGACTATGGACCCCGCCGCTTCACGCCTCGGAATGACCCACCCAGCGCCGATTCCACACCGCCTCCTCGTAGAACCAGCCGCTCTCCCTCCCCAACAGCCCACCGTTCCCGCTCACCTCTTCCGCACCGCAGTTACCGTCCTCTGCAGGCCGCTTCGCGGGAAACTAGCCAGTGCATCTCCCGGAGGTGATGCTGCATTGGTGCCCCGACCTGAAAATCCTCTACTGACCCAGCCTTCGCCCTGTCATCTGCTCGACGTTTTTGTGGACGGTGTTCCTGTTTCTGCCCTCATTGACACTGGTGCCCAAGTCTCGGTTCTTAGCTCATCCTTTTGCCGTCGCCTCAAAAAAGTTCAGACCCCTGCCGCTTCGCCCACCGTTCGCGTTGCCGATGGCAGCACTGCTGCCGTCACTGGCCTGTGCACTGCCCGCGTCACTCTTGCCGATCGTCACATCCCAGTTTTGTTCACCGTCCTCGAACACTGCCCTCACAATGTGATCCTTGGTCTAGACTTTCTAACCGCTCACTCTGCCCTTATCGACTGCTCCAGCGGCCTTCTACGATTGGACCTGCCTCTCAGTTCAGCCGACACACCCTCAAGCTCCACGCCCCGCCTTCGCTCCACCGAGTACGCTCGCCTGCCCCCGACTCTGCCGTTTATCTGCCTATGTCCCCATTTCCTGCGGTTCCTGATGGGGATTATCTTGCCTGTCCACTCGCCGATGTCGTTCTCTCTCGCAATGTTGTTCTTCCGCACCTCATCGTGACCGTCACCAAGAATAGCACCTCCCTTCCTGTCCTCAACTTCAGCTTGTCACCACAAGTTCTTCCTGCAGGCATATCACTTGCTACTTTGTCTTCTCTCACCGACTGTACTGTCACTGCTCTCTCACCTGGACCGCCTTCTACTGTATCTCAAGCGGCCGACATCCCGGCCAACAATCCGCAATCCATTTCTGCGATGATTGCTTCTGACCTGAGCCCCGAGCATGCACAGGATCTTCACAACCTTTTGGTGTCCTCCTCCGACATTTTTGACTTCGCTTCTGCTCCTCTGGGTCAAACGTCGGTAGTGACTCACCGCATTGACACCGGCGATGCCAGACCTATACACCGGAGGCCTTATCGTGTGTCGCTACCAGAGCGCCAGATCATCCAGCGGGAGGTGGACAAGATGTTGGCCAACGATATCATCGAGCCTTCAAACAGCCCTTGGGCATCTCCTGTCGTGCTCGTGAAAAAGAAAGACCAAACTTGGCGGTTTTGCGTCGACTATCGTCATCTCAACAAGGTCACGAAGAAAGACGTCTATCCCCTTCCGCGCATAGATGATGCCCTGGACTGTTTACATGGCGCCCGCTACTTTTCTTCCATCGACCTTCGTAGCGGGTATTGGCAAATCTCTGTTGACGCAAAAGACCGCGAGAAAACAGCTTTCGTCACCCCTGATGGCCTTTACCATTTTAAGGTCATGCCCTTCGGCCTTTGTAACGCCCCTGCCACATTTGAACGGATGATGGACTCGTTACTCCGGGGCTTCAAGTGGACGACCTGCCTTTGTCACTTAGATGATGTAATTGTTTTCTCGCCCTCTTTTGAAATCCACCTGCTTCGCCTTTCGTCCATCTTGGCAATTTTCCGCCGCGCAGGTCTTCAACTCAACTCAAAAAAATGTACTTTCGGCCGCCGCGAACTCAAAGTCCTCGGCCATTTGGTGAATGCGAGTGGCATACAACCTGACCCTGATAAAGTTCGTGCCGTCAGTGCTTTTCCCTGTCCCCGCTCGCCCAGGGATGTCCGCAGCTTCATCGGTCTCTGTTCCTACTTTCGCCGGTTCGTCCCGAACTTCGCAGCCGTCGCTCGCCCTCTCACCAATCTGTTGCAGAAAGGCGTTCCTTTTTCCTGGGGCCCAGAGCAGGCTACTGCATTCTCCAGCCTTATCGCCGTCCTCACCAACACTCCTGTATTGGCCCATTTCAACCCGTCTGCCCCGACTGAACTTCGCACCGATGCCAGTGGTCACGGAATTGGCGCCATCCTTGCTCAGCGACAACGCGGCCAGCACTGCGTTATTGTGTACGCCAGCCGTCTTCTTTCTTCCGCCGAGAAGAATTACTGCATCACAGAACGCGAGTGCCTGGCTCTTGTTTGGGCCATTGGAAAATTCCGCACATACATGTTCGGCCGCCCATTCACTGTTATAACCGACCACTACGCCCTGTGTTGGCTCTCATCTCTCAAGGACCCTACTGGCCGTCTTGGCCGGTGGGCATTGCGATTGCAAGAATACACCTTTTCCGTGGTTCACAAGTCCGGTCGCCTCCATCAAGATGCAGACTGCCTGTCCCGCTATCCCGTCGATCCTCCTTCTACAGACTGTGAGTCGGATGCCTGTGTCCTCTCCATCTCCGACCTCTCCCACATTGCCGACGAACAGCGCTTGGACCCCACCCTCACCTCTCTCATCGACCGCCTCAGCACCGACCGCCGCGACACTTCTCTGGCCCGGTTTTTGCTGGACGGGAACACGCTGTACCGCCGCAACATGCGACCTGATGGCGCTGAGCACTTGCTCGTTGTTCCCCGCCACCTACGGTCCACTATCCTCGAACAACTGCATGACGCACCTACGGCTGGTCATCTTGGTGTCTCCCGTACGTACGACCGCGTGCGCCGGCGTTTCTTCTGGCCTGGTCTGTACCGCTCCGTCCAACGCTACGTCGCCGCTTGCGACGTCTGTCAGCGCCGAAAGAAGCCCGCTGTCCTGCCGTCTGGACACCTGCAGCCGATCCCCATCCCGACCGACCCGTTTTCTCGTGTTGGGCTAGATTTACTTGGGCCCTTCCCGGAGTCCTCCACGGGGAACAAGTGGATTGCCGTCGCCACCGATTATGCCACGCGGTACGTGATCACTCGTGCCATTCCAACCAGCTCCGCCACTGACGTCGCTGACTTCCTCTGCACGACGTCATATTACACCATGGCACTCCCCGTCAACTCCTTACCGACCGTGGCCGCTGCTTCCTTTCCCGAGTTGTTGACGAAATCCTTCGTTCGTGCTCCGTTCGTCACAAGTTCACCACTGCTTATCATCCCCAGACGAACGGCCTTACGGAGCGTCTCAACCGCACGCTGACAGACATGCTCGCCATGTACGTAGCCGACGACCACCGGGACTGGGACATAAGCTTGCCTTTTGTCACCTTCGCCTCCAACTCTTCGCGCCATGATACCGCTGGTTACTCGCCCTTCTATCTTCTCTTTGGAGGAGACCCCTTACTGCCCTTCGACACTCTGCTGCCCACAGCTGGCCCTGTCACTACATATGCGCGTGACGCTATCGCCCGAGCAGACGCCGCCCGCCAGGTTGCTCGACACAAGCTCTCCGCCTCCCAAGAGGCTCAAAAACACCGCTACGATGGCCTGCACCGTGATGTGCGATACCCTGCCGGATCTCTCGTCCTGCTGTGGCTCCCATCCCGTCGTGTGGGGTTATGTGAAAAACTTCTGCCGCGCTACACAGGTCCTTATTGTGTATTACGGGCAGTGACCGACGTAACGAATGAAATCACGCCGCTGCACCCAAAGTCGACGTCCGCTCCACTGAAGTCCGAAGTCGTTCATGTAGCTCGCCTCAAGCCCTATCACCCACCATCGACATCGCACGCCTAACACGCACCGAGACGTTGCCTTCAGCCGAGGGGGATAGTGTTACAAGTGGACGAATCATGAACGAAGTGGCGGTGCGCGGAACGACGACGACGTTGACAGTTGGTAGCTGGGCGCTCGGTTCTGAGCTGAGTGCTGGCCTTCTCAGAGCAGCCGCCATATAGACTTACCGCCGTAACATCCCCGTAACAATATGTACACGTAATTCCTCTGTAATTTCAGGACGGGTTTCTGGAGCACAGTGGCGGTTACAGTCACAAGGAGGCCTAGAAACGCTGCAGTACATTCGCTGCTTTGTCATTTAAATTCGCTGTCAATCGTATGCTCGCCTCCCCTATTAGGCGGAATTGGAGTGAACAAATTCCTTTTATATTGAGGTTTTGCTATGTCCCACATGATATCATGCTCCTTTGTGACGTCACAACCACCGTTCGACTGCTAAAACCACAGCTATACGGACGAGAATTCAATATAAGTTATTTACCGAGCGAAGGCAAATTGCGTGCGGCGATTTATGGTGTCTTAGGCATCATCCCAAGGCAAAAAAAAATAGCGTTTCAACGCAGTTAAAACGAGTAGGACGTGCCAAAGCTTTTGCGCATGGATGAAGGTTTATGGACATGACGAGGTGCAATGTACAGCGCGAGAGTGTGTTGCAGTTAAACACGAGGCGTGATCGGCGACAGGGACTGCTAAGTGCTGTCGTGCAGTGGCCAGCGAAGGTGATCTGTTCGCGCCGCCGCGGGTCAGAAACCCTGTCGCGGCAATATTTACTCTATTTCTGCAGGTTGTTCAATTCCAACCTCAAGGCCATGCTAGCCACAGCAATATTGTTTGGGTTAAACTGTGTAAAGTAGTTCTTTCGCTCTGAAATCCGCAACGAAAAGAGTGGCCCTCTGTACATCTTGCATACATCAAAGTGCTAGTTTTTAGGCAACGGCTTAGTAAGTCATTGTTGCTGGCCTTCTCGATGTGAAGCACAAAATTTCACTCGTAGTTTACGCTTTCCGGAGCATAACTTTGTTCAATTTTCTTGTCTTTCTTTTCTAAATACAGCCCTTTTTCTGCAGGCCTTCAGTCGTCCAGCATGCCCTTCAACCTAGCCGCGTTTCCGGGATGCTTCCCCTCTGCTGGCAGAGCGTTGTAAGGGGTGCATTACACCGATGCCCACCGGTCGCCGCGGTGACACAAGCTCGGCACTGCCGAACGCTAAGAGTTCAGTGGCAACTCTCGATGACTACTCTTTCTCACAATCTGTGCACTGGAGCGAAAGCTGCATCTGGCGGAGGCTAATCGGGAGACGAAGCATCAAAACTGTTGGCGTTTTACAACGACGCGTTGTTGGCCGACAATTTTTTGATTGTCCTCGATATAAGTGACCCCTTCCTGGAAGAGAATTCAACTGACATTGTTTGTTTCTTTCAAGATCACAGCGATGTAGTTCTAAAAGGCCTTCCAGTGTAATTAGGCATGCCACTATAAATAAATGAACAAACAAATGCTTTACCTCGCGCGACTTGTGTTAGCATGGCAAAATAGGGGGGGGGGGCAGCGCTCCACATCCTAAAGACCGCAAATTTACCGCCGAAGGAAAAACAATTGCAACACATAATGATGTGGGTACCGGGACACACAGGCATGGCGGGGAATGCCGAGGCGGATAGGAGTGCTCGATATCTTGCAAACCGAGCCTCCAACCAAACCAGCCTCGAGCAGCCTGATGCGAAACCAGTGCCCTTAGGATACTCAGAAGTTCTTAATTACTTATAAGGGGGTCAGGATCAACCACCTCACAAATATCTCTACCAGCAGGAAGCGGTTTATTGGAGATGGCTACAAATGGGAAGTTTCCCGAATCTAAACATGCTAAGTAAGATCCACTCAGGGCTATATAGCAGCTAAAGCCCGTGGTGCGAGGACAAAGCCACGTTGATTCATACAACGTGGTGTGAAAAGAGAACAAATGCGGCTGCAATAAACAAGGTGTGAAAGGAGAACAAAGGCGGCTGCAGAAAACAAAATCTCGAGTGCGGAGCAGTGGGAGAGGATGCTTTCCAGCGAGGATTCGGCGGTAAAGGCAGGACTGGTCCGGAAAGCCTAACTGGGGCAAGACTCAGTGCTTAAAATCAGTTGCTGGGCGGGTTGGTACTTCATGCTAACATTCACAGCGCAAGACGAACACGGATACGAGGGGAGACACCACAAAGCGCCGAATTCAACAAAAGTTTATTGCTGTGCGAGCGACTATATATGGTGTACAGCGGGCAGGCGCAGCAGCGAAAAGGTACAATCATGAGCATCTGGTAGCGACGCCACATCGCAAGCGAACACATCATTTTCTGCACACGACAAAAAAGGAAAAAAACCAAAAAGCTAAAGAACCTAAAAAGCAGTACGCGCACATGAACGTTGAAGCCATAGTACTCATTCCGAAATTCGCAAGATATGACTCTCCTTATCACTTAACAGCAATGATGGAGTGCTGACACAGTGATCCCTTTTTTTTGCAATCTCTCCAACCTCAGCAATCTCCCTGGCTGTTTTGCTTATGCACTTGTGAAGGATGGTGGTTCCTCCCAAAGGAGGACCACGTTCCTTGCACTGTTGGCAATCACGGCAGTGTATGCCGAGATGACGAGATGCCCCGATGACGCTGTTCTTATGTTCCATGAACCTCTCGTTGAGGCACCTGCCTGTTTGGCCAATGTAGGCTTGTCACAGGCATCCATTTGTGAAGTGCGCGAGAAACGTGGTGTACTCGATTCCATTGCCCTGCGGACGCAGCCAACGCAGCGTTCGGTTCTCTGTCGTTCGAGCAAGCCCAAATAGAGAAGCAGTTATGCTGCCACCGCACCTTTGTACTGCCATGTATATAAAGCACATAAAGTACTGTTCCTCTGCTCCGACGTCGTTTCTTCGGCTGGTCCTCCTTTGCGTGGACACTGCGGTGAATGCCAGGGAACTCGGCCGCTCTGCCTTGGCAACCACCAACGTCACAACAGGACAAACGCACCTATGCGTTTTAACGCTTTCAGCCGCGCGCGCTGCAATGCGATGGACGCAAAAAATCGCAAAAGCAGGATGAGCCGCACATCGATGCGATTCGTAGAAAAGCTCTGCAGGGCGAACAAGAATTGAGCTCTGGGGCCAGTGCGGCAGGAAGGGGTGGCCCGCCGGCGGCCACGAAAGGCTGCGTTTGACGTCCGTGCTTTCATCCGGAGCGATTCCGGTTCGCAGGTGGCACGCAGAGCCGTCCGGACAACATCGCCGGCCGGCTGTTTGCGACAGACTGAAAGATTTCTTTACTGTTTTCATTTATACGGCAAATTTGCGCCGGAGAGGCTTGCCGCTGTGCGCGCAATTGGTTATGCAACCAGAGCAGCCGTATGGGCGCGGCTTTGCGTAGCGGCAGTTGCGGGAGCATAATGGAAGAAGCGGGTAGGGGGGGGGGGAGGGGGGGGTCGAGTGCATTGGAGCAGAGAGGAAATTAAGCCGGCATTGGTGAAACGGGTTCCGCATCCAGGGCAAAGTGGATGCCGTTGACCGTTGGTCGCTCAAGTCGTGGCATTCAATTTCTTGGAATGTATTGGCACTGCATGCAACGGCGTTCACAGTGCGAGCCAGCCAGGAAACGCCGAAATCCCCAGTAATCTCATCTGCTGGAACGGCTCGACGCAGTCTCGCACCAGTGATGTCTAGTGTGTGTTGCACTGGCTGTCCAAGATGCACCCATTTATGGGCAAGTGTAACCCGTGCACAGCGTTGAAAATCAAAATGATAAGGAGTATAAAATGGATTCCATATCATAGCTGAAATGCTGCATGGTGCCATCATTACCGGACACCAGAATTAGCGAAAGCCACTAATACCGCCGGTTGGTGCCGCGCGCTCAACAGCTCCTGTCTACAAAGGTCACTGGCCGGCGCAGGTGTCACGTGACATTATTTCCTTGCCCATGCTGAAGAAACGTGCTGCGGCGAACTCCGCAGAAGAGGGCGGTACAGGGAAGCCTTGGTTGGCCATACGCGCGACTGTGGCGCACGCAGAGCAGCGAACTAGTTATTGCAAGTTCCCTACAAAATGCACGGACGATCATAGATTCGATGTGACAAACCTCCGTTAGCAGCATTTTTTTGGGCATTTTGCTCGTGCACTGATCGCCTTCCAATGACTTCTTTGAATTTGCTTTCATCCTGGGCTTTCTGTAGGATCGCAGGTGGGAGTTGCATACTTGTGGGTGCTCCGAGCACCCACCACAGGCGCCTTCCGGGAGCGGACTGTGGCCTTGAAGGTGGAGCCTTCACGTAGACTGACAAACACGGGGATTTCGACAAAAGAGGACTAGTAGATTTATTCCCTTACCACTTTCAGCGCCTCGCTGCCAATCGTAAACATCTGTTCTCTTCCTAGTCTGTTGAATTTTACTTTAATTTTATGAATATGAATTTTTAGATACATCGTTCTGCTTTGCATTCCAAGCCTTTGATCATGCTTTGAAATTCATCCCCTGAGTGACCCAGCAAGTCGATGTCACCAGCAAATCGCACATTACTAAGGTATTCACCAATAAACGCTTATTACCAACTGTTCCCATTCCAGGTCTCTGAATACCTCCTGTAAACAGGCGGTGAATAGCATTGGAGAGATCATGTCTCCCTGACTGATCCCCTTCCTTGCGTAGCCGAGTTTAACCTGTGCAGTCTTTTCTCATGAGGCTCGTCAAAACCATGATTCTGCAATTCAGTGCATGACTACTGTAATTTCGACTAAGTCAAATGCTTTCTACTTGTCTAGTATGAAGGCTACCCCAGCGGTATGTTAAATTCTGCGCATTTCTTTATCACCTGAGGGGCAGTGTGAATATTGTCCAGTAGACTACGAAAGTCTTCCTGGTCATTTGGTTTATTGATGTCTAAGGTTGTCGTGATTCTTTTTATTGTCTTGATTGAAGTATAAGGATGTCGTGATTATTGATTTGTTAGAAAATAGCTTTTAAGAAACGTTCAGTAAGGTGATGAGTCTGCAATTTTTCAATTCCTTATATCCTCATCTTTCGGTTAATATGAATTCAATGTACTTCCAAGATACCGGACGGTCGAGGTTATAAGGCATTGCGTATTCAGGGTTGGCAGTTTTTCTGACGCAATCTCCCCTCCGTCCTTAAAGAGATCTGCTGTTGTCTGATCGTCACTAGCTGCTTTCCTTCTATGCACTGCTTCTAAGGTTTTCTTTCGTTCCTTCTTCGCTACTGGCGTTATGTCCGATCGACTGCAGCATAGATTCATGGAGAACTCTTCGACTGCTTTAGCTAGCTTAATAAGATGGGAGAATTCATCGCCGTCCTGGTCTCTTAGCCCATACATCTGATTTTTGCCTATGCCTAATTTCCTCTTGACAAATTTTATGCGACCTCCGTCTTTTAAGGGGTGCATGATTTTCTCCCTATTATTTTTCATTTTGTCGCTTACCTTACATTTACTTATTTGCTTTGATAGCTGCACATGTTGTGTGGTTAGCAGCTTTAATACTTTGGCACTTCTTAACCAGACCTTTCGACTATTGAGAGAACTAGCCGGTATCCTGTAGAACCATAATACCGCCTACTTCCACTTCGCACTCCATAAAGATAGCTTTGATATTATCGTGCTTTTCTTGAACAGTAAGGTTATTGTCCTTGTTTAATGGCGGATATCTGTCCTGAAGCGAGATCCTGAATTCCTGTACCTTCACTCTTAACCATAACTCATTGATGAGCTTCCTTCTCACTACTTTTCTTCCGTTCTATCAAGTCTAGGCTAATTCGAGACCTTACCCACAAGTGGTCGGCACTTCGCAACATTTGGATTAGTCCTTCCCGAAAGTCACGATGCTGTGCTGTGCAGCCCACACGTCGCCTGCTGCTAAAGTGATTCTCCCTCAAGAACCCGAGGCGCAAAAATTCTTGAAGTTGGCATATGATATGACCAATAACTAATTGTAACAACTAAATTCTTGCGTTAATTTATAATGGCAAGTTGATTTGCGCCTACAGTTTAGAAGAACAAAAATGCGGCGTGCAGGATGCCATTACTTTTCGACTGCTTTCTCGTTCAGCAAGGCTCACTTCGCTATTCTTTCACTGTTTTGAAAGAGCCAATCTGGAGAACTTTGTAGTCTATTTCTGGGGACATGTCGCAGGTGATACCAGCTAAATGTCGTGTTAATATGATTGCACGTTAAAACCTTGTGGGCGGAGGGGGGGGGGGGGGGGAGGGCTAAAAAAACAAAATGTCGCGTTTTGCCCCCCTCCTGCCATTGTGCAGAATCAGTGTTCTGTCCTTCCTAGCGCTTGAAACATACGAATCGGAATGGGCAACGGATATCAAGCCGTGGCTTCATTCAGGACAGTAAAATGGTGCAACGCTACCGTTCTAGCATTTTACCCACCTTTTCCGATCCAGATGTGAAGTCTCTGTCGCTTTTTGATTGGAAGCATAATCTGCAGTCGTATCCTGGCAACATACTGTACTCCTCTATTTTGTGCGAGAGCGAGTTTCCATTAGATTCCATTTAAGAACGACTTTGCTACGCAAAAAGAGAAATGCGCGTCGTCGCGTGCTGAATGCTCTTCGTGCGCAGGCTGCGAAAAACAAGGAGGCGAACAAGCTAGCCTCCTTCCTTGCGGAGGACGACTGTGTGAAGGCGAACCTGAGTACTGCCAAGGCGGAGCTGCTCCAGATCGAGAAGTCGATCCCAACGGTCAGAAAGGAGAAAGAACTGCGGAAGGCTCCGCTAGAGCATGAGGTGGGTTCTCGGTTATAAACCACTTGGTAGACAATGTGAACTTGAAGCGCAACACCAGACGAGGACACTGAAAAACAGGAGAGACACATGAGCGCGTATCTCTCGTCTCTTTCACCGTCCTCGTCTGGTGTTGCGCTTCAAGTTCATATCATGTCTTACCAACACGCCCAAACAACCACTTTGCTAGTAGCAGATATACGCATCACACCACGGCCACCCGGCCCAAGAGAGACTTCTTACACGTCACTATGATCTCGGAGTCGTAAAAAAAGTTTGGTTTAGAAATGTTAAACCGACACCTCAAATAGTGACTCGACACCTGATCAGAGGCAGAGGTGATTTATGTAAGATTACGTTGGAAAAGAAGCACGCTGCTTAGGAATACACAAAAACAAAAGTAGGAAACGAGATACCCAAAACGCAGCGCAACCAGCAACTGTGGAACACGGAACACGTGAAAAACGAAGAAAACATGAAAACGTGTTATGAAACGTCCTATGAAGGCGTTTCGGTCGTTCGTTATTTTGTGGCAATAAAATTCGTTATCGGGACCTCTGTTTCGAAATTCGGGGCAGGTTTTTCGCCTGCAACAGACCGTATGAATCTGGCATTTCGATCTCCTTATCCGTAAGAGCAATTGACGGGGCGCTGGCGTGTGCACCTTGTTCTCCGAATTTCATGATGCATGTGTCTAATATGTCGTGCGTCAGACTGCCTTTCCAGTTCTGGTAGGATGACTGTTTCATTAAACTTTGGAATCAAACTACTTACATATTTTACAGTCACCGGCGAAATTTGCAGTCCGGTTACGAACTTCCTTGTATTTTTACGATCTGATAGCCTTCCTTTGACGCATTGTCCAAGGGCCGCGGTAGGCCTTTCCGCATGAAAGCGGAACCTTCTGCACAACCCCGGCAGAGCAACGGATGTACTTAAACTTGTACTTAATGTTGCATGCCTTTGCCTGACCATTGCATCTTGTCTCGTTCATGTGCTTCCACATTTGTTTCAGCTTTACTAGGGCTGATATCACGACCTTGATTGCTTTTCATTTTTTCTTGCATCCTTTCTGAGTCCGTGCGACACCTTCCGTATGCAAGCTGTGAGGGCTACTAGCTTCTATTCTGCCGTATGCTGCTGATGCCTCCTCTTGCCAATCAGTGTTCGTGCGCAATTTTCAGCTACTGTTACAAGTAGAGCTTATAGGTAGCCAATAATTCATCGTTGTTTTATATGAAGCTGCAGGCTGTCTTCAGTGCAGTGTTCACAAGACTTCTTGACAGCTTGCATAATGAAATTGATGGGAATGTTTCTTTACAGGTTTACAATATCTTGAGTCATGCGCCAGTATTTTTTTTCTCCCCTGTTCTTGTATAGCCGGCAGGTGTGGCTTGCGTTGCAGGTAATGCGCAAGTCAAAGTCATGAAGGCCGTATGGACGCCGTCCAGGTGACTGGGTGGTTACGGTGCTCAGCTGCTACTTGATGTTCTTGGCGAGGCTTGGATATTCTGGCAGAAATTAGCGTTGTTACAGAGGCCACTTCTCAGGCGCCAGAAATTGCTGCACATTCGAGCATTTGCATCTTTAAGTTTTAAGGAAAGCGCCGTATGTCTGCGAATTAAGTTGTCTCGTTGGCAACTAGCCGATTCCGCGCATGCTTTTCCATGCTTGAACAAGCATACGTAGGTTGTTCATGCGGGGAAAGATCACTGGACGTTCACCTATATTGTATTGCGAATTTCACCGATGGCTGAAATGAAAAAAAAAAAACAGAAGCTTACTTTTAGAAATTAGTGGCCGGCTTTCCTGACACCTGTGATACATAACATGTCGCTAATCATTCGCTTCTTTTGAACAACATTAAGGCGGAGGGAGGAGTGGGAGCCGCCAGTTCGCCTACACCTACTGGCCCTGCTGCGAGCGACGAGGTGGAGGAGAAGCCACCACGCAACGCTGGCCGCCGACGACGACGCCGACCGGCCCCCGCCAGCTCAACCCGGTGAGTTCCTCTCTCGGTGCTGCTGCCAAGCCTCTGATCCGTGCGGTATTGTTTTATTCCAGCGGATGCATCACCTGAACTGCATTACTGATGCGCTTTGCTTTGCTTTTTGTGCGACAGTCTGCGGCATGTGTGGCTGGGTTCGCGATTTTCAACAATAGCGGATTTGATATTCCGGTCCCGGTACATACTTTCTGAATAGTCACCAGAGAGCGAGGTTCGTTTCTTAGCTTTGTACAGGAGCACTTATGGCACCCCTTAATCAAGCTCCAGTACTGTGGAAAGTGAGGGTAACTGTTCTTCCAACCTTTAAAAACCTGTTGGCGTTTAGGGCTGTCGTAAGGGCTTCACTGTACGAGTGAGAAGAAAACCTCGTTGCGTGATCACGTTTGGCAAATACCATACAAGTTAAGACAAAAATGCTTTTTGCATTTATGTAATAATAAGTAAACCAATTATTTTTCTGTGGGTTAGATATGTTCACACAAAAAATATGTTTGGTGCAAGTTACTAAATCGGAGAAATAGTGGCAGAGGTAGAAGAGAGGAAGAGTTCTAAGATGGTGATTGCCTTGTGAGATAGCGACCACTAACCTGAGATATGTAGTCCGCGGTAAAATAACGATCTTCCCAAAATTCCATCAATCCTCTTACTTTATCACTGCCTCAATAGTCGCCTTGCCCTGGTGATCGCCGGGGTCAGTAGTCCGAGCGGCGAATGCTAACACTGGAATACAATCGAGTGAAAAGAACTTTTTCATGTATGCCGGCCCTGTCTGAAGTTTAGGGACGCAATATTTAACAAAAAGCAACCTGCGAAAGTCACACGTCTTGGCTTTTATTTTTCATAGCCTCTTGGTAAAGGAGCCTCCGCTATTTTTAAAAAATTTCAGTCTCGAGCGTATACATACATGTATTTCTATTCTTGTCAGTGTAGCAATTGTGCCAGCTCTCTAAGTCCATACCTTTCAAGTCTAAATTATCTTGGTGTTCACCTTGACGGCACCATGTCCTGGAACAGTCATTTGGCTAATGTTTCCGAAAGGCTGCCAATAATAGCTTGCCTTCTATATTCTATTACATCGTTATGCCCCAATTAATATTAGCACATCCATTGGCGTACATTGTGCTGTGATATGAAATTTGTGTTTTTTTTTAACTTGTGCTCAGCGGTTCGGTGCAACAAGGTTGATTGCTTACAGAAATCTATAGTCCGTGCTCTGATGTATGGTGTGCCAATCAACAACACTTGGTCTTCTTCTCGTGTTCGCTTATACCTTCATTCACGTTGTCATTTAAAGAACATGTTATATTTAGGTATATGTAGAGTAAGGAATTGTGCCTCCCATATATTCCTGCTCGAGCATTATGGCCAAGCGATCGTTTCATTCTGTCCAGAGTACGGACAAGACATGGTGAACGTGTTTGTGATTTCTATGTGCCAAGTGGGTTCTACGACTTGCAGAATAACGGCCTGAGGGGCGAGTTGGTGCATGATGAAATGAACGGCTGCGCAAATCAGGACACAGACAAGAAAGAGAGGTAGGGCGCAAGTGGTGTCTCTTTCTTGTCCGTGTCCTGATTTGCGCAGCCGTTCATTTCATCATTCTTCACGACTTACCAAATGTTGTTTTCTCTTCAAGCAGCCGGAAAGACGGGAAGTATGTTTTCTTAGATTTGTATGCTTGATTAAAAAAATGCAGAATTTTTCTCTGTCATTTCTCTCTGCTTTTTCTTCCTGCCTATCCTTTAGTTTTACTCTACTTGTTTTGCTATGTGAACTGAAAGTGCCGTATGCTCTGACTTGACCCATGCTGTCGGGCACTGACTGCCCCACGAGCCTTCTGTTGGCTTGGACATGCCCGCATATGTACTACGAGATTTAACCAATACAGATTTTATTATTATCAAGTCACGACTCTAGTGTTTCAGTCAAATAAAATATGCAATGGCCCCTATCTGCGCTTGTCATTTACGGCCTTTCGCGATCTGAGCATTTTTGAGCAACATGTGTGGAGGGAATATGGCAGGAATTTGCGTTGCAATATAGAAGACGGTTGCCTTGGCTATAGCCAGATAGGGCTAAAGAACACATTGGCGAATGCCCCCCAATGAAGGCCCTCCATCCAATGGCCCCGACCGCTACTCATGACGTCGTGGCTAGTGTGCTTAATCCTTCAGTGCGATATCGCAGGTGACTCTAAGGAAACTTCGTGAAATGGAACAAACCGTGACGGCATGAGCACCGTTCGACGCTGTTGGCTGCAGGGCCTCTATTGTGGGGCATTTGCCGCTGTACTTTTTAGCTGTATTCGACTATATAGAAACGCGTGGACTAACAAGGTTTTTGTCATACGTTAATGTTCCGGTTTACGAGCTTCTGCGGGCTTCTATTCTCTGCATTCATATGCAGTCGGAACATATAATTGAGCACCACGATTCAGCGTCATGAGTGGTGTGCAACGCGGTTTCCAGAACGTTCTGACTTCTGCTGGATTTCTTGTGGGTTATTAGCGATTGGGGAATTGCGAGCTCTCCCGCCTACAAGGAAGGTGTTTTCCTCCTGTAGGCCAGCCCTGGGCCTTAAGGTGACGCGCGTTCACTAAAGTTAACCGTCCACGAATCAGTGCTAACCAGATCTGCCCACCCTGCAAGCACCAACTCACTTGTGCCAAGCGCGTGTATACAAAACATTCCCAATGTGTCCATGCCTTATCTGCGCACTAAAATTGCACTAATTATTGCGATTAAGTTCTGCCCGGCACAAATGTGGATAGTTTATTTATACTTGAAAAAGTATATAAGAGCCTAACAGCATTGCACCGGTTACATTTCGCAGCATAGTTATGAGAGCAAAGTAACACACGCCAGAGATTCAGGAGGCGTATTCAAAGATCGCGGGCAGAAGAAATCACCCTAGCACTTTGCTTTGCTACTAATTCCTTCACTCGCATGTGTATGTACACTCAGGTTCACCGTTCTTTTATTTCCAGAGATTCTTAAATTTGGTGATCATGCTTTCTCTGAAAATTTTCCAGTTTTGAACGCATGTGGAATGCACACTTGGCAGCAGCGCGAGCAGCATAGAAGCATCGCGTGACGTTTTTCTTGGCACTGTTGCTGCTCTGCTGTCCCACCTACCCTGCGCCTCACTTACAAGGCTCGTGCAGCACATAGCGCCTAAAATATTTGCGCACGTGCAGCATGCTCACCAAGAGAAGCTGCTATAAAAGCAGCTGAAGGACAGCGCCGAGACTACTTGGCAGCAGCGCGGGCGGCATATATAGACGCATCGTATGACGGTTTTCTTGGCATTGTTGCAGTCTCTGCAGAACAATCTACCCTCCGCCAGCGCTCGCTTTCAAGGCTCGTGCAGACGATAATGGCCAAGATGCCTCCGCAAGTGTAGCACGCCGACCAGGAGAAGCTGCTATAAAAGCAGCTGGAGGACAGCGCCGCGACCACTTGGCAGCAGCGCGGGCGGCGATAAATGGTTTATGCGACTAAATGCTAACACATGTAAAACAATGCGTGTGTCGCGTCGCAATAACATCCCTGACAATACGCGAAGTTACTTTCTTCGCGACACTTCCCTTCGATCGGTCAACTCATACAGATACCTAGGTGTACATATTTCAAGTAATCTATCATGGCATATGCACGTCGAACCCGTCACTAATAACGCTAACCGGGTTCTTAGGTACTTACGGCGAAATTTTTTTGCTGCGCCTCTGCCGATAAAACTAACACGCTACAAAACATTAGTGCGTCCAAAGCTAGAATATGCATGCGCAGTATGGGATCCCAGTCAAATCACACTAATAAACACACTTGAATCCATTCAAAATCACACAGCACGTTTCGTCTTATCTAACTATCCCCGTCACGCCATCATTACTTCCATAAAAAGCACCTTTGCCCTGCCGGACCTTTCTTCGCGCCGTAAATGTTTTCGACTTTTCCATAAAATGTATCATCACAACTGTCACGGATCTCTCCGGAGAACACTCGGACCGAAAGAATGGACTAGTGGACGGGTGCACCCACACAAACGCACATTTAATACACCCTACGTGGCACACACACTAGAACACAAAACTAATAAAACTAACACAAAACACAAAGACTATAAATACACACCACCCGGGCACACTGCTACCAGCGTCTACTACTGGCGTTCTACTATTAGCGGTCGGCGTTCGTGCTCACGGTGGGTTCGGTGTGGCTGCGGCGTTGTATGGATCCCGTAGCCGACGTCGAGGCGGCGTTCGGCGTGCTTGGGCTGGCGTTGCTGGCGGTGTCGCTGGCTGCGTCGTATAAGCTCCCGGTCCAAGAGCCCGTGGAGGTGATGCCGGTGTTGTTGGCGTTGGGAGCACTACCCGGATGGGTGGCAACAGCGCTGGAGACACCCCTGGCCGTAGCAAGTGGTAGCGTCCTCGGTTGACTCCCCGGAACGGGTTCAGGCATGGCAGGAAGTCAACGATGCGATGCCGTAGAACGCGAGCTCACCGGAGAAGTAGCCGGCGTCAGTCTCTTCCAGCTGATGCGTCCGTGACCCGCCGGAGCCTCCGCTTCTCTGCTGTTCCCCCCTGTGCATCGCTCTCACTCGCCCTTTTATAGCCTCGGTGTTAGTCCACGTAAGCCTTGTCGTCGTCATCTTCTCCACCAATCATCCCTCTCCACATCACCGAATGCTTCTTCTTCCTCTATTTTATTCTTCGGTTAATCCACTTCGTCTTCTTCACACCTCCTTCCTTTAAAATTTAATTTAGGCTCCTTAATATATTTGAAAAGTTTGAAAAGTATTTATTTGAAGTGTGTTTCATACACTTCAGGAAGGAGGCCAAAAGGCGTGGTGCCTGACGAGGGCCTTTCTCCCTGGGGGTAAGCAAACTGCACTCGGCACATACACACACAAAATAAACAAATACAATAAATGTAGCGGTCGCCATTACACTTGCTGGCATGTTAAAAGAAAAACAAAGGAAAAACTGTACAACAATGTTAAGGTATCTTCGAAGTTGTTCAGATGCGTGCTGTTGGGTTACAGGGAATTATAAAAAGGAAAAAATATATATACAATCATGTTGACTGTTATCAATTTATAATATGTCACAGAATGTACCGGTTAGTCATGTAGTCAACAGTGCAATCACTTTTCTCTCGTATATTTTTTGAGTTCTGCATTGATAGAGGAGGTCATGAAAATTTCTGTTTTCATTCAAAAAGGTAGTCATCTGATATCTAATCGTTTGGAATCCGTAATTTGTTCTTGATTTTGGTGCTCTTATTGTCATGTGTCGAAGGGGATATGGGTTTTGCGGTAGTTCTGGTGTTGCACAAAAATTAGTTTCAAGATGAAATCTGTTATATGTTTCAAGTGCTAGCCGAAGAGTTTTTAATTGAAAAATTGTCAGTAACCCCAAGCTGTTCCATCACGAGTTAGTGCTATCCAAGTAGCCTAGATTTGCAATTGCTCGTATGGCCTTTTTCTGTAGTAAAAACAAAGCATTTAAATTAGTCTGTGTTTAGTCTCCCCATATCAGTAAACAATAGTGAAGATGTGAATGAATTAAACTGAAATAAAGTTGCTTTTTGAGCCCTACTGGCAATACAAGTCTAAATTTATTTAGAAGGCCCACTGATCGCGAAATTTTTTTTCTTACTTGATTAATATGGTCAGTCCACAACAGGCGTTCATTAAATATAACTCCAAGGAATTTTATTGACTGTACTCGTTGTAAAACATTCAAATTGTATAATATGATTGGCTCATTATCTATGACTTTATTTTTAGCTCTGAATATTACATACTTCGTCTTCGTAATGTTTAGTTCTAACCTGTTGGCCCTCAACCATAATGTAAGGTTTTCTAGCCAGAGATTAGCTCTACATTCTATTGCTTGTAAACTCGCGTCATGAAAGAAAATATTTGTGTCGTCAGCGTATAAAACTGTTTCGGAGGAAGGAAGAATATTAACAATGTCATTTATGTGAACTAGGAATAGAATAGGACCCAGTATTGAGCCCTGTGGCACAACAGTGCGTATAAGGCCGTGGCTTGAAGGTATGTCGTTAATCATTGTGAATTGTACTCTGGATGATAAGTAGCTCTGAATAAGATTAAGTGCGGAACCTCGTATCCCATAGAATTGTAATTTGCGCAGTAAAATTTTGTGACAGACCGAGTCGAAGGCTTTTTTAAAGTCTAAGAATAGTACAAGTGTAAAAATTCTGTTTTCTATATTGTTAATTATTTTATCCTTTATGTGAAGTAAAGCTTTTTCCGTAGATTTCCCTTTCTGAAAGCCATATTGTTCTTTCGCAATAGCTTCGGTCTTAATGAAGTACGAAGTAAGGCGGGTATTGATGACTTGTTCAGCAATTTTTTAGAAGACCGGTGAAACGGATATTGGGCGATAATTGTTAGGATCATTAGAGCTTCCTGTCTTATGTACCACACAAACTCTTGCTATCTTTAATTTATCTGGAAACCTGCCTTCTTTGAGCATTTGGTTGCATATATGGGACAACAAAGGTGCGATAATATCAGATACGGCTTTCACTACCTCACCCTTGATGTTATCAGCTCCAACGGAGCAGTTACTTTTTAGACGTATTATATACGAAGAGATTTCGGCTATAGTTGTTGGGGAAATAAATATCGAAGGCTTTGGTATGCCTTTAAGGTATGACATTGGATCAGTGCATGTTGTTTGCGCAGACTGATTTTCACCAACCGTCAGGAAGTGTTCGTTAAACATGTCTGATAAGGGACGACCCCTGAGTGGAACGCCATCTACCACAATCTCTACTGGAGTTGGCTCGGTTCGTTTTGATACTAAATTGTTGTATGACCTCCATATCTGATTAGGGGCAAGTTTGTTAGCGAACGCTTTTGCGTAATATTCCTGTTTAGCGGTTTTTAGATCAGTGTTGAGCTTATTCCTTACAGCTTTATGCAAGTTTAGTATATTGATGTCCTTGTGCTTCAAAAAATCAGCAAATAGATTGTGTTTTTGCCTTATTCTTTTGTACAGCTCTTTCGTAACCCACGGTTTCCTAGACTTTTTGTAACTAGAGCGGCGGACTAGAGGAAATGCTTCATAATAGGCATCTTGAAATTTTTTTTCAAAGACATCGTAACAGCGACTAGGATCTTCTTCATTAAAAACGAGTGACCAGTCCACCTCTGAAATCATGCGTCGAAAGCAATTTATAGTTTCGTCATTAACTTTCCGATAGAAAGTGTTAGCTGCGCTATTAGAAAAAGTTTTCCTCGAATGGGGCAAAAAGACAAAAAATGGAAGATGGTCGCTAACATCGCAGGCCATCACACCCGACTGTACATCATTTGGTAAGAAATCAGTGAAACATGAATCGAGAGCAGTTCTGGTACTTGTGGTAATTCTTGTTGGCAGGTTTATAACATTTGCACAGCTGTAGGAAGACATCATACCAATAAAACTCTTAGAAACTGTATTCTCAGTCAATATATCTATGTTAAAATCACCCAGCACGACAACAGATTGGCTATGTCCTGTAAACGAGTGAAGTACACTGTCAAGGTAGGAAAAAAAGCGTTCAACTTTACCAGACGGGGGTCTATAAACAAGAATTATAATAACACCACAAGATTCGGCAACAAGTACCTCAAAATCACAATCAACAACGGAAAACGACTCTAGGGAGGCGTGTGATACGCCATCACGAAAATACAGAGAGACACCGCCCCCTTTTTTGTTGTCTCTGAACAAAGACACATGAGAATAGCCTTCAAATTGAGCAACGTCAGAGGAATCAGTGAACCAGGTTTCTGTAAATGCTAGAACAACAAATTTATGGTGAAGTAAGTTCAGATAAGCGCCAACGGCATCTCCTTTGTTTCGAAGACTTTGTGAGTTTAAACAAAACATAGAAAGAGGCTTATTTGAATGAGAAGGTAATCCCATTACTGTATCGTTAAATCCATGTATCACGTAGTAACTGCGGTTTTGTGAAGATGCTTCGTAATCCATACTGCTAGAAAAGATTAAAAAAAACTAAGTTGATGGACGCTCACGCCTCCGAATCATCACTTTCAGCCTGCTTAGTTTCCTTGATATTACACAGATCTGCCTCACACGAAATCCGCAGAATTGGTTCACCTGGGCCCTTGCGGACCATCACCTTTCCATTCTTTTGCCACGTGAAGCAGTAACCCATCTGCTGTGCCCTTGTGCGTGCCAGCCACAAAAGATGCTTGTTTCGACTGGTAAGGTTATCGTAGAAGCGGACTTCTGATTCACTGTCAACCAGTTGCTTATTCTTACTCTTCCAGTTCTCTTTTGTTTTTCGAGAAACGAACCGCACTAGAATGGGAGCCTTTCGACCTTTCCTTGTGGAAAGACGGTGAATGTCATCAATGTCGTCTTCAACAAGCGAACGAAGGCCAAGGGAAGCAGCCAACTCATTGATTTTAGGTAAAAGGTTTTCACTTTCTTCCCATTTGACCCCATGAATCTCGAGATTCTGCCGTCTACCATACTGTTCAAGTTCGTTAACTTGATCCCTTAAATCAGAAATCTCCTTCGCACTGACGGAGTCTTCCACTGCTGTAATACGCTCCTTAATGTCTGTTAGTTCACCGGCCCCCTCTATCAAGAGTTTTTCCAAGAAAAACTGCTCACGTCACCCTCATCTCCAAGCCATCCAGCCAACCGACAATCTTCTGTGGCGATTCAGCACACACCACATGGCAGAGGTCCAGCACACACCAAACGCACACCACTAACACAGCACACAAAATTTCGTTTCCAGAAAACTAACACACCACTGCCGCTGTCCGCACGGAGTCCTTAATAAACATGTTCGTGTCCACAACACACTCCCTTGTATAATCACGTAACACCAACCAAAAGCAACAACAACAAGACATATCCCAGAGATACATAAAGACAAACACAACAACAACAACAACAACAGCAACAACACCAAGATACATCCCAGAGATACCTAGAGCTGTTCAGTTGTCTCTACTCATGAAGTCTGCTCCAACGTTATCTCTGCCTTTAATATATTCCACCTGAAATGAGTATTCTTGCAAGGCCAAACTCCATCTCGTAACTTTACTAGTGTTCATTTTGGCCTTGGTTAAGTATTCAAGCGGCTGATGATCTGTTTGAATCATAAAATGTATCCCATACAGATAAATGTGGAATTTCTTGACCACCCACACCACGGCCAAACATTCCTTTTCAACGATGGAGTAGTTGCGTTCACTAGCCGATAATCTCTTGCTTGCAAAAAATACCGGATGTAGCACTCGATTCTCTTCTTGCAAGAGTACGGCTCTTAAAGCTCGGTCTGATGCATCAGTGCGAAGCACAAACTCTTTATCCATATTCGGAGCAAGCAGAACGGGCGGTCTTGCCATATGCCCTTTTAACATCACGAATGCATTTTCATGTTCAGCAGTCCAATTCAGCTTATTGCTTGCCCCTTAGTGAGTTCGAAAAGCGGGTCGGCTATGTGGGCATAATCGGGAATAAAGTCCCTGTAGTATCCCGTTAAACCCAGGAACGACTGTACCTCCTTCTTGGTCGTCGGTGTCTGGGACGGCTGTATTTTGTCCAAGATGTCGTCTTTCGCCGCGATGCGGCCCATCTCCAGCTTGTGTCCGAGAAAAGAAATGGCTTCAAAGCCCAACTCCCAATTTACCGCTTTTATGGTCAACCTGGCTTGCTGAATTCTATGAAATAGTTTTTCCAGCTTAATTATATGCTCTTCCCACGTATCTGTTGCCACCAGGATGTCATCAATATAATGTTCTACATTTTGGAGCCCATCAAAAACCTTCCTCATCAGCTTCGTGAATATTGTGGATGCTGTATTCATACCAAAAGGCATGAATATAAACTGGAATAAACCAGCCGAGCACGAAAAGGCAGTTTTCTCTTTAGACGAATCTTCAATTGGTATTTGCCAATACCCTTTAGCTAAGTGAAATTTAGAAAAAAACCTTTTGTGAGCCACCTTAATGAACACCACGTCCGCTCTTGGTATGGGTTCTGCATCGGGTACTATGATGTCATTTAGCCGACGAAAATCTACACGCCGTCGGTTAGTACCATCGAGTTTTTTGACAACCACGAGAGGCGCATTGTATGCTGACCACGACCTCTCAATCACACCAAGCTCCAACATATCCCGCACCTCCTTTTCTATTAATTCTTCAACTGCTAAATGTAGTGGGTATTACTTCACGCTGATTGGTCTATCTGTAGAGAGATCTAGTCTGCAACATACGACATTCGTTTTGCCGGGCACATCCGAAAATACATCTCAGTTGCTTTGGAGTAGGGCCTTTATCTGTGAACTTCGGTCTTCATTCAAATTGGTGTTTATTAGCAACCTATCCAAACCTACAGTTTTCTTCCCACTGCATGTGGGCATCTAGACAACATCATCTGTCTCCTCGGCTACTACCGAGCATACTACCTTGGGGGCGCACTGTATGGGAACTCTTTCTCCGTATTTTTTCAACAAGTTTGCATGGAAAGCCTTCTTGGTGTTATTTATCAATAAGTCATAATTCATGCCATTTTTTCTCTGCGTCACAAGGTAAGAGCCCTTCCACTGCATCAGTAAGTTATTATGATCCGTGGGTAGCAAGATGAGAACCTTGTCGCCCGGATTCAAATTCCTGTGAGTGGCTTTCTTGTCATAGTAGCCCTTATAGCGTTCGCGTGCCCTTTCCAGGCCTTGATCAGCAAGCCTGCATGTTTCTTCCAACTTGTCCCGCAACTCAAGAACGTATGTGTATGTTGTCTTGAGATCTGATGCAAACTCCTTATTAGCCCACAGCTCCTTGAGTATTGTAAGCGGACCTCTAAATGTTCTCGCATACATTTTGAAGGGCGAGAAACCAAGACACGTTTGCGGTACATCGCGGTAAGCGAACTAAGGAGCTGGGAGATATCTATCCCAATCAGTACGTCTCTCCTGGCACATTTTCTTGATCATTTTTTGAGGGCGCCGTTGAACCGCTCTACAAGCCCATTACACATGGGATGGTAAGGCGTCGTTAGTAACTGTCTTACTGACAAAAGGCGGTTAACCTCCTTCATTAGCTCCCATCTCAAGTTCGAGCCCCGGTCACTCAAAATTTCCCTCGGGAACCCATAACGCGAAAACATCTCCACAAGACCTTCCGCCACTTGGATACTGTCAACGGTTCTCAGTGGAATAGCGTCAGAATAACGAGTGGCCACGTCAACCAGAGTAAGCACATATCTATTGCCTTTGGCAGACACCGGACAGATTGGCCCCACGATGTCAATAGCCACTAGCTGAAACGGTAGGTCGATGGCTGGCATCTTGCCCAGAGGTACGGGACCAACTCTTCCCTTCGGAACTGTGCGCTGGCACACGTCACATGAGCGAAGAAAGCGCTTAACGTCACTCTGAACACCCGGCCAAAAGAACTCCTCGGTGATCCTAGACACCGTTTTTTGAACGCCATGGTTTCCGGCCATAATGGCGTCATGTCCTAAGCGTAGCACTGTCTCTCGCATATCTCTTGGTAACACGAGCTGTTGGAACCGCCTTCCTGAACTAAATATGCATTCCCTGTGCAGAAGTCTATTTACCAATTGATACTCGAATGACGTCCGACTCTTCTTTCTTTTCACTCTTTCCCTGACTCTTTCGAAGCAACCCTTCAAGCTCGGATCTTCTTTTTGCCTAATTGCAATTTCGCCCGGTGTTACGCTCAGGCACATCGTAACAGGAGTAGAGAGCGGACGCTGCGTTGCTCAAGCTGTCGCTTGAGCTCTAGTCTCCACTGCCGACGAGAAACTGACTGCACCCGTCTGAGGTGTCGCGGGCCATTCCTCCTTTGGATGTTCTTCAATGTCGAGCATCCTGCAATCGAATCGGGGTCTTGGATACCTCTTGCAGCCGTAATGTTCCCCAAGAAAAGATGGTAGATGGGTTGATCTACGCATTTTGCCACTACCTGCCCAGTATAAGATGGCGTGGACACTAAGATCCTGGCTTCAGGAAGGTACCTTACTGTGCTGTCTACCAGAGTAACGGCCAATGCTTCCCCTGTAAGATTCTCGTCCTTCAGGCTTCTCCGAACCAAGCCCGTGTTGGTTCCGCTGTCTCTAAGCACCAATATAGGATGATCCCCTGTTTGCCCAATCACCACCGTTGCTGCTTTCGACTTGGGTGTTCCACTCACTGCCTCATTTTCCAGTGGCATTTGCTCTCCTTTTACTTGTGGAACTTCGGGTGGCGGGACAAGTTCTACCCTAGAGTCGACAACGCATGCAGCTCGGTCCTGCGTTCTGTATCGGCACTCATGCAGAGTATGACCCCTCTTCCTACAACCTTGACACATAACCTGTGTTTTTTGGGCAGCGCTGCTAGTTCGACAGTCAGCTGCCCGGTGTCCCACCTTGCCGCAGAGAAAACACCTTACTGGTGTCTTAGATGTACCGCCATATGCTCTTGGTTTTGCCGCACCTGTATCTAGGACCTTTTGGGTTTCCTCTTTTGCCTTACTCAAATTTCGTAACCCTTGAGCCTCGAGGAATTGGTCTGCAGTGTCTGTGAACTCTTCCAACGAACACAACTTTCGTTCTTTCAGGAAATAGCGCCAGCGTTGAGCAGCAACACGCTAAAAATTGCTCTGTGACCAGCTTGTCACGCACACCTTCAAAACTCTTATCTGTGTTTGACATACCAAGCCACCTATCAAAATAGTTGGATAGCCTGCAGGAAAACTGCTTAGCGGTTTGCGAATCCTCAGGTTTCGCGGTGCGAAATCTCTCACGAAAACCCTCTGCCGTAAGCCTGAATCTTTGGAGGAGCGCCTTTTTGACTTTCTCGTAGTCCATGGAATCAGCAGTGGGCATCCTTCCAAACACATTCTTTGCCTCTCCGACTAAACACATGCTCAATGCCGTGGCCCATTCACAGCGCTCCCATTCTTGTCCCAAAGCTATCTGCTCGAATCGTTCCAGATATGCATCCAAATCATCTCTCTTGTCATCGAAAGGAGCCATCAGCTTTCTTGGACAAACTCTGGCCGGTCTAGGAGATTCTGTACCCGCTAAGGAACGCTGATCATTGTCCGTGATATCGTCATATCCTCCCGCGACATGCGCCTCTTTTCACAAAATAAACTCATTCTCCTGTTCTATCCATCTTTTCTTCTGTTTTTCTGCCTCGCGGGCTCTTCTAGCTTCTCGCTCTTCTGCCTCGCGAGCTCTTTTCTCTTCTCGCTCTTCTGCCCCGCCACCTCTTTTCGCCTCGCGCTCATCTGCTTCGCGAGCGACTGCGCGTGCTTGCGCCATTTCCTCTCTCTGCCTCTTTGCCTCCTCGTTATAGAGACGCATCGCCTCTTCTTTGCTTAACCCCAGCCTGAGCGCCAGTTCTAACGGTTTTGCCAAATCCATACTTTCTGCCGTCAAGAGATCGGAAAGATCCCTGACAAAGAAAAAAGAAAAGAAAGGAAATGAATCCTGGGACAGGCTCGCCACTTATCTTTGTCACGGATCTCTCTGGAGAACACTCGGACCGAAAGAATGGAGTAGGCGACGGGTGTACCCACAAAAACACACATTTAATACACCTTACATGGCACACACACTAGAACACAAAACTAACAAAACACAAAGACTATAAATACGCACGACCCGTGCACACTGCTACCATTGTCTACTACTAGCGTTCTACTATTAGCGGTCGGCGTTCGTGCTCACGGTTGGTTCTGTGTGGCTGCGGCGTTGTATGAATCCCGTAGCCGACGTCGAGGCGGCGTTCGGCGTGCTTGGGATGGCGTTGCTGGCAGTGTCGCTGGCTGCGTCGTATAAGCTCCCGGTCTAAGCTCCCGTGGAGGTGATGCCAGTGTTGTTGGCGTTGGGGGCACCACCCGGATGGGTGGCAACCGCGCTGGAGACACCCCTGGCCGTAGCAGGTGGTAGCGTCCTCCGTTGACTCCCCGGAACGGGCTCAGGCATGGCAGGGAGTCTACGATGCGATGCCGTAGAACGCGAGCTCACCGGAGCAGTAGCCGGCGTCGCTCTCTTCCCGCCGATGCGTCCGTGACCCGCCGGAGACTCCGCTTCTCTGCGGTTCCCTCCCTGTTCCTCGCTCTCACTCGCCCTTTTATAGCCTCGGTGTTAGTCCACGTAAGCCTTGTCGTCGTCGTCTTCTCTTCTCCACCAATCATCTCTCTCCACCTCACCGAATGCTTCTCCTCCAATCATCTCTCTCCTCATCACCGAATGCTTCTTCCTCTTTATTCTTCTGTTAATCTACTTCGTCTTCTTAACACCTCTTTCCTTTAACATCTAATTTAGGCTCCTTAATATATGTGACAAGAACCCTATATTAAAGGATCATCTTTTTGCTCGCCCATCATACATATGCTCCAGTTCTGACCACATGTTTAAAGTTGCTGTTCCGTTTTTCAGAACAAAAGTGTGTCATAATTATTTATTCCCAAAACTAGCGCAGACTGGAACGACCTTCCTCCTTTCATCGCTGCCATTTCTGATATTACCAATTTCAAGACCACTGTATTTTCTGCCGCTTTGTAAAATATTATTTCATAATATGCAGTGTTTATGTTATGTTCCAATACCACTCCTTTCTGTTGTGGCTTCGGGCCTGGAAAGTATTTGATATATATATATATATATATATATATATATATATATATATATATATATATATATATATATATATATATACGGTGTGACGGGTTTCTTGACATTGTTGAAGTCTCTGCTAAACAATCTACCCTGCGCCAGCGCTCGTCGCTTTCAAGCTTTGTGCAGACGATAACGGCCAAGATACCTGCGCAAGGGCAGCACACCGCCCAGGAGAAGCTGCTATAAAAGCAGCTGGAGGACAGCGCCGTGACCACTTCGCAGCAGCGCGGGCGGCATATTTATACGCATCGTGTGGCGATTTTCTTGGCATTGTTGCAGTCTCTGCTGTACAATCAACCCTGCGCCAGCGCTGACTTTTAAGGCTCGTGCACACGATAACGGCCAAGATACCTGCGCAAGTGCAGCACGCCGACCAGGAGAAGCTGCTATAAAAGCTGCTGGAGGACAGCGCCGCGACCACTTCGCAGCAGCGCGGGCGGCATATTTATACGCATCGTGTGGCGATTTTCTTGGCATTGTTGCAGTGTCTGCTGTACAATCAACCCTGCGCCAGCGCTGCCTTTCAAGGCTCGTGCACACGATAACGGCCAAGACACCTGCGCAAGTGCAGCACGCCGATCAGGAGAAGCTGCTATAAAAGCAGCTGGAGGACAGCGCCGCGACCACTTCGCAGCAGCGCGGGCGGCATATTTATACGCATCGTGTGGCGATATTCTTGGCATTGTTGCAGTCTCTGCTGTACAATCTACCCTGCGCCAGCGCTGCCTTTCAAGGCTCGTGCACACGATAACGGCCAAGATACCTGTGCAAGTGGAGCACGCCGACCAGGAGAAGCTGCTATAAAAGCATCTGGAGGACAGCGCCGCGACCACTTCGCAGCAGCGCGGGCGGCATATTTATACGCATCATGTGGCGATTTTCTTGGCATTGTTGCAGTCTCTGCTGTACAATCAACCGTGCGCCAGCGCTGACTTTTAAGGCTCGTGCACACCTTAATGGCCAAGATACCTGCGCAAGTGCAGCACGCTCACCAGGAGAAGGTGCTATAAAAGCAGCTGGAGGACAGCGCCGCGACCACTTGGCAGCAGCGCGGGCGGCATATATAGACGCATCGTGTGACGGTTTTCTTGGCATTGTTGGAGTCTCTGCTTAACAATCGACACTGAGCCAGCGCTGCCTTTCAAGGCTCGTGCACACGATAACGGCCAAGATACCTGCGCAAGTGCAGCACGCCGCCCAGGAGAAGGTGCTATAAAAGCAGCTGGAGGACAGCGCCGCGACCACTTGGCAGCAGCGCGGGCGGCATATATAGACGCATCGTGTGACGGTTTTCTTGGCATTGTTGGAGTCTCTGCTTAACAATCGACACTGAGCCAGCGCTGCCTTTCAAGGCTCGTGCACACGATAACGGCCAAGATACCTGCGCAAGTGCAGCACGCCGCCCAGGAGAAGCTGCTATAAAAGCAGCTGGAGGATAGCGCCGCCACCGTTTGTCAAGAGCGTGTGCGGCATAAACGCATCGTGTGAATGTTGTCTTGGCATTGTTGCAGGTTTGGAATAAATATTTTATATTACCGAATCGCTGTGTGTATTACCGCTCTGTCTGCTGCCTAAATCCCGTGTTGTGTGATGCGCATTGAGCCACTAAGGTAGCAGCTCGGGTTGGCTGAGCTGGCCGAATTTCGTTAAGAGTTACGGAAGGAGATGCGAGAATTCAAAGCTAATATGGAACGCGATTTAAGGACTGAAATGCGGGAACTGAAGGCAATTCTCTGGTTTTTAAGTTATCAAAACGACACTCTGCTGTCTGAGAACAAGGCACTCAAAAAGCAAAGTGAACTACGAATTGAATACCACGAACTGAAAAAAGTTACAAACTTACATGAGCAGAGGATCACGGCGCCCAAGGAGTATTCTAGAGTCTGTAACCTTGAACTAAAAGGCATAACTCAACGACAAGACGAGCATCTTGCTAAGATTTTTGACGACATTGGGGAACTTCTACCCATGTTCATTGCTTATAATAACATTGAGGTTCGTCATCGTGTGCCAACAAAGAACTCTGATGCTGTGCCTGATATTGTTGTCAAATTCCAGCACCGCTCCAAACGTGATACATTGCTACAGAAGTTGGAAAAAAGCGCATTTCGTCAATATCTTGACCACTCCCCGGGGCTCTAGTTTCCATCAACGAACATTGATGCCCGGTAGTTAAGCACTTACTCGGAATGGCCATATCAAGAAAAGAAGGACATAAGTGGACCTTTGTTTAGATGAAAAACGGAAAGGCGCTTGCAAAGAAAGATGAGAAAATCTAATATCGTTCATATCGGACAAACTCAGGACATTGATAAGGTCGTTTAAATGAAAATGGCGCTGCTCTCATCTGGTCTGATTGCCGTCGTTCGTTTCCGCAAAGATATCAGGCTGGCATGCTTTCACCTTAATATCTGTTCCGAGAGACGAAGAATTGGCTGCCTTTTTAAATGAACTTTTATTTGAATTTGACGCGATCTTGTTGAGATAAACATTGTATATATACCTCAAGAAAAGAAGTATACAAACCCCCAGGTTATCAAAGCTTTTTCTTAACATCACACAAAATCGCTGGTGGTGTAGCAATTCTGGCAAAATATGGGCTGGGTTCGAAATGATCCCAGAATACAGCATTATTAATGCAGATGTTGAATGTCAAACTTTGAAATGTCCTGGTTGCGTGTGCTCTGTAATTTACCGGTCTCCTGAATCTAATTTAAGTAATTTCTTTGTTTTCCTTGGTAATACCCTGGAATCCGTGAACAAAAACAGAATCAAAGTTATTCTTGCAAGAGATCTTAACATTCGTATCCTTAAACCCACGTCTGCTCAGAGTCCTTTTCGATCCTAGAGTCAAATGCATGCACTCGCCGCTTTTACAGAAACTTCGACCCATGTCGCAGTCTGCACATAAACTTTAATCGATTTATTTATCTCTCATTCTGATGCAAGCCATGTGCATTCGGGTGTCCTTTGTAATGGTATCAATGAACATTTTTCGATTTTCATGCTCTTAGAAGACACTCGTAAAATAGTGCAGGACGAACCTTCCCTTACCATATATTACACCTCTTACATTTGACGTATTCCTAGCGAGCATCGCAAACATAAACTGGGAGGATGGTACCAATATGAGGACGTGGATGCAGCTTACTAGTGGTTCATTTCTATATATAAATTTATTTATATACAACATTTCGAAGAAAAGACTATGTATAAAGGGAAAAAAATCGCAAGCCCTGGAATACTATAACGCATTTAAAGATGATAAAAAAGAGAACAAATATTTTTAAAAAATCTGAGTAATAAATCTTTGAGCAACTTGGCGAACTATAAACAATATCAGAATAAGGCGACTGCTTTTTTAAATAATAAGAAAAGAGCATTCTTGCATGACCAATTCGAAGCCTGTAATGGAAGCAGTGACATTTGGAACAAACTTAATCATTCATTTAGTCATGCTTCAAATGTATCTCCGGTCAGTGGATAAATTCATAAGGACACCACATACAAGGATCAGAATTGGCAGAAGCATTCAATAACTTTTTCATAGACATTGTCGGTAGTGTGCCATCCTATGATAGCGTGGTGCTAGATGTAAGACGTAATACTGGCGGTATTTTTCTTGGATCAACTGATGAACATGAAATTTGCAGCATTTTTACCTCTTTCAAAAACAGTAAAGCCTGGGATATTGATGGCATTTAAATAGGACCGGTGAAACATGTTGTCAGTCTTGTAGTTCCTGTACTTACCTACAGATATAACCTTGCTTTGTTTTCTGGGCCGTTTACCAAATTGATGCAGATTTATAAAGTGAATACGCTGCTTAAAAGTGAAGACAAAAATAATATGCCTACTTATAGGCCCAAATCCTTCCTACCAGTTTTTTCTAAAGTTTTAGAAAAGGTTATCCACAGTAGGCTAATGAAGTTTTGCGCTGAATTCTCCTTACTCTCTTGATGCCAACACGGGTTTTTGGAGGGCATGTCAACTGAAACCGCTCTGTTGATGCAAAAAGAAACTATTTTCAGTGCTTCGGAAAATAAACAGATCTGCCTAGGAGTATTCATAGATTTTTCTAGGGCGATCAACCGCCTTAATCACCACGTTTTTTAAGAAAATTGAAAATTCTAGGCATCCGTGGCACTCCTCTCTCTCTCTCTTAAGAAGTCATATTTGCAGCATCGACTTCAAAGTGTAATGATAATAAAGCAGGCCTCATCTTTTTTAATACTAAATCTAGTGTTCCACAGGGTAGCGTTTTAGGTCCGCTATTGTTTCTTTTGTATAAAAATGACATCACGAACATTGAAAACAAACCGGAACACATAACATACGAACACGACACCACTAGGCTTTTTAAAGGCGCGACTCCTGATTCAATAATTCCTGTTGTAAATAGTACACTAAACAAACTGAGGGCTGGGAGTGGAGAGAATTCTCTGGTAATAAATATACGAAAAGCAAAAGCAGTCATATTCTACCTCAGGCAATGTGTAATTCTTCAAAACTTTGATTTATGCATGGGGGACTCTATTTTAAACGTTTCACATTCCGTTAAAGCACTAGGAGTTTAGTTTTCACGAAAATTTGAGTTGGAACGCTCCGATTGACCAGTGTTGTATTTAAACTTTCAAAATGCATTGTTGTTCTTGTGTGGACACGGCGGCACGGCCGTGACAATGTCATCAAACGTACCACTACCTGTGCAGGTTCTCGCTGGCTGCTTGCTCTTCGTCTTTGGCGGATCAGCATAGTTTCCTGCTGAAGCATGCTGCCTGCACCTTGACGGAATCAACGCTGCGCAATGGCCCCATGGGTACAGCTCGTTCTGTGCATCTTCATCCGGCTTCGATATTTTCCGCCTCCCACACGTGGATTAGGACTACGGCGCACTATTTTCGGGCACGCTGACGTCACCCCACCATCACAGGACAGCAAGGCCAGTGCAAATAAAGGGCGTGTAGGGTTCGGCGCGCTGTCGCATCTTTTTGTACATGTGTTGCGAATATTCCGCGAGAGGGCAGTGACCTAGGCTGTGCGTCCGGTTTTGTTTTATTTTGTTTTGCTTTGGCGCACGCCGTTAGAAGGGGACTCATGCCTTTTTGGTTAGTCTCCCCATTCGTCCTTGCGGTTTCCTTCGCCGCTCCGGACGGCGGGGCTATCTGCCGGCTTCGACCTTGGATCCCTGTCCCCTTGGCGAAGGATTGCGAGACCACCTAGGGAGCAACTCGTGGGTAAGGGAAAACGCTGACATCAGTTCTGAGCTTTCCTAATCGTCAAAACTGATGAGCCGCAGTTAGCAGTTTATTTTTACGTGTGGAAAGGGGCGCGGGCATCTTCGGGGTGTACCCGCGAAGGGAGCTGCGCCCGTGTGTTTTTGGTCTCTAGCTACTCCTAGCTGGGAGGCGCTCGGTCTGGCCGAGTGCGGAGGGAGTGACCGTTGAGAGCTGGTGCAAGGCGCGCCAGTTTGACTGTTGGGACACGGTGTCCCTCGCCTCTGTGCAGGCGGTCGGCTAGGCCGGCCGCGGATAGTTGTGGCCGTATACTGACTTTTGTTTGCACCCATCTGTAACTAGCCTGTAAAAAAGTTCGTTTCTCACTAAATCGCTTCGCCTGCAAGTCATATAATCGAGAAGCCTTCAAGCGGTGCATCCAGTTTCTGGAAATCACCGGACCAACACCACCGGCAAACCTTTACTGGCGCAGTCGACAGTACTGGTGCTCTGCAGCGGCCCCGAGGAACGGACGAAGACATCCACGGAGAGAACGACGAAGTTCGGCATCCAAGGCGAGATACCGAAAGGACGACAGGCTACGGGGGTACGAAGGTGCGAACCGCATCGGGCGTGAAACGCCGAAGACAAGGCCTTCAACAGACACAGAGTGGTATCCCTGAGCAACGGCGGCAGTTGGAAGATTCAAGCGGACACGGCCTTCAGCGGACAGAAAACGCCATCCCCGAGTAAAGGCAGCAGCTAGCGGCTTCAGTCGGCACCTGGTCCGAGGTCGCCGCCATTCCTGCCCGAAAAGAGGACCCTGAGCGCAGCTCTGAGTGAGTTCCCTGGTTCCTTCGTTTTCATAGCGGTCACTGTTTGACTAAGGCTTGCGTAGTTGATGATAACCCGATGTGGTCATCTTAACCCCAACAAGGCATCTACGATGGACAGCGGTAGTGACAGTGGTGACAGGGGGGACGGTGGAGACAGGGGCAGCAACGAGGCGTCGGGGTCACGGCATGGCCAAAACATTCAGAAGGAGTTGGAATTGTATGAAAAAAAATAAGAGCCTTAGAGCTCGAGATGCAAATCATGCGTGCTCGAAGCCAGAATGCGGCGCGTTCCGAGGACGAGCGGTTGAGACAGTACGCTAAGCTACTCGCCGGCGCGTTCCCCAAATTGCCGGCAGACGGTGAAGTACCCGTCTGGTTTGAGACAGTGGAATGCTCGCTCGTGGCTTACAACGTGCCGAAGGAACATTGGGCGCAGCTTGTGTTCCCGGTGCTGGCTGAGCGGGTAGCCTACTTATCGACAGGGTTCACCGCAGAGCAGCACAGGGACTATGACAAGTTGAAGGCGGTGGTCCTAGACGAGTTGAAACTTTCAGCCGCAGAGTATCAAAGGCGGTTTTCTGGGGCCACCAAGCGCCGCGAAGAAACCTGGAAGGCTTTTGGCACACGCGTCCAGAGTTACTTAAATTTTTATTTAAAGTCACGATGCGTGTCGTCTTTTGACGGATTATCGAAGCTACTGGTTGCCGACCAGCTCAAGGCGGGGCTATCAGAAGAAGCACATAAATATGCCAAGCTGCGCGAGGGTGAGCAATGGCTGAATGCGGATGAGATAGCTGCACTGCTACAGACATACGAGGAAGCCGCCGGGAAGGGAAGCGCTCAGAGGAAAGCCGACAGCTTTAAAGGTTTTGACACAACCGAGAACTGAAGCCACACCTACGCAGAAGCATGGATCAGAGCGAGGAGACAGAATAGCCGCAGTGAAGCTTAGGAGGAGAAAAGAAAAAAGTATCGTGGTCGGGTGATGTTTCCGATGCGGAAGCTGGAGACATGTCGTCGCGAGCTGCCCATTTGATCGTGAGAACCCAGCTGATAGACGAGAGAATCCACCGCGGGATGACAGGCTAACGGCACGCGTGTCCACCCATGCCTTGCAATCCACGCGTCCAGCGCTCAGGGACATTAAAATCCGCTGTAGGGAAGCGGTTATTGGCGCTATTGTGGACACCGGTGCAGATATCACCGTAGTGCGCGAAAGCCTTGTACCTGAGGAGTTCGTATCCCCACATGGTACGATCGATCTCGTCTCCGCTTTCGGAAAGAAGGTAGAGGCAAAACTGGCAGTAGTTCCGTTGGCGCTGTGTCGTGGCGCTCCCCTGATCGAAAATGTGGACGATACGACACCGGTGTTGTGTGCGCTCACCGACAAGCTCACACAAGCCGACTGTCTAATTTCGGCAGACGCATGGAAACAGCTGCACGACTCGGGAAAAACGGACAGTGAGGGTCTCGTGCAGGCGGTGGGAACTCTGTCGCCGCCGGCTGAAGACAGACCAGATAGATCAGGGCCAGACGTGGGCACCGAGCCCGTCCTGGCGTTCGCAGACGAAACCCTGCCCCAGCAGATAGTTTACAGTAATGAGGTCAAGCCATCACAGGCGGGCGGCACGGCTTAGCTTAGCGGGGCACAGAAGTTTCGCGTGGAGCAGCACGAGGATGAGACTGCGTCAGGCCTGGCAGAACGCCAAGCAAGGAAAGGCGGGCATGTCTATCGTAGACGGAGTTTTGTATCATAAAGACCAGGTGCTAGCCGAAGGGGTACAGCAGTTAGTACTGCCAAGATTACGGCGCGAGGCCGCACTCAGCCTAGCACACGAGTCCTATTGGGGGGTCGGGACACCTGGGCTTTCGCAAGACTAAAGCTCGCCTAAAGTACAGTTTCTACTGGCCGGGCATGGAGTCGGATATTCGCAAACACTGTGACAGCTGCCATAGCTGTCAAGTGCGTTCAGATCACCGGCGAACCGATAGGGTACCGATAACGCCTCTCACTCGCCCGAAGTTTCCCTTTCAGAAAGTGAACGTGGATATCATAGGTCCGACTGAGCCATCGTCTGGCCGAGGACATCGGTACGGGCTTTGCATAATAGATCTGTGCACGCGTTGGCCAGAAGTAGTCTGCCTAAGGTCTTTGTCCGCCAGGGCAACCTGCGACGCGCTGCTTTCGGTGTTTAGCCGGACTGGTGTTCCCGAGGTGGTGTGCTCAGACTGCGGCACCAATTTCACAGCCGCACTTACGAAGGAGTTCCTCGAAAGACTCGACTGTACCGCGCGCTTTTCCGCTCCCAATCATCCGGAGAGCAATGGGGCGGTGGAGAGGTGGAACAGAGTCTTTAAAACCATGCTCTCACACGTAATCGAAAATGAACCGAAAGACTGGGACAAGTTCATTCCTTTTCTTCTTTGGGCCTATCGGGAGGTGCCACACGACACCACTGGCGTGTCACCCTTCCGAATGCTTTGCGGCCGAGACCCAGTAGGGCCAGTCGGTATCCTGAAGCAAAGCTGGGCAGGAGACATTGAGGTACCCGGAGAGCTAGCGAGTGCTCCCGCTGAGTATTTGAAAAATCTGAAAGCACAGCTCGAGATCGCGACTGACATTGCGGAGCTAACGACTAGAAAACAGCAAGAGGCGTACTCGTCGCACTACAACAAGCACGCAATGGTAAAAACCTTTCGCGAAGGTGAGGCGGTCCTCGTCTTCGATGACAAGAGGCAAGGGAAAATGTACCCGAAGTGGCTAGGGCCGGCGGTGGTGACAAAAAGGTACCGCGAGCACTCGTACTATGTGCAGATGAGTGACGGTCGCCGCATGCTAGTACATGCAAATAAGCTATGCCCTTACGTCGGGAAGGTAGGTTCGGTGAGCGTCGTATTTTATGACGACTGCGATTTTGGAGAAATCGAATATACCCCGCGCGCAAGCAGCGTCCCGAAGGACCGGGTAATGCCTACGCCGGATAAAACAATCCACTTAGACAGGGATGCAGCGGAGCTGGTGCTCGCCACGTTCGAGCAGCACCAGGCATTATTTGCGAACGAACCGTCGATCGCGCGCGTGGGCAAGCACAGCATAAAGCTCGCAGAGGGGGCAACTCCAAGGCGAGGCCACCTTTTTAGGGTCCCAGAGGCTTTAAAAGACGAAGTAACGAGGCAAATTGATGAGCTCCTTGCACAAGGCCTCATCTACCCCTGTAAAAGCCCTTTTGCACACCCGATCGTGAGCGTTCCCAAAAAAGGCGGGTGGGTACGTCTTTGCATAGACTACCGAGCGCTGAACGCGGTGACCAAGACGGCCGCATTTCCTATGGTTTGCCCCCAGGAGCTGATCATGCGAGTCGGAGCCGCGGGGTTCATAACACTTCTGGACCTCAGGCGCGGCTATTGGCAGGTTCCACTCGCTCAGGATTCTCAGCTTCCGACCACGTTCACCTCGCACCTAGGTCAATTTGCCTGGCGGGTGATGCCTTTCGGTCTTAAGAACGCAGCGGCAACCCTCCAAAGGAACATGAACCAGTTGCTAGCCGGGCAGGAAGAATACGCTTGCGCCTATCTAGACGATATCGCCGTATTCAGCCAATCTCTAGAAGCGCATATCCATCATTTAAAGCGGGTGTTTTGCACCCTGGAGGAGGTGGGCCTGCACGCTAGCTGGGAGAAGTGCCAGGTAGCGATGCCTTCAATCCGCTACCTGGGGCACGTTGTCGGCTCAGGCCGGCATGGCCCAGCCAAAGAGAAAATTGAGGCCATCGAAGGAATTCAAGCCCCTAAGACAAAGAAAGAATTGAGGAGCACCCTTGGGCTGTGCGGCTACTACCGTAGCTATGTTCCCAATTTTGCAGAAATCGCTCTGCCACTAACACGCCTGACAGGAAAAGGCGTGCCGAACAAAATACCGTGGCCAGATGACGCGGACAAAGTATTGAAAGCCCTGAAGAAAGCTCTAAGCGAGGCGGTTTCACTGACCACTCCGGACCTGCGAAAGCCGTATCTGCTTTTTACAGACGCGTCGGAAGTAGCAGCCGGTGCCTGTTTAGCGCAGCTTTCTGACAACGGCACTGAGGCGCCGATAGCCTTCGCCAGTCACAAGTTCACACCATCGCAGATGCGGTGGGCGGCAATAGAGGGGGAGGAATTCGGGGTAATCTGGGCATTAAAAAAGTTTGAGACATGGGTGTTCGCCGCCACCGTGACTGTCATCACTGACCACAATCCGCTCTCCTTTCTTACGAGCAGTGTGCCTCAAAGTGCAAAGCTTACGCGCTGGGCTCTTGCGCTCCAACGCTACAATGTTACCATTGAACATCGCAGAGGAGCCGACTTCGCTAACGCAGATGCCTTGTCTAGAATATCCAACGCTTGTTGGGATAGTGCTCTGTTGGGATAGTGCACTTCGGGGTGTACCCGCGAATTGAGCCGCGCCCGTGTGTTTTTGGTCTCTAGCTACTCCTAGCTGGCAGGCGCTCGGTCTGGCCGAGTGTGGAGGGAGTGACTGTTGAGAGCTGGTGCAGGACGCGCCAGTTTGACTGTTGGGACGCGGTGTCCCTCGCCTCTGCGCAGGCGGTCGGCTAGGCCGGCCGCGGATAGTTGTGGCCGTATACTGACTTTTGTTTGCACCCATCTGTAAATAGCCTGTATAAAAGTTCGTTTCTCACTAAATCGCTTCGCCTGCAAGTCATATCATCGAGAAGCCTTCAAGCGGTGCATCCAGTTTCTGGAAATCATCGAACCAACACCACCGGCAAACCTTTACTGGGCGCTCCTGCAAGCTCCTGCTTCAGTGGACACTGCGGCACGGCCGTGACAATGTCATCAAACGTACCCCTACCTGTGCAGGTTTTCGCTGGCTGCTTGCTGTTCGTCTTTGGCGAATCGGCATCGCTCCCTGCTGAAGGATGCTGCCTGCACCTTGACGGAATCAACGCTGCGCAATGGCCCCATGGGTACAGCTCGTTCTGTGCATCTTCATCCGGCTTCGATATTTTCCGCCTCCCACACGTGGATTAGGACTCCGGCGCACTATTTTCGGGCACACTGACGTCACGACACCATCCCGGGACAGCAAGGCCAGTGCATATAAAGGGCGCTCCTGCAAGCTCCTGCTTCAGTGGACACGGTGGCACGGCCGTGACAATGTCACCAAACGTACCCCTACCTGTGCAGCTTGGTGATGAAAAGTATGCCTTTCGTACTGATAACCCTTGTATAATAGTGCCGCCGTGTCCACACGGGATTTTCAATTATGTATGTGACTGTTTTTCGATGGCACTTCTTTTGCTCAAGCTGTCTGGAGACATTGAATCAAATCCCGGCCCTGTTACTGAAAAAATGTTTGCTGAACTAATTAGCTCATAGAAAGAAATATTGTCCAAAATATCAAATTGAGCAAAACCAAACATCATCTGAGGCACGCATTTTTGAAATACAATCCAGGCTTCAGGTTATAGAAAACAAACTGCAGAGTCTTGACGGAACACACAAAAGGCTTGACGACTTAGAATCTGCTGTGGAAGGTCACGTCATGACCATGAATATAGTATCTACGGGCAGCTTGACGATTTAGAAAACCGGTCTCGTCGCAACAACCTCATAATTCGAGGTGTGAAATAAGAGGGGCACGAATCTGAAGAGAACTTGCTGAAGAAGGTAAATGACGATATATTCGGAGAAATAATGGGACACAAACTAAACACTATCGAAAGAATTCATAGACTAAGAAAGAAAACGCCGGGCAAGAACCGTCCTGTTATTCTGAAGCTAAATGATTCTAGAGATAAGATGAAAATTATGCAGAACTGCCACAAGCTCAAAAGTTGTAAAATAAGCATATCAGAGGACTATTCTAAAGGAGTTGTTGATATTCGCAAAAAGCTCTGGAATTCGTCAGATATGGAAAGGAGCAATGGCCAGAAAGTTAAATTACTTTTCGATAAGATTAAAGTTGGCGACGACCTTTACGTTTGGGATGAAGTAACCGGTAAGAGAGTGAATTGTCATACCCCAGCAGATAAGGATCAAGTGTGACACAACAATTCTCCCAACGCATGCTTCAAGGCGTTAAATATAAACACCAGAAGCATTGTAAACAAAGCAATTGACCGCCATTGAAAGCATTATCTTGGAACACGAACCTCATGTACTAGTAATAACAGAAACTTGGCTTCATCAGGATGTATCGGACGAGGAAGTCACGCCACCAAATTATACAATAGTGGTAAGAGATCGGATAGAAAGAGGAGGTGGAGTGGCAATAATGGTCAAAAGCGGTATAGTATTTTCTGTCTTAGATGGTCCAAGTTACATTGAATCAGGATGGATATAAATTAGGTTAAAAACTGCTCGGTGATAGTAGGTGGTGTATATGCAGAGCTCCAAACTCCCCTGTAGACCTACTTGCTAGCTTAAGAAATTTCATGGGAAGGAATTTAAAACAGGATGACTCAATCCTACTTTTAGGTGATTTTAAGTTGCCCGGAAATGACTGGAATACAATCTCCTTTCGTGCAACAGATATGCCTATCTGCGAAGAACTAATTGAGCTGGCATTTTTTTATAACCTTACTCAAGGTATAGAAGGATATACCCGAGTATGCGAAATAACATCATCACTTCTTGACCTAGCCTTTGTACCCTCAGAACTGCTACCGCATCTTTGTGTTCTCGAACCCTGCGAAGGTATATCTGATCACAAAATGGTAATATTGGTTTTAGATATGGTGCCAGATCATTCGCATAGTAAACGTAAGGCGTTTCAAAACTTCGCAGCCACTGACGACGTTGGTGTGTTGGAATGCCTGGAGGGTTCATTAGATGATTTTATGCATCTTGCTGATAGTGGTGCCACCGTAGACAAACTATGGGCCTACTTTTCAAACACGGTGGAACACCGTATTAAACACTTTATTCCCAAGCGTTCAAAATGTACAAAATAGAATAATCCCTGGATAACAAGAGAAATCATACACATGAAACGGAAATTAAAAAGAAAACGGAGGTCTAACAGGATTACGTCTGTTCCTGGCGACAGCAGTGCCATCAGTCAAATCATTAAGTAACTCAAGCATCTTGTCAAGGTGGCTAAGGACAAGTTCTACAATGTAACACTGAAAAAGTATTTAATTGAGGCACGTAATAAATTTTGGCGCTATGTTATTCCTGCGAAGCCTCGAAATAATGGAGACAAAAATAACGCAGAAAGAGCTGAAAACCTTAACTCGTTTTTTTTTCACCCGTTTTCACTTCTGACGACGGCTTGACACCAAAAGTAGCAGACGCGCCTGTCTGCCCTCCAGTTCAAGACTTATAACTCACAGAGCAAGGAGTGCCTAACTTGCTGCTTCACTTGCCTGTAAAGAAAAGCTCAGGCCCTGATGGAATTCCCAATGAATTCCTGTTTAGATATGCAGAGTGTGTTGCCAAGTACCTCACAAAAAGTTTTCAAATATCCATTACCACGAGTTCCTTCCCGTCCGCTTGGAAATATGCCAAAGTTATTCCGGTCCATAAGAGTGGTTCTATATCGGTTGTCCTTAATTTCCGACCAATTTCTCTCCTTTGTACATGTTCTAAGTTGCTTGAACTTATTGTATGTAAACACCTTATGGCATATCTTGAAAATAATAACATACTACATCCTTCTCAACATGGGTTCTGAGAAGGCCTTTCTACAATTACTCAGCTCATAGTAACCGTTCACGATCTTTCCGATGGAATAAACAGCCGTGGTCAAACTGACATATTATTCTTGCACTTTTCAAAAGCATTCGATAAGGTATCTCATCCAAAGTTGTTGCTAAAGATTAATACTATACTCAGGAACTCCAAAATAACAAACTGGTTTTCTTCCAACCCCTCCTTCCGTGAACAGTCTGTACACCTCAAGGGTTATCAATCGCCTTCTTCCCCTGTGGTTTCAGGTGTTCCACAGGGAAGTGTCTTGGGCCCCCTTTTATTTCTGGTTTTCATAAATGACCTCCCAAAAGCTATCACAGTCCCAATCAGACTGTTCGCTGATGATTGTGTAGTATACCAAATAATTAAGACCCCATCTGATCAAGAAGAAGTGGACGCTAATCTGCATGCAATAGAAAATTGGTGCGCTAAGTGGCAAATGGTGCTTCACCCTGACAAATCCGTAATTATGTCTGTTGCTAGAAAGAAAAATATAATGATATACTCTTACTCCATTGCAGGTAAACAATTTAATAGCATAAGTATATCGGCGTAACCTTCACTTCTGACCTATACTGGAATACACACTTAAATAATGTATGCTCCAATGCACGCAAAGCAATTTGAGCTCTAAAACGCAAAATCCGTAGTGCAACTCCCGATGTAAAAACGCTCACTTATAACACGCTTGCAAAACCTGTAATTGAATATGGCAAAATTGTTTGGGATCTTTACACCGCGTCTAACAAAATAAAAATTGAGAAAGCTCAGAATCTTGCTTCCCGTTTTATCTTCAATAAATATCGCCGAACTGATTCACCAACCGAATTATGTAAATTAGCAAACCTTAAAAGTTTAGAATACTGCACTAAGGTAGATAGGCTGAAGTTTCTTTACCTGTTAATTCATGGCCAATTCAATATCAACACATCACCATATTTTACAATGCACCCTAATGAGACATCAAGACATCGCCATTCCTTGTACATTCCTGTGCCGCGTTCTTATAATGATTGTTCTAAGCACAGATTTTTTCCTCGTGTTATAAAAGAATAGAAGATGCTGCCTGATTCCGTTGTAAATATTAACTCCCTCGATGCCTTTCTAGAATGCCTGAAATATTACCCGGACCGTAGTACACCAATGTAATAGTTCTGCCTCAGCACACGCGCTTTCTTTACTGTTTCATTTTTCCTTAATGTGTTTTGTGTCGATGTCGTTGTTGTGTAATGTACCTTGTTTTGAATATGTATTCATTAGATTTTCCACTCCTGTAATAGCCTGCGAAAGGCTGACAGGATCAATAAATGAATAAAAATGAATGAATGAAAATATCGCTTCAATTTACCAGTGATAATCAAACCCATAGTATACAATGTGCTGTTTGTGCCCTGTCTCAGTTATTATTTTTCGGTCTTGGGCAGTACCATAGAGACAAACATCCAAAAACATTTTCGACTGCAAAAGAAAGCGATTCCTTTTAGTGCAAATGCTGAATACCGAGTTGTTTACTCGCCTAAATACCATCAAAATTCCGAAACTCCACGAATATTACTTAGTCACAAGGTATAAAAAGTCCCTTCAACATGCCCATGATAGCTTTCTAGACATGTGTGCGCTAAAACCAAATGATTCAACACACTCTTCGAAATCCTGAAATTTGGTGGATCCCTTTCTAACGAACAACAAATGGTCATCAAATGCTGCGCCATAACGTTCCAGTACTGCTAAATAAACCTATTTTGAAGAACGCCTGTATTCACACCTGCAGTCCGAACGACATCCGGGACATATGTTTACGATTGTAATCTCATTTATGTTGTTTGTGCCTGAGTCTGCATTCGATAGCTTGACGCACTTCTTTTTGTGGTGTATTTGACAACTAGTGACAGACTTGCTTGACATGTTTCTTCATTTAAAAGAATGCACATCTGAAGCGCCAAATGTTTTGCGCCTAAGTTTGCTCGCAGATCTTAGCCGTGTAATTTTTTTTCTGTTTGTACACGTGTCCCCCTGAAAGCTGAAAGCCATGTATACGGCGAGGATCAGGCTGATTCTAGTGGAAGTTGTTTCCAATTTTTGCCTGAACCAACCTTCATCATTTTGGGCTGAAAATAAAACGATTGATTAATTGATTGATTGTGATGAGAGGTCAGTGTAATAGAGCTGATAGATTAGGACTTCCATCTGGTATTAATATTAACTGGGGTTTGCAGGATTTAGGTTCAAAGAGAAGACTAAGTAACTCCCAGAGTAGTATTCTCGCAGCGTAAATTATTTCAGCGCTTGAACCTGTATTGCTTGCTTTGATGGTTATGAATTACCGTGTATTGTAATACAGCGCTCGCGTTATATTGGCAGTTTTAGAGCTTGTTTGCTCAGTTTTTTGAACGGGATTGCTCTTATCGACAAATTACAACATGGTGAAAGCCACTGCTACGCTGTGGAAATGTTCTGGTCTGCTAACGCAAATACAGGCGTAGAAGTGATTGTGAAACGTTTTTCCCGTGCAGCGTCCGGATGTTTTTCTGCATACTTTGCGCATCTAAGCTAGCGTTTCGCGAAAATAAATAATTGTTATTATTTGGGTTTCTCTTAAGATTCCACGCGTGTATGCGGCCTTTTTAAAACTAATCAGCAATCCGGCAAAAGGGGGCTCAGTTGTGAGTGCGCAAAAAAGTCCTAGAACATGCAGGGTACTTCATTTAAGACATGAGGCAATTTTAAAAAATAGGCTTTTCATTTAGAAGAGCGCTTTTTTAGACATAACATTGGCAGTGGTGTAGTAAATCAGCGTGCCGATGACACGTGCTAACTAGCAGGCTGGTTAAATAACACTGAAAAGTTTCCGTTTTAAAGAATACTGTTTGGCTACTTACATACTCAGTAGCCCCCCGTAAGTAATATCCGTACCAGTTTCTTGAATTTCGAAAACGCGGCTACCTTCGGCGCTGTGGCCCAAAATACTTTGGCTACATCGCGCCAAAATATATGAGCTTTCGAGAAGATTGCAATCAAAGCAACATCTCCAGTGGACGTCACTCAAAGAATTTGCAAATGTTTGTAGGGCCAACGCGCCGAGGGTAACCGTGTTTTCAAAATTCTAAAAACTGATATCGATGTTACTTACAGTGCGCTGCACGCCTCTGAATAATTAAAGAGCCTTAGAGTAATAAATAAAAAGTCAAGTATTAGACATTGGTTAAGCAGTCTTCTAACTAAAAAGTTAAATTTTAAAGTTTGTGTAAAGTCTTAGGTGAAACACCCTGTATACATCAACGTCTTGAATGCTTGCGCTGGAAACATGAAAAATAGTTCGGTGTTGGTTTATGAGGTTTAACGTCCCAAAGTGGCTCAGGCTCTGATGGACACCATAGTGGAGGTCTCAGGATACTTTCGACCACCTGAGGTTTTTAACCTGCCCTGACGTCGCACAGTACAATTGTCTGTAGCATTTCTCCATTCTGCTTCCATCGAATTGCGACCACAGCGGAGCACAATAATCACTTAGCCACCGCGGTGGCGCAAAGTAGGAAAATTGTCCAGCGGAGGTGGTAGAAGGTTGCTGTCGCATGCGTATTTACAAACGCAAAGTCAGGAGGAAAAAAATGAATCCCGAACTGCAGTCGAAGCAGATGACGACCTTAGTACGCCAGCCCAATCAGCAGCCAAGGTTGATGTGTCTTTTTCCCCATCTGATCTGAAGTGCTGAAAATGAGTGGCAAGAAAGTGCGGCGTACTATACGCTGGTGCATAACGCGTTCGTCCAGCGCCGCCATCTTCACCCTCTCCCTTACGGCGTCCACTTTGACATTCCCCATGCCCTGCAGAAGCAGCGTTAGCCAGACCGCCGCGAAATAAAGGAGATGGTGAGGGAGGGACGTTTTAAATCCAAGACTGAGGGAGTCAGTGCAGAAATGAAAACACCTGCTCACCACTGGGTCTGCTTCTTGAACTCACGTGCGTAGCGGTGACCCTATATAACTGCAAATCCGGAGATTGTGAATAAAAAGGCAGCAAACGGCCGTCTAGTGCCCGCCCTAATAGAGCCGGTGGTACTGTTAAACTTCTGGGGTAGATTTTCACCACTAAAATGCAGAATGCATACGGTTAGCACCGAAAGCACACTCCTTCTTCAAAATATGCTATGTTTTTGAGTTAATGATGACGCTGAATTCTTATAGAGAAATGGCATCTCTGTCCAAACAGTGCCTTTGCATAAGTTTTTTTCTTCTACTCAAGGTGGGGTCAAAGACATATTTCTCAAGCATTTCATCCTAAAGAAGCCGAGCGCCAGGTAGGGTAAAGCTTGTACCCATTTTATAACCAGTCGGTACTCGACAGGAGTGGCCACCGAACCTCGTACCTCCCGCATGCGAAGCGGGTGCTCAAATGACTAGGTCAGCGCTGCGGTTCATGTCCCTGCAGTTACTACGATTAGTTCACATTCAAAATTGCACGAAAACAGAAGCAGAAAGTGTACGTGACCTTTTCAATTCGTCCTTTTTTTTCGCGCAGCTTTGAAGACGAACGATTGGCACCAGCAAGCCTACCAGAAATCCCTACTAGTTCCATCAATTTCAACCTATTTTTCATACTCCTTGAACCGATAACCTCGAGATCGTCGTCGCCCGGTTTAAGAGACTCCGTAGCTTGCTATACCTGCGTCACGCTACTCCGATTCCAGGTAGGACTGTGCCTCGCTCACCAACAGTAAGCATTGCTTAGATTTAGTGATCTAAATCCACATTGCGACTTAGGAGCATTCCATGTCCCCGAAACGGAGTGCACCGGAAGACTCTTTACTACCTTTAAACTCGCTATAGAACAACACCGTGCCAGTGCTCCCCCCCCCCCCCCCCCCCCCGAAGAACGTGCTAGCAGTGCCAGGGGCCGCTCACTATAGAGTGCACGTCCGCCGTGTAGCAGCTTTGTCAGATGATCCTTAAGCAGACTACACATAATGTTTTGGTGACTGCCGATGCACCAAAGTGGCCCTTGCTAAGCGCTCTTTATAAGTTTGTTTCCGTGATTTGTTAGTCAAAAGTCTGTCATCAGTGACGCATAGAGGATTGCAGTTGTAAAGATTAGCGGGCCCAAATGAGCTGCTGCGGCATTCGAATCCTTCACTTGAAATCACCGCAACAGGAAGCCGTGGTCGTTTCATTCCACGAAATCCTTGCTGCTACAGCTCCAGCAAAAGGCGGTTCAAGGTTTTGTCCGATACCAGAGCGTTCAAGAGTTCGTGGGATCATGCTTCAATAACGAAAGCATCCTCAGAAGCTACATGAACAAATGCTTATAGATAACGCTCGCCTTATCGCACTAATGCTGTACATCTTCGAATGGCGTGACACAGCTCACTGTCCCCATTGTCAAGAGATTAAGGCAGGCATAGAACAGATGATCAATTGATGCAGCACTGCCATTACCTCTCCTAATTTCCCTTACCCTGCCCCTCCATTCTGGAGTGCTTGGCTTCACTCGGGCTCGGCAGATTATTAGCTGACCGTGGACAAGTAAGCGCTCTTCCTTTCTGAGCCTTACCGCGGGCCTCAAATAGTTCTTTTCCTCATTCTCCTTCTAGCTGCACATAGATGAATACCATTGCGGGCTTGCCTCTCCGGACTTGTGAGAATAAGGATATAGTCGACAATGAAAACCACTTCTGGGACGACATCATAGACACAATGTGAAATCAGGAAAATACTTTGTAAACTATTGTTTGTATTGTATTATAGCAGCCAGAGCGGGCCCAGTGCAGGCAACCGCCGCAGAGAAGAAAGACGGTTGCGGCGAATTCGCGAGACCTGCCTGGCTGAGCGTCCTTTTGAACTAACTCGACGTCGCGCTGACGCCGCCTCGATCGCTGCCTGGCCACTGCCTTGTCGTCTTCGCCCAGTACACCCTACACGTAAGGCCAGAACTCGGCCTTACGTTTACGGCCGCCCGTTTTTCGTCACGAGGGATCATCTCGCACTCTGTTGGCTATTTTCTCTGAAGGATGCATGCAGACGTCTTGCTCGTTGGGTCCTCGGCCTGCAGAAGTAAAGCATTCATATTGGTTACCCTTACGGCCGCAAACATTCCGATGCTCACGCCCTTTCCCGGTCATTATTCCGAGTGACCTGTCTCAACCATCCCTCACCGTTTATGAATCGCCGTCCCTTCATATCGCGGACATTCCGTCTGGGCAGCGAGAAGACTGTTGGAATGCCTCCCTCATAGCTTTGCTGTCACCTTGTCGCCTTTTTATTTCTCGCATTCTCAAGCGCCAAGCTCGCCACTTCGCCGTTCGGAATGATTTTCTCCGCCACCGTAACTTCTCCTGGTTATTCCCCGCCACCTGCGCTCTCACATGTGCGCCGGCTTCCACGCAGATTCCCAGGGTGCTCATGCCGGTTTGTTGAAAACATGTGCACGCTTGCGTCTTCGCGGTACTATTGGCGAGGCATGTACCGCTTTGTGCCAGAATACGTCCACTCTTGCCCAGTTTGCCAACGCCGGAAGACACTGCTTCGCCTTCGCACCTCACTTCTGACGGCCGTCGTTACGTCATCGTCGCCACAGACCACCTCACCCGTTATGCCGAAACTGCGCCATTGGCGTCCGCTTCCGCCCGAGTGATGTTGCATCTTTCATCCTTCATCAGCTTATCCTTCGACATATGGAGCACCGAACGAATTCCTTAGTGAACGCGGCTGCGTCTTTCTTTCGGAGGTTGTCGAGGCAGTACTGAAAGAATGTCAACTTGTTCATCGCACTACCTCTCCTTGCCAGGCCCAAACCAACGGCTTAGTTGAGTGATTCAATCGCCCTGTCACTGACATGCTCGCTAAGTATGTGGACTGTCACCATTCTAATAGAAAGAAAATCCTTTCCTTCATCGCATACGCCTACAATACCGCTGTGCAATCTACCACTGGGTTCTCGCCCTTTTTCCTTCTCTACGATGGGGATTCTACGTGCACCTTGGACACCATCCTCCCTTATCGCCGTGACGCTTCCTACTCCAAGCCACTTTCTCAGGCTGCTCAGTACGTCGAAAAGTGCCGCTAATTTTCCTGTCAAAATTGACCACAGAAACAGCAACGCCAGCCGCTCAGCCGCGACAGCTTGCCTACGGAGCCCTCCTACCCTCCAGACTCGCTCGTCTGACTCCGGGTCCCTTCCTCCACTCCCGGCCTCTGCACGAAACTTCTAACCCGCGATAACGTTCGCTAACGCATCACTTAGCAAACTTCTGTGGTCAACTGCCTCGTCGAGCCGCTCGCGTCCTCATCGGATCTGCGTCGCCGTGGGGAGGGTGTGAAATTTTCCACGCCAACCGCCTAAAGCCTTACTACGACTCCCAGGATGTGTGCTCGCCTTGAGTCGCCAGGATGGCTTCTTCTGTGGCGGAGGGTGATTGCAATATAGCACGCCAGCGTGAGCCCATTGCAGGCAACAGCCGGAGAGGAGAAACGCGGTTGTGGCCAATGCGCCAGATTTGCCTCCTGAACCGCCTTTTGGAGTAACTCGACGTCGCGCTGATGTCGCCTTGATCGCTGCCTTGCCGCTGCGTTCTGGTCTTCGCCCAGAACTCCCTAGTCGCCTTACAAAGTGTATTGCTAAGAGTGGAGACCCTACTTTTCACCCCCAGTCGTGCCAGGCGGTGGCAGCACCATTACCACTTCTTGTTTACGTCACAGATCGGTGTTGGTCTATACTGTAATTCGTATTTTTAGTGCAGTTGCGTGCAAGCAATGCACTAATGTTGCTTTCAAGTGGTTGGATGTTCAAAACGTGACTTGTAAGACTTGTTAGTTTTTAAATTACTGCAATTAATTTGCGGTAACCTGATTACTTTATGAGGTATTTTTTACTGTAATACACTATTTCTCTGTTGTAGCAGATTACTTACGTAATGAATTTCTTGGGAGCAGTAATTTTGCAACAAAATATAAGAATTGTTTTCGAAATTACTTTCTTTTGAGCTGCCGCGGTTTCTCAGTGGTTATGACGCTCACGGCTGCTGACTGGAAAAACTCGGATTAGATCCCGGCCATGGCGGTCGAATTTCGATGGAGGCAAGATTATAGAGGCCTGTTTACTGTGCAATGTCAGTCCATGTTAAAGAACTCTGGTGGTCGAAATTTTTGAAGCCCTGCACTATGGCGTCCCTCTTAGCATGAGTCGCTTCGGGACGTTAAAACTCCCACAAACAGAAATAAAACTTTCATTGAGATGCATCACGTTCCTTTCTGTCAGCAAAGCCTCAGTCTCTCGTACGCCCCATACAGATCTTCAAAAGCACAAAACAATTGCGACCAGTCAAGATTTCGGAAAGTACAGGTGCACCAAAGTAAAGTGGAACACGCGAGCGGTAGAAAATTTGATTTCCAGAGCGCTCTATCAGCTTAAGAGCATGCATACAGTGAGGCATCGGCGGGCCAATCCTGAAGTTTTGATGGTCGCCTATCCGTCGGCACTGGCGAAGCCGCGCCTCTTCCTTCAACCCAAGGATTTATAGCTGGCACGCCGTGATTAGGTGGTTGAGCAGTAACCGCGAAGCGAAGCGCGAACCAAGGCAGTCGCCCAAGCACGTGCTGCCAGAGCAGTCGCATTCGGGACGAAGCCGAACGCTCGCACCACCAAACACCAAATCTTTCGCCACGACGCGTGCCACAGACAAATTCCTGTATAATGCACTGAAAGTTCCCCTGGCGAGCATTGATGGAAGAAGGGTGGTTTCGCCCGTGCTCGCGAAAAGGCGAGCATCAAATCTGCAGGACGGGTCCCCCGGACCCTCGCTGTCTGCATGCTCCTCCGCTTCTAGAGCGCGCTGGGAAGCAGTTTCTCCATCGCCTCAAGTGCTTCGTTTTACTTTGGAATAATTATGAAAAAGAATTGTGTAAGAGCACGCGTTCGATACCACCGGTCTGCTCAGTCGTCCGCTCACAGCCTGCGGGCAAACGAGAGGTAGGCAGGGGTGAAGAATGTGCTATGTGTCGCGATCATCTCCGCTACAGAAATATCTAAGGCCGTGCCTATGGCGCTGATAAGGCAGGCGGCGCACGTCGGAGTTTAAAACTAGTCTGCAGCGCTCGAAGAGGCACTCTTGCGGTTACGTCGGCCAAGGGCACAGCGTTTGCCAGGTTAAGCTCGTCGACACGGGGCGCGGAGGAGCAGGCGGGAATGCATATGTCGAGAAAAATACCGTGTGCCGGCCGCTGTGGCCGCCGAAGTATAAGTGACCTCCTCGCTGGCTTCAAACGGCAGAGCAGCAGTTAAGGTTTTGGGTTCGCCGCTCGTTTCCGTTTCCAGCTCTGCGAAAGTAACGAGTGCTTGCCATGCTTCGATTTTCTATCTACCGTTCGCGTCGTGTAATCTTTGCAGTGTCTTGTGCTTAGGAAAGAGGGAGAAGAAGCAATAGCTGACTGGGTCGCAATTTGGCTGTAAGAACAAATAATGCGCATGCCGCATCTGGAGAGATAATTTGCTACTTCTTTTAATCTGTTCGCTCTGGTTTGGTTTTGGTGTTCGGGGTTTAACTTCCAAAACGAGTAGGGCTATGATGGACGGCATAGTGGAGCGCTGCGGATAATTTCGACCACCTAGGATTCTTCAATGCGCACTGACATCGCACAGTACATGGGCCTCTAGCACATAGCCTCCCTTGAAATACGACCTTCGCGCAGAGATCGAATCCGCGTCTTTCAGGCTAGCCGCCGAGAAACGTAACCACTGACTCACCGCTGTGACTTATTTGCTTTGGTTCTTTGCATGCCAGAAAGATTGAATGCAAATTAAAAGTAATTTATTGCATTCCGGGAAAGGTTTTAATGTAATGTTAGTTTTTCAAGCAGTAGTATGTAATGTAATTAAGTTACTTTCGCGCTTTTTAAAAGAAGTAATCAGTTATAATTTGATTTCTCTCAAAAAGTGATTCTGCCACGTACGCTGTTTTGAATAACCGCATTTAGTTTCCTCTATCGCCGGCGACGGAGACTGATAGGCCGCACCAGGTCAGACTCCGTGAGGACCGCTCATTGACAGGACCGAAAGTGGGGTGCACATGAGAGCCTCGTGGTGGGTCACTCCCAGGCTTGAATATGGGGCCAAAAATGACCCCACCACCCCTGCAACACGCTGCGTCTGTAAACAGGGCGAAAGACGAGGCGCATTCGCAAGTCGGATGTAGCAGAGTCACTGAAACCGCTGTATTGGTGCAGGAAGGAAAGATAAACGACCACGTCGGCTTATTGTGCTTACGTTGCGGAAAAAGTTGTAAAGATGAAGCGCTGGAGAGCCAACCATAAATTGGGCCAGCGAGTTTATTGAGGGCACGGGAAGCATTTCTAATCATTGGCGGAATGGTTGTTGTGAACAGCATAACAAGGATAAAGTGCGGCCGCGGGAAGCATATTACAAACGACCGTTCTGCATCTAGCAGTGTTCGTGACAAAAAGAAAAAACGAGTCGAAAGGTAGGCGAAGGTGCTAGCCATGAAATGTAGTTCAAAATAACCTAAGCCGATGACCGTGCGGTTTAATGGTCCCAAGAAAAATTCTCTAATCACTGTTTGAACGTCCGTTATTGGCTTCTGAAATACCATCTGTTGGGTTATTTGGCGTGGTCGGTTTAACTTCGCATGGAAACCGTCAAGGATCTTGTCATCTGCTCTGCTGGCCCTGGTACAGTGTAAACTGCGTTGCCATTCATCCGCTGCCACCCAGTGCAGTGGCTGCAATCAGCACATCACGCTAATCGCCAAAGGCAGCCTGGGGATGACTAATACAGAAGAGAACAAAGGGTCACCGATCGGCTGTTCTATTATAAAGCAGTGCGCACATTGGAACAGAGGATGCGAGACGTATGGAGAATGCGCCATTGTTAGAGCTGTCTACAAAAGACGCTTCAAAAATTTTCTAAGCGAAAGTGAGCCTCTGAACAGCATTTTTTTTTCTCTTGGTTCTAGAGTGGAAAAAGTTTCTTAGTGTTCTGTCGTGTTTATAGATCTCTCAAATACGGCTTTTAACCATCGGTGTAAAGGTCGTATGACTAAATACTGGCCTCTCACTAAGCTGATGTTCGAGCCATTTGTTGTTGAGAAGTATTTCATCCTAATCACTGCAAGTCGCGTTTGATTTTTTAGACCTGAAAAACCTATACTTCTAACACCAATAGACCAAACTGGCGCTTCGTGCTTACTGCAGCTCAATTGCAGCAAAACACTACACTGCATACCAAAAACACTACACTAACCGTGGAGCATGTAGCGACATTTTCGCAGGTGGACTGTCATTCCATGGTTCTACATTATGTGCAGGCTGGAGGCCGAGCCTGAAGCAGTAGCAGGCCCGCAGCCTGCTCCACCAGCAGGAGGAGCAGACACCCGTGACGGGGACCCCGAAGAGGAGGGAGCCAGCGGCGTCACCACCCGCGCTGGCCGACAGCGGCGAGTAAGAGGAGGCGGCCGCACATAACGGAGAGAAGAGGAACGGCTGCCTCGACAACGACTCAGTGCTTTTGTGATGCGCGCGTACTTTTGAGTCAGCCGCTGCACTGGCTGGAAGAAATGACTTCATTTCTGTGACAGTCCTTTCCGTGTCGAACACTCCCGCATATGGGGTTGGTGGCCGCAACCTCTTTCAAGACTTGTGGCACTCACAGACTGATGGCATAGGTACAAATGAAGCGCAATAAACTGTTTTTCAATTCATGATTCACTTAAGGAAAATAATAAATTGTAATGTATAATGCATTTCATACGCTCATGGAATGAACTGCGATTTGTGCATAGATATTTGTACCTAGCCCAGTTCTTTTACTTTTTACCAGCGCCGAAGAGTGAAAATCAAAATATGTACAAAAACTGGTGAGAACAGATGCCTTTTCAGATCGAAATTGATCTTTTTGAATGAAAACTGCCCAGAAATTTGGTTATGTTTGCCGAGAAGAATATGCCTGGTGTTACAGGAAACTCTTCCGAAATTCTGAAAAATGGAGTGGTCGAAACAGAAGGAAAATATTTCAAGGAACAAACTCTCAGCCATGGCGGGCGTCCGTGTTTCAAGGAGTGCCCTGACTGCCTTGGTAATTATTAAAATCTCTCTTTTACCTTATTTATTTGGTGATTAGCCGCAAGGGCGCGTTCGTAACAGTGGAGGAGAACTAAGAAAAAGCTGTTTGCAAGAGCGGTACAGGAGCAGGAAATCTGGTGCTTCTTTCTGCACAAAACGTGAACACAGCACACGAGCTGCTTTGGCAGTTCAGTCCTAACGCAACGCGTTCTGATGACGTGATGCAGTGCCTGAGGGGGGGGGGGGGGCAAGTTGAACTGTATGCACTTGTCATTGCGTCATCTCTTGGCTCAAGAAAAAAGAATAGCCATTGCCAATTGCCAACTACGTGGCAGTTGTTTCTGAGGGAGACGAGCGACGCTCGTTTACCTCCGCAAGCGGCGCTCTTGCTTTCCGCGGAGGACAAGTTATCAGTCGTATGTTATCAGGTCGTTCTAGGGAATAAAGGTCACGGGCAGCTGCTGCTACGACGGCCGGGATTTTCCTCAACGGATGCGCAGGGCCACGAGAGTGTTGATAACGCCACCGACCTGATTTCGGAGCGAAAGGTCCATATTTCGCGTACACATCTTGGAGGTTCTGTTAGGGTGCAGATATAACCTCGAGGCGGCCTCAACTGATAGAAAATTAAAGAAAATTATGGTGCACGTGGGAATGGAATCCGGGTCTCCGAATTGCGAGACGGAGACGGTTCCAGAATGCTACGGCTGTTTTATTTTGTTCATTACCTGAATTTCGCAAAAATTCAACCAGAATAGTAATCTGAATAAAATAGGGATTTTTTTTTTATGGCGCTAAGGCATCTGCGGACCAAGAGCGCCACGACACAAGGTAATTTCGGATTGCTCAAGGTGGGGTCAAATGCCCCATCTCGGAAGCATTACACCGTTTTTAAGCAGAGTGCCAGGGCAAGGAAGCTTGTACCAATTGTTCTGTTTGTGCTAGTCCTTCGTCTTGTGTCTCGTTCGTGTTGCGCTGAGAGCGAAAATGAACACTTACCAACTCGCCCAAATTTCCGCCTTGTTGTACCAATTGTATCACCGATGAGTACTCGGCGGCACTGGGGATCGCACCCCGCACCTCCCGCATGCGAGGCGGATGCTTAAGCACTAGGCCGGCGCTGCGGTGCAAGCAGACTAAAATAAAGCACACTAAATACATTCAGTAATGCGGATTCGAAAACAGCCAAAGACTGGCTTCGACCAACTAAAATTCACGCGTCACCACAAACGGCTCTACTCTTGAGGGCCACTCAGGAGAACGGTGCTCAGGTGGTTCCGCGGTCAATTATTTGCATTGCGAGAAGCAAATCCATGCAATCTCGAAAATAATCCCTAGGCGGCCTAGCGTCTTTGTCACAATGCTGTGAAGGGGTATATTTTTGGTATGTACTGCTCCGAAGAATCAAGAAAGAGTTACCACTTGCCGCGCAGGGAATTCATTATTTAATGCTCCGAGTGCGGAGCAGTGGGAGAGCCGGCTCACCAGGTGCGAGCTCCCCGCCCAAAGGGCAATGGTGCTGCACTCAAGCGAAGCAGCGCGACTCAGTGGAGCCCTGGACTAGGGGCCCAATCCAGATTTGAAGGCAGCGATGAAGCTGCAGCGATGAAGACGACGACCCAACGCTAAACCCTTAATGGACAAAGTAAAGTTTTTTTTCTCTCTCTCTCTCTCGTTATTTAAGCATGACGATGAGGATGTGGTACCATTTGATCTTATAATGCTTTTAGGCCATGCTGTATATGACGGTCGAGAATGACAGGATGTCCGTCACGGCTGTTAGGCACTCGGAAGTGAATGGAGGCGCGTCTATTGAATGCACAAATGTCTAAGAAACGTGTCACCCACATATGTACTGAGGCGTGAATGAGTAATTTAATTACGAGCATGTAAATTATAGATATTCCAATTAGTCGAGTAGAAAAGTCCATCTCCGTTGAACTTTCTTCGTTGATGGCATGTAGTCGCAGCGCGTCATGCGGCACCGACTGAAAGCCAAACCCGCACTGTACAGCAATGGCCCAGCAGATTGCGCTACCGACCTTTCGTTCCATCTAACCAGGGTCAGCCGAGTTGAACCAATGCCAATTTTTTTTTGGGGGGGGGGGGGGAGAATTCTACCGATAATTATTTTCTCCGACTAATGCCAACGGGCTCGTCGGTCAAACACGTCCGCTGTCTTGCAGTCGTCACCCCAGGGAGCTTCATTCAGTGAACACTCAAAGTTTGACAGAAGGAGTGTATTAGGCCGCTATAGTTCAGCACGCAACTGGCCGCCGCCTATACACCAGGCTGATAAAACAACCGCCTCGAATCACCGCTTTGCCTCGAGAAAGCAGATTTTAGAGTTTCTTTTTGTTGTGGCGGCGCTGGGTGATTCTGAAGGAGCCGAAATGTACGCGGTTCTCGGCATACTTTTCCAAAAAGCTCTCGCAAGACTTCCATCAATGTGTTTACTTGGTATTAAAATATGCGGTATTTATTTAAGCGAAAGCTTTACTACTCCCTTCTGTAGCTTGTTCGCCGTGTGTTTCACATGGACTTCAACCGAGGAGAACCACGTGACGTCGCCGAGCCGCAGCTGTGCCGAAACCGATAAGCAGCGGGAGCTTCGAAAGCAAAGGAAAGGCGCATAACTGGACATCTAGGGCAGTGAACACCTCATTCGTTCTTTAAAGGACAATAGACAATCTTATTTCGTGCTTTTTTGTTTCAAATGATGCGTTGGATATTAGGATAACATGAATCACCACATGGTTTTCGCCTACAACCTCTAAATGTTATATAATTGAATTTCTTCTTTCATGCTGTTTTTGTGTCAGTCTCATCAACCGACCGATGCGTGTGACATGCGGTTGATGATAGGTCACGTGAGGCAAAAGCAGCAATCTAACTGCTGATACGTCGTTTGTTGTAATTATAGATATTGAAGTAGGCTGTTCTAAGTGCTGTAGTGAGTTAAAACTAGGTATAAGCGTTTACAGCTTTTGTGCGGAAATGTTCCGACACTGTGTCCATTAAAAAGTTCGTTTAACATATAAATAATTTGTGCAGCACCCCTTCGAAATACTATTCCTTGCAGTCTGTACCAACTTCCAAGGCTTCTTGAGGTCTTCGAAACAGTTGGAAAACGCTTCTTTGGGCAGACCTGTCAGCTCCTTTGTCGTGGCGTCTTGAATGGCCTCCACGCTCCCCATCCAGCGACCGTCACACGAGGAAACAGGAAAAAATCGCATGGGTAGAGGTCAGGCGAGTATGGCGGATGGGGGAGTACAGTAATGCTGTGCTTAGTGAAAAATTTTGTCGGGCTGAGAGCAGTGTGCGGTCTTGCGTTAACGTGGAGAAGCATCCATTTTCCAGATGCCCTTAAATCATGGCGACGGCGTCGCAGTGCGTCACGGACGTTTTGGAGCACGCGGACATAAAACTCCTGATTCACCGTCTGCCCTTTTGGGACTAACTTGTGGTGTATGACACCTCTGGCATCGAAAAAATCTTTAAGGATGGCTTTTGTTTCGGTCTTCTGTCGCCTGCTCGTTTCTCGATGCCGGAGAGCTTCAGCAATGATGCTGTCGACGAATGCAGCATCCTTCTTTGCCTCGGAGAGCAAATCAGCGCTCACTGATGCCCGCGTGTCCTTCTGGTCTTGTATGAGGGAGTGCGGCACAAGTCTGGCATTCAGCTATCGTGTCCCCAAGTTCGCATGTAAAATTTGGTGGCATGTTGTCTCCCTAGCATCGAGAGCACCAAAAAGCATGCGGACTGTAATGGTGCTGTCTTGCTGTACGATTTCCTTGATCCGAGCCACGTTGTTTTCATTCCGTGAGGTTGAAGAGCCCCCTGCATTGTGTCGTCTTCCACCGACGTTCTCCCGAAAACGAACCTCTTGTTCCACTTGAGAACTCGCGCCCGCGATAATGTCTCCTGCCGTAAGCGTCACGAAGGAGCTCATACGTCTTTGTGGCTGTCTTGCCAAGCTACACATAGAATTTTTTGTGTTCACGCTGTTCGAGGTGGACGTCCATCTTTCCACATTCACTCACTGTAGAATGCGCAGATCACTTGTGACAACGTATTTTTCTACATGTAGTGCCACGTAGCGGCTGCCACAGCAATTAACATAAATAGCTCAGGTTGGCCCGAAAAGATGGCGCTACACATTCGCACCAACATTTGTTTTGGGGAATTGTTTCTAGAGAAGAAATTAGATCAGTCTCGTAACTTTACGGACAAAGGTTGTAATTCCATCACAGAACGCTGTCTTCGCGCGCTAGACCGGTAGCCACCTTTGAGTCGTCTTTCGCGCTTTAGCTTGGGCTTTCCCAAGTTCAAAAGGTCTAAATTGACCGTGGGCAGCTTGAGGCATGAAAAGAGGAGGATGCCAGTTTGATTATCTTCATTAGTCTCTACTGTGCGAGAGATTACTCCGCTGTACATTCCTAGAAGCTTAACAGAAAAGCATGAAGAGATACTAAGAACAACTTGGCGAGCCCTGAACAGGGGCCATTTCGTGCTGTTTTCTGCTTGCTCGTCTGATGACGCTTCCTCGCGCATGGATGGAAGCTGTGAAGACCACGATTTCAAACTACAGCGGGACCACTTGTGACAACTTGTGACAAAAAGAAGACTCGGCCAGCGGAGCTTCGTCGCCCACAGTGAGTGGTCTCTGGAGTGAGCTCTGGAAGGCGACGTGGCCAAGCAACCCAGGCTGCGGGGTAGCGGCTAAGTACCTGACTGTGTTGCGCTAGCTTGGTAAATTTATCCTCCTTTTTTCGGTCTCTGCTTGCTCCTGTTCTGGGGATATTGGGCGCGGGACGAGAGCTTAATGTCTACTTCTTCTCCTGGCCAGGGGTTTTCTCCTTGGTCGGCATCTCTTCCTCAAGACGAGCTCCCAATTGATCTCTTTTTCCGCAGTGGAGCTTCGAGCATTCCAGTCGCTTCAGTGCCTTCCGATAGAGGCGCTAGCCGACTGAACAATCCGGAGGCTGTGCAGGCGGCTTCTCAATCCACATCCAAGCACTTCATGCGCATTACTGATGTCCGGCAGTTCGGCAGGGGTGGTATTTTGTGCAGGTCACCGGATAAAGACTGCATCGAAGACCTGCTAAAGTGTACGACCTTCGCCAACCACCCGGTGAGCGCATTCATTCCGCCCCATCTAGTATGTTCAGGGCTTGGTCCTAGGGGAGGGGTCGACTCTCGATTTAGCCTTCGCTGATGGCTTTGTGCACTGAAATACAATTCCAATCTGCGTATTGTTATGCCCGGCGTGCATTCCTGTCCAAATGAATAAAGACGCGGACTCCCCGCCCAGGATTTCCAGGAAAGCAAAGTGAAGGCTATTGAGACTTTTGAAGAAACGTGTCTGCAAGGACTGGAGCTCGCGGAGTGCATGGCGGAAGCAGCAACGACAATGGCGTCCCCATGTGGTCGAGCATGCCATTGGGTCGACGAACGGAGCGTTGTATTCACCAGTCACGCTGGGGTTCACAATTGACAGAGTTGCACCTTCGACAGAAGTTCCGCGTTTCGGACAACAGGCGAAGAAATGCAAGGTCTTTCAACCACTGCTGTGAAGTGGCTTGACATTCCATTGCAACGTGGGCGCATTCCTGTGTAACGTGGGCGCATTCCTGTGTATCGTGCGCGCATTCTTATGTCCCGTGGGCGCATTCCGGACCCACGTGCGCGCCCACGTGGAAGCTGTGTTGGCAACAACATGACCATGTCTTGTGCCCTTTCCATCGCCGAGCTGAGGGAGCATCGGCACCACCCCTGCCGTGGGCGTTACCATCAGTTTCATCATCTGCACGTTTTATTGCGCATCATTCTTCGAACTGTATTCCCCAGACAGGAATCTCGGGAATACGAAGGGCACTTAACGAGCGTCTGGTTTGGTGCTAGAGAGACCGCTGTTAGGGAGACCCCTACTGCTAAGAGACATTTTTGAGAGACCCTTTGCTGAGAGAGACCCCGATTGCGGAGGCTCTCCCGATCGCTAAGAAGCTCCCTGTACTGAGAGGCACTCTCAGTTGCTCTCAATTGTACAGTATGTAAATTGTGTTTGTATAACATTTTTCTTCTTTTTTCCTTTGTAACCACGTCTCCGATGCTCCTCGTCCCTTCTCCGGCCCGACCACGCTACCGCATGCCAACAACTGGTAGCAGTGGTGGGATCCGAAGTCTGGGCGCGCCAACAAATGGTTGGCAGCCATGGGATGCCTACATCAAGTGAACGGCTCCATGGACCCTGGCAGTAACGTGACTGATGACATCAACTATATACGCTTCTGAAGCCCGAGAGATGGGCACGTCAGGTCACCGGCTCCAACGGACCCCGGCAGCTACGGGACTGACAGCGTCAGCTGTATCTCGGCAGGGTGAGTGCCCAATGTTTGCCATTCATTTCGTCAGACCGCACTAGCACAGGCAGATGTTACTGGTAGGATTTTGGTTATCTGAGGAATGAAATTTCGTCCGTTTTGTGTATTGTTTGCTTCAAGGTGAAGCTTGTGTTTTAGCGGGTACTAGCGGCACGAGGTGTGATCGGCGATGGAGAAGTTGAAGGTAAAGGACCTCATTGAAATTCTAGAATTGGGGATTTCAGTAGACCCCACTAAAACGAAAGAATAAATTTTGGATGTTATACGGGCGGAGAAGGTGACAGTCGAGAAGGCAGAAGAGGCGTGCGAGACTATTTTGCAACGAAAAGCTTAGCTGAAAAACAAAGTCTCCGAGAGGAGAAAGAGAAGCGAGATCTTGAAAAACACGAAAGACGAAAACTTCGCGAGGAGCAAGAAAAGCAGAGGGAGGCGGGGAATGTCGAGAGACTGGCAAAGCTAGAGGAACAAGGCAGACGAGAGCTACAGGAGCTCACGCGTCTGGTTCAGTGCCGTAGAGCTCGAAATAGTTTGCGGGCTCTGCGAAGAGGCGTGAGCTTCAGAACTTCCCTGAGAAATTTCGAGCAGATCTGTACGGCAGAGGAGCTAGACCAGGGTGAATAGGCAATGATGTTAGTGGCTATCCTCCCTTGTGATGTCGGCGCCGTATTAGAGCGGCGTTCCGACGAGCATGCCCACAAGTACGAGATAGCGAAAAGAGCCCTCTACCACTTCTTCAACATTCGCGTAGAGACCGACTCCAAAGGTCAAACTGACGGCAGCGGGCAACACTCCCATCAATGTGTCAGCGACCAGCCCAAGAACCCCACTTGGTCAGCCAGAGACACAATTGTTGCTCAGAAGAGCGGAGACAGGGCCGGCTCTAGCTCTGAGAAAGATGCCGCTATGGCAAATGAGGCAGTTTCTGCGCCAGAAAGACTGCGGTGAGCTAGTGTGCTGCCGCGCCGAAAGACAACTTTCCGGGGAGGAGCGTCACGGAGAGCCACCTGACAACAGCGTTGATGCGCCAAGACAGAGCGCAGCGTAAGTTTAAAAGTGCGATGTCGCTGGAACCCGGAATGGGAATGACGCTACTCCGAAATAATAATAATAATAATAATAATTGGTTTTTGTGGAAAGGAAATGGCGCAGTATCTGTCTCATATATCGTTGGACACCTGAACCGCGCCGTAAGGGAAGGGATAAGAGAGGGAGTGAAAGAAGAAAGGAAGAATTAGGTGCCGTAGTGGAGGGCTCCGGAATGATTTCGACCACCTGGGGATCTTTAACGTGCACTGACATCGCACAGCACACGGGCGCATTAGCGTTTTTCCTCCATAAAAACGCAGCCGCCGCGGTCGGGTTCGAACCCGGGAACTCCGGATCAGTAGTCGAGCGCCCTAACCACTGAGCCACCGCGGCGGGTCTACTCCGAAATCCAGAATTCAGAACTGCGAACTGTTCTACTCCGAAATCCAGAATTCAGAACTGCGAACTGTTATGCTCTGCAGACATTCTAATGCATGCAGATTGTTTTGAGTTTCCAGCGGGCAGTGGCCATCGATAGCGCCCGCTGACAGGTCGATGGTCAGCGCAGGATGCGGCCCTGCGCTGCCACGGAAGAAAAAGAAGCTCAGAAAAAAGGAAATTCACAGCGGCTAGGGATAGACCGCAGGAAAATGAGCCATCGGGCTCAGAGGAAATGGCAACGAACGGTTCGTGAGGTGAGCCGTCGCCCGGAACTGAGTGCGAAGCGCAAGTAGCTTCGCTGCGCGAGAAAAATTAAGAACGCGACAAGCATTTGCCAAATTCCAGGTCAGTTATTGATCCTGAGGCGAATGCCGGCAGCTTAGCACGCGACGACACCGCGAGAACTGATGGCAGAAAGGGAAAATCAACAATGCACTCCTCGCAAAGGCGGCTGCGCGGGAAGTCAGCCAAATCATGTGGTGTCACAGTAAGAAAAATGTACGGGTCACAAAGGCCATCGGTTTGAGGACTGGCTATCCCTATGACACTCGGCAGTTATCGCCACGGGGCCTAAGAGTTCGCATAAAAGCCCAGCTGACTCATCAGGCGCAGGCAAGGCGAAAGCCACCTGTCCCACTGTGGCCGTTATACCTAGTGACACAGGCTGAGGCGTTTTATTTTTCAATCTTTTCTCCTGCCCCACCATAATTTATGTGGGACTGTTGTCCCAGGAAACGTGACACGTGCGGCGTGCAACACAGAGCGGCGCGCGGCCGCCACACAAAAGGGTGCCACGCAACCCGTGCGAGTTCGAGGGGAACAGAACATGCAGGGAAGAGAGAGGAGGAAGCGGCCTTGTCTAACACCCTTCCCCTGTCGATTTAAGTTTTGCAAGAGCAACCCGAAATTTCGGCTCATGTCGCACAAAGGAAAGCCTATGGAAGGTTTTGACAGAGGCGTAGCTCAACTCAACTATCCTCTCAACTTTCGGGGAGTCTTGGCGATAGGAGGCTATGCCATGGCTTGTTTAGCGGCCGTCCGACCACGTCCGCACAGAGCGCGGCTGAAGGAACCGTGGATTCCGGGAATCAAAAGACTGTTTCCTCGTGGATTACAGGAATAGGTTTTGTTCTGTTCACTGTTAGCTGTTCTCTGTTTTTAGTTCTAGCTCTGCTGTAGAAGAGCACGAACGAAGTTTTGAGCTTTTATGCCTTACTGCATTGTTTGTTGTAGTCTTGCGTAGTGTAGTAGCTCTTACAAGGCTTTCCTTTTTATGTAACCTAACTGTTGCACAGCTCAATGTAGCTTAAACGAGCAATGAAGCAAGAGTGTTTTGCAATTATGTAATGGTTATTTTCACTTCTTTCACGTCATCACTTAAGCTTATGAGTGCGATACTAATTTTCTTGAAGCAGACACTTGAGCGTAGGTTTAGGTGCGCATTGAGAATGTCCGCTGACACGGAAGCACTTGGATATTGTAGCTTAGGTGGCTGGTGAGAGCTGCCAGAGACGCTACTCTTTTAGCAGTATTTTGTGCAGTACTTTCTTCTTTCTTTGTTGTGCGAGTTTTGCACATTTATGTCGTGTCTGCTGCCATGATGAACGAAAGGAAGACCGCATGGTCAATTGTGGTAGTTACGGAACGAAGTAAGAAGCTCGTGGCAAAAATAAAAGCCGCTGTCCAACCTCTCAGTTGATTCGTCCCTGCCAGGGTGACATCTGAGATCGTTTCAACTTTTCCGACCGATCGTAGATCAATTCTAATTTTCCTTCTTCCTTGAGTGCCCTCTATGATAACGTTTTAAAAAGGTCTTAAAACTTGAACATTGTATGGTGTTCTCACTTCGTGTTCGTGGAGAAAAATTTTGGTTTAATTTAAGGTTTAACAAAGAGCGATTTCTCTAGTGTAATCTGTTTTGTTTTGATGTTGGTCTGGCGGGACGAATGGGTTCAGACGGCATTTGCTTTTGTTGGGTGTGGCTTGCCGTTTGTTGTCTCGTTTGCCTTCCCTCGCAGAGATCACGGAGCTGGACTTCCTCTGTAGAGGAGGAGAGTCCTGGAGAATTGCAGAGCTAGAACCCATTCCCGCATGCCTTGTCAGCGTAGGAACAGCTAATCTTCCCGACGGATTGTCTGGTGGGGTGCTGTTATGCCTGGCGTGCCTTCCAGTCCAAATAAATAAAGACGCGGACTCCCCGACCAGGTTTTCCTGGATACTAACGTGAAGGCTATTGAGACTTCTGAAGAAATGTGTTTGCAAAGACTGGCGCTCACGGAATGCATGGCGGAAGCAGCAACGACAATGGCGTCCCCATGTGGTCGAGCATGCCATCGAGTCGACGAACGGAGCGTTGTCTTCATCAGTCACGCTGGGGTTGACAATTGACAGAGAGACGCCGGCGTAGACGTCTTCTAAACAGCTGGTAAAGCACAGGTCAATGAGTATTTCACTGTTGGCAGTCACACGAGTGGGCGTATCAATAACATTTTTCAGCCCAGCTGAATGTGCTGATTCAAGTAGAGTAACTGATGATGAATCACTGGAGTGCACATTAACGTTAAAGTCTCCCACAATAATCACGGGGAAATCAGTGGATGCAGCAAACTCCAAGAAATGTTGAAAGAAATTGAAGAATGCGAGATGGGACCCGGAAGGAGGGAGGTAAAACACAGCAATAATAAAACCTTGAGTTCTAATTGCCAACACTTCGTAGTCAACGGAGATAACAGAGTACTCTTGCAAGACTGCATAACTGAAATTATTTCTAACGTATAGTGCGACGCCGCCACCCCTTTGGTTGTCGCGGAAGAGAGCTTCACATCTGTACCCCTCAAACTGTATATTATCATGTGAATCAGTAAACCATGTTTCTGTGAATGCAAGAATGCTTAATTCATGTTGCAGTGATGGTAAGTAGCTGGTTACTTCTAGCTGTTTACTATGCAAACTTTGCGAGTTGAGATGAAAGATTGATAAGTATCTACTCAATGGGTGCAGGTTGACGAGAGTATTAGCAAATGCCTGTCCGTCATAGTACTCACGTTTCGGGAAGACGGTGACATCGGTCGAAGGCGTTAACAGGAAATTTGCGTCATTCAGGCAATCTTGCTGAGATCATCCTCGGTCTTTATCTGGATGGCGAGCACACCTGACCTTTTTGTAACATAGATTCTACCATTCCTATGCCATGTATATTCATACGACTTCTCGGTTGACCTGGTTTAGGCCAGCCAAAAGAGCCTCTTGTTTTGCGGGCTCATGTTGTCAAACAGTCTGATACCCGGTAACTTCGTTCTCAAGTGTGATCGTTTATTATTCCATTGGTCTTTGCCATCTGGCTGCAAATCTTTCTATCTTTGCCCTCGAAAAAGAAAATAAAATTCGAATCTTGTTGACAACGGTCAGGTTTGATGTGTTTTCTTCAAACTAAGAATTAGTAGTCTTCAATTCCTATTGGACGTAAGGCCATTTTATATTCGCAAGTTCCTTAGTGAGCAGTCACACACTATTGTATAAAGGCTGGCGAACTGTGCAGTAGTTTTCTGCAAGACGTTTGCTGGGCGCCAGTGTGCCCTCAAAAGAAGAAAAGTTATGAACGATGATATTAATACTCTTTCGAAATATACGACGGCGTCTCAAAGCCGTGGCGTGTTTTCGAGATGTACGCATTGCTATAGCATTGCAGATCTAGTCCATATGGTCTGAACCTGCCCTTTCTATAACGACCCGAATAGAAATGTACAATCCTGGGAGACCTTATTGCTCAACGCCGAAGCAGAAGAGCAACGAGAAGTCATCGGTCTCGCCCGGACCACCGCCGTGTCCCAAGGGATTCCGGCTGACGGTTAGGGGAATTAATGGGGGTATAGGTTATAACCTTTTACCCCGTTATTTCTGACGGGTGCGAATTAAAGTTATTTCTCTCTCTCTCTTACCTTTTCTTACGGCGTATTTCAGGTTCCCACCTTAATGTGAGACAGATACTGCGCCATGTTCCTTTCCTCAAAAACGAATATTTCCAATCTTTCGCTCTTGTCTTCATGTCAGCCACCAGTCAGATAACCTTCGCTTGTATATTTCTACCCGCTTAAAATCTTTTCCCCTCAGTCCCCTTAGACCGCAATGCTTTGAATAAGCCAGCCCCTCTACTTTCAACTGTAGGGTGAAGACCTTTGAAGAAAGGTATCAAGTGTTCAGCCGTTTCCTCTTGCTCTCCACACACCGCGCATAACGTGTCTATCTCGTGGTACATGTCTAGATATGTCTTAATACGCAATACCCCTGTCCTGGCCTCGAACTACAGAGTATCCCCTAGAAGTATCATAGATGTGTTATTTGGCAATTTCGTGCTTCAACATTTTCTATGTATCCAGTGTCAATTTCATCAGCATCCCTGTTTTCCCCAAATCATGCTCTGTTTGTTTATCTTTTATCGAACCTATAATTCCTGATTTGACCCCCCCTCCCAACTGCTGCCCAGATATTTGCTTGTCAATTTTCTATTTCGCTTTCTCTATTTTGTGCCCACATTTCTCATGCACAGGTACCTGAGAACATTCCTATCCCAATGCCTCTCCCCCATTTCTCTCAATCGGTCCTCAAATGCTATCGTACGGCTACCTTCTCTGCTCTTGAAATATCCCCATCCCATATTATCTGTTACCCCCGATTTGTTGTATTGCCAAGTACTGCCAAAGAAAGCCTACCTATTCCGTGTTGTTTTATTTATAACCATGCGTTAACTTCTCTCCTCATGCACTGGACCCCATTGCTGAAAATCAGATTAAGAACCATCAACCCTTTCGTGATCCCTGTTACCACTTCGTACCTATTGCAATTCCACAATGCCCAACTTTTCATGAGGCCTGCTTTCCTACCTTTCGTCATTACATATTTTGCATGCTGCGTCAGATACTCAGCACCATTATTCATCCACACCCCAAGATACGTGTATTTATCCACTACCTATGGCATTATCTCCTGTTTCCTTTGCTGGCTGCCTTTATCATTAAATGTCATAACTGTGGAATTTTTCTTCCTAAACTTGAAACCTAATTTATCTTTCTCTCTATCGCAGATGTCCACCAACCTCTGCAAATCTTCCTTGTTGTCAGCTATTAGCATTATATCATCCGCGCACATTAGTCCTAAATATGACTGTTCAATTCATTCTTCTGGCTTGAAAAAACAATGGCTGATCCTTAGTAGGTGCATCATGAACAACCACATTGACAGAGGACATCCTTGCTTAAGCGTCCGCTTTCTCTATAGGCGCTGATACACTTTTTTGCATTTTGTAAGCACTTTGTACTTTTATAGATAACTTTTAAAAAATTAGTACTCCATCTTCCAAATCCAATGTGCCCAGTACGCCCCACAAATCTTCTTGAATAACCCTGCCGTAGGCTCTCTTGGTATCCACAAATGCTTGCCCCAGGGGCTTGTGCTCCATTTCAACAACCTCAATACACTGCTCCAATGAAAACAAATTGTCCTCTAACCTCATTTGTTTTTGGAACCCATTTTGTAGCTCCCCTAGCACCCGCTCGTTCTCAACCCATGCCTGCAGTCTGTCCTTTATAATATGCATCACCACCCTTTAAACCACTGGTGTTACTGTCAGGCAACGGTGGTTGTTTACACCAGCTTTGTCCCCTCTTCCCTTTATATGTTCATCCTGCTTGGTCGCCATCAATCGGGGACATTCCCATCTATTATCATTTTGCTCACTACCTCTCTCCATGTTTACTTAGATTTTGGTCACAAATTTATTATTAACATAATTGGAATACCATCTTCTGGTGTCGACGTGAAACTAGGAACCTTCTTCTTTGCCCTTTCCCACTCTCTTTGTCCAAGCGAAACGATTGCGGTGACCGGTCTTCCTTCGATAAATCTTGTTCACCATTTCTTTGTCCGTTAAATTTTTCTGCCATCAATGCTCCTATATCTTCCATGCCTTGGTCTGAAAATATATACCTTTGCTTTAGCCTAGTCTTATTACTCATGCAGTTCAGTTCAGAGAATTGATATAACGCTACGTAGCAGCAAACAGCATTTTTGTTAGAAAAAATCAGCATAAAAACGTCATTTATTGCCGTCGATTATTCTGCGGCACAATTCATTAGCGCTCTGCTTTCGAGCGGTTCAAACAGCAGCTAGAATTTAGTGACATCAACTTGCTTACGTCATTTTGGTTAAATAGATAACAGCCGACAAATGTCTCACCATTATCCCCTGTGGGTGTGTCAACATTTAGGTTGTATTCTGATATGATTTTAAGCAGAGCTCCCTGTTTGAACTCTTCACTCGAAATCAATTACTTCTCGCCTTTCTAAAATTTTCCAGACGATCGCCAGATCCTCATTTTCTTACCATTCCGCACAGGATGTGTGTTACCTTTTAGGGCGCATTTTGAGATTATCTGGAGCCAAAGACTTTTGATCTTAATTCGCCATTTAAAAGGTTTCAGATGCCTATATTTAAAACCGGAAACTGAGGCACTGCACCACTGACATAATGAAAATTCGCTGAGCTACTCTGTATTTTAACAGGTTGCAAAACTTTCTAGAGTGACCACAAAGCTTACAGCAATCTCTTCCCTAGCTTTGGAATCCACCACAACTCCCTACCTGACAACGCTCTCTACACAAAGTGAATCTTTACAGCGATTGCAGAGAAGCACTCAGGCACCTTAAGAAAGTCGGTCCACTACTACTTGCTATTCACTCTATCCATGCTGCTGGCCTCGGACAGCGTTACGCATTGTGTTGGTGCAATCAAACACAGATATTAATAATATCGCAGCCGCTGCTCTTTCCCATACAACAAACATTCGTCTCTTCCTAACTCCTTCCGGACACTCATCCTCCTAACCCTACTCATAACCCATCTGTATCAACTGCACCTACACCCCTCTCCACAGGCAGCGTACGCATAACCTCTTTCGCCTGTGTACACACTCCCTTCCGCGCAATCTGAGTGAAGGTGTTCTTTGTAAGGCGACTCCGAGCCGGTGTGACCCTTACCCTGGAGGATGGGTACCTGTGGGAGAACCAGATTTAATCAACACTTGACTTGCGTCTTTTATGAAATATCCTGAGCACACCAGCGTTACGCGCCCTGGCTTTAGTAGTTACGATATACGAGAAAAATATAGTAAAATGCCGCACGTTGGATTGTCACCCATGACGGCGATAATAATATAACTCATGCGGTGGGCACCCTAAACCAATCGGTCGACGCCGAAAGTGTGAAAGTGTTTCAATGTGCACTGCACAAGCTAGACGTTAGGCTGCCAGAATAGAACGGTGTTGTCGATATAGGGGCGTAGTCTAGTATTTGTACAGACATGCAGTTTATGCAGATCTATTGACTTTTCATAATGCGCATATCGCCTAAAAAATGCATGGGTCAGCTGCCAAGCTCCCCCTTCCCTGGGTTTTGTGGCACGGTCTTCGGCGCCGCGTGCAAGAGGATGAGGAGCAAAAGTGAAAGGAGGAAGGCATGAGGAGAGTGAAACACTGTGCAGAAGGAGGGGGGTAGACAATTCGGAGAGAGTTTCGTATTGCACAACAGGTGTGGCTTTTAAGAGCATAATTATGAAAGGTGAAAAGAGCGACATAGAGAGAAAGAAGCACTCTCCGAAGATAAGACGACAACTTGGGCAGCACAGACGAAAAGCGGTTTTGGGGCGAAACGGGTGCGTCCTAGCGCATTCACGGCTCGTGGACCACGTGGCCACTCCGCGCGCATCTACCTGGTTGAGCTACGTGCGCCTAAGTTGGCCTGGTTGGTGAATGAAATAGAACGGGTAAAGGAGGTTCGTGTAGTGCGACAGACGCCAAGCCGACGCAACGTATCAACTGCTGCTCATGCAGCGTAGAGACGTGGAGAGTAACGAGGAGAGTTGGTCCTAAATTGTGGACAGTGCAGGGGACTGTGAGAAATGAAAGAATAGGTGTAAGATTTGGAGACAGGAGCAGAGCAGAGTGGGTCAGGAAACAAAGACGAGTTGCTGGTTGAAAGCAAGAAGAAATCGGTATTGCCAATGCATGTAATATAAATGGAACACAAGCGATGGCTCCTAAAGCTGCAATAAAGAGAAACCTGGAATAAAATTTTTAACGCGGCAGTTCAATCTACACTCTCTCAGCCTCTTTAGAAACTTCGAATTATTGTCATCTGCCTCCGATTTCGCTAGTGAATTGAATTAAACGTCCCAGCTCCTACGTTTTTTTTGTGAACTCACCTCCGAAAGGGAAAGGGGTGAGCCTACGCGTGGAGTTCCTTTCAACCCGTCGTGTGGAGGCTTCGCTTTCGCAGAACAGACGAAAAGAGGTTGGGCAGAACAGACGAAAAGAGGCTTTGGGGCGAAACGGGTGCGTCCTAGCGCATTCCCAGCTCGTGGACCACGTGACCACTCCACGCGCATCTGACTGCTTGAGCTACGTGCGCCCAAGTTGGCCTGGTCGGCGAAAGAAATAGAACGGGTAACGGAGGTCCTCTGCCGCGGATTTTCCTAGTGAATCGAATTAAACGTCCTCAGCTCCTACCTTTTTTTGTGAACTTACCTCCGAAAAGAAGAGCAGTCAGCCCACACGTGGAGTTCCTTTCAGCCAGTCGCGTGGAGGCTTCACTTTCGCTTTTATTTTGTTTTTATGTTTCCGTGAATAGATAGTTTCAGAGACAACATAGCCGCAAATTAGTTCCGCGAAAATAAAAGTATGCGTGGACTCTGCTTTCGCTGATGGCTACGTATCACTCTGCCGATGGCAGAGGGGCAAGCCACCACGCGGCTGGCTGAAAGGCCCTCCACGCGTTGGCTGACTCCTCCTCTTTTCGGAGCTGAGTTAAAAAAAGGCGGGAGCCGGTACGATTAATTTCATTCAATAGAGAAATCGGCACCACAAGACAATGTTTCAAGTTTTCTAAGCATGCTCAAAGCGTGCAGATCGGGTTCCCGTGACATAAAAAAAAACGCGCTCAGAATCCTCTTCGGTGCATCTTGAAGGTGCACTAAAGGAAGTGTATTCCAAGTGGGGCAAGCGTAGCAGCGGGAGCCATAGACAGGTGGTCGAATGAGGTTAGGAAGTTTGCGAGGATCAGGTGCAAGCAGTTGGCACAGGAAGGACTCTTTTGAGGCATTTTAGAGAATCGTTTGTCTTGCAGTGGCCGTATTTATGCTGATGACGATGGCGATGGATGCTAAAATTGCTGACGCCACGAGAAATTTTATCAACTCTTTTCGAGCGTACACCATGAGCCAGCCACTTAATTTTTTTAATTTAACAACCTCAACCAGAGCCACCTAGACTAAGAAGCAGGCCTGTTCACTCTCCCCGGCAAGCCCTCTGAACCTTGCCCTGACCTGGCCGGCGCAAAAACTGCTGAAGCAGACGAATCAGACGGGCGGAACGAGTGCCACCTAGGCGACTTCGCCGCATCATCGACGCAGTGCGTTTCATCGCTTTGCCGTAATTTTTTTGGGTTATCCAAGGTGGCGCTGAAACAGGGATTTTTGTTTGCTGTGTGAACTAACGCGGCATCACCAGTCATCCGTCATTCCCTCGACGCGCGTTTGCCGCGCATGTGCAAACATGGGTCACTGTTTCGTGCCCCACTGCAGAGGAGGATACGATAGTGGGCCAAATGTGCGGCTGTTTTCGGACTGATCCTGCACTAAATGCGCTTCAGTAGCATGCCGGCGAGATGATGTCGATATGTCGACCCTGAAAGATCCAAAGGTAAGCAGCGACTTTTCTTTATTCTCATGCATGCTGTGCAGCTCTTCTACTGAAAGGTGGGAGAAGGCACTCATAAGCGAGAAGCTACTCGCGCGTTGCACTGCATGATGTGTTAAATGTTTGCTGCGGCAACTTTCCTCGTTACTGTTTTTGCTTTGCTTGGCGTGATAGCACTTTGGAAACGGCACTGAGAGCGAATAGAGTTTGCATACAGACGGATACCTCAATGCGCACCAGGCTAATGTTTTAGAGACAAAATCTACATTACTGTACATTAGTGAAAACAGGCGATATAATCTGCGGTCTTGGCGGCACACCAGCTGTCATGACAGGCCCCCTGTCACCGGATACGGGTCGGTGTAGTTTCGGCTAATAGGCTTTGTTCCGGTGCAACGCCAGCGGTGGGGATGGGTCGGCCGGAGCCCATCCTCTGGCGATGCGAAACCCCATGGGAGTGGTAGCGACTCCGAAGCTAAGAGGGCCAGTCGCACTCGCGTGGGCCGAAGTCCTAGCGGAGGCACGCCTGGAGAGACACCAGACTGGACCCACGAAATCCGGCGCGGAAGGATGTCAAGAGATCAAAAGGTTTTCAAATACATGGAACTCATCTCCGCACGCGGGGGCGTGCGTGTCTGGCCACCGACGCGCCAGTTGTTGGCTACGGAGAGGCCAGGTCCGCGCGGGGGTTTACAGCAGCCGGGCCCCTTGGAATCGATGCCTCGGGGAAGAGGGCTCACGGCTGACCGTGGGGCTGTAGTGGCCACTGCGGGACGCCGAGGTAGGTGGGCTTAGTACGACCAGTGCAAAAACCGTCGATGTGGTGGAGTACCGGCGGAGTAGGCCCGGGTCATCTCGCCCTAAGCCACAATCTTGGTTGTAGCCCGGTCAGCTCAGCCTTGAACACTCCTCTTCAGTAGGCGTGGAGCAAGCTAGGGAAGAAAGTGCATGGTTGGTTGGTTGGAAGCACAGGTGGGTCCCCCGAAGGTGTTTTTTCATGGTGCTGAGGGCCTGAGGGCCGATAGGCTGACGACCTAAGCCTCTTGTGGCCGGATCACACCACACATACTTCCGGTGTCTGAAAACTTGCGAAAAGCACTCGACGGCAAGTAGCTGGCAAGTCCGAAAAAAACCCTGAAAGTCGTGGAGGGGCCTGAGGTGGCTGACCCCGGGTTAGGTTTTCCGGTCTCCAGCGGTCGGAGCCCGTTGCGTTTGTGGGTGGTTGGGCATCCCGTGAGCGGGGCCGCACCATTGAGCTATCTTGACGTCATCTCTGTCCTGGCCAGGTAGGCCAGTAATGGAGTCGAGATATGTGAAAGATCACAGAAAAAAATTCGCTGTCCCCATTTCCATATCAATTCTCATAACCCATTTCACCCATTCCTCTCTGCTACGCCGCAGGGAAGATCAGGGGAGTCTCCCCGGGACCACTCCTCCGGCTGTGGGTCGCTATGTAGCTTTTTACCCCACCCCTCATTTTTTCCTTTTTCCCCACCTACGGGTGGTAAAATTACCATTGGCTGCTTGTATTTTCATTTATATTCTAATTGGATTAAGCCTCTTATACGCAAGTGGGGCAGGCAGGACTTATTACTTTTCATTCTTTTAGGTTTCCCCAACTTAACGAACGTGATATGTGCAGGTGTGTGAACGTCATTTCAAGCCTGAGGATCCGCGCACAACTTCGACTTCCACGGATGTCGACAGACGAACCAAAGAAGTGCCAATGAAGCATCTGACGGATAGCGTCTGGCGCAGTTCCGACTGTCTTTCCTGACCGCCCAAGTTATCTCTCTGCTATAAGGCAGTCAGGAGATGAACCTGAGGTGAAGTGCAAACGGAACGAAAATGCACAAACCAAGAAGCGTTTCACCAATCAGCGGCAGCTTCCGAGTTAGAATAGGCAATCAACAAATTGCAGAGCTTGGAAGACATTTCTGCACGTCTCCAACGTGTTCATGACGAAAATTTCTGCACGAATGTGTGTTGTGATAACTGCATAATATTTGCTCGCCTTGAGCCAGCAGCGAAAGCAGAGCTCCTGCCGTCCCCTAAATTATATATCAGCAGTAATTTCTTGCTTTCAGGCGATACTGAAGACTCGCCAGATAAGTTCATATGTTTGTATCCATTATTCCCTATGCACCGCCGGGTGTCAAGGTGAAGGAAAGGCTAAGGCGCATGAACACCAGTGAACATCTGCGTTGGGTTCGAGATTTTTTCTTTCTCTTATATCTTCATTTTACTTTTTCAAAGCCAGTTGAATATTTTGTTCACAGCTTTTATTTATGCGGTCCGTTCCTCAAGTCAACTTTCAAACATCATGGTTGTAAATGACGCACTGCCTTCCTCGAGCAATATTGAACATGGCGGCTAACAACGTCGGCACCCCTCTCCCCCCCCCCCCATAAATACTCGATATGGCGGTTGGCCTCCTCAGGTGCCGCTTGCGGAAATGGCAGTGCCCCCGGTCTCCTCAATGGCCGGTTACGAAAATTGCGGTGGCCACCGGGCGATTTGCTTCCCCGACCGCCAATTACGAAGATGGCGGCAACTTCCCGGCTCTTTCAGTGGACGGTTACGAAAACGACTGCGGCCTCCTGGCCTCCGCACTAGCCGCTTGCAAAATAACCGCGGCCTCCTTGCCTTATGAATCGCTGCTTACGAAAATGTTTACTTAGTAAAATGTTGTACTTGCGGTCCATTATTGCTTCTTCAATCAGTGCCGAACATGAAAGTTGGCGGCCTCCCGGTCTTCGCGACTGCCGGTTACAGAAGATGGCGGCCAACGGTCTTCCTCCCTTCACTACTGCGCACTAACAGGTGAGCCGAAGTGGCGGTAACGTCTCTCGGCTTCGTCCGTCTAACTCGATGGATACGGATGCGGCGACTTTAGTCAGTCTTGAATTAATATTCTCGAAAACATGAATGACTTGTACTATTCATTCCTCTTATTTTATGTTAGAAATACAGGTGGCATTTGCCTACGTTCTTCAATTCCTCACATCTCTGCAACTGCGTGGGTCCGATAAGGCTTAGCGACATCCTCAATCTGCCGAACTCTTAGCGTGTCAGATCATGACCACACTCATAACGCTCTGTAAGAAAAGCAGGTGATAGAGAATGCGAGAGAGAGAGAGAGAGAGAGACTCTTTAATGAAGAAACAGAGAATATAGCCGGCGTTTCAAAATCGCTGGCATGCTACTCTGCGTAGGGAGGGGAATTTGGGAGATAAAGACTGAAGGAGAGCAGCGTGGAAGAGGAAAAAAAACGAAGATAAAATGCAGCCATGAAATGGGTACTAAGGATGCAGTGGCGAGTATTGATGTAACCTATGGAATGATGGAGTGCATTGTCCGACGAATGGGCTGACGAAGTTCGCTGCAGAAAGAATGCCTGAAGGTAACCTGCAAGTGAATTTAGAGCTTATCGAGATGTCCAATGTCTTTTAAATATCTAAAAAGAAAGTTCATTGCAAGTCTCTGTTGCCTGAAGCAGGCTAAGGGGCCTAAAACTTTGTCCATTGTTAGGGGCACTGGGCAGAGCTTCTGCATGCAATGTTCATAGTACGCACGCTCGTTAGCATACGCAGGGCACTCAAGCAGGATATGTTCCACAGTTTCTATCGAAGCACAGTTCTCACAATGCGGACTGTTCATTTGTCCAAAACGGTATCGCAGGCCATTTGTATATGCAGCATTCAGACGAAGTCGGTGATAAAGTGTTTCGAGTTGTCGAGGAATTCTGGGTGAGAGTCTTGATCTAAGATGTGGGTCGATTGAGTGAAGAAATTGGTACTGATGTGTCGGCAAACTCCAAAGCCGATACGTTTCTTCGTACGCAAAACTTTTAGCCATTTGGGACGCATCAGATTTCGTGAGAAAACTTCGAATGTATCTCTGATGTTGATGGCCCTTACGGGCCGCTTCATCTGCTTTTTCATTAGCCATAATGCCACAGTGAGCAGGTACCCACTGAAATGTTATGCAGTGGCCTGAGGCAATAGCTAAATGATGGATATACCCAATGTCCAGGGAAACTCGCTGGTGATTCGTTTTCTTCAGCAGGTTGGCCAGGATCTGCAGAGATGCTTTTGAATCGGTGAAGATAACCCAACGGCCGGCGGTTCGGCGCAGGATGTAAGAAACAGCTTCCTTAATGCCGTGAAGCTCAGCTGTTGTAGAGGATGTCCTCCGCTGCAGCCGGTAAGAAAGGGCATGGCCTGTTGAGGGCACATAAAGGCCACAAGAAGAAGTTTCTTTAGTAGTTGAACCATCGGTGAAGATATGAGTGTGCTGCGTATATTCTTCAATTAAGTAGGCGAGAGTAGCTTGCAGAAGTGCTGCCTGTGGCATGCGGCTCTTTGCATTCACACCTGGAACAGACTTCTTCACCTTTAGAGGAGAGAGTGTCCATGGAGGAAATTCCAGAGGTAGTAGTTTCTGAGGCTGATTAATAGTAGGAAGGGGCAGGAGCTGCACTGCCTGGCCAAAGCTAGAGTTGCTGTGAGTTAGGTGTACACGGTGTAGGAAGTACTTCTTCCCTTGCAGGACATGGCGGAGATGGGTACGCATAGTTTCCTGGGCGGCAATGACCTCTAGTGGGAGACATCCTGCCTCCGCTACTGTTCCTGATGCAGAGGAACCCTTTGGGAGGCCAAGACATATTCGCACGCAGTTGTTCCGTGCGGCATTGAGAGTCTTATTGCTTGATGTAGATAATCTTTGAAGCACTGGTAGACAGTAGCGCAAGGTTCCTTCAACGTAGGCTTTTTCAAGCAGAAGCATTGATCGGCAGTTGCAACCCCACCTTGTTCCCGCCATGAACCTGAACACTTGCGATGCTGCAGTAATCCTCGCACGGAGTGTTTTGATCTGAGGTGACCATGACAGATTATAGTCGATTACAACACCCAGGAATCGCTGAGATCGTACATATGGCAGCGATCGTCCGCCTAGGAGCAGTGGATATCGGGTCATCGTTTTTCTTGTAAACGCCATTGCAACACTCTTTTCTGGTGAGAGACGAAGACCTCTGGAAGCCAGGTACATCGAAATGTGCAATAGTGCTCTCTGAAGACGTTGCTGGGTAATATAGCGCGAACGTGACGCGGTCCAGATGCAGATATCATCAGCATAAATTGTTATGCGGACCCCTCGCGGAAGGTGTCTTCTTATGTGAATAAGGACAATATTGAACAGGAGAGGGCTGAGCACCGCTCCCTGTGGTACGCCCCTCTCCACTGCGTGAAAGCGTGTTGGACCGTTTGGAGTGGTAATGAAAATTTGTCGTTCTTTTATATAATGCCCAATCCACTTGTATAGCCTTCCTCCAAGGCCAAGACTGCCAAAGGCTGCGAGAATGGCATGGTGAAAGACGGAGTCAAAAGCGGCCTTGATGTCTAGGAAAACGGCTGTTGGGATGTACCCAGCCTGAAGGTGCTCCTCAATTGATGAGACGAGGGCGATCATATTGTCAGTTGCAGACCTGTTTTGACGGAACCCGTTCATTTCTTGGGGGAACTCATTTCGGCTTTCTAGGAACCAAGTTATGCGCTTGCAGATTATGCGCTCCATGAGCTTACCTACGCAGCTCAGTAGGGCAATGGGCCGGAATGATGCGTAGCTTGTTGGCTGCTTACAGGGTTTCAAAACGGGCACAATTTTCGCCAGCTTCCATTCCGTGGGGCCCTCACCAGCCATCCAGGAAGAATTGTAATACTCCAGGAGTCGAAGACGGGAGGTGTGGGGTAGCTTTGCAATGGCGTCATAGGTCACCTCATCATGACCCGGAGACGTGTGCCTGTTTGTCTCCGCGATAGCTGTGGATAGTTCTTCCATTGTGAAAGGCAGGCCTAACGCTGGCACTGCCGCCTTTGGGATGTCTGTTTGACCATCTGCGGAGAGTGTCGAATGCCCTGACCCTGCCGACAGCAGCTTGCAGTATTCTTCTGAGACTTCTTTTATAGATTTTTGTTCGTGAAGGGAGAGTGCAGCGAAGGGGTGGAGTTTTTGAAGTGGCGTGCGCATACCTCTAACTATCCGCCAAATATTGGTTAACTGGTTTGCGCACATCCCGCGTAGAACAAAAGTCACGCCACTTTTGCCGACTGAGTTTATCCATGTAGCGTCGAATGTGACGTTGTGCCCGTCGGCATGCACGTAGGTCATCGAGGCTTTTTGTGCGCAGAGCTTTCCTTTCAGCTCGCCTGCGTATAGCGCAAAGCCTTTGGAATGTGTCATCATTTGAAGGTAGGTTATCATTTTTAGCTGTAAGTTGTGTACTCGTCCTCAGGCAATACGCAATTGTCGATGCTAATTCCTCATTGCGAGTGATAGAGAATGCATTCACTCGCTTTCCATAGCATTGAGCGCTTCGGGTGAACGTGGCTCCTTGGCCGCGGCCCGGTCCTCGCTGACAACGTAGAAAAAGGCAAGCAGACGCCGAAGGCCTCCGATGAAGAAGTTGAATTTGCCCCTGGAAATATCCCGTGAACTGTTACCTGATTTTTATATGCTAGCAACAACAACAACAACTACATGATTTTTTATGCATAGGAAAGGAACCGAAGACGACGGGATGTTGTCATGTTTCGTCTAGAACTCTCTACAACTGTTCTCGCTAGGTCAGCAGGCCTAATGAGTGGCGTCCTCATCGCCAATTTAGTGTCGGCCTGGGCGGCCGTAAGAAGTCTGTCAAGACTCAGAATGACATGACGAATGACGTTTTATTCAGACAGGGTGGGTTTATATAGGTGAGTAATAACATGACAATTACAAAGCCAAAAACAAGTATACATCTAGATAAATAAGCCCAAATCGAATGCAATAAAATGAAACTGAAACCAAAACTCAGGACACAATAGTGTCGTCTCTGTAGGAGACGTCGCCATCTTTTATAGAAGTTGAGACAATTATATTTGAGTGTTTTTGATTCTTGGTGGCAAGAAAGCAAAATACGACGAAAGAAATATTTTTCAAGCTGTATAAAAAATTTAGTGCCGAAAGGTTAAGGAGGAATGTGAGTTCAGAACAAAAACTGAATGCCGCCGATTTGATTCTCATAGGCTTCGATTATGTTCACGTAAAACATCACGGAGGTCTTAAAACTGAGGCAATACATCAGCGTGCCACAGAAGCGAACAGCAGTGACCCACTATCATCATGTCACCGAAGCGTTAAGGAGACCGTACATCGCTACTCCGCGACCCTCGCGCATTCCCGCTGCCCGTGCAAGCGTTCTGCCACGGTTCGATCTCACTGCGGTATTCGGAATTTCCTGCGACTTTTTCGACAGTGAGCAGTGTAAATATGTAAATATCCCTACAGGTCTAACCGGGACCATAGTGACCACGTATGAAGTTACCTTCTCGGCGCAGTGCTGTAATTGTTTTTGTTTTCTGTTTTGTTTTCAGCGCCGTCCAGGCGTCTGACCCTGTTCCTGCCAGGAGCTCCTGCCGCTTCGGCGGTTTTTCGAGTCTTGAAAGGAAGCAGCCCGCGGACGCCTCGGACACGGCACATGAAGACTCGCGCTCTTCCACAAGCTGTTAGCGGCCTGGCAAGCTGTGATCCTAGCAACTTTCAGGGGTGCCTACTATCGCTGGTGGTTATTTAGCGAGGCGTCTCCTTCTAGTGCGGCTGAGTTTGGCGCGTCTCTTTCGAGCGCTGAACACCTTTCATTTTCATAGGTCTTCCACGGAACGCAGTGCTGCTGTTTAGAATCACCGCTATGGGATGGAGCTCACGCCCATCGCGATATGCGTCGGCAGTTTCAAGCACCACACGGGATTCAATGAAGCAGTTTCAACGTGATAGCGTTAGAGCGGACGTTCGGAGCGGAGGATAGAGTGAGGTCAACCTTAGACTTCAATCAATAAAATGATCAGGCAGGCTTTAGTTAAGGGTTCTCGACGACAGATCATATTCACGCTATCAATCAGTTGGTGCAGAAATGTGCAGAGTATAAGCAACTTCTATATATAGCCTTTATACATTATTAAGATGCATTTGACTCAGACGAAACTTCAGGAGACATGTAGGTATTGCGGCATTAGGGTGTGAAAGAGCCTTATGTAAAAATATTAGGAATTATCTATAGCTGGTCCACAGCTACCATAGTCCTAAATAAAGTCAGTAATAAAATTTTAGCAACAAAGGATGCCAGGCAGGGAGACATGATCTTGCGATTACAATTCACCCCCAGTTTAAAGGAGTTATTCAGAAGCCTAGATCGGGAGCAGTTGTGGATAAGAGTTAATGAAGAATACTTTAGCTGTATCTTACCGGTAGTCCGCTGTGGCAGGAACGTGGAGGGTAACGGAAGAGGTCCAATTTAAGTAGACGACAGCGCCACAAGATATGTAAATGGAAAGAAAAATGATAGATGTAACGTAGAGACAGGAAGCGGGCAGATTGGGTGAAAGTACTAACGGAGGTTAATGGCAACCTAGTCTATATCAAGAGGATGAAATGGGCTTAAGCAGGGCTTGTAATGCGAAGGAAAGACAACCAATGACCCTTAAGGGTAACGGGCAGGATTCCAAGCGAATGGAAGCGCATAGCAAGGGGCGGCAGAAATTTAGGTGGAAGGATAAGATTAAGAAGTTTGCGATCATAGTGTGGCCGCAGCTGGCACAGGACAGGGTTACTTAGAGAGATATGCAAGAGGTCTTTGTATTGCGAAGGGCGTAGTAGGGATTATGATGAGGATTATGATGATGATGTCACATTAATTCAGGATAGGTTGGCAGTTATGATTACGTCACATCACAATCAACCAATGAGACTGAGGCGCCGCTAACCAGACGTCAAGGCAGATGACGAATGAGGTGGCGTGGTGACAGCAGTGCAGCAGCAAGTGCGTGTGGAAAGTTTCCACTACTCTGTGGTTGACCCATTCAGTCATGCGACATGGTGCGTGATGTGGCGTGGGGGTAGGGAACGGCGATGGAGCGCTTTTCAGTTCACCTTTGGTTGAAGATGAGTTCCTTAGCGGCGTCAGAGCAGACCGCCTAGCGACGAGCCTCGAAAGAGCATAGGCGTACGCTGCGCTCAAACCTAGGTGCCTCTGGACCAGCACTTGAGGCGGTAGCAGTGCCGCGTAAACGCCAACGGGATGCGCAACTACGAAAGGGAGAGGCGGCAGCAAAGCGGCATAGGCTACAGGAGGACTCAGAGTCGCGAAAGAGAATGCTGAACCAGAGCGTCTTAGGAATCGGGCGCCGGCAGAAGAGCGAGGTCATGAATATGCAGTGAATGCGTACAGTCGAAAGACGACGTTTGCGGCGCCTTCTTCTGAGGTTATTGTGTTCGGTTTCCTAAGGGTTGGTTAGGAGCTCGCTTTCTTTTTTGCTTTATTCTGTAACCACCGGAACGCGACGCGACGCAGCTCTCTCTACTGTTAGGGCACTAGGAACAGAATGACCACGGACATCAGAATGATAGAGTCGTGGTACCGCGGTTCGCCGATTATCCAAAGGGCAGCAATGTGTGGGTTAGAAAACCAGCAGTGACAGTTGGGAGTTACCTTTACCCGGGTACGAGTGCTGGGCTTATAGAAATACGCACTAGCTTGGCGAAGTTCAGCGCTTGAAGGCGCGATGGAAGGCGTCAAGGGGCCCTTTCTGGAGAGAGTGCCTGGGCACATTTTCGAGCTTGCCGCCCTTGCACGTAACGTAAGCTGGTACGTATCGTCGGAGGACCATGTTCGAATTAACAAGTAGTGACGACGCCCGAAGGAGAACTGTTGACGTGAGTCTTACGGATTCATACAGGGAATTGGATGTGTTAGTTCATATGCATAGAATGTGACTGCAGCGCACAAAAAACCAGGATGACGTCTTTTCTTTTTACGGCATTACGTTTTTTTCTATGACTGCAGTCAATTTCATATAGAGTAAAGGAGGCCGATGATGCCGTCTCCCCGCGCGCCTACCGGTATTGCTGAAAAGGGTAGAGTTACAAGCTCGAAATAATTAGTCGGACCCAATGACGCAAAGTCTCGGAACGGCGGTCACCAGGAAACAAGGACCTCGCCTTTCTATTAGCAACCGTAACAGAGTCTTAATTGTGCTCTGTATATGCGCCATGCATGCCTTGACGGTGACGGTTGGCACGTTCGGGTATAACAGCTGGCGCTGTTCCCTGCGCGAGAAGAAAATATCGCTGCCACTAGGGCCAACGAGAGCGTGGTCTTTGTTGCGTGTCATAGGCGTTGAATGAATGCAAGGCGTGTATGACGGATAATCTGCCGTAAAGTTTCAATGATCTAAGCATGTAATCTATAGATTGACCAATTTACTCATTAGAGAACAAAATGACTTCTCTCTGTAGTCCCACTGTAAAAGTTATGCGAATTCACGCATGCGTTCTTCTAAAGAACCGTAACGGATTCCGCTGCAGTCAAAAAATCGGACGCTTCTCTGTAGTTGACGGGGATGAGGCGGTGGTAGTCAACACAGCAGCCTTTGACAGCAGTAGAACAGTATTTTTTTCATCATGCAGAATTGCAGAAAAAAAAGGTACAAATCTCTGCCACTATCATTGGGTTTTATAAGAGCCATCTGGCATCGGCATACAGCCTGCAGCGGTCAGCCATGTTTGCAGGGGAACTGGAAAGACCCGACGTGTGTTTTCTGTGTTCAGGCAAGAAATTACAAACTTTGCCAGAAGTGCTTCATCCAAACCGAGACATTAGTACTCGAGTTAGCCGGCTTCTGAAACTGCCGAGCATATAAGAATATGCTCGGCATATGCAATCAACGTGGAAACCTCGATGCCGCTCGACCTCGTCCGAGAGTCGCGGCTAACAGCTGTAAGACAACTGCGTGGATGGGTGAGAGACTGCTAGGAGAGGTTGTTCACACAACTGCCAGTTGGAGTCGGAAGCGATTACCGGTTGTATTATGCAAGGCTAAACACATCTGACCTTTTAAAAAAATCAACTTCCTCTTCAGACGCCGAAGTGAGCGAAGTATTACACTTGGTTGTGTCAAGTTTTGGTTACTGTGAGCTGACGTTTCACACGACAGAGTATAAGCGAAGCGACAGCCAACACGCAAGGCTTCCGCTGGCCGTGAATCGCGCCTCCCAGGGAAAGGAGGAATATCTCTGATGCGATAGCAGCACCAGGCGCTGATCACTAACGATTCGGAGGCCACTATTCGATGGCGCTTTGCCTCGAGAATATATCCTTTCTTACTATAGCTTCCCCCTTTCTTTCTCTCTCTCTCCTCTCCCTGTCATTTTATTCCCGCTACTCGCCGCTCAGGTAGTTCAGGTTTCGATGGCAGATGCTGTGGTTATCTATATCTTTAGCTTTCATTGTTATTTTTGTAATAAATAGCCACAAACAACAAAACAACCCCCTAGAGGGTGTCGTTTAGTCGAAATTGGCGCAGCGTGGAGGCAGGGAGGAAAAAAAGACGAAGAACCTCGTCGTGGGGTGTGGGGGTGGTAGGCAGGAAGGTCAGAGTGAAACAAGAGAGAAAGCGGTGTCACGGCTGGCCAAAGCTATGGTGGGTTGCTCCTCGCGGAGGCGGCGGAAATGGAGAGGCTAGCGAATCGACTGAACGAGGTGAAGATCGGGGATGGTTGCTAAGCACGGCGGTGGAGCCTATCACGTAAGAGCAGCCACAGCACCCACAGTACGGTCCCGGTGGTAATCACCAACCAATTACTCCGACTACTACGACTACAACTGCTACGACTACTTCCGGTTCCGCGCAATATTGGAGTAGCTCCAGAACACCTCCGCCGCTAGCGCTCCGTCAGAGGTCAAAGGCTGAGGCTTCACACAAAACCCGGGTTTTTCAGCTTTGCTAGTGATGTGTTTTCGCATTAAAATGTCGGACATGCTGATATTAGTCTCATTATATGTAATTAAATACAAGTTTTTCCGCGTGTCATGCTCCGTTCGGAACTCATGTGGAAAATCAGCTATTTTCGATCTCACGAGTCGTTTGGAGCGCTGCGAAGGCCGCTGCGATCTTAGTCAATCAGAACGGAATGCGCTGCAAAACGTGTTCCTCCGGGCTACTTATACCGCGACTGGTGGCTCCATCCTTGGGAAGGAAAGAGCACCAGTGTACACCTGTTGCGCGCAGGAGACTCGGCCGACAAGGCGGGTGCTATGTTTACGAATGCCGGCGCACCACTCCACAGCAATCTTCCGCGGTGCTGGGTCCGTGCGGACTTTCTCTATTAATTTAACCAGCGAATGAACCACCGGCGTACTGTCAAAACACTATTCTGACCTACCTTTTTAATTACAGCAATAATTGTACAAAAAAGGCACAAGAATGCTCAAATATCAGAGGTACTATTTGTCGTCTTCGTTAGCCTCATTGGACGAGACAGCTCCACCTATCACAGTACCGAAAACGATTTGTAAGATTAAGTACAGCGCAGAGTTTAGATAGCAAGAGAAATTGACAATATTTTGAAAAATATAAGCCTACCAGCAATTCTCCGAGACTTTTAGATTAATATTGGTGTACAAATCTTAAACAATATTAATGTTTTCTTTGATACAATCGCACTAATATTTTGTATGCTAGATATTTTATTCCTATGATAGTATAGTATACATTCCGCCTGAGGCTCTACAGTGTCGTGTGAGCCCGGGAGCACACGGAATCGATGTGGTTATATCAGCGAAGATCTGAGTTAAATAAAAGGCCCAAGTTTTTATGCTGCCGAGTTCTTTCGATTTCATCATTACCAATGCTGTAGGAATATTCGATGGTAGTTTTACTCGTAATTGACATAAAAACAGCCTTCACCAAGTTTATGACCTTTTGCAATCATCGCACAATTTATTTCAGTAAGGCCGAGTACAATTTTACATTGTTGTTGTGAGTTTTTATGCTGTTTTATCTTGCAGTCAACGGCGAAAGGTTTGGCTGCTGAGATCATTATTGAAAATAATGAATAAAATAGGGGTTATCACGGACGTTACGCAGGGGGACTAGATTTCCTTTCCCTCAACTGAACATACTGCTAAGGAGGACGGAAATAAGAGGTAAACTATCTTTTGATGGTGTCATTCTAAAAAGTGTAGCCTTAGTTTTTGTTAATAATTTTTGGGTGGAATATTTTACCGATAACTTTGGCAATGTTCATAAAAGTTTCATCAGTATGACCAGAAGAATTAACTGTTTTCGAAAGGTCCTGTACTAATGCGATCAGCTGAGATGTTGTAGGTTGTGCTTACCGGAAACCATGTTGAACTTTAGATGTCAAGTTATATTTCTGTAAGCCTGCAGGCGTTTTGATACTCTCTGCGCATGCAGTTTAAAGGATATACTCATTAGAGAGACGGGACGATAATTAGCTACGTATATACACTGCCACTTTTAAATGTATGTATAACTTTCGCAAGCTTCCATGGGCTAGGAAACGAACCGTTACTGACTGAGGACTGAAAAGTCAGAGTAAGATATTATTGCGATAGCATTTAAGTTGTCGTCTTGCAAAAGCCAGCCGGGTACTCCTTAACAAAATCCCCTGATTGGTCGAGAGGTTCATGAAATCATCAGCAGCGCAAAATGTAAAAATCTGAGGACAAGAATGTTCGAATACTTTCTATTGTATTATCTTAAGGGATTATACTAACCCTATCCACTCTTCTACGTTAATTTACTCACTAATCCCCATTATCCACATTCATTTTCTTTTACGCACGGCCGCGGCAGTTTTTCCCTCCAAACGGCACGCCCGCATTGCGCTCAAAGCAGTCTAACGGGAGAGTGGGACCAAACATGCCGCCGGTAAAAGCGGTGTCTTCAAACTGAAAACGGTGCTGGCCATCGAGGCATCCTTTGCATATCGTCTATTAAGCAGCCATACAGAAGACAGCTGGTCAGCAGAAATAACTTTCACTGCGTTTCACCTCTTGGACGTTGTATTCTGAAGAAGCCTGACAGAAAATAAGTTTTTAGACGCAGCAAGTCATCTTTCCAGCAGAGTACAGCGTACTATCTTGGCCACCTTACCAATTAAAAATTCATGATTTAGGTGGAAAACAGAGAAAACATTCGTTGTTGGAGCCTCCCAAATCCATTGATGACCATGCACGCAGTCGAGGGGGCGTTTCGCACGACCAGTGTGCAATAAGTGCACATTTTGCGCACCGCCGATTTTAGCTCTCCGGTCCGCATGGGGTTCTTACCTTTCATGCTGCATTCATGCTTCTTTCCATGCTGCTTTTCATGCCGCCGTCATGTTGTTATAACAGCATTTCGCCAAGTAAAACCGTCAACATTCTTACAGATGTTGAAAAAGAAAACAAGCTGTGATTTGATGTGAAATCGGCTTCACAGGCCACAGGATAGCAGGGTCCATCACGGGCTGCTCTCACCTCTACCGATTTCGACGAAGAGGAACCAGAGGAGCCTTCGACATCGGCGGCCGCCACTGACTGCTAGGAGGGAGGGACCAAATGGTACCGCCTCATGGACGAAGCGGCCGAAAAAACTCACCTGCCTTGATCTGTTGATGCAGGCACCGCGGGGAACACAACAATTCGGCGTACTCTGCTGGACCCCGCCCGCTGTGCGAGCCAGCCGTTCACTCTGCTTCTGTCGTCGACGCCGGTTGTTATCCTGGACCCCGTCTTGTCGGCGTTGTGCTCGCTTCTGTGGCCAGCCTTTTGACCCTCGCGCCGACCACGAATCACGCGGCCTCTCGTGCTTGCTCTGCCATTTCACACAGCAAACGTGCCCCGTGTCTTCATCTTCCAGCGTGCCAAGGGGATACGGAGTCGCGGCGGCGCATCTAGCAAGAGAAGACAGATAATAAGAACAAGCGGAAGCGTCCAAAGGTGGACTTGACGTGTTGTATCTGAGGAGTCACGGGGTCACAACTCTGGCTTTAAAACTATACGAACCGTATGCGAAAGCAGCGGCAATAAAAAGACCACCAGCTTTGTCCTGACATGCAAGCGGGTGAAAGTTGTGCACGCAGTCAGCTCTCGTGCGTGCCCAATACCGATCTACCTGTCACACGAACCACTTCGTGTATATTTACACGCGCTACACGGCACCGCTGTCACCCACTGACGAAGATTTTTGATGAGTGACCGGAGAGCAGTTTTGCACGTGCCGTGCGCTGCCATCAATTCCAATTGCCATCAGACTATGCCCTGCCACATCATCCCGGCTGCCACCATGGGTGATGGCTCAGCCTTCAGGATTCTTGCATGTCCCTGGTACACTAAAGAAATCTGTGATGCGGTTGCGGACTGAAGCAACATGCTCTTGCCTACATCTGATCAGAATACCAAAACTGTGTGCACGTATACACTGATGGATCTGCGTTTCCAAAGGCATCGGCAGCAGCTTTGGTAAACCCCGCTCAGCAGACGACCCGGAGAGTAATTTTAGGACCCAATTCTATACTTAACCGCTTCAGGGCTTGCGGGCCTTCGGGAAGCGATTCGCCACATCTGCGGAGAGCCGCCTCAGGAGTGGCGCATTTTCACTGACTCTAAACCTACACTACTGTCACATATATTAAGGAGCCTAAATTAAATTTTAAAGTAAAGGTGTGAAGAAGACGACGTGGATTAACAAAAAATAAAGAAAATAGAGAAGAAGCATTCGGTGAGGTGGAGTGAGATGATTGGTGGAGAAGAAAAGAAGATGAAGACGACGACAAAGCTTACATGTACTAAGGTCAAGGATATAAAAGGGCGAGGGAGAGCGAGACACGGGGGCAACAGCAGAGAAACGGAGGCTCCGGCGGGTCAGGGATGCATCGGCTGGAAGAGAGCGACGCCGGCTACTGCTCCGGTGAGCTCGCGTTCTACGGCTTCGCATCGTGGACTTCCTCCCGTACCTGAGCCCGTTCAGCGGAGTCAACGGAGGACGCTAGCACCTGCTACGGCCAGGGGTGTCTCCAGCACTGTTACCACTGTTAAGTGTGGGGCTCCAACCCCATAGTAGGCCACCAGTCTTGGGGGATTTCGCTTCGATCCCACCGCTGCCACCAGTTGTTAGATGCGGGGCTTCTATCCCGTAGCAGGCCACCGATTTTGGGGGATTGCTCTTCGATCCCACCGCTGCCACCAGTTGTTAGATGCGGGCCCCTGGTTCGCCTGTGCCGTCTCTCACCAAGGTCGGTGTCCCCGGGTTCCGGATCGGGAGACTGCTGTAGTGGGGGTGACGAAGAGATGAGAGGGTCTTCGAGGTGAAGAAGAGACTGAAGGGTTTATTTACATTTATACAAAGATTGAAAGAGTGAATCGGGAGCTGGCTGATCACACGCCAGATCGGTGCTTAAATAGGGCCCGCTGTCCCCAGGTCCCTAGTTGGGGAATCTAGTTCATTAAAAATGCGTCGAATCACTGTGATGTAGATCACGTGTCCAGTCTTCCGGGTCCGCCCCCAGCCACACACTCTTGCCACTTCTGGCAGACTAGGGTCCGCGCTGTCCAGGATTCAGTGATGAATAGCCGGAAGGGGGTCCCATGGCCGCGTCGAAGGTCAGTCACCTGCACTTCACAGCGGTAGCGTGGGAACGAAAGGATCCCACCGCAGTTCGCAGAAGCTTTCACGTGGAGCGTGGGACCGAAAGGCTACCACTGCAGTTTGCAGAAGGTTCCACGTATAAGGAAAAGCACAGTCTAAGACGAAGTTGTTTTCGAAGCACGAGGAATCCGGCGACGTTGGCTTAGTCAAACCCGGCCGCATTTGTCACGGCTCATTTGCAGTCCCGCCGCTCGCCGGCTCCCCCGTCGTCCCCTCCGGGAGAAACATGTCCCGGGTGGGTCCGGCGTTGAGAACAAAAGACAGGTTCACCAAAGCCGTTCTCAGACAGCGGAGGGCCGTTTCACTCCGTAAACAGCAGGGGGGGGGGCGGGAGGGAAGGACCCTTGTAGACGCCACCACCTGCACTCGTAGCGCTGCAGCCACATCGACGGCCCTTTGAAGCCTCTGTCGATTGATGATTCCCAGTGGCTTGAATATTCTTGGCATGTTGGCGCCTCCAAACGTAACACCACCCGTCCGGGTGGTGCCCCCAACGCCAACAACACCAGCATCACCTCCACGGGCGCTTGCACTGGGAGCTGGTACGACGCAGCCAGCGACGCCAGCCCAAGTACGTCGAACGCCGCCTTGACGCCGGCTACTGGATCCATACAACGCCGCAGCCGCACCGAACCAACCGTGAGCACGAACGCCGACCCATAATAGTAGAACCTTGGTAGTATTAGTAGACGCTGGTAGCAGTAGTAGCCTCTGGTAGCTGTGTGCCCTGGTCGTATGTATTGTGTTTTGTGTTTGTTTTGTTGGTTTTGTGTTCTAGTGTCTGTGTCATGTCGGGTGTATTAAATGTGCGTCTGTGCGTGCACACCTGTCGCCTAGGCCATTTTTTCGGTCCGAGTGTTCTCCGGGGAGATCCGTGACAGCTACAATTTTTGGGATGGTTCCTACGCCACACCGCCTGCCAGGCTCTGGCTCTTGATATCACTAGACTCCCATCTTCTCAGGAGAAAGGCCACCGTATAGTGTTCCAGTGGACCCCTGGACACTGCGGACTCGATGGAAATGAGCAAGGAGCGCCGTCAGCAGTGGTCTGCGCACAGCTGTGCCGTTCTTGAGTCCGGACACCACTTGTCTCCTTTCGGGATCTATGACTAGTGCTACGGCTGGATACTGAGCCCTGCCGGACACTCGACACATCCGCCTTAAACGGCTATATTCGGCGATTGCCTTTTCTGTTCCTTGCGGAATACCACGCCTTATTGTATGCATAATACATAGGTTACATTTAAACGTCGCTTTCACGCGCAAGTACTTGGACTTAATTGGACAAGCGGACTCCCCGGACCGTACCACATGTGGCGTGCTAGAGACTGTAGAGCATGCTTTAGTGGGGTGCCCAGCATATGCAGGAGAAAGACTCATGCTAGTATCTGCTTTGAAGGCTCTTGACACCGGGCCCCTCTCGGAGGATTTGATCCTCGGCGCTTGGCCGGATTGTTTAAAAACTGTACAGGCAACGCGAGCAGTCTCACGCTTTTTAAGCGACTCTGGCCTTGACTTGCGTTTATGATGTTAGAAAGTGTGCCTAGTCTTTTTGTCCTTTATCATCTGCCCCTTCCATCCGCATCATCTCCCATCGCGACCCTCTTTTTTCTCCTCTTCCCGTTCCCCAGTGCAGAGTAGCGGGCCAGATATTCATTTTTCAGGCCACCTCTGCCTTTCCCGTCAATAAACCCCCTCCCGCTCTCTCTCTCAGTGAGCCAACCGGCCCTTATCTCGTTCTCGAGCAGTAACATGCTACGCAACTGGACCATGGAACGGCACGGAGACGATTTGCATTTCTTTCGACTTACCAAACTTCCGCGCTTGTATAAAATATTTCCATGAGAGCAAAATCATTTGTGTTATCCAAGTTGTCGCCACGCCGCAGCGGGGGGAACGGAAAATCTCGCTCACACGTTCGGAATACAGGACGCACGGAGAGACGCAGTTCCGATTGTTTATTCCAGGGCATGCCAGAGTGTTTGCCGAAATCATAATTTAGTCGTGCGCCGTTAGGTGACAAAAGTCTAAAACGCCGGCCCGGCCGAGTCAGCACCTGATTGCGATTCAGCGGCAAATTGTGTCGATCCCGTTCTTGAACCTCTCCCAGACAGCTGATGTAAAGCATCACAAGTAGGAGGACAGCAGCTGCTGGCGCGATTCGTTAACTGCATGCTGATTTCATTATTTGGTTATTTCATTACTAGAGCGCCCCCACCACCTCTTCCGAAATAAAATGGACACTATGGCGCACGTTAATGAGGAAGATGGTGATTCTGAATTTCTATGGCACAAGAGCATCTTCGCTCAAAGGGCGCCGTAGCACAAATCGCTTTTTTCTACTCAAGGTGCGGCAGATACGCATTTTCCATGCCTTTCACCACAAAAAATAGTCGAGAACCAGGCCCGGGGAAAGCTTGCATCCTGTGTATGGCCGATGGGTAACCGAGGCCACTGGAGATCGATCCCCGCACTTCCTGCATGTGATGCGGATACTTGATTTAGCACCCTCATCGCAAAGGAAAAGCTGCGGGGAGTGGCCAGCTCATTCGAACTCGAGGAGCGGAGGGGCTAAGGGTGAAATTGAAAAGAGGCTGAGGACAAAGGCCCGTGTCTTCGACGGCACCAATGGCTGGTTCGCCGCTGCATTCTTGAGTTGTAACTGACAAGAGGTCGCCACAGCGGTTTGAGGCAAATTTTAAAATTAAACAGGAGGAATAAAGCAAACTGAGGACCGAGACGCAAACAAGAGAAATTATGCCAGCAACAATGACCGGCACCATGGCGCAACAAAGGGACCTGTTCGCCCCATCTAGACGCTTGCGGACGCGATCCTTGAAAGCGTTCTGAATGCGTTTCGATGGAGTGGATGTACCCGCCGCGGTGGCTCAGTGGTTAGGCGCTCGGCTATTTGCCTGGAGTTGCCGCGTTCGAACCAGACTGCGGCGGCTGCGTTTCGGTGTAGGCGAAATGCTAAGGTGCCCGTGACGTCAGTTCACGTTAAAGATCTCCAGGTGGTCGAAATTATTCCGGAGCCCTCCACTGTGACCCCTCTTTCTTCCTTTCTTTCATTCTCTCCTTTATCCCTTTCCCTTACGGCGCCGTTCAGGTGTCAGCCGACATGTGAGACATATTCTGCGGCATTTACTTTCCCAAAAAAAAATTTTCAATTTTTCAAGTATAGACATTCAGCAAAGATATTCCTGGCTAGGTAAACCTCAGTATATATTAACGGCGAAATCAGCTCCTCAAAAAACCTTAAAGCAAAGGCTATTATTGCAGACATCCAGCCAAACGGCCCCACCCCCGCGTGGCATAATGGTCCCCGGAACGCTTTCTCCTATATCTACCTCAGCCCACTCGCCTTTCAAGAACACGAATTTCCTCCGCCCCAATCTGCGCCCTGCAATAAAGGGAATGCTAACAGTTACAGAATCTAGTTGGAGGGCAGGGAATTAAACTAATCGACAAGGCATTTGAACGCGTTAGCTTTACAGCCCCCATTGCGGAAAAAACCTGCCCGTCTGGCGCCTCAGTTGACAGGTAGCAAAGCGAACAGAAGCAATATCTCTCTCCACTTTCAGAGGACAGGTAAAAGAGGGAAGCCGAAGAGAGGAAGGGGGAAATGTAGAAGGTGTAGAGCGTGTTGCACTGTAGCTGTTGGACAGGATAGGGAGAGTGGGACGGGGATTGAGAGGTGTGCCCCTGGTTCGCCTGGGGCGCCTCTCGCCAGTCTGAGGTCCAGGTGTTCCCCATCGGAAGTCTGCTGCTACGGAGTGACAAAGAATCGAGATGGGCTTCGAGGTGGAGGAGAGACTGAAAAGGGTTCATTTACATTTTTACAGAGTTCAAAAGAGTACATCGGGAGCTGGGCGGTCACGTTCCAAACTGCCGCTTAAATAGGGTCCCCTGTCTCCATTCCCCTAGTTGGGAAATTAGTTCATATAAAATGCGTCCAATCACTGCGATGTCGATCACGTGTCGAGTATTTAGGATCCGCTTACTCGGGCGTCTCTAACACACGCTCGCCACTTCCGGCACGTTATGGTCCGTGCTGTCCCTTCAAGAGTGATGAAAAGCCCGAAAGGATGCCCAATCCGCGTCGAAGGTTAGACGCCTGCACTGCAGAGCACTTCGTGGGAACGAAAGACCGTCGCTGCACTTCCGCAGATGGTTTCACTTAGGGGAAAGCGAGGTCTATTGCGAAGCGCGAGCATTCCGGCGTCATTGCTCTCCTTAAACATAGCCGCGTCCACCGTGTCTCACTCGAAGCACCGCTGCCCGCGCCACCTCCGACGACAACCGACACCATGTCGTTGCGTGCCCACTGAGTCTGGCGCCATGAACTAATAAGAACCACGGTCCCGAGGAATGTTCTGAGGCATCGGATGTTCATTTCAACCACCGTAATCAACAGGCGGGATCTCGCGTCGACGCCACCACCTGCATTCGTGGCGCCACAGCCACGCCGGCGCCTCCTTGCAGCACCTCTCGATTGATGACTCCCAGTCGCTTGAACTCTGTTGGCATGTTGGCGCTCTCCATTCGTAACAGGAGGCAATCGTGTCACGCCGTGATTGACGTGATAGATCACGCCACCCGCTCGCACTGTCTGAACCCGTGAGTGCATCAATTGTATTGATCGTCTATTATTTTTAAAACCGTGGACACTTGCTTTCACGTGTCGAACAGCGACTCTGAAAGGAAAGACCGTAAGATCGGTTAGGACGTCTGAAAATTCGAAGTTCACGGTGAAACCATAGGCACCGAGTTTCCAGTCTGCCGGGGGGGGGGGGGGCAGATAAGACCTAATTGGTACCTTTTCTGTTCTTCGTTCGTCCCCTCCCCCTCTACCCGCCCATTTTCCTCCTTGGGAATGCTGCTTTGGAAGAGGTGTATATACACAGACGGATAGGCTATATATGTAAACATCAATTTTTGTCTCCAGTCAAGAGAATATTTTTGTAAAAATGACCCCATGTATCGTACATACTAAATAAAAGAATGAATACAAGAAACTGAACATGCGTAAATTTGTGGCAGACACTCATAACGTTCTTAGACTAAGTGTGAGAGATCACTGGGTCACACAAACACTTCCACAACAAGCTAAAAATTTAAAAAGATAATAAACACTACGTTTGTAAAAACCAGTGGCCAGTACAAACATTTCCACAATAAGCTAACAATTCAAAACTTTAAAACGGGTTATAAACTCCTCATCTTTCAAAAATGGGAAATAAACTGCCAAATTACATACAAAACAAAAGGATAGAAACAGCAGTCAAAGGGCAAAGACTGCAATGACGAAGCGCCAAAGCAGGGAATAGAGTGCCGATTTTATGAGAGAGGTTATATTGGGCTCAAGGGCAGTGGCAGCTTCAAGAAAGATGGCGTATTTTACTGTGACGAAGTTCACTGTGCTTCTTTTAAACAACCTTTCTCCGTAAAGGTTCGAGACTGATTTATTTTCTTCTCTACAAATGATTCTCCAAAACAAATGTTGTTGCGTATGTGTATCGCCCTCTTTTCTGGATAACGTATAAAATAGCGCAACTGCAGACAAGGACATGAAGGAACACACACATGTCCTTGTCTGCTGTTGCGCTATTTTATACGTCATACGCTACCAACAAGCCAAAACTGTGGCCCTATTGGTTTTCGGAATAACCTGAGTAATTTATGTAAATTGTTCTGGCAGCCGCTATATGGCACTTCATGTAAAAAATTATGTTGTCCCTAGTCATCTCCGCATTCCACTGTGAGTGAATGTGGAGAGATGGACGTCCACCTAGAACAGCGTGTGAACATAAAATTTTGTGTGCAGCTTGGCAAAACAGCCACACGGACGAATGAGCATCCTTGTGACGCTTACGGCAATGAGACATTATCGCGGGCGCGAGTTTTCGGGTGGCACAAGAGGTTCGTTTCGGGGAGAACGTCGGTGGAAGACGACACAAGGCAGGGTCGCCCTTCAACCTCACGGAATGAAAACAACGTGGCCGAATCAGGAAAATGGTACAGCAAGACCACACCATTGCAGTCCGCATGCTATCAGATGCTCTCGACATTAGTAGGACAACATGCCACAAAATTGTGCGTGAGAACTGGGAGAAACGAAAGCTCTATGCCAGACTTGTGACGCACTCCTTCACACAGGACCAGAAGGACACGCGGACATCAGTGAGCACTGATTTGCTCTCCGAGGCAGAGAAGGATGCTGCATTCGTCGACAGCATCATAGCTGAAGATGAAACATGGTGTTTTGAATATGATCCTCAAACAACAAGAGGCTGAGCGCCGAATGGCGGTCCACAAGCTCTCCGGTGTTGAGGAAGGTGCGACGACAGAATACCAAAACAAACACGATGCTGACAGTTTTTTTCGAGGCCAGAGGCGTCATGCACCACGAGTTCGTTCCACAGAGGCAGAAGGTGAATCAGGAGTTTTATATCCGCTTGCTCCAACACATGAGTGATGCACTGCGACGCCGTCGCCCTGATTTATGGGCATCTGCACAATGGAGCCTTCTAAACGATACCGCAAGGCCGCACACTGCTTTCAGCGTGACAAAATTTCTCGCCAAGCACAGCATAACTGTACTTCCGCATCTGCCATACTCGCGTGGCCTCACCCCATGCGAATTTTTCCTGCTTCACGTGTGAAGACAGCCCTTAAAGTCGCTGGATGGAAAGCGTGGAGGCGATTCAAGACGCCACGACAAATGAGCTGACAGCCCTGCCAAAAGAAAGCGATTTCCGACTGTTTTCAGGACCTCAAGAAGCGTTGGAATCTGTGTATAGACTGCAAGGGGACTATTTTGAAGGGGTGCTGCGTAAATGATTGCAATGCTAAACGCATTTTTTAATGGTCTCAGTATCGGTTCTTCACGGACAAAGGTTGTGAAACGCTGTCTCACAATACAGAATGTGTTTCTTCGCACTGTTTACCTCCGAATAAAATATTGACCGGTACGTTCATAGTTTTTCAGGTCAGGAAATGATTTGGGTGTTCGGGGAGCGAAGTCTTAGAAAAGACTGCACGACAGAAAACCTGGGCTCATCAAGTGGCCATTCATTTAATTCCGCGACTTGAAACAGGATAAGTTCAGAAATCTCCCGATGGCAGTCGGATTCCTTATTTGACGGTGAACTCGATCTAAAATTGTTACTGTTGCCATCCTTCTTTTCGTCGGTGGTTACGCAAATCTTTGTGCCCGCGCCGGTTTAAGACTATGATAAATAAGGTTGTCCTGCTCTTCAAACCTTTAGGCAATTGTAGTTGTTGAGTCGATTTGTTTAAAACCGTGCGAATTGTTCCAATAGGCACAATGACCGCAAAAAAAATATTTGCTTTGCACAACTGGCTTGCCTGTAATGACGCAAGAAAAGTCTCAGAAACCGTCACAAACTATGCTTTAAGTCAGGGGTCTCCGGGGGGAAGGGGGGGGGGGGGGGCTCCCCACCAGTATTGGCAAGAGATCAGAGGCCCCCCGCGCTTAATGTATAGACTTGCGACTCGGCGATCATCCTATGGAAATGATCCTATGAAGAATGACTGCATAAAATCCGTAGCAGGCACCAATTTTTAAAGCGAAAGCTGCACTATTCTATCTTATAGGTAAAGCCGATTTAGCCGTGCGTAGCCGGTTGACCGTTAAGTGAGCAAGAGGTCAAGTGTGGCTACAGCGTTAACATATGTGGTCCACCATGGGGTCGCACAAGTGAACATTTGAGTGCAACCGTTCGTCGAACAACATTCTGCGTGGTGTCATAGCATTTCTCTCTGCCTATAGCTTACGTTTTAGTAAAGTAGGTGGCTAGTGCGACAGAGGCTAGGAGCAATGATATATGCACATTGAATTGCATGCTTTTTTAAGAGTTGCAACAGAGGCTCGGACCGGTGACATATATGCACCCGCAGTTGCTTCTTTAAGGCGGGGTTGAGGTGTCCACTGAGATGTCGAGATGTGAGAGCTACTGCATTCTTTCCTTTCCTCAAAAAAGGTTTCGTTTCTCGAAACACATGCATTTGCATACTGCGACGTAAGTAGACGTAAGTGCCCTCAAACTTTTTGATACTTATCAGTGGTGGTCGAAACATTTCTTTATCAATTCGAAAATTCCATCGTCATTTTTAGCAAGTATCATTAACACGTATTCAAAAACCTCAGCTGGCCAAAAATAAACGGTCGGCAGCTCTACTGAAACGCTGAAAGAAAAAGAGAAATCTATCACATCACGCAGCGGGTAAGTACGCAGCTGACCACTGAGCTCCAAGGATGCACGACTTAAATGGTAAGCACTGTGCAAAGTCTTCCAGCCTCCCCAAATACAAAGCGGCTCTGAGTCGTTTTATAATATTTTTCTTACTTTCTCTATCCCGCCTCCCGGATAAGATTAGTGATGTTTCTAGTTTGCACAATTTTTCGTTTATTTTCAGTCTGTATGTATGTAGTTCGTTGTACACTATGCTGCACGCCTGTCTAAAACAATGTGTAAAATAAGGCCGCCAGCCGCTTTTTTCCTCTCCCTTTTTATTTTCCTCTCCACCTGTGCTCGAGTCACCAGACTTCTTTAAGAGGCGTGATTTAAAGCAGCAACTTGTGCCTTGCAACTCGCGTGCGCCGGCACCGCTTAATTGCAATGTCGTTCACAGCTGCGCCTTTAGAGGCAGCAACCATCCCTGTAAAAATCTTCCGAGGAAGCTTCATGACCAGAAAAAATGCCTTGAAGTGCTCACATTCCCCAAACACAGGTTCGCGCGGAGCCGATCGCTCGTCGTCCATGGCCACGCCGGCAGGGCGCCGGCACTATTGAATAATGCTGATGATGTCCTCAGGCTGAATGGCAAGCGCATTTGCCAGGGTGCATTTCTTATACAAATGCACACATGGGTAAGGAGTGGAGTAATTAGATAATTTTGTGATGTAGACTTGAATTTGGATTAAAAAGGTGATAAGAAATGTAGATGAAAAAGCTCTGAATTCACTCTCTAGGTCTCCATTCTCTCTGTCTTCTTTTTTACATAGCGCTCCTTCTTTCTTTATAATATTAATTCGTTTTTGGAAAGAAAACGGCGCACTATCTGTCTCACATATCGGCGGACACCTGAACCGCGCCGTAAGGGAAGCGATAAAACAGGGAGTGAAAGAAGGAAGGAAGGAAGGAAGAGGTCCCGTAGTGGAGGGCTCCGGGACAATTTCGACCACCTGGGGATCTTCAACGTGCACTGACATCGCACAGCGCACGGGCGCCTTAGCGATTTTCCTCCATAGAAACGCAGCCGCCGCGGTTGGCTTCGAACTCGGCAGCTCCGGATCAGTAGCCGAGCGCCCTAACCACTTGACCAAAGCTTCAGCTTTCTTTTCTTCTGCATTTTTACAATAAATATCTTATCATCATCATCAAGCAGAACACGCAGAGCCTGACAGGAACGCGAGCGTATGTCACGCGATTCACTGTCAGCAACGGCTTTTTCTAATCGCTTCGCCCTCACAAATCGGCAACACCTGAACCGCGCAGTAGGGGAAAATATAAAGAACGGAGTGAAAGAAGAAAGGAAGGAAGAGGTGCCGTATAGTGGAGGGCTCCGGAATAATTTCGACCACCTGGGGATCTTTAACGTGCACTGACATCGTACAGCACACGGGCGCCTTAGCGTTTTTCCTCCATAAAAACGCAGCCGCCGCGGTCGGGTTCGAACCCGGGAACTCCGGATCAGTAGTCGACCGTCTTAACCACGGAGCCACCGCGGCGGGGCATGGAGGAAAAACGCTAAGGCGCCCGTGTGTAATGCGATATCAGTGCACGGTAAAGATCCCCAGGTGGTCAACATTATTCCGGAGCCTTCCACCACGGCACGCCTTCTTCCTTTCTTCTTTCAATCCCGCCTTTATCCCTTCCCTTTCGGCGTAGTTCAGGTGTCCGCCGATATATGAGACAGATACTGCGCATTTCCTTTCTCCAAAAGCCAATTATTATTATTATTTCCCCAGTTGTGGTTTATTTTAAAGTGATACGAAAAGGAAGGAAAATAAACCATTACTGGGGGAAAAGCGGCTTTCGTTCGCGTCACGCAGCCGCGGTTTCTTTGCTTACTGACGCACAGAAGATAGGTTTGTCGCCATGGTATTCGTAGCGAGCTGGCGCAAAGTAGAGAGAGGGGTGGGTAATGATGCCCTCGGGAATTAAGATAATACAAAAAATAAACTGAACAAAACGCTTCGACGAGAGCTTCACATACTCACTTACCCGCAAGAGCGCCAAAGTTATACGGCTCCTTTATAGGGAGACTGGCACTCGGCTGCCGGCCCAAAAGACGTGGGTTTGATCCAGGCCGCGGCGGTCAAATTTCGATGGAGGCGAAATTCTAGAGGCTCATGTACTGTGTGATGTCAGTGCACGTTAAAGAACCCCAGGTGGCCGAAATTTCCGGACCCTTCACTACGGCATCTCTCATAGCCTGAGTTGCTTTGGGATGTTAAACCCCTATAAACCAAACCTTTATAGGGAAACTCTTTTGTGATCAGGTTGTGAACAAGCCACTCGGCAATTTTTGATGTAACCTGGAAGGTTTTAACACTCGCCTTTCAACTTTCTTGGCCTTCTCGCTCTTGGCTTTCTTGGCCTTTGCCTAGTGCACGCGCTTGCGGTCTGAACATGCGACTTCTGAAAGCATGGTGCCTAACGTGCGATGTGTACCCAGGCGGCTGTAATCGCTAGAAGAAAGGCCCTGACGCGTAACGACGAGTCGCATTTAATCTAAAGAAGAAAGGCGGCGGAGGACGCACAAAACTTCCAGAACAGAGGCGAAAACGGGCCACGCCCCTTTGCTTGAAGTAACCTCGTAGTGTGTGATGCAGCAGCCAGAGACCAAGTTATGAGAGGCTGTTGTGTTCCCGGGTGTTCTGCCTACGCTATTAAAGCGCACCAGCTATTTGGCTTTGCTGGTGACAGCACGCGCCGAAAAAAATGCCAAGCGCAGGTCAAACCAGACTGCCTGACCAAGAGTTATCCTCACAGTATGAGAGGTAAGACAGGCGAAACTCTTCTTTTCCAGAACTATTTCTGCTAAGGACGAAGGTACAATGCGCAACTTATCTTTGCATCCTCATAATTATTTAAATTAGCAGCCATAAAATGCACCTTTTCGCATTAATTTCATGGCTCGAAATAAGTAATCCTGATTGTTGGAAAAGTAATTGAAATGTGTACGCACAGTATCCGGATAATGCTATTATGAAGGATCACAGTGCAAAATGAACGCTACAGAAGAGAACCAAATGCATGACTGCACCGACTGTCCATTAGGCACCGACTTTCTCGAAAGATGAGCTGCGAAAGATAGTATACTTTAGAGTAACTACTTCTGATTCACTGCTCAAACAATCTGTGGTACCAGACCGTCTCGGTAGAAAACCAAATTTCCTGAATTCCTCGCGGCAGCTGCTGTTTTCTCTTTAAACGGCGCGCTGCCGCATTGCGCTCAATGCAGCTGAACTGGAGAGTGGAACCCAACATGACCCTGCCGAGAGCGGTGTCTTCACTCAGGAAGCGGCGCTGGCCCATCGAGGCTCCCTAGGCCCAACCTGCTCGGCCCCTTCCCTACCTCCGCTGGCTGCGGCGAGCGCGCGGAGTGGCCGCTGCAGTGTTAGCGCGTGACGACTAAAAAGATTTTGGCGCTGTGAACCAATGATAACCAACGGCTGCTTACGTTATTTGCACGACGTGACGTCGACGGCCAGGTTTTCGCGCGAAAGCCCGGCACCGCGCGTCGCCGCGAGGTACGAAGCGGAAATTTTTAAAAATGTATTGTAAATTTCACGCTCGGTTTTTACGTATCGTAAGCGGCATGGACCCTCGGTGGCCTGTACAACATAGTCGCCGCGGTCGGGTTAAAACGCGAGAACTCCGGATCAGTAGCCGAGCACCTAACTACTGAGCCACCGCGGCGGGCAACTTGGTGACGCCAATTCTGCGTGCGTAGGTGGCTGACCAAGTGAGCAAGAGGTCATGTGTGGCTATAGACGTTGCCATATGTGGTCCACCACGGTGTCGGACTAGTTGACATTTAAATTTTTGAGCAACCGTTTGTCGTACAGCATTCTGGGTGGTGTCATAGCACTTCTCTTTGCATATAGCTTACATGTTTTAGAAGAGTTGGAGGCTAGCTTGCGACACCAGTTCGGAGCAATGATATATGTACCTTTTACTGCATGCTTTGTGATAGTTGCGGCAGGGGCTCGGAGCAGTGACATATGCACCTGCAGTTGCATGATTTAGGCACGATTGAGGTGTCCACCGATATGTCGAGATCTGAGAGCTGCTGCATCCTTTCCTTTCCTCAAAAACCTTTCCTTTCCTCAAAATACATGCTTTTCAATTCCTCGACGTAAGCAGACTTAACTGCCCTCAGGATTTTTTATACTTGACAGTGGTGGTCGAAACATTTCTTTATCCTATCGAAAATTTCACCGTTATTTTTAGCAAGTATCGTTACGGACGAACACCAGGCCCTCCGAGGACCCGAACGTGAAGGCTCTGCGGGAAGAGTTAAAGCAGCTCAGGGCAGCCCTCTCTACCGCCACTTTTGCTCTATCTCCCCATACACCACCCCATCCCCTTCACCCACTCAACCCACCCAACCCGCCCATCCTCCCCTTAAAAAAAGAAGGCCTGATGAGAGCACAGTCGAACCAATAGACCTAGACGCCAAATTTCAGCCCTTCGCCCAAAACTTGGAAGCCAGGCTCACAGAGCGCATTACTGCGCAGCTCACTGCACAGTGCCAGCTTATAATTGAATCTACCATTACCCGTCTGATGGATAGTGTCATATGTAGCATCATGACCAAGGTAGAGGAGCGCTTAACTCGCCTCACTCCTGAACTCTCAACGAACTATCCTCCCACAGTCCCACTCTCCACACTCCTCCTTCCCCTCACCACCCAACAACATGGCTCCTCCGACGGGCCTTAATTCTTTACAGATTATTCAGTGGAATTGCAGGGGCTTTCGGCGAAAGCGCGATCCTCTGCAGCAAATTATCGCAAGTTCGTCATCCCCACCAGACATTATCGCCATTCAGGACGCCAATGTTTGCAGGCAGCTGCCAGGATACGCTTTTATCACCTCAGACCCCAATGATCTTCCTCGGGTGGTCACATATGTCCATATATCCTTGCATTACGTGGAGCACGTAATTACCTCCCTATCGCTAACAGCCTTATTGAAGTCTTACCGCCCACCCCTGCAAAATCAAGCATGTTCTTTCTTAACTGCTACCTTCTCCCATGTGAGCCAATTAACTTACTCCCCTCACTTCTCAAATCCGCAACCCAGTTGGCCGGATCAAACCCCCTACTTATTGCCGGATATTTTAATTGCGCTCACGTGGACTGGGGCTATCGGCCCACCGACCACAGAGGCACAGTTTTATACAATGAGACGCTGGCGCTCCACCTAACCATCTTTAATGATTTCAGCTTACCTACGCGGATTGGTAACAGTGTTACTGCCGATACTAGCCCAGACCTCACGCTTGGTAGAAATTTGGACAACCTGCAGTGGGAAAGAATGCTTTCCACACTAGGCAGCGATCATCATCTAATTCGAATAACTAAACTATCGCCGATCTCAGCGCAAATTCACCGTTAAGCACAATAATTGGGACTCGCTCCGCAAATTTAGACAAGCGCAGCCAACACAGGCCCCCTTCGACCTAGACACCTGGATTATTCAGTTGCAAAAAGACATTCGCCAACACACTGAAACACTCGACTCTACGCCAGGCACCCCTGTTATTGACAGCAAGCTCGCCCACTTCCTCCAAGCACAGGACTACATAACGCAAAGGTGGAAGACTCAGAAGCACAATAGGAGACTAAAACTCAAACTTGCCCAGATTCAATCCCAAATAGTACAATGTAGTGCCACTCTTTGCAAAGCTAACTGGGCTCAAGTTTGTGACGGTCTCCGCAGCAATCTCTCCACAACCCGCGCTTGGCATCTGTTATGGCACATGCTAGACCCCACGCAATCCAAATTTCAGACGCGCCTTAGCATTCGCCGCCTCGCTCAGAACCATCGACAGGACACCGACGCCTTCCTCGCCCAGGTGAAATGCCCCTATACAACCCCCGGTCTCCCTTGCAAGTATCCTAATTATGCCGGCCCACCCCAGCCCGAGCTTGACGCCCTTATTACAGAATCAGAATTTCGCGCCGCCCTACTGAAATTGCGGAATACCGCTCCCGGAGATGATCAAATTACCAATGCAGCTATCAGAAATCTTGACGATGCTTCCATCTCTGACTTAGTCAACTACTTTAACGAATGTTGGGAGGCAGGTACACTCACTGCCACGTGGAAGCATGGAAAAATTATTTTTATTCCAAACCCCCACAAGCCTATCACCCTAGACAACATACGCCCCATGTCTCTTACATCCTGTCTAGGCAAGGTCTTCGAGCACATAATTCTTGCTCGGCTATCAACGTACATAGAAGAAAACCACCTTTTCCCCCAGAGAATGCTCGGATTTCGTGCGCATCTATTTGCGCAGGACGCCCTACTTCAAATTACGCATGACGTGCTTGATGATACCATCCCCCACCACGCTAAAGCTATCCTGGCAGTTGACCTCACCAAGGCATTTGATAGAATTCGACATGATGCCATTTTACGGGAACTGCAAGCTCTACAGGTAGGCCCTAAAACCTACAACTATGCTCGCGCGTTTCTCTCGGGCCGCACTGCCTTCCTGCACATAGATCAGATTACCACATCCCCTTATACACTCGGAGAGCTCGGAACCCCTCAAGGGGCGGTCCTTTCTCTCTTTTTCTTTAACGTTGCTCTCATCCCCCTCGCTCAAAAACTGGCTCTAATCCCACACCTAAAGCATACCCTGTACGCTGATGATCTTACCACATAGACCACTCATGGCTCTGACAGGGAAATTGAGGAAACTCTTCAGTTAGCAGCAGACACCATCTCCTCTCACGCGTCATCCATCGGGCTCGAATGTTCCCCATCAAAGTCCGCGCTCTTCCGAATTAGGCCAAAATCTGACGCTAACTCGCCCATCCAAATAAATTTAAAAGGATCCCCTATCCCCATCACACCCAGTCCCATATATTAAGGAGCCTAAATTAAATTTTAAAGAAAAATGGTCTGAAGAAGACCACGTGAATTAACCGAAGAATAAAGAAGAGGAAGAAGAAGCATTCGGTGAGGTGGAGAGAAATGATTGGTGTAGAAGCATTCGGCGAGGTGGAGAAAGATGATTGGTGGAGAAGAGAAGAATACGACGACAAGGCTTACGTGGACTAACACCGAGGCTATAAAAGGGCGAGCGAGAGCGAGGCACAGGGGGAACAGCAGAGAATCGGAGGCTCCGGCGGGTCAGGGACACTTTGGCTGGAAGAGAGCGACGCCGGCTACTGCGCCGGTGAGCTCGCATTCTCCGACATCGCATCGTGAACTTCCTGCCGTGCCTGAGCCCATTCCGGGGAGTCAGCGGAGGACGCTACCACCAGCTACAACCAGGGGTGTCTCCAGCGCTGTTGCCACCCACCCGGGTGGTGCCCCCAACGCCAACAACACCGGCATCACCATCCCGGGCGCTTGGACCTGGAGCTTGTACGACGCAGCCAGCGACGACAGCCCGAGTACATCGAACACCGCCAGCGACGCCAGCCCAAGCACGGCGAACGCCGCCTCGACGCCGTCCACTGGATCCATACAACGCCGTAGCCACACCGAACCAACCGTGAGTACGAATGCCGACCGCTAATAGTAGAACACTAGTAGTAGACGCTAGTAGCAGTGTGACCGGGTCGTGTGTATTTATAGTCTTTGTCTTTTGTGTTAGTTTGGTTAGTTTTGTGTTCTAGTGTGTGTGCCACGTAGGGTGTATTAAATGTGCGTTTGTGTGGGTACACCCGTCGCTTAGTCCATTCTTTTAGTCCGAGTGTTCTCTGGAGAGATCCGTGACAAAGACAAGTGGCGAGCCTGTGCCGGGATACATTTCCTTTTCCTTTTGTTGCTTTGTCCCGGATTTTTCCGATCTCTCGACGGCAGGAAGTATGGATTTGGCAAAAACGTTAGAACTGGCGCTCAAGCTGGGGTTAAGCAAAGAAGAGGCGATGCGTCTATATGACGAGGAGGGAAAGAGGCAGAAAGAGGAGGCAGATAGGAAGAGAGAAAAAAGGGCGCAAGCACGCGCAGACGCTCGTGAAGCAGAAGAACGCGAGGCGAAAAGAGCTCGCGAGGCAGAAGAGCGAAAAGAGAAAAGAGCTCGCGAGGCGGAAGAGCGAGAAGAGAGAAGAGCTCACGAGGCAGAAGAACAGGAGAAAAGAAGGATAGAACGGGAGAAGGAGTTTATTTTGTGGAAACAGGCGCATGTCGCGTGAGGATATGAGGAGATCACGGACAATGATCAGCGTTCCTTAGCGAGTACAGAATCTCCTAGACCATCCAGAGTTTGCCCAATGAAGCTAATGGCTCCTTTTGATGACAAGAGAGATGATTTGGATGCATATCTGCCACGATTCGAGCGGATAGCTTTGGGGCAAGGCTGGGAGTGCAGTGAATGGGCCACGGCATTAAGCATGTGTTTAGTTGGAGAGGCGCTGAATGTGTTGGGAAGGATGCCCGCTGCTGATTCCATGGACTACAAGAAAGTCAAAAAGGCACTCCTCCAAAGATTCAGGCTTACGGCAGAGGGTTTTCGTGAGAGATTTTGCACCGCGAAACCTGTGGATTTGGAAACCGCGAAGCAGTTTTTCTGCAGGCTGACCAACTATTTTGATAGATGGCTTGATATGTAAACACAGAAAAGAGTTTTGAAGGTGTGCGTGACAAGCTGGTCACAGAGCAATTTTTAGCGTGTTTCAGCTTAAAGCTGGCGCTATTCCTGAAGGAAAGAAAGTTGTGTTCTTTGCAAGAGTTCGCCGACACTGCTGACCAATTTCTCGAGGCTCAAGGGTTAAGGAATTTGAGTAAGGCAAAAGGGGAAACCCAAAAGGTCCTAGAGACAGATGCGGCAAACCCAAGAGCTTATGGCGGTGCGTCTAAGGCGCCAGTAAGTTGTTTTCTCTGCGCCAAGGTGGCACACCGTGCAGCTGACTGTCGGAAAAGTTGTGCTGCCCAAAAAACAGGTTGTGTGTCAAGGTTGTAAGAGGGGTCATACTCTGTATGAGTGCCGATACAGAACGCAGGACCGAGCTGCATGCGTTGTTGACACAAGGGTAGAAACTTGTCACACCATCCGAAGTTCCACAGCTGAAAGGAGAGCAAACGCCGCTGGAAAATGAGGCAGTGAATAGAACACCCAAGTCGAAAGCAGCAATGTCAGTGGTGGGTGGGAAAATAGGACACCGTCCTATATTGGTGCTTAGAGACAGCGGGGCTAACGCAGTCTTGGTTCGTAGAAGCCTGGTGAAGGACGAGGATCTTACAGGGGAAGCGTCGGCCGTCACTCTTGTAGATAGCACAGTAAGGTACCTTCCTGAAGCCAGGATCCTAGTGTCCACGCCATATTATAATGTGCAGGTTGTGGCAAAATGCGTAGATCAACCCATCTACGATCTCATCTTGGGGAACATTACGGTTGCAAGAGGTGTCGAAGACCCCGATCCCGAGTGGAGGATGCTCGACGGTGAAGAACATCCAAAAGAGGAAAGGCCCGTGACAGCTCAGACGGGTGCAGTCAGTTTTTCGTCGGCAGTGGAGACAAGAGCTCAAGCGACAGCCCGAGCAACGCAGCGTCCGCTCTCTGCTCCTGTTACGATGTGCCTCAGCGTAACACCGGGCGAAATTGCAATTAGGCAAAAGGAAGACCCGAGCTTGAAGGCTTGCTTCGAGAGAGTCGGGGAAAGAGTGAAAAGAAAGAAGAGTCGGACGTCATTCGAGTATCAATTGGTAGAGCAGAAAGTTGGGCTAGTTGGTTGAAATGCATACTGAAGAAGTTGGCGTGCAAAAACGAGGACAAGCGCGACAAACAAAGACGAGGGCTACTCACAACTGAAGGTTTATTCCAAACAATGCTCGAATAAATAGTGAAACCAACAAGAACAAAAACAAACAAACGTCATGAACACCACAAGTTACCCCGTGAATCCCAATGGTTTGGTTAGGAACAGATACTCCCGATCAGAGAAGCGGACGGAAGTCTGACTAATGCGCTTATCGCCACTGATGCGCATATGAAAGGCTTCCATGAGCTCCCGCGTGAGTTGCTCCCTGTGCCTGAATAGGATGGTCGTTTTTCAAAAAGCGGTTTACACTGGACTTTCTTTTCCTTGTCGTTTGTAATGCACGTGCGGCAATGTTTAGGGAGGTTATCAAGAGAATCTCCCCCGAGCAATCTTCGGTGTTCTCCTAATCTCTCGTTGACGCATCGTCCAGTTTGGCCGATGTATAGAGTGCCACACGACAACGGCAATCTGTACACAACCCCCCTGGCACAGGTAACGAACGCGGCTTTGTGTTTGATGCTGCATTCATTTCTTGTTTTTGTTTTTCGTACCGTTCTTTCGCCTCCTTCTTCCATCCGTTTGTGCACCTGTGAACAGATTGCTCCCAACATCCGAGGGGCGGAAAACACAATCGGAATTTGATAACGCCCGGCAACATTTTTCAGTCCATGCGCCAATCTGTGCACATGTGGTATGACTGCAAAATTTTTTTGACGCTCTTTTTCCCGGAGTTTAGGTCGCGACCCATCCTTGACCCACCTTACCAATCTTCCACAAGCTTCCACAATTATATGCTGAGGGTACCCGCTTTCTTTCAGCCTCTTCACCTGGGACTCGACGCTTTCCTTGATAGCATGTGAGCAAGACTTGGTGATGGCCGCTTTTAGACAAGAAGTGACTATCCCGTTCTTTATGACTTTGGAATGACCGGATGAATAATCAAACAACGCTTTTTTGGCCCTAGGGTGGTATGCCCAACAAACATATTTGGGACGAAAATGCAGACAGATCTAGGAACTGGAGCCTTCCATCTCTTGGTACTTCTACTGTAAAATTGAGACCAGGGCCGCACTCCTTAAAATGTTTTAGCACATTGACGACGGTGCGTTGCAGGTTGGGTTCAGAAGACAACACTAAGTACACTAAGTAGTCATCAACATACCCACATGCCTTTCAAATTATCCCTCCTGATTTCTTTTCTATGGCTCTGTCCACCTTAGCCAGAAAAATGTTGCTAAGGATAAGGGCTATGCGAGACCCGATACAAACACCAGTTCGCTGTACGAAAAATTTCCCGTTCCACCCTATGACCGTTGATTTGAGATAAAACATATCTCCGAAAAAGACCCAACAGATACACCACATCGGGACACGAATGCGGCCTCGTCGTTGTGCTCCATAATGCATTCCTGGACACTTTTTATCATCTCGTTACTTGGCATTGAATAGTACAAGTCCTCAATGTCCACGCTGAAAGCGGTACACTTTCCTGGGTTGCTGTTGCTGAGTAGACTCACCACTGCCTCAGAATTTGCCACCATGAAAGGGTCCTCCACGCTTAGGCTTCCCAGATGTTTCTGAAGGTACATGGCCATCAGTAATTGCCACGTGTTCCGCTCGGACACGATTGCCCGGAACGGAATTCTTTCCTTGTGGGTTTTTGCCGTAAAAAATGCGGCTAGATGAGGGTCTTGAGCTTTCTTGTTGCCATTTGCTAGTTTCTCCAGGTTGTGGCGGAGGGCCAAAGCCAAAGCTTCTTCCTTTATCTTCTTCTCCTTGAAGTCGATCTCTCTGAAGTTCTTCGCGATAGCTGCCTCGGCTCTCTCCGCGAACATTCCTTCAGGAATCAACACGAACCCCCCTAGCTTATCCGCACATAGTACTCGCAGCCCGGCAGATGTCAGGAAGTCGACAACCCCAGCAGTGCTCCAACGGTTTTGTTTTTCTTTCTTATTCTCATGGGTCCTTACCACCACTTCGACGCATTCCTGGGAACATCTTGCCTGAACTTCACTGCGCGATAGCCGCGAAATTGTCCGGGCAACTGCATACTTTTCAACAGGTTTTAGCACCAAAGGCAAGCCGAACTTCGGACCAAGCTTGAGGACTTCCATTTGCTGGGCAGGAACTTCGGCGTTTCCCAGTGTCACAACGTCCTGAATCGGTCTTCGAGTCTTTTGCGGTCTTGGCAATGTTGGGAGAATACAATCCCAAAGCAGCTCAGTCAGGTACGACGAAGTGGCACTCCAGTGACGAAATGTCGAGTCATTTGTCGTTCTGCCACTGACGTTACGCAGCTGGTCCTTACAAAATCTAGCTTGCCTGCACCACTCCGACCTCAACATTCGGCACAGTCGATTTCGGTGTCCCGCCGAGGGTTCCAAGAGCCCTGTGAACACAAGCACATCCGTAGGGCACAGACCATAACGAAGATGCAAGGAAAAGACCCTCGCCTTGCACGCGCACACAAAAACGGCTGCAACAATCACTGCAGGGTCATTGAAGTTAAACAAGTTACAGAAAAAAGAACCTGATGTACTAGAAATAACACTTAGGAGAGCAGAAAGTTGGGCTAGTTGGTTGAAATGCATACTGAAGAAGTTGGCGCGGAAAAACGAGGACAAGCGAGACAAACAAATACGAGCGCTACTCACAACTGAAGGTTTATTCCAGACAATGCTCGAATAAATAGTGAAACCAACAAGAACAAAAACAAACAAACGTCATGAACACCACAAGTTAACCCGTGAATCCCAATGATTTGGTTAGGAACAGATATTCCCTATCAGAGAAGCGGACGGAAGTCTGACTAATGCACTTATCGCCACTGATGCGCATATGAAAGGCTTCCATGAGCTCCCGCGTGAGTTGCTCCCTGTGCCTGAATAGGATACTTTTTTTCAAAAAGCGGTTTACACTGGATTTTCTTTTCCTTGTCGTTTGTTCCTAACCAAATCATTGGGATTCATGGGGTAACTTGTGTTCATGACGTTTGTTTGTTTTTGTTCTTTTTGGATCCACTATTTATTCGAGCATCGTCTGCAATAAACCTTCAGTTGTGAGTAGCGCTCGTCTTTGTTTGTCTCGCTTGTCCTCGTTTTTCCGCGCCAACTTCTTCAGTATGCATTTCAACCAAGTAGCCCAACTTTCTGCTCTCCCAAGTGTTATTTCTAGTACATCAGGCTCTTTTTTCTGTAACTTGTTTAACTTCAATAACCCTGCAGTGATTGTTGCAGCCGTTTCTGTGTGCGCGTGCAAGGCGAAGGTCTTTTCCTGGCATCTTCGTTATGGTCTGTGCCCTACGGATGTGCTTGTGTTCACAGGGTTCTTGAAACCCTCGGCGGGACACCGAAAACGACTGTGCCGAATGTTGAGGTCGGAGTGGTGCAGGCAAGCTAGATTTTTTAAGGACCAGCTGCGTAACGTCAGTGGCAGAACGACAAATGACTCGATATTTCGTCACTGGTGTGCCACTTCGTCGTACCTGACTGAGCTGCTTTGGAATTGTATTCTCCCAACATTGCCAAGACCGCAAAAGACTCGAAGACCGATTCAGGACGTTGTGACACTGGTAAACGCTGAAGTTCCTGCCCAGCACATGGAAGTCCTCAGGCTTGGTCCAAAGTTCGGCTTGCCTTTGGGGCTAAAACCTGTTGAAAAGATAGCAGTTGCCCGGACAATTTCGCGGCTATCGCGCAGTGAAGTTCAGGCAAGATGTTCCGAGGAATGCGTCGACGGGGTGGCAAGGACCCATGAGAATAAGAAAGAAAAAGAAAACCGTTGGAGCACTGCTGGGGTTGTCGACTTCTTGACATCTGCCGGGCTGCGAGTACTATGTGCGGATAAGCTAGGTGGGTTCGTGTTGATTCCTGAAGGAATGTTCGCGGAGAAAGCCGAGGCAGCCATCGCGAAGAACTTCAGAGAGATCGACTTCAAGGAGAAGAAGATAAAGGAAGAAGCTTTGGCTTTGGCGCTCCGCCACAACCTGGACAAACTAGCAAATGGCATCAAGAAAGCTCAAGACCCTCATCTAGCCGCATTTTTTACGGCAAAAACCCACAAGGAAGCAATTCCGTTCCAGGCAATCGTGTCCGAGCGGAACACGTGGAAATTACTTATGGCCATGTACCTTCAGAAACATCTGGGAAGCCTAAGCGTGGAGGACCCTTTCATGGTGGCAAATTCTGAGGCAGTGGTGAGTCTACTCAGCAACAGCAACCCAGGAAAGTGTACTGCTTTCAGCGTGGACATTGAGGACTTGTACTATTCAATCAATTTCAAGTAACGAGATGATAAAAAGTGTCCAGGAATGCATTACGGAGCACAACGACGAGGCCGCATTCGTGTCCCGATGTGGTGTATCTGTTGGGTCTTTTTTGGAGATACTCACGTTTTATCTCAAATCAACGGTCATAGGGTGGAACGGGAAATTTTTCGTACAGCGAACTGGTGTTTGTATCGGGTCTCGCATAGCCCCCATCCTTAGCAACATTTTTCTGGCTAAGGTGGACAGAACCATAGAAAAGAAATCAGGAGGGATAATTTGAAGGCATGTAGGTATGTTGATGACTACTTAGTGTACTTAGTGTTGTCTTCTGAACCCAACCTGCAACGCACCGTCGTCAATGTGCTAAACCTTTTTAAGGAGTGCGGCCCTGGTCTCAATTTCACAGTAGAAGTACCAAGCGATGGAAGGCTCCAGTTCCTAGATCTGTCTTTGCATTTTCGCCCCAAACATGTTTGTTGGGCATACCACCCTAGGGCCAAAAAAGCGTTGCTTGATTATTCATCCGGTCACTCCAAAGTCATAAAGAACGGGATAGTCACTTCCTGTCTAAAAGCGGCCATCACCAAGTCTTGCTCACATGCTATCAAGGAAAGCGTCGAGTCCCAGCTGAAGGGGCTGAAAGAAAGCGGGTACCCTCAGCATATAATTGTGGAAGCTTGTGGAAGATTGGTAAGGTGGGTCAAGGATGGGTCGCGACCTAAACTCCGGGAAAAAGGGCGTCAAAAAAATATTGCAGTCATACCATATGTGCACAGATTGGCGCATGGACTGAAAAATGTTGCCGGGCGTTATCAAATTCCGATTGTGTTTTCCGCCCCTCGGAAGTTGGGAGCAATCTGTTCACAGGTGCACAAACGGATGGAAGAAGGAGGCGAAAGAACTGTACGAAAAACAAGAAACAAGAAATGAATGCAGCATCAAACACAAAGTCCCGTTCGTTACCTGTGCCAGGGGCGTTGTGTACAGATTGCCGTTGTCGTGTGGCGCTCTAGTTTGGCCGATGCGTCAACGAGAGATTAGGAGAACACCGAAGATTGCTCGGGAGAGATTCTCTTGATAACCTCCCTAAACATTGCAGCACGTGCATTACAAACGACAAGGAAAAGAAAATCCAGTGTAAACCGCTTTTTGAAAAAACGACCATCTTATTCAGGCACAGGGAGCAACTCACGCGGGAGCTCATGGAAGCATTTCATATGCGCCTCAGTGGCGATAAGTGCATTAGTCAGACTTCCGTCCGCTTCTCTGATAGGGAGTATCTGTTCCTAACCAAATCATTCGGATTCACGGGGTAACTTGTGGTGTTCATGACGTTTGTTTGTTTTTGTTCTTGTTGGTTTCACTATTTATTCGAGCATTGTCTGGAATATACCTTCAGTTGTGAGTAGCGCTCGTCTTTGTTTGTCTCGCTTGTCCTCGTTTTTCCGCGCCAACTTCTTCAGTATCAATTGGTAAATGGTCTTCTGCACAGGGAATGCCTATTTAGTTCAGGAAGGTGGTTCCAACAGCTCGTGTTACCGAGAGATATGCGAGAGACCGTGTTGCGCTTAGGTCATGACGCCATTATGGCCGGACACCAGGGTGTTCTAAAAACGGTGTCTAGGATCACCGAGGAGTTTTTTTGGCCGGGTGTTCAGAGTGATGTCAAGTGCTTTGTTCGCTCATGTGACGTGTGCCAGCGCACAGTTACGAAGGGAAGAGTTGGTCTCGTACCTCTGGGAAAGATGCTAGCCATCGACCTACCCTTTCAGCGAGTGGCTGTTGACATTGTGGGGCCAATCTCTCCAGTATCCGCCAAAGGCAATAGATATGTGCTTACTCTGGTTGACATGGCCACTCGTTATCCTGACGCTATTACACTGAGAACTGTTGACAGTATCCAAGTGGCGGAGGGTCTTGTGGAAATGTTTTCACGTTATGGGTTGCCGAGGGAAATTTTGAGTGACCGGGGCTCGAACTTCACATCGGAGCTAATGAAGGAGGTTAACCGCCTTTTGTCAGTAAGACAGTTACTGACGACGCCTTACGATCCCATGTGTAATGGGCTTGTAGAGAGGTTCAACAGCACTCTCCAAAATATTATCAAGAAATTGTGCCTGGAGAGACCTACTGATTTGGATGGATATCTCCCAGCTCTTTTGTTCGCTTACCGCGAAGTACCACAAACGAGTCTTGGTTTCTCGCCCTTTGAGATGTTGTATGGGAGAACCGTTAGAAGTCCAATTGCAATTCTCAAGGAGCTTTGAGCTATTAAAGACATTGCGTCAGATCTCAAGACAACTTACACATACATGTTTGAGTTGCGGGATAGATTGAAGGAAACATGCAGGATTGCACATCAAAGCCTGGAAAAGGCGCGTGAACGCCACAAGAGATGTTATGAAAAGAAAGCCATTCACAGAAATCTGAATCCGGGCGACAGGGTTCTTGTGTTTTCACTTCCCTTCACTTCACTTTAATACCTTAAAGACTCTCGTTAGAGGGTATTACATAAGGGGTGGGGCACACAGAAATGAAAAACAGAAAGACCAACAGATAAGTTGAAAGTTATACAAATATAAGATTATCACTAAGCAAGTACACGCGTGGTTTCTTCGATGAACAATGATTGGCATGTGATAGCAGCAAGTTCACGGGGAAGGCCGTTCCAGTCGTTCGCGGTCCGGGGGAATAATGATGAAGAATATGTAGTGGTGCGGGCGCGAGGTCGTGACACTTGCTGCTGATGGCCGGTGCGGAGGGAGATGCGTGGTGGTGGTGCGCAGATGTAGGGTTCCTGTCGTAGCTCAGAGTAAAAAACTTGTGAAACAAACATAAACTAGCAATGTAGCGCTGATGAGCAAGGGTAGGTAGGCTGGACTGTGATTTGAGGGATGATATGCTGATATCAAAAGAATACGATGAATGAATGAATCTAGTTGCTCGGTTTTGAACTGCTTCAATTGAATTACAGAGATATGCTTGCTTTGGAGACCAGATGGGAGATGCGTATTCTAATTTTGATCGGACTAATGATTTGTATGCGAGGAGCTTGACATGCTGAGGTGCAGAGCGTAGGTGACGCTTTAAGAATCCTAGTGTTCTGTTGGCGGATGATATGATGTTTGAAATATGCGTATTCCATGTAAGATCATGACAAATATGAACACCAAGGTATTTGTATGATTGGACAAGATCGAGAGGAACGTTAGATATGCTGTATTGGAACAGAAGAGGGTAATGGCGACGATGGAACGACATATATTTGCATTTACTTGTGTTAAGTGTCATTAGCCATTCACTGCACCAGTCTTGTACATGAGTTAAATTATTTTGAAGGGATTGTTGGTCAAAGGTGTTAGTGACTGTTCTGTAAATAACACAATCAACAGCAAACATCCGAATATGGCAATCTAATTTCTCAGGTAGAAATTAGAAACAAGAAATTAGAAACAAGAGTGGCCCAAGGACGGATCCTTGGGGCACGCCTGAGGAGACTGGTAGGAGGTCAGACATTTGGTTTTTGACTACGACTGATTGGAAGCGGTGAGTTAAGAATTCTTTTATCCAGGCTAGTATGTCGGGATGCAAGTTTAGGCGAGAGAGTTTCAGAAATAAGTGGTTATGAGGTACCTTGTCAAATGCTTTAGCAAAGTCGAGAAAAATAGCGTCAGTTTGGAGGTTAGCATCAAGATTGGCATGCAAGTCATGAACGTAAAGTGCTAGTTGACTTTCACATGAGTATCCTTTGCGAAATCCGTGCTGCGATGAGTGAAAAAAGTTATTTAAATCCAGAAAATGCATTGTTAAAAATAAATGACGTGTTCCATGAGTTTACATGGTAAGCTGGTGAGTGATATGGGTCGGTAATTAAGTGGTGAATATTTGTTACCCGACTTGTGGGCCGGAACGACCTTCCCCACTTTCCCGTCATGGGGTATGACACCTGTAGAAAGAGACTGTGAGAACAGCAGGCATAAAAATTTGGCAGAAGTATGGTTACCGTTTTTTAGTACCTTGGTGTTGATTTCTTCAAAGCCGGCAGATGATGACAGTTTTAGTTTATCTATGAGACATGATATGCCGGCCTCAGAGAAAGTAACGGCTGGCATTAAACTTCTTTGGTCATTTGCTGTCATGAGGGGGGCGGTTCCTGTTCATGAGTGAATACAGATGCGAAAGCAGAATTAATAATGTTAGCACACTCGACATCAGAAACAGCACCCCCGGAATCATCAGTTAAGGTAATAGTGCGTATAGATTGCGGATTTAAAAGCTGCCAGAATTTAGTCGGGTTATCTTTAAGTATGTTGGGAAGGTCAGTATGATAAAATGAGCGTTTAGCGTTTTTTACTGCGACCAGGTATGTCTTTTCGGCAGCGTAATATTTTTCCCATGCGTAGTCATTTCCAGTCTGTTTAGCACTGCGGAACAAGCGTTTCTTTTTGTTTTCTAGTCTTCCTAGAGCCTTGGTAAACCATGGTTTCTGGTTGGTTGCGCAGAAGCTGCATTTGGGAACATATTATTTGTTATTAAGTTCGTTGATTTTATGAATAAACATCGACCAATTTTCGTGGATGGTTTGTTCCGGGAAAGAGTGCTGAAAAGATGGGAAATAAGCTTCCAACGCCCTGTTTATAGCCTCATAGTTACCTTTGTTATAAAGGGTGATTGTTTTTTTGGAAGTTTCTTTTATTGTTGGAGTGAAGGTAAAAGACGCATGGATGACTTTGTGATCACTAATTTCCCGGAGATAAGTAATGGAGTTGAGGCATTCGGGGTGGCTAGATAGTATAAGGTCAAGAATGTTTGCGGTGTCTCCGGCGATGCGTGTAGGCTGGGTTACTAATTGAGTAAGATTAAAACTTAGGCACACATCCACAAACTCCTGTGATTCATGCTGTCTAAAAATAGGCTGATGAGGGTTATTCCAATCTATGTCAGGATAGTTAAAATCTCCAAAAAGGACCACGTGTGCATTAGGGTGTTTTGTTGTAAGTTGGTTCAGAATGTTGTGCAGCTTTCGAGGGAATTCGGGGTTATTGTGGGGGGGGGCCTATAGCAAACACCAATTAATATAGATACCGGCGTGGCGCGACAAAGCAGCCATAATATTTCGAGGTCAGATTGGATGTTAATGTGGGAACACTGTAGTTGATTGCTGGTAGCGATAAGGACGCCTCCTCCTCGGGGGACTTTGCGATCGGCACAGAAAAGGTTAAAATTAGGTAAGTTGCACAGAACTTCAGTGTCGCCCACATTATCGGTCAGCCAAGTCTCTGTCAGCACAAGCAGGTTAGAGCCTGTTGAAGATACAAGGCTGGATACACTATCGCACTTTGAAAGCAGACTGCGTATATTAGTATAGATAACCGAAAAATAAATATTCTGTCGAGGGGAGGTATGGCGTGGATTAGATAAGTGACGATTGTGCGGTGAGCGCTATGCTATTTCTTTCACCATTTCGGTGGCAGCATCAAAAGTGTAGCGTTTTTTGCCGAGAAATAGGGTCTTGTACCGCAAAGAAAACGGTCCGGTTTCTGCTCTTGCAAATGCGACAAGATGTTTGCTGGCTTTTTGAACAGAGCGGGTAAAATCTTCTCCAATGCTATAGTTTGTGTCCTTCAGCATAGGACCTTTGGAAAGGATAGTTTCTTTGGTTTTGAAGGAGACGAATTTTGCTATAATTGGCCGTTGGCGGTCCTCTTTATGGCGTCCCAAGCGATGGGCACGCTCTATCTGACTGGGCTCTAAGGTTAACTTTAACTTATTCTGACAGTGCTTAATTATTATTTCTTCAGATTCGATGAATGATTCGCGGGGATTGGAGTCTGGAAGGCCATAGAATATCAGGTTGTTGTGGCGTGATCTGTTTTCTGTGTCGTCTATTCGGGCCTCAAGGTTAGTAACAAGAGCTGCCGTCCCGGCGGCAATGGAATTGACGGATTCTAGATCAGATTTTAGGGTAGCAATGTCCTGAAAGAGGCTTTCCAGGTCTGCTAGGCGTTTGCTCAGGTCGGAAATGGTTTGGTCGACAGAACGCATCTGACCTTTAAGGTCCTGTACATCCGCGATTATTTGGCCTTGACCGGCTGACAACTTCTTGAGTTCAGCAAGAACACTATCAAGTTTGTCCGGACCAGGGTTCATCTCAACATCTCCGGACAAAAGAGGAAGATATTTTACAACAGAAAAGCATTCACCAGCAATAGAAATGCAACACTGCAGGCTACCCATGGATCATAATAAGTTACTGATGCAGTGGAAGGGCCCGTACCTTGTGACGAGGTAGAAAAAGGCTATCGATTATGAGGTATTGATAGATGGCATTAAGAGGGTTTTCCACGTAAATATGATGAAGGAATATGAAGAGGTCCCGTACTGTGGTACGCACCCAGGGCAACTTGTTCGGTAGTGGCCGAGCAGACAGGCGATGTTGCCTAGGTGCCCACGTGCAGTGGGAAGGAAAATGCAGGAGGGGATGAACTACTGAAGGAGCCCAATTTGAATGCAAACAGAGGATTACAGCTCTACTCCAAATCAAGCGGAAGACGTTTTGGGATGGGCCAAGCAAAACTGAGGTCATATGTTACAAATTAGACTTGTATAGAGATAGAGCTAACTGGCCAGCTGTGGGTGTGTCTGGGATATATCTTGTTGTTGCTGTGTTAATGTATCTCTGGGATTTACCTTGTTGTTGTTGTTGCTATTGTTGGTGTTATGTGATTATACAAGAGTGTGTGTTATGGACACGAACATGTTTATTAAGGACACTGCACGGAAAGCGGCAGTGGTGTGTTAGTGTTCTGAACACGCAATTTGGTGTGCTAAATGTTATTATTCGAAAGGCAGTTAAGACAGCGCTGGGACTCCCTTTATGCACATCCACTAAGCGCTATCTACAGCTGGGGATCCATAACACCATCGACGAGCTAATAGAGGCCCACCGTGTGAATCGAATTGTAAGGCTCTTAACATCTAAGCCTGGCAGGAAAATATTACAGAAGCTGAGAATCAGTCCACCCCGGGAAGTCGCTGACAAGATCAACATGCCCATGTAGATGAGATCACACATTACGACTCACCCCATACCAAAACGCATGGCTGAGGAATATAACAGAGGACGGAGACTAGCCAGAGCTAAACACCTCTCTAAGCGCTGGGATGGAAACAAGGACACGATCTACGTCGATGCAGCTGGACCCGTTAACGGAGTCGTGGCAATTGCAGCAGTTTCACCCCGGGGGATATCATTGCAAGCAGCCTTATCCAAGCGGTGGATACCACATCGGCTGAAGAAGCAACTATCGCACTAGCGATATCAAAGAACAGCGAGGCAACGGTTATGTCCAACTCACAAGCAGCGGTACGCAATTACCTCAGAGGCCGCGTTGGCGCTCCGTGTTGGGAAATTTTGGAAAGGTCTAATCCTTCCAACATCCAGATCTTCTGGACGCCAGGGCACCTCTCAACGACGGGCAATGAGGCGGCCAACACAGCTGCTCGAGCTCTCCTCCTCCGAGCATCTGGCATGCAGCCTCTCTCTGACATAGTTGACAACCCCTCACCCTTACTAAGCTACGCAGAAATTACAGAGTACTATAAGATCACAAAAAGGAAATATCCTCTTCCTCACAAAACCCTAAGTAAATATGAAGAGCACATAATCAGGCGACTACAAACTAATAATCTGCCCAATCCTTACCTAATGAGTAAATGGTACCCAGAAAACTACCATTCGTCCTGCCCCTTCTGTGGAGCGGTTGCCACACTCTTTCACGCGGTTTGGGAATGTCAAGAAAACCCAGACTTGGACAGCAATCCCGATCCGACTCATGAGCGCTGGGAGCAAACCTTCATAGCCACAGCACACTCGATCAGAAATCGCTGGTTGAGAGGGGCCGCATTATGATGACGACCAATGGGTTCTCCTACTGAACCCATCCAGTTTTTGTGCTCTGAATAAATTTTTTTCCTCCTCCTCCTCCTCTAGAGAGAGGGGGCCCTTGTCACATATCTTAAGGAGCCTAAATTAAATTTTAAAGGAAAATGGTATGAAGAAGACGACGTGAATTAACCGAAGAATAAACAAGAGGAAGAAGCATGCGGTGAGGTGGAGAGAGATGATTGGTGGACAAGCATTCGGCGAGGTGGAGAAAGATGATTGGTGGAGAAGAGAAGACGACGACAAGGCTTACGTGGACTAACACCGAGGCTATAAAAGGGCGAGCGAGAGCGAGGCACAGGGGGAACAGCAGAGAATCGGAGGCTCCGGCGGGTCAGGGAGACTTTGGCTGGAAGAGAGCGACGCCGGCTACTGCTCCGGTGAGCTCGCGTTCTCCGACATCGCATCGTGGACTTCCTGCCGTGCTTGAGCCCGTTCCGGGGAGTCAACGGAGGACGCTACCACCTGATACGGCCAGGGGTGTCTCCACCGCTGTTGCCACCCATCCGGGTGGTGCCCCCAACGCCAACAACACCGGCATCACCTTCCCTGGCGCTTGGACTTGGAGCTTGTACGACGCAGCCAGCGACGCCAGCCCGAGCACTGCGAACGCGCCTCGACGCCGCCCACTGGATCCATACAACGCCGTAGACACACCGAACCAACCGTGAGCACGAACGCCGACCGCTAATAGTAGAACACTAGTAGTAGACGCTAGTAGCAGTGTGACCGGGTCGTGTGTATTTATAGTCTTTGTGTTTTGTGGTTAGTTTGGTTAGTTTTGTGTTCTAGTGTGTGTGCCACGTAGGGTGTATTAAATGTGCGTTTGTGTGGGTACACCCGTCGCTTAGTCCATTCTTTCAGTCCGAGTGTTTTCTGGAGAGATCCGTGACACACCCGCCCTCCGCATTCCTGGCCTCCACTTGCAGGATTCTGGACAAAATGAACACAACCTTAGAAGACTCAAGGCCTGCACGCCATCCATGTTGCACCTTCTACACCGAGTGTCCTCCCTTAACAAGGGTTTAGACGAAGCGGACAACATGAAAGTAGTGCACGCATTTACGCTTAGCCGCATTTTATACGCAACCCCATATCTCAAATTGAACCGCACGGAACCCGAACGCGTGAGCGCAATAATCCGCCTTTGGACTAAGGAAGCCCTAAACCTACCTCGTAGCACTAGCACAGCCAAACTTCTTGCACTAGGCATGCATAACACCATTCAGGAACTAGTTAACGCACACCTCCAGACACAGTACCTTAGACTTTCCAAGAGCGCCACTGGCCGCCATATACTCTCCTCTCTTCGCATCAACATACCCGCTAACCAGTCAACCCTTACAGCCATCCCTCGACACATCCATACACCTCTCGTTGTGAAACTCCTTCCTCGAAACGTCCATCCCCAATATCACATCCCTCGCCACATAGCTCGCGCTAATACCCTTCATAAGTATTATGGGCAAGCCCACGATGCCGTTTGGGTAGACGCCGCAAGTACAGCGCATGAAGCGGTAGCAGTTGCCTACATTGCAACCCTACCTCAACCCCTAACTCACCGTCTTCCCTCGGGCTCTACGCCTGAGGAGGCAGAGGAGACCGCCATCGCCCTAGACCTTGCACATACGGACGCCCAATACATCTTCAGCGACTCCAAAACGGCTCTGTCCAACTTTGCCAGGGGCAGGATTCACGCCCCTGCCTGGCAATTGTTGAACACCCCTACCCAAAATTTACCGCGCAGAGTAGAGCTTCAGTGGGTGCCGGCTCACTCTGGGAACCCTGGAAACGAGGCTGCCGATAAATTGACCCGAGGTTTGATTTGCCGGGCTCAAGACAGTCTCGATCAAGGATTCTCGAGGGAGCGGGCGCACACCTTTGCGGAGCTCACGCAAATACCCCGTTTGGACCGTCGGACTTACCCTCCTCCTCACCCCTCTCTTACGCACTCCCAACAGATCCTCTTCAGACGCCTCCATACCCGCTCTCTGTCATACCCTCAGCTCTTATCCCACTATTGCGGCACATCCCCTGCATGCTCCATATGCGGTGATCCCCCACACCACACTCTCCCATATCCTTTTCAGCTGCCCTGCTGACCCTCCCCCGCGAGGACAGCACGCCATCTCGAGCTGGGAGGACTGGGAGGTCCTGCCTATGTCTGCAGACCCGACATCACCGCTTGCCGCGCTGACTCGGGCTGCCGACGTCATGTCCCGGCATCCTTTCCTTTCCTCAAAAACATTTCCTTTCCTCAAAATAGATGCTTTTGAATTCCTCGACGTAAGCAGACTTAACTGCCCTCAGGATTTGCGATACTTCACAGTGGTGGTCGAAACATTTTCTTTATCCTGTCGAACATTTCACCGTTATTTTTAGCAAATATCGATAGCACGTTTCCTAAATTCTTAAAAAAAAAAGAATGCGGTCACTGACCATGTCACGAAATTCAAAGACGTTTTGGAACCTCGTACGGGTTCCTTTGTCAAGGAAACCCTACGAGGTTCTGAAACGTCTTTGAATTTCATGACATGGTCAGTGACCGCATTCACTTTTCTTTAATACAATGCCTAACCAGACGAACTTTCGTCGAACCATTGAATATGTTTCCTAAATTCTGAGATCGAGAAAAGTAAATGGTCGGCAACGCTACTGAAAGGCCGAAAGGAAAAGGGAAATCTATGACACCACACAGCGATTCCGTCCACAGCTGGTCACGATGTCCACAAATTTAGTTCTAGCACCATTAAAAGCGGAGAGAATCAGAGCAAGAGCTGGCCACTGTATTTGGCCTGCAAACTCCTTCCAGTCGGCTGCCCACAGCTAACATTAATGTGTACAAGGTACACTTCGTCTGTTTCTTGTAGATTTGCTTCAAGTGCGAACAGGGCTTAGTGCCATAGTGCAACTACACTTCTCGAATACCTGCGTGAGATGAATTCAAGTTCGTCTTTTGGCTTCGAATCGCGATCATAGGTCACTTATATAGAGCTTTCAGACAACTGATTTGTTTTATTCGTCTTTTACTGACTGTTACTCACACTACTGCTCCTCTTTCTGCTGACTTATAGGAGGTGCTGTAATTAGCGGGGACGGTACCATGGAGCAAAAGGCGCTGCAAAGGTGAGCCGCTTTCTTGGCATGGTTGCTCATTTCTCGGATAAATTGGAATACCGAGTACATACTCCGAAGAGATCACTGTAGAGTTCGAGCATGTGATTATAATGATGTTCCCGTAAGGCAGAGCTTGAAAAACTTTCCGACAAGCAGAAATCACAGATATTGAATGCCAGACACATGTGATAGTAATGTGAAGTGTAAAATGGCTCCAGTGACCTGTAAAATACCTTTCCGCACATGTGCTACAAATGAAGTATAAACATCGAGTAATCTTGATTTTCGATATGTTGACTATTTTGATCACATAATGAGGACGATGATGATGATGTCACACTAATTCAGGATAGGTTGGCAGGTATGGTGACGTCACACCACAATCAACCAATGAGGGAGGCGCCGCTAACTAGACGTCAAGGCAGATGACGAATGAGGTGGCGTGGTGCAAGCTGTGCAGCAGCAAGTGCGTGTGGAAAGTTTCCACTACTCTGTGGTTGACCCATCCAGTCTTGTGACATGGTGCGTGATGTGGTGGAGGGTAGAGAACGGCGATGGAGCGCTTTTCAGTTCATCTTTCGTTTAAGATGAGTTTATTAGCGGCGTCAGAGCAGACCGCCTAGCGACGAGCCTCGAAAGAGCATAGGCGTACGCTGCGCTCAAACCTAGGTGCCTCTGGACCAGTACTTGAGGCGGCAGCAGTGCCGCGTAAACGCCAACGGGATGCGCAACTACGAAAGGGAGAGGCTGCAGCAAAGCGGCATAGGCTACAGGAGGACTCAGAGTCGCGAAAGAGAATGCTGAACCAGAGCGTCTTACGAATCGGGCGCCGGCAGAAGAGTGAGGTAATGAATATGCAGTGAATGCGTAGAGTCGAAAGAAGGCGTTTGCTGCGCCGGCTTCTGAGGTTATTGTGTTCGGTTTCCTAAAGGGTTGGTTAGAAGTTCGCAATTTTTTTTTGCTTTATTCTGTAACCACCGGAACACGGCGCGACGCAGCTCTCTCTACTGTTAGGGCACTAGAAACAGAATGACCACGGACCTCAGAATGATATAGTCGTGGTACCGCGGTTCGCCGATTATCCAAAGGGCAGCAATGTGGGGGTTTTAAAACCAGCAGTGACAGCTGCGAGTTACCTTTACCCGGATACGAGTGCTGGGCTTATAGAAATACGCACTAGCTTGGCGAAGTTGAGCGTTTGACGGCGCGGTGAAAGGCGTCAAGGGGCCCTTTGTGGTGAGTGCGTCTGGGCATATTCTCGCACTTGCCGCCCTTGCACGTAAGCTGGTACGTATCGTCGGAGGAGCATGTTCGAAGGAACAAGTAGTGACAACGCCCGAAGGAGAACTGTTGAAGTGAGTCTCACGGATTCATGCGGGGAATTGGGTGTGTGATTTCATATTTATAAAAAGTGTCTGCAGCGCAAAAAAAGGCAGGACGACGTCTTTTCTTTGTCCTGCATTACGTTTTTTTTCCATGACTGCAGTCAATTTCATATAGCGTGAAGGAGGCCGGTGAAGCCGTCACAACGCGCGCCTACCGGTGTTGCTGAGAACGGTAGAGTTACTAGCTAGCTCGAAATAATTAGTTGGCCCCAATGACGGACAGTCTCGGAAGTGCGGTCAGCAGGAAACTAGGACCTCGCCTTTCTATTAGCAGCCGTAACAGTCTTGTGCTCTGTAGATGAGCCATGAATGCCTTGACGGTGACGGTTTGCACGATCGGGTATAACAGCTGGCGCTGTTCCCTGGGCGAGAAGGAAATATCGCTGCCACTGGGGCCAACGAGAGCGTTGTCTTTGTTGCGTGTCATAGGCGTTGTTGAATGAGTCCCAGGCGTGTATCACGGATAATGTGCCGTAAGGTTTGAATGATCTAAGCATGTAATTGGTAGATTGACCAATTTACCCATTAGAGAAAAAAATAACTTCTCTCTGTAGCCCCACTGTAAAAGTTGTGCAAATTCACGCATGCGTTCTGCTAAAGAGCCGTGTGGGATTCCGCTGCAGTTAACCTGAACAAATCGGGCACTTTTCTGTAGTTGACGGGGATGAGGCGGTGGTAGTGAACACAGCAGGCTTTGACAGCGATAGAACAGTATTTTATTCATCGTGCAGAATTGCAAAGAGAAGGTACAAATCTCTGCCACTATCTGGCACCCGCTTACAGCCAGCAGCGATCAGCCATATTTGCAGGAGAAATGAAAAGACCCGACGTGGGTTTTCTGTGTCCAGGCAAGAAATTACAAACTTTGCCAGAAGAGCTTCATCCACACCGAGATATTAACACTCGAGTCAGCCGGCTTCCGAAACTGCCGAGCATATTAGAATATGCTCGGCATATGCAATCAACGTGGAACCCTCGTTGCCGCTCGACCTAGTCCGAGAGTCGCGGCTAACAGCTGTAAGACAACTGCGTGGATGGGCGAGACTGCTAGGAGATGTAGTTCACACAACTGCCAATTGCAGTCGGAAGCGATTACCGGTTGTATTATGCAAGGCTAAACACATCTGACCTTTAAAAAAAATATCAACTTCCTCTTCAGACGCCGAAGTGAGCGAAGTATTACACTTGGTTGTGTCACGTTTTGGTTACTGTGAGCTGACGTTTCACACGACAGAGTATAAGCGAAGCGACAGCCAACACGCAAGGCTTCCGCTGACCGTGAATCGCGCCTCCCAGGGAAAGGAGGAATATCTCGGATGCGATAGCAGCACCAGGCGCTGATCACTAACGCCTTCTGAGGCCACTACTATTCGATGGCGCTTTGCCTCGACAATATATCCTTTCTTACTATCAAATCCCCTTTCTTTCCCTTTCCCTGCCCGCTCCCTCTCGTTTTATTCCCGCTACTCGCAGCTCAGGTGCTTCAGGTTTCGATGGAAGATGCTGTGGTTAACAATATTTTTGCTTTCATTGTTATTTTATTAATATATAAATAGCCACAAACAACAAAACAACCCCCTATAATATGTCGTTTAGCCGCAATTGGTGCAGCGTGGAGGCAGGGAGGAAAAGAAAGACGGACAACTTCGTCGTGGGGGGTAGGGGAGTAGGCAGGAGGGTCAGAGTGAAGCAAGAGAGAAAGCGGTGTCACGGCTGGCCAAAGCTATGGTGGGTTGCTCCTCGCGGAGGCGGCGGAAATAGAGAGGCTAGCGAATCGACTGAACGAGGTGAAAATCGGGGATGGTTGCTAAACACGGCGGTGGAGCCTATCACGTAACAGCAGCCACAGCACCCACAGTACGGTCCCGGTGGTAATCACCAACCAATTACGCCGACTACTACGACTACCACTGCTACGACTACTTCCGGTTCAGCGCAATACTGGAGCAGCTCCACAAGACCTCTGCCGCTGGTGCTCCGTCAGAGGTCAAAGGGTGAGGCTTCAAAAAAAACCTCGGGTTTTCAGCTTTGATAGTGATGTGTTATCGCACTAAAAAGTCGTTCATGCTGATATTAGCCTCATTATATGAAATTAAATAAATGTTTTCCCGCGTGTCATGTTCCGTTCGGAACTCTTATGTGGAAAACCAGCTATATTCGATCACACGAGTCGTTTGGAGCGCTGCGAAGGCCGCTGCGACCTTAGTCAATCAGAACGGCATGCGCTGCAAAACGTGTTCCTCCGGGCCCCTTATACCGCGACTGGTGGCTCCATCCATGGGAAGGAAAGAGCACCAGTGTACATCTGTTGCGCGCAGGAGGCTCGGCCGACAAGGCGGGTGCTATGTTTACGAATGCCGGCGCACCACTCTACAGCAATCTTCCGCGGTGCTGGGTCCGTGCGGACATTCTCTATTAATTTAACCAGCGAATGAACCGCCGGCGTACTGTCAAAACACTGTCCTGGCCTACATTTTTAATTACAGCAATAATTATACTAAAATTTATACTAATTTGAGCCCAAGTATGCTCAAATATTAGAGGTACTATTTGTCGTCTTCGTTGGCCTGATTGGACGAGACCGCTCTACCTATCACAATGCTGCAAACAATTTGTAAGATGAAGTACAGGGCACAGAGTTTAAAAGGAAGATAAATTGACAATATTTTGATAAATATAAGCCTACCAGCAGTTCGCCGAGCCTTTTAGATTAATATTGGTGTATAGATCCCAAACTATATTAATGTATTCTATGATCAATTGAAGTAATGTTTTGTATGCTAGACATTTTATTTCTAGGATAGTATAGTATACATTCTGCCTGAGGCCCCACAGTGTCGTGTGGGCCCGGGAGAACACGGAATCGATGTTATGTCAGCGCAGATCTGGGTTCCATAAAAGGCCCAACTTTTTATGTCGCTGAGTTCTTTCGATTTTATTATTACCAATGCTGTAGGAATATTCTATGGTAGTTTTACTCTTCATTGACATAAAAACAGCCTTTACCGGGTTTAGGACCATTTGCAATCATCGCACCATTTATTTGAGTTTTGTTAAGGCCGAGTTAAACTTTACATGGTCGTTGTGCGTTTTTATGCTGTTTTAAATTATGCAGTCAACGGCGAAAGGTCTGGCTGCTGAGATCATTAATTAAAATACTAAGTAAAAGAGGGGGGATCAAAGAAGCTACGCATGGGGGAATAGATTTGCTTTCCCTCAACTGAACATACTGCTCAGGAGGACGGAAATAAGAGGTAAACCATCATTTGATGGTGTCATTCCTAAAAGTGTAGCCTTGGTTTTTTAATAATTTTGGGTGGAATACTTTACCGATGACTTTGGCAATGTTCATAAAAATTTCATCAGTATGGCCCGAAGAATTACCTGTTTTCAAAAGGTCCTGTACTAATTCGATCAGCTGAGATGTGGTTGTTAATGCTTACCGAAAACCATGTTGAACTTTAGATTTCATGTTATATTTCTGTAAGCCTGCAGGTGTTTTTATACTCTATGCGCATGCAGTTTAGAGGATATACTCATACAAGAGACTGGACGATAATTAGCTACGTATATACACTGCCACTTTCAAATGTATGTATACCTTTCGCAAGCTTCCATGGGCTAGGAAACGAACCGTTACTGACTGAGGACTGAAAAGTCAGAGTAAGATATTATTGCGATAGCATTTAAGTTGTCGTCTTGCAAAAGCCACCCGGGTAATCCTTAACAAAATCCCCTGATTGGTCGAGAGGTTAATGAAATCATCAGCAGCGCAAAATGTAAACCTCTGAGGACAAGAATGTTCGAATACTTTCTATTGTATTATCTTAAGGGATTATACTAACCCTATCCACTCTTCTACGTTAATTTACTCACTAATCCCCATTATCCACATTAATTCATTTTCTTTTACACACGGCCGCGGCAGTTTTTCCCTCCAAGCGGCACGCCCGCATTGCGCTCAATGCAGTCTAACGGGAGAGTGGAACCAAACATGACGCCGGAAAAGCGGTGTCTTCAAATTGAAAGCGGTGCTGGCCATCGAGGCATCCTTTGCATATCGTCTATTAAGCAGCCTTAAAGAGGACAGCTGGTTAGCAGAAATAACTTTCGCTGCGTTTCACCTCTTGGACGTTGTATTCTGAATAAGCTTGACAGAAAATAAGTTTTTAGACGCAGCAAGTCATCTTTCCAGCAGAGTACAGCGTACTATCTTGGCCACCATACCAATTAAAAATTCTTGGTGTAGGTGGAATATAGGGAAAATTAACATTCGTCGTTGGCGCCTCCCAAATCCATTGATGAGCATGGACGCAGTCGAGGGGGCGTTTCGCACGACCAGAGTGCAATAAGTGCACATTTCGCGCAGCGGCGATATCAGCTCTCCGGTCCGCATGGGGTTCTTACTTTTCATGCTGCACTTGTGTGCGCTGTTGCCTGCTGAGAAGGCGGCTCAACTGCCGCCGTCATGTTGTTTTTCGCGGGGGAAAACCGTCAACATTCTGACAGATGTTGAAAAAAAAAACAAGCATTGATTTGATTTGAAATCGGCTTCACAGATCACAGGATAGCAGAGTCCATCACGGGCTGCTCTGCGCAACGAGCGCTCTCGCCTCTTCCGATTCCGACGAAGAGGAACCAGACGAGCCTTCGACATCGTCGGCCACCAGTGGCTGCTAGGAGAAAGGGACCGGACGCTGCCGCCTGATGGAGGAAGCGGCCGAAAGAGCTCACGTGTGATCCGTTGACGCAGGCATCGCGGGGAGCACGACAATTCAGCGTACTCTTTTGGACTCCGCCCGCTATGCGAGCCAGCCGCTCACTCTGCTTCTGTCGTGGACGCCGGTTGTTATCCTGGACCCCGTCTTGTCGGCGTTGTGCTCGCTTCTGCGGCCAGCCTTTTGACCCTCGCGCCGACCACAAATCACGCGGCCTCTCGTGCTTGCTCTGCCATTTCACACAGCAAACGTGCCCCGTGTCTTCGTCTTCGAGCGTGCCAAGGGGATATGGAGTCGTGGCGACGCATCTAACAAGAGAAGCCAGATAGTAAGAACAAGCGGAGGCGTCCAAAGGTGGACTTGACGTGTTGTATGTGAGGAGTCACGGGGTCACAACTCTGGCTTTAAAACTATACGAACCGTATGCGAAAGCAGCGGCAATAACAAGACCACTGGCTTTGTCCTGACATGCAAGCGGGTGAAAGTTGTGCACACAGTGAGCTCTCGAGCGTGCCCAATATCGATCTACCTGTCACACGAACCACTTCGTGTATATTTTCGCGCGCTTACACGGCATCGCTGTCACCCACTGACGGAAGATTTTTGATGAGTGACCGGACAGCAGTTTTGCTCATGCCTAGCGCAGCCATCAATCCAAATTGCCATCAGACTATGCCCTCCCACATCATCCCTGGCTGCCACCATGGGTGATGGCTCAGCCTTCAGGGTTCTTGCATGTCCCTGGCATACAAAAGAAATCTGTGATGCCGGTTAGCGGACTGAAACAACTTCCTCTTGCCTACATCTGGTCAGAATACCAAAACTGTGTGCACATATACACTGATGGATCGGCATCACCAAAGGCATCGACAGCAGCTTTAGTAAACCTTGCTCAGCAGACCACCCAGAGAGTTATTTCAGGACCCAATTCTATACTTCAACCGCTTCAGGACTTGCGGGCCTTCGGGAAGCGATTCGCCACATCTGCGGAGAACCGCCTCAGGAGTGGCGCATTTTCACTGACTCTAAACCTGCGCTGCTGTCGCTTATAATAAGGAGTCTAAATTAAATTTTAAAGGAAAGGTGTGAAGAAGACGACGTGGATTAACCAAAAAATAAAGAAAATGAAGAAGCATTCGGTGAGACGGAGAGAGATGATTCGGGGAGAAGCATTCGGTGAGATGGAGAGAGATGATTGGCGGAGAACAGAAGTAGAAGACGGCGACAAAGCTTACGTGTGCTAAGGTCAAGGCTATAAAAGAGCGAGGGAGAGCGAGACACGGGGGCAACAGCAGAGAAACGGAGGCTCCGGCGGGTCAGGGACGCATCGGCTGGAAGAGAGCGACGCCGGCTACTGCTCCGGTGAGCTCGCGTTCTACGGCTTCGCATCGTGGACTTCCTCCCGTGCCTGAGTCCGTTCTGCGGAGTCAACGGAGGATGCTAGCACCTGCTACGGCCAGGGGCGTCTCCAGCACTGTTGCCACCCATCCGGGTGGTGCCCCCAACGCCAACAACACCGGCATCACCTCCACGGGCGCTTGCACCGGGAGCTGGTACGATGCAGCCAGCGACGCCAGCCCAAGCACGTTGAACGCTGCCTCGACGCAGGCTACTGGATTCGTACAACGCCGCAGCCGCACCGAACCAACCGCGAGCACGAACGCCGACCCATAATAGTAGAACGCTGGTAGTAGTAGTAGACGCTGGTAGCAGTAGTAGCCTCTGGTCGCTGTGTGCCCTGGTCGTGTGTATTGTGTTTTGTGTTTGTTTTGTTGGTTTTGTGTTCTAGTGTCTGTGTCACGTAGGGTGTATTAAATGTGCGTCTGTGTGTGCACACCTGTCGCCTAGGCCATTTTTTCGGTCCGAGTGTTCTCCGGGGGGATCCCGGACAGCTACAATTTTTGGGATGGTTCCTACGCCACACCGCCTGCCAGGCTCTGGCTCTTGATATCACTAGACTCCCATCTTCTCAGGAGAAAGGTCTCCATACAGTCTTCCAGTGGATCCCTGGACACTGCGGACTCGATGGAAATGAGCAAGGAGCGCCGTCAACAGTGGTCTGCGCACAGCTGTGCTGTTTAGTCCGGACACCACTTGTCTCCTTTCGGGATCTATGAGGAGTGCGACGGCTAGATACTGGGCTCTGCCACACACTCGACACATCCGCCTTAAACGGCTATATCCGGCGATGGCCTTTTCTGTTCCTTTCAGAATACCACGCCCTATTGTATGCATAATACATATTGGACAAGCGGACTCCCCGGACCATACCACATGTGGCGTGCTAGAGATTGTAGAGAATGCTTTAGTGGGGTGCCCAGCATAAGCAGGAGAAAGACTCATGCTAGTATCTGCTTTGAAGTCTCTTGACACCGGCCCCGCTCGGAGGATTTGATCCTCGGCGCTTGGCCAGATTGTTTGAAAACTGTACAGGCAACGCGAGCACTCTCACGCTTTTCAAGCGACACGGGCCTTGACAGGCGTTTTGTGATGTTAAAAACTGTGCCTTGTCTTTTTGTCCTTATCATCTGCCTCCTTCCATCAGCATTATCCCCCATTGCGACACTCGTTTTTCTTCCCTTCCCGTTCCTCAGTGCAGAGTAGCGGGCCAGATATTCATTTTTCCGGCCAATCTTTCCCATCAATAAACCCCCTCCCCCTCTATCTCTCAGTGAACCAACTGGAACTTATCTCGTTCCCAAGCAGTAACATACTAATCAACTGGACCATGGAACAGCACGGAGACGATTAGCATTTCTTTCGACTTTCCAGACATCCGCGTTTGTATAAAATATTTCCATGAATAATAATAATAATTGGTTTTTGGGGAAAGGAAATGGCGCAGTACCTGTCTCATATATCGTTGGACACCTGAACCGCGCCTTAAGGGAAGGGATAAAGGAAGGAGTGAAAGAAGAAAGGAAGAAAGAGGTGCCGTAGTGGAGGGCTCCGTAATAATTTCGACCACCTGGGGATCTTTAACGTGCACTGACGTCGCACAGCCCACGTGCGCCTTAGCGTTTTTCCTCCATAAAAACGCAGCCGCCGCGGTCGGATTCGAACCCGGGAACTCCGGATCAGTAGCCGAGCACCTAACCACTGAGCCACCGCGGCGGGTATTTCCATGAGAGCAAAATCATTTTTGTTGTCCGAATTGTCGCCACACCGCAGCGGGGGGAAAGGCAAATCTCGCTCACACGCTCGCAATACAGGACGCACGGATAGACACAGTTCCGACTGTATATTCCAAGGCTTGCCAGAGTGTTTGCCAAAATCAGAATTTAGTCGTGCGCCGTTACGTGACAAAACTCGAAAACGCCGGCCCGGCCGAGTCAGCACCTAATTGCGATGCCGGGGTAAATCGTGTCGATCCCGTTCCTGAACCTCTGCCAGACAGCTGATATGAACGATGGCAAGGAGCAGGACAGCAGCAGCTGGCGTGATTCGTTAACTGCATGTGAATTTCATTATTTGGTCATTTCATTACTGGAGCGCCCCCCCCCCCCCACCTCTTGCGAAATAAAATGGACACTATGGCGCACGTTAATGATTAAGATGGTGATTCTGAATTTCTATGGCGCACGAGCATTCGCCCAAAAGGCGCCGTGGCACAAGTCGTTTTTGTCTACTCAAGGTGCGGCCAGATACGCATATTTCTTGCCTTTCACCATAAAAAAAATAGTCGAGAACTAGGCCCGTGGAAAGCTTCTATCCTGTGTATGGCCGGTGGGTACTCGAGGCCACTGGGGATCGATCCCCGCGCTTCCTGCATGTGATGCGGATCCTTGTTTTAGCACCCTCATCGCAAAGGAAAAGCTGCGGGGAGTGGGCAGCTCGTTCGAATTCGATGAGCTGAAGGGCTAAGGGTGAAATTGAAAAGAGGCTGAGGACAAAGGCCCGTGTCTTCGACGGCACCAATGGCTGGTTCGCCGCTGCATTCTTGAGTTGTAACTGACAAGAGGTCGCCACAGCGGTTTGAGGCAAATTTTAAAATTAAACAGGAGGAATAAAGCAAACTGAGGACCGAGAGGCAAACCAGAGAAATTATGCCAGCAAACATGACCGGCACCATGGCGCAACAAAGAAACCTGTTCGCCCCATCTAGAAGCTTGCGGATGCGATCCTTGAAAGCGTTCTGAAAGCGTTTCGATGGACTCGATGTACCCGCCGCGGTGGCTCAGTGGTTAGAGTGCTCGGCTATGGTCTGGAGTTCCCGGGTTCGAACCGGACCGCGGCGGCTGCGTTTCGATGGAGGCGAAATGCTAAGGCGCCCGTGTTGTCAGTTCACGTTATAGATCTCCAGGTGGTCGAAATTATTCCAGAGCCCTCCACTACGGCTTCTCTTTCTACCTTTCTTTCATTCCCTCCTTTATCCCCTTCCCTTACGGCGTGGTTCATGTGTCAGCCGATATGTGAGACACATGCTGCGGCATTTCCTTTACCAAAAAAACAATTTTCAATTTTTCAAAGGTATAGACATTGAGAAAAGATATTCCTGGCTAGGTAAACCTCAGTATAGTAGTAGTAGTAGAAAACATTTATTCCAAAAAGGTAGGATAGAGAGGCGAAAATACATATTTTGGGTGGAGTCCTTATTTCAGGACCCCAATGTCCACCGCAGTTGCTTTTGCTTGGGATATCAGCTTTCGCTGCGTCGCCAAGTCAGAGCTGAGCAGGGCAGACTCCCACTGTTCCTCGGAGTGATGTTTGTCTAGTTCAGGGGGCTTGAGACCGGAGCAGCCCCATGTTACATGATATGTTGTTGGAATTCCGCCACACCAGGGGCAGTTGTCATATCTGTCGGGGAAGATGATGCGGTACTTGTGTAGGTTAGGAAAGGTGTTCGTCTGTAGTTGTCGCCATTCCCTCGCCTCTGCCGCCGTTAGCTTACGGTGTGGTGGGGGATAGACTTGCCTTTGTGTTCGGAGAAGGAGGAGGCGCGCGCCGTACGTAGAAGGGAGAGGGGTGAGCTCAGGGAGGTTAGTCGCTCGGTTAGTATATCCTCGAGCTAGATTGTCCGCGGCCTCGTTTCCCTCGAGCCCCTCGTGCCCAGGAGTCCAAGTGATTTGGTGCTTGCATGTGGAATTTTGAACTCGTGGGGTAGTCAGAATGGGAGCGACGGAGTGTGGAAGTCTGCCAGAGAGGAAGAGGCGACACGCGGACTGGAAGTCGGTAATAATGTTTAACTCATTTCCCGTAGCATCGCCGTGCTGGATTGCGAGGGCAATTGCAGCAGTTTCTGCTACTGTGGGAGAGCAGTTTCGTAGGGAGGCGCTGGCGATTTCCTTGAAATTGGTGTCCAAGACGACCGCCACCGCGTTTGTTGAAACGGGGTACGTGGCTGCGTCCACGTATACAGCATTTTGTGCCTGTCGATGTGTGCGGCGCAGATAGTCCACTCGCGCCTTTCGTCGTCCCTTTTGTGAGTCCGAGTGCATGTTCTTCTGGAGTGGAGCTACATACACGCGAGTTCGAAGAGTTGAAAGTAGGTCTCGGTTGTCCTGGACGGCGCGTATGTCAGCCGGGGAACCCACTCTTTCCAAGATTGCGCGTCCAGCTTTGGTGGTGAGGAGGCGTTCCTTTTGCGAAGCTAGGACGGCTTCTCGAATTTCTTCTATTGTGTTGGTCAGTCCCAGGTCCTCGAGGTGGCAGTTGGCCGTGTACATCGGGAGGCCTAACGCATGTTTGTAGGCGGTATGGATGATTGCATCTGCTTTGTCTCGCTCATTCCCCAGAAGTGGTAGGAATGGGAGACCATATGACAGGCGGCTCATAACTAGAGCCTGTATCAGTCGAATTGTATCCTCCTCTCTCATGCCTTTTCGGTTGCGAGTGATGCGCCGAATCATGCGGGAGATCTGGAGGGCAGTTGTCCGGAGACGCTGTAACGTGTGGTTGGCTTTCCTGTCGCTCTCATGCCAAAGGCCCAGGATGCGGATAAGAGGGACTTCCTTTATTCTCGTGCCTTCGAGGTAAACCTCGATGTCGCCGGGAGATTTGTAGGCATAGCCCTGAATGCGGATAATTTCGGATTTGTCGGGTGCGCAGCGCAGGCCGCAATTTGCTGCTTGTCTTTCTACGCAATTGGCTGCCTCTTGTAGGGTGTTTTCTTCGTCGGCAAGGGAACCCCAGGTGGACCAGATGGTAATATCATCAGCGTAGATGGTATAGCCGATGCCTTCAATAGCCTCGAGTGCTTTTTCCATTCCGATCATAGCTATATTGAAGAGGAGAGGAGATATGATAGAACCTTGGGGAGTGCCTTTGTTGGGTGTCTGCTCTGTGCCGGAGCGGACATCTCCCATGCCAATCGCGGCCGTGCGGTTGCTGAGAAAGTTTTTGATGTAGTTGAAGGTCTTGGGTCCGCAATCGAGGGCGTTGAGCTCTTTCAAGATGGCGTCGTGAAAAACGTTGTCAAAAGCGCCTTTCAGATCAAGTGCCATAATTAGGTGCTCGCCGCCTTTCGGGATGTTACTGAGTACTTCTTCCTTGAGAAGGAGGAAAGCGTCTTGCGTAGAAAGACCTTTTCTAAAGCCGATCATAGTGGGTGGAAAGAGGTTGTTGTCCTCTATGTAGTTTTGGAGGTGGGTCTGGATAACGCACTCGTATAGTTTGCCCAGGCAAGAGGTGAGGGAGATGGGTCGTAATGCTTCCAGGCTTGGTGGTTTGCCTGGTTTTGGGATAGTCACGATTTCGGAGTGTTTCCACTCTGCAGGGAGTTCTCCCGCCTCCCATAGGGTGTTATTTATGTAGGTAGTGAGGACCTCGATCTGCGACTTGCCCAGGTTTCGAATCATCCCATTTGTGATCTTGTCCGCGCCAGCTTCCGTGTTGCGTGTGGCAGATCGAGCCGCGGCGTGAACCTCGGCAGTGGTGATGGGGGCGTCCAGCCTCTCATTTGGGCCTCCCTTGTACGAGATTGTGCTGGAAGGATGGGGGCGCCGATGTATTTGGTTAACCTCAGTATATAAAAACGGCGAAATCAACTCCTCAAAAAACCATAAAGCAAAGGCTATTACTGCAGACATCCAGCCAAACGGCCCCACCCCCGCGTGGCATAATGGTCCCCGGAACGCTTTCTCTTCTATCTACCTGACCCCACTCGCCTCTCAAGAACACAAAAGTCCTCCGCCCCCAATTTACGCCCTGCAATAAAGGGAATGCTAGAAGTTACAGAATCTAGTTGGAGGGCGGGGAATTTAACTAATCGACAAGGCATTTGAACGCGTTAGCTTTACAGCCCCCATTGCGGAACAAACCTGCCCGTCTGGCTTTTCTGTTGGCAGGTAGCAAAGCGAACAGAAGGAAATTCCCTCTCCACTTTCAGAGGATAGGAGAAAGAGGAAAGCCGAAGAGAGGAAGGGGGAAATGTACAAGGTGTAGAGCGTGATGTACTGTAACTGTTTAATTGGATAGAGAGAGTGGAACGGGGTTTGAGGGGTGTGCCCTTGGTTCGCCTGGGCCGTCTCTCGCCAGTCTGAGGTCCACGTGTTCCGGATCGGAAGTCTGCTGCTACGGAGTGACGAAGAATCGAGATGGGCTTCGAGGTATAGGAGAGACTGAAAAGGGTTCATTTACATTTTTACAGAGTTCAAAAGAGTACATCGGGAGCTGGGCGATCACATGCCAAACTGCCGCTTAAATAGGGTCCCCTGTCTCCATTCCTCTGATTGGGAAATTAGTTCAATTAAAATGCGTCCAATCACTGTGATGTCGATCACGTGTCCAGTATTTACGATCCGCTTACTCGGATGTCCCTAACACACGCTCGCCACTTCCGACACGTTATGGTCAGTGCTGTCCCTGCAAGAGTGATGAAAAGCCCGAAAGGAGGCCCAATCCGCGTCGAAGATTAGACACCTGCACTACAGAGCACTTCGTGGGAACGAAAGGCCGTCGCTGCACTTCCGCAGATGGTTTCACTTAGGGGAAAGCGAGGTCTATTGCGAAGCGCGAGCATTCTGGTGTCATTGCTCTCCGTAAACACAGCCGCGTCCGCCGTGACTCACTCGAAGCACCGCTGCCCGCGCCACCTCCGACGACAACCGAAACCATGTCCTTGCGTCCCCGCTGAGTCCGGTGCCATGAACTAATGAGAACCACGGTCCCGAGAAATGTTCCGAGGCAGCGGATATTCATTTCAACACCCGTAAACAACAGGCGGGATCTCGCGTTGACGCCACCACCTGCATTCGTGGCGCCACAGCCACGCCGACGCCTCCTTGCAGCAGCTCTCGATTGATGACTCCCAGTCGCTTGAACTCTGTTGGCATGTTGGCGTTCTGCGTTCTAACAGGAGGCAATCGTGTTACGCCGTGATTGACGTGCTAGATCACGCCACCCGCTCGCACTGCCTGAACCCGTGAGTGCATCAATTGTATTGATCGCCTATTATTTTTAAACCCGTGGACACTTGCTTTCACGTGTCAAACATCAACTCTGAAAGGAAAGACCGAAAGATCGGTTAGGACGTCTGAAAATTCGAAGCTCACGGTGAAACTATAGGCACCGAGTTTCCAGTCTGCCGGGGAGGGGGGGGGGCAGATAAGACTTAATTGGTACCATCTCTGTTCTTCGTTCGTCCCCTCTCCCTCTCCCCGCCCATTTTCCTTCTTGGGAATGCTTCTTTGAAAGAGGTGTATATACAGAGACGGAGAGGGTATATATGTAAACATCAATTTTTGTCTCCAATCAAAAGAATATGCTTCAAAAAATGACCCCATGTATCGTACATACTAAATAAACGAATGAATACAAGAAACTGAACATACGTAAATTTGTGACAGACATTCATAACGTCCTTAGTCTAAGTGTGAGAGATCACTGGGTCACACAAACACTTCCACAACATGCTAAAATTTTAAAAGGATCAAAAACACTACATTTGTAAAACCCAGTGAACAGTACAAACATTTCCACAATAAGCTAACAATTCAAAACTTTAAAACGGGTTATAAACTCCTCATCTTTCAAAAATGCAAAAGAAACTGGCAAATTACATACGAAACCAAAGGATGGAAACAGCAGTCAGCAAATGCTGCAATGACGAAGCGCCAAAGCAGGAAATAAAGTACCGAGTTTATGAGAGAGGTTAAATTGAGCTCAAGGGCAGTGACAGCTTCAAGAAAGATGGCGTATTTTACTGTGACGAAGTTCACTGTGCTTCTTTTATACAACCTTTGTCCGTAAAGGTTCGAGACTGATTTATTTTCTTCTCTACAAATGATTCTCCAAAACAAATGTTGTTGCGTATGTGTATCGCCCTCTTTTCTGAATAACGTATAAAATAGCACAACAGCAGACAAGGACATGAAAGAACACACACATGTCCTTGTCTGCTGTTGCGCTATTTTAAACGTCATGCGCTACCAACAAGCCCAAACTGCGGCCTTATTGGTTTTCTGGATAACCTGAGCAATTTGTGTTAATTGCTGTGGCAACCACTATATGGCACTACATGTAGAAAAATACGTTGTCCCTAGTCATCTCCGCCTTCTACTGTGAGTGAATGTGATGATATGGACGTCCACCTAGAACAGCGTGTGAACATAAAATTTTGTGTGCAGCTTGGCAAGACAGCAACACTGACGAATGAGCTCCCTTGTGACGCTTACGGCAACGAGACATTATCGCGGGCGCGAGTTTTCGGGTGGCACAAAAGGTTCGTTTCGGGGAGAACGTCGGTGGAAGAGAACACAAGGCAGGGTCGCCCTTCAACCTCAACGAATGAAAACAACGTGGCAGGATGAGGGAAATCGTACAGCAAGACCGCATCATTGCAGTCCGCATGCTATCTGATGCTCTCGACATTAGTAGGACAACATGCCACAAAATGTTCCATGAGAACTTGGGGAAACTAAACCTGTATGCCAGACATGTGCCGCACTCCTTCACACAGGACGAGACGGACACGAGGACATCAGTGAGCGCTGATTTGCTCTCTGAGGCAGAGAAGGATGCTGAATTCGTCGACAGCATTATAGCTGAAGTTGAAACATGGTGTTTTGAATACGATCCTGAAACATCAAGAGGCTCAGCGCCGAATGGCGGTCCACAAGCTCTCCGGCATTGAGGAAGTTGCGGCGACAGAAGACCCAAAACAAATGCGATGCTGACAGTTTTTTGAGGCCAGAGGTCTCATACACCATGAGTTCGTTCAACAGGGGCAGACGTTGAATCAGGAATCTTATATCCGCGTGCTCCAACACATGAGTGACTCCGTCGCACTGATGTATGGGCATCCGAACAAAGGAGCCGTCTAAACGATACCGCAAGGCCGCACACTGCTTTCAGCGTGACAAAATTTCCCTCCAAGCACAGCATAACTGTACTTCCCCATCCGCCATTCTCTCGTGACCTCACCTCATGCAATGTTTTCCTGTTTCCACGTGTGAAGAGAGCCCTAAATGTCGCTGGATTGGGAGCGTGGAGGCTATTCAAGACGCCACGACAAATGAGCTGACAGCCCTGCCAAAAGAAAGCGATTTCCGACTGTTTTCAAGACCTCAAGAAGCGTTGGAATCTGTGTATAGACTGCAAGGGAGACAATTTCGAACGGTTGCTGCGTAAATGATTTCAATGCTAAATGCATTTTTTTAATGGGCTCAGTATCGTCCTTTACGGAAGAAGGTTGTACAAACGCTGACACACAATAGAGAATGTGTTTCTTCGCACTGTTTACCTCCGAATAAAATATTGATCGGTACGTTCATAGTTGAAGTTTCAGGTCAACAAATGATTTGGGTGTTCAGGGAGCGAAGTCTTAGAAAAGACTGCACGACAGAAAACCTGGGCTCATCAAGTGGCCATTCATTTAATTCCGCGACTTGAAACAGGATAAGTTCAGAAATCTCCCGATGGCAGTCGGATTCCTTATTTGACGGTGAACTCGATCTAAAATTGTTACTCTTGCCATCCTTCTTTTCCTTGGTGGGGACACAAATCTATGTGCCCGCGCCAGTTTAAGACTGTGTTTAATAAGGTTGTCCTGCTCTTCAAACTTATAGGCGATTGTAGTTCTTTAGTCGATTTCTTGAAAACCGTACGAATTGTTCCAACAGGCACAATGACCGCAAAAGAAAAATTTGCTTTGCACAACTGACTTACCTGTAATGACGCAAGAAAAGTATCAGAAACCGTCACAAACTATGCTTAAAGTCAGGGGGTCTCAGAGGGGTGTCGGGCCCCCCACCAGTATTAACAAGGGATCAGAGGCCCCCCGCGCTTAATGTATAGACTGCATGAATCCGTAGCAGGCACCAATTTTTAAAGCGGAAGCTGCACTATTCTATCTTATACGTAAAGCCAATTTAGCCGTGCGTAGCCGGTTGACCGTTAAGTGAGCAAGAGGTCAAGTGTGGCTACAGCGTTAACATATGTGGTCCACCATGGGGTCGCACGAGTGAACCTTTGAGTTTTGTGCAACCCTTCGTCGTACAGCATTCTGGGTGGTGTCATAGCGTTTCTCTTTGCCTATAGCTTACGTTTTAGTAAAGTGGGTGGATAGCTTGCGACAGAGGTTCGGAGCAATGATATATGCACCTTGAATTGCATGCTTTTTTGAGAATTGCAACAGGGGCTCGTACCGGTGATATATGCACCGGCAGTTGCTTCATTAAGGCGCGGTTGAGGTGTCCACCAAGACGTCGAGATCTGATAGCTACTGCATTCTTTTCATTCCTCAACAAAGGTTTCATTTCCTCAAAACACATGCTTTTGCATACCTGGACGTAAGCAGACGTTAGTGCCCTCACAATTTTTGATACTTATCAGTGGTGGTCGAAACATTTCTGTATCAATTCGAAAATTTCATCGTTATTTCTAGCAAGTATCATTAACACGTTTAAAAAAACCTGAGCTGGCGAAAAATAAAAGGACGACAGCGATACTGAAACACTGAAAGAAAAAGGGAATTCTGTCACATCACGCAGCGGGTCAGTCCACAGCTGGCCACTCAGCTCCAAGGATGGACGACTTAAATGGTAAGCACTGTGCAAAGTCTTCCAGCCTCCCCAAATTTAAAGCGACTCGGAGCCGTTTTATAATATTTTTCTTACTTTCTCTATCCCGCCTCCCGGATAAGATTAGTGACGTTTCTAGTTTGCACAATTTTTCGTTTATTTTCAGTCTCTATGTATGTAATTCGTCGTACACTATACTGCACGCCTCTGTCTAAAACAATGTGTAAATAAGGCCGCCAGCCGCTTTCTTGCTCTTTTTATTTTCCTCCACCTGTGCTCGACTCACCAGACAGTTCTAAGAGGCGTGTTTTAAAGCAGCAACTTGTGCCATAGAACTCTCGTGCGCAGGCACCGCTTAATTTCGTCATTCACAGCTGCGCCTTTAGAGCCAGCAACCCTCCCTGTAAAAATCTTCCGGGGAAGCTTCATGACCAGAAAAAATGTCTTGAAGCGCTCGGGCGCATCCATTCTCCAAACACAGCATCGCGCGGAGCCGATCGCTCGTCGTCCATGGCCACACCGGCAAGGCGCCGGCACTATTGAATAAGGCTGATGTCCTCAGGCAGATTGGCACGCGCATTGGCCAGGGTGCATTGCTTATACAAATACACACATGGGTAAGGAGTGGAGTAATTTGATAATTTTGTGACGTACACCTGAATTTGGATTAAAAAATGTGATAAAAAATGTAAAAGAAAAAGCTGTGAATTCACTCTCTAGGTCTCCATTCTCTCTGTCTTCTTTACACAGCGCTCCTTCTTTCTTTAAAATATTAATTCGTTTTTGGGCAAAGAAAATGCACACTATCTGTCTCACATATCGGCGGACACCTGAACCACGCCGTAAGAGAAGGTATAAAAGAGGGAGTGAAAGAAGGAAACAGGTCCCGTAGTGGAGTGCTCCGGAATAATTTCGACCACCTGGCGATCTTCAACGTGCACTGACATCGCACAGCGCACGGGCGCCTTAGCGATTTTCCGCCATAAAAACGCAGCCGCCGCGGTCGGCTTCGAACTCGGGAGCTCCGGATCAGTAGCCGAGCGCTCTAACCACTGAGACAAAGCTTCAGCTTTCTTTTCTTCTGCATTTTTACAATAAATATCTTATCATCATCATCAAGCAGAACACGCAGAGCCTGACAGGAACGCGAGCGTATGTCACGCGATTCACTGTCAGCAACGGCTTTTTCTAATCGTTTCGCCCTCACAAATCGGCAACACCTGAACCGCACAGTAGGGGAAAAGACAAAGGACGGAGTGAAAGAAGAAAGGAAGGAAGAGGTGCCGTATAGTGGAGGGCTCCGGAATAATTTCAACCACCTGGGAATCTTTAACGTGCGCTGTCATCGAGAAAGAATCGGATGCTTAAACAAAGAGTCGTGTTGGCCAGACCACGGTTTCGAAGCAACGTTCTCTATAGGATTAATTTTTCGTGCAAGTTTCCTGATACTAACGGCAGCGACGCTATATGCAGTGCAAGAAACCACACGCTGTGCCCTGGGCTACTGTGGCAGATCTACGCTGCTCCGCATTGTGGTCATTTGTCGGTCCTCTGTGTTAATGTGTTAATGTCACTAAATTTCCAGCTGAACGGAGACATCCATCTACCGATAGTTTCAGCCTAAATAGCTGCTGGCTACAGGCTGCTTGGGCATTGTAAACAGTGTATACGGCTGCCGACCCATCGACATGCAGTTAGGCCTTTGGTGTTTAGGTGTGTAATATTCGTTTAAAATTTCCTTAGCCTGCGTGTGAAACAACCATGCTTCCGCTTTGAAGCAACCGCAGCAGCGAGTGCACGGCGTAGGTGGTGGTGGAAACTTTATTACATACAGGGGAGTTTAGGACGCGCAGGACCTTGGGCCCCCGCAAAGCCCCTCTGCACTCAAACGTGCATGTCCCGAGGCTCATAACGCTGGCAGCCCGGCCTGTGGCGATGGCTTGCTTGGCCGGGTCCTTGGAGCACAGTAGGGTCTCCCAAGCCTCCCAGGTGGGAGGTTCCGCCGGGCAGAGGAAAAGGATATGATCGAGAGTGGCTTTGGGGTGGTGGCAGATGGTACAGAAAGGTTTGTGTGGACTTGGTGATAGCGCTAGCGTATATAAGGGTGCGTGTGTGGAGCCGCCTCCAGAGTGTCTGATGATAATTGTCGAGGGAGGGATGGGGTGGGAGGTACAGCCGACGCTCGGCTTTGCAGGCCTGCGTCAGTTCACTGAAGGAATGCATGCACTCCCGTGAGAATCCCAGATCGGAGGCCGCCGGTGCCCGGTTGAGAGAACCTCGGGCTAAAGCGTTGGCAGCCTCGTTTCCGGGATTCCCGGAGTGGGCAGGCACCCATATGAGCTCCATGTGGCCGGGCGGGTGTACGGCGAGGGAGTTCAATATGCGAAATGCAGAGACGTGAACTCTCCCGCGGGCGAAATTTAGTATGGCAGTTTTAGAGTCAGATAGTATATACCGGGCCTCCGTGCGCGTGATGGCTAGGGCAATAGCGGCCTCGTCAGCCTCCTCCGAAGTGGCAATGGGAGATATGTGAAGGGTAGCAATCGGTTGTAGGGAGGGGTTCATGATGGCTACATCCGCGTCCTCGCCCGTGCATGCGGCATCCACCCAAACAGCATCCGGTTCCACGCCATAGTGTGTGGAGCGCCCGTGCGCGAGCTCTGCGGCGGGGTCCTGGTAGGGGGTGCATATTTTTAGGGAGAGGTTTAATAAGTTGTTCGCGGTGAATGTGGTGGGGAACCGGGAGCTGTGTGGGATCCGTGGCTGGTATCCTGATGCCGAGGGTATGTAGGAGATCCGTGGCTGGTATCCTGATGCCGAGGGTATGTAGGATGTGTCTGCCGGTTGTGGTTCTCGCGAGACGTATGTATTGTGTCTGTCGGTGGGCCTCGATAAGCTCACTTATCGTGTTGTGTAGGCCTAGGTGGAGGAGTTTTTCAGTTGAGGTATTTAGGGGTAGGTGTAGTGCTGTCTTAAATGCTGTTCGGATCATGGCATCCAGGGTGGAGATTTCTGTGGCCTGGAGTTCAGGTAGGGAAGCGTGAAGAGGAAGCGGCTGAGGACGAAGGCATGAATGAGACGACATAGGTCATGCTCCTTCATGCCCCTGTGGTGTCCCGAAACTCTGCGGATTAGGTGGGATATCGACAGCGCCGTCTGCTTGTGTTTCTGGACGGTGAGAGTATTTTTCCCGTTGGAGGCCCTGTACCCGGAGAGTGTGTACCTCCGGGATGTACCGGTTTTCCAGTTTCACGGTTATGGGGGCTGTGGGGCGGAGTATGAGGAGCTCCGACTTATTCGGAGAGCATGAGAGCCCGATACTCCGCGCATGTGTTTGGGTGCGTGTAGCTGCTGACTGCAGAGTATTCTATGTCTCCATCAGTGCCATGGGTGGTCCAGATTGTCACGTAGTGGTGACGGCAGTCGAAGCAACGATGAAGACGGACGAAAGGGTCTTCTAAAAGAACTGTTTATTGTGTTGACTTGCGCCCAAAATGGACTGAATCACTCGGCGGCGGCGAAGCGACAAGCGTGCTCGGCGGTCGTCGAACAGAAAGCCGGCCGCTGTCGGCCGTGCTCAATTTAAAGCTGATAGCGAACTTTCGATATAAACCTAGTCGCGTCTTGCGTCGCAAACAAAGCGATAAAGTGATGTGGCGGCAGATTTGAAAAACGAACAAACACTGCAAATATTCGCGGCATTACTCCCCTCTCAAAGAAGCATAGACCCGATGCATTAAATCAAATAATGCGAATAGTAAGGAAAAAAACGGATCTTGCGAAAATAAATCATGGTAATTACTGCAGCGGCGTAGGTCATAGCCTGGTGTTCTGTGGCCGTCGGGGTGCCAAGTGCCTGTTGCACTTCTTCCGTACCACGTCCATCAAAGTCACTGCTTGTGGCTGTGGGGAGGATGGCAGTAATCGGCGTAGCTCCTCTCGGACGATTTCGCGGATAACTTGCCGCAAGCTGTCGCTGGTGGTGGCCGGCGTGTCCGAACGCATTGCACAGGCAGAGGAAGGACGATTGTACTGCCGAGCTCGGACGTCGAGGGTCTTCTCAATCGTGCAGGCTTCTTGCATGAATTCCTCGACTGTTTTCGGCGGCTGGCGGACGAGGCTTGCAAAGAGTTGTTCTTTTACGCCGCGCATTAAAAACTGAACTTTCTTTTCCTCGGTCATCCCGGGGTCGGCGCGGCGAGATAGGCGCTTCATCTCCTCGACGTAACCACGGACGGGCTCATTCGGAAGCTGGATCCTGGACTCGAGGAGAGGAGTCGTTCGGCTCTTTCTTTCCTCACGACACTGGTGAATACCTTCAATAGTTCTCTCTTGAATAGCTCCCATGTCGTAAGGGACGACTCGTAGTTTTCGTACCACGTGCGTGCGGAGCCATCCAATGAGAAGAACCCGTGTTCAATTTTTGCCGCATCATCCCACTTGTTGAATGACGCCACGCGCTCAGATTGATCCAACCATTCTTCAGGGTCTTCGCCTAGGGATCCATTGAAAGTTGACGGCACCCGCGGCTGCTGCAGTATGATCGGTGTCGACATCTTTGGCGAGGTTGCGGTGCTCGTAGCCGCGTCTTTTCGCTGTCTGGTGCGGTCCGCCAGTTTCCCGAACTCAGGCTCCTCTCCCTGGAGACGTCGGCTGGCTGGCTGAGCTGCTGGCTCGTCCTCGGGTGCGAAGCGCTCAGGGCTGGCTTCACGACTTGAAGGGGGCGTCCGGAACATGGAAGGCTACCCCGCACCTCCACCAGATGTCACGTAGTGGTGACGGTAGTCGAAGCAGCGATGAAGACGGACGAAAGGGTCTTCTAAAAGAACTGTTTATTGAGCTGACTTGCATTCAAAATGGACTGAATCACTCGGCGGCGGCGAAGCGACAAGCGTGCTCGGCGGTCGTCGAACAGAAAGCCGGCCGCTGTCGGCCGCGCTCAATTTAAAGCTGATAGCGAACTTTCGAGATAAATCTAGTCGCGTCTTGCGTCGCAAACAAAGCGATAAAGTGATGTGGCGGCAGATTTGAAAAACGAACAAACAGTGCAAATATTCGCGGCAATATAGGGATATCATCAGAATAGAGTGTATGCCGAAGGTGTGGGATAGTCTGTAGTTTGCGGGCAAGGGGGATGAGTGTGACATTAAAGAGGAAAGGGGAGAGCACAGATCCCTGGGGGGTGCCAACCTCACTAAGGGTGTATGGATGGGATGTATGGGGACCGAAGTGAATTTCGGCCGTGCGGTTAGTAAGGAATGCTTGAATATAGGTGTACATACGTTCATCAATGTTCAAAGGGGAGAGCGCCGCCATGATCGTATAGGCGATCAAAGGCCTTGGAGAGATCCAAGGCGAGGACAGCTTTTGTGTGGCCCGGTATGAGGGGTCAAAAATATCCTGTGTGAGCTGGAGCATGGCGTCCTGGGCCGACAGGTGGGGACGGATGCCCACCATGCTGTGCGGATAGAGGTCTTGCTCCGTCATGTGTTTGATGAGTGAGATGGGACGAAGATTTGCAGGTGTAAAGGGTTTGTGGGGCTTAGGTATGAATAAGATTTTGGCGTGACGCCAGGATTGCGGAAGGGTGCCCTCCTTCCAGCATGTGTTGAAGTACCCTGTGAGCTGGGCAATCGACTGATCGTCCAAATTGCGGAGCATGCTATTTGAGATACGGTCAACTCCTGGAGTGGAGTTAGAGCGGAGAGTCAGGAGGGCCGCTCTGACTTCTGCTTCTGTAATCTCCGCGTCGAGATTGGAATTTGGGGTGCCGGCATAGGGCGGCAGGGGGATTGAGGTACCGGGAGTTGTATGTGTGTTCTTTAGTATGTCGATGTGTGCGTCGGGAAAAAGGTCGGTCCTGTGTATAAGGCGTGTAACGGGGTGTTGTGTGGCTGTTTTGGATTGCGTGGGGTCAATTAAATGACAGAGGAGTCAACCCCGGACCTCGCCCCCAAACCCAATCCCACCCGGGAGGACTGGGAGGCAGCCCTGGTCGGCTCCTCGGACCTAGCAAGCCAGAAAGCCCTGGTCCACCGAGCCCGAGTCGCGGCGGTCGCCAATGGGCTCCTGTAATGAGGAGCATACCTAGAGATTGCGAGAAGTTGCTCCAGCTACCTCAAGCTTCCTCCCTGAAATAAAGTTTTTCACTCACACAGTTGCCAACTGCGTTTGGAGGACAGATTTGGATCGGCAGAGCTCCTCAGAGTGCTCAGTAATTTGTTTTTTCAGTGCGGTCAGCCGCTTTTTAAGGGTCCGATTGAGCTTTTGCCCTTTCCAGCGCTCTAGGATGCTATGGTGGGTCTCCCATAGGTGGGCCAGGCGAGTGTCGAGGGTGGGCGTATCTAGTGTGGTGTCAAGCGTTCGAGTATGTGCGAAGACATCGTTCATGAGAGATGCCACCCACTGGTCGATGTCTATAATGGGGGCGTCAGGAAGGGCCGCTCGTGCGGCGCGGACCGCATCCCAGTTGGTGAGTTTGTGTGTTAGGTGAAGGGTTGTTCTTTGTTTGTACGGTACTGCAACAGAGAGGATGTAATGATCGCTCCCTAATGTGTGATTGTTGTGTTCCACGTAATGCCCGCAAGGTTGCGGCTCAGTGTCAAGTCCGGGCTGGTGTCCGCGCTGACACTGTTGCCAATTCTCGTGGGAGTGTTAAAGTTGTTGTGTATTGTGAGGCGGAGCTGTTGTACCAAGGACCAGAGTCGCTTTGCTCGTCCCGTGGTGGTGCGGTGGCCCCAGTCAGTATGCTGACTGTTGAAGTCCCCTCCGATAATCAATGGATGTTTGCCTGCAATACGATGGAGATCGTGCAGTAGCGTTTCCAATGAAGCTATCGGATGAGACGGTGTGTGATATATATTTGAAATAAAAATAGATGGTGTGGAGTGTGAATCTGGTATGATTTCTGTGATCACGCGGGGCATCCCGGGGGTGATATGTTGTGTTTGGTGTGTAATGGAGCGATGTATGAGTGTGGAAGCCCTTGGTGTATTCGTTGCGTCCGAGTGAGGGGATGTGTAGCTGGGAAGTGTTGCAGGGACATGTGTGCCCTGAAGGAGGAGGATGTGGGGCGTGGGAAGTGTGGGGAAGAGGAGTTGGAGGGGTACGCGTTTGCCCCGGAAGCGGCGGCAGTTTCATTGCAGAATTGATAAGGAATTAGGAGGTCGCCCCGCCATACTGTAGCTTGGGTGGTGTGAGGGTAGGGGGTTCTGTGGGGAAGGTGGGCGGGATTGATGGGAAGGATTGGGTAGGTGCAGCGAGAGAAGGACCTGCTCTATTGTTTGGAGGCGGGTGTCGTACCGTGCGAGGCTCATCTCAAGGGTATGCACCATGCGCGTAAATGCCGCTTCAATTTGTTGTTCGAAGCGTTGGGACAGGTGGTCAATGAGGGGATTAAATTTTGCTCTAGACGCGCGCTCATTTTGGCGAGATTAGCGTCCATGCGGGCCTCTAGGAATTGAGGGTCGGTTTGGGTGACGGGTGGTTGCTCAGGTGTACGTTTTTTCTTGGATGGGGGTGAGGAGGGGGTTTGGGAGTCCGATTGTTCCATGTTTTCAGTGGGTGTTTGAGGTAGTAGCGTGGGTGGCGTGGGAGGCACTATTGGCGGAAGAGGTAGAGGAGTAGAGGTGGGGGTCTTGATGAGAGAGGTAAGACGACTCACCTCCTCTCGCAGGGCCTGTAGCTCTTGGTCTCGAGGATCCACCTGTGTGAGCGGTGGTCTTGAGAGCTTGCTGATAGCTTTGAGTCTGTTGCCTGCTACTCTGTCTGCCCAGGAAAGTTGTGGAGCTTGTTGGTCCTGGCGGCGACCAGACGATGAGCGAGACTTGTTAGAGGGACGAACGCTGGCGCGGTCCGCGTCTCGCTCCGGTGTGCGGTAGGTGTGCGATTGCAGTGAAGCGGGCGGTGAGCGCCGTCCCCTCGCTTTGCAGCCTTTAGTACCCGTCATGTGGGCGCCTCCACAGAGTATGCAGGCTGGGGCGCATGTCGGGGTGTCCTCTCGGGGATGCGGGATACCACATCTTGAACAGTTGTGCGTAGGCTAAACGGTGCACACATCCGCGCGATGCCCTGGATTTCAACAGTTTGTGCAAGCATCCAGGCGTCCTCTATATAAAGTGCACTTGTGAATTCCACCTCCGTAGGAGATGGTTCGGTGCAACGGACCCGCCCGGAATGTGATGAGGATCGAACGGGTCTGTCCCATGCGGCGTGCATCAATGATGGGGACGCCAGGGTTGCCCGTGTTGAGGTCTTCAAGAATCTGTGCTGGGGTTTCTTCCCAGTAGGCGTTAGTGATTACTCCTCTTACTGCGCCATTCGGGGGGGGGGGATGTAGGCGGTGACGGTGTAGGCTTGGGTTCGAATTGAGATTTGTTTGATGGCTACCAGGCGTAGCGCGCGGCTTGATGCGGGGTACTCATCGTGCAGGTGTTGTCTAGGGGGTGGATACGCAAGTTGGTGGCTTCCGGGTCTTTGAGATCCTTGGCTGCAGTTATCAGGGCCAGGAGAAGGTGGCGCGGTTGAAGGTCATTTAAGTTAAGTCTCCCGTTGGAACGAAACACGATTTTATAGGCATCCTCCGGCAACCACGGCTGGCGTTGCGACCTTTGCGCCGCAAGACGCGTTGCGCGCCGCTGGTACGTTTGGTGTACTGAATCTTCAGGTCCTGAGCCGGTGGTGGCGTTCGCCTGGTCCTGGATTTTCGGTGCTCCTTTCTGACGGGCGGATAAGCTCAGGATATGGTTCCAGTCCCTGGGATCGTAGTCCTTCGGGTTGATTGTCTCTCCGATCACGTGGACCTCCATTCTGGCGATGTAGGGGAAGGCGAAGCGGCTTAGGCTTAGCGCACAGTGGTGCGACGCCTAGTGCGGCAGCTGATTGGCAATAGGCGGTTTTCGGCCCGTGGGCACACTTAGGAGGGACCGACGGCCACCAAATTTAAAAAGATGGTAGCGCTCACCATTACGAACGGTGCAACGAAGAGATGGGCACTGCGTGGGTCGAAATCTGGACGAAATCGCCGTGCTTGTACAGAGCCGATGCGAAGCGCGTTCGCTCTCGCCGGCCTCCTAGCGGTCGTTTCACGGCGTAGCGTGAACGGGGCCGGCGGCAAGAAACCTCACCGTTCACCGGCACGGTCGTCGTCAGCTGATAGAGCGATCTGCGTCAGGCCAAGCGCGACTGCCCAGCCACCGTATGGGTTCTGCGTCGTGGCATAGCGTAGGTTAGACCTCCAATGCCTGCCACCCGATCGGCTTCTTGCAATGCGCGTATAATTAAAAGCAGCCTCTTCTTGAAGCGAGAGAAAGCGGTGTGTCGATAACCAGAGCATTTTGTTTCCGCAGAGGACCTCCAAGTCACGAGATGGCCGACAGGCAGCTTCCAGTGGATGGAGAGCCAGGTTGTTTTCACTTCATCTGGTAATAATGAACGTTCTTAAGAACTTCCTAAGAATGGACGCGTGATTTCGCGGCCTACATTCTTGTAAAGGCACCGTAATATGCGGACCGGCGCCACCTATAATCCTCCGTATAGTGCGCCCCAAGGAGTTTAATTGATGCGAAGGGTACTGTCGGTCATCGAATGCTATTCAGCCAGTGCTATCCTGTACGCACTTTGTGGTAGCGTAGGAGCTTGTCTGTGCAAAGAAGGTTGTGATCGCTGGAAGTGCTGGGAGCTCACGGTCACAATTTGCCTAAAGCTTCGCCCATCAGCAGGCAAATTCTGCCTCGGTGCTCAACATAACACAATTACATGTTCATTCAGCATCAGCAGTGCATTAGAAGCGAACTCATACGAAAGTTTGAACAGCCCAGGGGCGGTCATGTAAAAGAAAGTGACTAATTTGGACCTAGTAATGAGCAAGCATTTAATAACGGTTTTATGATTAACAGTCGTACATGAGAACCAAAATGTGCTACGATATTAGTGACTGTAATAAATGCTTAATCCAGTCGTTATGATAATAGCCGTTGTTCATTAACAGCAAGAAAGACGAAATATGAGACGCGTACAACGTACATGACATTGTTTCACTGCGGGTATGAAAACGAGCGCTGAGCCAAAATTTGTACCGCGCCAATCGTGTGAAAATGGCCCAAAACATGGCAGTAACTTGTAGAGCGTCGACACAGGGATATTATCGGCGGCCAGGCGTGGACCTACATCACTGGCCTCTGCACACGACTCGTCTTCTCGCGTAGGCTGCGAATAGTGTTCCGCGGTGCCCAAGCTATAGATTAATCATCATCATCATCAGCCTAACTACGCCCACTCCAGGGCCAACGCCTCTCCCATATCTCTACAAATAACCCCGTCCTTTGCCAGCTGGGGCCATCTCATCCCCATAAACTTCTTAATCTCATCTGCCCACCTATGTTTGTCACCCCCTGCTACGCTTGCCTTCACTTGGAATCCACTCCGTCACTTTTAAAGGCACCCAGAAAGGGTCTGTCAATAAAGTTGCGATATGTCTGGGATGCGAAAAGACGCCGCTTCATAATTATTCTCCAACAAGAATTATTTTAATGCGTTTTGTGGAAGCTGAGTTATATACAGACAAAATTTCAACTTCCGCGTCTTCGCGCCTTTCCCTCTCCTCTCGCATGCCAAAACGGCGACGCTGCTCCGCCGACCCAACAAGGGTGCCCGGATGCCCGCTCGCCTTCGATTTCAGGGTGGGGACACCCTTTGTACTACCCCGCACCGCCGTTTCTCCCTCGAAGCTGCATGTTGGGTCCCAGGCTTCAGTTGAGTGCAATGCGCTATGCGTCTGGCACGTTTTCTGTGCGGCCGTGTGTCGACTGTAATAATGCTACTGATCTGGAAATAGACAGTACATGCTTGTTTCACTCGTGGCAGTAGTGTTTTTGCAGTTCTGGGCGTATTTTATGAACGATGCTCTCGCTCCGACTACAGGGTAATCGAAAAGTTATGACGGACTGCTGTGTTTCCCAGTCAACAGCTACGCTTCTAAAAAACAGAATTTATTTGTGTTCTATTATAGTGATAACATTGATTATATTCGGGTCACCGAGTTCAATACAATTATGTCGTTTTTGTTGTTTTGAACGTAAAGACTGTTCACCGGGCCTCAAGTTTTTCTTGTATACAAGCAACGCGGATCATGCATGACCTGCCAAATATAATAATTTTGCGTAGTCAACATCCACTTTTCCATTATTCTCTGAAGTGTCTTTGTCTTGTTGCTGAACCGTATGGGAAAAATTCCCCGTGATAATGTCAAATCTCTCACCCAAGTAACCTGTCGCCATACTGCTCTGGAGTGAAAAGCTGAGGACACATCTGTAACCAAATGGTAATATTTTCTGAACTGCTTCCCTTAGTGGCTTGCGTTGCAACAAAATAATTCAGTTGTTTGCGTTTCCTTTTGAATGGTGCTGTCTACACGTAGTATGGTGTTGCGAGGCGCGTCGTCTTCCTAATTCGTAGTAACTAAATCGCTTTATTCGAGGACAAATTTAACTTAAGAATTTATTTTTAGTTTCAAAACATGAAGAAAAATCATCAAAAGCGACTTATTCAAAAAGAGACCACAAAATCGGCCCCTGATAACTACTAATTTTCAATCCCATTGGCCCTGCCAGGGTAAACGAAAAAGAAGAGACGAAGGAACACGGGAAACAAATGAAAATTGTTTTTTTAAGAAATGAAATGGCGCAGTAATTCTCTCGCATGTCTCAATGGATACCCGAATCGCGCGGTAAGTGAAGGGAGGGAGGTTGGAGCAAAAGAGGAAAGAGAGGAAATGTGCCGTAGTGGAGGGCTCCGGAATAATTTCTACCACCTGGGACGTGGTGGTTCAGTAATTAGGGCGCTCGGCTACTGATCCGGAGTTCCCGGGTTCGAACCCGAACGCGGCGGCTGCGTTTTTATGGAGGCAAAATGCTAAGGCGCCCGTGTGCTGTGCGATGCCAGTGCACGTTAAATATCCCCAGGTGGTCGAAATTAATCCGGAGCCCGCCACTACGGCACCTATTTCCTATTCACTCCCTCCTTTATCCCTTCCCTTACGGGCACGGTTCAGGTGTACAAGGATATGTGAGACAGATACTGCGCCTTTTCTTTATCCAAAAACCAAATATTAATATTATTATTATTAATCTTTAACCTGCACTGACATCGCATAGCATACGGGCGCCTTTGCATTTCGCCTCCATCGAAATGCGGCCACCGCGGTCGGGATCGAACCCTGCACTCAGAAGTGCGGAACCGTCTGCTCAAGTTTCTAAGAGACGCTTGCTTGCTGTCTCAGTCGATAGTTGTCGGGCAGGGCAATAGATCTCTCATTAAAGAACACTTGTGACGAATTTTACTGACGGGGCTGCGTGACTGCAATGAAACGAGCCTTCTTTCCCCAGTTGTGGCTCAGTGGTTAACGTGTGCGGCTACTGATCCGGAGTTCCCTGTTTCGAACCCGACCGCGGCGGCTGCGTTTTTATGGAGGAAAAACGGTAAGGCGCCCGTGCGTAATGCGATATCAGTGCACGGTAAAGATCCCCAGGTGGTCGAAATTATTCCGGAGTCCTCCACTACGGCACCTCTTCTCCTTTCTTCTTTCCTTCCCTCCATTATCCCTTCCCTTTCGGCGCGTTTCAGGTGTCCGCCGATATATGAGACAGATACTGCGCCATTTCCTTTCCGCAAGTACCAATTTTTATTATTTCCCCTGTTGTGGTTTATTTTAAAGCGATACAAAAAACAAGAAAAATAAACCATTACTGCAGGAAAAGCTGCCTTCGTTCGCGTCACGCAGCCACGTTTTCTTTGCTTACTGACGAACAGAAGATAGGTTTGTCGCCATGGTGTTCGTAGTGAGCTGGCGCAAAGAAGTAGAGAGAGGGGAGGGGTAATAATACCTTCGGGCATTAAGGTAAAAGAAAAAATAAACTGAACAAAGCACTGCGACGAGAGCTTCACATACTAGCTTACCCGCAAGAGCGCCTAAATTATACGGCTCCTTTATAGGGAAACGCCTTTGTGAAAAAGCCACTCGGCAAATTTTGATGTAGCCCGGCAGGTTTTAACACTCGCCTTTTAGCTTTCTTGGCCTACGCTCTTGGCTTTCTTGGCCTTTGCCTAGTGCTAGCGCTTGTGGTCTGAACACGCGACTTCTGAAAGCATGGTGCAGAACGTGCGATGTGTACCGAGGCGGCTGTAATCGGTAGAAAAAAGGCCCTGACGCGAAACGACGAGGTGCCTGTAATCGAAAGAAGGCGCGGAGGACGCACAAAACGTCTAGAACAGAGGCGAAAACGGGCCACGCCCCTTTGCTTGAAGTGTGCTCGTATTGTGTGTGATGCAGCAGTCAGAGACCAAGTTATGAGAAGTTGTTGTGTTCCCGCGTGTTCTGCCTACGCTATTAAAGTGCGCCAGCAATTTGCCTTTGCTCATGAAGGCGCGCGCCGAAAAAATTGCCAATCGCAGGTCAAACCAGACTGCCTGACCACGAGTTATCCTTACAGTATGAGAGGCAAAGCAGGCGAAACGCTTCGTTTCCAGAACAATTTCTGCCGGGGAAGAAGGTATAATGCGCAACTTACCTTTGCATCCTCATAATTATTTAAATTAGCAGCCATAAAATGCACCTTTTCGCATTAATTTCATGGCTCGAAATAAGTAATCTTGATTGTTGGAAAAGTAATTGAAATGTGTACGCACAGTATCCGGAGAATGCTATTATGAAGGAAAACAGTGCAAAACGAACGCTAGAGAAGAGTACCAACACTCATGAGTGCAACGACTGTCCATTAGGCGCCGGCTTTCTCGACAGATTAGCTGCGAAAGATAGTATACTTTAGAGTAACTACATCTGATTCACAGTTCAAACAATCTGTGGTACCAGTCTGTCTCGGTAGAAAACCAAATTTCCTGAATTCCACGCGGCAGCTGCAGTTTTCTCTTCAAAACGGCCCGACGCCGCATTGCGCTCAATGAAGCTGAACGGGAGAGTGGGACCCAACATGACCCCGCCGAGAGCGGTGTGTTCGCCCTAGAAGCGGCGCTGGTCCATCGAGGCACCCTAGGCCCAACCTGCTCGGCCCCTTCCCTACCTCCGCTGGCAGCGGTGCGCGCGGAGTGGCCGCGGCAGTGTTAGCGCGTGACGACTAAAAAGAATTTGGCGCAGTGAACCAATGATAACCAACGGCTGCTTACGTTATTTGCACGACTTGACGTCGAATGCCAGGTTTTTGCGCGAAAACCCGGCACCGCGCGTCGCCGCGAGGTGCGAAGCTGGAATTTTTTAAAATGTATTGTAAATTTCCCGCTCGCTTTTTACGTATCGTAAGCGGCATGGACCCTCGGTGGCCTGTACTCTACAAAGTGCTCAGTAGCCGAGCACTCTAACCACTGAGCCACCGCGGCGGGTAACAAGGTGACGCCAATTTTGCCGTGTGTAGGCGGCTGACCTTCAAGTGAGCAAGAGGTCAAGTGTGGCTATAGGCGTTGCCTTATGTAGTCCACCATGGTTTTGCACTAGCTGACCTTTAAACTTCGAGCAACCGTTAGTCGTACAGCATTCTGGGTGGTGTCAGAGCATTTCTCTTTGCATATAGTTTACATGATTTAGAAGAGTTGGAGGCTAGCTTGCGACCGCAGTTCGGACCAATGATATACGCACCTTGGCCTGCATGCTTTGTGAGAGTTGCGGCAGGGGCTCGGAGCAGGTACATATGCACTTGCAGTTGCATGATTTAAGGCACGATTGAGGTGTCCACCGAGATGTCGAGATCTCAGAGCTACTGCAACCTTTCCTTTCCTCAAAAACCTTTCTTTTTCTCAAAACACATGCATATGCATTCCCGACGTTAGCAGACTTAACTGCCCTCAAAATTTTTGGTACTTGACAGTGGTGGTCGGAACATTTCTTTATCCTTTCGAAAATTTTGCCGTTATTTTTTATCAAGTATCGTTAGCGCGTTTCCTAAATTCTTAAAGAAAAAGGAATGCGGTCACTGACCATGTCATGAAATTCAAAGACGTTTCACGACCTCGTACGGGTTCCTTGATCAAGGAACCCGTACGAGGTTTCAAAACGTCTTTGAAACGGTTTCAAAACGTCTTTTTCTTTAATGCAATGCGTAACCAGACGAACTTTCGTCGAACCATTGATTGTTTCCTAAATTCTGAGATCGAGAAAAGTGAGTGGTCGGCACGCTACTGAAAGGCCGAAAGAAAAAGGGAAATCTATGACACCACACAGAGAGTCCCTCCACCGCTGGCCACAATGTCCACAAATTCAGTTCCAGCACCATTAAAAGCGGAGAGAATCAGGGCAAGAACTGGCCACTGTCTTTGGCCTGCAAACTCCTTCCAGTCGCCTGCCCACAGCTAACATTAACGTGTACAAGGAACACTTTGAACAGGGGTTAGTGCCACAGGGCAACTACACTTCTCGAATACCTGCGTGGAATAAAATCAAGTTTCTCTTTTGGCTTCGAATCGCGATCATAGGTCCCAATATAGAGCTTTCAGACAACTGATTTATTTTATTCGTCTTTTACTGACTGTTACTCACACTACTGCTCCTCTTTCTGCTGACTTATAGGAGGTGCTGTAACTAGCGGGGACGGTACCATGGAGGCAAAAGGCGCTGCACAGGTGAGCCGCTTTCTGGGCATGGTTGCTCATTTCTCGGATAAATTGGAATACCGAGTACATACTCCGAAGAGATCACTGTAGAGTTCGAGCATCTGATTATAATGATGCTCCTGTATTGCCCCGTAAGGCAGAGCTTGAAAAACTTTCCGAGAAGCAGAAATAATGACAGATATTGAATACCAGACACATGTGATAGTAATGTCAAATGTAAAATGGCTCCAGTGACGTGCAATATAATCCGAAAATTAAATACCTTTCCGAACATGTGCTACAAAAAAAATATAGACATCGAGTAATCTTGATTTTCGATATTTTGAATATTTTGGTCACATAGACAGTCTTTATAAAATATTGTCTTCATGCGTCGCTGATTCACAACACATCTCAGTTGTCATAATTTTTCTGAAATAGAGAGCTAATATTTTTTCTGCTGTATTGTTTTAAAAAATCAAAAATTTTAAACGCTCTGATTTGCGTAACTTCTGCTTATTAAGGCAATTGTAATACCCCTGTATTGCGAACTGCGGCCAAAGAAGCGGCTATCAGGAGCAAAGAGCAGTTTTTGTGGCTGTTAGTTTTGTCAAATACTATTTCGACAACAAACAAAATGCAAGCTTAAAAATCTGTCGAGACGAACGCATATATTCGATAAGGGGTAGGACGCTAGCTGAAGTAGCGTTGTTTCTTTGCTACGCTTTCTCGAAGGGCCCCTAAACCACAGCCCTAAAACCGGCCATTTCCTTAGTTGTGAGGCTTTCTCCTCGGCGTCTTTGCCGCGAAACCTGCTGTGGCAGGCTCACGGTCCACGACGAAGGAATCCTTGGCTGGCACACATGTAACGCGAACGACGCGTGAGTGATGTTGGAGGCGCTGTTGACGACACGCCGCCGGATAGCTTTTCATTTTTCTTTCACCCTGCACTGTATGGCGGCTCGCCGCTTCTCATCGGGGTACAACTCTCCACCTGTGACAGGTTGCTCTCCCGACGCCGTGAACGCGACGCTTGTGAAACAAAGGACGGCGACGGTCCAAATAGAAGCGTGAAATGCGGGAAGGACGATTTCGGAATGCCAGACCGGCCCACAGGAGGTCACTGCGTTGACGTGTGTGCCCGTGATGATCCTTATCAGCTAAAGCTACGCTAGTATCAGAGAGTGCAGTAGCTTTTGGTCGTCCCACCGTTGTTTCCGATTATAGAGCTCTTCCAAGACACTAAGCAGTTTTTGTGTGGTGTTTTCTCTCTCACCTCGCCGATGCTACTACGCCCGGAGCAGCAGAGGCAGGCCAAGATCTAGGCGGCCGAAGCACGCGTTCATCATCCGCTATCGGTCACACGCCGCTCTCGTTAGCTGTCGCTTACGGGTTGCGAATGGTGGACTGAATATCTCAAATCTCGTACGAGATGCACAACCACTGTCGCTTTTCACGCGGACGAATTGGCAAGCAGATGTTTTTCATCTCACAGCATACCTAAGTATGTCCGGTGCTATGATCAGTGGATTTGTCCTTATGTCTGTGGGCCAGGAACAGGCAGCTGCTTGAATTCACCCTGTGATGACCACCATAATGCGCAGGTCCACACGGGACGGAGAGGCAAAGAGACACCGTATGGCTCAGTTTAAACAAACAGATATATTCAATAATTATACACGATTAAGATTCAGAGGCTGGGGCGTCCGAGCTTACGTGCCGACGACTTCATGGGGACGATGGAGGGGCTCCAGAGTTGAGCTCCAGCGGTTGCTGGCAGAAGCTGCACGCCGTCGGGCTTCGGCGCTGAAGGCCCTCTTGGCGAACGATGTCGTCCTGAGCGTCTTTCTTCCGTACTCCTTGTCGATTTTTATATCCTCTTCTCCCCACACTCCCTAGGATGAGGACGCCCACGCCGGAGGGGAAGGAGGGGGGGCTAGGGCTTTCACTTGGGCGCAAACATACCACCGCACTTATGGTCTCGCCCCCTTCACGTGTTGAGTCCGAGGGAAAGAAGGTTGTCTTCGAGGTAGCGCATAGCGTCGGCTGTGGTAAGGCGCGCTCTGGCCCGCTGACAGTTCCCGCGGGTCACCGGCCTCCGTTCTCCATCCATCAACTGACACTCGCTCCTCAAGGTAAGGCGCGCTCTGGCCCGCTGACAGTTCCCGCGGGTCATCGGCCGGGAAAGTGGTCCCTTGTCCTGGGATGTGCTCGGGAGGCCTCCCCTGGAACCGCCACGGCAATTGGGGAGGATAAAGCCCGTTTTCCCGCGGCGGCGGCGGCGGCTCCGGTTGGGTCCGGTTGGGCTTAACCCCTTCGTTCTGGTCGTCACTCTCAAAGAGCATGGCTGGGTAATTGATGATGCCGCTGTCATCTGGGTCTCCGTCTACGCCGCGCCGTCGAACGCGGAACCTCGTAGCACACACAAGGAACGTCACACTCGCTCACCCTCCAGAAGAATGTTCTCCGAACATTTGAGTCCATGCAGCTCCCCTTGTATTTCTGAATTGCCTCGCACAGTGCGTCCGACAAAACACTTTTCGCTGCACTCAACACCACTGCACAACACCATATGCCTCCGCTGTCATAACTGGCGTCTCCAGGGGCAGCACTGATCTTCTTTTACAGATAAACATGAAACTCAGCACCCAAGCCTCTCCTTTCTAGTCCAAACTGGACGAAATAAATTTACCACAGTTACAAAGGAGCTCCCACTTCTAGCACGATCACGGCAAAGACAAAAATATAGATAACGAAAAGAAGTAGGGCAGGTTCTGCATGCGCTCCGCATGCTCTCCTGTGAAGGTGTTACTTAATGACAGAAATGTTTAACTACCTACTCCGATAACTTAACACATGAGCACATAGCAATGTTATGAGCTGCGGCAATACACAATTCTAACCAGTTCACAACTCCGCTCTGTTTACGCCATTAGTCCGACTTAGCTTTCCGATTTCGCAGTGGATATCGGCCTTCATGAGTCATACTAAGTAAGTCTGTGACCCTTTGTCTGCTTTGGGACTCGCGAGGGCTCGTGGCAGGAGCCTCTCCTGGCGTTATCTGCGCGGCAACCTCGCGCGCTTCTTCTTCTAGCAATGCATGAAGTAAATCCGGTGGCATTCCGGCCGTCACCTCTGGCGCCTGCCGAACAGATGCAGGAGAGGGCGTTTCTTGCGAACTATCTGCGCGCTCCGCTTCACTTCTGTCCCCATCAAAATCCGCGCTTTCCCTTTCCTCATTTCGTGAATACTGAACCGGTGCCGACTTGAGCGATTTGCGTGTATCCTTATCAAGCGCCGGTTCACGTCTCGGACTCTGAAGTTTACCGGAGAAAGCTTCTCGACAACCTCGCACGGTCCTCTCCACTTCGTCTGGAACTTACGAGCTAGCCCAATCTGCCTTTGGCAGTTCTCAATGTACACGCTGTCCCCCACATTAAACGGCGCGTCTCTAGCACTGCGATCGTGCACCTCCTTCCTGCGCTTCGCCGCTTTCTTTAAAGCCTCCTTTGCGATGTCCCTCGCCACTTGCAAGCGCGATTCTAGCTCAACCTTATAGTCGTCCAGTGAAGCGTATGGGACACGACGGGGGCCCTCTGGCACTTCACTAGGCTGGTCCGGGTCTCGGCCGTAGAGAAGAAAGAATGGCGATTCGCCCGTGCTCTCGTGTGCTGCGGAATTGTAGGCAAACATTGCATACGGGAGCCACAAGTCCCAGTCCCGCTGGTCGCGCGAAACAAAATGCGACAGGAACCCGGCCACGGTTTGGTTCAGTCGCTCCACCGCGCCGTTGCAAGCCGGATGGTACGGTGTTGTCTGCTTCTTAGCGATCTTAAGCAGCTCGCAAACTCTCCTCATTAGCTGCGACACGAAGTTCGTTCCCCGATCTGTCAAGAGTTGCCTCGGGGGTCCATGTCGGAGCACGATCTGTTCGACAAATGCTCTTGCAACCGTGTCTGCCTTCTGATCTGGGAGTGCTACCGCTTCCGCGTATTTTGAAAGGTGATCGACAAATACTAAAATGTACTTGTTTCCGGAAGTGGTCGTGGGCAATGGGCCCATTATGTCCGTACCTGTCCGCTCGAAGGGAGCCGAAACCTGAGGGAACGGCTGAATTGGAGCTCGTCTTCGTCCATTGGGTGTTTTTCTTTCGAGACAGGAATGACACTTCGCACAGTAGTCTCTAACATCCTGTCGCATGCCATTCCAAAAGTACAAACGCTCCACACGCCTGCGTGTCTTCGCTACGCCAAAATGACCGGCGCATGGCGCATCGTGAAACGCGCGAAGAACCCTTTCTGTCTACGACTGAGGTATGACGACTCTCTCCCAAGCGGTTTTCTCTGGTCTTCCTTTCCTGGTTGGCCTCGTGCGCCGACACAAGGTGCCGTCTTTGCCAATGAAATAATCTAGCTGTTCGGGGTGAGACGGTGCGCCCTCTAAGCTTTCGATTATTCGCTTCAGGTCAGAATCTTTGCACTGCTCTGTGCGTAATTCGGCGGGGTCGACTACGGGGACAAACTCAGCTATAGCTGCCACGGCAGCTGTGCGGCTCAGTGCATCAGCATTCAGATGTGTCTTTCCTGACTTGTGCTCAACTTCAAAGCAGTATTCCTGCAGGTGTAGATTCCATCTAGCGAGTCGCGAGCTAGGGTCCCTGACACTCATCACCCATTTCAGAGGATGGCAGTCTGTGACTAGCTTGAATTTGCGGCCGTAAAGGTAGCATCTGAAGTGCTTTACTGCCCAGACAACGGCGAGGCACTCCCTTTCCGTAGCTCCGTACTTTTGCTCTGTGGGGCTCAGCTGTCGGCTAGCAAAAGCAACGGGATGTTCTTTGCCCTCGATAACCTGAGATAGCACGGCACCAACTGCGAACTTTGACGCGTCTGTGGCCATAACGAAGGGCAAATTAAAATCCGGGTGGCGCAACAGCGGTGCACTCATTAGCTTCCTTTTCAGGGCCCCAAAAGCATCCTCCGCGTTTTCGTCCCAGCGAAAGGCGACATTTTTGGCTGTTAAGGCGGTGAGCGGCTTAGCGAGCTTGGCGAACTCCTCTATGTGCCTTCGGTAGTAACCGATCAGGCCGAGAAACTGCCGGACCTGGCGGACGCTAGTCGAGGATGGAAAATCCGAGACACACCTTAGTTTCTCAGGGTCCGGTCGCACGCCGTCAGCTGAAACAACGTGCCCGAGGTATTTCACCTCGTTTTTGAGGAATTGGCACTTAGAGGGCTTCAGCTTGAGACCCGCTCCTCATAGTCGCACCAAAACCTGCTCAATATCACGCAAATGGTTCTCAAAACTGTCACTGTATATGATTATGTCATCCATATACACGAAGCACAGCCTCCCCAGAAGACCTGCCAGGATAACATCAGCGGTTCTCTGCCAGACAGCAGGGCTGTTGGCCAGACCCATTGGCATTCTTTTCCATTCATAGTGCCCTGAGGGCGTGTTGAATGCCGTTTTCTCGGCATCTGCCGGATCCATTGCTATCTGCCAGAATCCCGCCGCCATGTCCACTACCGTGAAGTACCTGGCAGAGCCCAGCTGAGAAAGCGTCTCCTGTATATTGGGGATGGGGTATGGATCGATGCGAGTTACGGCATTTAGTTTGCGGTAGTCCACTACCAATCGATACGAGCCATCTGGCTTTTTCACCAATAGTGCTGGTGCTCCCCAGGGTGACTTTGAGTGTTCGACAATGCCGTAATTAATCAGGTCCTGCACCTGCCGCTCCATCTCCTCACGTTGGGAGTAAGGAATCCTGTACGCACGCTGGTAAACGGGCGATGAAGTGCCGGTTTCTATCCTGTGCTTTATAACGCCACAGCAGCCCAAATCCAGGTTGGACGCGGCGAATACCTCCGAGTAGTCGTTCAGCAAACCAGCCAGAGCCTCCCTCTCCCTGGATTTTACGTGAGAAAGATCGAACGACACCTTTGGAGCAGCCGAAGGACTAGCATGCTCTACAGTTGCGAGTACCGTATCGGTGGGCTCACGTTTCTCTATCGCAGAGGTGATGAAAGCCAATGTTTTGTTCTTGGGAAGGCTCAGTGGCTGCTGGCTACAGTTAACCACCCGTAGGGGCACTCTGTGGGCGTCATTAACTGTCACGAGGCAAGCGGCTGCCTTCAGGCCATTGCTGAGAGTCGACCGGCTCAAGCACTCCCACGGCGCCGCTCTCTACATCTGAAGGCACAAACGCGTACAAAATGTTCTCCGACCAAGGAAGGACGACCACCTCATCGACCAGCCTGACGGCAACCCGCGAATATACCTTCTCCAATGATCCCACTGTTTGACGGGTGTCAATATCCGTAATGCGAATCTCAGCCCCTCTCCTGTTCAAAAACGGAACTTTTGATCCGCCCGCATTAACCTCTTCCTCAGAGAATGAGACTACTACCTTCCCCTTTCTCAAACAATCCTGCCCTAATATACCTGACACTCCGTTTTTACAGAGACACCGTGTCCGGGCATACGTAGCAGGGGTGCTCCAATGCAATTCCGCCGAGAGAGAAGTGTAACCGGTAGAGTCCACTTATGCCAAGAGGATCCCCCGTTATGCCTAAAAATTTGGTTGCCATACCACCAGACGCTTCCAACACCTCGCGGTCCCCTTTCCTTCGAAGCGTGTCAAAACTGCTCTCCTTAAGCAATGTCACCTTTGACCCCGTATCTATCAACAATTCCATGCAACAACCATTTAACTTGCAACGCACAACAGGGCATGCCTCGTCGGCCAAACTACCACCACCTCATCATCTACTGCTCCCTCCCCACGCTCCTCAGGCTGGGGAGGACTAACTAGTTTTTTGTCTCGGTATCTGGAGCCCCGCTGTAGGCTTGCTTAGGGCGTGTCTCGCCTGCTTCTCTTTGTGGCTCCCCACGGCGCACGTTTTGGCAGAACCTGTCGATGTGTCCGCGACCCTGGCAAGCGAAGCATACGATTTCTTCAAAATCTCGCATACCGCACCTGTAGCTTTGTGGCGGTCTCCGGTTTCCAGCGAATGGGCGCTGTTGAGCGCGCGCTTCAACCTGGCGTTCTACCTGTTGATATAGCAGCTGTTCTAAGCGATCTAACCGCTCTGTCAAGAGAGCAACCTCAGGGTTGAGCACCGCTCTCTCTATGACGCGTACTCTCGCTGCGGCTGTCGTTAACGCCTCATTTTGTTAGTCATCCAATGCGGCCTCCACGGCTTGGTCGAAATTGCTCGGCTTGCGCGAGAGCACGAACCGGCGCACGGGGTCTTGCAGACCAGCCACGAACAAAGCGGTCATTTCCTCTTTAAGTATATCCTCCGCGTATTTCTTTTTTAGCTGGTCTCCTTCCTCCTCCCTGCTTAACGTATCGCGCGAGAAGCGCTGAAGCCGTGACGCAAACGATCGCACGTCCTCCCCTACCATCTGTCCGGCGTAACGGAACCTCTGTACCCGCACGTGACGTGGTTCAGTGTCGAAATGCTCAAACACGAGCTTCTTAAATTCCGCAAATGATTTTGTGGATTTTACCTTTTCGTCTCGCCATGCAAAATCATGAGCAGCTCCTGCCATCTTACACCTCGCCATTCCCAGCATTTGAGCATCGGACCATCCCCCCATTTTCCCAATCTCTTCTAGCATGGAAAAGAAATCGCAGATTGGAACCCCTGTCTTATCTCCCGTAAACGTCGGAATGACGCTTCCTAATGCCAGCATGCTTGCTCCGAGCGACGGCTGTGGAGTGGGAGCTCCCTCAGATACAGACATTTTTTTTTTCTCAAGCCCTCCAGTGCCTCAAGCCTCTCAAATGGGGGTAAACGTCCCACAATCAGTCCCGTGATTCCCTTTTGATTACAATTTTGAAGTCATGAATGTCACAGCATTCAGAGGACATTTGCTTTTGAGACCCCACTTCTGACACCAGTGTGATGACCCCCATAATGCGCAGGTCCACACGGGACGGAGAGGCAAAGAGACACCGTATGGCTCAGTTTAAACACACAGATATATTCAATAATTATACATGATTAAGATTCAGAGGCTGGGGCGACCGAGCTTACGTGCCGACGACTTCATGGGAACGATGGAGGGGCTCCGGAGTTGAGCTCGAGCGGTTGCTGGCAGAAGCTGCACGCCGTCGGGCTTCGGCGCTGAAGGCCCTCTTGGCGAGCGATGTCGTCCTGAGCGTCCTTCTTCCGTACTGCTTGTCGATTTTTATATCCTCTTCTCCCCACACTCCCTAGGATGAGGACGCCCACGCCGGAGAGGAAGGAGGGGGGCTAGGGCTTTCCCTTGGGCGCACAAACATACCACCGCACTTATGGTCTCGCCCCCTTCACGTGTTGAGTCCGAGGGAAAGAAGGTTGTCTTCGAGGTAGCGCATAGCTTCGGCTGTGGTAAGGCGCGCTCTGGCCCGCTGACAGTTCCCGCGGGTCACCGGCCTCCGTTCTCCATCCATCAACTGACACTCGCTCCTCAAGGTAAGGCGCGCTCTGGCCCGCTGACAGTTCCCGCGGGTCATCGGCCGGGAAAGTGGTCCCTTGTCCTGGGATGTGCTCGGGAAGCCTCCTCTGGAACCGCCACGGCAATTGGGGAGGATAAAGTCCGTTTCCCCGCGGCGGCGGCGGCGGGTCCGGTTGGGCTTAACCCCTTCGTTCTGGTCGTCACTCTCAAAGAGCATGGCTGGGTAATTGATGATGCCGCTGTCATCTGGGTCTCCGTCTACGCCGCGCCGTCGAACGCGGAACCTCGTAGCACACACAAGGAACGTCACAACCCCATGGAGTCGGTGTCGCAGGCTGATCGTGTATAAAGCGCGTGATTTGGCCGTGGTGTACTCGCACTATAGGGCACATCATGGTTCGCTCCCCTCATAATGTTGTTTTCAAATTCCGTTGTCACAGTGTTGTCACAGCGCTTCTCTCATGATGTGGTCGAACACGTGATAACGTACTCGGAAGCCTAATGCGTGGGGCGCGCATGAAAAAGCTGGGGGCAAGAGATGCCGTTCAGTTGGTGATTGTTCAAGATATAAACTGAGCCTCGAGTGTGCATGCAATCCGCTATTTTATCGAGGATTCGGACTTAAAATGCGGCTGGAATGTCGTCTTTTTTTACATGGAGGTACTCGGCGAAATTATTTGGGGGGGGGGGGGGGGGAGTTGTGTATCCGTTGTACTTCATCGCGAGAAGAGTGGATCCGCTGATCACTGGCGCATGCGCACGTAGGCGCGCACGCATTGTGGAATCGCAAGGACGCGTGGAATCCCTTGCGGACGCATTTTACCCAAACGCATAAAACACTCTCATCGGTATTAGCTATGTCTTCTCTTTGCCCCCGTTTGTGACCTCTTGAATGGTGATCTGCAGCTACCAACATGGCGGCCGTCGCGGTGGCTCGGTGGTTATGGCGCTCGGCTGCCGACCCGAAAGACGCGGGTTCGATCCCGGCCGCGGGGGTCGAATTTCGATGGAAGCGAGATTCTAGAGGCTCGTGTACTCTGCGCTGTCAGTACACGTTAAAGAACCCCGGGTGGTCGAAATTTCCGGAGCCCTCCACTACGGCGTCTCTCGTAGCCTGAGTCGCTTTTGGTCGTTAAGCGCTCTTGAACCATATCAACATGCCCGTTGTCAGCCCGCTTGACAGCGAGACTGGAAGAAATAAATGTTCACGTCGTGGTATATGCTTGTCTTACTATAATGCAGCGATCGCATGGAGGCAGATAATCCATTTCGCGTGCAAGACGACCGCTGTTAGAATTCCTGTGCCGCACAATAGGAAACAAAGAAAGCCTTGCAAGGAGTTCAAGAAAGCGCGCTGGTGAAAATCAGGCAAATGCAAATTTGCTGAAGGACGGCGGGTACATTGTGCTTTAAATGCATGTCGCCCTGTATACGCAACGCATCATGGTCTCGAGCGGACCGGAGTCTTGGAAGAACGCTTATGTCATCTTATTCCGTAAGAATCTGGACGTCAAGGGCTTGAAACATTTCAAACCCATCAGCTTTCGTTCCTCGGTATACAAGATATTAGATCAACTTCGAACTTCAACCAACCAAAGCACCAGGCTGTCTTTCGGAAAGGGTACTAGATAATGAACCATATTCACACCATTAATCAGGGGAAAGGGAATAGCGCCGAATACAACCAACTTCCTAGATTATGAGAAAGCATTGCACTCAGTCGAAACCAGAGCTCTGTAGTGCACGCATTGCGCAAACAGGGTGTATAAGGGGCATATGTAAAGGTTTTGTATATTATCCGTAGCATTTGCGCAGCGAACGTAGTCCGTTGGAGACAAAGTGACAACATACCACTATTCACCGCGTGTTTAGTTAATGAAGAATACATTAGTAATGTATAGTTCGCTGATGAGATCGGCTTGCTAATTAACTCAGGGGACCAACTAGAAAGTGTGATCAATGACTTAGACAAGTATAGAAGAATCGTGAGTCTGAGAATTGACATGCAGATAACTATAAAGTAATATTCAATAGTCTTCGAAGGGAACCACAGTTTACGATAGGCAGCGAAGCGCTGTAAGTGGTAAGGGAAGGCATTTACTTCGGGCAGGTGTGACCATAGATCTGAATCACGAAAGTGAAATGACTAGGAGAATAAGAATGAGGTCAGTGCATTCGGCAGGCTCTCAGGCGATGAATAGCTTTTGAAGCGGTAGGTTCATTACTACAGGTAACGGGCAGCGATCGCCGTGTATTTACCATTACCTTCAAGGCTCAGCCAAGGTCAAGCCCTCAGTTTGTAAGTTTGGAGAACCAGTGAATGGTCAATGGTCAGGCCAATGGGCATGTCATTGCAAAGGTCAAGGTCAAGTCAAGCTAGTCTAGTCAAGGTCAGGCTTGCGGCATAGTTTAGATCTGCGTTTGCGTATCGAAAACATTTTGTAAGTGCCCTAGAGAGGCAGAGCTATTACAAGGGCTGTCTGTTCGAACATAATACAGCTCGAGGGCAAGCTGGAGACTAAAATGCCTGTGTGCGGCCAAAAGAGGCATGCGGAGCCTGAGTTGTCATGTAATTGATGTGAAGTGTGATAGAGTCGGACGAGATCTGGAATGCGCGGATACGAAATGACATTGTATGATTCGTGCAGTAATGAAATATGTGCCACATTTGTTGCAGAGTACATTTCTAAGTGGTAACGATAGCAATATTAGCGTCGTTGTCAGAGCATTCTGCCTTAGGATATACTCAAGCTTCATTTGGAAAAAGAAAGAAGAATTCAGTTACACGAAGAAAAGTGAAGACTGAAACGTTTCTATCAAAGAGCGTTTGTCGAGAGTTTCTTGCCCAATGCCCTGAGCGCACGCCTCTCTTCGCACATCATTTTCTTTAAAAGCTCTCAGGTCTTTCCTTACCCTTCAGGATGGTAGCCAACCAAACACAGATTTTGCACAGGCTGTGAGAGCACTCTTTGAATGCGCGGAGTCACTCGGTGGCATGTGTCACATGTTTGGAAGCAGCGTGATGAGCCCCGAGTGTCACTTCACTCCTGTCGGCGGTCCATTTTTTTCTGGAAGCGTAGGATGCACGGGCGAAGCCGCTCGTGTCGGCTCAAAGCCACGGCTGCTGTACTCTGAAGAACATGGCCCCTTGCACTGACACGTGAAGTGACTTCATCGACCGGACTTTTTGTTCACTCAGACGTCTGTGTTTTCTTCAGTTAATCGCTGCCACCGGACGCTCCTCCACGAGCTGGCAACCTGCGCCTAGCAAGCAGGGGATGCGCCCCCGGTTGTGTCCGTTGTTCGGTTTTTCACATGGTGCAATTCGAGCCACAGGCAGTGTTAGTGCAGCTCGTTACACTGGAATGACTGCTATGATTGTGGGAAATGTGGCCTGCTAGACGTTTCCAAATGGCTTCTAGTGGTTGTACTAGAAATGCGTGTTCTCTATTTACATTCTAGTAAACAACTGAGTCTGAAATACCTCTCAAAGAAGGCTCTCTAACCGTTGGAATTGGCTTAAGGTCTTCCGGCCTGCACGTCCCCTCCACCAGCGATACCAGTCTAAAAGGTCAAGGTTTCATGTGTGCGAGAAACTGTAACAAATTATTTGAAATTTTGCTATCTTCTAGAGCTGGTCAAAGTAGCCCGCAGTGGGTTCATCAGAGTTGAGCGAACTTTCACTAATGCGAACATATCCTCAGAGTTCCTTGAAGATAGTTCATGTGATATGTTCACAGTCTTGGAAAGCTCAGTATTAGAGGCTTCGGAGCCACGGGAGTCTAAGTGGCCAGTCCAGAGTCTGCATGCTTTTGGCAGGAAAACGTGCACATCAACTTAGCGCACAGAGCGGAATGCTTTGTAAATAATAATTGGTTTTTTGGGGAAAGGAAATGGCGCAGTATCTGTCTCATATATCGTTGGACACCTGAACAGCGCCGTAAGGGAAGGGATAAGAGAGGGAGTGAAAGAAGAAAGGAAGAATTAGGTGCCGTAGTGGAGGGCTCCGGAATAATTTCGACCACCTGGGGATCTTTAACGTGCACTGACATCGCACAGCACACGGGCGCCTTAGCGTTTTTCCTCCATAAAAACGCAGCCGCCGTGGTCGGGTTCGAACCCGGGAACTCCGGATCAGTAGTCGAGCGCCCTAACCACTGAGCCACCGCGGCGGGTCTGCTTTGTAAATATGAGCTGATTTTGAGTACGTGTACTGAACAGCACTTGTAGCCTCTATGCCGAGAAGTTCGAGCTGTTTTAGTGGCGGGAGATGCGTTGTAAAAAATGAAAAAAGTAAAAAAGTAACGAAGAACATGCTATGCAGCTACGCTACAAAGAGTAAGATGCCTGACAACGGGAGTTGTGGGGTGGTCCAGCAGGCTTTGCGGGGAGATTACACTGGTATGCATCAGAGTGCAGCGAAGACGTGCTATTTAGATGCTGTTCAACTAATATTGAGGTGTTAACTTTCTACCTATTACTGTTAGGTTCCTTAACTATTAAGAGGCGCGTAGCGCACAGTAAGTAATATCCATATCACTTCTTAGAATTTCGAAAATACGGTTACTCTCGCCGCTGTGGCCCAACAAGTTTCGCCTACATCGCGATAAAATACATGCTCTTTCGAGAAGCTTGCGTGCAGGGCAACCCCTCCAGTGAAAGTAACTCGTCCAAAGAGCCAAGATTTGCTCGGCTAACCGCGTTTCCAAAATTACAAAAACTGATATTGATATTACTTACGGTGCGCCATTTCATGGCAATAATTAAGGAGGCTAACGCTAATAGTTAAAAACTTCACTATACAATATTATTTAACCACCCTGCTAGTTAGCACATTTTAGCTGCATCTGATGTCCTACACCGTTGACAATGCTGTGCCGGAAAAAGCGCTCTTCTGACTCAAAAACCTAATTTTTCAAAATTGCAGGAGGTCTTAGGTGAAACACACTGTAGGTTCACCAATCCTTCCAGGCCTTCAAATGTACAAGGTCACGGTTGTGAAGTAGAGCGTTGTTGCTTGGTGCTTTTTAAGTCGTGTTACAGCCCACCTCAAATACACGTCGCCCCGCACCCTTGCACGTCTCTTTCCCGAGCTCATTGTGCATCCAAAAAAGTACAAACTTTTTCGATTTCTTCGTTCTTGGGGGGTGTCGCTGCAGGTGGCGACGCGTGCAGCGCCACCAGCTCTCCCGCTGGGACCTACGCCTGCTTTTGGGGTGTACCGGCCGCTTCGCTGTAGCCTGAGCGCACCATCAGCGCAGGCCGGAAAGGTTCGTAGCCCTTCGTTGAGAGCAAAATCCATTCATAGCAGCGTGTAGTGGTGGCTTTGAAAGAGTGGGAATGAAAAGCTCACTCAAACCTAGTCGTCCTCATTTTTGTTTTTTCAGGCAGATATGACACTGAATGCGATGGAAAATGCTATTCGCACCTTTCACGACAATTAGGGGGCGCCACTGTAAATTCAATATGGCTGCCCGAAAGATAACACGGCGGCCTTGCTGGCCTTGCTTTGCGCAATGCGGTCCCTGCTGTGCGCTGTGGCGCGAATATATGCACGCTATCGTCTGTCTCTGTAAAAGCCCACTGTGCGCATGTATTGCCACGGCCTCCTTTGTACTTTCTGTGCCTGCTGCGCCGCGGACTGAACAAAAGGGACGCGCTGTCGCGTGAGTTGCGCGGCGACGCCGCTCATCTTCACGGGGGCGCCACTCACGTACGTGAAGTCCTGTACTCCTGCGTGCGCGTGAACGGCGGATGAACGCGTGCTGCGCGAGCGCGGCGTAGGCTGCAAATGTTTTCTGCGCAGCCTGCCTGGCTTTGCGGCGTACAAGTTAGGAAACTGCTAAGAATGCGTGTTCCAAGCATGGCATTGCTTCTTTAGAGCTTGCGAGGAACACATATGTGATTCTCGCGCAGTGATAGAGTAGTAGTAGTAGTAGTTGTAGTAGTAAAAGACTTTTATTCTACCATAATTTATAGGCCGAGCATGTCGACCACCTGGGCGACCAGAAGCCGCTGTTCTTCTTCCCCTTCAGCGCCAAGCCAGTCGAGCCAGGTGGTTATGGATAGAAAGGGTGGGGGGAAGGAACCCGACTGCTGAGCAGCCGGGCAATTGAAGAGGCAATGGGCCAGGTCCGCATAGATACAGGGGCAGTTGGGACAGGAAGGGTCCGATCGATAGCGATAGAGGAAGAGGCGGGACGGGGTGATAACTGCATTCATCTGAATGTGCCGAAGAAGGCGAGACTCCGGCACCGTGAGTGATGGATGAGGGGGAGCGTAAAGGCGTTTGTCGAGGCGGAGCTGAAGGTAGACCTCTTTTATGGTGCGGCGAAGGGTGAGTCTCCCACCGTCCTCCGAGGGCTTGGGCCAGGGGATCAACAGTGCCCGGAAAAGTGTGTCGCGGGCGAGCTGATGGGCCAGCTCATTGCCGTCAATCCCTGAATGCCCAGGGACCCAGCGGAGGAAAACGATGGAAGGCTGCAGTGCGGAGACCGCTCGTTCGACCTCCTGTTGGAGAGAAGGGGTCAGGGTGCGTTTCTGTATGTGGTGTATAGCGGCTGGTGAGTCTGAATAGACTGTTTACTCTTGGAGAGAGGGAAGGAGGGCAAATGACTGGAGGGCATGCGCAATGGCGAGGACCTCGAGGGACAATGCGTCTGGAGGGGGTAGATACGGCCCGCTGGTGTGGGTTTCAGGACCAGGGAGGTGTGGATGGTACAGGGCGTAGCCGCAGGAACCTCGAGGAGCCACGAAGGAGGCATCCGTGTAAGCTACACCCTGGGTATCAAAGAGAGGGGAATGGTGCTGTGCGGCCGCCTGACGACGTCCGGCGTGCAGGACGGGGGACATGTTGGTCTGTATAGCTGAACTTCTGCAGTCGGCTTATTCTGCGCCTATTACATAGATATTAAACTAAAAGGCACTGCGAACCTCCGTTCAACGTATTCACGGCGTGTGAAGATACATGAGAACTCCCCGTTTCATGAGAGGCTGAGAAAAAAATGAGTTAAATAAAAGAATGCACTCGCTGGCTGGGCCATTGCGCGAGCGGCTATTGCGCACGCTCGGGCAGAAAAATACATTTTTCACGGGCTAGCTGATGGACACGAAAATAACTTATTTACAGCGTGAGGAAAAAATCACAAGTGAAACCACTTTTTATAATTTCACATACTTTAATGAAAGGGGCTTCTGATATAACGTCTTGTATATATCACTTTTACCCGTGGCTGCAAACGCATAGTTGGCAATGAGTGGCTTGATAAACTTTGTTGTGCAGACCAACTCTGGTAGACCCTGTCGGTGTTGAATGTTGGAGCAGTGAAGGAGGCCCAGCTCTGAAACAGCAGGAACAGCCGCGTCTAGGAGTGTCTTCAGGGGCTTCTGAAGCGTTGCTCTCTTTTCAAGAGATGTTTGAACAAAGCTTCGCAGGCTCTCCCAGATATGAAGCAGATTATCAAAAGGGTGCACCAACCCACCTCGGCCCTGGTGTCAAGTCAACTGCTGTAGTGGTTGTTTCGTCAATGGTTTGGATGTCACTGCGGAGCAGTTATCGATTTCCATATACTCCTTAACAACACGGGTTATATAATCGCATACGTAGACAGTTGGTGACAGCTGCAACGTTTGAAGTTTCGGCACACTTGGCAGCTTTAGGCCCCTGAGCACACTGGTAACTTCCACGTGAAGCTGAGCTGAGCCTTCACACTCCATTGGAATTGTGAGCAGAACCCGCTTGTTCGATTCAGGTACTTGACTGCGGAGAACGTTGCTATCCTTCGATGTAGCTGCTATGCCTCTCTTCAAAACTTTTTCACTTCCAGACATTAATGATCGGGCATCCAGCTGGTCATTGCAAGCCAGCGATCGTGTCAATGGCTGAAAAGTGATTCAATTAGATCGCTACTGAACTCTCTTGTAAGTACCAAGCAGAACTTTTCTGTCGAGAGAAGGGAGCGAACACAATACACTGTGGAGTAAGTGGTGAGTAGTAGTTCCTCATACGTCTCTGTCGTTAGAAGTCGCCGAGGAGATGTTGCATCTTTCTTCAGTTCCCCTATACACATTCTAAAAGTGACTTCAAGCGACTCAAGGCGATCGTCATTGGGGTTGTCATAGTGCCTGACATCGGGAAAGCGTTTTTGAATATGTTGCACTGTATTACTGGTGTTGTGTAAAGTAAACCACCAGTACATGTTTCTCATGAACATTATTGTAGGTCCTGCATAAGCAAACGACGTAAGGCCGCTGTGGCCCGCTTGCTCCTTCAGAATTTCCAGTGCTGAAGTAACATCAGAGGTTAACACTTCCACCTCCCTTATGATATTAATCTTCTCTATGTTGTTTGGGTGCACATGCTTCTTGTTAAGATTCCGCACTGGCTTGAAAGCCAAGTTTTCGGCATTTCATAGTTTTTTTGGGGTACGAAGAGGATACCTCAACAGCCTTGCCGAGGTCTCGTGAAAGAAACTGTCACCGAATATTCTTGATAATGTGGCAATAATGTAAACATAGAAAAAGCAGCCTTTCGGGGTCGAAAGGTTGCTGAATTCTTTACGTCAAAAACCCATCACTGAGCTCTTTCATGGCACTCACATCGACTTTATCATTGTCTGTGACTAAGCATGTTATTCTGAACCCAATCTCTTCAACTTTTTTCATGACATAAACAAGCAACCTCGACAGCTGGGGCCCATCACACCTCTTGTAAAAAAATATGAAACTGGGATTCTGTACGATGTGCACAGCCCATTGATGACTAAGCAAAGCAAGGATTTCGCCAGCAAAACCTCACAAACGGATTAATTCAGTATGCAGATGTCAACTTGGCCAACAAAGCAGTCTTTTTGCTTGTTGCAGTGAAGTTTATGTTTTATCCGCATCTCATCAACTATCAGTGAGCAAGTTCTCGACTGGAGTGCATCAAGCTTTTCTACTTCAGATTTCATCCTGGCTTGCACTAGACTGTTGACACACGTCTCTGCAGAACTGCTCCCAATGTAGTTCTGAAGAGTGCTTCTGCTTGGTAGTTTAAGTAACACCTCCCTCCTTGTGTGCTCATAGGCCTTTGTAGACAGGTGGCGCAGTATGATGCAGTGACGTACCACGTCTTCAGTCCATGCTGGTTTCCTCCGCCGGAAGTTGACAATTTGGACCCATAAAAACACATCCGAAATATGCTTGTCTTTTGCCTGTTGGTGGATGTACTTGAGGTCCCCAAAATGGCAATTATTTTTAATTCCCCGAAGGTCTTTTTTGTAATGGTCAACTGTATGTCGAAGCAGTTCTTCCTGCTTTTTCAGGTCCTTTTCTTTGCGCTTCCATTTCGCCATTTTTGTTGCAAGCAGGATGGAAACACCTAAATCTACCTGTGTTGCTTTGTATGAAACCCTTGCATTAGTGCAGACTGGAGCCTCCTTTAATCCCCTTTTTATCTCAGCCATGACCTGCTCTTCTTCTTCTGGAAGAAAATGAGTTTCATCAAATGTTGGCAATGGGGTGGCCAGTAGACAGTTGTCGTCTGGCTTTGCTTCAGCATCGATGTTGCTCTGGCACCTTTTTCGTTTTCTTGCTTGCTCATTTTCGTTATCGTGATTTCGCTAAAGAGATCTCTCCCTGATGCTTTTTTGTAGCCCTCTCCTTCAATGGATGTGGTCTCACGTAGGAAGGGTATTCAGGAAACAAGGAGGGCACAACACCTTTCTAGAGGCGGCGTTTTTTGCCTTCTGCAAAATCAGTCTCCTTGAAGTTCCGACTGCACACTCCAGAATAGTTCGAGGTGATGTTTGGCACCCAGTCATCTCTTCGTATTGCTTTTATCCGCTGGTCGCGCAACGTTTCATCTCCGGGAATATAGTGAAAAGAGATGCCAGGACGCTTGCTCTTTCCGTCCGAACGGCAACGTAGCACACAGCAGTATGCGTTCCGCGTGGCCACTTGAATTGAGCAAGAGCACAAAAAGAAAGAGCTCGTAGCCTCAGTGAACACAATCACGGTAGAAGCAGTATACCTGCAGATCTCTTGCACATACGCCACAATGCGGGCAAAATCACGGAATCAAAAAACTGAAAATCACGCTTTCCTATTCGCTACGATTGCACTCCGCGCACAGATCCGAACCTCACCCAACCGATCGCAAGGCTCTTCAAGGATAGATATTGCTACACAGAACTGTGCACTGCAAATACTTGACTTTTTTGGACGTCACAGAATACGACTAACGATTTTACTCTCAAAAGAAGATAATTAATGGCTCACCGTTTGAAGGGAACAGGATTTTCCGCATGCGTTGATCGGCGCCGGTTTCCCTGATCTCCAAGACGCTAATTCATCGTTCAGGCATTGTTATCAGAGTGACGCCGTCGTTTTAAAAAAAACTACACCTGTCCAACGTTTTTGCAAACAGCCAATTAACACGCTTCGAAAATCAAACTGCAAAGAGCAGAAGTACACAGATCATCATGCGAGTGATCAAGACACCATGCTACCTGCAGTCACAAAAGCCATGGCCACCCATCGTCGCTGGCGCCATCTCTCGGCGGTAGGGATGAGAGGGCTCGGAAAAAAACAGAGAATTAAAAAAACTGTTTTTTTTTTTGTTTCCTCCCGAGACATGAAAATCGGAAAAAAAGACACTGTCTGGTTCCAATCAGAACTCTCTTGAAAATTTGTGTGCTGAACAATAAAACCCTGCTATACGGCTGCGTCAATAGAATCAAAGAAAAATCCACAGCTAGCGCGCGATTCTGCATTTATTGTAATTAGTTTTGGTACCATTTTCCTATGGCATCATTTTATAAGACCGTCTAAATTAATGAGAAGCTTTATTATGCTGTGTTCTTGTATTGCCCCTTTTGCATTGCGGAACCTAGCGCCGTGAGCAATGCCGAGATGTACTGTTTAGCACGGTCTCATTTTACAAACGAGAAGGTGGGTATACATGGCAATATTTTTGAATTTTTACTGCAGCTACAGGTAATGTTGTCTTCGAGGTAGTCGCTGCGTACCACTTATATATGTTTAAATAAAATTTACCGCTTCCCAAAAGAGAAAGAAGATGACATTACATTCTTAGATTGGCAAAAATTCGCGCTTACTTTTTTATTTTTAGTAAACGCCTCATGTCGCTGATTGTCGAGCATGGTAATATTAGATGCAAAAAGTGTTATTGGCAACATAATTTACGAGCTGTGCCGTATTACGTGCCTTACTTCGAAGAAGATCTCGTGCCAAGTAGGAAGCACTTACCTCCAAATCTCTCAGGTCAATCAGTTCGGAAAAACGTATCACGAAACGCAACATACAAAGAATGATATTCATTTTCTTCATGTCTCATTGAACAGTAGTAGTTGAGGCATTGCATTATTGACGCTCTCTACGCCCACGTCAGCCCAGCTGCCAATAAGCAACGAAATGCGGAGCAGAGAACTTATTTTTCTTCCACTTGTATAATCACCCGGACAGTAAGCTGCCAAAAGCCGCCTGTCCAACGAATGCCTTGACGGCAGCACAAATGCAGGCCTTAGAAGCTTGAAAGCTTAACCGCCAGTATCTGTTTTCTGTGGGGGACAAAGGTGCTCCACTAGAGTGTATCGCTCATGCCAGAGTCTCATCAAGCTTGTTTTGAAACTCGGGTGTCAATCTGTCAAGGAATGCTGCCATGGAAAGATTCTGAGCAGCTAGTCCGCCAACCTCTTTCAAGTCCGTCATGCTGTCATTTTTTCATGACAGACTCGACTTCACAAGTTCTGGAGCGACTGCAACCGGATGAAAATTTCGAAACTTCCTCATATACAGATTGTGCTGATAATCTAATGTACTGTAGACAGTTCCGGCACTTTGCAATGTGGATCCTCAAGCACGGTGCATAAGGAAACTCGTACTTGGCGCAGCAGAACCTGCACACCGCTAGTCCCTTACCGCTTTTTAATAAGTCAGAAGTTCGCCCAATTGATCGAACGAGGTCTCACCATGGTTGCGACGGCAAGGAATTCAAGACCGATGCCGCACGCCGACACGGCAGTCCGGGAGCAGCCAGGCCACCTCAAGAATCAAGTCACTTCGCTGTCACCGGACCGCTCTCACAAAGCACGCATCAGCGAGCGTTAGCGTTACTGGACGATGCCATCGTACAGTAGTGCGTACTGTTATGTGCCTGTTTCAGGTATGTTTTAAATCTTTCCAGTATTTCCTGGAAAAAACAGTTCTTTTTTTTTCGGCATTCAAAATGCTGGGATATTCTCCATCACTACTCGGCCGTGAGGAGCGTAAACACCCGGGGCTCGAGAGGAAGGAGCCACGGTGGCGGAGGGCGCACTTGGCGGGCACAGAAAAAATAGAGGTGGCCGTGGTATTGCAAGTGCAACAGAAGCCCCGCCGCTGGTGTGGCTGGACTGGCATGCAAAGCATCCGACTGCTGACGATGTGCTACGGCGGTTGCAACACGTAGCGAGGCGGCTCTAATCCCGCCAAGACGTAAAGCGTGCGGAGAAACGTGCGCCATTTGCGCGGAGAGCAAACACAGATAAATGTCAACTCCTATCCGACTGATGCTACACGGGAAGCAGTATTTAAAAATGTCTCAGTGCGCATTCAAGCTCTTGCGCAGCGGTTGGCATTGTTTCCCACCTCACTGCAGGCAGGAAATGATTTTTACTCCCGTAATTCGTGGACACGCCCTGACGAAAATACTTTTCAGCAGCGATCGCTTGACAAGACGGGCAGCTCTGGCCTTAAAGAGAAGCCGTGCTACTATTTCCTCGTTGCCTGAAATGCTTGAAGGTGGAGATATACCGTCCGCGGGTGTAGCTGCACCTCTCGCTAAAATTGAGGACACACAGCGATTTTTTGGGCATCCGGTGACTACTTACAGGCATTATATATATATATATAATATATATATATATATATATATATATATATATATATATATATATATATATATATATATATATATATATATATATATACCTTGAATCGCGCAGGTAACAGATGTTATTAATTTTTACAAAGCACTATTGCGGGCAAGCGGTCGCTGCCTAAAGGCGTTTCCCCGTATTGTGGTTCGTAATATACGTCAGCCAAAATCACTGCTCACCGTTGGTGCTTTAGATGAAATTAGTGGGACAGAAATGCGCACTACAAACTATCGTAGTCTTGTTCGCAATCTCTTGAATGCGAATCGTGACTGCGCTGCAGATTTAAAGGAGCGCGAAGAAACGAGAATGACGAAGAAACACATAAGGAACGAGAAAGCTTCAGCGCTGTAGTCGGATACAACTTAAGAACACAGCTACTTTTCCCCGTCAAAAGACCCCCTTCCAGCCAATGGCGTCGGCTCATTCTCAACCCTGCTATTGTGACAAAGCAGGAGGAGGAAAATAGGAGGGAACAATTCCTTCCCTCTGCGGTCGGGTATGGACCTCTCTAATAATAATAATAATAATAATAATAATAATAATAATAATAATAATAATAATAATAATTGGTTTTGGGGAAGGAAATTGCGCAGTATCCGTCTCATATATCGTTGGACACCTGAACCGCGCAGTAAGAGAAGGGATAAAGGAGGAAGTGACAGAAGAAAGGAAGAAAGAGGTGCCGTAGTGGAGGGCTCCGGAATAATTTCGACCACCACGGGTACTCCTTGACGTGCACTGACATCGCACAGCACACGGGCGCCTTAGCGTTTTGCCTCCATCGAAACTCAGCCGCCGCGGTCGGGTTCGAACCCGGGAACTCCGGATCAGTAGCCGAGCGCCCTAACCACTTAGCTACCGCGGCGGGTAGAGACACCTCTCCCCATTGTGTCGCCACTTCCTGCACTGTGACGCGAGCAGAGTCATGAGAATCAGCGTGAATACGCAGCTCAACGTGAATGCGTCGAGCTACAAAAAAAAACTGCCTCGTAGAAAGCATCTGTTTTGGAGGTGTTACAAAAGCCTTTTTTCCCCAAATAATTTGATTGGAAAATGGTGGAAAGTACATGCACAACAACAAACATGACTGTTCTTCTGAATGATTGAAAGGAACAAATGAAATTCAAATGTAATTGCTTTTGAGGAAAGGAAATGAGTATCTGTCTCACATATGTCACTGGACACCCGAACCGCGCCTTAAAGGAAGGGACAGAGGAGAGAGAGAAAGAGAAAAAGGAAAAAAGGGGTCCCCCAGTGGAGGGCTCCGGAATAATTTTGGCCACCAGGGGAACTTACACGTGCAGTGACATCGCACATCACACGGGCGCCTTTTGCGTTTCTCCTCCATCGAAACGCGGCCAGGCGGTCGGGTTCGAACCCGGAAAAAAAATTCCGAATTGTAATCCAGAACAAATATTGTACAAAGGAAAAACCTAGTAAGATCAGCGCGTAAATTAAAAAAAGAAATTGAAATATAAGGCGAGAAAAAATGGGCTAATATGTATCTTCAGTGCAATATGTGCATTCAGCGAACGGATATATGAGACAGATACGGCGCCATTTCCTTTCCCAAAAATCAATTATTATTATTAAGTTACCCTGGGTTACGTATAAAAGAGGAGCTGCATCCAAGTAATGTTTCCTTTAACAAAAGGAAATCTTCCCTAACCAAGGCGCACACGTTACTGCGCGAAACGGGCACCTCAGTGTTGAAAGACTCGTTCAGACACCCAGCTAGCATAAAAGAGCAGGACAATACCTCGTGGACATCAAGGTGCGAAGGAAAAGGCTCGAAAACTAGCGGGACTTGTTCCGGTGGAGATGCATTCATAGGATCTCGACGGCGCTCTTGGAAATAAGCAAGGCTTAGGACGACACGCCTCGATTGTTGTGGCATTTCTTATGGGCCATCGGATTATCCGAGGTGTTTGCTCTGGAATCCAGACACACTCGTTCGTGTTGACTGAATTTTTATTGCCGCTGTTGAGGAAAACGAGCCCGAAAACATCGTTGCCTCTCGTCACCCGTCTGCTTCACCGCACGAGTGCCATTGGCATCACTGCACATTGCCATGCAGGCGGGTTGTTTTTCCGGGCAGACCCTCTGCATCTGTAGAGATGGGGGTGCCTCATCGTGGCCATATAATGTACGCAGAGAGCAAATGGTGTCAATATATTGCGAACATGCTTATTAAATGTTAGGTGACGCAAACATTTGTACGGTAATAGCAGGAAGAAGAAAATGCTTCAGAAAAAAATGCTTCCTGGTGGACCGCAGTTTAAGTTTTAAGCTGGTTACTCAAGCTGGTTTCTCTAAGTCGTCGTCTCAAGAAGACCATCTGAAATCATCCTGAGGCTCACTCGTACTACTAGCGTACCAAAAACGTGTCGCGACGGCAAACAGAAAATCGCAAAATCCACATACAGGAGAATTTTCATGCTCACTATGAAAGGTTGCGCACCGCGCTCTTCAGTCCCGTACCCATATTCACTGCTACGTTGCAGAGTTCATGTTTACTTCCAAACTGAATGTTGACTTGGCTGGACTGCATAACTGACACCGTAACGAGCAGGAAAGTTCTTTGGTATACCATTCAAATAGCCCAATATCTATCAGTCACCGGCGACCGATGGTCAGTGGGCGTGCTACGGAAACAACTGAAGAACAACTGAGGTAGTTTTTGAATTCGGCGAGCTTAAAGTAATGGGATGTGAGAAACGTTGCAGTTAAAGGAAGTGAAGTCTGTTTTTGCTAGTGTTTGAAATGCCCACGCACTGGTGGACTAAAGCTGTGACAGCGCGGTGGCTTCTCCGTGGCGCACAGACCTGGGTGGGACCCACCTCACGATGCAATCCATGGCGGCGGGGCATTTCCAAACGCGCAGGCGCTTCCTGCAAGCAAGTAAACCGGCGTACAGAGTGCAAAGAACTCGCAGCGTTGCTTTGAAGCATCCGGCGACACAGGACGGGCCTTGGGTGAAGGCAGCGGCAATATAAAACCAGACAGCACATAGTGCTACTACGAGCTTCTCTTCATTGCTTGGTCGTAGTCAGAACAAGCCTGAACATCATCGAGGCATAAAGCGCCGATTACATCCCAAGTTTAAACGCTAACGCAAAAAAAACTTCATGCTGTATCTACAACCGTCATACCATCGAATCCTTGAATTCTTAAAGCAACCACGCTGTCGGCCAATGTTCACGTGTTCCACCTTTGTGTAAGCATGAAGCTGTGACTCGTGTGTAGCTCCACCGCTAAACTGGATCGCGCTTTCAGATGACCTTTATCAAACTCGTTCTCCTATGCAACAACAGGCACCCCGAGGACGTCTGTTGCCACCGGCTCCCGCAGCAGCCCCAAGACGCTATGGGCAGATCACATCTACAGCACCACAACAACGCCCTGGCCAAGCAGTAAGAGCTGTGAGCCTTTTCAGCGCTCCACACGGAGTGAACGCAGAAGCCATATAACTGACGATGCCAATCTTGCTACGCTCATTCATTTCCCCTTTTTGGGAATCGCTGCCTTGCCAATTCTCTGCTTTGCTGTCGTCACGCTGTGTCACTTCCCTGCCGTAAATTTGTTTCATCCAGAAAGTGTCCCAGGACACTGTGTACTAAAAAAAATATTCATAGAGTATATTTTGAGTCCACGGATACAAAGCAACAAAATTAAACAAAACAACTATGTAGCATTTCACAACAGAGCCAGGTTATTTAACGAAACAGACGGCAGATACCTAAAATAAACGCTACTTTCTAATTAAAAGTGGTGGCGGCGGCGGCGGTGGCGAAAGGACGCTTGGCTTATCTGCTATTTTTTGCTTATCCAGACTTCCCCTGCAACTGCTGCCCTGGCTGCAACACTGTGCCCTGATTGACGTCATCCACCCCGTGATCCGCCCACCAAGTGTTGTCGCGTTTCCTGTGCCGGAATTACAGCTGGACACACGGGCGGCGGCGGCGGTGGCGAAAGGACGCTTGGCTTATCTGCTATTTTTTGCTTATCCAGGTGGGTTTCCAACTTCTGGGCAGGAGGTGCCTGATCGTGCCTTGGAGTCGCCGTGCCTGCTGCTGTTTTCCGAGGCAACGGTTCCTTTTCTACGTGTTGTTCAGCGTGAAATTTCTTAACCCTCCAGACTTCCCTTCAACTGCTGCCCTGGCTGCAACACTGTGCCCTGATTGACGTCATCCACCCCGTGATCCGCCCACCAAGTGTTGTCGCGTTTCCTGTGCCGGAATTACAGCTGGACACACGGGCGGCGGCGGCGGTGGCGAAAGGACGCTTGGCTTATCTGCTATTTTTTGCTTATCCAGGTTGGTAAAATTCACTTACTCGTTGCTTAACGCTGCGTTATTGCTACCGCCGTTGCCACCGTGTTCCGTGCTTTGCTCAGTGGTATGTGCTCTATATATCTTTGCTGTACTGTGTGATACCTCGAGCTTCTGGTCCACGAGTCATGGCAGACACTTGCGAGTCCTGCAATGAGTCCCTGCCAGATCACGGCCAATTCCTGATGTGCAGCGAATGTGAGTCCTCCTATCATATTGGTAGTTGTTCTGGCTGGTCGGAGTCAACATTTAAGGCCAAAGGAGAGAGCGGCCGCAGAGCATGGCGATGCGTGGCATGCCGTCCATCTAAAACCAAAAGTGGGGACAAAAGGAACATGGACTCTGAGCTAACTGTTTGCCTGGCAGATATAACTCGAAGGCTTGTTGCTCTAGCAGGATTGCCTGCTCAGGTTGGGGAAATTAAGGACTCCATCGAGTTATTGTCCCGGAAGTACGACGATATCCTGAATCGACAAGTTAAACAAGAGAAAGACATTAGTAACTTGAACAGACGTGTAGACAAATTAGAGGCTGTATGTACTTCAAGTGACGTTCACCAACTGAAAGCAACTGTCAATGATTTGGAATTTCGTAGCAGGAAATTGAACGTAGAAGTTCATGGCATCCAAGCTACGCCAAATGAGGACTTGATGTGCAAGTTGAATGCTGTGGCTAAGACTGTTAACCTGCCAGAGCTGACGGCAAATGACATTGGTGCTATTCACAGGCTTCCTTCCAAACCAAACAAAACGCCTGGAATTCTTGTTAGGTTTGCCCAGCAGTCAACCCGAGATAAATGGCTGGAAAAGCGTAAAGCCCTCAGAATTGGTTCATCTGGAGTCTCCATCACTGAAAACATGACACACCAAAACAGAGAGCTGCTCCGTCGCGCTAAGGAATGGGCAGAGGACAACGACTACCGATTTTCATGGCACTGCAATGGCAAGATTCTAGTGAGGAAGAGAGAAGGTGATGGCGCCGTTGTCATTCGTTGCGTGGCTGACCTTGATAAGCTGTAACATAGTTCAACCTGAAAAAGCCTTCCGTTTATCTTTGTTTTTGCTCCGATCATGCTTGATCCTTCGACTGCGCACGTAGACGTTGCAAACCTTAAATACTTTTGCGATACTAGTTTTCAGAAGTGTCTTAGTTGTGTTCACTTTAACTTGAGGTCTGGTAGAAATAAGCAGGATGCACTTGACTATTTTTTCGGCGAAGCGCAAATACGCTTTAATGTCATGATGTTTTCAGAAACATGGTTTGCCTCGGAAGAGGATGTGTTTACACCTCCGACGTATAAATCTTATTACATGAACCGCTCAGGCAAAAGGGGTGATGGCGTAGCAATGCTAATCTCTAACTCGATGGATTCTGAACTAATGTCAGAATTCAGCTGTATCACTTCTTTTTACGAAACGCTTGCTATTAGATGTGGTACTTCTGTTTTTTGTGTTTGTTATCGCCCGCCTTCAAATGACGTTCGTCTGTTCTTGCCTTTTTTAGACTCTTTCTTAGAATTTGTCAGTGAAAGTAAATATACATTAATTTTAGGTGGTGATCTGAACATTGACATGTTACAGAATAGCAGGGTTAAATTAGAACTAGAATCATTATTAAGCTCTTACTCCTGTCAAAACTTTATAACGTCTCCTACACGAATAACTGCACAATCAACTACACTTCTAGATCTGTTTGTCACCAATATTGATCCTTCCCTTGTTAGAGCTGGAACTTTGATTTATGATATCAGCGACCACTTGCCTATATTTATGTTTGTCAGTCAAGTCGTTAACACGCCTACACGAATGCGCTCAGAATTTTCATACAGGCGCATTACTCCTGATACGCTCTCCGCTTTTAGAGACTGCTTAAGCAGCGAAAACTGGAACGATGTGTTCGCAGTGAGCGATCCTAACTTAGCGTATGAGTTATTTATGAGCAAGTTCTCTACGGTATACCTTGCGTGTTTTCCTATCAAGACGTTTAGAATTTGTAAGAAAAGTAGGAAGCCTTGGGTGGATAAAGAGCGCCTTAAGCTTATTAGAAAACGGGACCAGTTGTTTAAGGCATTTATAGAGAGTAAGTCCCTTGAAGCCCTCAAAGTGTTTAAGAAGTACAGGAATTTAATCACAAAACATCTTCGTAATGCAAAAAAGCAATATTACTCTAACCTGTTCGAAGCAACACAAGGACGCACAAACAACGTTTGGAAGGCACTAAACACTGTATTTGGTAATGATTCAGAAGCGGTAACCACAATCGTAAAAGATGGGATAGAACTTCAAGGCACTAAGTTAGCTGACGCATTTAATGACTTCTTTTTATCAATCGGTGGTGCAACCAGTAGAAACCCTGATTTAAGATATATGAAGGAGCGAAATAATCCAACTATATTTCTAGACCCAGTCGCTAATAGTGAGCTTGTAGCGACATTTTTAACCCTAAGCAATAGTAGAGCTGCTGATGCGGACGATATTCAAGTGAAGCCTGTAAAATTTGCCATTGATGTAGTAGCACCTTGTCTTACCCACATTTTTAATATGTGTTTTCACTTACCGCAGGGTTTTCACTTACCGCCGTCCCGACCGCACAAGGGTAGCCTGCAGTGACCAATCTTGAAATATAATTTCCAAAGCTTTCACTCATTCAATGCTTGCACGACCTCATGAGCGCTGACTCCAGACAAAGGGTAGCAATGGCTCTCTTGACAGTTATGAGCGGGTTTTTTCTAAGTTTAGGGGCTCGGCCCCTGAATAAATAAGCGGATAATCTGCGCTCTGCCTGTGCTATGAGTTCTTATTTTTTGTGTCGTGGCTTGAGCGCAATATAACATGGCTTCTGTAGGTTTAAAGCCACCTAGAATCTTCATTTTCTTGTCATGGTACTTACTTTTGTTCTGCTTCTTTAACAAAATAAAAAAAATCAACTCCATATTTAAGCACTTTTAAAACCTTCCTGTCGTGAAAGACATTCGTCAGGGCTATCAAAAGAAAATGAAAGGAAATGCGAGCGAAAGGGCACGAAATCAATGGTACTGTGGAGAGTTGTCGACATTCGTTGAAGGAGCCCCGCGATGCCTGGTGAAGAAAGTGGCGGCAAGCTCACGGACGCGTCCGCTTCGCGAGGCAACTAAGGGTGTTCTGTCTGGAAGCGATAACGACTTCCTCTTCCAAAACCTGACGCGTGCGGTGGCGTTACGGTATGAAACCTCTTGTGTTACATTAAGCGCACAATATCACGCGCACCCTAAAGAAAGTGGCCAACAGGTACGCAGTACCTTTGATGTTCTCGGCTCCCAGGAAGCTAGGACAGCTCTGCTCTCGCACGGCAAAGGAGAGCGGCAGACAAAGTGGTTGTGGCAAAAAGCATTTCAAGCTCTTTGCAAAATGTGCGAAAGTAGGGGTGTACGAAATGCCACAAATTGTGCGAAGGCCTGCATAGGCGAGACAGAACGCTGTATAAATTATTATTCAGGGCAACACCAGCGTTCTCTAGGGATAAAGGAAAGGAGCGCGAATTTCACAGAGAATTACAAAACGTGCAAGTGTCGACCATGTCTGCATGCGGTGATTCGTGGCAGGGAAGAACATTAAATCAATTGTTAGTTTGCGCTCACCCTGTCAGTCTTTCTAAGTGTCGCGCTTTACAAAAAACCTTGCGGATAATATCACACTGACAGACAGTAAATCGGTGCCAAAATTCAGGCCTCCTCTAGGCGATGCCAGTGCAGCAGTGCAAACATAGAAGTATAAATGTGTTATATCGTTAGGTTGTGGTAGGTTTAATGTAACAACCTGAGAAATATATATATGGCGGCGAGTGTATACCTGAAAAAGTTCTCAATTTTCCTAATTTTATCGTGCGGATTTTATGAACACTAAAATTTTTCGGTCGTTGTGTAGTCTTAGAATATATAGATTATAATGATATATGTTGTGTATATAGGTAAGCTATGTTTTTATGGTTCCATGGCACCATATGCGCAGATACCATCTTGTACGTATTGGTGTGGACTTCATCCAGACGACGTTGCTATAGATTGATTTTAATGCAGGACAACCGGAAGTGTGTAAGCCGCAAAACTGGTTTGGCAACATCAGGCACTATTTCGGAGCGGCGGCTGGGCACAACTGCCCACGACGCGTTCTTGTAGCCCGCTCCGGGGGTTTGGCCGCACGCACAAAGAGCGTGGCGGCGGCAGCTGTTTCGTCATCATCATCAATTCTGCATTCCTTGCAGGACAATAGCCGCCTTTAACCCGCATCCGCCGGCGCCTCATCGCAGTGGATTTCCAATCCGCAATTTCCCACTTTGGGAACGACACTGCTCATTAGCTCTTGCTCGCATTATCTCGCGGATGGCGTTTGAACCATTCTCGAGTTCAAGCCCCATGCGATAACTTTTATAACGCGTGAGCACGCTGTTAATTCGGTGCTCACGAATGCAGCCTATTCAGTTGCACTTCGCCTCGACCTCCCCTGCCAGCAGCGCACGAGAAAAGCAATCACAGTCGCAAGCTTAACCGAAACAAGGCTTTAATTCGTTTTCGATGCGGCTGCACTGAGCTTTTTAAGCAAGGGTTGCAAACATCGTCACAGTGCCGGTATAGTAGAATCTGAGGTGCGTTGCATCGAGAGAAAGCGTACGCAAGGCGTTTGATTGGCAATTAGCGCTTTGTCTCTAACTCCGCTTTCAACACGCCGGTACATCCAGTGCTTCAAATATATTTCCACGATCATTAACTCACCGCTCCTTATTGCAACGAACACGCATGTCACCTTTTCTGCTGCTTTATCTACTTGGCGCCACCAGTGTATAAACATTTCTCCACTTTGCGCGTGGACTGATAGGTACAATTTCAGGTTCTTCTCACATACCATCGAGTGCTGGAACTCCCTGCGTGGTGAAATTCGTTCACTTCCATTTCCGCAATTTTTGGCTGCCACTGAATGTTCCTGACGCCCTGCTTTCTTCATATTCTTCTTCTTCTTCTTCTCCTCAAGTAATATGGCACATACCCACGTGGGGGGGATTGGCCAAGGTATAGAGTAGAATGCCAATGAAGCATTTGCGCGGGGAAGGAAACGTCAGAAGACTGAATCAAGATTTTAAAAATTGGAAAAATAAAATGAATTCAAGAGGTATGAGTCAACCGGAATAGAATCAATCTAGCCTTTTTTGGACATGCGAAAGAATTTTGTATATAGCTAACAAGATAATCGATTAGTTGCACTTATGTAATCGTGAAGGTAGCCGCATACACTGCTTAACGGGAATCCCTTGGCACTCGCACCGAACGATAGAAGAACTGTAAGAGACAGAGGCAGTCCTAGTCTCGAAAGAGGAACCTCCAGATATTGCTTTCTCTGAACCGCGAACCGCCGGCAAGAGAGGAGAAAATGATCGATTGATTCAACTTGCCCACATGATACACAAAGGTTTGTCGCGGCGAACCCGCACCTGCATAAGTTCAAGTTTAAGTGAGGGATTCTACATCGCAGGAGCGTCATGGACACTTCACAAAGCCGTGACTTACACCACCGGATATTCCATGGGTACTTTAGGTGTTGAAAGTCCACGGTATTGAGCAACGGATCACTCAAAGTGGCTGAAATATGTTGGAACCGCTGGAAACGTGAAGCTGCTAACAGAATGAGGTGAGGGACGGGATATATTACAGGTGCGCTGAGAGCTGACCTTGCCAATAAATCAGCCACCTCGTTAAAATAGACGCCTGAATGCCCAGGTACCCAGACCAAACGGATCTCGCGCACTGTGCTCGGAACAAAAAACCTAAGTGAACGAGTCAAGAAAGATTTTTCCGAATTTTGGAGAGAGACAATAACTGAAAGGCAGTCTGCAAGAATAAGAACCCGTGCGACATGTCTGGGAATTTTGAGAAGAGCCAAACCAATGGCCAAAAACTCTGCGAAGAATATAGGAGTATAATCAGGGATACGAACGGAGTAGCTCCAAGCTAGATCCTGCGAATATATGCCAATCGCCGCCTTCTCACGGCTGCCGGAGGCATCAGTGGAGAGAACAGTATGATGTGGAAAATTCTGTAGGTGTTCAGAAAGAAGACCATTTAAGGTATGTGCGGGCATACGCTTCGCATGGGACGGGAAAATAAAGTCGTAATAGAAGACGGGATCAGCCTGCGTGTCATCAACTCGTTGCAAGGAGATCAGATCAACCTGAAGCGGAGCTAACAGATTCTGCGTGAACCTAACTTGCGGAAGCTGATAACGTGGCCAGTGATTAGTCAAAAAAAGGTGTGGTTGGGATACAAAAATTGGAATACTAACGCCTGGGGCCGGGTCAAAAGACTTGAGGAAAGTACGCACTGTTAGAAGTTGGAAGCGGGAATAGAGGTTGGGGATACGGGCTTCCAGATAAAGGACAGCGTTGGAAGCTGATTTTGGGAGCCCGAGGCATAGCCGTAGGGCACGCCTTAACAGTAAGGCTAATGGCTGCAGCTTGTAGTTCGCGCTACCAGAGAACAAGGGGCAACCAAATTCCAGAATCGGTCTCATATAAGCCTTATAGAGCAACAGTAACGTGTCACGACGCATGCCAAACTTTTTATTGCCAACTCGTGTCAAACGGCCCAGTGCACGTTCCCCTTTATTAACATTATTCTTAATATGGTGTCGCCAGTCCAAATTTTGGTCATAAATAACACCTAGGTATTTAACCGACTCCACCTGCGGAATTGGAGTGGAGCGGTAGGCTAGCGAGATGTACATAGGAGCGTCGGGTGGAAATACCAGCACGCCACATTTGCTGACATTAATTGATAAATTGATTTGGTCCAACCAGACTTCAAGAGCATTCAGATATGCCTGCAAATACCCGTAGAGCACATGAATATCCTTTGCTGATGCGAAAAAAGCTATATCATCTGCGTATACATAAACTGTAACGTTAAGATGAATGGGGATGTCCCGAACTAATATGTTGGAAAGCAGCGGAGAAAGAACAGAGCCTTGCGGCACACTTCTTGATTGACCATAGGTATTAGAACAAAAATATCCGTCTGTACAGAAAAAAAATCTATCTTTTAGAAATTCACAAATCCAGGCGTAGAGGTAATGCGGTGGTTGTAGTTGAGCAAGCTTGTTAATGAGGACTGTGTGCTCCACGCTGTCATAGGCCTTCGCAACGTCAAGCGTCACCAAGGCCGAAACTTCTCTCTGGCGCATTGAGAGTCGTATTCGGCTCTCGAGATTCACATGCGCGGACCATATTGAACAACCGCGACGAAAGCCAATCAGTGCGGGGCTGAGGCCGTTAATATGATGAACATGCTTTGTGAGGCGACTGTGTACTACTCTTTCTATTAGCTTTACTAAATTTTAGGTTAAAGCAATCGGCCGAATATTGTCTAATTGAAATCCATTGTCTGCATTTTTTAAAAGTAAAATTATTTTCGCAATTTTCCAACTGTGAGGAATCCAAGAGGTTTCCAATGACGCATTTACAATATCTAGAAGGTGAGTTGGAAAGTCGTGCGCTAAAATCTTTAACATGCCCACAGTAATCCCGTCAGATCCCGGAGCAGCAGAGTGCATCGAGGAAACAATTTGCAGGAGCTCCGACACGTCGACCTCAGGATAGTCCGAGCTGGGGGTGAGAGTGTGCAAAGGTTCTGCTTTCTGTACCTGGAAACGTAAGGCCAGCCCCTGCGCGATGCGTTCAAGGTTTTGCTTAGCCTCCTGCGGAGACATTACCATTGACCTTATGCGATTGGAGGCCGGAGAGCTGTTATTCTGCGCCATGAATCTATAGAGAGCCTTCTTATTCTGGAGTTTTGAGAGATACGTGTTTAAATTATGATTATAATCCTCCTTTGCCTTTTTAACAGTTCTTTTGAAACATGCAGAGAAGAACTTATAATTTATCCAATTAGCTGGGCTCTGATTATAGGAAAGGCTTTTCCAGGCTGCTTTTCTACGACGATAAGCTTTCTCACACTCCTCCGTCCACCAAGGAGACGGCTGTCTGGCAGGAGCAGTAGTGCACACCGAGAATACAGAGCTCTTAGCAGCATCTTGCAGAAAGGTAATTGTCCGCTGAGCTCTTTGTGCTCGACCTGAGCTAACTATGGAGGGGAGTGAGGCAGATATCAATTTTTTGTACATAATGTGGTTTACAAATTTCATGGTTGCACCACCTTTTCTGATAGGCGAGGATATAATAGAAAAGGTTATTGGGAAGTGGTCACTAGATGTACCTGAGTGTTCAGTTGACCGTGCAGATACGCCAACCCCACGAGATGCTAATGTTAAATCTATGATTGAACGGGATCCTCCTCGCATAAAGGTTACTGCTCCGGAATTACAGCAGCGCACTGCATTCATTGACATCCAGGACCACAGAAGCTGGCCGCAGGAGTCAGAGCGACTATCCCAGACACTGTGGTGCGAATTAAAATCTCCTGCGATGACTGTGCTGTTTGCGCCGCTCAGTAAGGTATCCAAACAGTCTGTCCTGTGAACACCGATTGGGAAGTAGACGTTAGCAATAGTGACTTTGGCGCATTGTGGAAGGGAGATTTCAACCGCCAACAACTCAGTCAGGGCATATAACTGTCTGCGAGATTGATGCTCGGTGACATATTTTCGTAGAGATCATAGTTATTAACCCACCACCCCTGCCATAACGCGATCTACCCTGAAAACACGAAATTTTTTTAATGTGAATGATTTAAGTGGAGAGAGCCACGTTTCTTGTAAAATCACAATATCTGGATTATGTTTATGGAGAAGTAATTCAAGATCCGGTAAAGAAGAAAGTATGGAGCGACAATTCCACTGCATAACTTTTAGACCCGCCATGATTATCGACTGGTTAAAGAGGCATCAACAGCCTCCTTCAGCACATCAGTCTGGGGAATTAATTTGGGGGGTCCTTTCTTTGCTTTGACTTGCGGAACAGCTGACTTCGAGGGTGAGGAAGAAGCTCGACGCTTCTGGGAAGTGGTGAGCATTTCAACGTCCATGCTACAAGTATCTACGGGAGCGACACTGTCAGGAGCGCTGTTGGCAGGCGGTACTTGGGGCACGGTAGGAGGCGACATGAAATGACTCTTACTAGCAGCACTTGGGAGTGATGCTGGCGTAGCCGCCGAAACATGTGATTCAGTAGGCAGAGATTGGCCAGCAACAAGTTGAGATAGAGCCTCGGTGAAACTGCCCAGCATTCGCTCTACCACCACAGAAAGAGTCTGTTCTATGAGGACACTATTGAAGTAGTCAAACTTGACGGTATATCAGCAACAGAGCTTCGCGCACGGCTGGCATATGTATTATCCCTCCGATCCAGAAGTGCATAAGCATCTGCTCTCGAACATCGTTTCGCTTGAATGATATCGAGCAGGCTTTGTTCGTCGGCTCGTTTCGAGCAGTTGACATCATCAGCCGAGTGGTTGCCCTTGCATAGGCAACACTGGGGCTGATCAGAGGCGCAGCTGTCATCTGAATGCCCTTCTCCACAAACCCGGCAGCGGGTCGCCGACTTACACGCTTTACCACTGTGACCGAAACGCCAACAGTTGTTGCACTGAAGAGGACGGGGCTGCAGAGGGTCCACACGATACACTATCGGCCAAACCTTGAGTTCAGAAGGACAGGAGGAACCAGCAAACGTAGTGATAACTTACTCTGTCGCAACACACACACCATTGAATTCTCTACTGCACCGGTAGACAGAAAGAACCCCCACACCTGCATCCTGAAACTCCTTCAGTATATCCTGCGGGGAAGATGCTGGGTCCACGCCACGAACAATACCTTTGGAACATGCGAGCTGTTCCGGGATAAAGGCTTTAACCGCTAATGACTGAAAAATTTTGCACTGGAGCAGGTCTGTGACACAATCAATGTCAGCAGACCTGCAAACAATGCCTCTCCGGCCGAACGGTCGCACCTCAGAGATCTGGAGGTAGTGGGTAGTGAGAGATCTTAGCTCCGGCTGAAGGACCTTGGGGCTTTTCATCTTGATCGTTCCCTCACCGATCGGCACGAGAGCCACAGGGATGATGTCAATTCCATTTTTAAGAAAATTTTCTAGCGGCAAGCTTTGGGTGGGCAAGCTGGCAAACCAGGTTTCCGACCCTCCACCCGGGGAGGTCAGCGACATACCTGAGCCAAACGCACCCTCAAATGCACATTAACCTGGCCTACAGACCTAACCTGAGACCTGGCCAAATCCCCCACACAGAACGGCCTCACCAGAGATGACCACGTAGGCACCACCAGGACACCACAGTTGAGCTCGAAGCCAAGCACCAGCAAGAACACGTCAGCACCGTCCAATACCTTCCAATACCGTCCAATACCTTCGTTCTCCTAGAACCACGAGAGCGCGAAATGCGCGCGCGAGCTGGCTTAGAAAAAAAGAAGCCGAAGTGTCTGGCTGCGAATGCTTGGCGCCTGGTTATGGCCAATCCCCCTTGTGGGTATGTGCCATTGTGTGAGGTCAACAACAACAACAACAACAAGCTTGGAGCTACGTTCGAAGACTTCGAAGACGGTGCCGCCGGGACGTGTTCTTGCTGACGTGTTCTTGCTGGTGCTTGGCTTCGAGCTCAACTGTGGTTCCCTGGTGGTGCCTACGTGGTCATCTCTGGTGAGGCCGTTCTCTGTGGGGGATTTGGCCAGGTCTCAGGTTAGGTCTGTAGGCCAGGTTAATGTGCATTTGAGGGTGCGTTTGGCTTAGGTATGTCGCTGACCTCCCCGGGTGGAGGGACGGCAACCTGGTTTGCCAGCTTGCCCACCCAAAGCTTGCCGCTAGAAAATTTTCGTAAAAATGGAATTGACATCATCCCTGTGGCTTTCGTGCCGATCGGTGAGGGAACGATCAAGATGAAAAGCCCCAAGGTCCTTCAGCAGGAGCTAAGATCTCTCACTACCCACTACCTCCAGATCTCTGAGGTGCGACCGTTCGGCCGGAGAGGCATTGTTTGCAGGTCCGCTGACATTGATTGTGTCACAGACCTGCTCCAGTGCAAAATATTTCAGTCCTTAGCGGTTAAAGCCTTCATCCCGGAACAGCTCGCATGTTCCAAAGGTATTGTTCGTGGCGTGGACCCAGCATCTTCCCCGCAGGATATACTGAAGGAGTTTCAGGATGCAGGTGTGGGGGTTCTTTCTGTCTACCGGTGCAGTAGAGAATTCAATGGTGTGCGTGTTGCGACAGAGTCAGTTATAACTACGTTTGCTGGTTCCTCCTGTCCTTCTGAACTCAAGGTTTGGCCGATAGTGTATCGTGTGGACCCTCTGCAGCCCCGTCCTCTTCAGTGCAACAACTGTTGGCGTTTCGGTCACAGTGGTAAAGCGTGTAAGTCGGCGACCCGCTGCCGGGTTTGTGGAGAAGGGCATTCAGATGACAGCTGCGCCTCTGATCAGCCCCAGTGTTGCCTATGCAAGGGCAACCACTCAGCTGATGATGTCAACTGCTCGAAACGAGCCGACGAACAAAGCCTGCTCGATATCATTCAAGCGAAACGATGTTCGAGAGCAGATGCTTATGCACTTCTGGATCGGAGGGGTAATACATATGCCAGCCGTGCGCGAAGCTCTGTTGCTGATATACCGTCAAGTTTGACTACTTCAATAGTGTCCTCAGTAGAACAGGCTCTTTCTGTGGTGGTCGAGCGAATGCTGGGCAGTTTCACCGAGGCTCTATCTCAACTTGTTGCTAGCCAATCTCTGCCTACTGAATCACATGTTTCGGCGGCTACGCCGGCATCACTCCCGAGTGCTGCTAGTAAGAATCATTCCATGTCGCCTCCTACCGTGCCCCAAGTACCGCCTGCCAACAGCGCTCCTGACAGTGTCGCTCACGTAGATCCTTGTAGTATGGACGTTGAAATGCTCACCACTTCCCAGAAGCGTCGAGCTTCTTCCTCACCCTCGAAGTCAGCTGTTCCGCAAGTCAAAGCAAAGAAAGGACCCCCCAAATTAATTCCCCAGACTGATGTGCTGAAGGAGGCTGTTGATGCCTCTTTAACCAGTCGATGATCATGGCGGGTCTAAAAGTTATGCAGTGGAATTGTCGCTCCGTACTTTCTTCTTTACCGGATCTTGAATTACTTCTTCATAAACATAATCCAGATATTGTGATTTTACAAGAAACGTGGCTCTCACCACTTAAATCATTCACATTTAAAAAATTTCGTGTTTTCAGGGTAGATCGCGTTAATGGCAGGGGTGGTGGGTTAATAACTATGATCTCTACGAAAATATGTCACCGGGCATCAATCTCGCAGACAGTTATGCGCCCTGACTGTGAGTTGTTGGCGGTTGAAATCTCCCTTCCACAGTGCGCCAAAGTCACTATTGCTAACGTCTACTTCCCAATCGGTGTTCACAGGACAGACTGTTTGGACACCTTACTGAGCGGCGCAAACAGCACAGTCATCGCAGGAGATTTTAATTCGCACCACAGTGCCTGGGATAGTCGCTCTGACTCCTGCGGCCAGCTTCTGTGGTCCTGGATGTCAATGAATGCAGTGCGCTGCTGTAATTCCGGAGCAGTAACCTTTATGCGTGGAGGATCCCGTTCAATCATAGATTTAACATTAGCATCTCGTGGGGTTGGCGTATCTGCATGGTCAACTGAAGAATCAGGTACATCTAGTGACCACTTTCCAATAACCTTTTCTATTATATCCTCGCCTATCAGAAAAGGTGGTGCAACCATGAAATTTCTAAACCACATTATGTACAAAAAATTGATATCTGCCTCACTCCCCTCCATAGTTAGCTCAGGTCGAGCACAAAGAGCTCAGCGGACAATTACCTTTCTGCAAGATGCTGCTGAGAGTTCTGTATTCTCGGTGTGCACTACTGCTCCTGCCAGACAGCCGTCTCCTTGGTGGACGGAGGAGTGCGAGAAAGCTTATCGTCGTAGAAAAGCAGCCTGGAAAAGCCTTTCCTATAATCAGAGCCCAGCTAATTGGATAAATTATAAGTTCTTCTCTGCCTGTTTCAAACGAACTGTTAAAAAGGCAAAGGAGGATTATAATCAAAATTTAAACACGTATCTCTCAAAACCCCAGAATAAGAAGGCTCTCTATAGATTCATGGCGCGGAATAACAGCTCTCCGGCCTCCAATCGCATAAGGTCAATGGTAATGTCTCCGCAGGAGGCTAAGCAAAACCTTGAACACATCGCGCAGGGGCTGGCCTTACGTTTCCAGGTACAGAAAGCAGAACCTTTGCACACTCTCACCCCCAGCTCGGACTATCCTGAGGTCGACGTGTCGGAGCTCCTGCAAATTGTTTCCTCGATGCACTCTGCTGCTCCGGGATCTGACGGGATTACTGTGGGCATGTTAAAGATTTTAGCGCACGACTTTCCAACTCACCTTCTAGATATTGTAAATGCGTCATTGGAAACCTCTTGGATTCCTCACAGTTGGAAAATTGCGAAAATAATTTTACTTTTAAAAAATGCAGACAATGGATTTCAATTAGACAATATTCGGCCGATTGCTTTAACCTCAAATTTAGTAAAGCTAATAGAAAGAGTAGTACACAGTCGCCTCACAAAGCATGTTCATCATATTAACGGCCTCAGCCCCGCACAGATTGGCTTTCGTCGCGGTTGTTCCATATGGTCCGCGCATGTGGATCTCGAGAGCCGAATACGACTCTCAATGCGCCAGAGAGAAGTTTCGGCCTTGGTGACGCTTGACGTTGCGAAGGCCTATGACAGCGTGGAGCACACAGTCCTCATTAACAAGCTTGCTCAACTACAACCACCGCATTACCTCTACGCCTGGATTTGTGAATTTCTAAAAGATAGATTTTTCTTCTGTACAGACGGATCTTTTTGTTCTAATACCTATGGTCAATCAAGAGGTGTGCCGCAAGGCTCTGTTCTTTCTCCGCTGCTTTTCACCATATTAGTTCGGGACATCCCCATTCATCCTAACGTTACAGTTTATGTATACGCAGATGATATAGCTTTTTTCGCATCAGCAAATGATATTCATGTGCTCTACGGGTATTTGCAGGCATATCTGAATGCTCTTGCAGTCTGGTTGGACCAAATCAATTTATCACTTAATGTCAGCAAATGCGGCGTGCTGGTATTTCCACCCGACGCTCCTATGTACATCTCGCTAGCCTACCGCTCCACTCCAATTCCGCAGGTGGAGTCGGTTAAATACCTAGGTGTTACTTATGACCAAAATTTGGACTGGCGACACCATATTAAGAATAATGTTATTAAAGGGGAACGTGCACTGGGCCGTTTGACCCGAGTTGGCAATAAAAAGTTTGGCATGCGTCGTGACACGCTACTGTTGCTCTATAAGGCTTATATGAGACCGATTCTGGAATTTGGTTGCCCCTTGTTCTCTGGTAGCGCGAACTACAAGCTGCAGCCATTAGCCTTACTGGAAAGACGTGCCCTACGGCTATGCCTCGGGCTCCCAAAATCAGCGTCCAACGCTGTCCTTTATCTGGAAGCGCGTATCCCCAACCTCTATTCCCGCTTCCAACTTCTAACAGTGCGTACTTTCCTCAAGTCTTTTGACCCGGCCCCAGGCGTTAGTGTTCCAATTTTTGTATCCCAACCACACCTTTTTTTGACTAATCACTGGCCACGTTATCAGCTTCCGCAAGTTAGGTTCACGCAGAATCTGTTAGCTCCGCTTCAGGTTGATCTGATCTCCTTGCAACGAGTTGCTGACACGCAGGCTGATCCCGTCTTCTATTACGACTTTATTTTCCCGTCCCATGCGAAGCATATGCCCGCACATACCCTAAATGGTCTTCTTTCTGAACACCTACAGAATTTTCCACATCATACGGTTCTCTCCACTGATGCCTCCGGCAGCTGTGAGAAGGCGGCGATTGGCATATATTCGCAGGATCTAGATTGGAGCTACTCCGTTCGTATCCCTGATTATACTCCTATATTCTTCGCAGAGTTTTTGGCCATTGGTTTGGCTCTTCTCAAAATTCCCAGACATGTCGCACGGGTTCTTATTCTCACAGACTGCCTTTCAGTTATTGTCTCTCTCCAAAATTCGGAAAAATCTTTCTTGACTCGTTCACTTAGGTTTTTTGTTCCGAGCACAGTGCGCGAGATCCGTTTGGTCTGGGTACCTGGGCATTCAGGCGTCTATTTTAACGAGGTGGCTGATTTATTGGCAAGGTCAGCTCTCAGCGCACCTGTAATATATCCCGTCCCTCACCTCATTCTGTTAGCAGCTTCACGTTTCCAGCGGTTCCAACATATTTCAGCCACTTTGAGTGATCCGTTGCTGAATACCGTGGACTTTCAACACCTAAAGTACCCATGGAATATCCGGTGGTGTAAGTCAAGGCTTTGTGAAGTGTCGCTCCTGCGATGTAGAATCCCTCACTTAAACTTGTACTTATGCAGGTGCGGGTTCGCTGCGACAAACCTTTGTGTATCATATCGCGGTTCAGAGAAAGCAATATCTGGAGGTTCCTCTTTCGAGACTTGGACTGCCTCTGTCTCTTACAGTTCTTCTATCGTTCGGTGCGAGTGCCAAGGGATTCCCGTTAAGCAGTGTATGCGGCTACCTTCACGATTACATAAGTGCAACTAATCGATTATCCTGTTAGCTATACACAAAATTCTTTCGCATGTCCAAAAAGGCTAGATTGATTCTATTCCGGATGACTCATACCTCTTGAATTCATTTTATTTTTCCCAATTTTTTTTTTTATCTTGATTCAGTCTTCTGACGTTTCCTTCCCCGCGCAAATGCTTCATTGGCATTCTACCCTATACCTTGGCCAATCCCCCCACGTGGGTATGTGCCATATTACTTGAGGAGAAGAAGAAGAAGAAGAAGAATGCTCCGCTTTTGGGACTGCTACTGACGTCCGCTGCAGTCACCTACTTTGACGTATCCAACCGAGCTGTACCACCCGTGACAATATTATATTGTATTTTGTTAGTACTTTTATGTATGAACGCTTGCATTTATGAACATACACGAAATTTTCCTGTATTCCATATACACACTCCTGCCATAGCCCCTGGAGGGCTACAGTATGTACAAATAAATAATGCACATGTGATAAGCGTCTGTAAATTTAACTATAGACGGTATGTTTTGAAGTAGCCGCAGAGGTCGAACCCAGAAGTGGTGGGCTGCTTTTTCGTTCCCTGCGAGTTTTCCGCTAGTATTTCTTGAGGTTGTCATTTCATCTTGCGTCATTCTCCCTGTTTTGTATTTCAGCAAGGCAGCAGGAAATGTATGCTGTGATTTTTTTCAGCTTTGGATTTGCGCCCATTACCTTCTCTTCTCAACGCCACTGATATTCACTTGGCCTTCCTCTGGGCAAGCCATGGCCTCCTCAGATGTACCCGCGGAGGTTATTCAGTGTCTTCTCCCAGGTCCCATCATTCATACCTCTAGCTCTTGGCCGCTCCTAACTGCGTTTTCTTTCCACCTATATCCACTTTGTTACTCTATGACTATCCACTGGTTATCTATCAGACAATTACATTTCCAGCACATATACCCATTTCGCCCTCTCGATTAAATTCACGCGTGGGATATTTTCAAACCGTGATGATATTGGGAACCATTATTGGCGCCTTAACGCATTACGTATTATGATGTCTCCTCTTTTGCATTTGTGTATTTTTATGCTTTAATTTTGGTTTATGGAAGTTGAACGTCTCAAAGCGACTCAGGCTATAAGCGACACCGTAGTGAAGGTATCCGGAATTTTCGACCACCTGGTGTTATTTAACGTGCACTGACATCGCATAGAACACGAGCCTCTAGAATTTCGCCTCCATCGAAATTCGACTGTAACGTTCGGGATCAAACCCACGTCTTTCGAGTTAGCAGCCAAGTGCCATAACCACTGATCCACTTGTATTTTTATATTTTCTAATTGCCTTGTAGCTGAACCACCATAATTTTTCGATTTCAATCAGTAGGTACCTCGGTTAGTTTTAATAGCAATAATGCTTTTATTTGTGCCACATAAACGATACACGACACTGGGGGCCGGCAGTAATAGCTGTCGTGAGTAACAGCTTGTAAGAGCCGCAGGCCTTCATGCAGTGTATAGCTTAACAGCGGTATTGCTTCTTGGAAAAAGAGAGAGAGAGAAAAAAAAAGTACAATACGACGCTCGCAAAGGGAATTCATTCGGCTAAAGTAAATGTAATATAAACAAACATGGTAGAATAAGCAACAACAGGAATATATACACAGTGATGGTATACCGGGCAAAAAGAAACAATCACAAATTCAGTTCTATTCTTCCAGCAGAGGTAATAAAAATACATATACAACGATGGTGAAGCAAGCGAAAATAATTGAACACATATTCTTATTTGAAGCAAGGGAAGACTAGTCACTAACAGGATGCACATTTAGGAATAACGAGAGAAACTTGGAGGGCGGATAACAACGCGGCCTAGATTTTTTTCAAATGCTGCCAAAGTTCTTTAATGCGGCGTTTTCAAGTCGTAAGTGTTCTTAATGTAATCTATTTTGTAACCTCGGCAATTTTTTTATTAGTGTCTGCAATCTATACGTTGTTTTGAAAGTTCTGACTTTCCAAGGCTGAGTGTAACTGATCTGAAGGGCAGTAGTTTTTTCCTGTATGTGCTTTACATGAACTTAGTCGAAAAGTTTAATTGGGATAACATTGTGTTTGTCACAAAGGTGCTGTATGTGAGACTAAATGGATAAACCTTGCAGCACCCTAACAAATATTTTCTGCAATTTGTGAAGCTTTTGCAAGGTTCCATGTCTTGTGTAGACCACATGAAATGGCAGTAGTCAGTTTGGATGCAAAGAGTGAAATATAAATTAACATCATAATTATCGGTGGAAGCATATAGACGATTTCGATATATTAATGCAATTACTTGTGCAAGCTTAACTGCTAGGCTATCCACATGAGAAAACCATAACATATTTTCTTTAAAAATAAATCCTAGTGTCTTAATATTGGAAGTAATTTCAACGGGTGTTGCATTTAATGAGATAGATTTACTGATTGGTATGCTTGTTTTTAGTGTGAAATATTACATATTTGGTTTTATTACTATTAACCAGGAGACTATTGATGCGCGTCAATTCGTGTAATTTCTCTTATGTTAAAGTTAGTGTCTTCGGCAATGTTGTAATAAATCTCTGCACATTAAAATACACTCATCAGGCCCCTGTCCAGGGCTCTCCAAGTAGTTCTTACACTCTAAGCAGAAAGGAGTAAAAAAGGATTAAGCCGTCCTACATCGGACTCCCTATTACAAAAAGAGAGTACGCCATAGGACAGCGCACTCTCTTTTTACATCCATTTAGGCGTATTCGTGTTTAGAGTGTAGTCTCACTTCCAGTTTGTGTGTTTAGCCTCCAGGAGTGTACAGCGGGGTGGTTTCTCCTGCAGCAGCAGCCAATTAAAATTTGGCTTTTCGAACTTGAAAACCAGAAGCTAAGACGCGAAAAACGACGCGAGAACAGTTTCCGGCTCAGCGTGGGTCAGCTAAAGCATGTGGTGATATCGGCTTCGTGGTGTCAAAGAAGTGAACGTCACCGCTCACAACGAGAGCGACAACGGATCACAAGTGCGGTTTCCAGCGTGAGGATCACTTCGGTCGGAAACTCTAGCGAACGTTCAATAACACTTCCTTTGGGCCTAGTTGGTGCATGGTGACACAGATGAACGATGTGCGCAAAACATTCGGCGAACCACATGCACGGGAGAAGCACACAGGACTGGCGCAACACTATTTTATTCTATTATTATTAAAAGGTGCACGTCTTGTGTCACACATTATTAACTGCAGCAATTGTGCACCGCGATTCGAAGAGAGGCCGATTCTGGGCAGGAGCAGAAACGAACACGCGCGGCTGGCTCTCGAAGCATTCCATATTAAGAAAAAGGCTGAAGGATGTGTTGGCGATACTTCCTTATCACTTTACTCCGCCGAATTGAAGTTTTTGTGCTCGCATCGTTGCCAGTAATCTCGCATGACTGGAATCTTTTGTTAGCTTGCGCAAGTGTGGAAAAATGTATATCTATGCGTTGGTGTGAGAAGAATAAAATAGTTGTTAGTGTTGCGCCAGTCCTTGTGTTTCTCCCGTCTATGTGGTTCGTCGAATGTTTTGCGCACATCGTTCATCTGTATCTAGCTAACGTTCTCTGGTATTTCTAGATCTTACCGTAAACTGCACTGGTCACTAACACTCCTGAGCTTGACAGTGTTCAGCCATTCTAAGCCGTTCAGCCCAGGACAAGGCCGAGGTGATGCTATTAAGCGGCGCTGGCGGCTTAAGCCGGACACGGCAATAACTGGTGCCATGATGTGTAATGTATCGGAAGCCATTGGTCGGTACCTTGACTGTCTAAGTGAGCTTCGAATCGATAAAGCCTTATATTGCGAATTTTGTTTCTGAAATTATTTTCTGTACATAGGTCCAGAAAAAGTCCCACGGCGTCACTTAAGAAGCCTCTGAGAAAAAAAAAAGCAGGCTGCATACAACTGCTTTTAGCGGTTATTTCAAGGCGCTGGCACATTTTTTGTCGGTATACGGCAGTTTTCGTCTGAGACGTGACCTCCGGCCTCTGCAAGCGCGTTCGAGTAGGGCCTTGCATGCAGTCCCCCTTGTGCGATTACACGAAGATGTGCTGCGTGTTTATGTAATATGCATTTATCTCTGATGAAGTCTCGCGGGGCGGCTTGACATTTGAAGTTGACGTTTATTTTGCAACAAAGTGTTGCGAGGAAGCCCAGGAAAAAGCTCAATAAGCAGCTTGAGGGATCCTGACTTCCTCTTACACAGCAGCATTGACGGTGGCAGAAGCACGAGAACAAGGAACCGATAAAGGAAAAAAGGTAAACATCATGAAAGCATACGCATCATCTAATTCATATATACTGGTAAATAAAAAATAAATATTAGAATGCAACACGCAGAAAAAAAGGTGGGGTGGGTGGAAGAGGGGTTCTCACGACAATAGCTTATCACGGCAGTGCACCTGGTTCAATAACTTAGGTAAAGTGTATTACAACATCTGATGGCCGTAATTAGTACGATATGTCATAACATTCCAAGGCTCTATGCTGCGCATATCATACTGTTTTATTTTTCTCTAAACCAGCCAGATTAATCAACGCATCATCGTTTTTCATTCTTGCGAGTTTATATTTATGGCACAGCCTATAGTCATATATGCATTTTATTGGTATAATGTTGTGTTCTTGGAAAAGATTTGCGGTGTGAAAAAAATATGAAACTTGCAATGCGTACGATTCGTTTCTATAAGACGAAGTTTATTAAGATTTTCTGCTGCTTTTGTCGGCCACACGAGGCATCCGTAGTTAAGTGCAGAAGAGAAGAAAGAGCTGTATAGTAACATGTTAACCGCTGTAGGAAAATTAAAGCAATGACGGCGCATGATACCGACTGTTTTGGAAAGCTTGTTAAATATGTGGCTAACGTGGTCAGTTCATGACATACAGTCTGCAAAGTAGACGCCCAATGTTTTTACAGACTGTACGAATTCTACTCTGGTATTGTTTAATTCAATCAGAGGAAACGCGAAGTGTTTACGACGCGGGTGAAACATGACCGCTTTAGTTTTATTGACATCAATTTGTAAATGATTGTTAAATGCCCAAGCATTTATTGCTCCCAAGGTTTTGTTTGCTCGGTCGCCAAGGTAAGCAGTCAAAGTGCCAGAAAAAAAGACTAGTGTCGTGAGCAGTTCTATCGACGTGGACAATGTCATTAACAGAGAACAAAAAGAAAGGGGCCCAAAATACTCCCTTGTGGAACGCCAGAAACTACCGGTTTCAGCTGGGAACATTCACCAGCCGTACTAACGAACTGGGACTTATGTCACAAATACGAAGAAATTAAGAAGTTGGCTTTGCCTCTAATGGCATAATGATCCAATTTTTCAAGCAAAATAGAATGATTAACAACCTAAAACGATTTTGAGAAATCTGAAAATAAACCGAGTCCCATATTGTTTTTACTCAATTTTTTGCAGTATGAACTCTTTGTGAGCAAATAACACCGACATTGACACCCTCCTGACATTTTCAGATCGCCCCTCAGTTGGAATAATGTGGTTAAAAGTATATTGCTTGTTAGCAACGCGAAGTTGTTTAGTGACAAAGTTCTTAAATTTCTTTGCTGGCCCGAAAGACGCGGCTTCGATCCTTCCCGCGGCGGTGGAATTTCGATGAAGGCGAAATTCTAGAGGCCCGTGTACTGTGCGATATCACTGCACGTTAAAGAACCCCAGGTGGTCGAAATTTCCGGAGCCCTTTACTACGACGTCGCTCATAGCCTGAGTCGCTTTGGGACGTTAAACCCATCTAAACCAAACCAAAACCTTAATTTCTTAAAACTTTTTTAACGCTTCAGGACACCTGCTTCTCAATATAGCTTGTAAAGTTTATCTTGTTTCTTTACTAACTGCAGCATTTTTTTGTTGATCCATGGTTTCCTATTTTTCTTTGATTGTGTAAATTTCTTTAGAGGGAAAGAAAAACAGTAGATCTCGCAGAATTTTGCTAAAAAATTTTATATGCTTAATCAGGGTCGCTTTCTGCAAAAACCTCGACCCAGCTAACGATATATAAGCGCTGCTTAAACTCAAATAATGTGCTATCATTTATAAGCCGACAAGATGTTAGTGCTAGTTTTCGCTTAGAATTGAGACACATATTGACAGATATAAATATTGACAAGTAATCGCTAATAGTGCAAGTGATAATACCGGATTTTAGGCTTTCTGTATTAAAGTTCGTGATGAAGACGTCAAAGAGCGTTTCAGATTCTGAGGTAATCCGCGTGGGTGACATAACATTTTCACAGGAATGAACGTTTAGTAGGCTCTTGAATTCTATTGCGGTGTTAATATAGACTAGTATATCAACATTAACGTCACCACCTAAAATAAACTGATATTGGATCATGTTGACAAATTCTAAGAATGAATCTAAAAATGAAAGGAACCAGTAGAACTACTATGGCGTGTCCGATAGCATACAGAAAATATCCGCGTGCCAGGCCTAACTGTAAGTACTTCAAAACAAGGTGCTATATATACACCTATATTATAGAAGCATTTCGGACTCTAAATCATTCGAAACTAACATAGAAACCCCTCCTCCTCTTCTAGCAGGACGGTTCACATAGTAACACTTGCATGTAGGAATGACATAAACATCCTCTACACTGGCAAACCAAGTTTCCAAAAACACAACATTAAAGCGTGTTTGCACTCCAGCGAAAAAACAGTCAAGTTCGTCATGCTTGTTTCAACCAGATCTCAGATTAAAATGAATGCAGGTGCAACATTGCGAGTTATTACAATTAACGTAACTACTGAAGTCACACAAATCGACTGCATCAGTGAAAAAGGGTGCCAATGAGAAAAAAAGTTACACCGCTTTTCAACACAAATTACTTGCTTCTCAGTTTGTCAAGATCTGCTTCACAATGAATGACCATCGCAGGATCACGTTCTTTCTTTCTAACAAACACTTTTCCATTCCGGTGCCAAGCGAAGCTGTAACCATTGTCATCTGCCCAACCCTTTGCATAGCACAGGAGCTCGCGACTTTGAACCGTTATATTCTCGGCCTCTGAAACCTCCGACTTGGCATCTCTTATAGCTGTCGGCTTTAAACCACATGTCACGCATTGAGCATAGTGAAAAACGTACAATGATCCCGGATACCTTTCCTAGCTTTGACGGAAATCTGTGCATGGTTTCAACATCATTCAATGTGAGTTCTGGTAAGTACACAGAGTTCGATACATCATTTTATCTTTTTCATCAGGTTCTCATGACTAAAGTCACATGTATGCCGTGCACCTCAAGGTTTAGCTTTCTACTACGCCATTCGAGGTAGCGCACTGTCATTTTCAAGGAGTGAATCTCATTTGCATCGGAGCTCGTCTCAAGCGCATTTACACGTTTCTTCAAACTACAGATCTTCTTATCATGTTGTACCTGTCGCTCGAGTATATCATCATACTTTTTGACATTAGTTGAATTGAAAGCTTCACTTCATCGACTTGCATAGGTAGGCCAGCGAGAGCATCAAGCTTTTCACCTATACCGGCTAAACAGCTAGCAAGTTCAGGTTGCATTCTGGATTTGTCACATTCTTCTGCTTTTTTTTGCGACAATCTGGACATCGCCACGTCTTACGACCTTTCTCGCCTTTAGACTTATATGTTGACTCAGATATTTCAGAGCAATCACCAAGATGATACGTGTACTCACATTCGGCACTCTTGATGGTGCGTCCTTCATTTGGTAGGCATTCTTTGCAGGAAGAGCATATCTCTGGCAGGATGGCCTTTGGTACAACTATTTTGCATACACGTTTGAAAACAAAAAAATGTTTCGCGCAACACCACCAAAGAGAGCATAGCGAAGAATACGGTCATAGTAAGCAACACGGCAGCAGCGGCGGTGGTAACCGACAAAACGTTAAGCAGAAGAGATTTGTTTTACCAACCTGGAAGGCGAAAAAGAAATAGATAAGGTGGGCGTCCTTTCACCGCCGTCGCTGTCGTTTGTGTGACTCGTTTACAGCTCGGCCAGGAGAAACAGTGGCGCGGAAGTCTGTGACATCGCACTGAGTTGTCTTGAAGCCGGGGTAGCAGGGTCTGCGTCAAAATCTGGAAGGCGAAAAAGAAATACATAAGGTGGGCGTCCTTTCATTACCGTCGCTGCACTCGTTAAGAGCGTTAGCTCTTACTCATCACGTTTTGAGATTTCTTCGGTGTCTGCTACCGCCCTTGATCACAACGCCATCTGTGGCAGCCACTACTCATCACGTTTCGAGATTTCGTGAGCTCTCCTACCACCCTGAGATCAAAGCAGCGCCACTTGTGGCTGCAACTATAAAACAGCGCATCTCGCATTGAGACTTGTAGCCCCATCTACAATAACATTGTACAAACAACCACCTGCCGAATGCCAATGTTGACGTCACGGTCCAATATGGTCGATAGAATTGGAACTATATGAGTATGACGTCAGGGGGGAGGGCAAATGGCGACATAGTTTCGGCTTGATGAATCCAATATTACGGCCATTAAAATTGGTTATGCCCTCTCATCTCTTCTCCAAAGTATGCTCGCATCCAAGCATTTAAGAGCTTTAGCTCTTACTACTTACGCTTGTCTAGGACGCCTCAGTCTGCAATGAAGGTCAAATTGACCAGAGCCGTTACTACGTGATCACACCATATCAGACAGCAACAGTGGGCGCGTAGCGCCGAACTTAAAAACTAAACTTTCGATTCGTTATATACATGCCAGTAGAGCAGCCATTGAAATGCCCCCCTCCCCCCTCTGTGACCAAGATTTGCATAAAATTTAGGGGAACCCGTTGGCAGCACAATGCTAGAAGTGGAGTCAAATGACTTCGCATGTTCCTGAGGATAAAATTACTAGTTTAGATGAACCACAAAGTAAGTGTGGGATTCGGACCGACGACAGTTCCGCCCCAAGACCGTGCATTCCGGGAACCATCAGACGTCGTTACGGTAAAACCATTTGTCAGAAAATTTCCGGATGGTGTGAAACGATTCATTGTGTTGTGGTGCACATGTTTATAACATCTATTAACTGATACAAAGAGGATATATACCAGATATAGCGAAGGTGGCTGTAAATCGCAATAGTGCAAAATCCATGTGGTAGATGGCGATGCGTGTGTGTTAGGAAAGGAAACATTCGCGGATGCTTGGATTTGTTCGTCTCCACGTCTGCTGTGCTCAGCGATGTAAACACTTGAAGCTCCCGGAGCTAATGCTCTTAAATTGAACACTGGGGCAGTTTGGAGGACAGTTTTTTCTTAGAACTTTAAAATGAGATGGAAACGTGGGAGGGAAACGTAAGATCAGGGACTTTGAGTTTGCAGTGATGAAAGGCGGGTCGGGAATGACGTTTGCGGGTCAAAAGGTATTCAGCGAATTCAGGAACTGTTTCGTATTGCAGCGAAGAAGCACACACACACAGAGAAGGAACAAGCAAAAAACACGGACGAACGCTGCACTCAGAACTGGTTTACTGCGAAAAGAATTCAAGCTTAAAATGGCTCACGCATCTGCGCACTACAGAAAGAAAACCAAAACAAACACGTGCCACGAAATAACATCTTATCGTATTGCCGCGAAAAGGTTGAATTCCGAAGCGTACAAAAAAACGGATGCATCACTAATGCAGCAATCTTCTTTTTCCTTTATGTGAAAGGCCTCCAGGAGTTCACGTGCCGTTTTATACTTGCTTCTGCCTAGGATTCGAACACTATCGAAACGTGGCGAACATGTCACGCATGACTGGCAGTGCCTAACCAAGTGCACATTCTCTTTGTTCTTTAAATTCCTTTGGTGCTCCCCTAGCCGGTCGTTAATACATCGCCCCGTTTGACCGATGTACACTTTTCCACATGAAAGTGGCAGCTCGTATACCACCTCAGAAGCGCATTGCACATAGGGCGTAGTGTGCTTTTTTCCACACCCGCTTCTCCTTGTTTCGCTTCCGGAAATACGAGGGCACAACTTTGACAGCTTCACCGGCGCCGAAAAAACGAGCGGCACCCCATACCTGTTCGCTACCTTCATCATGTTATGCGACACCTTGTGTAGGTAGGGGGCGACTTCCGGTCGCAGGTTCATGTTCCTTTCTTTCTTCTTGGAGTTCTCTGTGCGTGCCTTCACTTTTTTCAGGCAAGCTTCTGCAACAGAAGTCACGACCGACAAAGGGTAGCCCGCTGACAAAATTATAGCCAATTGGTTCCGAAAGCTAGACTGCATCTCATGGACGCACGATTTCTCAAGCGCCGAATCCAGACGCAAACTAACTATGCCTCTTTTTATGACCTTCGAATGAGTAGAGTCGTAAGGCAAGAGTTGCTTCTGAACACGAGGGGCGCACATCCAACAAGTATGACCTCTGCCCAACTTCACTCGAATATCTAGAAACTGAAGTTCGTCGTTATCCGGTGTCTCGAAAGTAAATGTTAGTCCCTTTCCATACTTCCTAAAAGCATCTAAAATCTTGTTAACAATAGCGCAGTAGTGTAAAGGGCTCTGCTTGTCCAAAAATATTAAAAAATCATCAACATATCGGTACACTTTGATTACCTCGTCCGAGTTAAAAACAGTGCTTAAAACCTGGTCAATGCTGGCTAAAAAAATGTCACTTAAAATGGGTGCAACGCAAGATCCAATGCAAATGCCTTTCGTCTGTAAATAGAGGTGATTGTTAAAAGTGATAAATGTACCTTTAAGGTAAAATTCTAAAAGAGTCAAAAAATTGTCAACAGACATGCCAGCCGAATTTTGGAAAGGGACACCACTCTTGTCAATGCATTGTCTCAAAGAAGCGAACAACTCTTGGTGAGGTATAGAATAAAACAGATCCTCTACATCGACAGAGAAAGCAAAGCCGATGTTGCGGTCGTTCTTGAGAAAATTAACTACATCTCCAAAATTTTTGACAAGGAACGGATCGTGAACAGTAAGTTGTTTTAAAGATTTTTGCAGAAACTGGCTAACATGTAACTGCCAAGAGCCTTTTTCACTTACAATAGTGCGGAAAGGGACCCCGGGTTTGTGCGTCTTAGCACTAAAGAAAACATTCAAAGCATTACCTTTAGATTTAGTGACTCGCGTACACAAAGTATCATTCCCAACATCCTTGCAGAAGTCGGCTATCTTTTGTTTTGCCGTAGTAGCACGACGCTTTATAAGGGTGAAATTCTTTTCAACCGCTTGAAGGATGTTATTTAAAGATGCTTAGCTACTGCCCTCAGTCACCCCTGATGAAGGAGCCGAGTCGGCTTCGAAACGATGGGTTAAAGTTAAAATTTTTGGTTGGAGTTGTGCTATTATAAGTCTTCAAACCCAACCAGACAGGCAAATCTGTCAAAATGTTTAGTTTTCAACCTTTCTCCGTATACCGCAAACCAATCCACTCAGGCCGGTATCTCCACTTCTCTTCGAACCACCCGACAGTCCATAAAGCATCAGTGGTGGAGACGCTATTCAGAAGAATTGAGACATACTCCAGCACAGAACTTGACAGAAAAAAAGAACGCACGATATTCAAAGAAGTCATCATGAACGGCTACCCAAAAGACTTTATTCAAAACACCATTTGACGTCAAAAACACAACATTCGTCACGAAATCAACGCACACAGACCAACGCCACCACCAAGATACCTCACTTTACCTTAGGTCGGAGGTGTCAGCGAGACCATCGCCCAAACCCTGAAAAAATCGCGTCTCCAGGTTACGCACAAGCCCACAAACACTGTTGCGCTTTGCCTACCTGTTCCCAAAGACCGGCCGCCGATAGAAAGAGCCCAAGGCATTGTCTACCAAATTCCATGTGCCGACTGCGACCGAAGCTACATCGGCGAAACCAAAAATTTCAAAGAAAGAATTCGGCAGCATAAAAACGACGTCCTCAAATTCGGAAGAGAACGCAATCCAGTAGCCGAACATTCCGAGGACTCCGACCATAGAATCAACTTCGAAGAAACCTGCAACCTCGGAACCGAAACAAATTACCACAAAAGGCTCCTTCTGGAATCCTGGCATATCCGAACCACCCCGAACAATATCAACCGCACAAAAGGAAACCTGCCCACACTATATGCCCAGGGACTTCGCTCTTCAACTCAACGAAAAAAAGTCGCGTCACCACCTCCCTGCAGAGCGCCAGCGTGACTGACAGCCTAAACCCCCCTCTCCCTCCTCTGCGCCTTTCGCGTCACAGCTGTCGTTCCTTTGACCCCCCCCCCTTTCCTCCCCTCCATACTTAAAGATGCTAAGCTACTGCCCTCAGTCACCCTTGATGAAGGAGCCGAGTCGGCTTCGAAACGTTGGGTTAAAGTTTAAATTTTTGGTTGGAGTTGTGCAGTTTATTAAAGACCAATTGCGCATATAGGGGGCATTAATCCATCAGCTTTCACGGCATGCCCTAAAGGCGGAGCGCGATCCGCGTATGGTGGCGACTGTCTTCAAGAAGGTAGCGCGCAGAATCAGAACGGGCGCGGCGGCGGCTGCGTAGAGCCATGCAGAGGTCGAATTGAAAGCTTGCGTGGCATCGGGTTACATCACGCAGCAGCGGGCGGCGTCTCCTTTCACAAACTGAGCCGTCGGCTGTCGCGTTCTCACATGTAAGCAGTTTAAGTGTCTCTGCCGAGTTGTTATGGTTGTTTACAAGCGCCGTGCTTTGCAATCTCCGCACTATGGCGTTACACTGTCGGGAAGCAGTGGCTGTTTCTTTATTGATTTTTAGTATGAAAATATTTTAGATCATAACATGCTCCAAGCAGGAGTGAACACAGTATTAAAACACAACATCGTTCGTCTGTAGAAAAAAAGTATATATGGATGGATGGAGAAAACGACAAAAATTAAAATATATACGCCCTTTTAAATTAAACCCAGGTTATTTAATGAAGATTGTTTAAAAAGGAAGTACAATTTATGTTGTGCATAAACACAAAATAAAGAATAATTGATTAATTAGCGTGGCAGCCTACGGAAGCACCTATAGTTTCGCTTATGAAAGAGTTCTTCGCAGAGCTTTCAAACCTGAGACTGTTGAGAAAAATGATATGCGTAGAAAAGGGGTGTTATTCTGTGAGAGTGGTGACGCCTTTTTTTGGTTTATGGTAATGGCTGTAAATGGGCGTCACGGATAAGGAAAGCCGACAATTCCATGAGTGGCAAAACATATTTCGCGCAAAATTGTTTCTTGTTGCTTAATTGCTGAAGTTATTATTTTTATGTACCGTTGACGAAGAGTAATGTGGGGATAAGGGTAAAATATTGACGGCACCCTGTCTTAATTTGTTTAAGCAGCTGAATGTTCCCTTTGGTGAACTGGTCCTAGACAGTGACGGCACACTTATTCTAAGCATTATCTCAATCATCTGTTGTTCGTTAGAAGCTTGACATGCCGGACAGTGCTCAAGCTTGGATCTTACAGGGCTTGCTTTACGACTAGAATATGCACAGAAATAAATAAATATATCCTGTGACACAAAAGCTTTCTGAAGCTTCATACTATGGGGTTGAAAAAAGCGATTGGAGCTGTAGGTCATTCATAATTTGTCATTCAAAAGTACTCTAGTTTTTGTTAATTCCCAATCAGTATATGTGTACTGCCTGGGCATAATTTTCGGGGACAGTTCATTTTCTTGCGCGAAAACGTACTTGACAAGATGCCATAGGGCGCCGCATTCCGACACGTTACGTTACTGATCCTTTTTCAAATCGCTGTGTGTGTGTAGAATCTTCGTGTCCCGCGTAACTCTTCAAATGCACGAAGCCGGTACACTGAACGAGAGGGACGTGTCTTCCCGCTTTGCAAACCATTACAGCGCTCCTCGGAGATGCGCTTTGCACCCACTCTAGCCTTCACCCCTTCCCGTGCCCCTAGATGATTTCATGAGTGGGCTTAAGGACACCTTTGTTTGGGTGTGTCGTTATAGGTGAAGCCGAAGTACAGGCCTCGACTGCAGACACCGTCTCCCTGTCATCGCCCAGGAACGAGTGCCGCCATGTGGCCTCTGCGACGAAGTATGAGCTTGTCGTTGCTCCATACAAGCAAGGTGGGCGGTGCTTCATGTCCGCGTACGTCGTTCGTGACGTCGGCGAGTCTTTGCAGTGGGAGAACCGGGACGAACAGTAGAGCTAAACCTGGATATAACCATTATTTTCTTTACCACAAAGGACGTTCTCTTCAAGTGGTATATACGAATTGGGCAGTGTTACAGAAGTCGACAGAACATTTCGTCCGATCACCATGTCACAAATCTTAGCGAGGGAGTATTTTTGTGGCAGTGCTGCCCAGGGCCCGAAGGCCAAAATAAGTGCAGAAGGTGCTCCCCACTGTGCTGCAGGAAATTGAATACAGCAAATATTTTGGCGTGCCACTCCCGTTTCCGTGTTTGTTAACGTGGGCTGCGACATCAAATGTAAGTGTACAGACCCGCTGCCAGTACCATGTGCTCGCACGAAATGACGGAGCTGCGAAAGCATTACTGTTTAATTAACGTAGGCGACGTGTGTACTGGTTTTCTGTACTGACACTCGGCGTCAGAAAGCGGAAATTGAAGCTGTAGACAGAAAAAATGCTCTATAAGTTGCCTGAATCCCACGGGGCCATTTAGCCTCCTTTGGCTCGTCTCTAAGGCTCTGCCCGCCGTTATCGCTCCAAGAAGAAACCTTGTGAATGGCTCTTCTCGCATCTCCTTGTCGCTAATTTTTCTAGCGCCTCGATCTCAGCTATTCCAGCAGGGTTTGCTTAGAGGCTAGTTTGTTCATTTTTTGAAGGACTACTTTTTTGAGCAGCACATAAAGCGGACAAGACAGGCGTTAAAATTCACAACTGTATATTCAGAAAGAACGCGTATGCATATATACTGATAAGCCATTTGTCTTACCAGTATCTTATGTACGTGTCTCCAAGAAATAGTGTTTTCGTTTCAAGCACACTGAAGTACCGCTGATACACATATGAGCCTTAATTTTTTAGAAACATTGCTTCCAGTCCACACTTGTCCTCTTTATGTGTTGCACTAAAGCGTATTCCGCCTTAAAAATCAAAGTCAGCTCTTTCGAATTTGTAGTTTTCTATGGGTAGAGGCGTGGATCGATGTGTGCAGAGGTGTTCTTTGCTTTGTTGGGCATCCGTCATCAATGCACGTTGAATGGACACGGTTTTTCGGAATACAGAATGTGGACACATGCATTGGTGCCTGAGATGTTATTGATCTGTACTTTGCTGTCAGTTTTTCGGGAGACAAATGTTGTTTATAATATAGTAGCAATTATTTCCATCGAGCGAAGCGCAGCCGTACAGCTGCAAATGAAAGATATGAAGCTTTCGAAATTTGTTATGTGTAGGACTTACCAATCTAATTTCTATGTGGACAAGGATTTCGACAGGAACGGCCTGGCTCAAATTTTCCACTTGCTTCTGCTTCCTGGCAGCGCGCAACTGAGATTTGGGCGCCGATCCGCCCATAAACCCACCGAGTTGGGATTTGTGAAACTCATTCTTGATTCCAGGTGCAGGCTGCCCGACCCTGCAAGCTGCCCAGCCCTGCAGCTGTTGTCAGGAAGCCACTTGGGTCAAACCCTGCGGGTGTATATTGAGCATACACGGGAAGGAAAATGAGGGGCTCGTTATGCCATACATACAATGGATTCAACAGCCACCGAAACCAAGGCACATAGGGGAGTGTTTGTTTTTTACATTTGTCGTATTGATCAATTAGAGATTTGTAACGTAATTATTTTATTGCTTAACCTACGGCCTCTGAATGTCGCATCCGGTGCGCTCCCAACTGAGCTACCCCGACGGCTGTCCAATCTGCTTTTCGAGGTATTTAAGTTGTGCAGCTAAGTTACTTTGCGCATACTGAATAGTCAACTTTTTAACTATTACTGTTAGGCTCCTTAATTATTGTGAAGCGTGTAGCCCACTGTAAGTAATGTTCATACCGGTTTTCAGAATTTAGAATTTAGTATGCATACTTAGGTCAGTGCGTGCCTACATATGATGCCTTGTTCCAATGCTGTACTCGAAATGAGGTACTAAAAATGGTTGAATGTAGCGCTTCAAGGAGTGCCGTTCTGGTACTTTTTGTTCAGGAATATACATTTTTTTATCTAACTCTTTACAAAGTTTTTTTAAGATAGGCTTTTTCACTTAGTAGAGCACTTTTTTCTGCATAGCATTGTCAGCGTTGTAGTACATCAGGATGCCGCTAACAATACTAACTAGCAGGTTGGTTAACTTTTGCTTCAGAATAACGGCATGAGGGGCGAGTTGGTGCATGATAAAATGAACGGCTGCGCAAATCAGGACACAGACAAGAAAGAGACACCACAGAGCGCATGTGGTGTCTCTTTCTTGTCTGTGTCCTGATTTGTGCAGCCGTTCATTTCATTTCTTCTTAACTTTTACTCCTAGGCTTAGCGCGTCGTAAATAATATCCATATCAGTTCTTACAATTTCGAAGACACGATTACCCACTGCGCTGCGACCCAACAAATTGTTCCTACAGCGCAAAAATTCCATGCCCTTTCTTTAAGCTTACAGGCAAAGCAATCGCTGCACTCCACGTAACTCGTCGAAATAGCCCAAATTTGTTGGACCAAAGCGCCGAGAGTAACCGCGTCTTCAAAATTCTAAGACCTGATATCGGTATTACCTACGGTGGGCTACACGCCTCTGAATAATTAAGGAACCTAACATAATAGTTAAAAGTTGAATATTCAGTGTTAGTTAACGAACCTGCTAGTTAGCTGTATTCTGATGTACAGCACCGCTGACAATGCTGAGCCGTGGTATTACAGTCGAACCTGGATATATAAGTCGAAGGGAATCACAAAATAGTTCGGTATATCGGTAATTCTAATATAGACATGGTAAAAGATGGCGACATGGCAATAAGTAGCGATTGTCCGTGTCCTGAGTGTTTTCCTTTCATTGTGCTCTTCTTTCTTTTCGTCGTGCAGTTATGTGGAAGCTTAGTAACCAACTTGCCCGAAAGCTCATATTACTAAAGCATGAGATAAGTTTATCTGCAACCTAGCAGCGAGAATATACTGCACTCACGCTAGTGGCACATCCCTTGCAGCGACGTGCTTTTCGCCGCTGTGTTGGGAGTGCAACTTTCGCTGGGTAATGCTCGGACTAACCTGCTGCACATCAAAGCTGCTTCGTTTGGTGCTTTGGAACCACCCACTGATTATCATAAGATGTCTAATACTGTTACATGTAAACTATAAACAGAATAATCGAACATTAAAATTAGGGTATAGTTGTGGTCCGCTTTAGCAGTGATGGCAGCCATGCGAGGGCCGCCGCTAGGCTTTAAATATCTTGGTTTCACCGCAAAACACCGATGCAGCGTGAAAAAAATTCGCTAGTGGTCTAGCATTGCTAAGCACGAATTACGTGCCAAAGCACATTATTTTAACATGCACGCCACCTCCACGCATCTCAAAGTGCGATTGAGGTACGGGTAAAGCAAAGGAGCACAACTTTTCATCGTAAATGCCAACTTACCCATTGAATGCCGGCGACCTATTACTGCCGCGTTCCTACTACAACGTTGTCCACGCCAACGCATGCAGCGCACATCTGTATGCTTCTACAGTCACGTAGCTCAAAGCGCGAATTATGTGTCCACCGACCCAAGGAGGCTGCTATGCAGGCTTGCTTTCATTTCATGACTCTCACAGAGGATTCACGTCCACCTGCGGATTTTTGCGGGACAGGAGGCTTAACAGTGCTTTTTGCGCATGGGTGGAAGTTGATAAAAACCACGAAGCGCAATATACACAGCGCGAAAGTGTTGCAGTTAAGCACAAGGCATGATCTGTTATGGCGATATCATAGTGGTTTGGTGCACTGGCCAGCGAAACTCATCTTCTGACTCCGATGCGGGTTAAAAAACCAGTTGCGGCATTATTTATTTTATTTCTGCAAGCACCTGAAAGGCATTAGAAAGGTATCGGCTCTTTCGGGATCGGTAGTGAAGTAGAGCCTTCGCGCTATATTGAGTTCAAGAGACCGAAGTCCGCCCTCGAGCACGCACCAAGTTGACCATGCCACTTTGTTTCAAAGCGCTAGACCTGCCAGCAGGTACCCAAGTTCACGCCGCGAACTAGTCTCCGCACACGCAGAGTGAGTGGAGAGCGTCATTGGTAGAAGTGCCTTTCTCAGGTGGCGCACCGCTCAGTTTGATAAATCGAACGGCCGGCGAAATGGCAATGCGATATACAGCGCGACTTTCTTATACTGTTACTCCCAGTTTTCCAGGGGATAATCTCTGCGTTCGATATAGCGGATAATTCGAAATATCCGGGTTCTATATACCCGGGAAATGGGTACTGTATGCTACTCAGTTACTTAAGTCAAAGCCTGGAAGTTGTTCTTGTGTAGACGATAGTGTGAACTACATCTCCGTGGCATCCATCCTGTAAAGCTGAACTAAAAGAGGGCACATTTAAGGCCCACAGAATTAACCAATGGTAAATATCGTGTTCAACAAAACTGCGAAAACACCCATGCGTATTTGATGTGTAACATTTGTTGAAAAAAGTTTGAATATTGGAAGATTTTAAGGTACTGTTATGGAAAGTTTGAGTGCAGTGGACCATTGCTCCGATGTGTAGCAAAATCTTTCTTTAAAAAATTTTCCATCAATCGCATGGAGTAGTTTAAACTGCCTTACAGAACCAATAGGGAAGGCTTTTGAGGATGGAAAAAAAACGTGCATAGCAAAAAATGCAAGCCTGTGGATGGGAAAGATGTGGATATATTGTTATAGTGAAATGTCCCACTATATGGAAACATTGCGTTTACAAACTCTTTCCCGCTCAAGAATTGTTTTGTTCAGAATTATTGAGTATAAAAAAAAATGAATGAAGCAGGCCAAGCACCTGATGCTTCTATGGATATCATACACCGCGATGATGATTCGGTGCCTGAAAAGGAAGCTCTATAAGACCTCGAAAGAGTGTAGGCACATTGTGAGTACAGGCGGCCTAACCAGCTCAGTCGAATACCTGTCCATTCTTTTGTATTACTGCAAGCGTACAACTTTACGATTGTCTTACAGTTAAGACACACACAGATTCTGGACAAGCGGTTTTTTCATCACGAAGTTGTTTATGAACACAATTTTTAAATCGTAAGGCACAGCAGTCTCATCCCCTTCTCGGGACGCTTGTAGTCTTCTGTTTACTGTCAAAAACGCATCCCGTTTGTTTTCTGTGCCATTCTTAACTACTGCGTCCAGGAGAAGGCCAAACTTTAAAAGCAAGATTTTTCAGCGCATCGGAAAATGAGATCTTCGCCGCCAGTACGTTCATGGCAGCACCTTACAGTACTGCACTGTTGCCTCACAAGTAAATATGATGTCCAAGAAAGCTGGACTCGAGTATGCATGCATGTGTAGGCTTGGAGCCTCGAACACAATTGCTTCTTGTTTTATCCGGAAGTCCTTGTCATGAATTGAGATAGAGAGCGCACTTTTTTTCGAAGCAACGGACAGCCGGATACTTTTCACTGGTTCCGCTCTCCAGGAAGCTTCGCAACGCTCACTTGTGCGCAGCTTAGCACTTGAATATCCCTTGAAGTTCGCTTTCTCAAGCCCCTTGTTCCCTCCGGGGAAAGACAAGCGTTTCTGTCACTCACAACAGGACCCTGACAACGATGGCGCGAGAGCAAGTTCGTACATGGGCGCCTTTGCGTTTCGGCTGCATCGAAACACAGCCGGCGCTGTGTTTCGATGGAGGCCTCGGCGTCCACTTTAATTGCGGACGGCCCACCATCTCTGCTGCCTACCGTTGGTAGCAGTGTGGACTTTGCAAGTCACTGTGCTTCCAGCTTGAATGCCCCCTTTGGAGGTGCAGGGGTCATCTAGTTTCTCCGAAACAGATGACATGTGACTACGACGGGGGCTACTCCACAATGGTGAGTCGGCGCCTCAAAAGCAAGCTCTGCAAGACCTCTAAAGAGTGTGGGCACAGTGCGAGTACAAGCGACCTAACGAGCTCAGTTCAAACATGAAAAGAGGTAACGAGGCCAGTGGGATTGATTGATTGATTACAAACGTCTTTATTTCTTCAATGTTCTCCGAACATGTGGGTGGACCGCCTAGTCCGGTAGTCCACTGGCTGCTGCTGCTGCGCTGGCCCTCCCCACCAGCCAGTGCTGACGGTCAGGATCATCGCTGAGCAGAATAGCCTCCCACTGCTCCTCCGAGGGGTTGGGAATGGGGTCAACTAAGGGATTATATTGGCATGCCCACACCATATGGTAGAGGTTAGCTACCGCTCCACAATGTGGACACTGTGGAGAGTATAGTGTAGGGTACCACTGGTGTAATTTAGCTGGTGTTGGGTAGGTGTTGGTTTGTAGTCTCCTAAGGGTGTTCTCTTCTAACTTGTTGAGGGATTTGTGTGGTGTTGGGTACTCCTTTCTGGCTGTTCTGTATGGCGCAAGATTGTCAGCATACACTGCTAAGCCTATTAGGTCGCGTGGGAGTATACAACCTCTCACTTACACAATTTGGTCCATGCCTGTCGAAGATAACGATATCAATTCCATCAATAGGCCGGCTCTCACTATTGCACTTGAAGGCTGGTTGCGGGTCAAGTCAAGAAACTGCGTTCGTTCTTTGCTAGTGAACTTAACACTACTGCGGGTGTGATTTCCGATGTAGACATCGAGATAAACGATATGGACTTGATGAACATTTATATTGCTCTGTTCGAATCACTGACATACACCGGTTTAGGCAATCTAGGTGTTTAAAACTAGTGTTTGAAGGAACCAGGTTACCATCGCACGTGAGGTGGGATTTTTTAGGCATCCAGTGTACGCTTATGTACCCCACCCTCTGCAGTGCCCAAAATGCCAGAAGCTGGTATACGTGAGCGCTGCATGCACGAGCAAGAAAATGTGCCTTTGTTGTGGTGGAGGCCACGACGGACTTGTATGCACAGTTGAAGTGCGGAAATGTGCAAACTGCAAAGCACCTCACAAGGCAACCTCTAGGGAGTCTCTGAAAGTAAAGACAGATGAGCATTTTAAAGAAAACAGTGAAAAACCACTCTTCTCATAGAGAAGAAGAAAATGTGGTTCTCTGATCGAGAAGGCGCAAGCGGAACCGGCAGAAGAGCTGTAATACAGCACAAAAAGCCAAAACGCCTCAGCAAGAACAAGGCCACTCTGCTGCGAAGAAGCCATCGGCTCCACCTGCTCAAGTGCCAAATATTCCGACTCCTCAGGATGATTTTGCATCATGGCCGCCTCTACCAACGCGCACTCTAATCTGTGAAGTGCGTCCGCCAAGGCGTGCGCCGGTTCTGTCTGCCGAAAATGAACGAATCAGGATTATACTTAAACAACTGATAGGCACCTTACGAATAATCATTGCTGGTGTGCACATGCTCGTTGCTAGGGCTGCTGTTCAAATTTTAGACGCTGTTGAGCCGTTCCTTGCGACTAGAAGAAAGCAGTAGAAGACATAATAGAAGACCACATTCATAGCTCTGCTGGCGTAACCACCATCTGTACGGGATGGAATTTCTCGATCTGCAGTATTTCAATAGAATATTTGAGGTCTGCGAAGTGGCTTAGATGAAATCAGGCAGAGAATATTGCATGATATTCCAGGATACTCCAGTACCGGTTTCCGGCTCTTGTAACATGTGAGGCGACTGTCGCCTCTCATTTTCGCCTGTCCGGATATGCGCAGTTTCTATCTAAAGCGTGTGGACATCCAAGCAAGGGGCACTACGCATTCACCGCGACTTAACTTACTTTCAATATGCAGTTCCTGCTAGCAGCAGGAACGAGTATATCACTTTACCTACTTGAATGGGCCCACAACCTGTATTATCGGTGACTACATCCCATCCAGGAGGACATTTGACGTAACGACCATAGTCACTTCTAGATAGCACTTTGCAACCCCATACTGTATGTAGTCTGAGATTTCGGTGCGCATCACTATATCTGGGTAAGCTCTGTAACGAACGCTCGTGGTCTGGAATTGCCACATTCTTGGGTAAAGCAGGCCTTGTTCTCAATGACGGGACGCAGGCCCTTTTGCGCGCAACTGCTTACAGTAGCTATCTGGACCTAGCATTGGTATCGCGGCGTCTCTCATCATCCTCAACTTGATGTGCTGATGTCGGAACGCACGGCAGTGACCACAGACCAACATATGTGCGGCTTCTCTGGATTGACTGTCTTCCATGTGCCAAGAACGCTGTACTGACGAATATTTTTCGTAGCGTTTTAGAAGCGAACTGTAAGTTCCTCACTACCCCAGCGGATGTGAAGCAATGCATGATTACGGCTATGCAAGTCATCGCGTAGGATCTCGGCACAATATTTTGCAACGCCAGTAGTTGTGCTCTGTTGGCAGCTGTGTGCGATTGGGCGACGTGCGGAAAGAAAATACCGCCTGATGAAAACGTCTCGGATCTCCGGGCTTGTCAGCGTGCACAGAGGCAAGTAGAGTGTTTTTTGGAGAAACTCGGTAGACAGCGGTGGCGCTCATTTTGCAGCAGGCTGGATCCCCGGAAGCCACTCTCAAGAATTAGGCGGCATCCGAGCACTGCAGTCCCTTCCCCAGCAGCAGCATCTTTTCCGCGCGTTGGCAGTTTTTCAGCGCCGGATGGATCTTGAAGTTGCCGAGGATTTCTGCTCTTTTATTTCTGGAAGCACTACTCTAGTTCTGCAGTCTCGGTGTGCTCCTCCTGCCGTGGATGATTGTCTAGACATGCCATTCACGTTGCACGAACGCAACGCCGCGCATTATGATGGTAAACAATCTTATTCCTTACGGCCCGATGAAATCTCCTACAGTATGCTTCATCATGTGAGACCAAGAGCAGATGCCTTCAAACATAGTTTAGCCATGCTTGGGTGGCTGGCGTTTTCCACACGAATGAAAAAAAAGCCGCATTGTGGCTTCGCTCCAACCAGGGAAATCGCCAAATGATACGACATCCTACGGACCTGTGGCACTAAGTTGCATTGTCAAAAAATGGAGCGCACGATTTGATCACGTCTCAAATGGTTTCTTATAAAATGCAGCTTATACCCAGACGCAGTGAGAGCATTTTGCAAAGGTCGCTCTGCTATCGACAGCAGTTTATCCGGTGTCGATGGGTGAGCACAAGAAACGCAGCCACAGGATGACCGCTAGTCGGTTCCTCAAAATTCAGGGCGCATTCTACACTGTTCAGCACTATGAAACCTGAGATGCCCTCGAGAAATGCGAAATTGGCGCGGTTTACAAGTTATTGCAGGAACCGAGCAGTCTGCTTGGTGACTGGTGAATGCGATACGGCAGATCATCCTGTCAAGCGTGGTGACCATTAGGGAGAAGTGCTTAGTCCAACATAATTTAATCTCGTGCTAAGCTACCTATTCAAAGAACAACCAAACACAGTTTCGGTACCCGCGTACTCAGACGACACCTGCATATGGGAATCAAGTGGTAAACTTCCCCATTTCCAAGCGAGGTTGCAGCGCTCAGTGTGCATTGTGTCTGCGTGCTTGGGTAGTCAGGGGCTTTAACTGTCGCCAACAAAAAGCGTAATTTTAGCTTTTACACGAAAGTTGATGGCGCGGTAACCTGTCGCAATTGACGGTTAATTCACTCCACACGCGACACACTTTAAATTGTTAGATGTCATTATGGACCTCGACCTGCGCTGGACGAAGCACGTCTTTTTGTTCTGAAAAAAACTGGGCCGTTTTACAAGCATTGTAAGGTTTATAGCTGGCTGATACTGGGGTCCATCTGAGTGATCTTTTCTTCACCTGTACCATGTGCTGGTGGTCGGTTATCTGAGATACTGTATGCCGATTCTTTGGGGGCGAAGACTAACTGCCCTGTGAATACTAGAAATCGCTCAGTCTCGCGCTTAAAACGCTTGCTTGGGATTACCCTGGAAGGCTTCGACACGCGGCACATTATAAATTGGCTGCGCCTGCCCAAGCATAAAACAATACGCATGGCAACCGAATTGGCAGGCATGCGATAGGCCATGAACTATATATTGCTCAGCAAACCGCAAATCACTGGACTATAATCTGAGACTCAAGACTCGTATTGCAGATCATAAAACCATACATAAAATCAAGCAAATACGACCAGCTAATCGGGCAAATTTACTTTTGCTAGCTGGGACGTTCCAGCACGGCCGCACCATCAGGCTTCGGTGGGAACCCAGCCTTTTCGGCATAGCGGGAAATAAAAGTGCTGATGTGGAAACTGAGCTGGCTCATGTTGATCGGGCTTCAATCGAAGTACCTTTCTCGATAAGTCACGTAGGAGCCTTACTGGCTCATTCATTGTAGGCTGTCATGCAATTGCGCAGAAACGATGTGAGCCACCCGCAGGACTGCATATCTCCGCTTGATGGTAGTTCGCGACTTCACCTACCATCGGATGTTATGCTACGTCAAGGAATTCTATTGTATCGGCTGCGGCTTAGTGTTGCGCACACCAAAATTTTTCACATCGGAGTTAAAGATAGCCCGAATCGCTTGAACTGCAACAATCCAGAGACAATTCATTATATTATCTGCGAGTGCCCTCAGTACACTGATGCGAGGAGGGCCTTGAAGAAAACTCTCAGTCGCCCTCTTTCTGAGGAAACTACCCACGACGTCAGCGCAAAACTGACGGCTGTTGTGCGATGCATGCAGTTTTCTGGATTTTATGTGGAACAGACCCAGATTTCCGTCTATGACACTTGCATGTGCTGTTCTGTGCGCGTCTACACGGCGTGCAGTGCGGACTACACATGCGCATACGCCTTTACGCCAGAATATGAGAGAGTACAGAGCTCTTCTCCGCAACCGTGCCCGCCGTGCGTGTGCAAGACGTATGCTGCATGTGGAAGAGGCCTGCTGCATGTGGTACACATCGTCTACACGACATGATTGCCACACTTTATATTCGTGGTCTCCTCTGTACCCAGACCACCCCAAGCAATTCATTGTTTTATGGTACCGTCACTCTTCATTCGCACCCCAACTAACCTTTTACTTTCCCTTGTGCCCTTACCCGGTGGGGAGGAGTACGTCCGGGTCACCTAACCACCGGCCGAGCTCTCCACTTTTTCGTTCATTGAATTTCTCTCGCTCTAAAGTAATAACAATGCTAGTGTCGTGTTGGGCTTGTTTAGTATTTATTGCTCTTTCACCAGCTTTTGGCCCAATGGTTTCCGTACTGTGCCGCTGCGCCGTTTGAGTCTGCAGTTGGCTTAAAGCAATGTACTTCTGAGCAAACGTACTGTACAGCACGCATCCAGTGGCGGAGCTCGGTAAAACTGCACTGCAACACCATCTAAGAACACTTCTCTGGGATGGAGACAATCGTGGCGGTGCCCACTTTATTCTCCGGCGTCGTCAGCTTACCCCGCGATTGGCAAGGTTCCCGTTGCTAGGCTCAAGTCCTACTTACCGCGGACCTGCGTCCGACAATACGTAGGATAAGGCGGAAAGCCGTTCTCGAGCTGGGCCCCACTTGTGTCTGGCGATTCGATTCGGCCGCCTGTGTCTGTTTTCTGCTTTTTAGAAGGTGTTTCAGTCTATTCAATATATTTCTTTTATAAGCAATGAAATATGCTTCTTACGGTCCGTGCGTGCAGATTGCCCTTCAAGGCAGGCATTATTTACCTGATAAACTGAGAGGCGCAAGGGCAAATCTCGAAACTGAAGCCCAGCAGCATCAGATGCGAGCTCGGCTTTTGTAATGATAGCTACACTGGGCTACCAGTCGAGCGTTTCGCGGTACATGGGATAGAAACGTTGTGCACATGCGCCGTTACCATGGTGACCGGAGATGAGCAAGGTGTGGCGTGCACTTCGCCGTCGCCGCGGCCGCGCGCCACCTCCACCGTCGGATTCGAGCGTGTTGAGCAGATTCGAGCGGATTTGAGCAGTTGTGCGCATGCGCCGATACCATGGTAAACAGAGAGACCCCACAGCTGCGCCGCGTTCTTCGTCGCCGCCTCGCAGCACGCCGCTCTATCAACCGAACTGCGCGTCGCATGCGCAGCATTGCGTATAAAAGGCGGGGATGTAATTGGCGGCTGTATCACAACGTTTGACACGGATGCAACGAATGAGAGTGGAGCCACTGCCAAACGGCGGTATACACAAGAGATGATTAACTCTTCCGATACTGAGGTTTTCGCCTGGCACTTGGCTGCTCAAAGAAAAGAGAATGTAATTAAGAAGGCAAATAGAGCAGCGGAGACACTCGATCAGAGAAAGAAGAACGGCTTGCCAAACGGAGATGCCAGACTGCTGAGTGTAATAGACGGCATATAGCCGCCGAGATGGAGCCTATGGAAGACGTCAGGAACCAACAGAAGAGGATGTGAAGGTCCGTCGTGTGGCTTATCACATTATTCGAGCTTGCAAAAAATAAGCTCAGCCAGGGAAACGTACCTCTCGCTACGTATATCCTGGCATAGCCGAGCTAAGCCACTGCCAATTTTTTTAAAGTGTCAGAATATCCGAAATGCCAAACTTGAAAAAAGCGCTTATGAAAACTCGCTAATCTGGCTTTCCTGCGTTGCAGATTGATCAAATGGGGCTACTGGAGTATTTATGGCGAAAAATACCTATGTACTTAATATATCTTTAGGACTCGGAAGGTGCTAGCATTGTTCCCATGTCGACACCACGAGTAGCGACAAAATTTACTGAACGTGCAGCGTAGGAAAGAAAAACTACTCTTCGCTCAGACACATATGTTTCAAGGCCGATATTGAAAAATCATGTGGCCAATTTAGAAGTTTAAAAAATGGGCCCAATTTCAGTGTTCAAGGCTTTCAGCTTGTCGATATCGTCTTGTGCTCTGAAGCAAATATCTCATCGGCTGATCTGGTAATTTCTGTGAATTATTAGTCTCTTAACTGCGCTGTGTCACATTATTAACATGCGCCGTTCTGGGCAATAAGCCGGCATGGCCCGCACTGGCGTATCATTTATTGTTTTGAATGAAAAGTCTTTATTGAATGATTCCTAACATCTTGTATAGTACTGTTGTATTAATGCGCCGTTACATGCCAATATTTTCGTCAAGTGCGGTTTAACTGGAATATTTCTCGTTTGGTGCAGAGCGAGCTCCCCAGTGAATCAGGAAATCATGGGCCACGGCACCGGGTGCCGTTCACCCTAGTGACGACATTTCTTGGTGGCGCTATTTATCCGCCGAAATAAATTCCTCCTATGACATGTAGAGTGAACTTCCCGGTAACAAAAGTTCCCCTCAAGCGCATTTTGTTGTTCACGTTTCTTCACCTAAAGATACAGAAGCGCTATATTGTTTTGCGAACTCATTGAAAGGTGGAGACGTCTAATGCTAAGTAAACTGAATTGAATGACTTTTTTTTATTTATTCTTGACTGATTTTTTTCTCGACTTGACACACTGCAGTGCCCAGACTGGAGGTCGACATCAGAACATAAATGCCGACACTGTGGCTAAGTACTTATGTGACAAGTCCTTTATAGGTTACGTATGTTCAGTAGAAGCCTTCATGTCTAAGAAAAAGTGTCTGCGTCCTTTTTTTCAGTCCGTTCTGCTTCTATTATACCGCTGGCATTTCGACACGCTTCTTGAAAACGCCGCATAAAAGGGCGTTCGTATTAAACTTTTTGGGGAGAAGGCAGTATAGCTGTTTGCTCCCAGTATGTTGTGAAAACAATTTCTGATCGATCATTTGGCATAAATCACTCTGTGGGAGAAGCGTGTCTGCTGTAGTGTTGTTTTAGCTTGCAGGTTCCTGGAAGTTGTATTTGTTCATGTGGTTTTGCTTTGAGTATTCATTAATTATTCAAGTGTATCTATACCTAAATTTACTATGTTTTGGTGTAAATTTTTGACACCAAAATATACTTTGTTATTATTGGTAAGAGGGCTTCATCGCAGTTATGAAAGTGCGGTTTGAATATTTTTTTTTTGCCTTGCTCTGCCAGGGACAGTCTTCGATAATATGTGATAGAAATAACTTTGAGCACTTTGCGTACTGTTTTTGATAAATGTTCCTTCTTGAAATACTTATTTATCATCTGAACGTTATTTATATTGTATACAAAAGGTTGTGTGTCCAACTCAGAATAGTTTCTTTAAGCATTTTTTATTAGAACTGTGTATGCATAGTGTATTTCCTTTTGTATCTCTGGCACTGTGCTCAATGACTGGAGACAAAATTTTTGTCGTGCATTTTTGTTATCCAATGACGCGTCAGTCGTTAGTAAAGGAAGATAACGCCAAATATTTATTAGTAATATATAAACGTAATGCCTGTGTAATTTCAGAATGGGCTTCTGGAGCGCAGTGGTGGTTACAGTCACAAGTAGGTACGTGATCATGTGAGGCCTAGAAACGCTGCAGTACATTCGCTGCTTTGTCATTTCAATTCGCTGTCAATCGTATGCTCGCCTCCCCTAGTAGGCGGAATTGGAGCGAAGAAATTTCTTTTATTTTGCAGTTTTGCTACGTCCCAACCACCGTTTGGCTGCTAAAACCAAAGCTACACGGAACGAGAATTCAATATAAATTATTTACCGAGCGAAGGCAAATTGCGTGCGGTGATCTATGCTGCCTTAGGCATCATCCCAAAGCAAAAAAATTGTAGCGTTTCAATTCAGTTAAAACGAAAGACATGTCAAAGCTTTCGCGCACGGATGAAGGTTTATGGACATGGCGATGTGCAATGCACAGCGCGATAGTGTGTTGCAGTTAAACACGAGGCGTGATCGCCGACATCGACAGCTAAGTGCTGTCGTGCAGTGGCCAGCGAAGGTGATCTGTTCGCGCCGCCGGTGGTCAGAAACCCAGTCGCGGCAATATTTACTCTATTTCTGCAGGTTGGCCAAAGCCAACCTCAAGGCCGTGCAAGCCACAGCAATATTGTTTGGGTTAGAGTGTGTAAAGTAGTGCTTTCGCTCTGAAATCCGCTACGAAAAGAGTGGCCCTCTCTACATCTTGCATACATCAAAGTGCTAGTTTTTAAGCAAGGGCTTAGTACGTCATTGTTGCTGGCCTCCTCGATGGGAAGTACAAAATTTCACCCGTAGTTTACGCTTTCCAGAGCATAACTTCGTTCTGCTTTCTTGTCTTTCTTTTCTAAATACAACCCTTTTTCTGCAGGCCCTCAGTCGTCCAGCAGGCCCTTCAACCGGGCCACGTTTCCGGGATGCTTCCCCTCTGCTAGCAGAGCCTAGTAAGGGGTGTACCACAGCGATGCCCGCCGGTTGCCGCGGTGACACAAGCTCGGCGCTGTCGAACGGTAAGGGTTCAGTGGCAACTCTCGTTGACTACTCTTTCTCACAATCTGTGTGCACTGGAGTGGAAGCTGCACCTGGCGGAGCCGAATCGGGAGCCGAACTGTTGGCGTTTCACAACGATGCGTTGTTGGCCGACAATGTTTTGAATGTTCTCGATATAAGTGACCCCTTCCTGGTAAAGAATTCAACTGACATTGTCCGTTTCTTTCAAAATCACAGTGATGTAGTTCTAAATGGTCTTCGAGTGTAATTAGGCAAGTCACTATGATTAAATGAACAAACAAATGCTTTACCTCGCGCGACTTGTGTAAGCATGGCAAAATAGGGGGGGGGGGGGGGAGGGGGGGCAGCGCTCCACATCCTAAAGACAGCCAAATTACCGCCGAAGGAAAAACAATTGCAGCACATAATAATGTGGGTACCAGGACACACAGGAATCGCGGGGAATGCCGAGGCGGATAGGAGAGCTCGAGAGCTTACAAACCGAGCCTACAACCAAACCAGCCTCGAGCAGCCTGACGCGGAACCAGTGCCCTTAGGATACTCAGAAGTTCTTCATTACTATAAGGGGGTCAGGATAAGATATCCCCCCGCTCACAAAAATCTCCACCAGCAGGAAGCACTTTATTGGAGAAGGCTACAAACGGGAACTTTCCCGAATTCAAACATGCTAAGTTAGATCCACCCAGGGCTATATAGCAGCAAATGCCCGTGGTGCGAGGACAAAGCGACGTTGATTCATACAACGTGGTGTTAAAAGAGAACAAATGCGGCTGCAGTAAACAAAATCCCGAGTGCGGAGCAGTGGGAGACAATGCTTTCCAGCGAGGATCCGGCGGTCCAGGCAGGACTCGTCCGGAAAGCTTACCTGGGGGCAAGACTCAGTGGAGCCCGGGACTAGGGGCTCCAACCCTGCCACAAGAGCGACAAACCACATCAAAAGATGTGAAAAGTGGCTCGACACCGAGCCCACTCATATGTTTCTATGAATAAAGTTACTACTACTACTACTACTACTACATGCCGGCGATATGAATTGGATCACGTTTAAATGTGTTACAAAAATTGATGGTCCGACTTTTATTCAGCAGCGAGTACACAACAACTTTTCGACGCGATTTCGTTTTTTTTTTATTGCCTCTTGTGCATGCACCTACGCAAAACATACGTATCAGTGGAGATTTCCAGGACGTAAAAATGTCACGACTTGACATTCGTGGTCGGCGCACTTTATGATTAAGGTGGCCTTGATGGACGTCGTAAATTTCGTGCTGCTAAGCGTCTGTGTGCAGGTGAATAGCAAAACGCGTTCTCACAATTCTACGTTCATTTTTGTAGCAATCTGTGCTTTCCTACTTCTGCTTTCAAGAACTTGACGTTTTCTAGTGCGTTCTCATTAAAAGGAATATTGTTTAATCCTAATGGAACACTCAAAATCCCGCTTGCAGTTTTTAAAAATAAATATGCAATGCATGGCTTTCAGACCTTACAGTGAGGAAAACTCGTTTCCTCTGTGGTGTTTTCTTTTCCATGGGGCGACCTCAAAAACTGCAGAAAACCTCAAGGTCCTTGAGCAGATGTTGGCACTGCGGTCCGCAGTCAAGTGAGTGGTATTTTCCGCGGCTTGACCAACTCATGCCCAGCGGTCACTGCTGGAATTTGCTTCCGGACGGCATGTGCCCGGTGTTTCAAGGAAGATTTTGTGCAAGATGTCTAGCAAGCTGTTAACTAGGAATCGAGACGAACGGTTCATCTGAAATAAATATGGGAGGAAAAAGTATCATAAAGTATCTGAGGCTTTCGCTCCTCGCATGTACCCTTCTGCGCGGATGTCGTTTCCCGGGAAAACGCTTTGGGTGAGTTCATGCTGAATGAATTCTTGCATCAAATCTCTTCCATGAATTCTGCAGGCTTTGCAAGTTGCAGTTGAGGTGGTGCACTGGCGCCGGGATCGCGTGGTGCACAGTGGCAGCGAATAAGGCAACCTGCAGCAAAGAGACACCTTTTTATTTCGCTTTCATATGGGATAAATGCTGGATGAAATTAGTGGTGAAAATGTTTCGAAATAAGCGGTAACAAACAACCAGCACTTGAACTTTACTGCGCGACATTAAAATTTTTTGACTTCGCCGATATTTTCAGACATCGAAGCTCGAGGTAAAGAGGAAATAATAGAGCGGAAGCATCGAGGTGCGAATTTGAAACATGGACCAACATGGATCGAAACATGGATTGAATTTGAAACATGGCTTTTCCCAAGGACGCGCACTTAGTTGACTGTGCGCTTTGGCCCAAGTGGTTCTCAATACTACAACATGCGAAGACCGGCAGTGACGCGCCTTCCGTAGAACAGAACGCATCGAATGGCGGTGGTCTTTCTGCGGTAGTGCGGCAACACTCTGAGACCGCCAGCAAGAAATACTCATGTTGCCTACCTCAACGAGGATGGCCTTTTGCGCAAAAGCACTCATATGGGTTTCCATATTATGTTGGGCTCTTCCCGGTTTCCTGTCTGTCAAATACACCAGCGTTGAGGCAATTGATCCGCACTTACGATAATTTCGTAATTCCATCGCTGTTTTATACGAGAGCGTTGTGCCAATATGAAAGCCTTGTCATTAATTTAAAATCACGATATTTACAGGTGACGTTTATGAGGGCGACGATTGGCTTTTAGGTGTGCCAAGAAAACCCCGTATGCGGCGCGATTAAAATTCCGACGCATTTTTTCTCTACAAGAGCAGGAACATTAAAAATGGTTCTCTACTTGCTTACCTATGTACTAGTAAAGGAGACTTCAAAACTGCGTCGTTTAATGCTGGTCCAGTTTAGTGTGTAGGCTCCATCAGATCAAAATTTCTCGCGTTTAAATTATAAGGACATGTAAATACCCGGAGCACAGACGAGGAGCGCGTGAATGCCGGCTTTGGTAAAACTGGCGTGCGCCGTCGCCAGTCGCGCAAGGCGGAGGTGTAAGCAATAGTTCTGAGGTGGATTCACACGACGGACCATTCGCCACCTTCCACTTCAGAGCTTCCAGACTTAAACCCCCCGGAGCTGAAGTGGACGTCACATCCATCCGAATCACATAAACAGTGTGATTAATGAAAACAGTCGCTACCAGCCAACAGATGCGTACACTCAACAGAGAAAAACACGCCAATTGGACTGAACTAATAATTGGCATTTTTATTGAAAAGAGACTGCCGACCGATTGCCACGCGTGCACCAAGCCTGGATAGATTACTTATGATACTTCAAAAAATAATTTCCTTTACAATAAGCACTCCAGGTGGTCAGCTTATGCACAAGATTCCCCATCTTTACCCACTGTCCAACATTCTTGGACCAAAGTTTTGAAAGTTCAGAAAATATAAGATATTTTTATGGAAATATTGAATGTAATGGTTCATTATTCTGATATGTAGCAAACTCTTTCTTTTACTGTGTTTGCATCGATCGCATCGAAAACTTAACACTGTCGTAGAAAACCAACGGGGAACGCTTTTTACGTTAGCAAATACATTCACAGAAGAAAAAATGCAAGACTGCAGTCGGGTGATTTGCGCATATATTGATTGTTCTAGTGAAATCTTACCTTATATAAAAGATTGCGTTCATAAACGGTTTCTCGCTCAAAAATGACTTTGTCCAGAATTGCTGGGTATGTATAGGGAATGGCTGAGAGATTTCGCGTGCATTGCGTGTTCTTTAAGGTGGCTGAGAATGGAGTCCTTCCCGAAACGTGGGGCAGTGCAGACGAAGATCACCGTCATCTCCAGCACCAACTTTCGTTCGGTGCTTATGCATTGTTTCGTACACATATTCTCCAGTTTCATCTAGGTAAAATTTTCCACGGGCCAGCAGTATCTTATAGATAACTTCAGTCTCGAATTTTTCATACATGTTTCTATGTTTGGTGCTGCAGCGTTTCATTTTGCCGCAAGGCGTAGGCCGTGTGCAAAAACTTGAAAGCATTGCTGGATCCTTTGCCGATCCTCGCCCATTAACAGAGCAAAAGATCCTCTGTCCGTGGCCACAGAAGTCGACTGCCCTCAAGGCATACAAGGCACTCTTTGCCTACTTGACAGCAATTGGATTCAGTGACAAATTGGGACAGTGTTGTGCGTGTGTGTGTTATGCCTTTTTTCCCTTCTCTCTTCCTCCTTTTAGTCCCCTAATCCCTCTTCCCCAGTGCAGGGTAGCCAACCGGAACCCTTTACTGGTCAACATCCCTGCCTTTCCGTCCTCCTCTTTATTTATCTATCTTGCTGGAGGTGTAAAAACCACCTTACTTCCTTGACGTTTGATCGCTGTTTTGACAACGTGATTCGCTTTGTACAAATATCAAGCTACTTGAATTTTCTTCCTTTCGTCACAAGCGTCGTTCTTGTCTCATTTCTGGGCACCGCTATTCAGCTCCTTTAACTCAGATTCAGCTACCGCAGCCATCATTGTTTATGGGAATCCCGCATCAGAAAAGCGTTTGGCCTAAGTAGTGACGCTCGTTGGCACACTATGGCTGCAACTGTTTTTGGCGGCGTTTTTGAAGCGAGTCTTAGCATTATCTCTCTTAACTAGTTTTGAATGATTAAGATCAAGCGGGTAAGATTCCTTTCTGGGTTCTTGGTGAGAAAGTCCAGCACACACGGCGTTCTCCAGAAACAATTTGTGTCAAGTGAGGCAACCGAATTAGGAAGAAAGCCATGTACCCACCGAGAAGTCGAAAAGGACTCCTACCTTATGATTCTGATGATTAAAAACCAGTCAAGAGAGGAGAAGGGGAGAAGATAAAATGTGACCATTAAATGCAAGGTGAAATCAGAGCTTGTCAAGATATGCAATATCATTTAAATATGCAAACAAAAATGTTCATTGCTTTTCTGTGTTGCCTCAGGCGGCCTAAGGAACCTAAAATACAGTCCATTATTACAGGCACTGGGCATTCAATGTTCATCCTTCATACAATGTTCATAGTATGCCTGGTCATCAGCATACGCAGGGCCCTCAAGCAGGATATGTCCCAGAGTTTAGATCTAGCCACAGTTGTTACAAAGTGGACTGTTCATTTTACCGAAACGGTATCGTAAGCCGTTTCTAAATGCAGCGCTAAGGCGAAGTCGTGACAAAGTGTCTGAGATGACTGAGTAAAAAAATTGGCAGTGATGTGTCGGCAAGTTCCAGAGCAGATACGTTTCTTCCGAAGCAAATCTTATAGCCATTTGGGACGCATCATATTTCGTGAAGAAAGTTCGAATATATATACGACGCCGTTGGCCTTTACGGGCCCTTTAATATGCTTTTTCATTGGCCAGAATGCCCCGGTGTGCTGGTATCCGCTCAAATATTATGCAGTGGCACGCTACAATGGCCAAAAGATGTAGGCACCCAGTGTAAAAAAAAATAGGCTGATGACTGGTATTCTTCAGCAGGTTGGAAAGGATCTGCCGATATGCTTTGGAGTCGGTAAAGATAATCCATCGGGCGGGGGTTCGGCAGGATATAGGAAACCCCTTCTTCAATTCCGTGAAGCTCAGCTGTCGTAGAGGATATCTTTCTCTGCAACCGGTAAGAAAGGACATGGTTTGATGGGGGCCATAAAGGGCACAGGAAGAAGTTTCTGAAGTCGTTAAACTGTCGGTGAAAATGTCGGTATGCTGCGTATTTTCCTCCATAAAGTAAGCTAGATTAGCTTGCAGAAGCACTGCCTGTGGCATGCGGCTCGTTGCATTCACAGCTCGAACTTCTTCACCTTTAGAGGCGAGAGTGTCCAGGGTGAAAGGTTATATGTAGTAGTTTCTATGGCTGGTAGATAGTAGGGAAGGACAGGAACTGCACTCCTTGGCCTAAGTCAGAGTTGCAGTGGGTTAGGTGTACACGGTGTAGGAAGTGCTTCTTTTCTTGGATGACATGCTGGAGATGGGTACGCATAGATTCCCGGGTTGAAATCACACCTAACGGGAGCTTGCAGTACTTTTCCTGATGCAGAGAAACTCAGCGGGAGGCTAAAGCATGTCCGCAAGCAGTTGTTCCGCGCGACCTCGAGGATCTTCTTGCTTGTTGGAGACAATCTTTGAAGCATCGGTAGGCAATAGCGCAAGGTTTCTTCAACGTAGGCTTTTTCAAGCAGAACCACTGAACGGCAGTTGCTACCCTATTCTGTTCCAGCCATGAGCATGAAAACTTGCGATGCTGCATTGATCCTCTCACGAAGTTTTTTATCTGAAGTGACCACGAGAGATTGCTGTCGATCATAACACCTAGGAGTCGCTGAGACTGTACACAAGGTAGCGACCATCCACCCAGGAGGAGCGGATATCGAGTCATTTTTTTCTTGAAAAAGCGTTGGCAACACTCTTATGGCAAGAGACAAAGAACTCGGAGGGCCTGGTATATCGAGATGTGCAGTAACGCTTCGTGAACATGTTGCTGGGTAATATAGCGAGACCGTGCCGTGTTCAAGATGCAGATATCATACGCATAAATCGTTAAGCATACTCCTCGGTGGTGGTTTCTTGTTATGTCTATTAGAGTAATATAGAACAGGAGAGGGCTGCGCACCTCTTGTAGACGCCCCTCTACACCGTGCGAGAGTGTTAGACCGTTAGTGCTCATAAATATTTGTCGTTCTTTTAAGTAGTGTCCAAGCCATTTATACAGCTTTCCTCCGAGGCCAAGACAAGCCAAGGCTGCGTGAATTGAATGGTAGAAAACACAGTCAAAAACGGCCTTGATGTTAAGGAAAATGGCTGCCGGGATGCACCCAGCATGAAGGTAGTCTTCAGTGATGAGACGTAGGCGATGACAGTATCAGTTGCTGACCTAGTCTGATGGAACCCGTTCATTTCTTGGCGATACTAATTTCGGCTTTCGAGGAGCCAAATGATGACTTTGCAGGTCATTCACTCCATACGCTTACCTATGCAGCTAAGTAGGGCGATAGGCCTTATGGATGCGTCACTTGTTGGCTGCTTACAAGGTTTCAAAACAGGCACAGTTTTTGCCAGCTTCCATTCCCTGAGGGCGTCACCAGTCATCCAGGAAGAATTGTGATATGTCAGGAGTCGAAGACGGGAGTTGTGGGGTAGCGTTGCGATAGCGTCATAGGCCCACGGAACGCCAGGAGTCCACGGAACGCCATCGCGTGTTTAGTGCGACGCATTGCGCGTTGGACATTTTAAGGACAGGAAATGACGTATATCTCACATATATCGGTGGACACCCAAACCGCGTTTGATTTACAGATTTCAAGGACGGACGGACGAACAACGATGAGCTATTAAAGGTTTTCGCCTTAAAACTGACATTATTGGTATAAAACATCCTGCCATACGCGTCCACCCCACTCTGATTCTTCTATAGTTGCTACCCTCTCATGAACCCGATCAGCGGTCACTACCTGACCGAAGCAGATGTATTCCTATTCCACTTCCAGCACCTTGCTACCAATTGTGAACGGCTGTTTCCTTGCTATACTGTTGAACGTTACTTTGGTTTTCCTTATGTTAATTTATAAACCCACCGTTCTGCTCTGCATGTTTGATCATGCTTTGCAGTATCTTCTGTGTGACTTAGCATGGCAATGCCATCAGCTAATCGCAAATTACTTTGGTATTCTCCATTAACTCTTATCCCCAAATGTTACCAATCCAGGGCTCGGAACACCTCTTGTGAACAGGCGGTGAATAGCATTGGTGAAATCGTGCCTTCCTCCCTGACACCCTTTCTTACTGGAATTTTATGGTTCACTTTATGGAGGATTATCGTTCCTGTGCAGTCGTTTTAGATATGTTCTAGTATTTTCGAATAAGACTCTTCTACACCCTGATTCCGCAGTGCCTGCATGACTGCTGAGGTTTCGACTGAGTCAAATGCTTTCTTATCACCTGATTGACAGTGCGAATATAGTGTATTATCGAGTATGCTTTAAGAAAGCCTGCTTGATAATTTGGTCGATTGAAGTCTAAGATTGTCCTGAATCTATTTGCGATTGCCTTAGTAAATATCTTGTAGGCAACGGCCAGTAAGCTGATCGGTCTGTAATTTTTCCAGTCCTTGACGTCTCATTTCATTCGAATTAAGATAATTTTAGCGTTCTTCCAAGTTTATAGCGCTCTCCTGGTCATAAGCCATTGCGTATGCCAGGTGGCTAGTTTTCCTAGCACAATCTCCCCTCGGTCCGTACCATGTTGTTAAGCGCTTTATTCTTAATTTTATCTGTGTCCGCTTGGTGTGCATTTCATGTAGCTGCACACGTGGCAAAAAAAATGAAATAGAAACATTCTTCGATCTAAGCTCACCGGCTTAGGACATTGAACAGGGAAAGCTGATTGGCAATAGCAGCCAAGAGGCCTGCAGTAGCATGTCCATTGAGACGTTTCTTAGGGGCCGGCCGGTTGGGCGTCTCAGATTCCGGTTTTGGCGTCTATAACTTCGCGTGCATATTCGGCCTTATTCTCTTGTGGTCTTCAGTTCGATCGCATTAACCTGTCGCGGTGGCTCCGTGGGTAGTGTTCGGCTACTAAGCCAGGCCACCTGGGTTCGAACCCGACCGCTGTGGCCGCCTTTCAATGGATTCAAAGCGCGAAAGGCGCCCCGTGCTGTGCGATGTCAGTGCACGTTAAAGATCCCCAGGTGGTCGAATTTATTACGCAACCTTCCACTACGGCACCTCTTTCTGTCTTTCTTCTTTGACTCGCACCTTCCTCTCTGCCCTCACGGCCCGCTTACACGAAGCAAATAGTATAGTTTCCAGTGTGGTCTAAACGCTTCGTTGGGGTTGAGGAAAACAAAAGGGAACAACTGGCTCACTGAGTCAGTGGGCGCATCAGTCAGCGGTGAGGTTGCGATGCTATTGTGATGACCGCCAATAATGCGCAGGTCCACACGGGACGGAGAGGCAAAGAGACACCGTATGGCTCAGTTTAAACAAACAGATATATTCAATAATTACACATGATTAAGATTTATACATCAGAGGCTGGGGCGTCCGAGCTTACGTGCCGACGACTTCATGGGGACGATGGAGGGGCTCCGGAGTTGATCTCGAACGGTTGCTGGCAGAAGCTGCACTTCGTCGGGCTTCGGCGCTGAAGGCCCCCTTGGCGAACGATGTCGTCCTGAGCGTGCTTCTTCCGTACTGCTTGTCGATTTTTATATCCTCTTCTCCCCACACTCCCTAGGGTGAGGACGCCCACGCCGGAGGGGAAGGAGGGGGGCTAGGGCTTTCACTTGGGCGCACAAACACACCACCGTACTTATGGTCTCGCCCCCCTCACGTGTTGAGTCCGAGGGAAAGAAGGTTGTCTTCGAGGTAGCGCATAGCGTCGGCTTTGGTAAGGCGCGCTCTGGCCCGCTGACAGTTCCCGCTGGTCACCGGCCTCCGTTCTCCATCAAATGACACTCGCCCCTCAAGGCCGGAACGCGAGGTCACTAAAAGGCCGGGAAAGTGGTCCCTTGTCCTAGGATGTGCTCGGGAGGGGCCAGGCCCGCCGAAACGAGGCCGCCCCTGGAACCGCCACGGCAATTGGGGAGGATAAAGCCCGTTTCCCCGCGGCGGCGGCGGCGGGTCCGGTTGGGACCGGTTGGGCTTAAACCCTTCGTTCTAGTCGTCACTCTCAAAGAGCATGGCTGGGTAATTGATGATGCCGCTGTCATCTGGGTCTCCGTCTACGCCGCGCCGTCGAACGCGGAACCTCGTAGCACACACAAGGAACGTCACACTCGCTCACCCTCCATAAGAATGTTCTCCGAACATTTGAGTCCATGCAGCTCCCCTTGTCTTTCTGAATCGCCTCGCACAGTGCGTCCGACAAAACACTTTTCGCTGCACTCAACACCACTGCACAACACCATATGCCTCCGCTGTCATAACTGGCGTCTCCAGGGGCAGCACTGATCTTCTTTTACAGATAAACATGAAACTCAGCACCCAAGCCTCTCCTTTCTAGTCCAAACTGGACGAAATAAATATACCACAGTTACAAAGGAGCTCCCACTTCTAGCACGATCACGGCACAGACAAAAATATAGATAACGAAAGGAAGTAGGGCAGGTTCTGCATGCGCTCCGCATGCTCTCCTGTGAAGGTGTTACTTAATGACAGAAAGGTTTAACTACCAACTCCGATAACTTAACACATAAGCACATAGCAATGTTATGAGCTGCGGCATTACACAATTCTAACCAGTTCACAACTCCGCTCTGTTTACGCCATTAGTCCGACTTAGCTTTCCGATTTCGCAGCGGATATCGGCCTTCATGAGTCATACTAAGTAAGACTGTGACCCTTTGTCTGCTTTGGGACTCGCGAGGGCTCGTGGCAGGAGCCTCTCCTGGCGTTATCTGCGCGGCAACCTCGCGCGCTTCTTCTTCTAGCAATGCATGAAGTAAATCCGGTGGCATTCCGGCCGTCACCTCTGGCGCCTGCCGAACAGATGCAGGAGAGGGCGTTTCTTGCGAACTATCTGCGCGCTCCGCTTCACTTCTGTCCCCATCAAAATCCGCGCTTTCCCTTTCCTCATTTCGTGAATACTGAACCGGTGCCGACTTGAGCGATTTGCGTGTATCCTTATCAAGCGCCGGTTCACGTCTCGGACTCTGAAGTTTACCGGAGATAGCTTCTCGACAACCTCGCATGGTCCTCTCCACTTCGTCTGGAACTTACGAGCTAGCCCAATCTGCCTTTGGCAGTTCTCAATGTACACGCTGTCCCCCACATTAAACGGCGCGTCTCTAGCACTGCGATCGTGCACCTCCTTCCTGCGCTTCGCCGCTTTCTTTAAGGCCTCCTTTGCGATGTCCCTCGCCACATGCAAGCGCGATTCTAGCTCAACCTTATAGTCGTCCAGTGAAGCGTATGGGACACGACGGGGGCCCTCTGGCACTTCACTAGGCTGGTCCGGGTCTCGGCCGTAGAGAAGAAAGAATGGCGATTCGCCCGTGCTCTCGTGTGCTGCGGAATTGTAGGCAAACATTGCATACGGGAGCCACAAGTCCCAGTCCCGCTGGTCGCGCGAAACAAAATGCGACAGGAACCCGGCCACGGTTTGGTTCAGTCGCTCCACCGCGCCGTTGCAAGCCGGATGGTACGGTGTTGTCTGCTTCTTAGCGATCTTAAGCAGCTCGCAAACTCTCCTCATTAGCTGCGACACGAAGTTCGTTCCCCAATCTGTCAAGAGTTGCCTCGGGGGTCCATGTCGGAGCACGATCTGTTCGACAAATGCTATTGCAACCGTGTCTGCTTTCTGATCTGGGAGTGCGACCGCTTCCGCGTATTTTGAATGGTGATCAACAAATACTAAAATGTACTTGTTTCCGGAAGTGGTCGTGGGCAATGGGCCCATTATGTCCATACCTGTCCTCTCGAAGGGAGCCGAAACCTCAGGGAACGACTGAATTGGAGCTGTTCTTCGTACCTTGGGTGTTTTTCTTTCGAGACAGGAATGACACTTCGCACAGTAGTCTCTAACATCCTGTCGCATGCCACTCTAAATGTACAAACGCTCCACACGCCTGCCTGTCTTCGCTACGCCAAAATGACCGGCGCATGGCGCATCGTGAAACGCGCGAAGAACCCTTTCTGTCCACGACTAAGGTATGACGACTCTCTCCCAAGCGGTTTTCTCTGGTCTCCCTTTCCTGGTTGGCCTCGTGCGCCGACACAGGGTGCCGTCTTTGCCAATGGAATAACCTAGCTGTTCGGGGTGAGACGGTGCGCCCTCTAAGCTTTCGATTATCCGCTTCAGGTCAGGATCTTTGCACTGCTCTGTGCGTAATTCGGCGGGGTCGACTACGGGGACAAACTCATCTATAGCTGCCACGGCAGCTGTGCGGCTGAGTGCATCAGCATTCAGATGTGTCTTTCCTGACTTGTGCTCAACTTCAAAACAGTATTCCTGCAGGTGCAGATTCCATCTAGCGAGTCGCGAGCTAGGGTCCCTGACACTCATCACCCATTTCAGAGGATGGCAGTCTGTGGCTAGCTTGAATTTGCGGCCGTAAAGGTAGCATCTGAAGTGCTTTACTGCCCAGACAACGGCGAGGCACTCCCTTTCCGTAGCTCCGTACTTTTGCTCTGTGGGGCTCAGCTGTCGGCTAGCAAAAGCAACGGGATGTTCTTTGCCCTCGATAACCTGAGATAGCACGGCACCAACTGCGAACTTTGACGCATCTGTGGCCATAACGAAGGGCAAATTAAAGTTCGGGTGGCGCAACAGCGGTGCACTCATTAGCTTCCTTTTCAGAGCCCCAAAAGCATCCTCCGCGTTTTCGTCCCAGCGAAAGGCGACATTTTTGGCTGTTAAGGCGGTGAGCGGCTTAGCGAGCTTGGCGAACTCCTCTATGTGCCTTCGGTAGTAACCGATCAGGCCGAGAAACTGCCGGACCTGGCGGACGCTAGTCGGGGATGGAAAATCCGAGACACACCTTAGTTTCTCAGGGTCCGGTCGCACGCCGTCAGCTGAAACAACGTGCCCGAGGTATTTCACCTCGTTTTTGAGGAATTGGCACTTAGAGGGCTTCAGCTTGAGACCCGCTCCTCTTAGTCGCACCAAAACCTGCTCAATATCGCGCAAATGGTTCTCAACACTGTCCCTGTATATGAATATGTCATCCATATACACGAAGCACAGCCTCCCCAGAAGACCTGCCAGGATAACATCAGCGGTTCTCTGCCAGACAGCAGGGCTGTTGGCCAGACCCATTGGCATTCTTTTCCATTCATAGTGCCCTGAGGGCGGGTTGAATGCCGTTTTATCGGCATCTGCCGGATCCATTGCTATCTGCCAGAATCCCGCCGCCATGTCCACTACCGTGAAGTACCTGGCAGAGCCCAGCTGAGAAAGCGTCTCCTGTATATTGGGGATGGGGTATGGATCGATGCGAGTTACGGCATATAGTTTGCGGTAGTCCACTACCAATCGATACGAGCCATTTGGCTTTTCCACCAATAGTGCTGGTGCTCCCCAGGTTGTCTTTGAGTGTTCGACAATGCCGCGATCAATCAGGTCCTGCACCTGCCGCTCCATCTCCTCACGTCGGGAGTAAGCAATCCTGTACGCACGCTGGTAAACGGGCGATGAAGTGCCGGTTTCTATCCTGTGCTTTATAACGCCACAGCAGCCCAAATCCAGGTTGGACGCGGCGAATACCTCCGAGTAGTCGCTCAGCAAACCAGCCAGAGCCTCCCTCTCCCTGGATTTTACGTGAGAAAGATCGAACGACACCTTTGGAGCAGCCGAAGGACTAGCATGCTCTACAGTTGCGAGTACCGTATTGGTGGGCTCACGTTTCTCTATCGCAGAGGTGATGAAAGCCAATGTTTTGTCCTTGGGAAGGCTCAGTGGCTGCTGGCTACAGTTAACCACCCGTAGGGGCACTCTGGGCGTCATTAACTGTCACGAGGCACGCGGCTGCCTTCAGGCCATTGCTGAGAGAGTCGGCCGGCTCAAGCACTCCCACGGCGCCGCTCTCTACATCTGAAGGCACAAACGCGTACAAAATGTGCTCCGACCAAGGAAGGACGACCGCCTCATCGACCAGCCTGACGGCAACCCGCGAATATTCCTTCTCCAATGATCCCACTGTTTGACGGGTGTCAATATCCGTAATGCGAATCTCAGCCCCTCTCCTGTTCAAGAACGGAACTTTTGATCCGCCCGCATTAACCTCTTCCTCAGAGAATGAGACTACTACCTTCCCTTTTCTCAAAAAATCCTGCCCTAATATACCTGACACTCCGTTTGGCAGAGACGCCGTGTCCGGGCATACGTAGCAGGGGTGCTCCAATGCAATTCCGCCGAGAGAGAAGTGTAACCGGTAGAGTCCACTTATGCCAAGAGGATCCCCCGTTATGCCTACAAATTTGGTTGCCATACCACCAGACGCTTCCAACACCTCGCGGTCCCCCTTCCTTCGAAGCGTGTTAAAACTGCTCTCCTTGAGCAATGTCACCTTTGACCCCGTATCTATCAACAATTCCATGCAACAACCATTTAACTTGCAACGCACAACAGGGCATGCCTCGTCGGCCACACAAACTACCACCGCCTCATCATCCACTGCTCCCTCCCCACGCTCCTCAGGCTGGGGAAGACTAACTAGTTTTTTGTCTCGGTATCTGGAGCCCCGCTGTAGGCTTGCTTAGGGCGTGTCTCGCCTGCTTCTCTTTGTGGCTCCCCACGGCTCACGTTTTGGCAGAACCTGGCGATGTGTCCGCGACCCTGGCAAGCGAAGCATACGATTTCATCAAAATCTCGCATACCGCGCCTGTAGCTTTGTGGCGGTCTCCGGTTTCCACGAATGGGCGCTGTTGAGCACGCGCTTCAACCTGGCGTTCCACCTGTTGAGATAGCAGCTGTTCTAAGCGATCTAACCGCTCTGTCAAGAGAGCAACCTCAGGGTTGAGCACCGCTCTCTCTATGACGCGTACTCTCGCTGCGGCTGTCGTTAACGCGTCATTTCGTTCCTCATCCAATGCGGCCTCCACGGCTTGGTCGAAATTGCTCGGCTTGCGCGAGAGCACGAACCGGCGCACGGGGTCTTGCAGACCAGCCAAGAACAAAGCGGTCATTTCCTCTTTAAGTATATCCTCCGCGTATTTCTTCTTTAGCTGGTCTCCTTCCTCCTCCCTGCTTAACGTATCGCGCGCTAAGCGCTGAAGCCGCGACGCAAACGTTCGCACGTCCTCCCCTATCATCATTCCGGCGTCACGGAACCTCTGTACCCGCACGTGACGTGGTTCAGTGTCGAAATGCTCAAACGCGAGCTTCTTAAATTCCGCAAATGATTTTGTTTATTTTACTTTTTCGTCTCGCCATGCAAAATCATGAGCAGCTCCTGCCATCTTACACCTCGCCATTCCCAGCATTTGAGCATCGGACCATCCCCCCATTTTCCCAATCTCTTCTAGCATGGAAAAGAAATCGCAGATTGGAACCCCTGTCTTATCTCCCGTAAACGTCGGAATGACGCTTCCTAATGCCAGCATGCTTGCTCCGAGCGACGGCTGTGGAGTGGGAGCTCCCTCAGATACAGACATTTTTTTTTTCTCAAGCCCTCCAGTGCCTCAAGCCTCTCAAATGGGGGTAAAAGTCCCACAATCAGTCCCGTGATTCCCTTTTGATTACAATATTGAAGTCATGAATGTCACAGCATTCAGAGGACATTTGCTTTTGAGACCGCACTTCTGACACCAGTGTGATGACCGCCCATAATGCGCAGGTCCACACGGGACGGAGAGGCAAAGAGACACCGTATGGCTGAGTTTAAACAAACAGATATATTCAATAATTACACATGATTATGATTTATACATCAGAGGCTGGGGCGTCCGAGCTTACGTGCCGACGACTTCATGGGGACGATGGAGGGGCTCCGGAGTTGATCTCGAACGGTTGCTGGCAGAAGCTGCACTTCGTCGGGCTTCGGCGCTGAAGGCCCCCTTGGCGAACGATGTCGTCCTGAGCGTGCTTCTTCCGTACTGCTTGTCGATTTTTATATCCTCTTCTCCCCACACTCCCTAGGGTGAGGACGCCCACGCCGGAGGGGAAGGAGGGGGGCTAGGGCTTTCACTTGGGCGCACAAACACACCACCGCACTTAGGTCTCGCCCCCCTCACGTGTTGAGTCCGAGGGAAAGAAGGTTGTCTTCGAGGTAGCGCATAGCGTCGGCTGTGGTAAGGCGCGCTCTGGCCCGCTGACAGTTCCCGCGGGTCACCGGCCTCCGTTCTCCATCAAATGACACTCGCCCCTCAAGGCCGGAACGCGAGGTCACTAAAAGGTCGGGAAAGTGGTCCCTTGTCCTGGGATGTGCTCGGGAGGGGCCAGGCCCGCCGAAACGAGGCCGCCCCTGGAACCGCCACGGCAATTGGGGAGGATAAAGCCCGTTTCCCCGCGGCGGCGGCGGCGGGTCCGGTTGGGACCGGTTGGGCTTAAACCCCTTCGTTCTGGTCGTCACTCTCAAAGAGCATGGCTGGGTAATTGATGATGCCGCTGTCATCTGGGTCTCCGTCTACGCCGCGCCGTCGAACGCGGAACCTCGTAGCGCACACAAGGAACGTCACACTATCCACCAACAAACTGAGGCAGGTATGCGCCTTTTCTTTTCTCATATCTAACTGAGGATTTAAACTCCGTTGGTTTTGAGGAAAGAAAAACCACATAACTGTCTCCGTGGGTTACTGAACGTCTCAATCAAGCTTTGGGGTACGTGGGGGGGGGGTCTATTTAACGTGTTACACGGCGGCCTTTGTACCCTCTAAATGGCTTGTACGCGTACAAAGTTATTACAGCTTTCGCTGTAAAAAATTGCTAAGCGTTTGTTCTCTGCTGCGCAACGTGCTAAGCACAGTGGAAACTGCCGCTGTGCCCCTGCCCGTCCTTTGATGATGCGTTAGACGTGCAGCCGAACTCGGCTAATATAACGATTGCAACGGGAGCAGAGCTACATATTTGGCACTGGTCATGTGGACGACGGTGGCCGCTTGTTGAAACGTGACCGCGAATCCATGACCGTCACTCTAACGTCAACCCCGCTCACACGACAGGGCGTTGAGAGCCCACGCTGTGAACCCCGAACCCACCGGGAAGGAATCTGGGAAACAGCTTTTGCTGTGAAAAAAAAGGTTCTTAACTGTTCTTCTTAGTTGGAGATGGGATGATAAAATAGCTACGGCAGCTGATATAGCATTATTTCTTACGAATTTCGGAAACTCACCCAAGAGTCAGTGCGCAGTGATGGGAGTCCGTAGCGGCGGTGGAGCGAAAACTGCTGTAGCAATAACCTATGCAAATATGCATGTAATACAAGTGTTATTAAAAAGTTAATTTTACTTACTGATGCACGTATAAATGTGCACACGCGAGATTTATATATACGTAAATTACTTGTCGTCGTTGGCTGCAGATTGCAGGCGGAGAATACTCTGGCCGCGTAGAGGGAAGTCGACCAGCTACAAGCACGCATCGAGAGCGAGTGCACCAAGTCCGGCGCGCTGGAGCAAGCTGTCGCTGAGGCAGCATCAGAAGCCTGCAGCCTGACGGCTGAAATCGCCTCCGCCGAGGTACGCATTCTGTCTCTTTCAATATTTTGTGTTTCATACGCAGTCGATGCCTCTCAGGACCACAGCGGAAAATGCCTCTGCAATAATCTCCTTAAACCTAGTAATTGCAGGTGTTTGGCAGGACCAAGTTTGTCAACCGCAACATCATGAGAATCGATCGGCACCATTGGCCGGAGGGTCTCTTTCGAAGGCATTTGTTGCAAGCTATTGAGTTCTAACCGACTGTAGGTGCCTGATGCGTATGGCGGCGACGAGTTGGAGCTCGGTGGCGACAAAAAGTGCCATCAGCGTCAACTGAAAAGCAGACCTGACAGCTGAAATGCGAACACAAAACTGCAAAAATAATAGCTGCTGGGTTCGATAAAATTTGCACGCAGGGAGAGGCCTTCGTTGCTTCCAACTGAGAGTCAACTGCACTCGTAGTCAGTATACGTGGAATGCAGTGATTTGTTTTCGTGGCTTGCTGTTCAATTGTAAAGTATGCGTTTCATCTGCCGCTAAAGGTACAATGCTTTTTCACATCTAAATTCTGCAGGATTAAACATGATACTGCGCACTTTTGGGTGTACATAAACCCCAACAGCTACAGATTTAAAAAGGACAAGGAACAGAGCAGGCTGTGAACGATGAAGAATAACGAGAAAAGCACGAAAAGCAGGCGTGCTCCACTCCTAAAAAAGGGAAGAGAGAAAAGATTAATTACAGCGCCGTCATAGCACTCATGACAGCAACACCTGAGGATTTTTTTAAACGGCACGTATATATAGTTCACCCCGTCTGCTCCAATCACGACTCATGTCTTGATGGGTGACTGGGCGCCGTAAAGAGGACTGTTGTGTCGGAGCTTTTTAGGCACAAGTTTGTTCCACTGGCGTCATGTTGAAGCCAGGCGCCGATCTGATCGGCCTAGCGCAAGCTTGGCGCGATGCCCAGCGCCCGGCGGCGGCTTTTCCAAACTAGTCCAAACGTGCTCACCCTTCCCTTGCCCGGGCCAGTGCTGACCGCCGCCGATGAGCCACACTCTTGGCGTCGCGGGCGATCGAGCCGTCGTCATCCGCCGAGGGTGTATAAAAGGCGAACGCGGATATCGGAGAGAGACGCAGCCAACGCAGCGTTCGGTTCTCTGTCGTTCGAGCAAGCCCAAATAGAGAAGCAGTTATGCTGCCACCGCACCTTTGTACTGCCATGTATATAGAGCACATAAAGTCCTGTTCCTCTGCTCCGACGTCGTTTCTTCGGCTGGTCCTCCCTTGCGTGGACACTGCGGTGAATGCCAGGGAACTCGGCCGCGCTGCCTTGGCAACCACCAACGTCACAAGAGGACGAACGCACCTATGCGTTTCTGCGCTTTCAGCCGCGCGCGCTGCAATGCGATGGACGCAAACAATCGCAAAAGCAGGATGAGCCGCACATAGATGCGACTCGTAGAAAAGCTCTGCAGGGCGAACAGGAATTGAGCTCTGGGGCCAGTGTGGCAGGAAGGGGCGGCCCGCCGGCGGCCACGAAACGCGGCGTTCTACGTCCGTGCTTTCATCCGGAACGATTCCGGCTCGCAGGTGGCACGCAGAGCCGTCCGACAATATCGCCGGCCGGCTGTTTGCGACAGACTGAAAGCTCTCTTTACTGTTTTCACTTATATTGCAAATTTGCACCGGAGAGGCTTGCCGTTGTGCGCGCAATTGGTTATGCAACCAGAGCAGCCGTATGGCCGCGGCTTTGTGTAGCGGCAGTTGCGGGAGCATAATGGGAGAAGCGGGGGGGGGGGGGGGGGGGTGCATTTGAGCAGAGAGGAAATTAAGCCGGCACTGGTGAAACGAGTTCGCATACAGGGCAAGGTGGATGCCATTGACCGTTGGTCGCTCAAGTCGTGGCATTCAATGTCTTGCAATGTATTGGCACTGCATGCAGCGGCGTCTGCAGTGCGAGCCAGTTAGGAAACGCCGAAATCTCCAGTAATCTCCTCTGCAGGCACGGCTCGACGCAGTCGCGCACAAGTGATGTCTTGAGTGTGTTGCACTGGCTACCCAAGGTGCCACCCATTTATGGGCAAGTGTAACCTGTGGACAGCGTTGAAAATCAAAATAAGGAGTATAAAATGGATTCCATAGCACAGCTGAAATGCTGCATGGTGCCATCATTACCGGACACCAGATTTGGCGAAAACCGCTAATACCGCCGGTTGGTGCCGCGCGCTCAGCTGCTCCCGTCCACAAAGGTCACTGGGTGGCGCTGGTGTCACGTGCCATTAATTTTCTTGCCCATGCTGAAGAAACGTGCTGCGGCGAGCTCAGCAGAGAAGGGTGGTACAGGGAAGTCTTGGTTGGCCATACGCGCGAGTGGGGCGTACGCAAAGCAGCGAACTAGATATAGCAAGTTCTCTACAAAAACCACGGACGATCATAGATGCGATGTGAAAAATCTGCGTTAGCAGCATTTTTGTGTGCATTTCGCTCGTCCACTGATCGCCTTCCAATGGCTGCTTTGAATTTGCTTTCACCCTGGGCTTTCTGGAAGGATGTAGGTGGTTGGAGGATCGCAGGTGGGAGTTGAATCTTGTGGATGTTCCGAGCACCCACCACAGGCGCCTTCCGGGAGCGGACTGTGGCCTTGAAGGTGGAGCCTTCACGTAGACTGACGAACACCGGGATTTCGACAAAAGAGGACTAGTAGATTTGTTCCCTTACCACTTTCAGCGCCTCTCTGCCAGTCGTAAACATCTGCTCTCTTCCCAGGCTGTTGAAGTTTAATTTTATGAATATTAATTTTTAGATGCACCGTTCTGCTTTGCATTCCAAGCCTTTGATCATGCTTTGCAATAAATCCCCTGAGTGACTCAGCAAGTCAATGTCGGCAGCAAACCGCACATTGCTAAGGTATTCTCTATTAAACTCTTATTACCAACTGCTTCCAAGCCAGGTCTCTGAATACCTCCTTTAAACTGGCGGTGAATAGCATTGGAGAGATCATGTCTCCCTGACTGATACCCTTTCTTGCGTAGCCGAGTGTAACCTCTGCAGTCTTTTTTCATAAGGCTCGTCAAAACCATGATTCTGCAATTCAGTGCATGACTACTGTAATTTCGACTGAGTCAAATGCTTTCTCCTTGTCTAGTATGAAGGCTACCCCAGCGGTATATATGTTACATTCTGAGCATTTCTATATCACTTGAGGGGCAGTGTGAATATTGTCCAGTAGACTACGAAAGTCTTCCTGGTCATTTGGTTCATTGAAGTCTAAGGTGGTCGTCATTCTATATATTGTCATGATCGAAGTATAAGGTTGTCGTAATTATTGATTTGTTAGAAAATAGATTTTAAAAAACGTTCAGTAAGTGGATTAGTCTGCAATTCTTCAATTCCTTAAGTCCCCATCCTTGGCTTAAGATGAATTCAATGTACATCCAAGATTCCGGACGGTCGATGTTATAAGGCATTGCGTATTCAGGGTTGACAGTTTTTCTGACGCAATCTCCCCTCCGTCCTTAAACAGATCTGCTGTTGCGTGATCGTCATTAGCTGTTTTCCTTCTATGCATTGCTTCTGAGGTTTTCTTTCGTTCCTTCTTCGCTACTGGCGTTATGTCCAATCGACTGCAGCATAGATTCGTGGAGAACTCTTCGATTACTTTAGCTAGCTTATCCATATTGGAAAATTCATCGCCGTCCTGGTGTCATAGCGCATACATCTGATTTTTGCCTATGCCTAGTTTCTTCTTGACCACTTTTATGCGACCTCCATCTTTTATGGGGTGCTTGATTTTCTCCCTATTATTTTTCATTTTGTCGCTTACCTTACCTTTACTTATTAGCTGTGATAGCTCCACCTGGTGTGTGCTAAGCAGCTTTAAGGCTTTGGTGCTTCTTAACCAGATCTTTCGACTAGTGAGAGACCTTGCTGGTATCCTGTAGAACCATACCACCGCCTACTTCCACTTCGCACTCCATAAAGATAGCCTTGAGATTATCGTGCATTTCTCGAACAGTAAGGTTATCGTCCTTGTTTAAAGGCGGATATCTGTCCTAAAGCGAGATCCTGTGTTCCTGTACCTTCGCTCTTAACCATAACTCATTGTTGGGCTTCTTTCTCACCAGTTTCTTCCGTTCTTTGTTCAAGTCTAGGCCAATCCGAGACCGTACCCACATGTGGCAGGTACTTCGCACCATTTGGTTTAGTCCTTCCCGAACGTCACGATGCTGCGCTGTGCAGCCCACACGTCGCCTGCTGCTAAAGTGGTTCTCCCTCAAGAACCCGAGGCGCAAAAATTCTTGAAGTTGGCATATGATATGACCAATAACTAGTTGTAACAACTAAATACTTGCATTAATCAATAATGGCAAGTTGATTTGCACCTACAGTTTAGAAGAACAAAAATGCGGCGCGCAGGATTTCATTACTTTTCAACTGCTTTCTCGTTCAGCAAGGCTCACTTCGCTATTCTTTCACTGTTTTGAAAGAGCCAATCTGGAGAACATTGTAGTGTATTTCTGGGGACATGTTGCAGGTGATACCAGCTAAATGTCAAGTTAATATTATTGCACGTTAAAACCTTGTGGGCGGAGGTGGGGGGAGGGCTAAAAAAACAAAATGTAGCGTTTTGCCCCACTCCTCCCATTGTGCAGAATCAGTGTTCTGTCCTTCCTAGCACGTGAAACATACGAATCGGAATGGGCAACGGATATCAAGCAATGGCTTCAGTCAGGACAGTAAAATGGCGCAACGCTACCGTTCTAGCATTTTACCCAACTTTTGTGATCCAGATGTGAAGTCTCTGTTGCTTTTTGATTGGAAGCATAATATGCAGTCGTATCATGCAACATACTATACTCCTCCATTTTGTGCGAGAGCGAGTATCCATTAGATTCCATTTAAGAACGACTTTGTTATGCAAAAAGAGAAATGCGCGTCGTCGCGTGCTGAATGCTCTTCGTGCGCAGGCTGCAAAAAACAAGGAGGCGGACAAGCCAGCCCCCTTCTTGCGGAGGACGACTGTGTGAAGGCGAACCTGAGTGCTGCCAAGGCGGAGCTGCTCCAGATCGAGGAGTTGATCACAATGGTCAGAAAGCATAAAGAACTGCGGAAGGTTCTGCTAGAGCATGAGGTGAGTTCTCGGTCATAAACCACTTGGTAGAAGATATGAACTTGAAGCACAAAAGCAGACGAGGACAGTGAAAGAGAGGAGAGACACACGAGCGCGTGTCTCTCGTCTCTTTCACTGTCCTCGTCTGGTGTTGCGCTTCAATTTCATATCATGTCTCACCAACACGCCCAAACAACCACTTTGCAAGTAGCAGATATACGCATCCCACCACGGCCACCCAGCCCAAGAGAGACGTCTTACACGTCGCTATGATCTCGGAGTTGTAAAAAAAGTTTTGTTTAGAAATGGTAAACCGACACCTCAAATAGTGACTCGACAACTGATCAGAGGCAGAGGTGATTTAATGTAAGATTGCGTTGGAAAAGAAGCACGCTGCTTAGGAATACACAAAAACAAAGTAGGAAACGAGATACCCAAAACGCAGGGCAACCAGCAACTGTGGAACATGGAACACGTGAAAAAGGAGAAAACATGAAAACGTGTTATGAAACGCTCTATGAAGGCGTTTCGGTCGGTCGTTATTTTGTGGCAATGAAATTCGTTATCGGGACCTCTGTTTTGAAATTCTGGGCAGGTTTTTCACCTGGAACAGACCGTATGAATCTGGCATTTCGATCTTCTTTATCCGTGAGAGCAATTCACGAGGCGCTGGAGTGTGCACCTTGTTCTCCGAATTTCATGATGTACGTGTCTAATATCTCACGCGTCAGACTGCCTTTCGAGTACTGGTAGGATGACTGTTTCATTAAACTTTGGAATCACACTACTTGCATATTTTACAGTCACCGGCCAAATTTGCCAGTCGAACTTCCTTGTATTTTTACGATCTAATAGTCTTCCTTTGACGCATTGTCCAAGGGCCACTGTAGGCCTTTCCGCATGAAAGCGGAACCCTCTGGCCAACCCCGACAGAGCAACGGATATACTGAAACTTGTACTTAATGTTGCATGCCTTTGCCTGACCTTTGCATCTTGTCTTGGTCATGTGTTTCCACATTTGTTTCAGTTTTACTAGGGCTGATATCACGACCTTGATTGCTTTTTGTTTTTTTCCTGCATCCTTTGAGTCCGTGCGACACCTTAAGTATGCAAGCTGTTTGGGCTATTGGCTTCTATTCTGCCGCATGCTGCTCAAGCCTCCTCTTGCCAATCAGTGTTCATACGCAATTTTCAGCTGCTGTTACAACTAGAGCTTATGGGTAGCAAATAATTCATCGTTGTTTCATATGAAGCTGCAGGCTGTTTTCAGTGTAGTGTTCACAAGACTTCTTGACAGCTTGCATAATGAAATTGATGGTAATGTTTCTTGACAAGTTTACAATATCTTCAGTCATGCGCCAGTACTTTTTTCTCCCATGTTCTTGTATAGCCGGCAGGTGTGGCTTCCGTTGCAGGTAATGCGCCGGTCAAAGTTATGAAGGCCGTATGGACGCCGTCGTGGTGACTGGGTGGTTATGGTGCTCAGCTGCTGCTTGATGTTTGTTGGCGAGGTTTGGATATTCTGGCAGAAATTAGCGTTGTTACAGAGGCCACTTCTCAGGCGCCAGAAATTGCTGCACATTCGAGCATTTGCACCTTTAAGTTTTAAGGAAAGCACCGTTTGTCTGCGAATTAAGTTGTCTCTTTGGCAACTAGCCGATTCTGCGCATGCTTTTCCGTGTTTGAACAAATGAACGTAGGCTGTTCCTGCGGGGAAAGATCACTGGACCTTCACCTATATTGTATTGAGAATTTCACCGATGGCTGAAATGAAAAAAAAACTGGTTTTGTTAATGTGATATAAAACACAAAAACTTGAAAAAGCGTTTCCCTAGATAAGTCAAGTCAAGGTTATTTCAGCTTTTGTCTTACAAAAACTCTGGGTGACGAAAAAAAAGTGGTTCGCAATGACCGTTTAACGCAATTAACGCAATTTGCAGTAGATTTAGTTTTTGTCCAATCATCAACCTCGCACTAAGTGATGTCATATCCGCTGCTAAAAACTGCCACTCTATGGTGACACCATCAGCGCCACGAATTTGTTTTTGCGAGCGAATTAAAATATTAAAAACCGCAATATACACGGTACGACCGATGCTAATAGCATCACTATAAATTATTCTATGCAGCCAACAGGCAAAACAATGCACTGAAAATGCGTTTCGGGGCCACTTTAATCAAGTTCCAGTACAGTGCAAAGTGAGGGTAGCTGTTATTCCAACCTTTAAAAAGCTTTTGGTGCTTAGGGCTGCCGTAAGGGCTCCACTGCACGAGTGAGAAGAAAACCTCGTTGCGTGATCACGTTTGGCAAATACCATACAAGTGAAGGCAAAAATGCATTTTACATTTAGGTGCTAATAAATAATCCTATTATTTTTTTATACATGTTAGATATGCTCACACAACAAATATGTTTGGTGCAAGTTACTAAATCGGAAACGTAGTGGCATTAGGATGTGTTCCCTCCTTTTGCCCTGCCTCAAGGGCAAGAACTATGTATTACCTCAATAAATTTTAACCTCAACTTCAGACATCGAAGAGAGGAAGAGTTCCAAGATGGTGATCGCCTTGTGAGATAGCGACCGCAAACATGCCATAATTAGTCCGCGGTAAAATAACAATCTTCCCAAAATTCCATCCCTCCTCTTTATCCCTGCCTCAGTAGTCGCCTTGCCCGGGTGATCGCCGGGGTCAGTAGTACGAGCGGCGAATGCTAACACTGGAATACAACCGAGTGAAAATAACTTTTTTATATATGCCGGCCCTGTCTACAGTTTAGGGACGCAGTATTTAACAAAAAGCATCCTCCGAAAGTCAAGCGTCCCAGCTTTTATTCTTCATGACCTGTTTGTAAAGGAGCCTCCGCTATTTTTGAAAAATTTCAGGCTCGTGAGTGTACATGCGTGTATTTGTATCCTTGTCAGTGTAGCAATTGTGCCAGCTCTCCAATTCCATATCTTTCAAGTGTAAATGATCTTTGTGTTCATCTTGACTGCACCGTGTCCTGGAACAGTCATTTGGCTAACATTTCCGAAAGGCTGCCAAAAATAGCTTGCCTGGTATATTCTATTAAAGCTTTATGCCCCAATAAATAATATCACATGCATTGGTGTACAGTATGCTGTAATATGGAAGTTTCTTTTTTACTTGTGCTCAGTTTTTCGGCGCAACACGGTTGATTGCTTACAGAAATCGACAGTCCGTGCTCGGATGTATGGTGTGCCAATAACCAACAGTTCGTCTTTTTCTCGTGTTCGCTTATGCCTTCATTCACGTTGTTATTTAAAGAAAATGTTATTCTTAGGTATATGTGGAGTAAGGATTTGTGCCTCCCATATGTTCCTGGTCGAGCATTATGGCCAAGCGATCGTTTTATTCTGTCCAGAGTACGGACAAGATATGGTGAACGTGTTTGTGATTTCAATGTGCCAAGTGGGTTCCACGACCTACCAAATAGTGTTTTCTCTTCAAGCAGCCGGAAAGACGTGAAGTATGTTATCTTAGTTTAAAAAAGCGCAGTATTTTTTTCTGTCATTTCTCTCTGCTTTTTATTCCTGCCTATCCCTTAGTTTTACTCTACTTGTTTTGCGATGTGAACTGAAAGTGCCGTATGCTCTGACTTGACCCTGCTGCCGGGCACTGCCCCACAAGGCTTCTGTTGGCTTGAACACGCCCGCATATGTACTACGACATTTCACCAATATAGATTTTATTATTATCAAGTCATGACTCTAGTGGTTCAGTCAAATAAAATATGCGATGGCCCCTATCTGCGCTTGTCCTTTACAGCCTTTCGCGATCTGAGCATTTGTGAGCAACTTAAGGGAAGGGAAGCTGGCGGGAATGTGCGTTTCAATGTAGAAGACGATTACCTGGGCTATAGCCAGATAGAGCTCAAGAACGCAGCGACAAATGCCCCTCAATGGAGGCCCTCCAGCCAGTGGCGCCGACCGCTACTCATGATCTCGTGGCTAGTGTGCTTAATCCCTAAGTGTGATATCACAGGTGACTCTAAGGTAACTTCGTGAAATGGGACAAACCGTGACGGTATGAGCACTGGTCGACGCTGTTGGCTGCAGGGCCTCCATTGTGGGGCATTTGCCGCTGCACTTTTTAGCTGTATCCGACTATATAGAAGCGTGTGGACTAATAAAGTTTTTGTCATACGTTCATGATCATGTTTACGAGCTTCTGCGGGCTTATATTCTCTGCATTCATATGCAGCCGGAACATATAATTGAGCACCGCGATTTAGCGCCATGAGTGGAGTGCAACGCGGTTTCCAGAACGTTCTGACTTCTGCTATATTTCTTGTTATCAGCGATTGGGGAATGGCGAGCTCTCCCGCCTGCAAGGAAGGTGCGCGCCTCCTGTCGGGCAGCCCTGGGCTTTAAGGTAACGCGCGTTCACGAAAGCTAACCGTCCACGAATCAGTGCTAACCAGGTCTGCCCACCCTGCCAGCACCAACTCACTTGTGCCTTGCGCGTGTATACAAAACTTTCCCAATGTGTCCATGCCTTATCTGCGCACTAAGGTTGCACTAATTATTGCGATTAAGTTCTGCCCGGCACAAATGTGGATAGCGTATTTATACTTAAAAAAGTATATAAGAGCCTAACAGCATTGCACAGGTTACATTTCGCACCATAGTTATGAGAGCAAAGTAACACGCGCCAGAGATTCAGGAGGCGTATTCAAAGATCACGGGCAGAAGAAATCAGCCTTGCACTTTGCTTTGCTACTAATTCCTTATTCACATGTGTATGTACAGTCAGGTTGACTTTTAATTTCCAGCGATTCTTAAACTTGGTGATCATGCTTTCTCCAGTTTTCGACGCTTGTGGAATGTGCACTTGGCAGCAGCGCGTGCGGCATATAGGCGAACCGTGTGACGTTTTTCTTGGCATTGTTGCAGTCTCTGCTGTACCACTTGCCCTGCGCCTCACTTTCAAGCCTCGTGCAGAAGATAACGGCCAAGATACCTGCACAAGCGCAGCATGCCCACCGGGAGAAGCTGCTATAAAAGCAGCTGGAGGACATCGCCGCGACCGCTTGTCAACAGCGCGGGCGGGATAATTAGACGCATCGTGTGACGGTTTTCTTGGCAATGTTGCAGTCTCCGTTGAACAATCTACCCTGCGCCAGCGCTGATTTTCAAGGAGGTTCGTGCAGACGATAACGGCAGGGGAGAACTTGAAGCGGGAGCTGGTTTTCGATCCTTAGGGTTGCACCTTCCGGGGTGCGATACGACAGTTGGCTTGCTTATATCGAGTTCATGTGAACCGGGAGTTGTAAAGTTCGGCTGATCTTTCTCATCTCGATTCCCTGACTCAATCCGCCGCTGTCGGGTTCATGTAAACGAAGCACTGTCATAGGGTTCTCTCACGAGTTGGCAACATGCGCCTAGAAAGCTTGGGATGTTTCCCGGTTTCCCGCGGCAGCGTGCTATTGCGTCAGTTTCCCTACTGTTGATACGTTGCAATTCGAGCCGCAAGCAGGATTATGACAGTTAATTACACTGGTGTGACAGTTATAATTGTGGAAAATGAAACGTGCCGGGCGATTTTGAAGAGCATCTATCGATTGTATTAGACATGCCTAAAGTAATGGGCAGCAGAAGCGTGTACCGGAGTCAGATGCAACAAATAAGCGAGCAAACTAAATAAGTGAGCAGCAAATGCTTCTCCAAGAAGGCTCTCTGACTAGTGAGCCTGGCAAGTTATCAAGAAGGAACGGTAAACCTCACTGCACCTACCGATGCCAACTTGGTGGGTGCAGGTGTCACTAATGCAAAAAAGAAACATTTAAGAAAAATTTGAATTCTTGGTAGTCAATTCGGTTCGTCACACAAGTCCTCGGAACGCTAATTTCATTTGAGTGAACTTTACATAAAGCGAACACAACCTCAGAGTGCCTAAAGTTCGTTGATTGGCTATTTGCGCAGTACTAGAAAGATTCAGATATGATGCTTCAGAGCCACGCTAGTACTATATTTGTTGGGGCATACTCGTATAATACTCGTATAATTACAGCGCAACGGCTTCAGACCAAAGAAGACACACAGAAGGAAGGGTGGAATGGACAAACACAGCGCTGACTCTCAACTGTTTATTCAGGGCCAAAACACAAAGCTTTTATATACTCTCAGACCAGCGCAGGTGCAAACACGGACAAGTACACGTACACGTGCTGCAAATATAAAAAAACACCCGCTCATGCGCGCAAGGTACATTCACGACAAGCCCTAATACACGTGAGGACTCATCATACACATCACTTACGCATAACTTACACAATTTCTCTCATTCTTTATAAAAGAGCTTGTAAAATTTCGAGTGTAATCACACTACTGCCCTTTCGGAGAATCTTTATATCATGAAGACATAGAAGACATATGCAGTCCCTGCAATTTTTAGAGAAATTTGTCCTCTATCTTTATAGCCTCATGAACGCTCATGCTCACCTGCGCGATCATTTACGTAGTGTCCTGTCTGGTCTATATAGGACTTTCCACATGTGAGTGGTATTTTGTAGACCACTCCTGTCGCGTATCTTACAAAGGGCTTCGCGTGCCTTTATCCACAATTACTTTTCCTCTCTGTATGCTTTGCCGTGCGTGAACACAGCTGGCCTAGCCTCTTTGGTGCTTAGAGCACCATCGGTACTTCGTACCTGCTGGCCACTTCATGTTATGCGAGATCTTGTGTACGTAAGGCATCACAACAGGTTTCGTAGCATTGTTTGTAGCCCTTTTGCGGGCTTTTCCTTTCAACTTCTGGAGCAGGGTTTTCACTTATCGCCGTCCCGATCGCACAGGGATAGCCTGCGGCCACCAATCTTGAAGTATAATTTCCAAAGCTTTCACATGATCATTCAATGCTTGCACGACCTGAAGAGCGCTGACTCCAGGCAAAGGGTAGCAATGGCTCTCTTGACAGTTATGCGCGGGTTTCTTCTAAAGTTAGGGGCTCGGCCCCTGAATAAATAAGTAGATAATCTGTGCTCTTCCTGAGCTATGAGTTCTTCTTTTTTGTGCAGTGGCTTTAGCGCAATAAAACATGGCTTCTGTAGGTTTAAAGCCACCTAGATTCTTCATTTTCATGTCATGGTACTTCCTTTTGTTCTGCTCCTTTAACAAAATTTAAAAAATCAACTACATATTTAAACTTTTTAAAACCTTCCTGTCGTGAAAGACATTCGTCAGGGCTATCAAAAGAAAATGAAAGGAAATGCGAGCGAAAGGGCACAAAATCAATGGTACTGTGGAGAGTTGTCGACATTGTTGAAGGACCCCGCGATGCCTGGTGAAGAAAGTGGCGGCCAGTTCACGGACGCGTCAGCTTCGCGAGGCAACCATGGGTGTTCTGTGTGGAAGCGATAACCACTTCCTCTTCCAAAACTTGACACGTGCGGTGGCGTTACGGTATGAAACCTCTTGTGTTACATTAAGCGCACAATATCACGCACACCCTAAAGAAAGTGGCCAATAAGTACGCAGTACCTTTGATGTTCTCCGCTCCCAGGAAGCTAGGACAGCTCTGGTCTTGCATGACAGAGAGTGGCAGACAAAGTGGTTGTTGCAAAAAGCATTTCAAGCTCTTTGTAAAATGTGCGGAAGGACGGCTGTACGAAATGCCACAAATTGTGGGAAGGCCTACATAGGCGAGACAAAACGCTGTATAAATTATTATGCAGGGCATTCTCTGGGGGTTAAGGAAAGGAGCACGAATTTCACAGAGAATTGCAAAACGGGCATGTGTCGACCATGTCTGCATGCGGTGATTCGTGGTAGGGAAGAACATTAAATCAATTGAGAGTTTGCGTTCGCCCTGTCTTTCTTAGTGTCGCGCTTTACAAAAAAGCATGCGAATAATATCACACTGACAGACAGTAAATCGGTGCCAAAATTCAGGCCTCCTCTAGGCGATGTCAGTGCAGCAGTGCAACCATAGAAGTATAAAGGTGTTATATCGTTAGGTTGGGGTAGGCTTGATGTAAAATTCTGGGAAATATATATATATATGGCGGCGCGCGTATAACTGAAAAGTTCTTAATTTTCCTAATTATTATTGTGCGGATTTTATGAACGCTCAAATTTCTCGTGCGTGGTATAGTCTTCGTATATATTGAATATCATGATATGTGTTGTGTATATAGGTACGTTATGTTTTTATGGTTCCACGGCACCATATGCGCAGATACCACTTTGTATGTTTGGGTGTGGCCTTCATCCAGACTACGTTGCTATAGATTGATTTTTATGCTGGACAACCAGAAGTGTGTAAGCGGCAAAACTGGTTTTGGCAACATCAGGCAGGATCTCGGAGTGGCGGCTGGGCACAACTGCCCACGACGCGTTCTTGTAACCTTGTAACCCGCTTCCGGGGTTTGGCCGCACGCACTAAGATCGTGGCGGCCGCAGCTGTTTCGTCATCATCAATTCTGCATTCCTTGCAGGACAACAGCCGCCTTTAACCCGCATCCGCCGGCGCCTCATCGCAGTGGATTTCCAATCCGCATTCTCCAGCATACGCCTTTTTCCCACGCGGCTCAGTCTCCTTTCCGGCTTTGGGAACGACGCTGCTCATTAGCTCTTGCTCGCATTATCTGGCGGGTGGCGTTTGAACCATTCTCGAGTTGAAGCCCCATGCGATGACTTTTATAACGCGTGCGCACGCTGTTAATTCGGTGCACACGAATGCAGCCGATTCAGTTGCACTTCGCCTCGACCTCCCCTGCCAGCAGCGCACGAGAAAAGCAATCACAGTCGCAAGCTTAACCGAAACAAGGCTTTAATTCGTGTTCGATGCGGCTGCACTGAGCTTTTAAAGCAAGGGTTGCAAACATCGTCAAAGTGCCGGTATAGTAGAATCTGAGGTGCGTTGCATGGAGAGAAAGCGTACGCAAGGCGTTTGATTGGCAATTAGCGCTTTGTCTCTAACTCCGCTTTCAACACGCCGGTACATCCAGTGCTTCAAATATATTTCAATGATCATTAACTCACCGCTCCTTATTGCAACGAACACGCATGTTACCTTTTCTGCTGCTTTATCTACTAGGCGCCACCACTGTTTAAACATTTCTCCACTTTGCGCGCGGACTGATAGGTACAATTTCAGGTTCTTCCCATATACCATCGAGTGCTGGAACTCCCTGCGTGGTGAAATTCGTTCACTTCCATTTCCGCAATTTTTGGCTGCCGCTGAATGTTCCTGGCGGCCTGGTTTCTTCATATTATATTGTATTTTGTTTCAGATTCCGAGGTAATCCGTGTGGGTGACATAACATTTTCACAGGAATGAACGTTTAGTAGGCTCTTGAATTCTATTGTGGTGTTACTATAGACTAGTATATCAATATTAGGGTCACCACCTAAAATCAACTGATATTTGTTCATGTTGACAAATTCTAAGAATGAATCTAAAAATCAAAAGAACTAAGTAGAACTACTACCGGGTGTCCGATAGCATACAGAAAATATCCGCGCGCCAGGCCTAACTGTAAGTACTTCATAACAAAGTGCTATATATACAACAATATTCGAGGAGCATTTCGGACTCTAAATCATTCTAAAGTAACATAGAAACCTCTCCCCCTCTTCTAGCAGGACGGTTCACATAGTAACACTTGTATGTTGGAATGATAAACATCGTCTACACTGGCAAACCAAGTTTCCGAAAACATACCATTAAAGCGTGTTTCCACTCAAGCGAAAAAACAGTCAAGTTCGTCATGCTTGTTTCATCCAGACCTCAGATTAAAATAAATGCAGGTGCAACATTGCGAGTTATTACAATTAACGAAACTACTGAAGTCACACAAATCGACTGGATCAGTGAAAAAGGATGCCAATGAGAAAAAAGTTACACCGCTTTTCAACACAAATTACTTGCTTTTCAGTTTGTGAAGATCTGCTTCACAATGAATGACGATTGCAGGATCACGTTCTTTCTAACAAACAATTTTCTATTCCGGTGCCAATGGAAGCTGTAACCATTGTCATCTGCCCAACCCTTTGCATAGCGCAGGAGCTCGCGACTTTGAACCGTCATATTCTCGGCCACTGAAACCTCCGACTTGGCATCGCTTATAGCTGTCGGCTTTGAAACCACATGTCACGCATTGAGTATAGTGAAAAACGTACAATGATCACATCATTCAATGTGAGTTCTGCTAAGTTCACAGAGTTCGCTACATCATTTTATCTTTTCCATCAGGCTCTCATCTTTAGTCACATGTATGCCGTGCATCTCAAGGTTTAGCTTTCTACTACGCCATTCGAGGTCGTGCACTGTCATTTTCAAGGAGTGAATCTCATTAGCATGGGAGCTCGTCTCAAGCTCATTTACACGTTTCTTCAAACTACTTTTTGACATAGTTGAATTGAAAGCTTCACTTCATCGACTTGCATAGGTAGGCCAGCGAGAGCATCAAGCTTTTCACCTATACCGGCTAAAAATCTAGCAAGTTCAGGTTCCATACTGATTTGTCACATTCGTCTTTTGTTTTGCGACAATCTGGACATCGCCACGTCTTACGACCTTTGTCACCTTTAGACTTATATGTTGACTCAGATATTTCAGAGCAATCACCAAGATGATACGTGTACTCACATTCGGCACTCTTGATGGTGCGTCCTTCATTTGGTAGGCATTCTTTGCAGGAAGAGCATATCTCTGGCAGGATGGCCTTTGGTACAACTATTTTACATACACGTTTGAAAACAAAAAAATGTTTCGCGCAACACCACCAAAGAGAGCATAGCGAAGAATACGGTCATAGTAAGCAACACGGCAGCAGCGGTGGTGGTAACCGACAAAACGTTAAGCAGAAGAGATTTGTTTTACCAACCTGGAAGGCGAAAAAGAAATAGATAAGGTGGGCGTCCTTTCACCGCCGTCGCTGTCGTTTGTGTGACTCGTTTACAGCTCGGCCAGGAGAAACAGTGGCGCGGAAGTCTGTGACATCGCACTGAGTTGTCTTGAAGCCGGGGTAGCAGGGTCTGCGTCAAAATCTGGAAGGCGAAAAAGAAATACATAAGGTGGGTGTCCTTTCATCACCGTCGCTGCCGCTCGTTAAGAGCGTTAGCTCTTACTCATCACGTTTTGAGATTTCTTCGGTGTCTGCTACCGCCCTTGATCACAGCGTCATCTGTGGCAGAAACTACTCATCACGTTTCGAGATTTCGTGAGGTCTCCTACCACCCTGAGATCAAAGCGCCATCTGTGGCTGCAACTATAAAACAGCGCATCTCACATTGAGACCTGTAGCCCCATCTACAATAGCATTGCAGAAACAACCACCTGCCGAATGCCAATGATGACGTCACGGTTAAATACGGTGGATAGAATTGGAACTATATGAGTATGACGTCAGGGGACGAAATGGCGGCATAGTTTCGGCTTGTCGGATCTAATATGACGGCCATTAAAATTGGTTATGCCCTCTCATCTCTTCCCCAAAGTACGCTCGTATCCAAGCTTTTAAGAGCTTTAGCTTTTACTACTTACGTTTGTCAAGGACGCCTCAGTTTGCAATGAAGGTCAAATGGACCAGAGCTGTTACTACGTAACCACACCATATCAGACAGCAACAGTAGGCGCGTAGCGCCGAACTTGGATCCTATACTTTTGATTCGTAATATACATGCCAGTACAGCGGCCATCGAAATGCCCCCCTCTGGGACCAAGATTTGCATAAAATTTAGGGGCACCCGTTTGCAGCACAATGTTAGCACTGTTGTCAAAAGACTTCGCATGTTCCTGAGGATAAAATTACTAATTTAGATTAGCCCTAACTTAAGTGTGGAATTCGCACCGACGACATTTCCGCCCCCAGACCGTGCATTCCGGGGACCATCAGACGGCCGTTACAGCCAAACCATTTGTCGGAGGATTTCCGGGTGGTGTGAAATGATTCATCGTGTCATGGTGCACATGTTTATAACATTTATTAACTGATACAAAGAGGATATATACCTGGTATAGCGAAGGTGGCTGTAAATCGCAATAGTGCAAAATCCATGTGGTAGATGGCGATGCGTGTGTGTTAGGAAAGGAAACATTCGCGGATGCTTGGATTTGTTCTTCTCCACGTCTGCTGTGCTCAGCGATGTAAACTCTTGAAGCCCCCGCAGCTAACGCTCTTAAATTGAACACCGGAGCAGTTTGGAGGACAGTTTTTTCTTGCAACTTTGAAATTGGATGGAAACGTGTAAGGGAAACGTAGGACCAGGGACTTTGAGTTTGCAGTTATGAAAAGCGGGTCGGGAATGATGTTTGCGGGTGAAAAGGTATGCAGCGAGTTCAGGAACTGTTGTTGAGCAGTGACGTGCTCTCGCTTCCAATCTTCGTGCAATAGAATTTGCCGCCTCGTTGTACTGACATCTTGTAATATGGCATGACATGGTTTACGCAAAAAGCGTACAGGCGCTAAAAGACCAAGACAAGCACACTCAAGACAGGACAGGCGCCAATATGACGCCAATATGGCGCCTGTCCTGTCTTGAGTGTGCTTGTCTTCGTCTTTTAGTGCCTGTACGCTTTTTGCGTAAACCATGTCAAGCTACAACCAACTAGCTCAAATGAAAGTCTTGCTGTAATATGGCATCTTGGGCATTCTGTTAACCTCTTCACTAATGCGTGACAGCACCCTTGATGATTAAGATGTGAAACTAGGTAATGGCAACATACACATACAAAAGCGCTCATTGAGAAATATTTGCTCCAGATATTTGTTATAGTGGAAAATGCAATGCATACATTTCATGGGTATTCGTTACATTTTCATGTCCAACATTCTCGGAAAAAATTTTGAAAATAAAAACTTGTAATATAGTGTTTTGTTACTATGGAAGGTTCATTCTTATTAAATGTAGGAAATAATTATTTTGAAGTTTTTCTATTGGTCGCATCGAATAGTTAAGATTAACACTTAAAATCAAAGGGGAAAGCTTTTGACGATAGCAAAAACACTCATAGAGAAAAAAAAATGAAAGACTTTGGTCGGGTGATCTGCAGATATATTGATTGCTGTAGTCAAATTTTACATTATATGAAAAATTGCGCTCATAAATGGTTTCCCGCTAAAAATGGTTTCGTCCAGAATTGTTGGGTATGCTTAACTCAAATGTAAAAATCGTTAGTATGCATGCTTAGCTCAGTGCGTGCCTACATTTGAGGGCTTGTTTCGATAGTGCACTTGAAATGCGGCATTGAAGCATGGTTGAAGGAAGCGTTTCAAGGAGTGCCGTTCTGGTACTTTCGTGCACGAATATACACGATTTTTACCTAAGATTAACACAGTTTTTAAAAATAGGCCTTTTCAGTTTGTAGAGCGCTTTTTGTGGCATAGAAATATTAGCGGTGTAGTTCATCAGGATACAGCTAAGAATACTAACTAGCAGGTTGGTTAAATATTGCATTAAGGCATTAGTAGAATTTCAGGTCGTTCGTTTATTCGAGGAAGGTTTACGAACCCTTCCTCTAGTGTCGTTCGGCTTGGAAGATGGACAAGAGGCGTGCTTGTAGATGATGACAGCAGAGCATATACTTACAGCCTACACATACAGAGAGTTAAACTGGTAGAAGCCGAAATGAATTTAAAAAAGAACAAACTTCTGGGTACTTTACTCATCGACCCGACGGATTAGAGTGTAATTAGCACCACGTTACATGCTAAGCATAGAGCCCCAGCTCAGACTGGACTGGACCAAACTGACCGTTCACATGGTCTTTTAGGCACTTAATTAACAAAGCACTAAGGGCGGTCATTTTCAGTGGCCCACCATAAGCATCAATTCTCCAATCAAAACTAACATGCGAGATGGGGACTACCCCAAGAGTTAGGCTTAGCCTCGAACCCAGGGTCTCGCTAACAACACAAACCAAATCAAAATCAAATACTCCCCCACTCTCTCTCAAGTAAGAGTATCCACACGCTCTGCCTTCGGAGCTATTCTCCCGAGTTTCCTCAGGCACACCGCCACCCCCCGCTTTCCGCTCACGTTGTTCAAGTTCTTGACACTTATAGGCTCCCACCGATCATCAATCCGTGTCGCCCGTCAGCAACAGAAGAGAAAGCGAAAGGGCCACGAAGTCGCCGCACTACCGACGGCGGGACACGGCTAATAAGCCATGAATGGGCTTGTCTGCCGCTCCGGCAAACCACATATGGAACGGCCCTGTTTTCCCACGGTTTGGGTGAGTAGGGCATGTTTGCCTTGACAGGTGTTCGTCATTGCCATCCTGGAAATACGCCATTTGTTCGGTCATGAGGCACTGCGGGACACTGTGGGACACTGGGTGCCTCTCCGATGATAGCCTACGTCGTTAGGGAGGTCTCATCAAAGCCGCGGCGGTGCGTCAAACGACCCCATCCATCTCCCATGCACTTTGCTTTCGGGGGCTCGATCTTGTACTAGGGAGCCACTTCCGCGTGTGCCGGCGTACTACAAAGAGACGCAGCTGGAAAAGAGCGGCGGCCTTACAGCTTTTTACCGTTAGTTATTGAACTATTGCTGTTAGGCTCCTTAATTATTGAGAGGCGTGTAGCCCGTCGTAAGTAATATCCATATCAGTTTCTCGAATTTCGAAAACGTGCTTACCCTCGGCGCTGGGGCCCAACAAATTGTGGCTACAGCGCGCCAAAATACATGCGTTTTCGTTAAGCTTGCAGACAAAGAAACCTCTACAGTGCATGTAACTCGTCGAAATAGCGAAATTTTGTTGGGTCACTGCGCCGAGGATAACCGCGTTTTTGAAATTCTATGCACTGACATCGGTATTACTTAAGTTGGGCTATACGTCTCTCAATAATTTAGGAACATAAGAGTAATAGTTAAAAAGTTAGCTATTCAATATTATGGAACCAGCCTGCTAATTAGCACGTCTCAGATGTATTCTGATATGCTACACCGCTGAAAATGCTATACAGGAAAAAGCGCTCTTCTAAATCAAAAAGTCTGCTAATAAAGGTAGTAGAAAGTCTTAAGTGAAGCACCCCGTACAGATGTTGAGCGGTATGCGTGTAGAGCGTATGAGCATTTTAACGATTTATTCTAACCGAGAGGCGATGAGCTGGCTTGATGTTGAAGCCATCGCTATCAGAAATTCGGGGGAACGGACTACTGCACTTGTTTTTCTATCAGGTGGGGCACCAGAAGAAAATAGCGGCTGTATCTTTTTTGTACAAAAAGAATACTCGGCAGCAGCAAATTCTTTTGTGCTAACCTCACATAAATTTAACATGCTATGTACACGTGCGTGTGAACGCACCGGCTTCTATCTTTGCAGCGTGAGATCGAGTAACCGTTTTGAAATGCCAGCCTTGGACAACTTTTCAGTTTGTGTCGAGGAACATGATATTGAACGGCAGAAAATTCTACTAAACTTCAGGTTTTTTTCGCGCCTCACTTCTTCGTTCTGCACGTTCATTCGACGTTGGACGTGAAGCGGACAACCCGACGACAGAAAAACGATGACAGACGGATGAAAAGAGGAAGTGGACTTTATAGGAGCACTTCGAAAACAATATTGAAACAAAAGCACCCATAGAAGCAAAACAATTTATGCTCAGCTTCCTTTGCAGACTCAATAAGAGGCACTCGAGTTCAATGCTCGCTCTCCTTGGCTTCTCGAAAGCCGGGGCCTGCCTACCTCCTTCGATGAAGTCTGACCAAGAACCACATAACCACATGCAAAACGCTCTTAAATAACCTGATCCGAAACTCCTAGAAGCGGGCGGCGGCGTCGAGAAAGAGAGGCCTGGTGGCAGCACGCCTTAATTGCTGCGTCTACCTACCCTGTCTTCTCGAGAGGGCTCGAACCCTCTCGAACGTCTGGCCGCGCGCGTCCTACTTTGCCAAGGTTGCGGGAAGAGGAGGACCTGGACCCTGAGCCGAGATGCGCCTAATGTTGCGCGTGGCTTCCAGTGCATTAAAAAAATTCTCCAAAATATTATCAGCGACTCCAAGACCGCAATCAATAATTTTTTCCAAAGATCGGATCTCTCCCATCACCCTCCGCGTCCGACAATCTCCGCCTCGCGGACCACACCATCCAGCTCACCTGGACCCCTGCACACTCCTCCCTCTCAGGGAATTAGGCGGCCCACTCACATGCCCGAGGCATTAATATCCGGGCGGGGTAGAGTCTCTATCCCCACCACAGAGCAAAGCCAGCGAGGGACCGGTTGACCGCTTATCAGGGCATCACCCAACATTATCGACTTGACCGACATCTTTACCCAACGGCCGACAGGTTCCTATCCCGCAGCATGTCATATCCTGGCGCCAGATTCAAACGAACGCCTTCCGAAATCTCGCAGTTCTCTGTCATATCTGCCCCACCTTCTACTCTTGTCAACTTCAGATTCTCCGCTGGGCACGCTACCCTCTCCCACATCATGTAGGGCTGCCCTATGACCCCCTTTCCGCTAAATCAGTGCCGAGGAGTCATGGCAGACCGGGCTGCGGAGCTCGGAGCCGGGCACTGAGGTTCAGCGCGACCAACGGGCTGACTGGGTCACCGACGGACATGAGCTTTTGGTCATCCGGAGGAATTGACCTGCTGCGTTTTGACGGGTTTCGCCCTTCCCTCTCGGCTAAAAACGTGTATTGTCGATCGGCGCGCGTGTATTGTCGATCGAACGTGTATTGTTCGTCGGCGCGCGCACCGCGTAAGCACAGCACTAAGTGTAACGGCCTTACAAGTCTGTTCAATTTTGGGCTGCTGAAAAAAAAGCGATTGGAGCTGTAGTTTATTAAAAATTGTCACTCAAAGTACTCCAGATTTTGGTCATTTCTATAGACGCGCATTGTTTAAACTTTGTATGGTTTTGGAGCAAACTATAAGCGAGGCATTAAACCGTGGCTGCCTTGGAGTTTACGGGGATTGACGTATAGAATCTAGCCCGTGAAAAAACCGCGTCCCTTATCTTTTCAACTAGTTGTACCGAAATACACGACGTTCTCTAATGCAGCCGCGCAGTTTGGAACGCTTAGGGGCGCTGCTAGTAGTTGTTGCAAATTCTTGATAACGTCTGTTCTACTTTCTTTTTGGGTAATTTTTTTTCAAGTCAATTTTTCTTTGCTGGCCACTTTTTGTTGTGGTGTCTTTCGGTTTCTTGCTCATTTATCACGAGCACTTTTCTTTTTCATGACAAAAGTGGTTATTTATGCCTTCGTTCGCATTACAGAATGCGTGGACCTTGATACGCATTTAAACTGTTGATCGTTAATTTTATTTTATATGTCAGTTTCTCTCTCAGTTATTACCTATGTATGCGTGTGTAAGCAAAGCAAGTGAGTTAGAACATGAGGGCTGATTGTTTTGCTGGGGTATTGTCATCAGTTCAAGGCGAAAGCGTTCGGCCGTCGTTAAGCTGGCTCACCCTCCGTGTTTTCCTTTCGTCTCATACTGCAGGCGAGTCGAGGCTACCTTGGGCCCAGCGCTCCCATTCCATCCCGGCGTCCGCTCGGCGACTACAATGCACGCTCCGTGCAACGCCTGGAGCAAGCAGCCCGGTTTGCAAGCCCTTCGACTGCAACGGAGAAAGGGCGGACTGAGGTCAGTAAGATGATACCAGTATCGTGCTACGCAGCTTGTTCTTTTCCGAGAAGTAAGTCGTCAGCCTTTGTTGCCCCATTTTGAGGAAGCCCATCTTTGTGTGCGGGTAAACACACGATGGTGCCCATAAATGATGGCGACCTGGCAGGTGGCGGTTAAATTAATGACTGGTCACGCGAGGTTGCTTGGAAAGAGCGACCTGGATCGCACAAGTCACACGGGTGGCAGCACCTGCCATCCCAGGGCAGTGACGAACCGCTTAACCGCGGCACCGCTGCGCCAGGAGTGGTATGATGACTACCAGAGCTCTGTAAAGGTTGAAAACTAAACATTTTGACAGATTTGCCTGTCTGGTTGGGTTTGAAGACTTATAATAGCACAACTCCAACCAAAAATTTTAACTTTAACCCATCGTTTCGAAGCCGACTCGGCTCCTTCATCAGGGGTGACTGAGGGCAGTAGCTAAGCATCTTTAAATATGAAGGGAAGGAAAAAGGGAGGTTCAAAGGAACGACAGCTGTGACGCGAAAGGCGCGGAAGAGGGGGAGGGGGGTTTAGGCTGTTAGTCACGCTGGCGCTCTGCAGGGAGGTGGTGACACTTTTTTTCGTTGAGTTGAAGATCGAAGTCCCTGGGAATATACTGGGCGCAGGTTTTCTTTTGTGCGGTGGATATTGCTCGGGGTGGTTAGGATATGCCACGATTCCCGAAGGAGCCTTTTGTGGTAATTTGTTTCGGTTCCGAGGTTGCAGGTTTCTTCGAAGTTGATTCTATGGTCGGAGTCCTCGGAATGTTCGGCTTCTGGATTGCGTTCTCTTGCGAATTTGCGGACGTCGTTTTTATGTTGCCGAATTCTTTCTTTGAAATTTTTGGTTTCGCCGGTGTACCTTGCGTCGCAGTCGGCGCATGGAATTTTGTAGACAAAGACTTGGGCTTTTTCTCTCGGCGGCCGGTCTTTGGGAACAGGTAGGCAAAAGCCCAACATTGTTTGTGGGTTTGTGCGCAACCTGGAGACGCGATTTTTTCAGGATTCGGGCGATGGTCTCGCTGACACCTCCGACATAAGGTAAAGTGACGTATTTTGGTGGTGGCGTTAGTCTGCGTGCGTTGTTTTCGTGACGAATGTTGTGTTTTTGACGTCGAATGGTTTTTTGAGTTAAGTCTATTGGGTAGCCGTTCATGATGAGTTCTTTGAATATCGTGCGTTGTTCTTTTCTTCTGTCAAGTTCTGTGCTGGAGTGCGTCTCAACCCTTCTGAACAGCGTCTTCACCACTGATGCTTTATGAACTGTCGGGTGATTCGAAGAGAAGTGGAGATACCGGCCTGAGTGGGTTGGTTTGCGGTATACGGAGAATTGAAGGGTATTGTGGTTTCAAACACGAGGAGGTCCAAAACGCCCAAATTCCACAAACCGGGGATCCCTTTACGCCCGATTGTCAGCTTCCGGTGTTCCCCTCTTCGCTCGTTGTCAGAATACCTTCACAAACTCATATCCCCAATCGCAGGAAAAACAGCGACCCATATCCGTCATTCCAGTCACTTCATCGAACTGGTGTCCCAAGCCACCCTTGAAGCTGACGAATGCCTTGTCTCCTTCGACGTGGTGTCCCTTTTCACAAACGTCCCCGTGAAGCTGGCGGTGACCGCTGCCCGAGAGGCCCTACAACGCGACTACACACTCAGCGCGCGAACCCTGCTGAGTGTAAATTATGTGTGCCGCCTCCTGGAGTTGTGCCTATCGAACACATACTTCTCGTCAAACGGGGAATTTTACCGACAAGTGAAAGGAACACCAACAGCAGCATCCATCTCTGTCGTCATGGCCAATTTAACCATGGAACACATCGAACAACTAGCCCTCAACTGATTCCACCCGAAACCAAAGATATTCCTCAGGTATGTCGACAACTGCTTCGCCGTCATCAAAAGATCTGAAACTCAAAATTTCCTTCGTCATTTAAACTCCGTAGAACCTGAAATTCAGTTTACGCTAGAGGTGGAACAAGAAAAGTCCATGGCGTTTTTGGATGTCCTCGTGTCCCGAAACCACAATACCCTTCAATTCTCCGTATACCGCAAACCAATCCACTCAGGCCGGTATCTCCACTTCTCTTCGAACCACCCGACAGTCCATAAAGCATCAGTGGTGGAGACGCTGTTCAGAAGAATTGAGACATACTCCAGCACAGAACTTGACAGAAAAAAAGAACAACGCACGATATTCAAAGAAGTCATCATAAACGGCTACCCAAAAGACTTTATTCAAAAAACCATTCGACGTCAAAAACACAACATTCGTCACGAAATCAACGCACACAGACCAACGCCACCACCAAGATACCTCACTTTACCTTAGGTCGGAGGTGTCAGCGAAACCATCGCCCGAACACTGAAAAAATCGCGTCTCCAGGTTACGCACAAGCCCACAAACACTGTTGCGCTTTGCCTACCTGTTCCCAAAGACCGTCCGCCGAGAGAAAGAGCTCAAGGCATTGTCTACCAAATTCCATGTGCCGACTGCGACCGAAGCTACATCGGCGAAACCAAAAATTTCAAAGAAAGAATTCGGCAGCATAAAAACGACGTCCTCAAATTCGGAAGAGAACGCAATCCAGTAGCCGCACATTCCGAGGACTCCGACCATAGAATCAACTTCGAAGAAACCTGCAACCTCGGAACCGAAACAAATTACCACAAAAGGCTCCTTCTGGAATCCTGGCATATCCAAACCACCCCGAACAATATCAACCGCACAAAAGGAAACCTGCCCACACTATATGCCCAGGGACTTCGCTCTTCAACTCAACGAAAAAAAGTCGCGTCACCACCTCCCTGCAGAGCGCCAGCGTGACTAACAGCCTAAACCCCCCTCTCCCTCCTCCGCGCCTTTCGCGTCACAGCTGTCGTTCCTTTGACCCCCCCCTTTCCTCCCCTCCATACTTAAAGATGCTAAGCTACTGCCCTCAGTCACCCTTGATGAAGGAGCCGAGTCGGCTTCGAAACGTTGGGTTAAAGTTGAAATTTTTGGTTGGAGTTGTGCAGTTTATTATAAGTCTAAGAAGGTTAACTAGAAAGACCAATTGCGCATATAGGGGGCATTAATCCATCAGCTTTCACGGCATGCCCTAAAGGCGGAGCGCGATCCGCGTATGGTGGCGACTGTCTTCAAGAAGGTAGCGCGCAGAATCAGAACGGGCGCGGCGGCGGCTGCGTAGAGCCATGCAGAGGTCGAATTGAAAGCTTGCATGGCATCGGGTTACATCACGCAGCAGCGGGCGGCGTCTCCTTTCACAAAGTGAGCCGTCGGCTGTCGCGTTCTCACATGTAAGCAGTTTAAGTGTCTCTGCCGAGTTGTTATGGTTGTTTACAAGCGCCGTGCTTTGCAATCTCCGCACTATGCCGTTACACTGTCGGAAGCAGTGGCTGTTTCTTTATTGATTTTTAGTATGAAAATATTTTAGATCATAACATGCTCCAAGCAGGAGTTAACACAGTATTAAAACACAACATCGTTCGTCTGTAGAAAAAAAGTATATATGGATGGATGGAGAAAACGACAAAAATTAAAATAAATACGCCCTTTTGAATTAAACCCAGGTTATATAATGAAGATTGTTTAAAAAGGAAGTACAATTTATGTTGTGCATAAACACAAAATAAAGAATAATTGATTAATTAGCGTGGCAGCCTACGGAAGCACCTATAGTTTCGCTTATGAAAGAGTTCTTCGCAGAGCTTTCAAACCTGAGACTGTTGAGAAAAATGATATGCGTAGAAAAGGGGTGTTATTCTGTGAGAGTGGTGACGCCTTTTTTTGGTTTATGGTAATGGCTGTAAATGGGCGACACGGATAAGGAAAGCCGACAATTCCATGAGTGGCAAAACATATTTCGCGCAAAATTGTTTCTTGTTGCTTAATTGCTGAAGTTATTATTTTTATGTACCGTTGACGAAGAGTAATGTGGGGATAAGGGTAAAATATTGACGGCACCCTGTCTTAATTTGTTTAAGCAGCTGAATGTTCCCTTTGGTGAACTGGTCCTAGACAGTGACGGCACACTTATTCTAAGCATTATCTCAATCATCTGTTGTTCGTTAGAAGCTTGACATGCCGGACAGTGCTCAAGCTTGGATCTTACAGGGCTTGCTTTACGACTAGAATATGCACAGAAATAAATAAATATATCCTGTGACACAAAAGCTTTCTGAAGCTTCATACTATGGGGTTGAAAAAAGCGATTGGAGCTGTAGGTCATTCATAATTTGTCATTCAAAAGTACTCTAGTTTTTGTTAATTCCCAATCAGTATATGTGTACTGCCTGGGCATAATTTTCGGGGACAGTTCATTTTCTTGCGCGAAAACGTACTTGACAAGATGCCATAGGGCGCCGCATTCCGACACGTTACGTTACTGATCCTTTTTCAAATCGCTGTGTGTGTGTAGAATCTTCGTGTCCCGCGTAACTCTTCAAATGCACGAAGCCGGTACACTGAACGAGAGGGACGTGTCTTCCCGCTTTGCAAACCATTACAGCGCTCCTCGGAGATGCGCTTTGCACCCACTCTAGCCTTCACCCCTTCCCGTGCCCCTAGATGATTTCATGAGTGGGCTTAAGGACACCTTTGTTTGGGTGTGTCGTTATAGGTGAAGCCGAAGTACAGGCCTCGACTGCAGACACCGTCTCCCTGTCATCGCCCAGGAACGAGTGCCGCCATGTGGCCTCTGCGACGAAGTATGAGCTTGTCGTCGCTCCATACAAGCAAGGTGGGCGGTGCTTCATGTCCGCGTACGTCGTTCGTGACGTCGGCGAGTCTTTGCAGTGGGAGAACCGGGACGAACAGTAGAGCTAAACCTGGATATAACCATTATTTTCTTTACCACAAAGGACGTTCTCTTCAAGTGGTATATACGAATTGGGCAGTGTTACAGAAGTCGACAGAACATTTCGTCCGATCACCATGTCACAAATCTTAGCGAGGGAGTATTTTTGTGGCAGTGCTGCCCAGGGCCCGAAGGCCAATATAAGTGCAGAAGGTGCTCCCCACTGTGCTGCAGGAAATTGAATACAGCAAATATTTTGGCGTGCCACTCCCGTTTCCGTGTTTGTTAACGTGGGCTGCGACATCAAATGTAAGTGTACAGACCCGCTGCCAGTACCATGTGCTCGCACGAAATGACGGAGCTGCGAAAGCGTTACTGTTTAATTAACGTAGGCGACGTGTGTACTGGTTTTCTGTACTGACACTCGGCGTCAGAAAGCGGAAATTGAAGCTGTAGACAGAAAAAATGCTCTATAAGTTGCCTGAATCCCACGGGGCCATTTAGCCTCCTTTGGCTCGTCTCTAAGGCTCTGCCCGCCGTTATCGCTCCAAGAAGAAACCTTGTGAATGGCTCTTCTCGCATCTCCTTGTCGCTAATTTTTCTAGCGCCTCGATCTCAGCTATTCCAGCAGGGTTTGCTTAGAGGCTAGTTTGTTCATTTTTTGAAGGACTACTTTTTTGAGCAGCACATAAAGCGGACAAGACAGGCGTTAAAATTCACAACTGTATATTCAGAAAGAACGCGTATGCATATATACTGATAAGCCATTTGTCTTACCAGTATCTTATGTACGTGTCTCCAAGAAATAGTGTTTTCGTTTCAAGCACACTGAAGTACCGCTGATACACATATGAGCCTTAATTTTTTAGAAACATTGCTTCCAGTCCACACTTGTCCTCTTTATGTGTTGCACTAAAGCGTATTCCGCCTTAAAAATCAAAGTCAGCTCTTTCGAATTTGTAGTTTTCTATGGGTAGAGGCGTGGATCGATGTGTGCAGAGGTGTTCTTTGCTTTGTTGGGCATCCGTCATCAATGCACGTTGAATGGACACGGTTTTTCGGAATACAGAATGTGGACACATGCATTGGTGCCTGAGATGTTATTGATCTGTACTTTGCTGTCAGTTTTTCGGGAGACAAATGTTGTTTATAATATAGTAGCAATTATTTCCATCGAGCGAAGCGCAGCCGTACAGCTGCAAATGAAAGATATGAAGCTTTCGAAATTTGTTATGTGTAGGACTTACCAATCTAATTTCTATGTGGACAAGGATTTCGACAGGAACGGCCTGGCTCAAATTTTCCACTTGCTTCTGCTTCCTGGCAGCGCGCAACTGAGATTTGGGCGCCGATCCGCCCATAAACCCACCGAGTTGGGATTTGTGAAACTCATTCTTGATTCCAGGTGCAGGCTGCCCGACCCTGCAAGCTGCCCAGCCCTGCAGCTGTTGTCAGGAAGCCACTTGGGTCAAACCCTGCGGGTGTATATTGAGCATACACGGGAAGGAAAATGAGGGGCTCGTTATGCCATACATACAATGGATTCAACAGCCACCGAAACCAAGGCACATAGGGGAGTGTTTGTTTTTTACATTTGTCGTATTGATCAATTAGAGATTTGTAACGTAATTATTTTATTGCTTAACCTACGGCCTCTGAATGTCGCATCCGGTGCGCTCCCAACTGAGCTACCCCGACGGCTGTCCAATCTGCTTTTCGAGGTATTTAAGTTGTGCAGCTAAGTTACTTTGCGCATACTGAATAGTCAACTTTTTAACTATTACTGTTAGGCTCCTTAATTATTGTGAAGCGTGTAGCCCACTGTAAGTAATGTTCATACCGGTTTTCAGAATTTAGAATTTAGTATGCATACTTAGGTCAGTGCGTGCCTACATATGATGCCTTGTTCCAATGCTGTACCCGAAATGAGGTACTAAAAATGGTTGAATGTAGCGCTTCAAGGAGTGCCGTTCTGGTACTTTTTGTTCAGGAATATACATTTTTTTATCTAACTCTTTACAAAGTTTTTTTAAGATAGGCTTTTTCACTTAGTAGAGCACTTTTTTCTGCATAGCATTGTCAGCGTTGTAGTACATCAGGATGCCGCTAACAATACTAACTAGCAGGTTGGTTAACTTTTGCTTCAGAATAACGGCATGAGGGGCGAGTTGGTGCATGATAAAATGAACGGCTGCGCAAATCAGGACACAGACAAGAAAGAGACACCACAGAGCGCATGTGGTGTCTCTTTCTTGTCTGTGTCCTGATTTGTGCAGCCGTTCATTTCATTTCTTCTTAACTTTTACTCCTAGGCTTAGCGCGTCGTAAATAATATCCATATCAGTTCTTACAATTTCGAAGACACGATTACCCACTGCGCTGCGACCCAACAAATTGTTCCTACAGCGCAAAAATTCCATGCCCTTTCTTTAAGCTTACAGGCAAAGCAATCGCTGCACTCCACGTAACTCGTCGAAATAGCCCAAATTTGTTGGACCAAAGCGCCGAGAGTAACCGCGTCTTCAAAATTCTAAGACCTGATATCGGTATTACCTACGGTGGGCTACACGCCTCTGAATAATTAAGGAACTTAACATAATAGTTAAAAGTTGAATATTCAGTGTTAGTTAACGAACCTGCTAGTTAGCTGTATTCTGATGTACAGCACCGCTGACAATGCTGAGCCGTGGTATTACAGTCGAACCTGGATATATAAGTCGAAGGGAATCACAAAATAGTTCGGTATATCGGTAATTCTAATATAGACATGGTAAAAGATGGCGACATGGCAATAAGTAGCGATTGTCCGTGTCCTGAGTGTTTTCCTTTCATTGTGCTCTTCTTTCTTTTCGTCGTGCAGTTATGTGGAAGCTTAGTAACCAACTTGCCCGAAAGCTCATATTACTAAAGCATGAGATAAGTTTATCTGCAACCTAGCAGCGAGAATATACTGCACTCACGCTAGTGGCACATCCCTTGCAGCGACGTGCTTTTCGCCGCTGTGTTGGGAGTGCAACTTTCGCTGGGTAATGCTCGGACTAACCTGCTGCACATCAAAGCTGCTTCGTTTGGTGCTTTGGAACCACCCACTGATTATCATAAGATGTCTAATACTGTTACATGTAAACTATAAACAGAATAATCGAACATTAAAATTAGGGTATAGTTGTGGTCCGCTTTAGCAGTGATGGCAGCCATGCGAGGGCCGCCGCTAGGCTTTAAATATCTTGGTTTCACCGCAAAACACCGATGCAGCGTGAAAAAAATTCGCTGGTGGTCTAGCATTGCTAAGCACGAATTACGTGCCAAAGCACATTATTTTAACATGCACGCCACCTCCACGCATCTCAAAGTGCGATTGAGGTACGGGTAAAGCAAAGGAGCACAACTTTTCATTGTAAATGCCAACTTACCCATTGAATGCCGGCGACCTATTACTGCCGCGTTCCTACTACAACGTTGTCCACGCCAACGCATGCAGCGCACATCTGTATGCTTCTACAGTCACGTAGCTCAAAGCGCGAATTATGTGTCCACCGACCCAAGGAGCCTGCTATGCAGGTTTGCTTTCATTTCATGACTCTCACAGAGGATTCACGTCCACCTGCGGATTTTTGCGGGACAGTGCTAACAGTGCTTTTTGCGCATGGGTGGAAGTTAATGAAAACCACGAAGCTCAATATACACAGCGCGAAAGTGTTGCAGTTAAGCACAAGGCATGATCTGTTATGGCGATAGCATAGTGGTTTGGTGCACTGGCCAGCGAAACTCATCTTCTGGCTCCGATGCGGGTTAAAAAACCAGTTGCGGCATTATTTATTTTATTTCTGCAAGCACCTGAAAGGCATTAGAAAGGTATCGGCTCTTTCGGGATTCGGAGTGAAGTTTTCGCGCTATATTGAGTTCAAGAGACCGAAGTCCGCCCTCGAGCACGCACCAAGTTGACCATGCCACTTTGTTTCAAAGCGCTAGACCTGCCAGCAGGTACCCAAGTTCACGCCGCGAACTAGTCTCCGCACACGCAGAGTGAGTGAAGAGCGTCATTGGTAGAAGTGCCTTTCTCAGGGGGCGCACCGCTCAGTTTGATAAATCGAACGGCCGGCGAAATGGCAATGCGATATACAGCGCGACTTTTTTATACTTTTACTCCCAGTTTTCCAGGGGATAATCTCTGCGTTCGATATAGCGGATAATTCGAAATATCCGGGTTCTATATACCCGGGAAATGGGTACTGTATGCTACTCAGTTACTTAAGTCAAAGCCTGGAAGTTGTTCTTGTGTCGACGATAGTGTGAACTACATCTCCGTGGCATCCATCCTGTAAAGCTGAACTAAAATAGGGCACATTTAAGGCCTACAGAATTAACCAATGCTAAATATCGTGTTCACCAAACTGCAAAAACACCCATGCGTATTTGATGTGTAACATTTGTGGACAAAAAGTTTGAATATTGGAAGATTTTAAGGTACTGTTATGGAACGTTTGAGTGCAGTGGACCATTGCTTCGATGTGTAGCAAAATCTTTCTTTAAAAAATTTTCCATTAATCGCATGGAGTAGTTTAAACTGCCTTACAGAACCAATAGGGAAGGCTTTTGAGGATGGAAAAAAAACGTGCATAGCAAAAAATGCAAGCCTGTGGATGGGAAAGATGTGGATATATTTTTATAGTGAAATGTCCCACTATATGGAAACATTGCGTTTACAAACTCTTCCCCGCTCAAGAATTGTTTTGTTCAGAATTATTGAGTATAAAAAAAATGAATGAAGCAGGCCAAGCACCTGATGCTTCTATGGATATCATACACCGCGATGATGATTCGGTGCCTGAAAAGGAAGCTCTATAAGACCTCGAAAGAGTGTAGGCACATTGTGAGTACAGGCGGCCTAACCAGCTCAGTCGAATACCTGTCCATTCTTTTGTATTACTGCAAGCGTACAACTTTACGATTGTCTTACAGTTAAGACACACACAGATTCTGGACAAGCGGTTTTTTCATCACGAAGTTGTTTATGAACACAATTTTTAAATCGTAAGGCACAGCAGTCTCATCCCTTTCTCGGGACGCTTGTAGTCTTCTGTTTACTGTCAAAAACGCATCCCGTTTGTTTTCTGTGCCATTCTTAACTACTGCGTCCAGGAGAAGGCCAAACTTTAAAAGCAAGATTTTTCAGCGCATCGGAAAATGAGATCTTCGCCGCCAGTACGTTCATGGCAGCACCTTACAGTACTGCACTGTTGCCTCACAAGCAAATATGATGTCCAAGAAAGCTGGACTCGAGTATGCATGCATGTGTAGGCTTGGAGCCTCGAACACAATTGCTTCTTGTTTTATCCGGAAGTCCTTGTCATGAATTGAGATAGAGAGCGCACTTTTTTTCGAAGCAACGGACAGCCGGATACTTTTCACTGGTTCCGCTCTCCAGGAAGCTTCGCAACGCTCACTTGTGCGCAGCTTAGCACTTGAATATCCCTTGAAGTTCGCTTTCTCAAGCCCCTTGTTCCCTCCGGGGAAAGACAAGCGTTTCTGTCACTCACAACAGGACCCTGACAACGATGGCGCGAGAGCAAGTTCGTACATGGGCGCCTTTGCGTTTCGGCTGCATCGAAACACAGCCGGCGCTGTGTTTCGATGGAGGCCTCGGCGTCCACTTTAATTGCGGACGGCCCATCATCTCTGCTGCCTACCGTTGGTAGCAGTGTGGACTTTGCAAGTCACTGTGCTTCCAGCTTGAATGCCCCCTTTGGAGGTGCAGGGGTCATCTAGTTTCTCCGAAACAGATGACATGTGACTACGACGGGGGCTACTCCACAATGGTGAGTCGGCGCCTCAAAAGCAAGCTCTGCAAGACCTCTAAAGAGTGTGGGCACAGTGCGAGTACAAGCGACCTAACGAGCTCAGTTCAAACATGAAAAGAGGTAACGAGGCCAGTGGGATTGATTGATTGATTACAAACGTCTTTATTTCTTCAATGTTCTCCGAACATGTGGGTGGACCGCCTAGTCCGGTAGTCCACTGGCTGCTGCTGCTGCGCTGGCCCTCCCCACCAGCCAGTGCTGACGGTCAGGATCATCGCTGAGCAGAATAGCCTCCCACTGCTCCTCCGAGGGGTTGGGAATGGGGTCAACTAAGGGATTATATTGGCATGCCCACACCATATGGTAGAGGTTAGCTACCGCTCCACAATGTGGACACTGTGGAGAGTATAGTGTAGGGTACCACTGGTGTAATTTAGCTGGTGTTGGGTAGGTGTTGGTTTGTAGTCTCCTAAGGGTGTTCTCTTCTAACTTGTTGAGGGATTTGTGTGGTGTTGGGTACTCCTTTCTGGCTGTTCTGTATGGCGCAAGATTGTCAGCATACACTGCTAAGCCTATTAGGTCGCGTGGGAGTATACAACCTCTCACTTATACAATTTGGTCCATGCCTGTCGAAGATAACGATATCAATTCCATCAATAGGCCGGCTCTCACTATTGCACTTGAAGGCTGGTTGCGGGTCAAGTCAAGAAACTGCGTTCGTTCTTTGCTAGTGAACTTAACACTACTACGGGTGTGATTTCCGATGTAGACATCGAGATAAACGATATGGACTTGATGAACATTTATATTGCTCTGTTCGAATCACTGACATACACCGGTTTAGGCAATCTAGGTGTTTAAAACTAGTGTTTGAAGGAACCAGGTTACCATCGCACGTGAGGTGGGATTTTTTAGGCATCCAGTGTACGCTTATGTACCCCACCCTCTGCAGTGCCCAAAATGCCAGAAGCTGGTATACGTGAGCGCTGCATGCACGAGCAAGAAAATGTGCCTTTGTTGTGGTGGAGGCCACGACGGACTTGTATGCACAGTTGAAGTGCGGAAATGTGCAAACTGCAAAGCACCTCACAAGGCAACCTCTAGGGAGTCTCTGAAAGTAAAGACAGATGAGCATTTTAAAGAAAACAGTGAAAAACCACTCTTCTCATAGAGAAGAAGAAAATGTGGTTCTCTGATCGAGAAGGCGCAAGCGGAACCGGCAGAAGAGCTGTAATACAGCACAAAAAGCCAAAACGCCTCAGCAAGAACAAGGCCACTCTGCTGCGAAGAAGCCATCGGCTCCACCTGCTCAAGTGCCAAATATTCCGACTCCTCAGGATGATTTTGCATCATGGCCGCCTCTACCAACGCGCACTCTAATCTGTGAAGTGCGTCCGCCAAGGCGTGCGCCGGTTCTGTCTGCCGAAAATGAACGAATCAGGATTATACTTAAACAACTGATAGGCACCTTACGAATAATCATTGCTGGTGTGCACATGCTCGTTGCTAGGGCTGCTGTTCAAATTTTAGACGCTGTTGAGCCGTTCCTTGCGACTAGAAGAAAGCAGTAGAAGACATAATAGAAGACCACATTCATAGCTCTGCTGGCGTAACCACCATCTGTACGGGATGGAATTTCTCGATCTGCAGTATTTCAATAGAATATTTGAGGTCTGCGAAGTGGCTTAGATGAAATCAGGCAGAGAATATTGCATGATATTCCAGGATACTCCAGTACCGGTTTCCGGCTCTTGTAACATGTGAGGCGACTGTCGCCTCTCATTTTCGCCTGTCCGGATATGAGCAGTTTCTATCTAAAGCGTGTGGACATCCAAGCAAGGGGCACTACGCATTCACCGCGACTTAACTTACTTTCAATATGCAGTTCCTGCTAGCAGCAGGAACGAGTATATCACTTTACCTACTTGAATGGGCCCACAACCTGTATTATCGGTGACTACATCCCATCCAGGAGGACATTTGACGTAACGACCATAGTCACTTCTAGATAGCACTTTGCAACCCCATACTGTATGTAGTCTGAGATTTCGGTGCGCATCACTATATCTGGGTAAGCTCTCTAACGAACGCTCGTGGTCTGGAATTGCCACATTCTTGGGTAAAGCAGGCCTTGTTCTCAATGACGGGACGCAGGCCCTTTTGCGCGCAACTGCTTACAGTAGCTATCTGGACCTAGCATTGGTATCGCGGCGTCTCTCATCATCCTCAACTTGATGTGCTGATGTCGGAACGCACGGCAGTGACCACAGACCAACATATGTGCGGCTTCTCTGGATTGACTGTCTTCCATGTGCCAAGAACGCTGTACTGACGAATATTTTTCGTAGCGTTTTAGAAGCGAACTGTAAGTTCCTCACTACCCCAGCGGATGTGAAGCAATGCATGATTACGGCTATGCAAGTCATCGCGTAGGATCTCGGCACAATATTTTGCAACGCCAGTAGTTGTGCTCTGTTGGCAGCTGTGTGCGATTGGGCGACGTGCGGAAAGAAAATACCGCCTGATGAAAACGTCTCGGATCTCCGGGCTTGTCAGCGTGCACAGAGGCAAGTAGAGTGTTTTTTGGAGAAACTCGGTAGACAGCGGTGGCGCTCATTTTGCAGCAGGCTGGATCCCCGGAAGCCACTCTCAAGAATTAGGCGGCATCCGAGCACTGCAGTCCCTTCCCCAGCAGCAGCATCTTTTCCGCGCGTTGGCAGTTTTTCAGCGCCGGATGGATCTTGAAGTTGCCGAGGATTTCTGCTCTTTTATTTCTGGAAGCACTACTCTAGTTCTGCAGTCTCGGTGTGCTCCTCCTGCCGTGGATGATTGTCTAGACATGCCATTCACGTTGCACGAACGCAACGCCGCGCATTATGATGGTAAACAATCTTATTCCTTACGGCCCGATGAAATCTCCTACAGTATGCTTCATCATGTGAGACCAAGAGCAGATGCCTTCAAACATAGTTTAGCCATGCTTGGGTGGCTGGCGTTTTCCACACGAATGAAAAAAAAGCCGCATTGTGGCTTCGCTCAAACCAGGAAAATCGCCAAATGATACGACATCCTACGGACCTGTGGCACTAAGTTGCATTGTCAAAAAATGGAGCGCACGATTTGATCACGTCTCAAATGGTTTCTTATAAAATGCAGCTTATACCCAGACGCAGTGAGAGCATTTTGCAAAGGTCGCTCTGCTATCGACAGCAGTTTATCCGGTGTCGATGGGTGAGCACAAGAAACGCAGCCACAGGATGACCGCTAGTCGGTTCCTCAAAATTCAGGGCGCATTCTACACTGTTCAGCACTATGAAACCTGAGATGCCCTCGAGAAATGCGAAATTGGCGCGGTTTACAAGTTATTGCAGGAACCGAGCAGTCTGCTTGGTGACTGGTGAATGCGATACGGCAGATCATCCTGTCAAGCGTGGTGACCATTAGGGAGAAGTGCTTAGTCCAACATAATTTAATCTCGTGCTAAGCTACCTATTCAAAGAACAACCAAACACAGTTTCGGTACCCGCGTACTCAGACGACACCTGCATATGGGAATCAAGTGGTAAACTTCCCCATTTCCAAGCGAGGTTGCAGCGCTCAGTGTGCATTGTGTCTGCGTGCTTGGGTAGTCAGGGGCTTTAACTGTCGCCAACAAAAAGCGTAATTTTAGCTTTTACACGAAAGTTGATGGCGCGGTAACCTGTCGCAATTGACGGTTAATTCACTCCACACGCGACACACTTTAAATTGTTAGATGTCATTATGGACATCGACCTGCGCTGGACGAAGCACGTCTTTTTGTTCTGAAAAAAACTGGGCCGTTTTACAAGCATTGTAAGGTTTATAGCTGGCTGATACTGGGGTCCATCTGAGTGATCTTTTCTTCACCTGTACCATGTGCTGGTGGTCGGTTATCTGAGATACTGTATGCCGATTCTTTGGGGGCGAAGACTAACTGCCCTGTGAATACTAGAAATCGTTCAGTCTCGCGCTTAAAACGCTTGCTTGGGTTTACCCTGGAAGGCTTCGACACGCGGCACATTATAAATTGGCTGCGCCTGCCCAAGCATAAAACAATACGCATGGCAACCGAATTGGCAGGCATGCGATAGGCCATGAACTATATATTGCTCAGCAAACCGCAAATCACTGGACTATAATCTGAGACTCAAGACTCGTATTGCAGATCATAAAACCATACATAAAATCAAGCAAATACGACCAGCTAATCGGGCAAATTTACTTTTGCTAGCTGGGACGTTCCAGCACGGCCGCACCATCAGGCTTCGGTGGGAACCCAGCCTTTTCGGCATAGCGGGAAATAAAAGTGCTGATGTGGAAACTGAGCTGGCTCATGTTGATCGGGCTTCAATCGAAGTACCTTTCTCGATAAGTCACGTAGGAGCCTTACTGGCTCATTCATTGTAGGCTGTCATGCAATTGCGCAGAAACGATGTGAGCCACCCGCAGGACTGCATATCTCCGCTTGATGGTAGTTCGCGACTTCACCTACCATCGGATGTTATGCTACGTCAAGGAATTCTATTGTATCGGCTGCGGCTTAGTGTTGCGCACACCAAAAGTTTTCACATCGGAGTTAAAGATAGCCCGAATCGCTTGAACTGCAACAATCCAGAGACAATTCATTATATTATCTGCGAGTGCCCTCAGTACACTGATGCGAGGAGGGCCTTGAAGAAAACTCTCAGTCGCCCTCTTTCTGAGGAAACTACCCACGACGTCAGCGCAAAACTGACTGCTGTTGTGCGATGCATGCAGTTTTCTGGATTTTATGTGGAACAGACCCAGATTTCCGTCTATGACACTTGCATGTGCTGTTCTGTGCGCGTCTACACGGCGTGCAGTGCGGACTACACATGCGCATACGCCTTTACGCCAGAATATGAGAGAGTACAGAGCTCTTCTCCGCAACCGTGCCCGCCGTGCGTGTGCAAGACGTATGCTGCATGTGGAAGAGGCCTGCTGCATGTGGTACACATCGTCTACACGACATGATTGCCACACTTTATATTCGTGGTCTCCTCTGTACCCAGACCACCCCAAGCAATTCATTGTTTTATGGTACCGTCACTCTTCATTCGCACCCCAACTAACCTTTTACTTTCCCTTGTGCCCTTACCCGGTGGGGAGGAGTACGTCCGGGTCACCTAACCACCGGCCGAGCTCTCCACTTTTTCGTTCATTGAATTTCTCTCGCTCTAAAGTAATAACAATGCTAGTGTCGTGTTGGGCTTGTTTAGTATTTATTGCTCTTTCACCAGCTTTTGGCCCAATGGTTTCCGTACTGTGCCGCTGCGCCGTTTGAGTCTGCAGTTGGCTTAAAGCAATGTACTTCTGAGCAAACGTACTGTACAGCACGCATCCAGTGGCGGAGCTCGGTAAAACTGCACTGCAACACCATCTAAGAACACTTCTCTGGGATGGAGACAATCGTGGCGGTGCCCACTTTATTCTCCGGCGTCGTCAGCTTACCCCGCGATTGGCAAGGTTCCCGTTGCTAGGCTCAAGTCCTACTTACCGCGGACCTGCGTCCGACAATACGTAGGATAAGGCGGAAAGCCGTTCTCGAGCTGGGCCCCACTTGGGTCTGGCGATTCGATTCGGCCGCCTGTGTCTGTTTTCTGCTTTTTAGAAGGTGTTTCAGTCTATTCAATATATTTCTTTTATAAGCAATGAAATATGCTTCTTACGGTCCGTGCGTGCAGATTGCCCTTCAAGGCAGGCATTATTTACCTGATAAACTAAGAGGCGCAAGGGCAAATCTCGAAACTGAAGCCCAGCAGCATCAGATGCGAGCTCGGCTTTTGTAATGATAGCTACACTGGGCTACCAGTCGAGCGTTTCGCGGTACATGGGATAGAAACGTTGTGCACATGCGCCGTTACCATGGTGACCGGAGATGAGCAAGGTGTGGCGTGCACTTCGCCGTCGCCGCGGCCGCGCGCCACCTCCACCGTCGGATTCGAGCGTGTTGAGCAGATTCGAGCGGATTTGAGCAGTTGTGCGCATGCGCCGATACCATGGTAAACAGAGAGACCCCACAGCTGCGCCGCGTTCTTCGTCGCCGCCTCGCAGCACGCCGCTCTATCAACCGAACTGCGCGTCGCATGCGCAGCATTGCGTATAAAAGGCGGGGATGTAATTGGCGGCTGTATCACAACGTTTGACACGGATGCAACGAATGAGAGTGGAGCCACTGCCAAACGGCGGTATACACAAGAGATGATTAACTCTTCCGATACTGAGGTTTTCGCCTGGCACTTGGCTGCTCAAAGAAAAGAGAATGTAATTAAGAAGGCAAATAGAGCAGCGGAGACACTCGATCAGAGAAAGAAGAACGGCTTGCCAAACGGAGATGCCAGACTGCTGAGTGTAATAGACGGCATATAGCCGCCGAGATGGAGCCTATGGAAGACGTCAGGAACCAACAGAAGAGGATGTGAAGGTCCGTCGTGTGGCTTATCACATTATTCGAGCTTGCAAAAAATAAGCTCAGCCAGGGAAACGTACCTCTCGCTACGTATATCCTGGCATAGCCGAGCTAAGCCACTGCCAATTTTTTTAAAGTGTCAGAATATCCGAAATGCCAAACTTGAAAAAAGCGCTTATGAAAACTCGCTAATCTGGCTTTCCTGCGTTGCAGATTGATCAAATGGGGCTACTGGAGTATTTATGGCGAAAAATACCTATGTACTTAATATATCTTTAGGACTCGGAAGGTGCTAGCATTGTTCCCATGTCGACACCACGAGTAGCGACAAAATTTACTGAACGTGCAGCGTAGGAAAGAAAAACTACTCTTCGCTCAGACACATATGTTTCAAGGCCGATATTGAAAAATCATGTGGCCAATTTAGAAGTTTAAAAAATGGGCCCAATTTCAGTGTTCAAGGCTTTCAGCTTGTCGATATCGTCTTGTGCTCTGAAGCAAATATCTCATCGGCTGATCTGGTAATTTCTGTGAATTATTAGTCTCTTAACTGCGCTGTGTCACATTATTAACATGCGCCGTTCTGGGCAATAAGCCGGCATGGCCCGCACTGGCGTATCATTTATTGTTTTGAATGAAAAGTCTTTATTGAATGATTCCTAACATCTTGTATAGTACTGTTGTATTAATGCGCCGTTACATGCCAATATTTTCGTCAAGTGCGGTTTAACTGGAATATTTCTCGTTTGGTGCAGAGCGAGCTCCCCAGTGAATCAGGAAATCATGGGCCACGGCACCGGGTGCCGTTCACCCTAGTGACGCCATTTCTTGGTGGCGCTATTTATCCGCCGAAATAAATTCCTCCTATGACATGTAGAGTGAACTTCCCGGTAACAAAAGTTCCCCTCAAGCGCATTTTGTTGTTCACGTTTCTTCACCTAAAGATACAGAAGCGCTATATTGTTTTGCGAACTCATTGAAAGGTGGAGACGTCTAATGCTAAGTAAACTGAATTGAATGACTTTTTTTTATTTATTCTTGACTGATTTTTTTCTCGACTTGACACACTGCAGTGCCCAGACTGGAGGTCGACATCAGAACATAAATGCCGACACTGTGGCTAAGTACTTATGTGACAAGTCCTTTATAGGTTACGTATGTTCAGTAGAAGCCTTCATGTCTAAGAAAAAGTGTCTGCGTCCTTTTTTTCAGTCCGTTCTGCTTCTATTATACCGCTGGCATTTCGACACGCTTCTTGAAAACGCCGCATAAAAGGGCGTTCGTATTAAACTTTTTGGGGAGAAGGCAGTATAGCTGTTTGCTCCCAGTATGTTGTGAAAACAATTTCTGATCGATCATTTGGCATAAATCACTCTGTGGGAGAAGCGTGTCTGCTGTAGTGTTGTTTTAGCTTGCAGGTTCCTGGAAGTTGTATTTGTTCATGTGGTTTTGCTTTGAGTATTCATTAATTATTCAAGTGTATCTATACCTAAATTTACTATGTTTTGGTGTAAATTTTTGACACCAAAATATACTTTGTTATTATTGGTAAGAGGGCTTCATCGCAGTTATGAAAGTGCGGTTTGAATATTTTTTTTTTGCCTTGCTCTGCCAGGGACAGTCTTCGATAATATGTGATAGAAATAACTTTGAGCACTTTGCGTACTGTTTTTGATAAATGTTCCTTCTTGAAATACTTATTTATCATCTGAACGTTATTTATATTGTATACAAAAGGTTGTGTGTCCAACTCAGAATAGTTTCTTTAAGCATTTTTTATTAGAACTGTGTATGCATAGTGTATTTCCTTTTGTATCTCTGGCACTGTGCTCAATGACTGGAGACAAAATTTTTGTCGTGCATTTTTGTTATCCAATGACGCGTCAGTCGTTAGTAAAGGAAGATAACGCCAAATATTTATTAGTAATATATAAACGTAATGCCTGTGTAATTTCAGAATGGGCTTCTGGAGCGCAGTGGTGGTTACAGTCACAAGTAGGTACGTGATCATGTGAGGCCTAGAAACGCTGCAGTACATTCGCTGCTTTGTCATTTCAATTCGCTGTCAATCGTATGCTCGCCTCCCCTAGTAGGCGGAATTGGAGCGAAGAAATTTCTTTTATTTTGCAGTTTTGCTACGTCCCAACCACCGTTTGGCTGCTAAAACCAAAGCTACACGGAACGAGAATTCAATATAAATTATTTACCGAGCGAAGGCAAATTGCGTGCGGTGATCTATGCTGCCTTAGGCATCATCCCAAAGCAAAAAAATTGTAGCGTTTCAATTCAGTTAAAACGAAAGACATGTCAAAGCTTTCGCGCACGGATGAAGGTTTATGGACATGGCGATGTGCAATGCACAGCGCGATAGTGTGTTGCAGTTAAACACGAGGCGTGATCGCCGACATCGACAGCTAAGTGCTGTCGTGCAGTGGCCAGCGAAGGTGATCTGTTCGCGCCGCCGGTGGTCAGAAACCCAGTCGCGGCAATATTTACTCTATTTCTGCAGGTTGGCCAAAGCCAACCTCAAGGCCGTGCAAGCCACAGCAATATTGTTTGGGTTAGAGTGTGTAAAGTAGTGCTTTCGCTCTGAAATCCGCTACGAAAAGAGTGGCCCTCTCTACATCTTGCATACATCAAAGTGCTAGTTTTTAAGCAAGGGCTTAGTACGTCATTGTTGCTGGCCTCCTCGATGGGAAGTACAAAATTTCACCCGTAGTTTACGCTTTCCAGAGCATAACTTCGTTCTGCTTTCTTGTCTTTCTTTTCTAAATACAACCCTTTTTCTGCAGGCCCTCAGTCGTCCAGCAGGCCCTTCAACCGGGCCACGTTTCCGGGATGCTTCCCCTCTGCTAGCAGAGCCTAGTAAGGGGTGTACCACAGCGATGCCCGCCGGTTGCCGCGGTGACACAAGCTCGGCGCTGTCGAACGGTAAGGGTTCAGTGGCAACTCTCGTTGACTACTCTTTCTCACAATCTGTGTGCACTGGAGTGGAAGCTGCACCTGGCGGAGCCGAATCGGGAGCCGAACTGTTGGCGTTTCACAACGATGCGTTGTTGGCCGACAATGTTTTGAATGTTCTCGATATAAGTGACCCCTTCCTGGTAAAGAATTCAACTGACATTGTCCGTTTCTTTCAAAATCACAGTGATGTAGTTCTAAATGGTCTTCGAGTGTAATTAGGCAAGTCACTATGATTAAATGAACAAACAAATGCTTTACCTCGCGCGACTTGTGTAAGCATGGCAAAATAGGGGGGGGGGGGCAGCGCTCCACATCCTAAAGACAGCCAAATTACCGCCGAAGGAAAAACAATTGCAGCACATAATAATGTGGGTACCAGGACACACAGGAATCGCGGGGAATGCCGAGGCGGATAGGAGAGCTCGAGAGCTTACAAACCGAGCCTACAACCAAACCAGCCTCGAGCAGCCTGACGCGGAACCAGTGCCCTTAGGATACTCAGAAGTTCTTCATTACTATAAGGGGGTCAGGATAAGATATCCCCCCGCTCACAAAAATCTCCACCAGCAGGAAGCACTTTATTGGAGAAGGCTACAAACGGGAACTTTCCCGAATTCAAACATGCTAAGTTAGATCCACCCAGGGCTATATAGCAGCAAATGCCCGTGGTGCGAGGACAAAGCGACGTTGATTCATACAACGTGGTGTTAAAAGAGAACAAATGCGGCTGCAGTAAACAAAATCCCGAGTGCGGAGCAGTCGGAGACAATGCTTTCCAGCGAGGATCCGGCGGTCCAGGCAGGACTCGTCCGGAAAGCTTACCTGGGGGCAAGACTCAGTGGAGCCCGGGACTAGGGGCTCCAACCCTGCCACAAGAGCGACAAACCACATCAAAAGATGTGAAAAGTGGCTCGACACCGAGCCCACTCATATGTTTCTATGAATAAAGTTACTACTACTACTACTACTACTACTACTACTACTACATGCCGGCCATATGAATTGGATCACGTTTAAATGTGTTACAAAAATTGATGGTCCGACTTTTATTCAGCAGCGAGTAGACAACAACTTTTCGACGCGATTTCGTTTTTTTTATTGCCTCTTGTGCATGCACCTACGCAAAACATACGTATCAGTGGAGATTTCCAGGACGTAAAAATGTCACGACTTCACATTCGTTGTCGGCGCACTTTATGATTAAGGTGGCCTTGATGGACGTCGTAAATTTCGTGCTGCTAAGCGTCTGTGTGCAGGTGAATAGCAAAACGCGTTTTCGCAATTCTACGTTCATTTTTGTAGCAATCTGTGCTTTCCTACGCATAGATTCCCGGGTTGAAATCACACCTAACGGGAGCTTGCAGTACTTTTCCTGATGCAGAGAAACTCAGCGGGAGGCTAAAGCATGTCCGCAAGCAGTTGTTCCACGCGACCTCGAGGATCTTCTTGCTTGTTGGAGACAATCTTTGAAGCATCGGTAGGCAATAGCGCAAGGTTTCTTCAACGTAGGCTTTTTCAAGCAGAACCACTGAACGGCAGTTGCTACCCTATTCTGTTCCAGCCATGAGCATGAAAACTTGCGATGCTGCAGTGATCCTCTCACGAAGTTTTTTATCTGAAGTGACCACGAGAGATTGCTGTCGATCATAACACCTAGGAGTCGCTGACACTGTACACAAGGTAGCGACCATCCACCCAGGAGGAGCGGATATCGAGTCATTTTTTTCTGGAAAAAGCGATGGCAACACTCTTATGGCAAGAGACAAAGAACTCGGAGGGCCTGGTATATCGAGATGTGCAGTAACGCTTCGTGAACATGTTGCTGGGTAATATAGCGAGACCGTGCCGTGTTCAAGATGCAGATATCATACGCATAAATCGTTAAGCATACTCCTCGGAGGTGGTTTCTTGTTATGTCTATTAGAGTAATATAGAACAGGAGAGGGCTGCGCACCTCTTGTAGACGCCCCTCTACACCGTGCGAGAGTGTTAGACCGTTAGTGCTCATAAATATTTGTCGTTCTTTTAAGTAGTGTCCAAGCCATTTACACAGCTTTCCTCCGAGGCCAAGACAAGCCAAGGCTGCGTGAATTGAATGGTAGAAAACACAGTCAAAAACGGCCTTGATGTTAAGGAAAATGGCTGCCGGGATGCACCCAGCATGAAGGTAGTCTTCAGTGATGAGACGCAGGCGATGACAGTATCAGTTGCTGACCTAGTCTGATGGAACCCGTTCATTTCTTGGCGATACTAATTTCGGCTTTCGAGGAGCCAAATGATGACTTTGCAGGTCATTCACTCCATACGCTTACCTATGCAGCTAAGTAGGGCGATAGGCCTTATGGATGCGTCACTTGTTGGCTGCTTACAAGGTTTCAAAACAGGCACAGTTTTTGCCAGCTTCCATTCCCTGAGGGCTTCACCAGTCATCCAGGAAGAATTGTGATATGCCAGGAGTCGAAGACCGGAGGTTTTCGCCTTAAAACTGACATTATTGGTATAAAACAACCTGCCATACGCGTCCACCCCACTCTGATTCTTCTATAGTTGCTACCCTCTCATGAACCCGATCAGCGGTCACTACCTGACCGAAGCAGATGTATTCCTATTCCACTTCCAGCACCTTGCTACCAATTGTGAACGGCTGTTTCCTTGCTATACTGTTGAACGTTACTTTGGTTTTCCTTATGTTAATTTATAAACCCACCGTTCTGCTCTGCCTGTTTGATCACGCTTTGCAGTATCTTCTGTGTGACTTAGCATGGCAATGCCATCAGCGAATCGCAAATTACTTTGGTATTCTCCATTACCTCTTATCCCCAAATGTTACCAATCCAGGGCTCGGAACACCTCTTGTGAACAGGCGGTGAATAGCATTGGTGAGATCGTGCCTTCCTCCCTGACACCCTTTCTTACTGGAATTTTATGGTTCACTTTATGGAGGATTATCGTTCCAGCGCAGTCGTTTTAGATATGTTCTAGTATTTTCGAATAAGACTCTTCTAAACCCTGATTCCGCAGTGCCTACATGACTGCTGAGGTTTCGACTGAGTCAAATGCTTTCTTATCACCTGATTGACAGTGCGAATATAGTGTATTATCGAGTATGCTTTAAGAAAGCCTGCTTGATAATTTGGTCGATTGAAGTCTAAGATTGTCCTGAATCTATTTGCGACTGCCTTAGTAAATATCTTGTAGGCAACGGCCAGTAAGCTGATCGGTCTGTATTTTTCCAGTCCTTGACGTCTCGTTTCATTCGAATTAAGATAATTTTAGCGTTCTTCCAAGTTTCTGGCGCTCTCCAGGTCATAAGCCATTGCGTATGCCAGGTGGCTAGTTTTCCTAGCACAATCTCCCCTCGGTCCGTACCATGTTGTTAAGCGCTTTATTCTTAATTCTATCTGTGTCCGCTTGGTGTGCATTTCATGTAGCTGCACACGTGGCAAAAAAAATGAAATAGAAACATTCTTCGATCTAAGCTCACCGGCTTAGGACATTGAACAGGGAAAGCTGATTGGCAATAGCAGCCAAGAGGCCTGCAGTAGCATGTCCATTGAGACGTTTCTTAGGGGCCGGCCGGTTGGGCGTCTCAGATTCCGGTTTTGGCGTCTATAACCTCGCGTGCATATTCGGCCTTATTCTCTTGTGGTCTTCAGTTCGATCGCATTAACCTGTCGCGGTGGCTCAGTGGGTAAGGTGTTCGGCTACTAAGCCAGGCCACCTGGGTTCGAACCCGACCGCTGTGGCCGCCTTTCAATGGATTCAAATCGCGAAAGGCGCCCCGTGCTGTGCGATGTCAGTGCACGTTAAAGATCCCCAGGTGGTCGAATTTATTACGCAGCCTTCCACTACGGCACCTCTTTCTGTCTTTCTTCTTTGACTCGCACCTTCCTCTCTGCCCTCACGGCCCGCTTACACGAAGCAAATAGTATAGTTTCCAGTGTGGTCTAAACGCTTCGTTGGGTTTGAGGAAAACAAAAGGGAACAACTGGCTCACTGAGTCAGTGGGCGCATCAGTCGCGGTGAGGTTGCGATGCTATTGTGATGACCGCCCATAATGCGCAGGTCCACACGGGACGGACAGGCAAAGAGACACCGTATGGCTCAGTTTAAACAAACAGATATATTCAATAATTACACATGATTAAGATTTATACATCAGAGGCTGGGGCGTCCGAGCTTACGTGCCGACGACTTCATGGGGACGATGGAGGGGCTCCGGAGTTGATCTCGAACGGTTGCTGGCAGAAGCTGCACTTCGTCGGGCTTCGGCGCTGAAGGCCCTCTTGGCGAACGATGTCGTCCTGAGCGTGCTTCTTCCGTACTGCTTGTCGATTTTTATATCCCCTTCTCCCCACACTCCCTAGGGTGAGGACGCCCACGCCGGAGGGGAAGGAGGGGGGCTAGGGCTTTCACTTGGGCGCACAAACACACCACCGCACTTATGGTCTCGCCCCCCTCACGCGTTGAGTCCGAGGGAAAGAAGGTTGTCTTCGAGGTAGCGCATAGCGTCGGCTGTGGTAAGGCGCGCTCTGGCCCGCTGACAGTTCCCGCGGGTCACCGGCCTCCGTTCTCCATCAAATGACACTCGCCCCTCAAGGCCGGAACGCGAAGTCACTAAAAGGCCGGGAAAATGGTCCCTTGTCCTGGGATGTGCTCGGGAGGGGCCATTCCCGCCGAAACGAGGCCGCCCCTGGAACCGCCATGGCAATTGGGGAGGATAAAGCCCGTTTCCCCGCGGCGGCGGCGGTGGGTCCTGTTGGGTCCGGTTGGGCTTAAACCCTTCGTTCTGGTCGTCACTCTCAAAGAGCATGGCTGGGTAATTGATGATGCCGCTGTCATCTGGGTCTCCGTTTACGCCGCGCCGTCGAACGCGGAACCTCGTAGCACACACAAGGAACGTCACACTCGCTCACCCTCCAGAAGAATGTTCTCCGAACATTTGAGTCCATGCAGCTCCCCTTGTCTTTCGGAATCGCCTCGCACAGTGCGTCCGACAAAACACTTTTCGCTGCACTCAACACCACTGCACAACACCATATGCCTCCGCTGTCATAACTGGCGTCTCCAGGGGCAGCACTGATCTTCTTTTACAGATAAACATGAAACTCAGCACCCAAGCCTCTCCTTTCTAGTCCAAACTGGACGAAATAAATTTACCACAGTTACAAAGGAGCTCCCACTTCTAGCACGATCACGGCACAGACAAAAATATAGATAACGAAAGGAAGTAGGGCAGGTTCTGCATGCGCTCCGCATGCTCTCCTGTGAAGGTGTTACTTAATGACAGAAAGGTTTAACTACCAACTCCGATAACTTAACACATAAGCACATAGCAATGTTATGAGCGTCGGCATTACACAATTCTAACCAGTTCACAACTCCGCTCTGTTTACGCCATTAGTCCGACTTAGCTTTCCGATTTCGCAGCGGATATCGGCCTTCATGAGTCATACTAAGTAAGTCTGTGACCCTTTGTCTGCTTTGGGACTCGCGAGGGCTCGTGGCAGGAGCCTCTCCTGGCGTTATCTGCGCGGCAACCTCGCGCGCTTCTTCTTCTAGCAATGCATGAAGTAAATCCGGTGGCATTCCGGCCGTCACCTCTGGCGCCTGCCGAACAAATGCAGGAGAGGGCGTTTCTTGCGAACTATCTGCGCGCTCCGCTTCACTTCTGTCCCCATCAAAATCCGCGCTTTCCCTTTCCTCATTTCGTGAATACTGAACCGGTGCCGACTTGAGGCGATTTGCGTGTATCCTTATCAAGCGCCGGTTCACGTCTCGGACTCTGAAGTTTACCGGAGAAAGCTTCTCGACAACCTCGCACGGTCCTCTCCACTTCGTCTGGAACTTACGAGCTAGCCCAATCTGCCTTTGGCAGTTTTCAATGTACACGCTGTCCCCTACATCAAACGGCGCGTCTCTAGCACTGCGATCGTGCACCTCCTTCCTGCGCTTCGCCGCTTTCTTTAAGGCCTCCTTTGCGATGTCCCTCGCCACTTGCAAGCGCGATTCTAGCTCAACCTTATAGTCGTCCAGTGAAGCGTATGGGACACGACGGGGGCCCTCTGGCACTTCACTAGGCTGGTCCGGGTCTCAGCCGTAGAGAAGAAAGAATGGCGATTCGCCCGTGCTCTCGTGTGCTGCGGAATTGTAGGCAAACATTGCATACGGGAGCCACAAGTCCCAGTCCCGCTGGTCGCGCGAAACAAAATGCGACAGGAACCCGGCCACGGTTTGGTTCAGTCGCTCCACCGCGCCGTTGCAAGCCGGATGGTACGGTGTTGTCTGCTTCTTAGCGATCTTAAGCAGCTCGCAAACTCTCATTATTAGCTGCGACACGAAGTTCGTTCCCCGATCTGTCAAGAGTTGCCTCGGGGGTCCATGTCGGAGCACGATCTGTTCGACAAATGCTCTTGCAACCGTGTCTGCCTTCTGATCTGGGAGTGCTACCGCTTCCGCGTATTTTGAAAGGTGATCGACAAATACTAAAATGTACTTGTTTCCGGAAGTGGTCGTGGGCAATGGGCCCATTATGTCCATACCTGTCCGCTCGAAGGGAGCCGAAACCTCAGGGAACGGCTGAATTAGAGCTGGTCTTCGTCCCTTGGGTGTTTTTCTTTCGAGACAGGAATGACACTTCGCACAGTAGTCTCTAACATCCTGTCGCATGCCACTCCAAAAGTACAAACGCTCCACACGCCTGCGTGTCTTCGCTACGCCAAAATGACCGGCGCATGGCGCATCGTGAAACGCGCGAAGAACCCTTTCTGTCCACGACCGAGGTATGACGACTCTCTCCCAAGCGGTTTTCTCTGGTCTCCCTTTCCTGGTTGGCCTCGTGCGCCGACACAGGGTGCCGTCTTTGCCAATGAAATAACCTAGCTGTTCGGGGTGAGACGGTGCGCCCTCTAAGCTTTCGATTATCCGCTTCAGGTCAGGATCTTTGCACTGCTCTGTGCGTAATTCGGTGGGGTCGACTACGGTGACAAACTCATCTATAGCTGCCACGGCAGCTGTGCGGCTGAGTGCATCAGCATTCAGATGTCTTTCCTGACTTGTGCTCAACTTCAAAGCAGTATTCCTGCAGGTGTAGATTCCATCTAGCGAGTCGCGAGCTAGGGTCCCTAACACTCATCACCCATTTCAGAGGATGGCAGTCTGTGACTAGCTTGAATTTGCGGCCGTAAAGGTAGCATCTGAAGTGCTTTACTGCCCAGACAACGGCGAGGCACTCCCTTTCCTTAGCTCCGTACTTTTGCTCTGTGGGGCTCAGCTGTCGGCTAGCAAAAGCAACGGGATGTTCTTTGCCCTCGATAACCTGAGATAGCACGGCACCAACTGCGAACTTTGACGCATCTGTGGCCATAACGAAGGGCAAATTAAAATCCGGGTGGCGCAACAGCGGTGCACTCATTAGCTTCCTTTTCAGAGCCCCAAAAGCATCCTCCGCGTTTTCGTCCCAGCGAAAGGCGACATTTTTGGCTGTTAAGGCGGTGAGCGGCTTAGCGAGCTTGGCGAACTCCTCTATGTGCCTTCGGTAGTAACCGATCAGGCCGAGAAACTGCCGGACCTGGCGGACGCTAGTCGGGGATGGAAAATCCGAGACGCACCATAGTTTCTCAGGGTCCGGTCGCACGCCGTCAGCTGAAACAACGTGCCCGAGGTATTTCACCTCGTTTTTGAGGAATTGGCACTTAGAGGCCTTAAGCTTGAGACCCGCTCCTCTTAGTCGCACCAAAACCTGCTCAATATCGCGCAAATGGTTCTCAAAACTGTCACTGTATATGATTATGTCATCCATATACACGAAGCACAGCCTCCCCAGAAGACCTGCCAGGATAACATCAGCGGTTCTCTGCCAGACAGCATGGCTGTTGGCCAGGCCCATCGGCATTATTTTCCATTCATAGTGCCCTGAGGGCGTGTTGAATGCCGTTTTCTCGGCATCTGCCGGATCCATTGCTATCTGCCAGAATCCCGCCGCCATGTCCACTACCGTGAAGTACCTGGCAGAGCCCAGCTGAGAAAGCGTCTCCTGTATATTGGGGATGGGGTATGGATCGATGCGAGTTACGGCATTTTGTTTGCGGTAGTCCAGTACCAATCAATACGAGCCATTTGGCTTTTCCACCAATAGTGCTGGTGCTCCCCAGGGTGACTTTGAGTGTTCGACAATGCCGCGATCAATCAGGTCCTGCACCTGCCGCTCCATCTCCTCACGTTGGGAGTAAGGAATCCTGTACGCACGCTGGTAAACGGGCGATGAAGTGCCGGTTTCTATCCTGTGCTTTATAACGACACAGCAGCCCAAATCCAGGTTGGACGCGGCGAATACCTCCGAGTAGTCGTTCAGCAAACCAGCCAGAGCCTCCCTCTCCCTGTATTTTACGTGAGAAAGATCGAACGACACCTTTGGAGCAGCCGAAGGACTAGCATGCTCTACAGTTGCGAGTACCGTATTGGTGGGCTCATGTTTCTCTATCGCAGAGGTGAAGAAAGCCAATGTTTTGTCCTTGGGAAGGCTCAGTGGCTGCTGGCTACAGTTAACCACCCGTAGGGGCACTCTGTGGGCGTCATTAACTGTCACGAGGCACGCGGCTGCCTTCAGGCCATTGCTGAGAGAGTCGACCGGCTCACGCACTCCCACGGCGCCGCTCTCTACATCTGAAGGCACAAACGCGTACAAAATGTGCTCCGACCAAGGAAGGACGACCGCCTCATCGACCAGCCTGACGGCAACCCGCGAATATACCTTCTCCAATGATCCCACTGTTTGACGGGTGTGAATATCCGTAATGCGAATCTCAGCCCCTCTCCTGTTCAAAAACGGAACTTTTGATCCGCCCGCATTAACCTCTTCCTCAGATAATGAGACTACTACCTTCCCTTTTCTCAAAAAATCCTGCCCTAATATACCTGACACTCCGTTTGGCAGAGACACCGTGTCCGGGCATACGTAGCAGGGGTGCTCCAATGCAATTCCGCCGAGAGAGAAGTGTAACCGGTAGAGTCCACTTATGCCAAGAGGATCCCCCGTTATGCCTACAAATTTGGTTGCCACACCACCAGACTCTTCCAACACCTCGCGGTCCCCCTTCCTTCGAAGCGTGTTAAAACTGCTCTCCTTAAGCAATGTCACCTTTGACCCCGTATCTATCAACAATTCCATGCAACAACCATTTAACTTGGAACGCACAACAGGGCATGCCTCGTCGGCCACACAAACTACCACCACCTCATGATCCACTGCTCCCTCCCCACGCTCCTCAGGCTGGGGAAGACTAACTAGTTTTTTGTCTCGGTATCTGGAGCCCCGCTGTAGGCTTGCTTAGGGCGTGTCTCGCCTGCTTCTCTTTGTGGCTCCCCACGGCGCACGTTTTGGCAGAACCTGGCGATGTGTCCGCGACCCAGGCAAGCGAAGCATACGATTTCATCAAAATCTCGCTTACCGCGCCTGTAGCTTTGTGGCGGTCTCCGGTTTCCAGCGAATGGGCGCTGTTGAGCGCGCGCTTCAACCTGGCGTTCCACCTGCTGAGATAGCAGCTGTTCTAAGCGATCTAACCGCTATGTCAAGAGAGCAACCTCAGGGTTGAGCACCGCTCTCTCTATGACGCGTACTCTCGCTGCGGCTGTCGTTAACGCCTCATTTCGTTCCTCATCCAATGCGGCCTCCACGGCTTGGTCGAAATTGCTCGGCTTGCGCGAGAGCACGAACCGGCGCACGGGGTCTTGCAGACCAGCCACGAACAAAGCGGTCATTTCCTCTTTAAGTATATCCTCCGCGTATTTCTTCTTTAGCTGGTCTCCTTCCTCCTCCCTGCTTAACGTATCGCGCGCTAAGCGCTGAAGCCGCGACGCAAACGTTCGCACGTCCTCCCCTACCATCTGTCCGGCGTCACGGAACCTCCGTACCCGCACGTGACGTGGTTCAGTGTCGAAATGCTCAAACGCGAGCTTCTTAAATTCCGCAAATGATTTTGTGTATTTTACTTTTTCGTCTCTCCATGCAAAATCATGAGCAGCTCCTGCCATCTTACACCTCGCCATTCCCAGCATTTGAGCATCGGACCATCCCCCCATTTTCCCAATCTCTTCTAGCATGGAAAAGAAATCGCAGATTGGAACCCCTGTCTTATCTCCCGTAAACGTCGGAATGACGCTTCCTAATGCCAGCATGCTTGCTCCGAGCGACGGCTGTGGAGTGGGAGCTCCCTCAGATACAGACTTTTTTTTTTCTCAAGCCCTCCAGTGCCTCAAGCCTCTCAAATGGGGGTAAAAGTCCCACAATCAGTCCCGTGATTCCCTTTTGATTACAATTTTGAAGTCATGAATGTCACAGCATTCAGAGGACATTTGCTTTTGAGACCCCACTTCTGACACCAGTGTGATGACCGCCCATAATGCGCAGGTCCACACGGGACGGAGAGGCAAAGAGGCACCGTATGGCTCAGTTTAAACAAACAGATATATTCAATAATTACACATGAATAAGATTTATACATCAGAGGCTGGGGCGTCCGAGCTTACGTGCCGACGACTTCATGGGGACGATGGAGGGGCTCCGGAGTTGATCTCGAACGGTTGCTGGCAGAAGCTGCACTTCGTCGGGCTTCGGCGCTGAAGGCCCCCTTGGCGAACGATGTCGTCCTGAGCGTGCTTCTTCCGTACTGCTTGTCGATTTTTATATCCTCTTCTCCCCACACTCCCTAGGGTGAGGACGCCCACGCCGGAGGGGAAGGAGGGGGGCTAGGGCTTTCACTTGGGCGCACAAACACACCACCGCACTTATGGTCTCGCCCCCCTCACGTGTTGAGTCCGAGGGAAAGAAGGTTGTCTTCGAGGTAGCGCATAGCGTCGGCTGTGGTAAGGCGCGCTCTGGCCCGCTGACAGTTCCCGCGGGTCACCGGCCTCCGTTCTCCATCAAATGACACTCGCCCCTCAAGGCCGGAACGCGAGGTCACTAAAAGGCCGGGAAAGTGGTCCCTTGTCCTGGGATGTGCTCGGGAGGGGCCAGGCCCGCCGAAACGAGGCCGCCCCTGGAACCGCCACGGCAATTGGGGAGGATAAAGCCCGTTTCCCCGCGGCGGCGGCGGCGGGTCCGGTTGGGACCGGTTGGGCTTAAACCCCTTCGTTCTGGTCGTCACTCTCAAAGAGCATGGCTGGGTAATTGATGATGCCGCTGTCATCTGGGTCTCCGTCTACGCTGCGCCGTCGAACGCGGAACCTCGTAGCGCACACAAGGAACGTCACACTATCCACCAACAAACTGAGGCAGGTATGCGCCTTTTCTTTTCTCATATCTAACTGAGGGTTTAAACTCCGTTGGTTTTGAGGAAAGAAAAACCACATAACTGTCTCCGTGGGTTACTGAACGTCTCAATCAAGCTTTGGGGTACGTGGGGGGGGGGGTCTATTTAACGTGTTACACGGCGGCCTTTGTACCCTCTAAATGGCTTGTACGCGTACAAAGTTATTACAGCTTTCGCTGTAAAAAATTGCTAAGCGTTTGTTCTCTGCTGCGCAACGTGCTAAGCACAGTGGAAACTGCCGCTGTGCCCCTGCCCGTCCTTTGATGATGCGTTAGACGTGCAGGCGAACTCGGCTAATATAACGATTGCAACGGGAGCAGAGCTACATATTTGGCACTGGTCATGTGGACGACGGTGGCCGCTTGTTGAAACGTGACCGCGAATCCATGACCGTCACTCTAACGTCAACCCCGCTCACACGACAGGGCGTTGAGAGCCCACGCTGTGAACCCCGAACCCACCGGGAAGGAATCTGGGAAACAGCTTTTGCTGTGAAAAAAAAGGTTCTTAACTGTTCTTCTTAGTTGGAGATGGGATGATAAAATAGCTACGGCAGCTGATATAGCATTATTTCTTACGAATTTCGGAAACTCACCCAAGAGTCAGTGCGCAGTGATGGGAGTCCGTAGCGGCGGTGGAGCGAAAACTGCTGTAGCAATAACCTATGCAAATATGCATGTAATACAAGTGTTATTAAAAAGTTAATTTTACTTACTGATGCACGTATAAATGTGCACACGCGAGATTTATATATACGTAAATTACTTGTCGTCGTTGGCTGCAGATTGCAGGCGGAGAATACTCTGGCCGCGTAGAGGGAAGTCGACCAGCTACAAGCACGCATCGAGAGCGAGTGCACCAAGTCCGGCGCGCTGGAGCAAGCTGTCGCTGAGGCAGCATCAGAAGCCTGCAGCCTGACGGCTGAAATCGCCTCCGCCGAGGTACGCATTCTGTCTCTTTCAATATTTTGTGTTTCATACGCAGTCGATGCCTCTCAGGACCACAGCGGAAAATGCCTCTGCAATAATCTCCTTAAACCTAGTAATTGCAGGTGTTTGGCAGGACCAAGTTTGTCAACCGCAACATCATGAGAATCGATCGGCACCATTGGCCGGAGGGTCTCTTTCGAAGGCATTTGTTGCAAGCTATTGAGTTCTAACCGACTGTAGGTGCCTGATGCGTATGGCGGCGACGAGTTGGAGCTCGGTGGCGACAAAAAGTGCCATCAGCGTCAACTGAAAAGCAGACCTGACAGCTGAAATGCGAACACAAAACTGCAAAAATAATAGCTGCTGGGTTCGATAAAATTTGCACGCAGGGAGAGGCCTTCGTTGCTTCCAACTGAGAGTCAACTGCACTCGTAGTCAGTATACGTGGAATGCAGTGATTTGTTTTCGTGGCTTGCTGTTCAATTGTAAAGTATGCGTTTCATCTGCCGCTAAAGGTACAATGCTTTTTCACATCTAAATTCTGCAGGATTAAACATGATACTGCGCACTTTTGGGTGTACATAAACCCCAACAGCTACAGATTTAAAAAGGACAAGGAACAGAGCAGGCTGTGAACGATGAAGAATAACGAGAAAAGCACGAAAAGCAGGCGTGCTCCACTCCTAAAAAAGGGAAGAGAGAAAAGATTAATTACAGCGCCGTCATAGCACTCATGACAGCAACACCTGAGGATTTTTTTAAACGGCACGTATATATAGTTCACCCCGTCTGCTCCAATCACGACTCATGTCTTGATGGGTGACTGGGCGCCGTAAAGAGGACTGTTGTGTCGGAGCTTTTTAGGCACAAGTTTGTTCCACTGGCGTCATGTTGAAGCCAGGCGCCGATCTGATCGGCCTAGCGCAAGCTTGGCGCGATGCCCAGCGCCCGGCGGCGGCTTTTCCAAACTAGTCCAAACGTGCTCACCCTTCCCTTGCCCGGGCCAGTGCTGACCGCCGCCGATGAGCCACACTCTTGGCGTCGCGGGCGATCGAGCCGTCGTCATCCGCCGAGGGTGTATAAAAGGCGAACGCGGATATCGGAGAGAGACGCAGCCAACGCAGCGTTCGGTTCTCTGTCGTTCGAGCAAGCCCAAATAGAGAAGCAGTTATGCTGCCACCGCACCTTTGTACTGCCATGTATATAGAGCACATAAAGTCCTGTTCCTCTGCTCCGACGTCGTTTCTTCGGCTGGTCCTCCCTTGCGTGGACACTGCGGTGAATGCCAGGGAACTCGGCCGCGCTGCCTTGGCAACCACCAACGTCACAAGAGGACGAACGCACCTATGCGTTTCTGCGCTTTCAGCCGCGCGCGCTGCAATGCGATGGACGCAAACAATCGCAAAAGCAGGATGAGCCGCACATAGATGCGACTCGTAGAAAAGCTCTGCAGGGCGAACAGGAATTGAGCTCTGGGGCCAGTGTGGCAGGAAGGGGCGGCCCGCCGGCGGCCACGAAACGCGGCGTTCTACGTCCGTGCTTTCATCCGGAACGATTCCGGCTCGCAGGTGGCACGCAGAGCCGTCCGACAATATCGCCGGCCGGCTGTTTGCGACAGACTGAAAGCTCTCTTTACTGTTTTCACTTATATTGCAAATTTGCACCGGAGAGGCTTGCCGTTGTGCGCGCAATTGGTTATGCAACCAGAGCAGCCGTATGGCCGCGGCTTTGTGTAGCGGCAGTTGCGGGAGCATAATGGGAGAAGCGGGGGGGGGGGGGTGCATTTGAGCAGAGAGGAAATTAAGCCGGCACTGGTGAAACGAGTTCGCATACAGGGCAAGGTGGATGCCATTGACCGTTGGTCGCTCAAGTCGTGGCATTCAATGTCTTGCAATGTATTGGCACTGCATGCAGCGGCGTCTGCAGTGCGAGCCAGTTAGGAAACGCCGAAATCTCCAGTAATCTCCTCTGCAGGCACGGCTCGACGCAGTCGCGCACAAGTGATGTCTTGAGTGTGTTGCACTGGCTACCCAAGGTGCCACCCATTTATGGGCAAGTGTAACCTGTGGACAGCGTTGAAAATCAAAATAAGGAGTATAAAATGGATTCCATAGCACAGCTGAAATGCTGCATGGTGCCATCATTACCGGACACCAGATTTGGCGAAAACCGCTAATACCGCCGGTTGGTGCCGCGCGCTCAGCTGCTCCCGTCCACAAAGGTCACTGGGTGGCGCTGGTGTCACGTGCCATTAATTTTCTTGCCCATGCTGAAGAAACGTGCTGCGGCGAGCTCAGCAGAGAAGGGTGGTACAGGGAAGTCTTGGTTGGCCATACGCGCGAGTGGGGCGTACGCAAAGCAGCGAACTAGATATAGCAAGTTCTCTACAAAAACCACGGACGATCATAGATGCGATGTGAAAAATCTGCGTTAGCAGCATTTTTGTGTGCATTTCGCTCGTCCACTGATCGCCTTCCAATGGCTGCTTTGAATTTGCTTTCACCCTGGGCTTTCTGGAAGGATGTAGGTGGTTGGAGGATCGCAGGTGGGAGTTGAATCTTGTGGATGTTCCGAGCACCCACCACAGGCGCCTTCCGGGAGCGGACTGTGGCCTTGAAGGTGGAGCCTTCACGTAGACTGACGAACACCGGGATTTCGACAAAAGAGGACTAGTAGATTTGTTCCCTTACCACTTTCAGCGCCTCTCTGCCAGTCGTAAACATCTGCTCTCTTCCCAGGCTGTTGAAGTTTAATTTTATGAATATTAATTTTTAGATGCACCGTTCTGCTTTGCATTCCAAGCCTTTGATCATGCTTTGCAATAAATCCCCTGAGTGACTCAGCAAGTCAATGTCGGCAGCAAACCGCACATTGCTAAGGTATTCTCTATTAAACTCTTATTACCAACTGCTTCCAAGCCAGGTCTCTGAATACCTCCTTTAAACTGGCGGTGAATAGCATTGGAGAGATCATGTCTCCCTGACTGATACCCTTTCTTGCGTAGCCGAGTGTAACCTCTGCAGTCTTTTTTCATAAGGCTCGTCAAAACCATGATTCTGCAATTCAGTGCATGACTACTGTAATTTCGACTGAGTCAAATGCTTTCTCCTTGTCTAGTATGAAGGCTACCCCAGCGGTATATATGTTACATTCTGAGCATTTCTATATCACTTGAGGGGCAGTGTGAATATTGTCCAGTAGACTACGAAAGTCTTCCTGGTCATTTGGTTCATTGAAGTCTAAGGTGGTCGTCATTCTATATATTGTCATGATCGAAGTATAAGGTTGTCGTAATTATTGATTTGTTAGAAAATAGATTTTAAAAAACGTTCAGTAAGTGGATTAGTCTGCAATTCTTCAATTCCTTAAGTCCCCATCCTTGGCTTAAGATGAATTCAATGTACATCCAAGATTCCGGACGGTCGATGTTATAAGGCATTGCGTATTCAGGGTTGACAGTTTTTCTGACGCAATCTCCCCTCCGTCCTTAAACAGATCTGCTGTTGCGTGATCGTCATTAGCTGTTTTCCTTCTATGCATTGCTTCTGAGGTTTTCTTTCGTTCCTTCTTCGCTACTGGCGTTATGTCCAATCGACTGCAGCATAGATTCGTGGAGAACTCTTCGATTACTTTAGCTAGCTTATCCATATTGGAAAATTCATCGCCGTCCTGGTGTCATAGCGCATACATCTGATTTTTGCCTATGCCTAGTTTCTTCTTGACCACTTTTATGCGACCTCCATCTTTTATGGGGTGCTTGATTTTCTCCCTATTATTTTTCATTTTGTCGCTTACCTTACCTTTACTTATTAGCTGTGATAGCTCCACCTGGTGTGTGCTAAGCAGCTTTAAGGCTTTGGTGCTTCTTAACCAGATCTTTCGACTAGTGAGAGACCTTGCTGGTATCCTGTAGAACCATACCACCGCCTACTTCCACTTCGCACTCCATAAAGATAGCCTTGAGATTATCGTGCATTTCTCGAACAGTAAGGTTATCGTCCTTGTTTAAAGGCGGATATCTGTCCTAAAGCGAGATCCTGTGTTCCTGTACCTTCGCTCTTAACCATAACTCATTGTTGGGCTTCTTTCTCACCAGTTTCTTCCGTTCTTTGTTCAAGTCTAGGCCAATCCGAGACCGTACCCACATGTGGCAGGTACTTCGCACCATTTGGTTTAGTCCTTCCCGAACGTCACGATGCTGCGCTGTGCAGCCCACACGTCGCCTGCTGCTAAAGTGGTTCTCCCTCAAGAACCCGAGGCGCAAAAATTCTTGAAGTTGGCATATGATATGACCAATAACTAGTTGTAACAACTAAATACTTGCATTAATCAATAATGGCAAGTTGATTTGCACCTACAGTTTAGAAGAACAAAAATGCGGCGCGCAGGATTTCATTACTTTTCAACTGCTTTCTCGTTCAGCAAGGCTCACTTCGCTATTCTTTCACTGTTTTGAAAGAGCCAATCTGGAGAACATTGTAGTGTATTTCTGGGGACATGTTGCAGGTGATACCAGCTAAATGTCAAGTTAATATTATTGCACGTTAAAACCTTGTGGGCGGAGGTGGGGGGAGGGCTAAAAAAACAAAATGTAGCGTTTTGCCCCACTCCTCCCATTGTGCAGAATCAGTGTTCTGTCCTTCCTAGCACGTGAAACATACGAATCGGAATGGGCAACGGATATCAAGCAATGGCTTCAGTCAGGACAGTAAAATGGCGCAACGCTACCGTTCTAGCATTTTACCCAACTTTTGTGATCCAGATGTGAAGTCTCTGTTGCTTTTTGATTGGAAGCATAATATGCAGTCGTATCATGCAACATACTATACTCCTCCATTTTGTGCGAGAGCGAGTATCCATTAGATTCCATTTAAGAACGACTTTGTTATGCAAAAAGAGAAATGCGCGTCGTCGCGTGCTGAATGCTCTTCGTGCGCAGGCTGCAAAAAACAAGGAGGCGGACAAGCCAGCCCCCTTCTTGCGGAGGACGACTGTGTGAAGGCGAACCTGAGTGCTGCCAAGGCGGAGCTGCTCCAGATCGAGGAGTTGATCACAATGGTCAGAAAGCATAAAGAACTGCGGAAGGTTCTGCTAGAGCATGAGGTGAGTTCTCGGTCATAAACCACTTGGTAGAAGATATGAACTTGAAGCACAAAAGCAGACGAGGACAGTGAAAGAGAGGAGAGACACACGAGCGCGTGTCTCTCGTCTCTTTCACTGTCCTCGTCTGGTGTTGCGCTTCAATTTCATATCATGTCTCACCAACACGCCCAAACAACCACTTTGCAAGTAGCAGATATACGCATCCCACCACGGCCACCCAGCCCAAGAGAGACGTCTTACACGTCGCTATGATCTCGGAGTTGTAAAAAAAGTTTTGTTTAGAAATGGTAAACCGACACCTCAAATAGTGACTCGACAACTGATCAGAGGCAGAGGTGATTTAATGTAAGATTGCGTTGGAAAAGAAGCACGCTGCTTAGGAATACACAAAAACAAAGTAGGAAACGAGATACCCAAAACGCAGGGCAACCAGCAACTGTGGAACATGGAACACGTGAAAAAGGAGAAAACATGAAAACGTGTTATGAAACGCTCTATGAAGGCGTTTCGGTCGGTCGTTATTTTGTGGCAATGAAATTCGTTATCGGGACCTCTGTTTTGAAATTCTGGGCAGGTTTTTCACCTGGAACAGACCGTATGAATCTGGCATTTCGATCTTCTTTATCCGTGAGAGCAATTCACGAGGCGCTGGAGTGTGCACCTTGTTCTCCGAATTTCATGATGTACGTGTCTAATATCTCACGCGTCAGACTGCCTTTCGAGTACTGGTAGGATGACTGTTTCATTAAACTTTGGAATCACACTACTTGCATATTTTACAGTCACCGGCCAAATTTGCCAGTCGAACTTCCTTGTATTTTTACGATCTAATAGTCTTCCTTTGACGCATTGTCCAAGGGCCACTGTAGGCCTTTCCGCATGAAAGCGGAACCCTCTGGCCAACCCCGACAGAGCAACGGATATACTGAAACTTGTACTTAATGTTGCATGCCTTTGCCTGACCTTTGCATCTTGTCTTGGTCATGTGTTTCCACATTTGTTTCAGTTTTACTAGGGCTGATATCACGACCTTGATTGCTTTTTGTTTTTTTCCTGCATCCTTTGAGTCCGTGCGACACCTTAAGTATGCAAGCTGTTTGGGCTATTGGCTTCTATTCTGCCGCATGCTGCTCAAGCCTCCTCTTGCCAATCAGTGTTCATACGCAATTTTCAGCTGCTGTTACAACTAGAGCTTATGGGTAGCAAATAATTCATCGTTGTTTCATATGAAGCTGCAGGCTGTTTTCAGTGTAGTGTTCACAAGACTTCTTGACAGCTTGCATAATGAAATTGATGGTAATGTTTCTTGACAAGTTTACAATATCTTCAGTCATGCGCCAGTACTTTTTTCTCCCATGTTCTTGTATAGCCGGCAGGTGTGGCTTCCGTTGCAGGTAATGCGCCGGTCAAAGTTATGAAGGCCGTATGGACGCCGTCGTGGTGACTGGGTGGTTATGGTGCTCAGCTGCTGCTTGATGTTTGTTGGCGAGGTTTGGATATTCTGGCAGAAATTAGCGTTGTTACAGAGGCCACTTCTCAGGCGCCAGAAATTGCTGCACATTCGAGCATTTGCACCTTTAAGTTTTAAGGAAAGCACCGTTTGTCTGCGAATTAAGTTGTCTCTTTGGCAACTAGCCGATTCTGCGCATGCTTTTCCGTGTTTGAACAAATGAACGTAGGCTGTTCCTGCGGGGAAAGATCACTGGACCTTCACCTATATTGTATTGAGAATTTCACCGATGGCTGAAATGAAAAAAAAACTGGTTTTGTTAATGTGATATAAAACACAAAAACTTGAAAAAGCGTTTCCCTAGATAAGTCAAGTCAAGGTTATTTCAGCTTTTGTCTTACAAAAACTCTGGGTGACGAAAAAAAAGTGGTTCGCAATGACCGTTTAACGCAATTAACGCAATTTGCAGTAGATTTAGTTTTTGTCCAATCATCAACCTCGCACTAAGTGATGTCATATCCGCTGCTAAAAACTGCCACTCTATGGTGACACCATCAGCGCCACGAATTTGTTTTTGCGAGCGAATTAAAATATTAAAAACCGCAATATACACGGTACGACCGATGCTAATAGCATCACTATAAATTATTCTATGCAGCCAACAGGCAAAACAATGCACTGAAAATGCGTTTCGGGGCCACTTTAATCAAGTTCCAGTACAGTGCAAAGTGAGGGTAGCTGTTATTCCAACCTTTAAAAAGCTTTTGGTGCTTAGGGCTGCCGTAAGGGCTCCACTGCACGAGTGAGAAGAAAACCTCGTTGCGTGATCACGTTTGGCAAATACCATACAAGTGAAGGCAAAAATGCATTTTACATTTAGGTGATAATAAATAATCCTATTATTTTTTTATACATGTTAGATATGCTCACACAACAAATATGTTTGGTGCAAGTTACTAAATCGGAAACGTAGTGGCATTAGGATGTGTTCCCTCCTTTTGCCCTGCCTCAAGGGCAAGAACTATGTATTACCTCAATAAACTTTAACCTCAACTTCAGACGTCGAAGAGAGGAAGAGTTCCAAGATGGTGATCGCCTTGTGAGATAGCAACCGCAAACATGCCATAATTAGTCCGCGGTAAAATAACAATCTTCCCAAAATTCCATCCCTCCTCTTTATCCCTGCCTCAGTTGTCGCCTTGCCCGGGTGATCGCCGGGGTCAGTAGTACGAGCGGCGAATGCTAACACTGGAATACAACCGAGTGAAAATAACTTTTTCATATATGCCGGCCCTGTCTACAGTTTAGGGACGCAGTATTTAACAAAAAGCATCCTCCGAAAGTCAAGCGTCCCAGCTTTTATTCTTCATGACCTGTTTGTAAAGGAGCCTCCGCTATTTTTGAAAAATTTCAGGCTCGTGAGTGTACATGCGTGTATTTGTATCCTTGTCAGTGTAGCAATTGTGCCAGCTCTCCAATTCCATATCTTTCAAGTGTAAATGATCTTTGTGTTCATCTTGACTGCACCGTGTCCTGGAACAGTCATTTGGCTAACATTTCCGAAAGGCTGCCAAAAATAGCTTGCCTGGTATATTCTATTAAAGCTTTATGCCCCAATAAATAATATCACATGCATTGGTGTACAGTATGCTGTAATATGGAAGTTTTTTTTTTACTTGTGCTCAGTTTTTCGGCGCAACACGGTTGATTGCTTACAGAAATCGACAGTCCGTGCTCGGATGTATGGTGTGCCAATAACCAACAGTTCGTCTTTTTCTCGTGTTCGCTTATGCCTTCATTCACGTTGTCATTTAAAGAAAATGTTATTCTTAGGTATATGTGGAGTAAGGATTTGTGCCTCCCATATGTTCCTGGTCGAGCATTATGGCCAAGCGATCGTTTTATTCTGTCCAGAGTACGGACAAGATATGGTGAACGTGTTTGTGATTTCAATGTGCCAAGTGGGTTCCACGACCTACCAAATAGTGTTTTCTCTTCAAGCAGCCGGAAAGACGTGAAGTATGTTATCTTAGTTTAAAAAAGCGCAGTATTTTTTTCTGTCATTTCTCTCTGCTTTTTATTCCTGCCTATCCCTTAGTTTTACTCTACTTGTTTTGCGATGTGAACTGAAAGTGCCGTATGCTCTGACTTGACCCTGCTGCCGGGCACTGCCCCACAATGCTTCTGTTGGCTTGAACACGCCCGCATATGTACTACGACATTTCACCAATATAGATTTTATTATTATCAAGTCATGACTCTAGTGGTTCAGTCAAATAAAATATGCGATGGCCCCTATCTGCGCTTGTCCTTTACAGCCTTTCGCGATCTGAGCATTTGTGAGCAACTTAAGGGAAGGGAAGCTGGCGGGAATGTGCGTTTCAATGTAGAAGACGATTACCTGGGCTATAGCCAGATAGAGCTCAAGAACGCAGCGACAAATGCCCCTCAATGGAGGCCCTCCAGCCAGTGGCGCCGACCGCTACTCATGATCTCGTGGCTAGTGTGCTTAATCCCTAAGTGTGATATCACAGGTGACTCTAAGGTAACTTCGTGAAATGGGACAAACCGTGACGGTATGAGCACTGGTCGACGCTGTTGGCTGCAGGGCCTCCATTGTGGGGCATTTGCCGCTGCACTTTTTAGCTGTATCCGACTATATAGAAGCGTGTGGACTAATAAAGTTTTTGTCATACGTTCATGATCATGTTTACGAGCTTCTGCGGGCTTATATTCTCTGCATTCATATGCAGCCGGAACATATAATTGAGCACCGCGATTTAGCGCCATGAGTGGAGTGCAACGCGGTTTCCAGAACGTTCTGACTTCTGCTATATTTCTTGTTATCAGCGATTGGGGAATGGCGAGCTCTCCCGCCTGCAAGGAAGGTGCGCGCCTCCTGTCGGGCAGCCCTGGGCTTTAAGGTAACGCGCGTTCACGAAAGCTAACCGTCCACGAATCAGTGCTAACCAGGTCTGCCCACACTGCCAGCACCAACTCACTTGTGCCTTGCGCGTGTATACAAAACTTTCCCAATGTGTCCATGCCTTATCTGCGCACTAAGGTTGCACTAATTATTGCGATTAAGTTCTGCCCGGCACAAATGTGGATAGCGTATTTATACTTAAAAAAGTATATAAGAGCCTAACAGCATTGCACAGGTTACATTTCGCACCATAGTTATGAGAGCAAAGTAACACGCGCCAGAGATTCAGGAGGCGTATTCAAAGATCACGGGCAGAAGAAATCAGCCTTGCACTTTGCTTTGCTACTAATTCCTTATTCACATGTGTATGTACAGTCAGGTTGACTTTTAATTTCCAGCGATTCTTAAACTTGGTGATCATGCTTTCTCCAGTTTTCGACGCTTGTGGAATGTGCACTTGGCAGCAGCGCGTGCGGCATATAGGCGAACCGTGTGACGTTTTTCTTGGCATTGTTGCAGTCTCTGCTGTACCACTTGCCCTGCGCCTCACTTTCAAGCCTCGTGCAGAAGATAACGGCCAAGATACCTGCACAAGCGCAGCATGCCCACCGGGAGAAGCTGCTATAAAAGCAGCTGGAGGACATCGCCGCGACCGCTTGTCAACAGCGCGGGCGGGATAATTAGACGCATCGTGTGACGGTTTTCTTGGCAATGTTGCAGTCTCCGTTGAACAATCTACCCTGCGCCAGCGCTGATTTTCAAGGAGGTTCGTGCAGACGATAACGGCAGGGGAGAACTTGAAGCGGGAGCTGGTTTTCGATCCTTAGGGTTGCACCTTCCGGGGTGCGATACGACAGTTGGCTTGCTTATATCGAGTTCATGTGAACCGGGAGTTGTAAAGTTCGGCTGATCTTTCTCATCTCGATTCCCTGACTCAATCCGCCGCTGTCGGGTTCATGTAAACGAAGCACTGTCATAGGGTTCTCTCACGAGTTGGCAACATGCGCCTAGAAAGCTTGGGATGTTTCCCGGTTTCCCGCGGCAGCGTGCTATTGCGTCAGTTTCCCTACTGTTGATACGTTGCAATTCGAGCCGCAAGCAGGATTATGACAGTTAATTACACTGGTGTGACAGTTATAATTGTGGAAAATGAAACGTGCCGGGCGATTTTGAAGAGCATCTATCGATTGTATTAGACATGCCTAAAGTAATGGGCAGCAGAAGCGTGTACCGGAGTCAGATGCAACAAATAAGCGAGCAAACTAAATAAGTGAGCAGCAAATGCTTCTCCAAGAAGGCTCTCTGACTAGTGAGCCTGGCAAGTTATCAAAAAGGAACGGTAAACCTCACTGCACCTACCGATGCCAACTTGGTGGGTGCAGGTGTCACTAATGCAAAAAAGAAACATTTAAGAAAAATTTGAATTCTTGGTAGTCAATTCGGTTCGTCACACAAGTCCTCGGAACGCTAATTTCATTTGAGTGAACTTTACATAAAGCGAACACAACCTCAGAGTGCCTAAAGTTCGTTGATTGGCTATTTGCGCAGTACTAGAAAGATTCAGATATGATGCTTCAGAGCCACGCTAGTACTATATTTGTTGGGGCATACTCGTATAATACTCGTATAATTACAGCGCAACGGCTTCAGACCAAAGAAGACACACAGAAGGAAGGGTGGAATGGACAAACACAGCGCTGACTCTCAACTGTTTATTCAGGGCCAAAACACAAAGCTTTTATATACTCTCAGACCAGCGCAGGTGCAAACACGGACAAGTACACGTACACGTGCTGCAAATATAAAAAAACACCCGCTCATGCGCGCAAGGTACATTCACGACAAGCCCTAATACACGTGAGGACTCATCATACACATCACTTACGCATAACTTACACAATTTCTCTCATTCTTTATAAAAGAGCTTGTAAAATTTCGAGTGTAATCACACTACTGCCCTTTCGGAGAATCTTTATATCATGAAGACATAGAAGACATATGCAGTCCCTGCAATTTTTAGAGAAATTTGTCCTCTATCTTTATAGCCTCATGAACGCTCATGCTCACCTGCGCGATCATTTACGTAGTGTCCTGTCTGGTCTATATAGGACTTTCCACATGTGAGTGGTATTTTGTAGACCACTCCTGTCGCGTATCTTACAAAGGGCTTCGCGTGCCTTTATCCACAATTACTTTTCCTCTCTGTATGCTTTGCCGTGCGTGAACACAGCTGGCCTAGCCTCTTTGGTGCTTAGAGCACCATCGGTACTTCGTACCTGCTGGCCACTTCATGTTATGCGAGATCTTGTGTACGTAAGGCATCACAACAGGTTTCGTAGCATTGTTTGTAGCCCTTTTGCGGGCTTTTCCTTTCAACTTCTGGAGCAGGGTTTTCACTTATCGCCGTCCCGATCGCACAGGGATAGCCTGCGGCCACCAATCTTGAAGTATAATTTCCAAAGCTTTCACATGATCATTCAATGCTTGCACGACCTGAAGAGCGCTGACTCCAGGCAAAGGGTAGCAATGGCTCTCTTGACAGTTATGCGCGGGTTTCTTCTAAAGTTAGGGGCTCGGCCCCTGAATAAATAAGTAGATAATCTGTGCTCTTCCTGAGCTATGAGTTCTTCTTTTTTGTGCAGTGGCTTTAGCGCAATAAAACATGGCTTCTGTAGGTTTAAAGCCACCTAGATTCTTCATTTTCATGTCATGGTACTTCCTTTTGTTCTGCTCCTTTAACAAAATTTAAAAAATCAACTACATATTTAAACTTTTTAAAACCTTCCTGTCGTGAAAGACATTCGTCAGGGCTATCAAAAGAAAATGAAAGGAAATGCGAGCGAAAGGGCACAAAATCAATGGTACTGTGGAGAGTTGTCGACATTGTTGAAGGACCCCGCGATGCCTGGTGAAGAAAGTGGCGGCCAGTTCACGGACGCGTCAGCTTCGCGAGGCAACCATGGGTGTTCTGTGTGGAAGCGATAACCACTTCCTCTTCCAAAACTTGACACGTGCGGTGGCGTTACGGTATGAAACCTCTTGTGTTACATTAAGCGCACAATATCACGCACACCCTAAAGAAAGTGGCCAATAAGTACGCAGTACCTTTGATGTTCTCCGCTCCCAGGAAGCTAGGACAGCTCTGGTCTTGCATGACAGAGAGTGGCAGACAAAGTGGTTGTTGCAAAAAGCATTTCAAGCTCTTTGTAAAATGTGCGGAAGGACGGCTGTACGAAATGCCACAAATTGTGGGAAGGCCTACATAGGCGAGACAAAACGCTGTATAAATTATTATGCAGGGCATTCTCTGGGGGTTAAGGAAAGGAGCACGAATTTCACAGAGAATTGCAAAACGGGCATGTGTCGACCATGTCTGCATGCGGTGATTCGTGGTAGGGAAGAACATTAAATCAATTGAGAGTTTGCGTTCGCCCTGTCTTTCTTAGTGTCGCGCTTTACAAAAAAGCATGCGAATAATATCACACTGACAGACAGTAAATCGGTGCCAAAATTCAGGCCTCCTCTAGGCGATGTCAGTGCAGCAGTGCAACCATAGAAGTATAAAGGTGTTATATCGTTAGGTTGGGGTAGGCTTGATGTAAAATTCTGGGAAATATATATATATATGGCGGCGCGCGTATAACTGAAAAGTTCTTAATTTTCCTAATTATTATTGTGCGGATTTTATGAACGCTCAAATTTCTCGTGCGTGGTATAGTCTTCGTATATATTGAATATCATGATATGTGTTGTGTATATAGGTACGTTATGTTTTTATGGTTCCACGGCACCATATGCGCAGATACCACTTTGTATGTTTGGGTGTGGCCTTCATCCAGACTACGTTGCTATAGATTGATTTTTATGCTGGACAACCAGAAGTGTGTAAGCGGCAAAACTGGTTTTGGCAACATCAGGCAGGATCTCGGAGTGGCGGCTGGGCACAACTGCCCACGACGCGTTCTTGTAACCTTGTAACCCGCTTCCGGGGTTTGGCCGCACGCACTAAGATCGTGGCGGCCGCAGCTGTTTCGTCATCATCAATTCTGCATTCCTTGCAGGACAACAGCCGCCTTTAACCCGCATCCGCCGGCGCCTCATCGCAGTGGATTTCCAATCCGCATTCTCCAGCATACGCCTTTTTCCCACGCGGCTCAGTCTCCTTTCCGGCTTTGGGAACGACGCTGCTCATTAGCTCTTGCTCGCATTATCTGGCGGGTGGCGTTTGAACCATTCTCGAGTTGAAGCCCCATGCGATGACTTTTATAACGCGTGCGCACGCTGTTAATTCGGTGCACACGAATGCAGCCGATTCAGTTGCACTTCGCCTCGACCTCCCCTGCCAGCAGCGCACGAGAAAAGCAATCACAGTCGCAAGCTTAACCGAAACAAGGCTTTAATTCGTGTTCGATGCGGCTGCACTGAGCTTTTAAAGCAAGGGTTGCAAACATCGTCAAAGTGCCGGTATAGTAGAATCTGAGGTGCGTTGCATGGAGAGAAAGCGTACGCAAGGCGTTTGATTGGCAATTAGCGCTTTGTCTCTAACTCCGCTTTCAACACGCCGGTACATCCAGTGCTTCAAATATATTTCAATGATCATTAACTCACCGCTCCTTATTGCAACGAACACGCATGTTACCTTTTCTGCTGCTTTATCTACTAGGCGCCACCACTGTTTAAACATTTCTCCACTTTGCGCGCGGACTGATAGGTACAATTTCAGGTTCTTCCCATATACCATCGAGTGCTGGAACTCCCTGCGTGGTGAAATTCGTTCACTTCCATTTCCGCAATTTTTGGCTGCCGCTGAATGTTCCTGGCGGCCTGGTTTCTTCATATTATATTGTATTTTGTTTCAGATTCCGAGGTAATCCGTGTGGGTGACATAACATTTTCACAGGAATGAACGTTTAGTAGGCTCTTGAATTCTATTGTGGTGTTACTATAGACTAGTATATCAATATTAGGGTCACCACCTAAAATCAACTGATATTTGTTCATGTTGACAAATTCTAAGAATGAATCTAAAAATCAAAAGAACTAAGTAGAACTACTACCGGGTGTCCGATAGCATACAGAAAATATCCGCGCGCCAGGCCTAACTGTAAGTACTTCATAACAAAGTGCTATATATACAACAATATTCGAGGAGCATTTCGGACTCTAAATCATTCTAAAGTAACATAGAAACCTCTCCCCCTCTTCTAGCAGGACGGTTCACATAGTAACACTTGTATGTTGGAATGATAAACATCGTCTACACTGGCAAACCAAGTTTCCGAAAACATACCATTAAAGCGTGTTTCCACTCAAGCGAAAAAACAGTCAAGTTCGTCATGCTTGTTTCATCCAGACCTCAGATTAAAATAAATGCAGGTGCAACATTGCGAGTTATTACAATTAACGAAACTACTGAAGTCACACAAATCGACTGGATCAGTGAAAAAGGATGCCAATGAGAAAAAAGTTACACCGCTTTTCAACACAAATTACTTGCTTTTCAGTTTGTGAAGATCTGCTTCACAATGAATGACGATTGCAGGATCACGTTCTTTCTAACAAACAATTTTCTATTCCGGTGCCAATGGAAGCTGTAACCATTGTCATCTGCCCAACCCTTTGCATAGCGCAGGAGCTCGCGACTTTGAACCGTCATATTCTCGGCCACTGAAACCTCCGACTTGGCATCGCTTATAGCTGTCGGCTTTGAAACCACATGTCACGCATTGAGTATAGTGAAAAACGTACAATGATCACATCATTCAATGTGAGTTCTGCTAAGTTCACAGAGTTCGCTACATCATTTTATCTTTTCCATCAGGCTCTCATCTTTAGTCACATGTATGCCGTGCATCTCAAGGTTTAGCTTTCTACTACGCCATTCGAGGTCGTGCACTGTCATTTTCAAGGAGTGAATCTCATTAGCATGGGAGCTCGTCTCAAGCTCATTTACACGTTTCTTCAAACTACTTTTTGACATAGTTGAATTGAAAGCTTCACTTCATCGACTTGCATAGGTAGGCCAGCGAGAGCATCAAGCTTTTCACCTATACCGGCTAAAAATCTAGCAAGTTCAGGTTCCATACTGATTTGTCACATTCGTCTTTTGTTTTGCGACAATCTGGACATCGCCACGTCTTACGACCTTTGTCACCTTTAGACTTATATGTTGACTCAGATATTTCAGAGCAATCACCAAGATGATACGTGTACTCACATTCGGCACTCTTGATGGTGCGTCCTTCATTTGGTAGGCATTCTTTGCAGGAAGAGCATATCTCTGGCAGGATGGCCTTTGGTACAACTATTTTACATACACGTTTGAAAACAAAAAAATGTTTCGCGCAACACCACCAAAGAGAGCATAGCGAAGAATACGGTCATAGTAAGCAACACGGCAGCAGCGGTGGTGGTAACCGACAAAACGTTAAGCAGAAGAGATTTGTTTTACCAACCTGGAAGGCGAAAAAGAAATAGATAAGGTGGGCGTCCTTTCACCGCCGTCGCTGTCGTTTGTGTGACTCGTTTACAGCTCGGCCAGGAGAAACAGTGGCGCGGAAGTCTGTGACATCGCACTGAGTTGTCTTGAAGCCGGGGTAGCAGGGTCTGCGTCAAAATCTGGAAGGCGAAAAAGAAATACATAAGGTGGGTGTCCTTTCATCACCGTCGCTGCCGCTCGTTAAGAGCGTTAGCTCTTACTCATCACGTTTTGAGATTTCTTCGGTGTCTGCTACCGCCCTTGATCACAGCGTCATCTGTGGCAGAAACTACTCATCACGTTTCGAGATTTCGTGAGGTCTCCTACCACCCTGAGATCAAAGCGCCATCTGTGGCTGCAACTATAAAACAGCGCATCTCACATTGAGACCTGTAGCCCCATCTACAATAGCATTGCAGAAACAACCACCTGCCGAATGCCAATGATGACGTCACGGTTAAATACGGTGGATAGAATTGGAACTATATGAGTATGACGTCAGGGGACGAAATGGCGGCATAGTTTCGGCTTGTCGGATCTAATATGACGGCCATTAAAATTGGTTATGCCCTCTCATCTCTTCCCCAAAGTACGCTCGTATCCAAGCTTTTAAGAGCTTTAGCTTTTACTACTTACGTTTGTCAAGGACGCCTCAGTTTGCAATGAAGGTCAAATGGACCAGAGCTGTTACTACGTAACCACACCATATCAGACAGCAACAGTAGGCGCGTAGCGCCGAACTTGGATCCTATACTTTTGATTCGTAATATACATGCCAGTACAGCGGCCATCGAAATGCCCCCCTCTGGGACCAAGATTTGCATAAAATTTAGGGGCACCCGTTTGCAGCACAATGTTAGCACTGTTGTCAAAAGACTTCGCATGTTCCTGAGGATAAAATTACTAATTTAGATTAGCCCTAACTTAAGTGTGGAATTCGCACCGACGACATTTCCGCCCCCAGACCGTGCATTCCGGGGACCATCAGACGGCCGTTACAGCCAAACCATTTGTCGGAGGATTTCCGGGTGGTGTGAAATGATTCATCGTGTCATGGTGCACATGTTTATAACATTTATTAACTGATACAAAGAGGATATATACCTGGTATAGCGAAGGTGGCTGTAAATCGCAATAGTGCAAAATCCATGTGGTAGATGGCGATGCGTGTGTGTTAGGAAAGGAAACATTCGCGGATGCTTGGATTTGTTCTTCTCCACGTCTGCTGTGCTCAGCGATGTAAACTCTTGAAGCCCCCGCAGCTAACGCTCTTAAATTGAACACCGGAGCAGTTTGGAGGACAGTTTTTTCTTGCAACTTTGAAATTGGATGGAAACGTGTAAGGGAAACGTAGGACCAGGGACTTTGAGTTTGCAGTTATGAAAAGCGGGTCGGGAATGATGTTTGCGGGTGAAAAGGTATGCAGCGAGTTCAGGAACTGTTGTTGAGCAGTGACGTGCTCTCGCTTCCAATCTTCGTGCAATAGAATTTGCCGCCTCGTTGTACTGACATCTTGTAATATGGCATGACATGGTTTACGCAAAAAGCGTACAGGCGCTAAAAGACCAAGACAAGCACACTCAAGACAGGACAGGCGCCAATATGACGCCAATATGGCGCCTGTCCTGTCTTGAGTGTGCTTGTCTTCGTCTTTTAGTGCCTGTACGCTTTTTGCGTAAACCATGTCAAGCTACAACCAACTAGCTCAAATGAAAGTCTTGCTGTAATATGGCATCTTGGGCATTCTGTTAACCTCTTCACTAATGCGTGACAGCACCCTTGATGATTAAGATGTGAAACTAGGTAATGGCAACATACACATATAAAAGCGCTCATTGAGAAATATTTGCTCCAGATATTTGTTATAGTGGAAAATGCAATGCATACATTTCATGGGTATTCGTTACATTTTCATGTCCAACATTCTCGGAAAAAATTTTGAAAATAAAAACTTGTAATATAGTGTTTTGTTACTATGGAAGGTTCATTCTTATTAAATGTAGGAAATAATTATTTTGAAGTTTTTCTATTGGTCGCATCGAATAGTTAAGATTAACACTTAAAATCAAAGGGGAAAGCTTTTGACGATAGCAAAAACACTCATAGAGAAAAAAAAATGAAAGACTTTGGTCGGGTGATCTGCAGATATATTGATTGCTGTAGTCAAATTTTACATTATATGAAAAATTGCGCTCATAAATGGTTTCCCGCTAAAAATGGTTTCGTCCAGAATTGTTGGGTATGCTTAACTCAAATGTAAAAATCGTTAGTATGCATGCTTAGCTCAGTGCGTGCCTACATTTGAGGGCTTGTTTCGATAGTGCACTTGAAATGCGGCATTGAAGCATGGTTGAAGGAAGCGTTTCAAGGAGTGCCGTTCTGGTACTTTCGTGCACGAATATACACGATTTTTACCTAAGATTAACACAGTTTTTAAAAATAGGCCTTTTCAGTTTGTAGAGCGCTTTTTGTGGCATAGAAATATTAGCGGTGTAGTTCATCAGGATACAGCTAAGAATACTAACTAGCAGGTTGGTTAAATATTGCATTAAGGCATTAGTAGAATTTCAGGTCGTTCGTTTATTCGAGGAAGGTTTACGAACCCTTCCTCTAGTGTCGTTCGGCTTGGAAGATGGACAAGAGGCGTGCTTGTAGATGATGACAGCAGAGCATATACTTACAGCCTACACATACAGAGAGTTAAACTGGTAGAAGCCGAAATGAATTTAAAAAAGAACAAACTTCTGGGTACTTTACTCATCGACCCGACGGATTAGAGTGTAATTAGCACCACGTTACATGCTAAGCATAGAGCCCCAGCTCAGACTGGACTGGACCAAACTGACCGTTCACATGGTCTTTTAAGCACTTAATTAACAAAGCACTAAGGGCGGTCATTTTCAGTGGCCCACCATAAGCATCAATTCTCCAATCAAAACTAACATGCGAGATGGGGACTACCCCAAGAGTTAGGCTTAGCCTCGAACCCAGGGTCTCGCTAACAACACAAACCAAATCAAAATCAAATACTCCCCCACTCTCTCTCAAGTAAGAGTATCCACACGCTCTGCCTTCGGAGCTATTCTCCCGAGTTTCCTCAGGCACACCGCCACCCCCCGCTTTCCGCTCACGTTGTTCAAGTTCTTGACACTTATAGGCTCCCACCGATCATCAATCCGTGTCGCCCGTCAGCAACAGAAGAGAAAGCGAAAGGGCCACGAAGTCGCCGCACTACCGACGGCGGGACACGGCTAATAAGCCATGAATGGGCTTGTCTGCCGCTCCGGCAAACCACATATGGAACGGCCCTGTTTTCCCACGGTTTGGGTGAGTAGGGCATGTTTGCCTTGACAGGTGTTCGTCATTGCCATCCTGGAAATACGCCATTTGTTCGGTCATGAGGCACTGCGGGACACTGTGGGACACTGGGTGCCTCTCCGATGATAGCCTACGTCGTTAGGGAGGTCTCATCAAAGCCGCGGCGGTGCGTCAAACGACCCCATCCATCTCCCATGCACTTTGCTTTCGAGGGCTCGATCTTGTACTAGGGAGCCACTTCCGCGTGTGCCGGCGTACTACAAAGAGACGCAGCTGGAAAAGAGCGGCGGCCTTACAGCTTTTTACCGTTAGTTATTGAACTATTGCTGTTAGGCTCCTTAATTATTGAGAGGCGTGTAGCCCGTCGTAAGTAATATCCATATCAGTTTCTCGAATTTCGAAAACGTGCTTACCCTCGGCGCTGGGGCCCAACAAATTGTGGCTACAGCGCGCCAAAATACATGCGTTTTCGTTAAGCTTGCAGACAAAGAAACCTCTACAGTGCATGTAACTCGTCGAAATAGCGAAATTTTGTTGGGTCACTGCGCCGAGGATAACCGCGTTTTTGAAATTCTATGCACTGACATCGGTATTACTTAAGTTGGGCTATACGTCTCTCAATAATTTAGGAACATAAGAGTAATAGTTAAAAAGTTAGCTATTCAATATTATGGAACCAGCCTGCTAATTAGCACGTCTCAGATGTATTCTGATATGCTACACCGCTGAAAATGCTATACAGGAAAAAGCGCTCTTCTAAATCAAAAAGTCTGCTAATAAAGGTAGTAGAAAGTCTTAAGTGAAGCACCCCGTACAGATGTTGAGCGGTATGCGTGTAGAGCGTATGAGCATTTTAACGATTTATTCTAACCGAGAGGCGATGAGCTGGCTTGATGTTGAAGCCATCGCTATCAGAAATTCGGGGGAACGGACTACTGCACTTGTTTTTCTATCAGGTGGGGCACCAGAAGAAAATAGCGGCTGTATCTTTTTTGTACAAAAAGAATACTCGGCAGCAGCAAATTCTTTTGTGCTAACCTCACATAAATTTAACATGCTATGTACACGTGCGTGTGAACGCACCGGCTTCTATCTTTGCAGCGTGAGATCGAGTAACCGTTTTGAAATGCCAGCCTTGGACAACTTTTCAGTTTGTGTCGAGGAACATGATATTGAACGGCAGAAAATTCTACTAAACTTCAGGTTTTTTTCGCGCCTCACTTCTTCGTTCTGCACGTTCATTCGACGTTGGACGTGAAGCGGACAACCCGACGACAGAAAAACGATGACAGACGGATGAAAAGAGGAAGTGGACTTTATAGGAGCACTTCGAAAACAATATTGAAACAAAAGCACCCATAGAAGCAAAACAATTTATGCTCAGCTTCCTTTGCAGACTCAATAAGAGGCACTCGAGTTCAATGCTCGCTCTCCTTGGCTTCTCGAAAGCCGGGGCCTGCCTACCTCCTTCGATGAAGTCTGACCAAGAACCACATAACCACATGCAAAACGCTCTTAAATAACCTGATCCGAAACTCCTAGAAGCGGGCGGCGGCGTCGAGAAAGAGAGGCCTGGTGGCAGCACGCCTTAATTGCTGCGTCTACCTACCCTGTCTTCTCGAGAGGGCTCGAACCCTCTCGAACGTCTGGCCGCGCGCGTCCTACTTTGCCAAGGTTGCGGGAAGAGGAGGACCTGGACCCTGAGCCGAGATGCGCCTAATGTTGCGCGTGGCTTCCAGTGCATTAAAAAAATTCTCCAAAATATTATCAGCGACTCCAAGACCGCAATCAATAATTTTTTCCAAAGATCGGATCTCTCCCATCACCCTCCGCGTCCGACAATCTCCGCCTCGCGGACCACACCATCCAGCTCACCTGGACCCCTGCACACTCCTCCCTCTCAGGGAATTAGGCGGCCCACTCACATGCCCGAGGCATTAATATCCGGGCGGGGTAGAGTCTCTATCCCCACCACAGAGCAAAGCCAGCGAGGGACCGGTTGACCGCTTATCAGGGCATCACCCAACATTATCGACTTGACCGACATCTTTACCCAACGGCCGACAGGTTCCTATCCCGCAGCATGTCATATCCTGGCGCCAGATTCAAACGAACGCCTTCCGAAATCTCGCAGTTCTCTGTCATATCTGCCCCACCTTCTACTCTTGTCAACTTCAGATTCTCCGCTGGGCACGCTACCCTCTCCCACATCATGTAGGGCTGCCCTATGACCCCCTTTCCGCTAAATCAGTGCCGAGGAGTCATGGCAGACCGGGCTGCGGAGCTCGGAGCCGGGCACTGAGGTTCAGCGCGACCAACGGGCTGACTGGGTCACCGACGGACATGAGCTTTTGGTCATCCGGAGGAATTGACCTGCTGCGTTTTGACGGGTTTCGCCCTTCCCTCTCGGCTAAAAACGTGTATTGTCGATCGGCGCGCGTGTATTGTCGATCGAACGTGTATTGTTCGTCGGCGCGCGCACCGCGTAAGCACAGCACTAAGTGTAACGGCCTTACAAGTCTGTTCAATTTTGGGCTGCTGAAAAAAAAGCGATTGGAGCTGTAGTTTATTAAAAATTGTCACTCAAAGTACTCCAGATTTTGGTCATTTCTATAGACGCGCATTGTTTAAACTTTGTATGGTTTTGGAGCAAACTATAAGCGAGGCATTAAACCGTGGCTGCCTTGGAGTTTACGGGGATTGACGTATAGAATCTAGCCCGTGAAAAAACCGCGTCCCTTATCTTTTCAACTAGTTGTACCGAAATACACGACGTTCTCTAATGCAGCCGCGCAGTTTGGAACGCTTAGGGGCGCTGCTAGTAGTTGTTGCAAATTCTTGATAACGTCTGTTCTACTTTCTTTTTGGGTAATTTTTTTTCAAGTCAATTTTTCTTTGCTGGCCACTTTTTGTTGTGGTGTCTTTCGGTTTCTTGCTCATTTATCACGAGCACTTTTCTTTTTCATGACAAAAGTGGTTATTTATGCCTTCGTTCGCATTACAGAATGCGTGGACCTTGATACGCATTTAAACTGTTGATCGTTAATTTTATTTTATATGTCAGTTTCTCTCTCAGTTATTACCTATGTATGCGTGTGTAAGCAAAGCAAGTGAGTTAGAACATGAGGGCTGATTGTTTTGCTGGGGTATTGTCATCAGTTCAAGGCGAAAGCGTTCGGCCGTCGTTAAGCTGGCTCACCCTCCGTGTTTTCCTTTCGTCTCATACTGCAGGCGAGTCGAGGCTACCTTGGGCCCAGCGCTCCCGTTCCATCCCGGCGTCCGCTCGGCGACTACAATGCACGCTCCGTGCAACGCCTGGAGCAAGCAGCCCGGTTTGCAAGCCCTTCGACTGCAACGGAGAAAGGGCGGACTGAGGTCAGTAAGATGATACCAGTATCGTGCTACGCAGCTTGTTCTTTTCCGAGAAGTAAGTCGTCAGCCTTTGTTGCCCCATTTTGAGGAAGCCCATCTTTGTGTGCGGGTAAACACACGATGGTGCCCATAAATGATGGCGACCTGGCAGGTGGCGGTTAAATTAATGACTGGTCACGCGAGGTTGCTTGAAAAGAGCGACCTGGATCGCACAAGTCACACGGGTGGCAGCACCTGCCATCCCAGGGCAGTGACGAACCGCTTAACCGCGGCACCGCTGCGCCAGGAGTGGTATGATGACTACCAGAGCTCTGTAAAGGTTGAAAACTAAACATTTTGACAGATTTGCCTGTCTGGTTGGGTTTGAAGACTTATAATAGCACAACTCCAACCAAAAATTTTAACTTTAACCCATCGTTTCGAAGCCGACTCGGCTCCTTCATCAGGGGTGACTGAGGGCAGTAGCTAAGCATCTTTAAATATGAAGGGAAGGAAAAAGGGAGGTTCAAAGGAACGACAGCTGTGACGCGAAAGGCGCGGAAGAGGGGGAGGGGGGTTTAGGCTGTTAGTCACGCTGGCGCTCTGCAGGGAGGTGGTGACACTTTTTTTCGTTGAGTTGAAGATCGAAGTCCCTGGGAATATACTGGGCGCAGGTTTTCTTTTGTGCGGTGGATATTGCTCGGGGTGGTTAGGATATGCCACGATTCCCGAAGGAGCCTTTTGTGGTAATTTGTTTCGGTTCCGAGGTTGCAGGTTTCTTCGAAGTTGATTCTATGGTCGGAGTCCTCGGAATGTTCGGCTTCTGGATTGCGTTCTCTTGCGAATTTGCGGACGTCGTTTTTATGTTGCCGAATTCTTTCTTTGAAATTTTTGGTTTCGCCGGTGTACCTTGCGTCGCAGTCGGCGCATGGAATTTTGTAGACAAAGACTTGGGCTTTTTCTCTCGGCGGCCGGTCTTTGGGAACAGGTAGGCAAAAGCCCAACATTGTTTGTGGGTTTGTGCGCAACCTGGAGACGCGATTTTTTCAGGATTCGGGCGATGGTCTCGCTGACACCTCCGACATAAGGTAAAGTGACGTATTTTGGTGGTGGCGTTAGTCTGCGTGCGTTGTTTTCGTGACGAATGTTGTGTTTTTGACGTCGAATGGTTTTTTGAGTTAAGTCTATTGGGTAGCCGTTCATGATGAGTTCTTTGAATATCGTGCGTTGTTCTTTTCTTCTGTCAAGTTCTGTGCTGGAGTGCGTCTCAACCCTTCTGAACAGCGTCTTCACCACTGATGCTTTATGAACTGTCGGGTGATTCGAAGAGAAGTGGAGATACCGGCCTGAGTGGGTTGGTTTGCGGTATACGGAGAATTGAAGGGTATTGTGGTTTCAAACACGAGGAGGTCCAAAACGCCCAAATTCCACAAACCGGGGATCCCTTTACGCCCGATTGTCAGCTTCCGGTGTTCCCCTCTTCGCTCGTTGTCAGAATACCTTCACAAACTCATATCCCCAATCGCAGGAAAAACAGCGACCCATATCCGTCATTCCAGTCACTTCATCGAACTGGTGTCCCAAGCCACCCTTGAAGCTGACGAATGCCTTGTCTCCTTCGACGTGGTGTCCCTTTTCACAAACGTCCCCGTGAAGCTGGCGGTGACCGCTGCCCGAGAGGCCCTACAACGCGACTACACACTCAGCGCACGAACCCTGCTGAGTGTAAATTATGTGTGCCGCCTCCTGGAGTTGTGCCTATCGAACACATACTTCTCGTCAAACGGGGAATTTTACCGACAAGTGAAAGGAACACCAACAGCAGCATCCATCTCTGTCGTCATGGCCAATTTAACCATGGAACACATCGAACAACTAGCCCTCAACTGATTCCACCCGAAACCAAAGATATTCCTCAGGTATGTCGACAACTGCTTCGCCGTCATCAAAAGATCTGAGACTCAAAATTTCCTTCGTCATTTAAACTCCGTAGAACCTGAAATTCAGTTTACGCTAGAGGTGGAACAAGAAAAGTCCATGGCGTTTTTGGATGTCCTCGTGTCCCGAAACCACAATACCCTTCAATTCTCCGTATACCGCAAACCAATCCACTCAGGCCGGTATCTCCACTTCTCTTCGAACCACCCGACAGTCCATAAAGCATCAGTGGTGGAGACGCTGTTCAGAAGAATTGAGACATACTCCAGCACAGAACTTGACAGAAAAAAAGAACAACGCACGATATTCAAAGAAGTCATCATAAACAGCTACCCAAAAGACTTTATTCAAAAAACCATTCGACGTCAAAAACACAACATTCGTCACGAAATCAACGCACACAGACCAACGCCACCACCAAGATACCTCACTTTACCTTAGGTCGGAGGTGTCAGCGAAACCATCGCCCGAACACTGAAAAAATCGCGTCTCCAGGTTACGCACAAGCCCACAAACACTGTTGCGCTTTGCCTACCTGTTCCCAAAGACCGTCCGCCGAGAGAAAGAGCTCAAGGCATTGTCTACCAAATTCCATGTGCCGACTGCGACCGAAGCTACATCGGCGAAACCAAAAATTTCAAAGAAAGAATTCGGCAGCATAAAAACGACGTCCTCAAATTCGGAAGAGAACGCAATCCAGTAGCCGCACATTCCGAGGACTCCGACCATAGAATCAACTTCGAAGAAACCTGCAACCTCGGAACCGAAACAAATTACCACAAAAGGCTCCTTCTGGAATCCTGGCATATCCAAACCACCCCGAACAATATCAACCGCACAAAAGGAAACCTGCCCACACTATATGCCCAGGGACTTCGCTCTTCAACTCAACGAAAAAAAGTCGCGTCACCACCTCCCTGCAGAGCGCCAGCGTGACTAACAGCCTAAACCCCCCTCTCCCTCCTCCGCGCCTTTCGCGTCACAGCTGTCGTTCCTTTGACCCCCCCCTTTCCTCCCCTCCATACTTAAAGATGCTAAGCTACTGCCCTCAGTCACCCTTGATGAAGGAGCCGAGTCGGCTTCGAAACGTTGGGTTAAAGTTGAAATTTTTGGTTGGAGTTGTGCAGTTTATTATAAGTCTAAGAAGGTTAACTAGAAAGACCAATTGCGCATATAGGGGGCATTAATCCATCAGCTTTCACGGCATGCCCTAAAGGCGGAGCGCGATCCGCGTATGGTGGCGACTGTCTTCAAGAAGGTAGCGCGCAGAATCAGAACGGGCGCGGCGGCGGCTGCGTAGAGCCATGCAGAGGTCGAATTGAAAGCTTGCATGGCATCGGGTTACATCACGCAGCAGCGGGCGGCGTCTCCTTTCACAAAGTGAGCCGTCGGCTGTCGCGTTCTCACATGTAAGCAGTTTAAGTGTCTCTGCCGAGTTGTTATGGTTGTTTACAAGCGCCGTGCTTTGCAATCTCCGCACTATGCCGTTACACTGTCGGAAGCAGTGGCTGTTTCTTTATTGATTTTTAGTATGAAAATATTTTAGATCATAACATGCTCCAAGCAGGAGTGAATACAGTATTAAAACACAACATCGTTCGTCTGTAGAAAAAAAGTATATATGGATGGATGAAGAAAACGACAAAAATTAAAATAAATACGCCCTTTTGAATTAAACCCAGGTTATATAATGAAGATTGTTTAAAAAGGAAGTACAATTTATGTTGTGCATAAACACAAAATAAAGAATAATTGATTAATTAGCGTGGCAGCCTACGGAAGCACCTATAGTTTCGCTTATGAAAGAGTTCTTCGCAGAGCTTTCAAACCTGAGACTGTTGAGAAAAATGATATGCGTAGAAAAGGGGTGTTATTCTGTGAGAGTGGTGACGCCTTTTTTTGGTTTATGGTAATGGCTGTAAATGGGCGTCACGGATAAGGAAAGCCGACAATTCCATGAGTGGCAAAACATATTTCGCGCAAAATTGTTTCTTGTTGCTTAATTGCTGAAGTTATTATTTTTATGTACCGTTGACGAAGAGTAATGTGGGGATAAGGGTAAAATATTGACGGCACCCTGTCTTAATTTGTTTAAGCAGCTGAATGTTCCCTTTGGTGAACTGGTCCTAGACAGTGACGGCACACTTATTCTAAGCATTATCTCAATCATCTGTTGTTCGTTAGAAGCTTGACATGCCGGACAGTGCTCAAGCTTGGATCTTACAGGGCTTGCTTTACGACTAGAATATGCACAGAAATAAATAAATATATCCTGTGACACAAAAGCTTTCTGAAGCTTCATACTATGGGGTTGAAAAAAGCGATTGGAGCTGTAGGTCATTCATAATTTGTCATTCAAAAGTACTCTAGTTTTTGTTAATTCCCAATCAGTATATGTGTACTGCCTGGGCATAATTTTCGGGGACAGTTCATTTTCTTGCGCGAAAACGTACTTGACAAGATGCCATAGGGCGCCGCATTCCGACACGTTACGTTACTGATCCTTTTTCAAATCGCTGTGTGTGTGTAGAATCTTCGTGTCCCGCGTAACTCTTCAAATGCACGAAGCCGGTACACTGAACGAGAGGGACGTGTCTTCCCGCTTTGCAAACCATTACAGCGCTCCTCGGAGATGCGCTTTGCACCCACTCTAGCCTTCACCCCTTCCCGTGCCCCTAGATGATTTCATGAGTGGGCTTAAGGACACCTTTGTTTGGGTGTGTCGTTATAGGTGAAGCCGAAGTACAGGCCTCGACTGCAGACACCGTCTCCCTGTCATCGCCCAGGAACGAGTGCCGCCATGTGGCCTCTGCGACGAAGTATGAGCTTGTCGTTGCTCCATACAAGCAAGGTGGGCGGTGCTTCATGTCCGCGTACGTCGTTCGTGACGTCGGCGAGTCTTTGCAGTGGGAGAACCGGGACGAACAGTAGAGCTAAACCTGGATATAACCATTATTTTCTTTACCACAAAGGACGTTCTCTTCAAGTGGTATATACGAATTGGGCAGTGTTACAGAAGTCGACAGAACATTTCGTCCGATCACCATGTCACAAATCTTAGCGAGGGAGTATTTTTGTGGCAGTGCTGCCCAGGGCCCGAAGGCCAAAATAAGTGCAGAAGGTGCTCCCCACTGTGCTGCAGGAAATTGAATACAGCAAATATTTTGGCGTGCCACTCCCGTTTCCGTGTTTGTTAACGTGGGCTGCGACATCAAATGTAAGTGTACAGACCCGCTGCCAGTACCATGTGCTCGCACGAAATGACGGAGCTGCGAAAGCGTTACTGTTTAATTAACGTAGGCGACGTGTGTACTGGTTTTCTGTACTGACACTCGGCGTCAGAAAGCGGAAATTGAAGCTGTAGACAGAAAAAATGCTCTATAAGTTGCCTGAATCCCACGGGGCCATTTAGCCTCCTTTGGCTCGTCTCTAAGGCTCTGCCCGCCGTTATCGCTCCAAGAAGAAACCTTGTGAATGGCTCTTCTCGCATCTCCTTGTCGCTAATTTTTCTAGCGCCTCGATCTCAGCTATTCCAGCAGGGTTTGCTTAGAGGCTAGTTTGTTCATTTTTTGAAGGACTACTTTTTTGAGCAGCACATAAAGCGGACAAGACAGGCGTTAAAATTCACAACTGTATATTCAGAAAGAACGCGTATGCATATATACTGATAAGCCATTTGTCTTACCAGTATCTTATGTACGTGTCTCCAAGAAATAGTGTTTTCGTTTCAAGCACACTGAAGTACCGCTGATACACATATGAGCCTTAATTTTTTAGAAACATTGCTTCCAGTCCACACTTGTCCTCTTTATGTGTTGCACTAAAGCGTATTCCGCCTTAAAAATCAAAGTCAGCTCTTTCGAATTTGTAGTTTTCTATGGGTAGAGGCGTGGATCGATGTGTGCAGAGGTGTTCTTTGCTTTGTTGGGCATCCGTCATCAATGCACGTTGAATGGACACGGTTTTTCGGAATACAGAATGTGGACACATGCATTGGTGCCTGAGATGTTATTGATCTGTACTTTGCTGTCAGTTTTTCGGGAGACAAATGTTGTTTATAATATAGTAGCAATTATTTCCATCGAGCGAAGCGCAGCCGTACAGCTGCAAATGAAAGATATGAAGCTTTCGAAATTTGTTATGTGTAGGACTTACCAATCTAATTTCTATGTGGACAAGGATTTCGACAGGAACGGCCTGGCTCAAATTTTCCACTTGCTTCTGCTTCCTGGCAGCGCGCAACTGAGATTTGGGCGCCGATCCACCCATAAACCCACCGAGTTGGGATTTGTGAAACTCATTCTTGATTCCAGGTGCAGGCTGCCCGACCCTGCAAGCTGCCCAGCCCTGCAGCTGTTGTCAGGAAGCCACTTGGGTCAAACCCTGCGGGTGTATATTGAGCATACACGGGAAGGAAAATGAGGGGCTCGTTATGCCATACATACAATGGATTCAACAGCCACCGAAACCAAGGCACATAGGGGAGTGTTTGTTTTTTACATTTGTCGTATTGATCAATTAGAGATTTGTAACGTAATTATTTTATTGCTTAACCTACGGCCTCTGAATGTCGCATCCGGTGCGCTCCCAACTGAGCTACCCCGACGGCTGTCCAATCTGCTTTTCGAGGTATTTAAGTTGTGCAGCTAAGTTACTTTGCGCATACTGAATAGTCAACTTTTTAACTATTACTGTTAGGCTCCTTAATTATTGTGAAGCGTGTAGCCCACTGCAAGTAATGTTCATACCGGTTTTCAGAATTTAGAATTTAGTATGCATACTTAGGTCAGTGCGTGCCTACATATGATGCCTTGTTCCAATGCTGTACTCGAAATGAGGTACTAAAAATGGTTGAATGTAGCGCTTCAAGGAGTGCCGTTCTGGTACTTTTTGTTCAGGAATATACATTTTTTTATCTAACTCTTTACAAAGTTTTTTTAAGATAGGCTTTTTCACTTAGTAGAGCACTTTTTTCTGCATAGCATTGTCAGCGTTGTAGTACATCAGGATGCCGCTAACAATACTAACTAGCAGGTTGGTTAACTTTTGCTTCAGAATAACGGCATGAGGGGCGAGTTGGTGCATGATAAAATGAACGGCTGCGCAAATCAGGACACAGACAAGAAAGAGACACCACAGAGCGCATGTGGTGTCTCTTTCTTGTCTGTGTCCTGATTTGTGCAGCCGTTCATTTCATTTCTTCTTAACTTTTACTCCTAGGCTTAGCGCGTCGTAAATAATATCCATATCAGTTCTTACAATTTCGAAGACACGATTACCCACTGCGCTGCGACCCAACAAATTGTTCCTACAGCGCAAAAATTCCATGCCCTTTCTTTAAGCTTACAGGCAAAGCAATCGCTGCACTCCACGTAACTCGTCGAAATAGCCCAAATTTGTTGGACCAAAGCGCCGAGAGTAACCGCGTCTTCAAAATTCTAAGACCTGATATCGGTATTACCTACGGTGGGCTACACGCCTCTGAATAATTAAGGAACTTAACATAATAGTTAAAAGTTGAATATTCAGTGTTAGTTAACGAACCTGCTAGTTAGCTGTATTCTGATGTACAGCACCGCTGACAATGCTGAGCCGTGGTATTACAGTCGAACCTGGATATATAAGTCGAAGGGAATCACAAAATAGTTCGGTATATCGGTAATTCTAATATAGACATGGTAAAAGATGGCGACATGGCAATAAGTAGCGATTGTCCGTGTCCTGAGTGTTTTCCTTTCATTGTGCTCTTCTTTCTTTTCGTCGTGCAGTTATGTGGAAGCTTAGTAACCAACTTGCCCGAAAGCTCATATTACTAAAGCATGAGATAAGTTTATCTGCAACCTAGCAGCGAGAATATACTGCACTCACGCTAGTGGCACATCCCTTGCAGCGACGTGCTTTTCGCCGCTGTGTTGGGAGTGCAACTTTCGCTGGGTAATGCTCGGACTAACCTGCTGCACATCAAAGCTGCTTCGTTTGGTGCTTTGGAACCACCCACTGATTATCATAAGATGTCTAATACTGTTACATGTAAACTATAAACAGAATAATCGAACATTAAAATTAGGGTATAGTTGTGGTCCGCTTTAGCAGTGATGGCAGCCATGCGAGGGCCGCCGCTAGGCTTTAAATATCTTGGTTTCACCGCAAAACACCGATGCAGCGTGAAAAAAATTCGCTGGTGGTCTAGCATTGCTAAGCACGAATTACGTGCCAAAGCACATTATTTTAACATGCACGCCACCTCCACGCATCTCAAAGTGCGATTGAGGTACGGGTAAAGCAAAGGAGCACAACTTTTCATTGTAAATGCCAACTTACCCATTGAATGCCGGCGACCTATTACTGCCGCGTTCCTACTACAACGTTGTCCACGCCAACGCATGCAGCGCACATCTGTATGCTTCTACAGTCACGTAGCTCAAAGCGCGAATTATGTGTCCACCGACCCAAGGAGCCTGCTATGCAGGTTTGCTTTCATTTCATGACTCTCACAGAGGATTCACGTCCACCTGCGGATTTTTGCGGGACAGTGCTAACAGTGCTTTTTGCGCATGGGTGGAAGTTAATGAAAACCACGAAGCTCAATATACACAGCGCGAAAGTGTTGCAGTTAAGCACAAGGCATGATCTGTTATGGCGATAGCATAGTGGTTTGGTGCACTGGCCAGCGAAACTCATCTTCTGGCTCCGATGCGGGTTAAAAAACCAGTTGCGGCATTATTTATTTTATTTCTGCAAGCACCTGAAAGGCATTAGAAAGGTATCGGCTCTTTCGGGATTCGGAGTGAAGTTTTCGCGCTATATTGAGTTCAAGAGACCGAAGTCCGCCCTCGAGCACGCACCAAGTTGACCATGCCACTTTGTTTCAAAGCGCTAGACCTGCCAGCAGGTACCCAAGTTCACGCCGCGAACTAGTCTCCGCACACGCAGAGTGAGTGAAGAGCGTCATTGGTAGAAGTGCCTTTCTCAGGGGGCGCACCGCTCAGTTTGATAAATCGAACGGCCGGCGAAATGGCAATGCGATATACAGCGCGACTTTTTTATACTTTTACTCCCAGTTTTCCAGGGGATAATCTCTGCGTTCGATATAGCGGATAATTCGAAATATCCGGGTTCTATATACCCGGGAAATGGGTACTGTATGCTACTCAGTTACTTAAGTCAAAGCCTGGAAGTTGTTCTTGTGTCGACGATAGTGTGAACTACATCTCCGTGGCATCCATCCTGTAAAGCTGAACTAAAATAGGGCACATTTAAGGCCTACAGAATTAACCAATGCTAAATATCGTGTTCACCAAACTGCAAAAACACCCATGCGTATTTGATGTGTAACATTTGTGGACAAAAAGTTTGAATATTGGAAGATTTTAAGGTACTGTTATGGAACGTTTGAGTGCAGTGGACCATTGCTTCGATGTGTAGCAAAATCTTTCTTTAAAAAATTTTCCATTAATCGCATGGAGTAGTTTAAACTGCCTTACAGAACCAATAGGGAAGGCTTTTGAGGATGGAAAAAAAACGTGCATAGCAAAAAATGCAAGCCTGTGGATGGGAAAGATGTGGATATATTTTTATAGTGAAATGTCCCACTATATGGAAACATTGCGTTTACAAACTCTTCCCCGCTCAAGAATTGTTTTGTTCAGAATTATTGAGTATAAAAAAAATGAATGAAGCAGGCCAAGCACCTGATGCTTCTATGGATATCATACACCGCGATGATGATTCGGTGCCTGAAAAGGAAGCTCTATAAGACCTCGAAAGAGTGTAGGCACATTGTGAGTACAGGCGGCCTAACCAGCTCAGTCGAATACCTGTCCATTCTTTTGTATTACTGCAAGCGTACAACGTTACGATTGTCTTACAGTTAAGACACACACAGATTCTGGACAAGCGGTTTTTTCATCACGAAGTTGTTTATGAACACAATTTTTAAATCGTAAGGCACAGCAGTCTCATCCCTTTCTCGGGACGCTTGTAGTCTTCTGTTTACTGTCAAAAACGCATCCCGTTTGTTTTCTGTGCCATTCTTAACTACTGCGTCCAGGAGAAGGCCAAACTTTAAAAGCAAGATTTTTCAGCGCATCGGAAAATGAGATCTTCGCCGCCAGTACGTTCATGGCAGCACCTTACAGTACTGCACTGTTGCCTCACAAGTAAATATGATGTCCAAGAAAGCTGGACTCGAGTATGCATGCATGTGTAGGCTTGGAGCCTCGAACACAATTGCTTCTTGTTTTATCCGGAAGTCCTTGTCATGAATTGAGATAGAGAGCGCACTTTTTTTCGAAGCAACGGACAGCCGGATACTTTTCACTGGTTCCGCTCTCCAGGAAGCTTCGCAACGCTCACTTGTGCGCAGCTTAGCACTTGAATATCCCTTGAAGTTCGCTTTCTCAAGCCCCTTGTTCCCTCCGGGGAAAGACAAGCGTTTCTGTCACTCACAACAGGACCCTGACAACGATGGCGCGAGAGCAAGTTCGTACATGGGCGCCTTTGCGTTTCGGCTGCATCGAAACACAGCCGGCGCTGTGTTTCGATGGAGGCCTCGGCGTCCACTTTAATTGCGGACGGCCCACCATCTCTGCTGCCTACCGTTGGTAGCAGTGTGGACTTTGCAAGTCACTGTGCTTCCAGCTTGAATGCCCCCTTTGGAGGTGCAGGGGTCATCTAGTTTCTCCGAAACAGATGACATGTGACTACGACGGGGGCTACTCCACAATGGTGAGTCGGCGCCTCAAAAGCAAGCTCTGCAAGACCTCTAAAGAGTGTGGGCACAGTGCGAGTACAAGCGACCTAACGAGCTCAGTTCAAACATGAAAAGAGGTAACGAGGCCAGTGGGATTGATTGATTGATTACAAACGTCTTTATTTCTTCAATGTTCTCCGAACATGTGGGTGGACCGCCTAGTCCGGTAGTCCACTGGCTGCTGCTGCTGCGCTGGCCCTCCCCACCAGCCAGTGCTGACGGTCAGGATCATCGCTGAGCAGAATAGCCTCCCACTGCTCCTCCGAGGGGTTGGGAATGGGGTCAACTAAGGGATTATATTGGCATGCCCACACCATATGGTAGAGGTTAGCTACCGCTCCACAATGTGGACACTGTGGAGAGTATAGTGTAGGGTACCACTGGTGTAATTTAGCTGGTGTTGGGTAGGTGTTGGTTTGTAGTCTCCTAAGGGTGTTCTCTTCTAACTTGTTGAGGGATTTGTGTGGTGTTGGGTACTCCTTTCTGGCTGTTCTGTATGGCGCAAGATTGTCAGCATACACTGCTAAGCCTATTAGGTCGCGTGGGAGTATACAACCTCTCACTTACACAATTTGGTCCATGCCTGTCGAAGATAACGATATCAATTCCATCAATAGGCCGGCTCTCACTATTGCACTTGAAGGCTGGTTGCGGGTCAAGTCAAGAAACTGCGTTCGTTCTTTGCTAGTGAACTTAACACTACTGCGGGTGTGATTTCCGATGTAGACATCGAGATAAACGATATGGACTTGATGAACATTTATATTGCTCTGTTCGAATCACTGACATACACCGGTTTAGGCAATCTAGGTGTTTAAAACTAGTGTTTGAAGGAACCAGGTTACCATCGCACGTGAGGTGGGATTTTTTAGGCATCCAGTGTACGCTTATGTACCCCACCCTCTGCAGTGCCCAAAATGCCAGAAGCTGGTATACGTGAGCGCTGCATGCACGAGCAAGAAAATGTGCCTTTGTTGTGGTGGAGGCCACGACGGACTTGTATGCACAGTTGAAGTGCGGAAATGTGCAAACTGCAAAGCACCTCACAAGGCAACCTCTAGGGAGTCTCTGAAAGTAAAGACAGATGAGCATTTTAAAGAAAACAGTGAAAAACCACTCTTCTCATAGAGAAGAAGAAAATGTGGTTCTCTGATCGAGAAGGCGCAAGCGGAACCGGCAGAAGAGCTGTAATACAGCACAAAAAGCCAAAACGCCTCAGCAAGAACAAGGCCACTCTGCTGCGAAGAAGCCATCGGCTCCACCTGCTCAAGTGCCAAATATTCCGACTCCTCAGGATGATTTTGCATCATGGCCGCCTCTACCAACGCGCACTCTAATCTGTGAAGTGCGTCCGCCAAGGCGTGCGCCGGTTCTGTCTGCCGAAAATGAACGAATCAGGATTATACTTAAACAACTGATAGGCACCTTACGAATAATCATTGCTGGTGTGCACATGCTCGTTGCTAGGGCTGCTGTTCAAATTTTAGACGCTGTTGAGCCGTTCCTTGCGACTAGAAGAAAGCAGTAGAAGACATAATAGAAGACCACATTCATAGCTCTGCTGGCGTAACCACCATCTGTACGGGATGGAATTTCTCGATCTGCAGTATTTCAATAGAATATTTGAGGTCTGCGAAGTGGCTTAGATGAAATCAGGCAGAGAATATTGCATGATATTCCAGGATACTCCAGTACCGGTTTCCGGCTCTTGTAACATGTGAGGCGACTGTCGCCTCTCATTTTCGCCTGTCCGGATATGCGCAGTTTCTATCTAAAGCGTGTGGACATCCAAGCAAGGGGCACTACGCATTCACCGCGACTTAACTTACTTTCAATATGCAGTTCCTGCTAGCAGCAGGAACGAGTATATCACTTTACCTACTTGAATGGGCCCACAACCTGTATTATCGGTGACTACATCCCATCCAGGAGGACATTTGACGTAACGACCATAGTCACTTCTAGATAGCACTTTGCAACCCCATACTGTATGTAGTCTGAGATTTCGGTGCGCATCACTATATCTGGGTAAGCTCTGTAACGAACGCTCGTGGTCTGGAATTGCCACATTCTTGGGTAAAGCAGGCCTTGTTCTCAATGACGGGACGCAGGCCCTTTTGCGCGCAACTGCTTACAGTAGCTATCTGGACCTAGCATTGGTATCGCGGCGTCTCTCATCATCCTCAACTTGATGTGCTGATGTCGGAACGCACGGCAGTGACCACAGACCAACATATGTGCGGCTTCTCTGGATTGACTGTCTTCCATGTGCCAAGAACGCTGTACTGACGAATATTTTTCGTAGCGTTTTAGAAGCGAACTGTAAGTTCCTCACTACCCCAGCGGATGTGAAGCAATGCATGATTACGGCTATGCAAGTCATCGCGTAGGATCTCGGCACAATATTTTGCAACGCCAGTAGTTGTGCTCTGTTGGCAGCTGTGTGCGATTGGGCGACGTGCGGAAAGAAAATACCGCCTGATGAAAACGTCTCGGATCTCCGGGCTTGTCAGCGTGCACAGAGGCAAGTAGAGTGTTTTTTGGAGAAACTCGGTAGACAGCGGTGGCGCTCATTTTGCAGCAGGCTGGATCCCCGGAAGCCACTCTCAAGAATTAGGCGGCATCCGAGCACTGCAGTCCCTTCCCCAGCAGCAGCATCTTTTCCGCGCGTTGGCAGTTTTTCAGCGCCGGATGGATCTTGAAGTTGCCGAGGATTTCTGCTCTTTTATTTCTGGAAGCACTACTCTAGTTCTGCAGTCTCGGTGTGCTCCTCCTGCCGTGGATGATTGTCTAGACATGCCATTCACGTTGCACGAACGCAACGCCGCGCATTATGATGGTAAACAATCTTATTCCTTACGGCCCGATGAAATCTCCTACAGTATGCTTCATCATGTGAGACCAAGAGCAGATGCCTTCAAACATAGTTTAGCCATGCTTGGGTGGCTGGCGTTTTCCACACGAATGAAAAAAAAGCCGCATTGTGGCTTCGCTCAAACCAGGAAAATCGCCAAATGATACGACATCCTACGGACCTGTGGCACTAAGTTGCATTGTCAAAAAATGGAGCGCACGATTTGATCACGTCTCAAATGGTTTCTTATAAAATGCAGCTTATACCCAGACGCAGTGAGAGCATTTTGCAAAGGTCGCTCTGCTATCGACAGCAGTTTATCCGGTGTCGATGGGTGAGCACAAGAAACGCAGCCACAGGATGACCGCTAGTCGGTTCCTCAAAATTCAGGGCGCATTCTACACTGTTCAGCACTATGAAACCTGAGATGCCCTCGAGAAATGCGAAATTGGCGCGGTTTACAAGTTATTGCAGGAACCGAGCAGTCTGCTTGGTGACTGGTGAATGCGATACGGCAGATCATCCTGTCAAGCGTGGTGACCATTAGGGAGAAGTGCTTAGTCCAACATAATTTAATCTCGTGCTAAGCTACCTATTCAAAGAACAACCAAACACAGTTTCGGTACCCGCGTACTCAGACGACACCTGCATATGGGAATCAAGTGGTAAACTTCCCCATTTCCAAGCGAGGTTGCAGCGCTCAGTGTGCATTGTGTCTGCGTGCTTGGGTAGTCAGGGGCTTTAACTGTCGCCAACAAAAAGCGTAATTTTAGCTTTTACACGAAAGTTGATGGCGCGGTAACCTGTCGCAATTGACGGTTAATTCACTCCACACGCGACACACTTTAAATTGTTAGATGTCATTATGGACCTCGACCTGCGCTGGACGAAGCACGTCTTTTTGTTCTGAAAAAAACTGGGCCGTTTTACAAGCATTGTAAGGTTTATAGCTGGCTGATACTGGGGTCCATCTGAGTGATCTTTTCTTCACCTGTACCATGTGCTGGTGGTCGGTTATCTGAGATACTGTATGCCGATTCTTTGGGGGCGAAGACTAACTGCCCTGTGAATACTAGAAATCGCTCAGTCTCGCGCTTAAAACGCTTGCTTGGGATTACCCTGGAAGGCTTCGACACGCGGCACATTATAAATTGGCTGCGCCTGCCCAAGCATAAAACAATACGCATGGCAACCGAATTGGCAGGCATGCGATAGGCCATGAACTATATATTGCTCAGCAAACCGCAAATCACTGGACTATAATCTGAGACTCAAGACTCGTATTGCAGATCATAAAACCATACATAAAATCAAGCAAATACGACCAGCTAATCGGGCAAATTTACTTTTGCTAGCTGGGACGTTCCAGCACGGCCGCACCATCAGGCTTCGGTGGGAACCCAGCCTTTTCGGCATAGCGGGAAATAAAAGTGCTGATGTGGAAACTGAGCTGGCTCATGTTGATCGGGCTTCAATCGAAGTACCTTTCTCGATAAGTCACGTAGGAGCCTTACTGGCTCATTCATTGTAGGCTGTCATGCAATTGCGCAGAAACGATGTGAGCCACCCGCAGGACTGCATATCTCCGCTTGATGGTAGTTCGCGACTTCACCTACCATCGGATGTTATGCTACGTCAAGGAATTCTATTGTATCGGCTGCGGCTTAGTGTTGCGCACACCAAAATTTTTCACATCGGAGTTAAAGATAGCCCGAATCGCTTGAACTGCAACAATCCAGAGACAATTCATTATATTATCTGCGAGTGCCCTCAGTACACTGATGCGAGGAGGGCCTTGAAGAAAACTCTCAGTCGCCCTCTTTCTGAGGAAACTACCCACGACGTCAGCGCAAAACTGACGGCTGTTGTGCGATGCATGCAGTTTTCTGGATTTTATGTGGAACAGACCCAGATTTCCGTCTATGACACTTGCATGTGCTGTTCTGTGCGCGTCTACACGGCGTGCAGTGCGGACTACACATGCGCATACGCCTTTACGCCAGAATATGAGAGAGTACAGAGCTCTTCTCCGCAACCGTGCCCGCCGTGCGTGTGCAAGACGTATGCTGCATGTGGAAGAGGCCTGCTGCATGTGGTACACATCGTCTACACGACATGATTGCCACACTTTATATTCGTGGTCTCCTCTGTACCCAGACCACCCCAAGCAATTCATTGTTTTATGGTACCGTCACTCTTCATTCGCACCCCAACTAACCTTTTACTTTCCCTTGTGCCCTTACCCGGTGGGGAGGAGTACGTCCGGGTCACCTAACCACCGGCCGAGCTCTCCACTTTTTCGTTCATTGAATTTCTCTCGCTCTAAAGTAATAACAATGCTAGTGTCGTGTTGGGCTTGTTTAGTATTTATTGCTCTTTCACCAGCTTTTGGCCCAATGGTTTCCGTACTGTGCCGCTGCGCCGTTTGAGTCTGCAGTTGGCTTAAAGCAATGTACTTCTGAGCAAACGTACTGTACAGCACGCATCCAGTGGCGGAGCTCGGTAAAACTGCACTGCAACACCATCTAAGAACACTTCTCTGGGATGGAGACAATCGTGGCGGTGCCCACTTTATTCTCCGGCGTCGTCAGCTTACCCCGCGATTGGCAAGGTTCCCGTTGCTAGGCTCAAGTCCTACTTACCGCGGACCTGCGTCCGACAATACGTAGGATAAGGCGGAAAGCCGTTCTCGAGCTGGGCCCCACTTGGGTCTGGCGATTCGATTCGGCCGCCTGTGTCTGTTTTCTGCTTTTTAGAAGGTGTTTCAGTCTATTCAATATATTTCTTTTATAAGCAATGAAATATGCTTCTTACGGTCCGTGCGTGCAGATTGCCCTTCAAGGCAGGCATTATTTACCTGATAAACTAAGAGGCGCAAGGGCAAATCTCGAAACTGAAGCCCAGCAGCATCAGATGCGAGCTCGGCTTTTGTAATGATAGCTACACTGGGCTACCAGTCGAGCGTTTCGCGGTACATGGGATAGAAACGTTGTGCACATGCGCCGTTACCATGGTGACCGGAGATGAGCAAGGTGTGGCGTGCACTTCGCCGTCGCCGCGGCCGCGCGCCACCTCCACCGTCGGATTCGAGCGTGTTGAGCAGATTCGAGCGGATTTGAGCAGTTGTGCGCATGCGCCGATACCATGGTAAACAGAGAGACCCCACAGCTGCGCCGCGTTCTTCGTCGCCGCCTCGCAGCACGCCGCTCTATCAACCGAACTGCGCGTCGCATGCGCAGCATTGCGTATAAAAGGCGGGGATGTAATTGGCGGCTGTATCACAACGTTTGACACGGATGCAACGAATGAGAGTGGAGCCACTGCCAAACGGCGGTATACACAAGAGATGATTAACTCTTCCGATACTGAGGTTTTCGCCTGGCACTTGGCTGCTCAAAGAAAAGAGAATGTAATTAAGAAGGCAAATAGAGCAGCGGAGACACTCGATCAGAGAAAGAAGAACGGCTTGCCAAACGGAGATGCCAGACTGCTGAGTGTAATAGACGGCATATAGCCGCCGAGATGGAGCCTATGGAAGACGTCAGGAACCAACAGAAGAGGATGTGAAGGTCCGTCGTGTGGCTTATCACATTATTCGAGCTTGCAAAAAATAAGCTCAGCCAGGGAAACGTACCTCTCGCTACGTATATCCTGGCATAGCCGAGCTAAGCCACTGCCAATTTTTTTAAAGTGTCAGAATATCCGAAATGCCAAACTTGAAAAAAGCGCTTATGAAAACTCGCTAATCTGGCTTTCCTGCGTTGCAGATTGATCAAATGGGGCTACTGGAGTATTTATGGCGAAAAATACCTATGTACTTAATATATCTTTAGGACTCGGAAGGTGCTAGCATTGTTCCCATGTCGACACCACGAGTAGCGACAAAATTTACTGAACGTGCAGCGTAGGAAAGAAAAACTACTCTTCGCTCAGACACATATGTTTCAAGGCCGATATTGAAAAATCATGTGGCCAATTTAGAAGTTTAAAAAATGGGCCCAATTTCAGTGTTCAAGGCTTTCAGCTTGTCGATATCGTCTTGTGCTCTGAAGCAAATATCTCATCGGCTGATCTGGTAATTTCTGTGAATTATTAGTCTCTTAACTGCGCTGTGTCACATTATTAACATGCGCTGTTCTGGGCAATAAGCCGGCATGGCCCGCACTGGCGTATCATTTATTGTTTTGAATGAAAAGTCTTTATTGAATGATTCCTAACATCTTGTATAGTACTGTTGTATTAATGCGCCGTTACATGCCAATATTTTCGTCAAGTGCGGTTTAACTGGAATATTTCTCGTTTGGTGCAGAGCGAGCTCCCCAGTGAATCAGGAAATCATGGGCCACGGCACCGGGTGCCGTTCACCCTAGTGACGCCATTTCTTGGTGGCGCTATTTATCCGCCGAAATAAATTCCTCCTATGACATGTAGAGTGAACTTCCCGGTAACAAAAGTTCCCCTCAAGCGCATTTTGTTGTTCACGTTTCTTCACCTAAAGATACAGAAGCGCTATATTGTTTTGCGAACTCATTGAAAGGTGGAGACGTCTAATGCTAAGTAAACTGAATTGAATGACTTTTTTTTATTTATTCTTGACTGATTTTTTTCTCGACTTGACACACTGCAGTGCCCAGACTGGAGGTCGACATCAGAACATAAATGCCGACACTGTGGCTAAGTACTTATGTGACAAGTCCTTTATAGGTTACGTATGTTCAGTAGAAGCCTTCATGTCTAAGAAAAAGTGTCTGCGTCCTTTTTTTCAGTCCGTTCTGCTTCTATTATACCGCTGGCATTTCGACACGCTTCTTGAAAACGCCGCATAAAAGGGCGTTCGTATTAAACTTTTTGGGGAGAAGGCAGTATAGCTGTTTGCTCCCAGTATGTTGTGAAAACAATTTCTGATCGATCATTTGGCATAAATCACTCTGTGGGAGAAGCGTGTCTGCTGTAGTGTTGTTTTAGCTTGCAGGTTCCTGGAAGTTGTATTTGTTCATGTGGTTTTGCTTTGAGTATTCATTAATTATTCAAGTGTATCTATACCTAAATTTACTATGTTTTGGTGTAAATTTTTGACACCAAAATATACTTTGTTATTATTGGTAAGAGGGCTTCATCGCAGTTATGAAAGTGCGGTTTGAATATTTTTTTTTTGCCTTGCTCTGCCAGGGACAGTCTTCGATAATATGTGATAGAAATAACTTTGAGCACTTTGCGTACTGTTTTTGATAAATGTTCCTTCTTGAAATACTTATTTATCATCTGAACGTTATTTATATTGTATACAAAAGGTTGTGTGTCCAACTCAGAATAGTTTCTTTAAGCATTTTTTATTAGAACTGTGTATGCATAGTGTATTTCCTTTTGTATCTCTGGCACTGTGCTCAATGACTGGAGACAAAATTTTTGTCGTGCATTTTTGTTATCCAATGACGCGTCAGTCGTTAGTAAAGGAAGATAACGCCAAATATTTATTAGTAATATATAAACGTAATGCCTGTGTAATTTCAGAATGGGCTTCTGGAGCGCAGTGGTGGTTACAGTCACAAGTAGGTACGTGATCATGTGAGGCCTAGAAACGCTGCAGTACATTCGCTGCTTTGTCATTTCAATTCGCTGTCAATCGTATGCTCGCCTCCCCTAGTAGGCGGAATTGGAGCGAAGAAATTTCTTTTATTTTGCAGTTTTGCTACGTCCCAACCACCGTTTGGCTGCTAAAACCAAAGCTACACGGAACGAGAATTCAATATAAATTATTTACCGAGCGAAGGCAAATTGCGTGCGGTGATCTATGCTGCCTTAGGCATCATCCCAAAGCAAAAAAATTGTAGCGTTTCAATTCAGTTAAAACGAAAGACATGTCAAAGCTTTCGCGCACGGATGAAGGTTTATGGACATGGCGATGTGCAATGCACAGCGCGATAGTGTGTTGCAGTTAAACACGAGGCGTGATCGCCGACATCGACAGCTAAGTGCTGTCGTGCAGTGGCCAGCGAAGGTGATCTGTTCGCGCCGCCGGTGGTCAGAAACCCAGTCGCGGCAATATTTACTCTATTTCTGCAGGTTGGCCAAAGCCAACCTCAAGGCCGTGCAAGCCACAGCAATATTGTTTGGGTTAGAGTGTGTAAAGTAGTGCTTTCGCTCTGAAATCCGCTACGAAAAGAGTGGCCCTCTCTACATCTTGCATACATCAAAGTGCTAGTTTTTAAGCAAGGGCTTAGTACGTCATTGTTGCTGGCCTCCTCGATGGGAAGTACAAAATTTCACCCGTAGTTTACGCTTTCCAGAGCATAACTTCGTTCTGCTTTCTTGTCTTTCTTTTCTAAATACAACCCTTTTTCTGCAGGCCCTCAGTCGTCCAGCAGGCCCTTCAACCGGGCCACGTTTCCGGGATGCTTCCCCTCTGCTAGCAGAGCCTAGTAAGGGGTGTACCACAGCGATGCCCGCCGGTTGCCGCGGTGACACAAGCTCGGCGCTGTCGAACGGTAAGGGTTCAGTGGCAACTCTCGTTGACTACTCTTTCTCACAATCTGTGTGCACTGGAGTGGAAGCTGCACCTGGCGGAGCCGAATCGGGAGCCGAACTGTTGGCGTTTCACAACGATGCGTTGTTGGCCGACAATGTTTTGAATGTTCTCGATATAAGTGACCCCTTCCTGGTAAAGAATTCAACTGACATTGTCCGTTTCTTTCAAAATCACAGTGATGTAGTTCTAAATGGTCTTCGAGTGTAATTAGGCAAGTCACTATGATTAAATGAACAAACAAATGCTTTACCTCGCGCGACTTGTGTAAGCATGGCAAAATAGGGGGGGGGGGGGGGGGGCAGCGCTCCACATCCTAAAGACAGCCAAATTACCGCCGAAGGAAAAACAATTGCAGCACATAATAATGTGGGTACCAGGACACACAGGAATCGCGGGGAATGCCGAGGCGGATAGGAGAGCTCGAGAGCTTACAAACCGAGCCTACAACCAAACCAGCCTCGAGCAGCCTGACGCGGAACCAGTGCCCTTAGGATACTCAGAAGTTCTTCATTACTATAAGGGGGTCAGGATAAGATATCCCCCCGCTCACAAAAATCTCCACCAGCAGGAAGCACTTTATTGGAGAAGGCTACAAACGGGAACTTTCCCGAATTCAAACATGCTAAGTTAGATCCACCCAGGGCTATATAGCAGCAAATGCCCGTGGTGCGAGGACAAAGCGACGTTGATTCATACAACGTGGTGTTAAAAGAGAACAAATGCGGCTGCAGTAAACAAAATCCCGAGTGCGGAGCAGTCGGAGACAATGCTTTCCAGCGAGGATCCGGCGGTCCAGGCAGGACTCGTCCGGAAAGCTTACCTGGGGGCAAGACTCAGTGGAGCCCGGGACTAGGGGCTCCAACCCTGCCACAAGAGCGACAAACCACATCAAAAGATGTGAAAAGTGGCTCGACACCGAGCCCACTCATATGTTTCTATGAATAAAGTTACTACTACTACTACTACTACTACTACTACTACTACTACTACATGCCGGCCATATGAATTGGATCACGTTTAAATGTGTTACAAAAATTGATGGTCCGACTTTTATTCAGCAGCGAGTAGACAACAACTTTTCGACGCGATTTCGTTTTTTTTATTGCCTCTTGTGCATGCACCTACGCAAAACATACGTATCAGTGGAGATTTCCAGGACGTAAAAATGTCACGACTTCACATTCGTTGTCGGCGCACTTTATGATTAAGGTGGCCTTGATGGACGTCGTAAATTTCGTGCTGCTAAGCGTCTGTGTGCAGGTGAATAGCAAAACGCGTTTTCGCAATTCTACGTTCATTTTTGTAGCAATCTGTGCTTTCCTACGCATAGATTCCCGGGTTGAAATCACACCTAACGGGAGCTTGCAGTACTTTTCCTGATGCAGAGAAACTCAGCGGGAGGCTAAAGCATGTCCGCAAGCAGTTGTTCCACGCGACCTCGAGGATCTTCTTGCTTGTTGGAGACAATCTTTGAAGCATCGGTAGGCAATAGCGCAAGGTTTCTTCAACGTAGGCTTTTTCAAGCAGAACCACTGAACGGCAGTTGCTACCCTATTCTGTTCCAGCCATGAGCATGAAAACTTGCGATGCTGCAGTGATCCTCTCACGAAGTTTTTTATCTGAAGTGACCACGAGAGATTGCTGTCGATCATAACACCTAGGAGTCGCTGACACTGTACACAAGGTAGCGACCATCCACCCAGGAGGAGCGGATATCGAGTCATTTTTTTCTGGAAAAAGCGATGGCAACACTCTTATGGCAAGAGACAAAGAACTCGGAGGGCCTGGTATATCGAGATGTGCAGTAACGCTTCGTGAACATGTTGCTGGGTAATATAGCGAGACCGTGCCGTGTTCAAGATGCAGATATCATACGCATAAATCGTTAAGCATACTCCTCGGAGGTGGTTTCTTGTTATGTCTATTAGAGTAATATAGAACAGGAGAGGGCTGCGCACCTCTTGTAGACGCCCCTCTACACCGTGCGAGAGTGTTAGACCGTTAGTGCTCATAAATATTTGTCGTTCTTTTAAGTAGTGTCCAAGCCATTTACACAGCTTTCCTCCGAGGCCAAGACAAGCCAAGGCTGCGTGAATTGAATGGTAGAAAACACAGTCAAAAACGGCCTTGATGTTAAGGAAAATGGCTGCCGGGATGCACCCAGCATGAAGGTAGTCTTCAGTGATGAGACGCAGGCGATGACAGTATCAGTTGCTGACCTAGTCTGATGGAACCCGTTCATTTCTTGGCGATACTAATTTCGGCTTTCGAGGAGCCAAATGATGACTTTGCAGGTCATTCACTCCATACGCTTACCTATGCAGCTAAGTAGGGCGATAGGCCTTATGGATGCGTCACTTGTTGGCTGCTTACAAGGTTTCAAAACAGGCACAGTTTTTGCCAGCTTCCATTCCCTGAGGGCTTCACCAGTCATCCAGGAAGAATTGTGATATGCCAGGAGTCGAAGACCGGAGGTTTTCGCCTTAAAACTGACATTATTGGTATAAAACAACCTGCCATACGCGTCCACCCCACTCTGATTCTTCTATAGTTGCTACCCTCTCATGAACCCGATCAGCGGTCACTACCTGACCGAAGCAGATGTATTCCTATTCCACTTCCAGCACCTTGCTACCAATTGTGAACGGCTGTTTCCTTGCTATACTGTTGAACGTTACTTTGGTTTTCCTTATGTTAATTTATAAACCCACCGTTCTGCTCTGCCTGTTTGATCACGCTTTGCAGTATCTTCTGTGTGACTTAGCATGGCAATGCCATCAGCGAATCGCAAATTACTTTGGTATTCTCCATTACCTCTTATCCCCAAATGTTACCAATCCAGGGCTCGGAACACCTCTTGTGAACAGGCGGTGAATAGCATTGGTGAGATCGTGCCTTCCTCCCTGACACCCTTTCTTACTGGAATTTTATGGTTCACTTTATGGAGGATTATCGTTCCAGCGCAGTCGTTTTAGATATGTTCTAGTATTTTCGAATAAGACTCTTCTAAACCCTGATTCCGCAGTGCCTACATGACTGCTGAGGTTTCGACTGAGTCAAATGCTTTCTTATCACCTGATTGACAGTGCGAATATAGTGTATTATCGAGTATGCTTTAAGAAAGCCTGCTTGATAATTTGGTCGATTGAAGTCTAAGATTGTCCTGAATCTATTTGCGACTGCCTTAGTAAATATCTTGTAGGCAACGGCCAGTAAGCTGATCGGTCTGTATTTTTCCAGTCCTTGACGTCTCGTTTCATTCGAATTAAGATAATTTTAGCGTTCTTCCAAGTTTCTGGCGCTCTCCAGGTCATAAGCCATTGCGTATGCCAGGTGGCTAGTTTTCCTAGCACAATCTCCCCTCGGTCCGTGCCATGTTGTTAAGCGCTTTATTCTTAATTCTATCTGTGTCCGCTTGGTGTGCATTTCATGTAGCTGCACACGTGGCAAAAAAAATGAAATAGAAACATTCTTCGATCTAAGCTCACCGGCTTAGGACATTGAACAGGGAAAGCTGATTGGCAATAGCAGCCAAGAGGCCTGCAGTAGCATGTCCATTGAGACGTTTCTTAGGGGCCGGCCGGTTGGGCGTCTCAGATTCCGGTTTTGGCGTCTATAACCTCGCGTGCATATTCGGCCTTATTCTCTTGTGGTCTTCAGTTCGATCGCATTAACCTGTCGCGGTGGCTCAGTGGGTAAGGTGTTCGGCTACTAAGCCAGGCCACCTGGGTTCGAACCCGACCGCTGTGGCCGCCTTTCAATGGATTCAAATCGCGAAAGGCGCCCCGTGCTGTGCGATGTCAGTGCACGTTAAAGATCCCCAGGTGGTCGAATTTATTACGCAGCCTTCCACTACGGCACCTCTTTCTGTCTTTCTTCTTTGACTCGCACCTTCCTCTCTGCCCTCACGGCCCGCTTACACGAAGCAAATAGTATAGTTTCCAGTGTGGTCTAAACGCTTCGTTGGGTTTGAGGAAAACAAAAGGGAACAACTGGCTCACTGAGTCAGTGGGCGCATCAGTCGCGGTGAGGTTGCGATGCTATTGTGATGACCGCCCATAATGCGCAGGTCCACACGGGACGGAGAGGCAAAGAGACACCGTATGGCTCAGTTTAAACAAACAGATATATTCAATAATTACACATGATTAAGATTTATACATCAGAGGCTGGGGCGTCCGAGCTTACGTGCCGACGACTTCATGGGGACGATGGAGGGGCTCCGGAGTTGATCTCGAACGGTTGCTGGCAGAAGCTGCACTTCGTCGGGCTTCGGCGCTGAAGGCCCTCTTGGCGAACGATGTCGTCCTGAGCGTGCTTCTTCCGTACTGCTTGTCGATTTTTATATCCCCTTCTCCCCACACTCCCTAGGGTGAGGACGCCCACGCCGGAGGGGAAGGAGGGGGGCTAGGGCTTTCACTTGGGCGCACAAACACACCACCGCACTTATGGTCTCGCCCCCCTCACGCGTTGAGTCCGAGGGAAAGAAGGTTGTCTTCGAGGTAGCGCATAGCGTCGGCTGTGGTAAGGCGCGCTCTGGCCCGCTGACAGTTCCCGCGGGTCACCGGCCTCCGTTCTCCATCAAATGACACTCGCCCCTCAAGGCCGGAACGCGAAGTCACTAAAAGGCCGGGAAAATGGTCCCTTGTCCTGGGATGTGCTCGGGAGGGGCCATTCCCGCCGAAACGAGGCCGCCCCTGGAACCGCCATGGCAATTGGGGAGGATAAAGCCCGTTTCCCCGCGGCGGCGGCGGTGGGTCCTGTTGGGTCCGGTTGGGCTTAAACCCTTCGTTCTGGTCGTCACTCTCAAAGAGCATGGCTGGGTAATTGATGATGCCGCTGTCATCTGGGTCTCCGTTTACGCCGCGCCGTCGAACGCGGAACCTCGTAGCACACACAAGGAACGTCACACTCGCTCACCCTCCAGAAGAATGTTCTCCGAACATTTGAGTCCATGCAGCTCCCCTTGTCTTTCGGAATCGCCTCGCACAGTGCGTCCGACAAAACACTTTTCGCTGCACTCAACACCACTGCACAACACCATATGCCTCCGCTGTCATAACTGGCGTCTCCTGGGGCAGCACTGATCTTCTTTTACAGATAAACATGAAACTCAGCACCCAAGCCTCTCCTTTCTAGTCCAAACTGGACGAAATAAATTTACCACAGTTACAAAGGAGCTCCCACTTCTAGCACGATCACGGCACAGACAAAAATATAGATAACGAAAGGAAGTAGGGCAGGTTCTGCATGCGCTCCGCATGCTCTCCTGTGAAGGTGTTACTTAATGACAGAAAGGTTTAACTACCAACTCCGATAACTTAACACATAAGCACATAGCAATGTTATGAGCGTCGGCATTACACAATTCTAACCAGTTCACAACTCCGCTCTGTTTACGCCATTAGTCCGACTTAGCTTTCCGATTTCGCAGCGGATATCGGCCTTCATGAGTCATACTAAGTAAGTCTGTGACCCTTTGTCTGCTTTGGGACTCGCGAGGGCTCGTGGCAGGAGCCTCTCCTGGCGTTATCTGCGCGGCAACCTCGCGCGCTTCTTCTTCTAGCAATGCATGAAGTAAATCCGGTGGCATTCCGGCCGTCACCTCTGGCGCCTGCCGAACAAATGCAGGAGAGGGCGTTTCTTGCGAACTATCTGCGCGCTCCGCTTCACTTCTGTCCCCATCAAAATCCGCGCTTTCCCTTTCCTCATTTCGTGAATACTGAACCGGTGCCGACTTGAGGCGATTTGCGTGTATCCTTATCAAGCGCCGGTTCACGTCTCGGACTCTGAAGTTTACCGGAGAAAGCTTCTCGACAACCTCGCACGGTCCTCTCCACTTCGTCTGGAACTTACGAGCTAGCCCAATCTGCCTTTGGCAGTTTTCAATGTACACGCTGTCCCCTACATCAAACGGCGCGTCTCTAGCACTGCGATCGTGCACCTCCTTCCTGCGCTTCGCCGCTTTCTTTAAGGCCTCCTTTGCGATGTCCCTCGCCACTTGCAAGCGCGATTCTAGCTCAACCTTATAGTCGTCCAGTGAAGCGTATGGGACACGACGGGGGCCCTCTGGCACTTCACTAGGCTGGTCCGGGTCTCGGCCGTAGAGAAGAAAGAATGGCGATTCGCCCGTGCTCTCGTGTGCTGCGGAATTGTAGGCAAACATTGCATACGGGAGCCACAAGTCCCAGTCCCGCTGGTCGCGCGAAACAAAATGCGACAGGAACCCGGCCACGGTTTGGTTCAGTCGCTCCACCGCGCCGTTGCAAGCCGGATGGTACGGTGTTGTCTGCTTCTTAGCGATCTTAAGCAGCTCGCAAACTCTCATTATTAGCTGCGACACGAAGTTCGTTCCCCGATCTGTCAAGAGTTGCCTCGGGGGTCCATGTCGGAGCACGATCTGTTCGACAAATGCTCTTGCAACCGTGTCTGCCTTCTGATCTGGGAGTGCTACCGCTTCCGCGTATTTTGAAAGGTGATCGACAAATACTAAAATGTACTTGTTTCCGGAAGTGGTCGTGGGCAATGGGCCCATTATGTCCATACCTGTCCGCTCGAAGGGAGCCGAAACCTCAGGGAACGGCTGAATTAGAGCTGGTCTTCGTCCCTTGGGTGTTTTTCTTTCGAGACAGGAATGACACTTCGCACAGTAGTCTCTAACATCCTGTCGCATGCCACTCCAAAAGTACAAACGCTCCACACGCCTGCGTGTCTTCGCTACGCCAAAATGACCGGCGCATGGCGCATCGTGAAACGCGCGAAGAACCCTTTCTGTCCACGACCGAGGTATGACGACTCTCTCCCAAGCGGTTTTCTCTGGTCTCCCTTTCCTGGTTGGCCTCGTGCGCCGACACAGGGTGCCGTCTTTGCCAATGAAATAACCTAGCTGTTCGGGGTGAGACGGTGCGCCCTCTAAGCTTTCGATTATCCGCTTCAGGTCAGGATCTTTGCACTGCTCTGTGCGTAATTCGGTGGGGTCGACTACGGTGACAAACTCATCTATAGCTGCCACGGCAGCTGTGCGGCTGAGTGCATCAGCATTCAGATGTCTTTCCTGACTTGTGCTCAACTTCAAAGCAGTATTCCTGCAGGTGTAGATTCCATCTAGCGAGTCGCGAGCTAGGGTCCCTAACACTCATCACCCATTTCAGAGGATGGCAGTCTGTGACTAGCTTGAATTTGCGGCCGTAAAGGTAGCATCTGAAGTGCTTTACTGCCCAGACAACGGCGAGGCACTCCCTTTCCTTAGCTCCGTACTTTTGCTCTGTGGGGCTCAGCTGTCGGCTAGCAAAAGCAACGGGATGTTCTTTGCCCTCGATAACCTGAGATAGCACGGCACCAACTGCGAACTTTGACGCATCTGTGGCCATAACGAAGGGCAAATTAAAATCCGGGTGGCGCAACAGCGGTGCACTCATTAGCTTCCTTTTCAGAGCCCCAAAAGCATCCTCCGCGTTTTCGTCCCAGCGAAAGGCGACATTTTTGGCTGTTAAGGCGGTGAGCGGCTTAGCGAGCTTGGCGAACTCCTCTATGTGCCTTCGGTAGTAACCGATCAGGCCGAGAAACTGCCGGACCTGGCGGACGCTAGTCGGGGATGGAAAATCCGAGACGCACCATAGTTTCTCAGGGTCCGGTCGCACGCCGTCAGCTGAAACAACGTGCCCGAGGTATTTCACCTCGTTTTTGAGGAATTGGCACTTAGAGGCCTTAAGCTTGAGACCCGCTCCTCTTAGTCGCACCAAAACCTGCTCAATATCGCGCAAATGGTTCTCAAAACTGTCACTGTATATGATTATGTCATCCATATACACGAAGCACAGCCTCCCCAGAAGACCTGCCAGGATAACATCAGCGGTTCTCTGCCAGACAGCATGGCTGTTGGCCAGGCCCATCGGCATTATTTTCCATTCATAGTGCCCTGAGGGCGTGTTGAATGCCGTTTTCTCGGCATCTGCCGGATCCATTGCTATCTGCCAGAATCCCGCCGCCATGTCCACTACCGTGAAGTACCTGGCAGAGCCCAGCTGAGAAAGCGTCTCCTGTATATTGGGGATGGGGTATGGATCGATGCGAGTTACGGCATTTTGTTTGCGGTAGTCCAGTACCAATCAATACGAGCCATTTGGCTTTTCCACCAATAGTGCTGGTGCTCCCCAGGGTGACTTTGAGTGTTCGACAATGCCGCGATCAATCAGGTCCTGCACCTGCCGCTCCATCTCCTCACGTTGGGAGTAAGGAATCCTGTACGCACGCTGGTAAACGGGCGATGAAGTGCCGGTTTCTATCCTGTGCTTTATAACGCCACAGCAGCCCAAATCCAGGTTGGACGCGGCGAATACCTCCGAGTAGTCGTTCAGCAAACCAGCCAGAGCCTCCCTCTCCCTGTATTTTACGTGAGAAAGATCGAACGACACCTTTGGAGCAGCCGAAGGACTAGCATGCTCTACAGTTGCGAGTACCGTATTGGTGGGCTCATGTTTCTCTATCGCAGAGGTGAAGAAAGCCAATGTTTTGTCCTTGGGAAGGCTCAGTGGCTGCTGGCTACAGTTAACCACCCGTAGGGGCACTCTGTGGGCGTCATTAACTGTCACGAGGCACGCGGCTGCCTTCAGGCCATTGCTGAGAGAGTCGACCGGCTCACGCACTCCCACGGCGCCGCTCTCTACATCTGAAGGCACAAACGCGTACAAAATGTGCTCCGACCAAGGAAGGACGACCGCCTCATCGACCAGCCTGACGGCAACCCGCGAATATACCTTCTCCAATGATCCCACTGTTTGACGGGTGTGAATATCCGTAATGCGAATCTCAGCCCCTCTCCTGTTCAAAAACGGAACTTTTGATCCGCCCGCATTAACCTCTTCCTCAGATAATGAGACTACTACCTTCCCTTTTCTCAAAAAATCCTGCCCTAATATACCTGACACTCCGTTTGGCAGAGACACCGTGTCCGGGCATACGTAGCAGGGGTGCTCCAATGCAATTCCGCCGAGAGAGAAGTGTAACCGGTAGAGTCCACTTATGCCAAGAGGATCCCCCGTTATGCCTACAAATTTGGTTGCCACACCACCAGACTCTTCCAACACCTCGCGGTCCCCCTTCCTTCGAAGCGTGTTAAAACTGCTCTCCTTAAGCAATGTCACCTTTGACCCCGTATCTATCAACAATTCCATGCAACAACCATTTAACTTGGAACGCACAACAGGGCATGCCTCGTCGGCCACACAAACTACCACCACCTCATGATCCACTGCTCCCTCCCCACGCTCCTCAGGCTGGGGAAGACTAACTAGTTTTTTGTCTCGGTATCTGGAGCCCCGCTGTAGGCTTGCTTAGGGCGTGTCTCGCCTGCTTCTCTTTGTGGCTCCCCACGGCGCACGTTTTGGCAGAACCTGGCGATGTGTCCGCGACCCAGGCAAGCGAAGCATACGATTTCATCAAAATCTCGCTTACCGCGCCTGTAGCTTTGTGGCGGTCTCCGGTTTCCAGCGAATGGGCGCTGTTGAGCGCGCGCTTCAACCTGGCGTTCCACCTGCTGAGATAGCAGCTGTTCTAAGCGATCTAACCGCTATGTCAAGAGAGCAACCTCAGGGTTGAGCACCGCTCTCTCTATGACGCGTACTCTCGCTGCGGCTGTCGTTAACGCCTCATTTCGTTCCTCATCCAATGCGGCCTCCACGGCTTGGTCGAAATTGCTCGGCTTGCGCGAGAGCACGAACCGGCGCACGGGGTCTTGCAGACCAGCCACGAACAAAGCGGTCATTTCCTCTTTAAGTATATCCTCCGCGTATTTCTTCTTTAGCTGGTCTCCTTCCTCCTCCCTGCTTAACGTATCGCGCGCTAAGCGCTGAAGCCGCGACGCAAACGTTCGCACGTCCTCCCCTACCATCTGTCCGGCGTCACGGAACCTCCGTACCCGCACGTGACGTGGTTCAGTGTCGAAATGCTCAAACGCGAGCTTCTTAAATTCCGCAAATGATTTTGTGTATTTTACTTTTTCGTCTCTCCATGCAAAATCATGAGCAGCTCCTGCCATCTTACACCTCGCCATTCCCAGCATTTGAGCATCGGACCATCCCCCCATTTTCCCAATCTCTTCTAGCATGGAAAAGAAATCGCAGATTGGAACCCCTGTCTTATCTCCCGTAAACGTCGGAATGACGCTTCCTAATGCCAGCATGCTTGCTCCGAGCGACGGCTGTGGAGTGGGAGCTCCCTCAGATACAGACTTTTTTTTTTCTCAAGCCCTCCAGTGCCTCAAGCCTCTCAAATGGGGGTAAAAGTCCCACAATCAGTCCCGTGATTCCCTTTTGATTACAATTTTGAAGTCATGAATGTCACAGCATTCAGAGGACATTTGCTTTTGAGACCCCACTTCTGACACCAGTGTGATGACCGCCCATAATGCGCAGGTCCACACGGGACGGAGAGGCAAAGAGGCACCGTATGGCTCAGTTTAAACAAACAGATATATTCAATAATTACACATGAATAAGATTTATACATCAGAGGCTGGGGCGTCCGAGCTTACGTGCCGACGACTTCATGGGGACGATGGAGGGGCTCCGGAGTTGATCTCGAACGGTTGCTGGCAGAAGCTGCACTTCGTCGGGCTTCGGCGCTGAAGGCCCCCTTGGCGAACGATGTCGTCCTGAGCGTGCTTCTTCCGTACTGCTTGTCGATTTTTATATCCTCTTCTCCCCACACTCCCTAGGGTGAGGACGCCCACGCCGGAGGGGAAGGAGGGGGGCTAGGGCTTTCACTTGGGCGCACAAACACACCACCGCACTTATGGTCTCGCCCCCCTCACGTGTTGAGTCCGAGGGAAAGAAGGTTGTCTTCGAGGTAGCGCATAGCGTCGGCTGTGGTAAGGCGCGCTCTGGCCCGCTGACAGTTCCCGCGGGTCACCGGCCTCCGTTCTCCATCAAATGACACTCGCCCCTCAAGGCCGGAACGCGAGGTCACTAAAAGGCCGGGAAAGTGGTCCCTTGTCCTGGGATGTGCTCGGGAGGGGCCAGGCCCGCCGAAACGAGGCCGCCCCTGGAACCGCCACGGCAATTGGGGAGGATAAAGCCCGTTTCCCCGCGGCGGCGGCGGCGGGTCCGGTTGGGACCGGTTGGGCTTAAACCCCTTCGTTCTGGTCGTCACTCTCAAAGAGCATGGCTGGGTAATTGATGATGCCGCTGTCATCTGGGTCTCCGTCTACGCTGCGCCGTCGAACGCGGAACCTCGTAGCGCACACAAGGAACGTCACACTATCCACCAACAAACTGAGGCAGGTATGCGCCTTTTCTTTTCTCATATCTAACTGAGGGTTTAAACTCCGTTGGTTTTGAGGAAAGAAAAACCACATAACTGTCTCCGTGGGTTACTGAACGTCTCAATCAAGCTTTGGGGTACGTGGGGGGGGGGGGGTCTATTTAACGTGTTACACGGCGGCCTTTGTACCCTCTAAATGGCTTGTACGCGTACAAAGTTATTACAGCTTTCGCTGTAAAAAATTGCTAAGCGTTTGTTCTCTGCTGCGCAACGTGCTAAGCACAGTGGAAACTGCCGCTGTGCCCCTGCCCGTCCTTTGATGATGCGTTAGACGTGCAGGCGAACTCGGCTAATATAACGATTGCAACGGGAGCAGAGCTACATATTTGGCACTGGTCATGTGGACGACGGTGGCCGCTTGTTGAAACGTGACCGCGAATCCATGACCGTCACTCTAACGTCAACCCCGCTCACACGACAGGGCGTTGAGAGCCCACGCTGTGAACCCCGAACCCACCGGGAAGGAATCTGGGAAACAGCTTTTGCTGTGAAAAAAAAAAGGTTCTTAACTGTTCTTAGTTGGAGATGGGATGACAAAATAGCTACGGCAGCTGATATAGCATTATTTCTGAGGAATTTCGGAAACTCACCCAAGAGTCAGTGCGCAGTGATGGGAGTCCGTAGCGGCGGTGGAGCGAAAACTGCTGTAGCAATAACCTATGCAAATATGCATGTAATACAAGTGTTATTAAAAAGATAATTTTACTTACTGGTGCACGTATAAATGTGCACACGCGAGATTTATATATACGTAAATTACTTGTCGTCGTTGCCTGCAGATTGCAGGCGGAGAATACTCTGGCCGCGTAGAGGGAAGTCGACCAGCTACAAGCACGCATCGAGAGCGAGTGCACCAAGTCCGGCGCGCTGGAGCAAGCTGTCGCTGAGGCAGCATCAGAAGCCTGCAGCCTGACGGCTGAAATCGCCTCTGCCGAGGTACGCATTCTGTCTCTTTCAATATTTTGTGTGTCATACGCAGTCGATGCCTCTCAGGACCACAGCGGAAAATGCCTCTGCAATAATCTCCTTAAACCTAGTAATTGCAGGTGTTTGGCAGGACCAAGTTTGTCAACCACAACATCATGAGAACCGATCGGCACCATTGGCCGGAGGGTCTCTTTCGAAGGCATTTGTTGCAAGTTATTGAGTTCTAACCGACTGTAGGTGCCTGTTGCGTATGGCGGCGACGGGTTGGAGCTCGGTGGCGAGAAAACGTGCCATCAGCGTCAACTGAAAAGCAGACCTGACAGCTGAAATGCGAATACAAAACTGCAAAAATAATAGCTGCTGGGTTCGATAAAATTTGCACGCAGGGAGAGGCCTTCGTTGCTTCCAACTGAGAGTCAACTGCACTCGTAGTCAGTATACGTGGAATGCAGTGATTTGATTTCGTGGCTTGCTGTTCAATTGTAAAGTATGCGTCTCATCTGTCGCTAAAGGTACAATGCTTTTTCACATCTAAATTCTGCAGGAATAAACATGATACTGCGCACTTTTGGGTGTACATAAACCCCAACAGCTACAGATTTAAAAAGGACAAGGAACAGAGCAGGCTGTGAACGATGAAGAATAACGAGAAAAGCACGAAAAGCAGGCGTGCTCCACTCCTAACAAGGGAGGAGAGAAAAGATTAATTACAGCGCCGTCATAGCACTCATGACAGCAACACCTGAGGATTTTTTTAAACGGCACGTATATATAGTTCACCCCGTCTGCTCCAATCACGACTCATGTCTTGATGGGTGACTGGGCGCCGTAAAGAGGACTGTTGTGTCGGAGCTTTTTAGGCACAAGTTTGTTCCACTGGCGTCATGTTGAAGCCAGGCGCCGAGCTGATCGGCCTAGCGCAAGCTTGGCGCGATGCCCAGCGCCCGGCGGCGGCTTTTCCAAACTAGTCCAAACGTGCTCGCCCTTCCCTTGCCCGGGCCAGTGCTGACCGCCGCCGATGAGCCACACTCTTGGCGTCGCGGGCGATGGAGCCGTCGTCATCCGCCGAGGGTGTATAAAAGGCGAACGCGGATATCGGAGAGAGACGCAGCCAACGCAGCGTTCGGTTCTCTGTCGTAGAGAAGCAGTTATGCTGCCACCGCACCTTTGTACTGCCATGTATATAGAGCACATAAAGTCCTGTTCCTCTGCTCCGACGTCGTTTCTTCGGCTGGTCCTCCCTTGCGTGGACACTGCGGTGAATGCCAGGGAACTCGGCCGCGCTGCCTTGGCAACCACCAACGTCACAGGAGGACGAACGCACCTATGCGTTTCTGCGCTTTCAGCCGCGCGCGCTGCAAGGCGATGGACGCAAACAATCGCAAAAGCAGGATGAGCCGCACATAGATGCGATTCGTAGAAAAGCTCTGCAGGGCGAACAGGAATTGAGCTCTGGGGCCAGTGTGGCAGGAAGGGGCGGCCCGCCGGCGGCCACGAAACGCGGCGTTCTACGTCCGTGCTTTCATCCGGAACGATTCCGGCTCGCAGGTGGCACGCAGAGCCGTCCGACAACATCGCCGGCCGGCTGTTTGCGACAGACTGAAAGCTCTCTTTACTGTTTTCACTTATATTGCAAATTTGCACCGGAGAGGCTTGCCGTTGTGCGCGCAATTGGTTATGCAACCAGAGCAGCCGTATGGCCGCGGCTTTGTGTAGCGGCAGTTGCGGGAGCATAATGGGAGAAGCGGGGGGGGGGGGGGGGGTGCATTTGAGCAGAGAGGAAATTAAGCCGGCACTGGTGAAACGAGTTCGCATCCAGGGCAAGGTGGATGCCATTGACCGTTGGTCGCTCAAGTCGTGGCATTCAATGTCTTGCAATGTATTGGCACTGCATGCAGCGGCGTCTGCAGCGCGAGCCAGTTAGGAAACGCCGAAATCTCCAGTAATCTCCTCTGCAGGAACGGCTCGACGCAGTCGCGCACAAGTGATGTCTTGAGTGTGTTGCACTAGCTACCCAAGGTGCCACCCATTTATGGGCAAGTGTAACCTGTGGACAGCGTTGAAAATCAAAATAAGGAGTATAAAATGGATTCCATAGCGCAGCTGAAATGCTGCATGGTGCCATCATTACCGGACACCAGATTTGGCGAAAACCGCTAATACCGCCGGTTGGTGCCGCGCGCTCAGCTGCTCCCGTCCACAAAGGTCACTGGGTGGCGCTGGTGTCACGTGCCATTAATTTTCTTGCCCATGCTGAAGAAACGTGCTGCGGCGAGCTCAGCAGAGGAGGGTGGTACAGGGAAGTCTTGGTTGGCCATACGCGCGAGTGTGGCGTACGCAAAGCAGCGAACTAGATATAGCAAGTTACCTACAAAAACCACGGACGATCATAGATGCGATGTGAAAAATCTGCGTTAGCAGCATTTTTGTGTCCATTTCGCTCGTCCACTGATCGCCTTCCAATGGCTGCTTTGAATTTGCTTTCATCCTGGGCTTTCTGGAAGGATGTAGGTGGTTGGAGGATCGCAGGTGGGAGTTGAATCTTGTGGATGCTCCGAGCACCCACCACAGGCGCCTTCCGGGAGCGGACTGTGGCCTTGAAGGTGGAGCCTTCACGTAGACTGACGAACACCGGGATTTCGACAAAAGAGGACTAGTAGATTTGTTCCCTTACCACTTTCAGCGCCTCTCTGCCAGTCGTAAACATCTGCTCTCTTCCGAGTCTGTTGAAGTTTAATTCTATGAATATTAATTTTTAGATGCACCGTTCTGCTTTGCATTCCAAGCCTTTGATCATGCTTTGCAATTCATCCCCTGAGTGACTCAGCAAGTCAATGTCGGCAGCAAACCGCACATTGCTAAGGTATTCTCTATTAAACTCTTATTACCAACTGCTTCCAAGCCAAGTCTCTGAATACCTCCTTTAAACTGGCAGTGAATAGCATTGGAGAGATCATGTCTCCCTGACTGATACCCTTCCTTGCGTAGCCGAGTGTAACCTCTGCAGTCTTTTTTCATAAGGCTCGTCAAAACCATGATTCTGCAATTCAGTGCATGACTACTGTAATTTCGACTGAGTCAAATGCTTTCTCCTTGTCTAGTATGAAGGCTACCCCAGCGGTATATATGTTACATTCTGAGCATTTCTATATCACTTGAGGGGCAGTGTGAATATTGTCCAGTAGACTACGAAAGTCTTCCTGGTCATTTGGTTCATTGAAGTCTAAGGTGGTCGTCATTCTATATATTGTCATGATCGAAGTGTAAGGTTGTCGTAATTATTGATTTGTTAGAAAATAGATTTTAAAAAACGTTCAGTAAGTGGATTAGTCTGCAATTTTTCAATTCCTTAAGTCCCCATCCTTGGCTTAAGATGAATTCAATGTACATCCAAGATTCCGGACGGTCGATGTTATAAGGCATTGCGTATTCAGGGTTGACAGTTTTTCTGACGCAATCTCCCCTCCGTCCTTAAACAGATCTGCTGTTGCGTGATCGTCATTAGCTGTTTTCCTTCCATGCATTGCTTCTGAGGTTTTCTTTCGTTCCTTCTTCGCTACTGGCGTTATGTCCAATCGACTGCAGCATAGATTCGTGGAGAACTCTTCGATTACTTTAGCTAGCTTATCCATATTGGAAAATTCATCGCCATCCTGGTGTCATAGCGCATACATCTGATTTTTGCCTATGCCTAGTTTCTTCTTGACCACTTTTATGCGACCTCCATCTTTTATGGGGTGCTTGATTTTCTCCCTATTATTTTTCATTTTGTCGCTTACCTTACCTTTACTTATTAGCTGTGATAGCTCCACCTGGTGTGTGCTAAGCAGCTTTAAGGCTTTGGTGCTTCTTAACCAGATCTTTCGACTAGTGAGAGACCTTGCTGGTATCCTGTAGAACCATACCACCGCCTACTTCCACTTCGCACTCCATAAAGATAGCCTTGAGATTATCGTGCCTTTCTCGAACAGTAAGGTTATCGTCCTTGTTTAAAGGCGGATATCTGTCCTAAAGCGAGATCCTGTGTTCCTGTACCTTCGCTCTTAACCATAACTCATTGTTGGGCTTCTTTCTCACCAGTTTCTTCCGTTCTTTGTTCAAGTCTAGGCCAATCCGAGACCGTACCCACATGTGGTAGGTACTTCGCACCATTTGGTTTAGTCCTTCCTGAACGTCACGATGCTGCGCTGCGCAGCCCACACGTCGCCTGCTGCTAAAGTGGTTCTCCCTCAAGAACCCGAGGCGCAAAAATTCTTGAAGTTGGCATATGATATGACCAATAACTAGTTGTAACAACTAAATACTTGCGTTAATCAATAATGGCAAGTTGATTTGCACCTACAGTTTAGAAGAACAAAAATGCGGCGTGCAGGATTTCATTACTTTTCAACTGCTTTCTCGTTCAGCAAGGCTCACTTCGCTATTCTTTCACTGTTTTGAAAGAGCCAATCTGGAGAACATTGTAGTGTATTTCTGGGGACATGTCGCAGGTGATACCAGCTAAATGTCAAGTTAATATTATTGCACGTTAAAACCTTGTGGGCGGAGGTGGGGGGAGGGCTAAAAAAACAAAATGTAGCGTTTTGCCCCACTCCTCCCATTGTGCAGAATCAGTGTTCTGTCCTTCCTAGCGCGTGAAACATACGAATCGGAATGGGCAACGGATATCAAGCAATGGCTTCAGTCAGGACAGTAAAATGGCGCAACGCTACCGTTCTAGCATTTTACCCAACTTTTGTGATCCAGATGTGAAGTCTCTGTTGCTTTTTGATTGGAAGCATAATATGCAGTCGTATCATGGCAACATACTATACTCCTCCATTTTGTGCGAGAGCGAGTATCCATTAGATTCCATTTAAGAACGACTTTGTTACGCAAAAAGAGAAATGCGCGTCGTCGCGTGCTGAATGCTCTTCGTGCGCAGGCTGCAAAAAACAAGGAGGCGGACAAGCCAGCCCCCTTCTTGCGGAGGACGACTGTGTGAAGGCGAACCTGAGTGCTGTTAAGGCGGAGCTGCTCCAGATCGAGGAGTCGATCACAATGGTCAAAAAGCATAAAGAACTGCGGAAGGTTCTGCTAGAGCATGAGGTGGGTTCTCGGTCATAAACCACTTGGTAGAAGATATGAACTTGAAGCACAAAAGCAGACGAGGACAGTGAAAGAGAGGAGAGACACACGAGCGCGTGTCTCTCATCTCTTTCACTGTCCTCGTCTGGTGTTGCGCTTCAAGTTCATATCATGTCTCACCAACACGCCCAAACAACCACTTTGCTAGTAGCAGATATACGCATCACACCACGGCCACCCGGCCCAAGAGAGACGTCTTACACGTCGCTATGATCTCGGAGTTGTAAAAAAGTTTTGTTTAGAAATGGTAAACCGACACCTCAAATAGTGACTCGACAACTGATCAGAGGCAGAGGTGATTTAATGTAAGATTGCGTTGGAAAAGAAGCACGCTGCTTAGGAATACACAAAAACAAAGTAGGAAACGAGATACCCAAAACGCAGGGCAACCAGCAACTGTGGAACATGGAACACGTGAAAAAGGAGAAAACATGAAAACGTGTTATGAAACGCCCTATGAAGGCGTTTCGGTCGGAGGTTATTTTGTGGCAATGAAATTCGTTATCGGGACCTCTGTTTTGAAATTCTGGGCAGGTTTTTCGCCTGGAACAGACCGTAGGAATCTGGCATTTCGATCTTCTTTATCCGTGAGAGCAATTGACGAGGCGCTGGCGTGTGCACCTTGTTCTCCGAATTTCATGATGTACGTGTCTAGTATCTCACGCGTCAGACTGCCTTTCGAGTACTGGTAGGATGACTGTTTCATTAAACTTTGGAATCACACTACTTGCATATTTTACAGTCACCGGCCAAATTTGCCAGTCCGGTTACGAACTTCCTTGTATTTTTACGATCTAATAGTCTTCCTTTGACGCATTGTCCAAGGGCCACTGTAGGCCTTTCCGCATGAAAGCGGAACCCTCTGGCCAACCCCGACAGAGCAACGAATATACTGAAACTTGTACTTAATGTTGCATGCCTTTGCCTGACCTTTGCATCTTGTCTTGTTCATGTGTTTCCACATTTGTTTCAGTTTTACTAGGGCTGATATCACGACCTTGATTGCTTTTTGTTTTTTTCCTGCATCCTTTGTGTCCGTGCGACACCTTCCGTATGCAAGCTGTTTGGGCTACTGGCTTCTATTCTGCCGCATGCTGCTCAAGCCTCCTCTTGCCAATCAGTGTTCGTACGCAATTTTCAGCTGCTGTTACAACTAGAGCTTATGGGTAGCAAATAATTCATCGTTGTTTCATATGAAGCTGCAGGCTGTTTTCAGTGTAGTGTTCACAAGACTTCTTGACAGCTTGCATAATGAAATTGATGGTAATGTTTCTTGACAAGTTTACAATATCTTCAGTCATGCGCCAGTACTTTTTTCTCCCCTGTTCTTGTATAGCCGGCAGGTGTGGCTTCCGTTGCAGGTAATGCGCCGGTCAAAGTTATGAATGCCGTATGGACGCCGTCGTGGTGACTGGGTGGTTATGGTGCTCAGCTGCTGCTTGATGTTTGTTGGCGAGGTTTGGATATTCTGGCAGAAATTACCGTTGTTACAGAGGCCACTTCTCAGGCGCCAGAAATTGCTGCACATTCGAGCATTTGCACCTTTAAGTTTTAAGGAAAGCACCGTTTGTCTGCGAATTAAGTTGTCTCTTTGGCTACTAGCCAATTCTGCGCATGCTTTTCCGTGTTTGAACAAATGGACGTAGGCTGTTCCTGCGGGGAAAGATCACTGGACCTTCACCTATATTGTATTGAGAATTTCACCGATGGCTGAAATGAAAAAAAAACTGGTTTTGTTAATGTGATATAAAACACAAAAACTTGAAAAAGCGTTCCCCTAGATAAGTCAAGTCAAGGTTATTTCAGCTTTTGTCTTACAAAAACTCTGGGTGACGAAAAAAAAGTGGTTCGCAATGACCGCTTAACGCAATTAACGCAATTTGCAGTAGATTTAGTTTTTGTCCAATCATCAACCTCGCACTAAGTGATGTCATATCCGCTGCTAAAAACTGCCACTCTATGGTGACACCATCAGCGCCACGAATTTGTTTTTGCGAGCGAATTAAAATATTAAAAACCGCAATATACACGGTACGACCGATGCTAATAGCATCACTATAAATTATTCTATGCAGCCAACAGGCAAAACAATGCACTGAAAATGCGTTTCGGGGCCACTTTAATCAAGTTCCAGTACAGTGCAAAGTGAGGGTAGCTGTTATTCCAACCTTTAAAAAGCTTTTGGTGCTTAGGGCTGCCGTAAGGGCTCCACTGCACGAGTGAGAAGAAAACCTCGTTGCATGATCACGTTTGGCAAATACCATACAAGTGAAGGCAAAAATGCATTTTACATTTAGGTGATAATAAATAATCCTATTATTTTTTTATACATGTTAGATATGCTCACACAACAAATATGTTTGGTGCAAGTTACTAAATCGGAAACGTAGTGGCATTAGGATGTGTTCCCTCCTTTTGCCCTGCCTCAAGGGCAAGAACTATGTATTACCTCAATAAACTTTAACCTCAACTTCAGACGTCGAAGAGAGGAAGAGTTCCAAGATGGTGATCGCCTTGTGAGATAGCGACCGCAAACATGCCATAATTAGTCCGCGGTAAAATAACAATCTTCCCAAAATTCCATCCCTCCTCTTTATCCCTGCCTCAGTTGTCGCCTTGCCCGGGTGATCGCCGGGGTCAGTAGTACGAGCGGCGAATGCTAACACTGGAATACAACCGAGTGAAAATAACTTTTTCATATATGCCGGCCCTGTCTACAGTTTAGGGACGCAGTATTTAACAAAAAGCATCCTCCGAAAGTCAAGCGTCCCAGCTTTTATTCTTCATGACCTGTTTGTAAAGGAGCCTCCGCTATTTTTGAAAAATTTCAGGCTCGTGAGTGTACATGCGTGTATTTGTATCCTTGTCAGTGTAGCAATTGTGCCAGCTCTCCAATTCCATATCTTTCAAGTGTAAATGATCTTTGTGTTCATCTTGACTGCACCGTGTCCTGGAACAGTCATTTGGCTAACATTTCCGAAAGGCTGCCAAAAATAGCTTGCCTGGTATATTCTATTAAAGCTTTATGCCCCAATAAATAATATCACATGCATTGGTGTACAGTATGCTGTAATATGGAAGTTTCTTTTTTACTTGTGCTCAGTTTTTCGGCGCAACACGGTTGATTGCTTACAGAAATCGACAGTCCGTGCTCGGATGTATGGTGTGCCAATAACCAACAGTTCGTCTTTTTCTCGTGTTCGCTTATGCCTTCATTCACGTTGTCATTTAAAGAAAATGTTATTCTTAGGTATATGTGGAGTAAGGATTTGTGCCTCCCATATGTTCCTGGTCGAGCATTATGGCCAAGCGATCGTTTTATTCTGTCCAGAGTACGGACAAGATATGGTGAACGTGTTTGTGATTTCAATGTGCCAAGTGGGTTCCACGACCTACCAAATAGTGTTTTCTCTTCAAGCAGCCGGAAAGACGTGAAGTATGTTATCTTAGTTTAAAAAAGCGCAGTATTTTTTTCTGTCATTTCTCTCTGCTTTTTATTCCTGCCTATCCCTTAGTTTTACTCTACTTGTTTTGCGATGTGAACTGAAAGTGCCGTATGCTCTGACTTGACCCTGCTGCCGGGCACTGCCCCACAAGGCTTCTGTTGGCTTGAACACGCCCGCATATGTACTACGACATTTCACCAATATAGATTTTATTATTATCAAGTCATGACTCTAGTGGTTCAGTCAAATAAAATATGCGATGGCCCCTATCTGCGCTTGTCCTTTACAGCCTTTCGCGATCTGAGCATTTGTGAGCAACTTAAGGGAAGGGAAGCTGGCGGGAATGTGCGTTTCAATGTAGAAGACGATTACCTGGGCTATAGCCAGATAGAGCTCAAGAACGCAGCGGCGAATGCCCCTCAATGGAGGCCCTCCAGCCAGTGGCGCCGACCGCTACTCATGATCTCGTGGCTAGTGTGCTTAATCCCTAAGTGTGATATCACAGGTGACTCTAAGGTAACTTCGTGAAATGGGACAAACCGTGACGGTATGAGCACTGGTCGACGCCGTTGGCTGCAGGGCCTCCATTGTGGGGCATTTGCCGCTGCACTTTTTAGCTGTATCCGACTATATAGAAACGTGTGGACTCATAAAGTTTTTGTCATACGTTCATGATCACGTTTACGAGCTTCTGCGGGCTTATATTCTCTGCATTCATATGCAGCCGGAACATATAATTGAGCACCGCGATTTAGCGCCATGAGTGGAGTGCAACGCGGTTTCCAGAACGTTCTGACTTCTGCTGTATTTCTTGTTATCAGCGATTGGGGAATTGCGAGCTCTCCCGCCTGCAAGGAAGGTGCGCGCCTCCTGTCGGGCAGCCCTGGGCTTTAAGGTAACGCGCGTTCACGAAAGCTAACCGTCCACGAATCAGCGCTAACCAGGTCTGCCCACCCTGCCAGCACCAACTCACTTGTGCCATGCGCGTGTATACAAAACTTTCCCAATGTGTCCATGCCTTATCTGCGCACTAAGGTTGCACTAATTATTGCGATTAAGTTCTGCCCGGCACAAATGTGGATAGCGTATTTATACTTGAAAAAGTATATAAGAGCCTAACAGCATTGCACAGGTTACATTTCGCACCATAGTTATGAGAGCAAAGTAACACGCGCCAGAGATTCAGGAGGCGTATTCAAAGATCACGGGCAGAAGAAATCAGCCTTGCACTTTGCTTTGCTACTAATTCCTTATTCACATGTGTATGTACAGTCAGGTTGACTTTTAATTTCCAGCGATTCTTAAACTTGGTGATCATGCTTTCTCCAGTTTTCGACGCTTGTGGAATGTGCACTTGGCAGCAGCGCGTGCGGCATAGGCGAATCGTGTGACGTTTTTCTTGGCATTGTTGCAGTCTCTGCTGTACCACTTGCCCTGCGCCTCACTTTCAAGCCTCGTGCAGAAGATAACGGCCAAGATGCCTGCACAAGCGCAGCATGCCCACCGGGAGAAGCTGCTATAAAAGCAGCTGGAGGACATCGCCGCGACCGCTTGTCAACAGCGCGGGCGGGATAATTAGACGCATCGTGTGACGGTTCTCTTGGCAATGTTGCAGTCTCCGTTGAACAATCTACCCTGCGCCAGCGCTGATTTTCAAGGAGGTTCGTGCAGACGATAACGGCAGGGGAGAACTTGAAGCGGGAGCTGGTTTTCGATCCTTAGGGTTGCACCTCCCGGGGTGCGATACGACAGTTGGCTTGCTTATATCGAGTTCATGTGAACCGGGAGTTGTAAAGTTCGGCTGATCTTTCTCATCTCGATTCCCTGACTCAATCCGCCGCTGTCGGGTTCATGTAAACGAAGCACTGTCATAGGGTTCTCTCACGAGTTGGCAACATGCGCCTAGAAAGCTTGGGATGTTCTCCCGGTTTCCCGCGGCAGCGTGCTATTGCGTCAGTTTCCCTACTGTTGATACGTTGCAATTCGAGCCGCAGGCAGGATTATGACAGTTAATTACACTGGTGTGACAGTTATAATTGTGGAAAATGAAACGTGCCGGGCGATTTTGAAGAGCATTTATCGATTGTATTAGACATGCCTAAAGTAATGGGCAGCAGAAGCGTGTACCGGAGTCAGATGCAACAAATAAGCGAGCAAACTAAATAAGTGAGCAGCAAATGCTTCTCCAAGAAGGCTCTCTGACTAGTGAGCCTGGCAAGTTATCAAGAAGGAACGGTAAACCTCACTGCACCTACCGATGCCAACTTGGTGGGTGCAGGTGTCACTAATGCAAAAAAGAAACATTTAAGAAAAATTTAATTTCTTGGTAGTCAATTCGGTTCGTCACACAAGTCCTCGGAACGCTAATTTCATTTGAGTGAACTTTACATAAAGCGAACACAACCTCAGAGTGCCTAAAGTTCGTTGATTGGCTATTTGCGCAGTACTAGAAAGATTCAGATATGATGCTTCAGAGCCACGCTAGTACTATATTTGTTGGGACATACTCGTATAATACTCGTATAATTACAGCACAACGGCTTCAGACCAAAGAAGACACACAGAAGGAAGGGTGGAATGGACAAACACAGCGCTGACTCTCAACTGTTTATTCAGGGCCAAAACACAAACCTTTTATATGCTCTCAGACCAGCGCAGGTGCAAACACGGACAAGTACACGTACACGTGCTGCAAATATAAAAAAACACCCGCTCATGCGTGCAAGGTACATTCACGACAAGCCCTAATACACGTGAGGACTCATCATACACATCACTTACGCATAACTTACACAATTTCTCTCATTCTTTATGAAAAAGCTTGTAAAATTTCGAGTGTAATCACACTACTCCCCTTTCGGAGAATCTTTATATCATGAAGACACAGAAGACATATGCAGTCCCTGCAATTTTTAGAGAAATTTGTCCTCTATCTTTATAGCCTCATTAACGCTCGTGCTCACCTGCGCGATCATTTACGCAGTGTCCTGTCTGGTCTATATAGGACTTTCCACATGTGAGTGGTATTTTGTAGACCACTCCTGTCGCGTATCTTACAAAGGGCTTCGCGTGCCTTTATCCACAATTACTTTTCCTCTCTGTATGCTTTGCCGTGCGTGAACACAGCTGGCCTAGCCTCTTTGGTGCTTAGAGCACCATCGGTACTTCATACCTGCTGGCCACTTCATGTTATGCGAGGTCTTGTGTACGTAAGGCATCACAACAGGTTTCGTAGCATTGTTTGTAGCCCTTTTGCGGGCTTTTCCTTTCAACTTCTGGAGCAGGGTTTTCACTTATCGCCGTCCCGATCGCACAGGGATAGCCTGCGGCCACCAATCTTGAAGTATAATTTCCAAAGCTTTCACATGATCATTCAATGCTTGCACGACCTGAAGAGCGGTGACTCCAGGCAAAGGGTAGCAATGGCTCTCTTGACAGTAAGGCGCGGGTTTCTTTTAAAGTTAGGGGCTCGGCCCCTGAATGAATAAGTAGATAATCTGTGCTCTTCCTGAGCTATGAGTTCTTCTTTTTTGTGTAGTGGCTTTAGCGCAATAGAGCATGGCTTCTGTAGGTTTAAAGCCACCTAGATTCTTCATTTTCATGTCATGGTACTTCCTTTTGTTCTGCTCCTTTAACAAAATTTAAAAAATCAACTACATATTTAAACTTTTTAAAACCTTCCTGTCGTGAAAGACATTCGTCAGGGCTATCAAAAGAAAATGAAAGGAAATGCGAGCGAAAGGGCACAAAATCAATGGTACTGTGGAGAGTTGTCGACATTGTTGAAGGACCCCGCGATGCCTGGTGAAGAAAGTGGCGGCCAGTTCACGGACGCGTCAGCTTCGCGAGGCAACCATGGGTGTTCTGTGTTGAAGCGATAACCACTTCCTCTTCCAAAACTTGACACGTGCGGTGGCGTTACGGTATGAAACCTCTTGTGTTACATTAAGCGCACAATATCACGCACACCCTAAAGAAAGTGGCCAATAAGTACGCAGTACCTTTGATGTTCTCCGCTCCCAGGAAGCTAGGACAGCTCTGGTCTTGCATGACAGAGAGTGGCAGACAAAGTGGTTGTTGCAAAAAGCATTTCAAGCTCTTTGTAAAATGTGCGGAAGGACGGCTGTACGAAATGCCACAAATTGTGGGAAGGCCTACATAGGCGAGACAAAACTCTGTATAAATTATTATGCAGGGCATTCTCTAGGGGTTAAGGAAAGGAGCACGAATTTCACAGAGAATTGCAAAACGGGCATGTGTCGACCATGTCTGCATGCGGTGATTCGTGGTAGGGAAGAACATTAAATCAATTGAGAGTTTGCGTTCGCCCTGTCTTTTCGTGCGTGGTATAGTCTTCGTATACATTGAATATCATGATATGTGTTGTGTATATAGGTACGTTATGTTTTTATGGTTCCACGGCACCATATGCGCAGATACCACTTTGTACGTTTGCCTGTGGGCTTCATCCAGACTACGTTGCTATAGATTGATTTTTATGCTGGACAACCAGAAGTGTGTAAGCGGCAAAACTGGTTTTGGCAACATCAGGCAGGATCTCGGAGTGGCGGCTGGGCACAACTGCCCACGACGCGTTCTTGTAACCTTGTAACCCGCTACCGGGGTTTGGCCGCACGCACTAAGATCGTGGCGGCCGCAGCTGTTTCGTCATCATCAATTCTGCATTCCTTGCAGGACAACAGCCGCCTTTAACCCGCATCCGCCGGCGCCTCATCGCAGTGGATTTCCAATCCGCATTCTCCCGCATACGCCTTTTTCCCACGCGGCTCAGTCTCCTTTCCGGCTTTGGGAACGACGCTGCTCATTAGCTCTTGCTCGCATTATCTGGCGGGTGGCGTTTGAACCATTCTCGAGTTGAAGCCCCATGCGATGACTTTTATAACGCGTGCGCACGCTGTTAATTCGGTGCACACGAATGCAGCCGATTCAGTTGCACTTCGCCTCGGCCTCCCCTGCCAGCAGCGCACGAGAAAAGCAATCACAGTCGCAAGCTTAACCGAGACAAGGCTTTAATTCGTTTTCGATGCGGCTGCACTGAGCTTTTAAAGCAAGGGTTGCAAACATCGTCAAAGTGCCGGTATAGTAGAATCTGAGGTGCGTTGCATGGAGAGAAAGCGTACGCAAGGCGTTTGATTGGCAATTAGCGCTTTGTCTCTAACTCCGCTTTCAACACGCCGGTACATCCAGTGCTTCAAATATATTTCAATGATCATTAACTCACCGCTCCTTATTGCAACGAACACGCATGTTACCTTTTCTGATGCTTTATCTACTAGGCGCCACCACTGTTTAAACATTTCTCCACTTTGCGCGCGGACTGATAGGTACAATTTCAGGTTCTTCCCATATACCATCGAGTGCTGGAACTCCCTGCGTGGTGAAATTCGTTCACTTCCATTTCCGCAATTTTTGGCTGCCGCTGAATGTTCCTGGCGGCCTGGTTTCTTCATATTATATTGTATTTTGTTAGTATTTTTATGTATAAACGCTTGCATTTATGAACATATACGAAATTTTCCTGTATTCCATATACACACTCCTGCCATAGCCCCTGGAGGGATACAGAATGTACAAATAAATATGCACATGCGATAAGCGCCTGTAAATTTAACTTTGGACGGTATGTTTTGAACTAGCCGTGGAGGTCGAACCAAGATTCTCTGCTGTTGTTGTCGCCAACACGAGGCATCCGTAGTTAAGTACAGAAGATAAGAAAGAGCGCAGAGTAACATGTTAACCGCTGTAGGAAAATTAAAGCAATGACGGCGCATGATACCGACTGTTTTGGAAGCTTGTTAATTATGTAGCTAATGTGGTCAGTTCATGACATATCGTCTGCAAAGTAGACGCCCAATGTTTTTACAGACTGTACGAATGCTACTCTGGTATTGTTTAATTCAATCGGAGGAAACACGAAGTGTTTACGACGCGGGTGAAACATGGCCGCTTTAGTTTTATTGACATCAATTTGTAAATGATTGTTAAATGCCAAAGCATTTATTGCTCCCAAGGTTTTCTTTGCTCGGTTGCCAAGGTCAGCAGTCAAAGTGCCAGAAAAAAAAAACAGACTAGTGTCGTGAGCAGTTCTGTCGACGTGGACAATGTCATTAACAGAGAACAAAAAGAAAGGGGCCCAAAATACTCCCTTGTGGAACGCCAGAAACTACCGGTTTCAGCTGGGAACATTCACCAGCCGTACTAACGAACTGGCACTTATGTCACAAATACGAAGAAATTAACAAGTTGGCTTTGCCTCTAATGGCATAATGATCCAATTTTTCAAGCAAAATAGAATGATTAACTACATAAAACGCTTTTGAGAAATCTGAAAATAATCAGAGTCCAATTTTGTTTGAGTAAAATTTTTTGCAGTATGAACTCTTTGTGAGCAAGTAACACCGACATTGACACCCTCCTGACATTTTCAGATCGCCCCTCAGTTAAAATAATGTGGTTAAAAATATATTGCTTGTTAGCAACGCGAAGTTGTTTAGTGACAAAGTTCTTAAATTTCTTTGCTGGCCCGAAAGACGCGGCTTCGATCCTGGCCGCGGCGGTGGAATTTCGATGAAGGCGAAATTCTAGAGGCCCGTGTACTGTGCGATATCAGTGCACGTTAAAGAACCCCAGGTGGTCGAAATTTCCGGAGCCCTTTACTACGACGTCTCTCATAGCCTGAGTCGCATTGGGACGTTAAACCCATGTAAACCAAACCAAAACCTTAATTTCTTAAACTTTTTTAACGCTTCAGGACACCTGCTTCTCAAAATAGCTTGTAAAGTTTATCTTGTTTCTTTACTAACTGCAGCATTTTTTTGTTGATCCATGGTTTCCTACTTTTCTTTGATTGTGTAAATTTCTTCAGAGGGAAAGAAATACAGTAGATCTCGCAGAATTTATCTAAAAAAAATTGTATGCTTAATCAGGGTCGCTTTCTGCAAAAACCTCGACCCAGCTAACGATATATAAGCGCTGCTTAAACTCACATTATGTGCGATCATTTATAAGTCGAAAAGATGATAGCGTTCTGTGTCGCTTAGAACTGAGACTCATATTGACAGATATAAATAGTGATCGCTAATAGCGCGAGCGATAATACCTGATTTTATGCTGTCTTGATTAAAGTTCGTGATGAAGAGGTCTAAGATCGTTTCAGATTCCGAGGTAATCCGCGTGGGTGACATAACATTTTCACAGGAATGAACGTTTAGTAGGCTCTTGAATTCTATTGCGGTGTTACTATAGACTAGTATATCAATATTAAGGTCACCACCTAAAATCAACTGATATTGGTTCATGTTGACAAATTCTAAGAATGAATCTAAAAATCAAAAGAACTAAGTAGAACTACTACCGGGTGTCCGATAGCATACAGAAAATATCCGCGCGCCAGGCCTAACTGTAAGTACTTCATAACAAGGTGCTATATATACAACAATATTCGAGGAGCATTTCGGACTCTAAATCATTCTAAAGTAACATAGAAACCTCTCCCCCTCTTCTAGCAGGACGGTTCACATAGTAACACTTGTATGTTGGAATGATAAACATCGTCTACACTGGCAAACCAAGTTTCCGAAAACATAACATTAAAGCGTGTTTGCACTCAAGCGAAAAAACAGTCAAGTTCGTCATGCTTGTTTCATCCAGACCTCAGATTAAAATAAATGCAGGTGCAACATTGCGAGTTATTACAATTAACGAAACTACTGAAGTCACACAAATCGACTGGATCAGTGAAAAAGGATGCCAATGAGAAAAAAGTTACACCGCTTTTCAACACAAATTACTTGCTTCTCAGTTTGTGAAGATCTGCTTCACAATGAATGACGATCGCAGGATCACGTTCTTTCTATCAAACACTTTTCTATTCCGGTGCCAATGGAAGCTGTAACCATTGTCATCTGCCCAACCCTTTGCATAGCGCAGGAGCTCGCGACTTTGAACCGTCATATTCTCGGCCACTGAAACCTCCGACTTGGCATCGCTTATAGCTGTCGGCTTTGAAACCACATGTCACGCATTGAGTATAGTGAAAAACGTACAATGATCACATCATTCAATGTGAGTTCTGCTAAGTTCACAGAGTTCGCTACATCATTTTATTTTTTCCATCAGGCTCTCATCTTTAGTCACATGTATGCCGTGCATCTCAAGGTTTAGCTTTCTACTACGCCATTCGAGGTCGTGCACTGTCATTTTCAAGGAGTGAATCTCATTAGCATCGGAGCTCGTCTCAAGCTCATTTACACGTTTCTTCAAACTACAGATTTTCTTATGATGTACCGGTCGCTCGAGTATGTCATCATACTTTTTGACATTAGTTGAATTGAAAGCTTCACTTCATCGACTTGCATAGGTAGGCCAGCGAGAGCATCAAGCTTTTCACCTATACCGGCTAAAAATCTAGCAAGTTCAGGTTCCATACTGATTTGTCACATTCGTCTTTTGTTTTGCGACAATCTGGACATCGCCACGTCTTACGACCTTTGTCACCTTTAGACTTATATGTTGACTCAGATATTCCACAGCAATCACCAAGATGATACGTGTACTCACATTCGGCACTCTTGATGGTGCGTCCTTCACTTGGTAAGCATTCTTTGCAGGAAGAGCATATCTCTGGCAGGATGGCCTTTGGTACAACTATTTTACATACACGTTTGAAAACAAAAAAATGTTTCGCGCAACACCACCAAAGAGAGCATAGCGAAGAATACGGTCATAGTAAGCAACACGGCAGCAGCGGCGGTGGTAACCGACAAAACGTTAAGCAGAAGAGATTTGTTTTACCAACCTGGAAGGCGAAAAAGAAATAGATAAGGTGGGCGTCCTTTCACCGCCGTCGCTGTCGTTTGTGTGACTCGTTTACAGCTCGGCCAGGAGAAACAGTGGCGCGGAAGTCTGTGACATCACACTGAGTTGTCTTGAAGCCGGGGTAGCAGGGTCTACGTCAAAATCTGGAAGGCGAAAAAGAAATACATAAGGTGGGTGTCCTTTCATCACCGTCGCTGCCGCTCGTTAAGAGCGTTAGCTCTTACTCATCACGTTTTGAGATTTCTTCGGTGTCTGCTACCGCCCTTGATCACAGCGTCATCTGTGGCAGAAACTACTCATCACTTTTCGAGATTTCGTGAGGTCTCCTACCACCCTGAGATCAAAGCGCCATCTGTGGCTGCAACTAGAAAACAGCGCATCTCACATTGAGACCTGTAGCCCCATCTACAATAGCATTGCAGAAACAACCACCTGCCGAATGCCAATGATGACGTCACGGTTAAATACGGTGGATAGAATTGGAACTATATGAGTATGACGTCAGGGGACGAAATGGCGGCATAGTTTCGGCTTGTCGGATCCAATATGACGGCCATTAAAATTGGTTATGCCCTCTCATCTCTTCCCCAAAGTACGCTCGTATCCAAGCTTTTAAGAGCTTTAGCTTTTACTACTTACGTTTGTCAAGGACGCCTCAGTTTGCAATGAAGGTCAAATTGACCAGAGCTGTTACTACGTAACCACACCATATCAGACAGCAACAGTAGGCGCGTAGCGCCGAACTTGGATCCTATACTTTTGATTCGTTATATACATGCCAGTACAGCGGCCATCGAAATGCCCCCTCTGGGACCAAGATTTGCATAAAATTTAGGGGCACCCGTTTGCAGCACAATGTTAGAACTGTTGTCAAAAGACTTCGCATGTTCCTGAGGATAAAATTACTAATTTAGATTAACCCTAACTTAAGTGTGGAATTCGCACCGACGACATTTCCGCCCCCAGACCGTGCATTCCGGGGACCATCAGACGGCCGTTACAGCCAAACCATTTGTCGGAGGATTTCCGGGTGGTGTGAAATGATTCATCGTGTCATGGTGCACATGTTTATAACATTTATTAACTGATACAAAGAGGATATATACCTGGTATGGCGAAGGTGGCTTTAAATCGCAATAGTGCAAAATCCATGTGGTAGATGGCGATGCGTGTGTGTTAGGAAAGGAAACATTCGCGGATGCTTGGATTTGTTCTTCTCCACGTCTGCTGTGCTCAGCGATGTAAACTCTTGAAGCCCCCGCAGCTAACGCTCTTAAATTGAACACCGGAGCAGTTTGGAGGACAGTTTTTTCTTGCAACTTTGAAATTGGATGGAAACGTGTAAGGGAAACGTAGGACCAGGGACTTTGAGTTTGCAGTTATGAAAAGCGGGTCGGGAATGATGTTTGCGGGTCAAAAGGTATGCAGCGAGTTCAGGAACTGTTGTTGAGCAGTGACGTGCTCTCCCTTCCAATCTTCGTGCAATAGAATTTGCCGCCTCGTTGTACTGACATCTTGTAATATGGCATGACATGGTTTACGCAAAAAGCGTACAGGCGCTAAAAGACCAAGACAAGCACACTCAAGACAGGACAGGCGCCAATATGACGCCAATATGGCGCCTGTCCTGTCTTGAGTGTGCTTGTCTTCGTCTTTTAGTGCCTGTACGCTTTTTGCGTAAACCATGTCAAGCTACAACCAACTAGCTCAAATGAAAGTCTTGCTGTAATATGGCATCTTGGGCATTCTGTTAACCTCTTCACTAATGCGTGACAGCACCCTTGATGATTAAGATGTGAAACTAGGTAATGGCAACATACACATACAAAAGCGCTCATTGAGAAATATTTGCTCCAGATATTTGTTATAGTGGAAAATGTAATGCATACATTTCATGGGTATTCGTTACATTTTCATGTCCAACATTCTCGGAAAAAATTTTGAAAATCAAAAACTTGTAATATAGTGTTTTGTTACAATCGAAGGTTCATTCTTATTAAATGTAGGAAATAATTATTTTGAAGTTTTTCTATTGGTCGCATCGAATAGTTAAGATTAACACTTAAAATCAAAGGGGAAAGCTTTTGACGATAGCAAAAACACTCAGAGAAAAAAAAATGAGACTTTGGTCGGGTGATCTGCAGATATATTGATTGCTGTAGTCAAATTTTACATTATATGAAAAATTGCGCTCATAAATGGTTTCCCGCTAAAAATGGTTTCGTCCAGAATTGTTGGGTATGCTTAACTCAAATGTAAAAATCGTTAGTATGCATGCTTAGCTCAGTGCGTGCCTACATTTGAGGGCTTGTTTCGATAGTGCACTTGAAATGCGGCATTGAAGCATGGTTGAAGGAAGCGTTTCAAGGAGTGCCGTTCTGGTACTTTCGTGCCCGAATATACACGATTTTTACCTAAGATTAACACAGTTTTTAAAAATAGGCCTTTTCAGTTTGTAGAGCGCTTCTTGTGGCATAGAAATATTAGCGGTGTAGTTCATCAGGATACAGCTAAGAATACTAACTAGCAGGTTGGTTAAATATTGCATTAAGGCATTAGTAGAATTTCAGGTCGTTCGTTTATTCGAGGAAGGTTTACGAACCCTTCCTCTAGTGTCGTTCGGCTTGGAAGATGGACAAGAGGCGTGCTTGTAGATGATGACAGCAAAGCATATACTTACAGCCTACACATACAGAGAGTTAAACTGGAAGAAGCCGAAATGAATTTAAAAAAGAACAAACTTCTGGGTACTTTACTCATCGACCCGACGGATTGGAGTGTAATTAGCACCACGTTACATGCTAAGCATAGAGCCCCAGCTCAGACTGGACTGGACCAAACTGACCGTTCACATGGTCTTTTAAGCACTTAATTAACAAAGCACTAAGGGCGGTCATTTTCAGTGGCCCACCATAAGCATCAATTCTCCAATCAAAACTAACATGCGAGATGGGGACTACCCCAAGAGTTGGGCTTAGCCTCGAACTCAGGGTCTCGCTAACAACACAAACCAAATCAAAATCAAATACTCCCCCACTCTCTCTCAAGTAAGAGTATCCACACGCTCTGCCTTCGGAGCTATTCTCCCGAGTTTCCTCAGGCACACCGCCACCCCCCGCTTTCCGCTCACGTTGTTCAAGTTCTTGACACTTATAGGCTCCCACCCATCATCAATCCGTGTCGCCCGTCAGCAACAGAAGAGAAAGCGAAAGGGCCACGAAGTCGCCGCACTACCGACGGCGGGACACGGCTAATAAGCCATGAATGGGCTTGTCTGCCGCTCCGGCAAACCACATATGGAACGGCCCTGTTTTCCCACGGTTTTTGTGAGTAGGGCATGTTTGCCTTGTTTGACAGGTGTTCGTCATTGCCATCCTGGAAATACGCCATTTGTTCGGTCATGAGGCACTGCGGGACACTGTGGGACACTGGGTGCCTCCCCGATGATAGCCTACGTCGTTAGGGGGGTCTCGTCAAAGCCGCGGCGGTGCGTCAAACGACCCCATCCATCTCCCATGCACTTTGCTTTCGGGGGCTCGATCTTGTACAAGGGAGCCACTTCCGCGTGTGCCGGCGTACTACAAAGAGACGCAGCTGGAAAAGAGCGGCGGCCTTACAGCTTTTTACCGTTAGTTATTGAACTATTGCTGTTAGGCTCCTTGATTATTGAGAGGCGTGTAGCCCGTCGTAAGTAATATCCATATCAGTTTCTCGAATTTCGAAAACGTGCTTACCCTCGGCGCTAGGGCCCAACAAATTGTGGATACAGCGCGCCAAAATACATGCGTTTTCGTTAAGCTTGCAGACAAAGAAACCTCTACAGTGCATGTAACTCGTCGAAATAGCGAAATTTTGTTCGGTCACAGCGCCGAGGATAACCGCGTTTTTGAAATTTTATGCACTGACATCGGTATTACTTAAGTTGGGCTATACGTCTCTCAATAATTTAGGAACATAAGAGTAATAGTTAAAAAGTTAGCTATTCAATATTACGGAACCAGCCTGCTAATTAGCACGTCTCAGATGTATTCTGATATGCTACACCGCTGAAAATGCTATACAGGAAAAAGCGCTCTTCTAAATCAAAAAGTCTGCTAATAAAGGTAGTAGAAAGTCTTAAGTGAAGCACCCCGTACAGATGTTGAGCGGTATGCGTGTAGAGCGTATGAGCATTTTAACGATTTATTCTACCGAGAGGCGATGAGCTGGCTTGATGTTGAAGCCATCGCTATCAGAAATTCGGGGGAACGGACTACTGCACTTGTTTTTCTATCAGGTGGGGCACCAGAAGAAAATAGCGGCTGTATCTTTTTTGTACAAAAAGAATACTCGGCAGCAGCAAATTCTTTTGTGCTAACCTCAGCATAAATTTAACATGCTATGTACACGTGCGTGTGAACGCACCGGCTTCTATCTTTGCAGCGTGAGATCGAGTAACCGTTTTGAAATGCCAGCCTTGGACAACTTTTCAGTTTGTGTCGAGGAACATGATATTGAACGGCAGAAAATTCTACTAAACTTCAGGTTTTTTTCGCGCCTCACTTCTTCGTTCTGCACGTTGATTCGGCGTTGGACGTGAAGCGGACAACCCGACGACAGAAAAACGATGACAGACGGATGAAAAGAGGAAGTGGACTTTATAGGAGCACTTCGAAAACAATATTGAAACAAAAGCACCCATAAAAGCAAAACAATTTATGCTCAGCTTTCTTTGCAGACTCAATAAGAGGCACTCGAGTTCAATGCTCGCTCTCCTTGGCTTCTCGAAAGCCGGGGCCTGCCTACCTCCTTCGATGAAGCCTGACCAAGTACCACATAACAACATGTAAAACGCTCTTAAATAACCTGATCCGAAACTCCTAGAAGCGGGCGGCGGCGTCGAGAAAGAGAGGACTGGTGGCAGCACGCCTTAATTGCCTCGTCTACCTACCCTGTCTCCTCGAGAGGGCTCGAACCCTCTCGAACGTCTGGCCGCGCGCGTCCTACTTTGCCAAGGTTGCGGGAAGAGGAGGACCTGGACCCTGAGCCGAGATGCGCCTAATGTTGCGCGTGGCTTCCAGTGCATTAAAAAAATCTCCAAAATATCATCAGCGACTCCAAGACCGCAATCAATAATTTTTCCAAAGATCGGATCTCTCCCATCACCCTCCGCGTCCGACAATCTCCGCCTCCCGGACCACACCATCCAGCCCATCTGGACCCCTGCACACTCCTCCATCTCTGGGAATTCGGCGGCCCACTCACACGCCCGAGGCATTAATATCCGGGCGGGGCAGAGTCCCTATCCCCACCACAGAGCAAAGCCAGCGAGGGACCGGTTGACCGCTTATCAGGGCATCACCCAACATTATCGACTTGACCGACGTCTTTACCCAACGGCCGACAGGTTCCTATCCCGCAGCATGTCATATCCTGGCGCCAGATTCAAACGAACGCCTTCCGATATCTCGCAGTTCTCTGCCATATCTGCCCCACTTTCTACTCTTGCCAACTGCAGATTCTCCGGTGGGCACGCTACCCTCTCCCACATCATGTAGGGCTGCCCTATGACCCCCTTTCCGCTAAATCAGTGCCGAGGAGTCATGGCAGACCGGGCTGCGGATCTCGGAGCCGGGCACTGAGGTTCAGCGCGTCCAACGGGCTGACTGGGTCACCGGCGGACATGAGCTTTTAGTCATCCGGAGGAATTGACCTGCTGCGTTTTGACGGGTTTCGCCCTTCCCTCTCGGCTAAAAACGTGTATTGTCGATCGGCGCGCTTGTATTGTCGATCGAACGTGTATTGTTCGTCGGCGCGCGCACCGCGTAAGCACAGCACTAAGTTTAACGGCCTTGCAAGTCCGTTCAATTTTGGTCTGCTGAAAAAAAAGCGATTGGAGTTGTAGTTTATTAAAAATTGTCACTCAAAAGTACTCCAGATTTTGGTCATTTCTATAGACGCGCATTGTTTAAACTTTGTATGGTTTTGGAGCAAACTATAGGCGAGACATTAAACCGTGGCTGGCTTTGAGTTGTACGGGAGTTGACGTATAGAATCTAGCCCGTGAAAAACCACGTCCGTTATCTTTTCAACTAGTTGTACCAAAATACACGACGTTCTCTGATGCAGCCGCGCAGTTTGGAACGCTTAGGGGCGCTGGTAGTAGTGGTTGCAGATTCTTGATAACGACTGTTCTACTTTCTTTTTGGGCAATTTTTTTTCAAGTCAATTTTTCTTTGCTGGCCACTTTGTGTTGTGGTGTCTTTCGGTTTCTTGCTCATTTATCACGAGCACTTTTCTTTTTCATGACAAAAGTGGTAATTTATGCCTTCGTTCGCATTACAGAATGCGTGGATTTTGATACGCATTTAAACTGTTGATCGGTAATTTTTTTTTATATGTCAGTTTTGTGATGAACCAGTTTCTTAAAATGGCCCTGGGTCTGCGCTGGGCATGAGGAGATTGATGCACAGACTCCAAAATGATTTTGGTGTGATTTAATTAAAGCATCTGGCTCGATGCCGCTTACGGGACAGAAGCTGGGCTCGTCGTCGCCGGGGCTGAGTCAGAGTGGTGTGGCACGGGCTCGATGAATGGCTGGTTGTCTGCAGCGGCCGGGCTGGGAGTTCCTCGTGGCTGTGCTGCCCTCGTTCTCGGCTGGTCGTTGGATGTGCTGTCAGGCGTGGAGGCGCGTTGGCGAAGGTCGAACGTTAGCGACGGCTAGACCCCGGGCTCAGGTCAATGCGCAGTCCCAGTCTTCTGCCTCGCTCCGTCTCCGGCCCTCTCGTCCACTCGCCCCGATCGCTCTCCCCCTTCCTCCCGTCGGCTTCCGCTTTTAAAGCCTTTGCTTCTTTCTTCAGCCGTGGCCGCGCCTTTGTCCACTCCCCCGTGGCTCTCGAGGGGTGCATAATGACGGGGACACTCAAGCGTCGTTCGACAGGGCCGTCGACGGTTACCATATATGGTCATGTTTCTCCGCCACAACCAAATATGGTCATGTCTCTCTGCTGCGACCCGACGCCAGGACGGCGCGGCCAACCGTCTCCAGGAAAAGTCACTGACCGGCTCGCCGTGGCACCGGTGCATGTGCACGAATCGTCACATCCGCACCTTCTTAAAAGGAATGTTCATTGAACATTAGGAATTCGTCATACACACACACGCGCACACAAACACGCCGCGCTGTTCGGGCCAGTAACCCGCACAAGTCGCTCCTTTCTTCCCCACGAGCACCGAGCCAGAGCGGAGTTTCAGAACAATTCGTCACCGTAGATACCACTCGAGTGCACAATATAAGACCATAATTAACAGTATGTACAACATCTCAAACAAGAGAACGAACAAAAAATGAAACTAAACGAAGCGCACTTGTAACGTACAAAACATGGAAATGTAGTCTTAGCGAGGTGCCTCCCTGTCCCCTACTCGGTTACGGAGGTAGTACCTAGCGGCTGGAATACGTTTGCCAGATTGGAATGCCTCCTCCTCGAGAAGGGCGCCTCCGAGCTGCGACTGCATGAAGTGTTCCAGTTCATCACATGGACTGAAATTTTTGTGCCGGCCGCTCTGACCGCTTTTCTGCAATGCAGGGTTATTTACAATGGCGGGCTCCGTGCGAAGGTTATCCTCCCCCTCCTGTTCCCTTAAGGCAGCCGTTTCAGAAAGAGGTGAGCATGTTGGTGCTTGCTTTAACCGGTTAGCATGGACCACATCGGTTGAGGCCCCTGCGATCTCCCGAATCCGAAAATTAACCGGCGATAGCTTCTCTACTATGCGGTGACGTCCTTTCCATTTGGGCGTTAACTTACGGGCAAGCCCTGCCTTGACCTGCACACACTCAAGCTATACGCGGTCTCCCACCCTGAAAGGAACCACCCTAGCCCTAGTGTCGAACCGCCTTTTTCTTTTGTCGGCTGCTTCCCGTAATGCTTCGGCTGTTACGTCATGTGCCACTTGCAATCGAGACGTCAGTTCGGCTCGATAATCATCTAGTGACCCGTATGGCACCCGTCTCTGTCCATCAACCACCGCATTCGGTGTGTCTGGGTCGCGACCGTACAAGAGGCAGAAAGGGGAGTCACCGGAGCTCTCGTGCACCGCCGTGTTGTAAGAAAAAACAGCAAACGGCATCCAGAGGTCCCAATCCTGTTGGTCTCGCGAAACATAATGGGATAACAGTTTGCTTGCTGTTTGATTAAGCCTCTCCACAGCACCGTTACAAGCCGGGTGGTAAGGGGTGGTCTGTCTTTTGTCAATTCCCAGAAGGTTATACACATCTTTCATCAACCTCGACACAAAGTTTGACCCTTGATCCGTTAACAACTGCCGCGGAATGCCGTGCCGCAGAACCACTGTTTCTACAAAGGCACGTGCCACAGTTTCTGCTTTTTGGTCGGGCAGGGCTGTTATCTCAGCATACTTCGTTAGGTGGTCAACGCACACCAGTACATATTTGTTTCCTGTTGTCGTAGTCGGAAGTGGGCCTAGGATATCCATGCCAACCCTCTCAAAAGGCGTCGAGACTTCCTCAAATTCCTGAAGGGGGGCCGGCCTGCGGTTTTTCGGAGTTTTTCTTTCCAAGCAAGAACGGCAGTTAGCGCAGTACTCTTTAACATCTGAACGCATGCCCTGCCAATAGTAGTAGCGCTCCAACCTCCTTTGCGTCTTCATTACTCCAAAATGGCCCGCGTATGGGGCATCGTGAAAAACCCTCAAGACGTGCGGCACCATTGACTTTGGTACCACCACTTTTTCCCACACCTGGCTAGCCTTCCTTCCTGACCGCGTAGGCCGGGTGCGCTTTCGTAGGGTTCCTTCGTTGTCAACAAAGTAACAATTGTCGGGATCCCGGGCGATCCCCCTAGAAATGGCATGAAATGTTTTCTCTAGCCCTTTGTCCTTTCGCTGCTCGGTGCGGAGATGGTTTGTATCTATGGCCGGACAAAACTCATTCACGGTGCGTACCAGGTTAGCTCGACTTAATGCGTCCGCGTTAGTGTGCACCTTGCCTGGCTTGTGTTCTATCTCGAAATCGTATCCCTGAAGTTGCAGATTCCAGCGCGCGAGGCGCGAGCTCGGATCCTTCACGTTTAGAAGCCACTTAAGGGGTTGGCAATCGGTCACTAGCCTGAATCTGTGGCCATAGAGGTAGCACCGAAAGTGCCGCACGGCCCAAACCACTGCAAGACACTCCCGCTCAGTGGCACTGTACCGCTGCTCGACTGGACTGAATTGCTGGCTCGCGAACGCGATAGGGTGCTCCTTGCCGTCAAAATTCTGAGACAGCACTGCACCCGCTGCAAACTTCGAGGCGTCAGTCGCTACAATGAAAGGCTGGCTGAAGTTTGGATATCCTAGCAAGGCAGCGGTTATTAATTTTTCCTTTAGTTCTTCCAACGCCACCTCTGCCTCCTCCGACCATACGAACTCTATGTTTTTTGCTGTTAGTGCAGTCAGTGGCTTTGCGATTCGGGCGAAATCTCGCACATGCCTTCGGTAGTATCCGACTAAGCCAAGAAACTCGCGAACGCCTCGAACTCCAGTTGGTCTAGGGAAGTCGCGGACGCTACTTAACTTCCCCGTTTCAGGTTCTACGCCGTCTGCGGAAACGATATATCCAAGGTATTTGACCTGCCGCTGTAGAAGTTGGCACTTTGAAGGTTTCAATTTTAAGCCAGCAGCTCGCAATCTGACCAGCACTTCCTCAATGGCCTCCAAGTGTTCGGCAAAGGTGCTGTAAATTATTATATCGTCCATGTAGACGAAGCACCTCTTTCCCAGCAAACCGGCCAAGATTACGTCCGCAGTTCTCTGCCAGACTGCAGGGCTGTTAACAAGTCCCATCGGCATGCGTCTCCACTGAAAGTGGCCAGACGGGGTGTTAAATGCGGTTTTGTCGACATCGTTTGGATCCATTTCGATCTGCCAGAACCCCGATGCGAGGTCGACAACTGTAAAATACTTGGCTGACCCAAGCTGCGCGAGGGTTTCCTGCACCTGTGGCAGCGGGTAGGGATCTATCCTTGTAATGGAATTCAATCGCCGGTAGTCTATTACCAGTCGAATTGAACCATCGGGTTTCTCAACTAGAAGTGCCGGTGCCCCCCACGGCGACTTGGAATGCTCAACAATGCCTTTGTCTATTAGCTCTTGGACCTGCCTATCCATTTCCTCTCTTTGTGAGTAGGGAATTCTATAGGCCCGTTGGTACACTGGTGGCGAGTCGCCAGTCGTAATGCGGTGTTTAATCACTCCGCACTTTCCCAGGTCTAGCTTCGATGCAGCGAACACATCCGAGTAGCGCTGTAGGAGACCCTCAACTCTTTGCAGTCGATGTGAGAGAGGTCAAACTGCAGGTTCCCTTCTTTTCCTTTCCTTTCATTGACGAGGCCCGTAGTGCAAATCGGGGTACCCTGCTCATCTACCTCAGCCGTGGAGAATGTAGCTATGTTTTTGTTTTTCGGCAGGTGAAGCTCTTGTTGCGAGTAGTTACATAAGCGGACGGGAACCCTTTTCTTTGAGTCAACCGTGACCAAACAGCCCGCCACACTCAGTCCTATTGCGAGCCCCTCTATAGGTTCAACGACTCCTATGTGTCCCTCATCAATCTGAGCTGACATCGCTCCCACACAGATTATCTCTGACCGAGGCGGCACCACTGTTTCTCTCGTTGTCCTAACACTAACGCCCGCGTGTGTTAGCGAGCCCTGTTTCGCGCTCTGTTCCCCATAGTCCACTCGTGCAACGTACTCGGCCTCTCGATTTGCTAATGGGACCAAAGCCCCGCGACAGGAAAGGCAGTTCTGGCTTAATATGAGATCGATGCCATGCTGCCGTAACAGGTCCTGACCTACGAGGCCCGATATACCATCCGGCAACGACACAGCATCGGAACAAATGTAGCTGGGATGGTCAAAACTTTCGTTCCCGATTGTGAAGCGCAAAAGGTACAGTCCTCCAGTGCCGAGGTCAGCTCCTGTGATGCCCACGAATCTTACTTTCGGAGATTCTCGGGCCTCATGCACCTGCCCGTCTCCCTTCCTTGTCAGCAGATCAAAAAACTTTTGCTTAAGGAGCGTTATCCGGTAGCCAGTGTCAACCAACAGACTGCAAGTGACCCCGTTTACCACGAATTTGGCAATCGGGCAGGATTCTCCAAAAACGCTTACAATAGCACAGCTATTACTGCTCTCCCCCCCAACCGGCTCGGCTGCGGGGGACTCTACGCGTTTTTTGGCGCAATATATCTTTGTTCCATCCCCGTGTTGGTCGGCGCGCGCTGCTGCCCATTTGGCGTACCAGATTCGCGGTTTAGCTCGGGACAGTATCTGGCAACGTGTCCGTACCCTCTGCAAGCATAACAGCGAACCTGCCTCCTTTCACGGTTCCGGAAATTGCCCCTGTTATTTATCTGTAGGATGGATGGATGGATGGATGGATGGATGGATGGATGGATGGATGGATGGATGGATGGATGGATGGATGGATGGATACGGCTGAACCCTTTACATCGGGCGGTGGCTCAAGCCACCTAGGCCTTCCGCGAGGAGCGCCTCCAGCCGGTCTAGCCTATCGGTCAACTGAGTAACATTCGCGTCGGCGCTTGCACTTTTTGGCTCTGTTACAAGCCGCACCTTCTCCTCACTCAAGACAAGCAACTCATTACGCTCCTCGTCTACAGCTGCCTCTACCGCTCCTTCAAAAGTAAGCGGCGCCTTAGACAGAACAAACCTGCGCACCGGATCCCTCAAGCCAGTGATGAACTGGGACGTCATCTGCTCCAGAAGCAGCTCTCTGGCGTGCTTTTGCTTCGAACTATCAGGCCCCGGTTCTCGCGCTAGGGTTTCGTTCCCAAGGAAGCGAAGGCGGGAGGCAAACGCGCGTGCGTCTTCCCCCGGCTTCTGCCGAGCGTCGAGGAACCGCCTGAGCTTTATGCTAGAAGGTTCCCTGTCAAAATATTTAAACGCTAGCTTTTTAAATTCAGCCAACTTGCCCGCCTTCCTGACTCCCTCATCTCTCCAGGCAAAATCATGTGCTGCCCCTGACATGCGACATTTCGCCATTCCCAGCTGTTGTGCATCCGTTAACCCGCCCATTTTGCACACCTGCTCCAACATGTCAAAAATTCCAACAATAGACGGCCCCTGACCGTCGCCAGTGAATCTCTCCACCATGTTTGCTAATGCAAGTACGCTTGCCCCAAAGGGCTGTGCACTCGAGTGGGCTTCTTCCATAGTAGACCAAATATAGTCAGTCCCTCAAGCTCCTCTCGCCGGGGGTGCAGTCCAGCTTTTGCCCAATGATTTAAGTGTGGACCCCACTTCTGACACCAATGTGATGAACCAGTTTCTTAAAATGGCCCTGTGTCCTCACTGGGCATGAGGAGATTGATGCACAGACTCCAAAATGATTTTGAAGTGATTTAATTAAAGCATCTGGCTCGATGCCGCTTACAGGACAGAAGCTGGGCTCGTCGTCGCCGGGGCTGAGTCAACGTGGTGTGGCACGGGCTCGATGAATGGCTGGTTGTCTGCAGCGGCCGGGCTGGGAGTTCCTCGTGGCTGTGCTGCCCTCGTTCTCGGCTGGTCGTTGGATGAGCTGCCAGGCGTGGAGGCGCGTTGGCGAAGGTCGAACGTTAGCGACGGCTAGACCCCGGGCTCAGGTCAATGCGCAGCCCCAGTCTTCTGCCTCGCTCCGTCTCCGGCCCTCTCGTCCACTCGCCCCGATCGCTCTCCCCCTTCCTCCCGTCGGCTTCCGCTTTTAAAGCCTTTGCTTCTTCAGCCGTGGCCGCGCCTTTGTCCACTCCCCCGTGGCTCTCGAGGGGTGCACAATCACGGGGACACTCAAGCGTCGTTCGACAGGGCCGTCGACGGTTACCATATATGGTCATGTTTCTCCGCCACAACCAAATATGGTCATGTCTCTCCGCTGCGACCCGACGCCAGGACGGCGCGGCCAACCGTCTCCAGGAAAAGTCACTGACCGGCTCGCCGTGGCACCGGTGCATGTGCACGAATCGTCACAGTTTCCCTCTCAGTTATAACCTATGTATGCGTGTGTAAGCAAAGCAAGTAAGTTAGAACATGAGGGCTTATTGTTTTGCTGGGGTATTGTCATCAGTTCAAGGCGAAAGCGTTCGGCCGTCGTTAAGCTGGCTCACCCTCCGTGTTTTCCTTTCGTCTCATACTGCAGGCGAGTCGAGGCTACCTTGGGCCCAGCGCTCCCGTTCCATCCCGGCGGCCGCTCGGCGACTACAATGCACGCTCCGTGCAACGCCAGGAGCAAGCAGCCCGGTTTGCAAGCCCTTCGACTGCAACGGAGAAAGGGCGGACTGAGGTCAGTAAGATGATACCAGTATCGTGCTACGCAGCTTGTTCTTTTCCGAGAAGTAAGTCGTCAGCCTTTGTTGCCCCATTTTGAGGAAGCCAATCTTTGTGTGCGGGTAAACACACGATGGTGCCCATAAATGATGGCGACCTGGCAGGTGGCGGTTAAGTTAATGACTGGTCACGCGAGGTTGCTTGGAAAGAGCGACCTGGATCGCACAAGTCACACAGGTGGCAGCTTCTGCCATCCCAGGGCAGTGATGAACCGCTTAACCACGGCACCACTGCGCCAGGAGTGGTATGATGATTCCCAGGGCTCTTTGAAGGTTTACTAGAAAGATCAATTGCGCATATAGGGGGCATTAATCCATCAGCTATCACGGCGTGCCCTAAAGGCGGAGCGCGATCCGCGTATGGTGGTGACTGTCTTCAAGAAGGTAGCGAGCAGAATCGGAACGGGCGCGGCGGCTTCGCGGCGGCGGTTGCGTAGAGCCATGCAGAGGTCGAATTGAAAACTTGCGTGGCATCGGGTTACATCACGCAGCAGCGGGCGGCGACTCCTTTCACAAAGTGAGCCGTCGGCTGTCGCGTTCTCACATGTAAGCAGTTTAAGTGTCTCTGCCGAGTTTTTATGGCTGTTTACAAGCGCCGTGCTTTGCAATCTCCGCAACATGGCGTTACACTGTCGGAAGCGCTGATTGTTTCTTTATTGATTTTTAGTATGAAAATAATTCAGATCATAACATCCTCCAAAGTAGGAGTGAACACAGTCTTAACACACAACATTGTAGGTGTGTAGAAAAAAAGTATATACGTATGGATGGAGAAAACGAAAAAATTAAAATAAATGCGCCCTTTTAAATTAGACCCTGGTAATTAAATGAAGATTGTTTAAAAAGGAAGGACAGTTTATGTTGTGCATAAACACAAAATAAAGAATAATTGATTAATGAGCGTGGCAGCCTACGGAAGCACCTATAATTTCGCTCATGAAAGAGTTCTTCACAGAGCTTTCAAACATGAGACTGTTGAGAAGAATGATATGCGTAGAAAGGGGGTGTTATTCTGTGAGAGTGGTGTCGCCTTTTTTCGGTTTATGGTATTGGCTGTAGATGGGTGGCACGGATAATGAAAGCCGACAATTCCATGAGTGGCAAAACATATTTTGCGCAAAATTGTTTCTTGTTGCTTAATTGCTGAAGTTATTATTTTTATGTACCGTTGATGAAGAGTAATGTGGGGATAAGGGTAAAATATTGACGGCACCCTGTCTTAATTTCTTTAAGCAGCTGAATGTTCCATTTGGTGAACTGGTCCTAGACAGTGACGGCACAGTTAGTCTAAGCATTATCTCAATCATCTGTTCTTCGTTAGAAGCTTGACATGCCGGACAGTGCTCAAGCTTGGATCTTACAGGGCTTGCTTTACGACTAGAATATGCACAGAAATAAATAAATATATTCTGTGACACAAAAGCTTTCTGAAGCTTCGTACTATGGGGTTGAAAAAAGGGATTGGAGCTGTAGGTCATTCATAATTTGTCATTCAAAAGTACTCTAGTTTTTGTTAATTCCAAATCAGTATATGTGTACTGTCTGGGCACAATTTTCGGGGACAGTTCATTTTCTTTCGCGAAAACGTGCTTGACAAGATGCCATCGGGCGCCGCATTCCGACACGTTACGTTACTGATCCTTTTTCAAATCGCTGTGTGTGTGTAAAATCTTCGTGTCCCGCGTAGCTCTTCAAATGCACGAAGCCGGTACACTGAACGAGAGGGACGTGTCTTCCCGCTTTGCAAACTATTACAACGCTCCTCGGAGATGCGCTTTGCACCCACTCTAGCCATCACCCCTTCCCGTGCCCCTAGATGATTTCATGAGTGGGCTTAAGGACACCTTTGTTTGGGTGTGCCGTTCTAGGTGATGTCGAAGTACAGGCCTCGACTGCAGACACTGTCTCGCTGTCATCGCCCACGGACGAGTGCCGCCATGTGGCCTCTGCGACGAAGTATGAGCTTATCGTCGCTCCATACAAGCAAGGTGGGCGGTGCTTCATGTCCGCGTACGTCGTTCGTGACGTCGGCGAGTCTTTGCAGTGGGAGAACCGGGACGAACAGTAGAGCTAAACCTGGATATAACCATTATTTTCTTTACCACAAAGGACGTTCTCTTCAAGTGGAATATACGAATAGGGCAGTGTTACAGAAGTCGACGGAACATTTCGTCCGATCACCACGTCACAAATCTTAGCGAGGGAGTATTTTTGTGGCAGTGCTGCCCAGGACCCGAAGGCCCAAATAAAGGCAGAAGGTGCTCCCCACTGTGCTGCAGGTAATTGAATACAGCAAAGATTTTGTCGTGCCACTCCCGTATCCGTGTTTGTTAACGTGGGCTGCGACATCAAATGTAAGTGTACAGACCCGCTGCCAGTACCATGTGCTCGCACCAAATGACGGAGCTGCGAAAGCGTTACTGTTTAATTAACGTAGGCGACGTGTGTACTGGTTTTCTGTACTGACACTCGGCGTCAGAAAGCGGAAATTGAAGCTGTAGACAGAAAAAATGCTCTATAAGTTGCCTGAATCCCACGGGGCCATTTAGCCTCCTTTGGCTCGTCTCTAAGGCTCTGCCCGCCGTTATCGCTCCAAGAAGAAACCTTGTGAATGGCTCTTCTCGCATCTCCTTGTCGCTAATTTTTCTAGCGCCTCGATCTCAGCTATTCCAGCAGGGTTTGCTTAGAGGCTAGTTTGTTCATTTTTTGAAGGACTACTTTTTTGAGCAGCACATAAAGCGGACAAGACAGGCGTTAAAATTCACAACTGTATATTCAGAAAGAACGCGTATGCATATATACTGATAAGCCATTTGTCTTACCAGTATCTTATGTACGTGTCTCCAAGAAATAGTGTTTTCGTTTCAAGCACACTGAAGTACCGCTGATACACATATGAGCCTTAATTTTTTAGAAACATTGCTTCCAGTCCACACTTGTCCTCTTTATGTGTTGCACTAAAGCGTATTCCGCCTTAAAAATCAAAGTCAGCTCTTTCGAATTTGTAGTTTTCTATGGGTAGAGGCGTGGATCGATGTGTGCAGAGGTGTTCTTTGCTTTGTTGGGCATCCGTCATCACTGCACGTTGAATGGGCACGATGTTTCGGAATACAGAATGTGGGCACATGCATAGGTGCCTGAGATGTTATTGATCTGTACTTTGCTGTCAGTTTTTCGGGAGACAAATGTTGTTTATAATATAGTAGCAATTATTTCCATCGAGCGAAGCGCAGCCGTACAGCTCCAAATGAAAGATATGAAGCTTCCGAAATTTTTAATGTGTAGAATTTACCAATTTAATTTCTATATGGACAAGGACTTCGACAGGAACGGCCTGGCTGGAAATTTTCCACTTGCTTCTAATTCCTGGCAGCGCGCAACTGAGATTTGTGCGCCAATCCGCCACTAAACCCACTGAGTTGGGATTTGTGAAACTCATTCTTGGTTCCAGGTGCAGGCTGCCCGACCCTGCAAGCTGCCCAGCCCTGCAGCTTTTGGCAGGAAGCCACTTGGGCCAAACCCTGCGGGAGGCCTGGGCCGCTTCAGGCAGCAAGCGAGAGGGGTGAGCTTTTTCACCGCGCCACACGCACTTAGCGCAGGAGGCGAATAAGCAGTGATCGCAGTACTATGCTACACGTATTCCTCTTCCTCATTACTCTTTTTTTCCAGTGCTGTGCTTTGCGGGCTTCGTGCTGTGGCACTTCTCTGCTGGAAAGGCAGGAATTACTAGTGCGAGAGCACTTAAAGGGGGAATTTCCCGCTGTTAGCGGCTATGATTTTGTTTGTTTGTCTGTTTGGTATATATTGAGCATACACGGGAAGGAAAATGAGGGGCTCGTTATGCCATACATACAATGGATTCAACAGCCACCGAAACCAAGGCACATAGGGGAGTGTTTGTTTTTTTACATTTGTCGTATTGATCAATTAGAGATTTGAATTGTAATTATTTTATTGCTTGACCTACGGCCTCTGAATGTCGCATCCAGTGCGCTCCCTACTGAGCTACCGTGACGGCTGTCCAATCTGCTTTTCGAGGTACTTAAGCTGCGCAGCTAAATTACCTTGCGCATACTGAATAGTCAACTTTTTAACTATTACTGTTAGGCTCCTTAATTATTGTGAAGCGTGTAGCTCACTGTAAGTAATCTTCATACCGGTTTTCAGAATTTAGAATTTAGTACACATACTTAGGTCAGTTCGTGCCTACATATGATGCCTTGTTCGATGCAGTACTTGAAATGAGGTACTAAAAATTGTTGAATGTAGCGCTTCACGAAGTGCCGTTCTGGTACTTTTTGTTCAGGAATATACATTTTTTATCTAAGTCTTTGCAAAGTTTTTAAAGATAGGCTATCTCACTTAGTAGAGCGCTTTTTTCTGCATAGCATTGTCAGCGTTGTAGTACATCAGGATGCCGGTAACAATACTAACTAGCAGGTTGGTTAACTTTTGCTTCAGAATAACGGCCTGAGGGGCGAGTTGGTGCATGATGAAATGAACGGCTGTGCAAATCAGGACACAGACAAGAAAGAGACACCACAGTGCGCATGTGGTGTCTCTTTCTTGTCTGTGTCCTGATTTGCACAGCCGTTCATTTCATTTCTTCTTAACTTTTACTCTTAGGCTTAGCGCGTCGTAAGTAATATCCATATCAGTTCTTACAATTTCGAAGACACGATTACCCACTGCGCTGCGGCCCAACAAATTGTTCCTACAGCGCAAAACTTCCATCCCTTTTCGTTAAGCTTACAGGCAAAGCAATCGCTGCATTCCACGTAACTCGTCGAAATAGCCCAAATTTGTTGGGCCACAGCGCCGAGAGTAACCGCGTCTTCAAAATTCTAAGAACTCATATCCGTATTACCTACGGTGGGCTACACGCCTCTGAATAGTTAAGGAACTTAACATAATAGTTAAAAGTTGAATATTCAGTGTCAGTTAACGAACCTGCTAGTTAGCCGTATTCTGATGTACAGCACTGCTGACAATGCTGAGCCGTTTTATTACAGTCGAACCTGGATATATATAAGTCGAAGGGAATCACAAAATATTTCGATATATCGGTAATTCTAATATAGACATGGTAAAAGATGGCGACATGGCAATAAGCAGCGCTTGTCCGTGTCCTGAGTGTTTTCCTTTCATTGTGCTCGTCTTTTTTCGTCGTGCAGTTATGTCGAAGCTCAGTAAGCAACTTTCCCGAAAGCTCATCATACTAAAGCATAAGTTTATCTGCAACCTAGCAGGGAGAATACACTGCACTCACGCTAGTGGCACATCCCTTGCAGCGACGTGCTTTTCGCCGCCGTGTTAAGAGCGCAACTTTCGCTGGGTAATGCTCGGACTAAACTGCTGCGCATCAAAGCTGCTTCGTTCGGTGCTTTCGAACCATCCACTGGTTATCATAAGATGTCTAATACTGTTACAAGTACACTATGAACAGAATAATGGAACATTAAAATTAGGGTAAAGTTGTGGTCTGCTTTAGCAGTGATGGCAGCCACGCGAGGGCTGCCGCTAGGCTTTAAATATCTTGGTTTCACCGCAAAACACCGATGCAGGGTGAAAAAAATTCGCTGGTGGTCTAGCATTGCTAAGCACGAATTACGTGCCAAAGCACATTATTTTAACATGCACGCCACCTCCACGCATCTCAAAGTGCGATTGAGGTACGGGTAAAGCAAAGGAGCACAACTTTGCATCGTAAATGCCAACTTACCCATTGAATGCCGGCGACCTATTAGTGCCGCGTTCCTACTACAACGTTGTCCACGCCAACGCATGCAGCGCACATCTGTATGCTTCTACAGTCACGTAGCTCAAAGCGCGAATAAGGTGTCCACCGACCCAAGGAGCCTGCTATGCGGGTTTGCTTTCATTTCGTGACTCTCTCAGAGGATTCACGTCCACCTGCGGATTTTGCGGGGCAGGAGGCTTAACAGTGCTTTTTGCGCACGGGTGAAAGTTGATGAAAACGACGAAGCGCAATATACACAGCGCGAAAGTGTTGCAGTTAAACACAAGGCATGATCAGTTGTGGCGATAGCATAGTGCTTTCGTGCAGTGGCCAGCGAAGCTCATCTTCTGGCTCCGTTGCGGGTTAGAAAACCAGTTGCGACATTATTTATTTTATTTCTGCAAGTACCTGAGAGGCATTAGACAGGCATAGGCTCTTTCGCGATTGGGAGTGAAGTTTTCGCGCTATATTGAGTTCAAGAGACCGAAGTCCACCCTCGAGCACGCACCAAGTTGACGGTGCCACTTTGTTTCAAAGTGCTAGAGCTGCCAGCAGGTACCCAAGGTCACGCCGCGAACTAGTCTCCGCACACGCAGAGTGAGTGAAGAGCGTCATTAGTAGAAGTGCCATTCTCAGGTGGCGCGCCGCTCAGTTTGATAAATCGAACGGCCGGCGAAATGGCAATGCGATATACAGCGCGACTTTCTTATACTTTTACTCCCGGTTTTCCAGGGGATAATCTCTGCGTTCGATAAAGCGGATAATTCTAAATATACGGGTTCTATATATCCGGGAAATGGGTACTGTATGCTACTCAGTTACTTAAGTCAAAGCCTGGAAGTTGTTCTTGTGTAGACGATAGTGTGAACTACATCTCCGTGGCATCCATCCTGTAAAGCTGAACTAAAAGAGGGCACATTTAAGGCCCACAGAATTACCCATGGTAAATATCGTGTTCAACAAAACTGCGAAAACACCCATGCGTATTTGATGTGTAACATTTGTGGACAAAAAGCTTGAATATTGGAAGATTTTAAGGTACTGTTATGGAAATTTTGAGTGCAATAGACCATTGCTCCGATGTGTAGCAACATCTTTCTTTAAAAAATTTTCCATCAATCGCATGGAGTAGTTTAAACTGCCTTACAGAACCAATGGGGAAGGCTTTTGAGGATGGAAAAAAAACGTGCATAGCAAAAAAATGCAAGCCTGTGGATGGGAAAGATGCGGATATATTGTTATAGTGAAATGTCACAATATATGAAAACATTGCGTTTACAAACTCTTTCCCGCTCAAGAATTGTTTTGTTCAGAATTATTGAGTATAAAAAAATGAATGAAGCAGGCCAAGCACCTGATGCTTCTATGGATATCATACACCGCGATGATGAGTCGGCGCCTGAAAAGGAAGCTCTACAAGACCTCGAAAGAGTGTGGGCACATTGTGAGTACAAGCGGCCTAACCAGCTCAGTCGAATACCTGTCCATTCTTTTGTATTACTGTAAGCGTACAACTAAACGGTTGTCTTACAGTTAAGTACCGCTTGGCTTGAAATCGATTACTGTTGCAGCTGTAATATCCACAGATTCTGGACAAGCGGTTTTTTCATCACGAAGTTGTTTATGAACACAATTTTTATATCGTAAGGAACAGCAGTCCCTCCCCCCTCCTCAGGACGCTTGTAGTCTTCTGTTTACTGTCAAAAACGCATCCCATTTGTTTTCTTTGCCATTCTTAACTACTGCGTCCAGGAGAAGACCAAACTTTAAAAGCAAGATTTTTCAGCGCATCGGAAAATGAGATCATCGCCGCCAGTACGTTCATGGCAGCACCTTACAGTACTGCACTGTTGCCTCACAAGTAAATATGATGTACAAGAAAGCTGGACTCGGGTATGTATGCATGTGTAGGCTTGGGGCCTCGAACACAATTGGTTCTTGTTTTATCCGGAAGTCCTTGTCATGAATTGAGATAGAGAGCGCACTTTTTTTCGTAGCAACGGACAGCCGGATACTTTTCACTGGTTCCGCTCTCCCGGAAGCTTCGCAACGCTGACTTGTGCGCAGCTTAGCACTTGAATATCCCTTGAAGTTCGCTTTCTCAAGCCCCTTGTTCCCTCCGGGGAAAGACAAGCGTTTCTGTCACTCACTACAGGACCCTGACAACGATGGCGCGAGGGCAAGTTCGTACATGGGCTCCTTTGCGTTTCGGCTCCATCGAAACACAGCCGGCGCTGTGTTTCGATGGAGGCCTCGGCGTCCACTTTAATTGCGGACGGCCCACCATCTCTGCTGCCTACCGTTGGTAGCAGTGTGGACTTTGCAAGTCAGTGTGCTTCCAGCTTGAATGTCCTCTTTGGAGCTACAGGGGTCATCTAGTTTCTCCGAAACAGATGACATGCTGACTACGACGGGGGCTACACCGCCATAGTGAGTCGGCGCCTGAAAAGGAAGCCCTGCAAGACCTCGAAAGAGAGTGGGCACAGTGTGACTACCAACGGCCTAATCAGCTCACTTCGAACACGAAGAGAGTTAACGAGGCCAGTGGAAGTGTGCAACCTCTCACTTACACGATTTGATCCATGCCTGTCGAACATAACGATATCAATTCCATCAACAGGCAGGCTCTCGCTTTTGCACTTGAAGGCTGGTTGCGGGCCAAGTCAAGGAAGTGCGTTCGTTCTTTGCTAGTGATCTTAACCCTACTGCGGGTGTGATTTCCGATGTAGACATCGAGATAAACGATATGGACTTGATGAACCATTATATTGCTCTGTTCGAATCACTGACATACACCGTTTTAGGCAGTCGAGGTGTTTGAAACTAGTGTTTGAAGGAACCAGTTTACCATCGCACGTGAGGTGGCATTTTTTAGCCATCCAGTGTACAATTATGTACCCCACTCTCTGCAGTGCCCAAAATGCCAGAAGCTGGTACACGTGAGCGCTGCATGCACGAGCAAGAAAATGTGCCTTTGTTGTGGTGGAGGCCACGACGGACTTGTATGCACAGTTGAAATGCGGAAATATGCAAACTGCAAATTACCTCACAAGGCAACCTCTAGGGAGTGTCTGAAAGTAAAGACAGATGAAGATTTTAAAGAAAGCAGTGAAAGACCACTCTTCTCATAGAGAACAAGAAAATGTGGTTCACTGATGGAGAATTCGCACGCTGAACCGGCACAAGAGCTGTAACACAGCAAAAGAAGCCAAAACGCCTCAGCAGGAACAAGGCCACTCTGCTGCGAAGAAGCCATCGGCTCCACCTGCTCAAGTGCAAAATATTGCGACTCCTCAGGATGATTTTGCACCATGGCCACCTCTACCAGCGCGCACATCTGAGAAGTGCGTCCGCCAAGGCGTGCGCCTGTTCTGTCTACCAAAAATGAACGAATCAGGATTATTATTAAACAACTGATAGGCACCTTACAAATATTCATTGCTGGTGTGGACATGCTCGTTGCTAGGGCTGCTGTCCGAATTTTAGACGCTGTTGAGTCATTCCTTGCGACTAGAAGAAAGCAGTAGAAGACATAATAGAAGACAACATTCAGAGCTCTGCTGGTGTCACCACCATCAGTACGGGATGGAATTTCTCGATCAGCAGTATTTCAATAGAATATTCGAGATCTGCGAAGTGGCTTAGTGGGAATCAGGCAGAGAATATTCCACGATATTCCAGGATACTCCAGTAACGGTTTCCGGCTCTTGTAACATGTGAGGTGAATGTCGCCTCTCATTTTCACCTGTCCGGATATGAACAGTTTCTATCTAAAGCGTGTGGACATCCAAGCAAGGGGCACTATGCATTTGCCGCGCCTTAACTTACGTTCAATATCCAGTTCCGGCTATCAGCAGGAACGAGTATATCACTTTACCTAGATGAATGGGCCCACAGCCTGTATTATCGGTGACTACATCCCATCCAGGAAGACATTTGACGTAATAACCATAGTCACTTATAGATAGCACTTTGCAACCCCATACTGTAGCCTGAGAGTTCGATGCGCATCACCATTGCTGGGGAAGTTCTGTAACGAACGCTCGTGGTCTGGATATTTCCACATTCTTGGGTAATGCAGGCATTGTTCTCAATGACGGGACGCCGGCCCTTTTGCACGCAACTGCTTACAGTAGCTACCTGGACCTAGCATTGGTATCGCGGCGTCTCTCATCATCCTCAACTTGATGTGCTGATGTCGGAACGCACGGCAGTGACCACAGACCAACATATGTGCGGCTTCTCTGGTTTGACCGTCTTCCACGTGTCAAGAACGCTGTACTGACTAATATTTTCCCTAGCGTTTTAGAAGCGAACTGTAAGTGCCTCACTACCCCAGCGGATGTGAAGCAATGCATGATTACGGCTATGCAAGTCATCGCGTAGGATCTCGGCACAATATTTTGCAACGCCAGTAGTTGTGCTCTGTTAGCAGCTGTGTGCCATTGGGCGACGTGCGGAAAGAAAATACCGCCTGATGAAAACGTCTCGGATCTCCGGGCTTGTCCCATGTGCTGGTGGTCGGTTATCTGAGATACTGTATGCCGATTCTTTCGGGCCTAAGACTAACTGCCCTGTGAATACTATAAAGCGCTCAGTCTCGCGCTTTAAACGCTTGCTTGGGATTACCCTGGAAGGCTTCGACATGCGGCACATTATAAAACGGCTGCGCCTGCCCAAGCATAAAACAATACGCATGGCAACCGAATTGGCAGGCACGCGATAGGCCATGAACTATATATTGCTCAGCAAACCGCAAATCACTGGACTATAATCTGCGACTCAAGACTCATAATGCAGATCATAAAACCATACATAAAATCGAGCAAATACGAGCAGCTAACCGGGCAAATTTACCTTTGCTAGCTGGGACGTTCCAGCACGGCCGCACCATCAGGCTTCTGTGGGAACCCAGCCTTTGCGGCATAGCGGGAAATAAAAGTGCTGATGTGGAAACTGAGCTGGCTCATATTGATCGGGCATCAATCGAAGTATCTTTCTCGATAAGTGACGTGGGAGCCTTACTGGCTCATTCATTGTAGGCTGTCATGCAATTGCGCAGAAACGATGTGAGGCACCCGCAGGACTGCATTTCTCCGCTTGATGGTAGTTCGCGACTTCACCCACCATCGAATAATATGCTACGTCAAGAAAGTATTGTATCGGCTGCGGCTTGGTGTTGCGTACACCAAAAGTTCTCACAAGATCGGAGTTAAAGGTAGCCCGAATTGCTTGAACTGCAACAATCCAGAGACAATTCATTATATTATCTGCGAGTGCCCTCACTACACTGATGCGAGGGGGGCCTTGAAGAAAACTCTCAGTCGTCCTTTTTCTGAGGAAACTACCTACGACGTCAGCGCAAAACTGACGGCTGTTGTGCGATGCATGCAGTTTTCAGGTTTTTATGTGGAACAGACCCAGATTTCCGTCTATTGACACTTGCATGTGCTGTGCTGTGCGCGTCTACACGGCGTGCAGTGCGGACTACACATGCGCATACGCCTTTATGGCATGATATGAGAAAGTACAGAGCTCTTCTCTGCAACCGTGCGCGGCGTGCGTGTGCAAGACGTATGCAGCATATGGAAGAGGCCTGCTGCATGTGGTACACATCGTCTGCGCGAGATGATTGTCACACAGTATATTCGTGGTCTCCTCTGTACCCAGACCACCCCAAGCAATTCATTGTTTTATGATACCATCGCTCTTCATTCGCACCCCAACTAACCTTTTACTTTCCCTTGTGCCCTTACCCGGTGGGGAGGAGTACGTCCGGGTCACCTAACCACCGGCCGAGCTCTCCACTTTTCCGTTCATTGAATTTCTCTCGCTCTAAAGTAATGACAATGCTAGTGTCGTGTTTGGCTTGTTTAGTATTTATTGCTCTTTCACCAGCTTTCGGCCCAATGGTTTTCGTACTGTGCCGCTGCGCCCTTTGAGTTGCTGCAGTTGGCTTAAATGAATATACTGTCGTGAGCAAAAGTACTATACAGCACGCAGCCGGTGGCGGAGTTCAATAAAACTGCACTGCAACGCCATCTAGCAACACTTCTCTGGGATGGAGACAATCGTGGCGGTGCCCCATTTTATCTATTGGAGCATTGGGAAGTTGCCCCACTTTAATCTCCGGCGTCGTCAGCTTAACCCGCGATTGGCAAGGTTCCCGTAGCTAGGCTCAAGTCGTACTTACCGCGGACCTGCGTCCGACAATACGTGGGATAAGGCGGAAAGCCGTTCTCGTGCTGGGTCGCACTTGGGTCTGGCGGTTTGATTCCGCCTGTGTCTGTTTTCTGCTTTTTAGAAGGTACTTCAGTCTATTCAACATATTTCTTTTATAAGCAACGAAATATGCTTCTTACGGTCTGTGCGTGCAGATTTCCCTTCAAGGTAGGCATTTTTTACCTGATAAAGTTCAACTAAGAGTCGAATAAACTAGAATTAACCAGCCAAATTTTAATATTTTGTTTTCAAGGCGCAAGGGCAAATCTCGAAACTGAAGCCCAGCAGCATCAGAGGCGAGCTCGGCTTTTGTTGAGATAGCTACACTGGGCTACCAGTCGCGCATTTCGCGGTGCATGGGAGAGGCCAGTTGTGCGCATGCGCCGTTACCATGGTGACCAGAGATGAGCAAGGTACGGCGTGCACTTCGCCGTCGCCGCGGCCGCGCGCGCCAGCTCCACCGTCGGATCCGAGCGTGACGTCTCGCGGATGAGCAGTTGTGCGCATGCGCCGATACCATGGTAAACAGAGAGACCCCACAGCTGCGCCGCGTTCTTCGTCGCCGCCTCGCAGCACGCCGCTCTATCAACCGAACTGCGCGTCGCATGCGCTGCATTGCGTATAAAAGGCGGGGATGTAATTGGCGGCTGTATCACAACGTTTGACACGGATGCAACGAATGAGAGTGGAGCCACTGCCAAACGGCGGTATACACAAGAGATGATTAACTCTTCCGATACTGAGGTTTTCGCCTGGCACTTGGCTGCTCAAAGAAAAGAGAATGTAATTAAGAAGGCAAATAGAGCAGCGGAGACGCTCGATCAGAGAAAGAAGAACGGCTTGCCAAACGGAGATGCCAGACTGCTGAGTGTAATAGGCGGCATATAGCCGCCGAGATGGAGCCTATGGAAGACGTCAGGAACCAACAGAAGAGGATGTGAAGGTCCGTCGTGTGGCTTATCACATCATTCGAGCTTGCAAAAAATAAGCTCAGCCAGGGAAACGTACCTCTCGCTACGTATATCCTGGCATAGCCGAGCTAAGCCACTGCCAATTTTTTTAAAGTGTCAGAATATCCGAAATGCCAAACGTGAAAAAAGCGCTTATGAAAACTCGCTATTCTGGCTTTCCTGCGTTGCAGATTGATCAAATGGGGCTACTGGAGTATTTATGCGAAAAATACCTATGTACTTAATATATCTTTAGGACTCGGAAGGTGCTAGCATTGTTCCCATGTCGACACCACGAGTAGCGACAAAATTTACTGAACGTGCAGCGTAGGAAAGAAAAACTACACTTCGCTCAGACACATATGTTTCAAGGCCGATAATGAAAAATCATGTGGCCAATTTAGAAGTTTAAAAAATGGGCCCAATTTCAGTGTTCAAGGCTTTCAGCTTGTCGATATCGTCTTGTGCCCTGAAGCAAATATCTTATCGGCTGATTTGGTAATTTCTGTGAATTATTAGACTCTTAACTGCGCTGTGTCACATTATTAACATGCGCCGTTCTGGGCAATCAGCCGGCACGGCCCGCACTGGCGTATCATTGATTGTTTTGAATGAAAAGTCTTTACTGAATAATTCCAAACATCTTGTATAGTACTGCTGCATTAATGCGCCATTACATGCCATTATTTTCGTCAAGTGCGCTTTAACTGGAATATTTCTCGTTTGGAGCAGAGCGAGCTCCCCAGTGAATCAGGAAATCATGGTAAAGTATAAAGGTGGGGGGGGGGGGGGGGGGCGACTCGGGGCCACCGTACCGGGTGCCGTTCACCCTAGGGACGCCATTTCTTGGTGGCGCTGTTTATCCGCCGGAATAAATTCCTCCTATGACATGTAGAGTGAACTTCCCGGTAACAAAAGTTCCCCTCAAGCGCATTGCTTTGCGAGCTCATTGAAAGGTGGAGACGTCTAATGCTAAGTAAACTGAATTGAATGATTTTTTTATTTATTCTTGACAGATTTTTTTCTCAACTTGACACACTGCAGTGCCCAGACTGGAGGTCGACACCAGAACATAAATGCCGACACTGTGGCTAAGTACTTATGTGGCAAGTCCTTTATAGGTTACGTATGTTCAATAGAAGCCCTCATGTCTAAGAAAAAGTGTCTGCGTAGTCAGTGGCTTTTTTTCAGTCCGTTCTGCTTCTATTATACGGCCGGCATTTCGACACGCTTCTTGAAAACGCCGCATAAAAGGGCGTTCGTATTAAACTTTTTGGGGACAGGGCAGTATACTTGTTTGCTCCCAGAATATTGTGAAAACAATATCTGGTCGATCATTTTGCATAAATGACTCTGTGGGAGCAGCGTGTCTGCTGTACTGTTGTTTTAGCCTGCAGGTTCCTGGAAGTTGTATTTGTTCATGTGGTTTTGCTTTCAGTATTCATTAATTATTCAATCGTATCTATACCTAAATTTACTATGTTTTGGTGTAAATTTTTGAAACCAAAAATTACTTTGTTATTATTGGTAAGAGGGCTTCATCGAAGTTATGAAGGTGCGTTTTGAATATTTTTTTTCTGCCGTGCTCTGCCAGGGACCGTTTTCGATAATACGTGATCGAAATAACTTTAAGCTCTTTACTTACTGTTTGTGATGAATTTTCCTTCTTGAAATACTTATTTATCATCTGAACATTATTTATATTGTAAACAAAAGGTTGTGTGTCCAACTCGGAATAATTTCTTTAAGCATCTTTTAATAGAACTGTGTATGCATTGTGTATTTCCTTTTGTATCTCTGGCACTGTGCTCAATGACTGGAGACAAAATTTTTGTCGTGCATTTTTGTTATCGAATGACGCGTCAGACGTTAGTAAATGAAAATAACGCCAAAGAATTATTAGTAATATATAAACGTAATCCCTGTGTAATTTCAGAATGGGCTTCTGGAGCACAGTGGTGGTTACAGTCACAAGTAGGTACGAGATCATGTGAGGCCTAGAAACGCTGCAGTACATTCTCTGCTTTGTGATTTCAATTCGCTGTCAATCGTATGCTCGCCTCCCCTAGTAGGCGGAATTGCAGTGAACAAATTCCTTTTTTATTGCAATTTTGCTATGTCCCACATGATATCATGCTCCTTTGTGACGTCACAACCACCGTTCGGCTGCTAAAACCAAAAAGCTATACGGAACGAGAATTTAATATAAATTACTTACTGAGCGAAGGCAAATTGCATGCGGTGATCTATGCTGCCTTAGGCATCATCCCAAAGCAAAAAAATTGTAGCGTTTCAACGCAGTTAAAACAAGTAGGAAATGTCAAAGCTTTCGCGCACGGATGAAGGTTTATAGACATGACGATGTGCAATGCACAGCGCGAGAGTGCGTTGCAGTTAAACACGAGGCGTGATCGCCGACATCGACAGCTAAGTGCTGTCGTGCAGTGGCCAGCGAAGGTGATCTGTTCGCGCCGCTGGGGGTCAGAAACCCAGTGGCGGCAATATTTACTATATTTCTGCAGGTTGGCCAAAGCCAACCTCAAGGCCATGCAAGCCACAGCAATATTGTTTGGGTTAGACTGTGTAAAGTAGTGCTTTCGCTCTGAAACCCGCTAGGAAAAGAGTGGCCCTCTCTACATCTTGCATACAACAAAGTGCTAGTTATTAAGCAAGGGCTTAATACGTCATTGTTGCTGGCCTCCTCGATGGGAAGTACAAAATTTCACTCGTAGTTTACGCTTTCCAGAGCATAACTTCATTCTGCTTTCTTGTCTTTCTTTTCTAAATACAGCCCTTTTTCTGCAGGCCCTCAGTCGTACAGCAGGCCCTTCAACCAGGCCACGTTTCCGGGATGCTTCCCCTCTGCTAGCAGAGCCTAGTAAGGGGTGCACCACAGCGATGCCCACCGGTCGCCGCGGTGACACAAGCTCGGCGCTGTCGAAAGGTAAGGGTTCAGTGGCAACTCTCGTTGACTACTCTTTCTCACAATCTGTGTGCACTGGAGTGGAAGCTGCACCTGGCGGAGGCGAATCGGGAGCCGAACTGTTGGCGTTTCACAACGATGCGTTGTTGGCCGACAATGTTTTGAATGTTCTCGATATAAGTGACCCCTTCCTGGTAAAGAATTCAATTGACATTGTCCGTTTCTTTCAAGATCACAGTGATGTAGTTCTAAAAGGCCTTCGAGTGTAATTAGGCACGTCACTATAAATAAATGAACAAACAAATGCTTTACCTCGCGCGACTTGTGTAAGCATGGCAAAATAGGGGGGGGGGGGGGGGAACGCTCCACATCCTAAAGACAGCCAAATTACCGCCGAAGGAAAAACAATTGCAGCACATAATAATGTGGGTACCGGGACACACAGGCATCGCGGGGAATGCCGAGGCGGATAGGAGAGCTCGAGAGCTTACAAACCGAGCCTTCAACCAAACCAGCCTCGAGCAGCCTCACGCGGAACCAGTGCCCTTAGGATACTCAGAAATTCTTCATTACTTTAAGGGGGTCAGGATAAGATATCCCCCCGCTCACAAAAATCTCCACCAGCAGGAAGCACTTTATTGGAGAAGGCTACAAACGGGAACTTTCCCGAATTCAAACATGCTAAGTTAGATCCACCCAGGGCTATATAGCAGCAAATGCCCGTGGTGCGAGGACAAAGCGACGTTGATTCATACAACGTGGTGTTAAGAGAACAAATGCGGCTGCAGTAAACAAAATCCCGAGTGCGGAGCAGTGGGAGACAATGCTTTCCAGCGAGGATCCGGCGGACCAGGCAGGACTCGTTCGGAAAGCTTACCCATGGGCAAGACTAAGTCCAGGGGCTCCAACCCTGCCACAAAAGCGACAGACCACATCAAAAGATGGGAACTGTGGCTCGACACCGAGACCCACTCATATGTTTCTATGAATAAAGTTACTACTACTACTACTACTACATGCCGGCGATTTGAATTGGATCACGTTTACATGTGTTACAAAAATTGATGGTCCGACTTTTATTCAGCAGCGAGCACACAACAACTTTTCGACGCGATTTTGTTTTTTTTTTATTGCCTCTTGTGCATGCACCTACGCAAAACATACGTATCAGTGGAGATTTCCAGGACGTAAAAATGTCACAACTTGACTTTCGTTGCCGGCGCACTTTATGATTAAGGTGGCCATGATGGACGTCGTAAATTTCGTGCTGCTAAGCGTCTGTGTGCAGATGAATAGCAAAAAGCGTTTTCGCAATCCTACGTTCATTTTTGTAGCATTCTGTGTTTTCCTACTTTTGTTTTCAAGAACTTGACGTTTTCTAGTGCGTTCTCGTTAAAAGGGATATTTTTTAATCCTTAATGTAACACTCAATATCCCGCTTGCAGTTTTTAAAAATAAATATGCAATGCATGGCTTTCAGAGCTCACAGTGAAAAAAACTCGTTTCCTCCGTGGTGTTTTCTTTTCCATGGGGCGACCTCAAAAACTGCAGAAAAGCTCAAGGTCCTTGAGCAGATGTTGGCACTGCGGTCCGCAGTCAAGTGAGTGGTATTTTCCGCGGCTTGACCAACTCATGCCCAGCGGTCACTGCTGGAATTTGCTTCCGGAAGGCATGTGCCCGGTGTTTCAAGGAAGATTTTGTGCAAGATGTCTAGCAAGCTGTTAACTAGGAATCGAGACGAACGGTTCATCTGAAATAAATATGGGAGGAAAAAGTATCATAAAGTATCTGAGGCTTTCGCTCCTCGCATGTACCCTTGGTGCGGATGTCGTTTCCCGGGAAAACGCTTTGGATCAGTTCATGCCGAACGAATCCTTGCATCAAATCTCTTCCATAAATTTTGCAGGCTTTGCAAGTTGCAGTTCAGGTGGTGCACTGGCGCCGGGATCGCGTGGTGCACAGTGGCAGCGAATAAGACAACCTGCAGCAAAGAGACACCTTTTTATTTCGCTTTCATATGAGATAAATTCTGGATGAAATTAGTGCTGAAAATGTTTCGAAATAAGCGGTAACAAACAACCAGCACTTGAACTTTACTGCGCAATTTTTTGACTTCACCGATATTTTCAGACATCGAAGCTCGAGGTAGAGAGGAAATAATAGAGCGGAAGCATCAAGGTGCGAATTTGAAACATGGACCAACATGGATTGAATTTGAAACATGGCCTGTCCTAAGGACGAGTACTACTTAGTTGACTGTGCACTTTGGCCCAAGTGGTTCTCAATACTACAACATGTGAAGACCAGCAGCGACGGGCCTTCCGTAGAACAGAACGCATCGAATGGCGGTGGTCTTCCTGCGGTAGTGCGGCAACACTCTGAGACCGCCAGCAAGAAACACTCATGTTGCCTACCTCAACGAGGACGGCCTTTTGCGCAAAAGCACTCATATGGGTTTCCATATTATGTTGGGCTCTTCCCGGTTTCCTGTCCGTCAAATACACCAGCGTTGAGGCAATTGATCCGCACTTACGATAATTTCGTAATTCCATCGCTGTTTTATACGAGAGCGTTGTGCCAATATGAAAGCCTTGTCATTAATTTAAAATCACGATATTTACAGGTGATGTTTATGAGGGCGACGATTTTCTTTTAGGTATGCCAAGAAAACCCCGTATGCGGTGCGATAAAAATTCCAACGCATTTTTTCTCTTCAAGAGCAGGAACATTAAAAATGGTTCTCTACTTGCTTACCTATGTACTAGTAAAGGAGACGTCAAAACTGCGTCGTTTAATGCTGGTGCAGTTTAGTGTGTAGGCTTCATCAAATCAAAATTTCTCACGTTTAAATTATAAGGACAAGTAAATACCCAGAGCACAGACGAGGAGCGCGTGAATGCCGGCTTCGGTAAAACTGGCGTGCGCCGTCGCCAGTCGCGCAAGGCGGAGGTGTAAGCAATGGCTCTGAGGTGGATTCACACGACGGACCATTCGCCACGTTCCACTTCAGAGCTTCCAAACTTAAACCCTCCCGGAGCTGAAGTGGACGTCACATTCATCCGAATCACATACGCAGTGTGATTAATGAAAGCAGTCGCTACCAGCCAAGAGATGCGTAGACTCAACAGAGAAAACACGCCAATTGGACTGAACTAATAATTGGCATTTTTATTGAAAAGAGACTGCCGACCGATTGCCACGCGTGCACCAAGCCTGGATAGATTATTTACGTATGATACTTCAAAAAATAATTTCCTTTACAATAAGCGCAGATGGTGAGCTTATGCACAAGATTCCCCATCTTTACCCACTGTCCAACATTCTTGGACCAATGTTTTGAAAGTTGAGAAAATATAAGATATTTTTATGGAAATATTGAATGTAATGGTTCATTATTCTGATATGTAGCAAACTCTTTCTTTTACTGTGTTTGCATCAATCGCATCGAAAACTTAACACTGTCGTAGAAAACCAACGGGGAACGCTTTTTACGATAGCAAATACATTCACAGAAGAAAAAATGCAAGACTGCAGTCGGGTGATTTGTGGATATATTGACTGTTCTAGTGAAATCTTACATTATATAAAAAATTGCGTTCGTAAACGGTTTCTCGCTCAAAAATGACTTTGTCCAGAATTGCTGGGTATGTATAGGGAATGGCTGAGAGATTTCGCGTGCATTGCGTGTTCTTTGTGTGTTGTATGTGTGTGTGTGTGTGTTATGCCTTTTTTCCCTTCTCTCTTCCCCCTTTTAGTCCCCTAATCCCTCTTTTCCAGTGCAGGGTAGCCAACTGGAACCCCTTTCTGGTTAACATCCCTGCCTTTCCCTCCTCCTCTTTACCTATCTTGCTGGAGGTGTAAAAACCACCTTACTTCCTTGACGTTTGATCGCTGTTTTGACAACGTGATTCACTTTGTACAAATATGAAGCTACTTGAATTTTCTTCCTTTCGTCACATGCGTCGTTCTTATCTCATTTCTGGGCACCGCTATTCAGCTCCTTTAACTCAGATTCAGCTACCGCAGCCATCATTGTTTATGGGAATCCCGCATCAGAAAAGCGTTTGGCCTAAGTAGTGACGCTCGTTGGCACACTATGGCTGCAACTGTTTTTGGCGGCGTTTTTGAAGCGAGTCTTAGCATTATCTCTCTTAACTACTTTTGAATGATTAAGATCAAGTGGGTAAGATTCCTTTCTGGGTTCTTGGTGAGAAAGTCCAGCACACACGGCGTTCTCCAGAAACAATTTGTGTCAAGTGAGGCAACCGAATTAGGAAGAAAGCCATGTACCCACCGAGAAGTCGAAAAAGACTCCTACCTTATGATTCTGATGATTAAAAACCTGTCAAGAGAGGAGAAGGGGAGAAGATAAAATGTGACCATTAAATGCAAGGTGAAATCAGAGCTTGTCAAGATATGCAATATCATTTAAATATGCAAACAAAAATGTTCATTGCTTTCTGTGTTGCCTCAGGCGGCCTAAGGAACCTAAAATACAGTCCATTATTACAGGCACTGGGCATTCAATGTTCATCCTTCATACAATGTTCATAGTATGCCTGGTCATCAGCATACGCAGGGCCCTCAAGCAGGATATGTCCCAGAGATTAGATCTAGCCACAGTTGTTACAAAGTGGACTGTTCATTTTACCGAAACGGTATCGTAAGCCGTTTCTAAATGCAGCGCTAAGGCGAAGTCATGACAAAGTGTCTGAGATGACTGAGTAAAAAAATTGGCAGTGATGTGTCGGCAAGTTCCAGAGCAGATACGTTTCTTCCGAAGCAAATCTTATAGCCATTTGGGACGCATCATATTTCGTGAAGAAAGTTCGAATATATATCCGATGTCGTTGGCCTTTACGGGCCCTTTAATATGCTTTTTCATTGGCCAGAATGCCCCGGTGTGCTGGTATCCGCTCAAATATTATGCAGTGGCGCGCTACAATGGCCAAAAGATGTAGGCACCCAGTGTAAAAAAAAATAGGCTGATGGCTGGTATTCTTCAGCAGGTTGGAAAGGATCTGCCGATATGCTTTGGAGTCGGTAAAGATAATCCATCGGGCGGGGGTTCGGCAGGATATAGGAAACCCCTTCTTCAATTCCGTGAAGCTCAGCTGTCGTAGAGGATATCTTTCTCTGCAACCGGTAAGAAAGGACATGGTTTGATGGGGGCCATAAAGGGCACAGGAAGAAGTTTCTGAAGTCGTTAAACTGTCGGTGAAAATGTGGGTATGCTGCGTATTTTCCTCCATAAAGTAGGCTAGATTAGCTTGCAGAAGCACTGCCTGTGGCATGCGGCTCGTTGCATTCACAGCTCGAACTTCTTCACCTTTAGAGGCGAGAGTGTCCAGGGTGAAAGGTTATATGTAGTAGTTTCTATGGCTGGTAGATAGTAGGGAAGGACAGGAACTGCACTCCTTGGCCTAAGTGAGAGTTGCAGTGGGTTAGGTGTACACGGTGTAGGAAGTGCTTCTTTTCTTGGATGACATGCTGGAGATGGGTACGCATAGATTCCCAGGATGAAATCACACCTAACGGGAGCTTGCAGTACTTTTCCTGATGCAGGGAAACTCAGCGGGAGGCTAAAGCATGTCCGCAAGCAGTTGTTCCGCGCGACCTCGAGGATCTTCTTGCTTGTTGGAGACAATCTTTGAAGCACCGGTAGGCAATAGCGCAAGGTTTCTTCAACGTAGGCTTTTTCAAGCAGAACCACTGAACGGCAGTTGCTACCCTAATCTGTTCCAGCCATTAGCATGAAAACTTGCGATGCTGCAGTGATCCTCTCACGAAGTTTTTTATCTGAAGTGACCACGAGAGATTGCTGTCGATCATAACACCTAGGAGTCGCTGAGACTGTACACAAGGTAGCGACCATCCACCCAGGAGGAGCGGATATCGAGTCATTTTTTTCTTGAAAAAGCGATGGCAACACTCTTATGGCGAGAGACAAAGAACTCGGGGGGCCTGGTATATCGAGATGTGCAGTAACGCTTCGTGAACATGTTGCTGGGTAATATAGCGAGACCGTGCCGTGTTCTAGATGCAGATATCATACGCATAAATCGTTAAGCATACTCCTCGGAGGTGGTTTCTTGTTATTTCTATTAGAGTAATATAGAACAGGAGAGGGCTGCGCACCTCTTGTAGACGCCCCTCTACACCGTGCGAGAGTGTTAGACCGTTAGTGCTCATAAATATTTGTCGTTCTTTTAAGTGGTGTCCAAGCCATTTATACAGCTTTCCTCCGAGGCCAAGACAAGCCAAGGCTGTGTGAATTGAATGGTAGAAAACACAGTCAAAAACGGCCTTGATGTTAAGGAAAATGGCTGCCGGGATGCACCCAGCATGAAGGTAGTCTTCAGTGATGAGACGCAGGCGATGACAGTATCAGTTGCTGACCTAGTCTGACGGAACCCGTTCATTTCTTGGCGATACTAATTTCGGCTTTCGAGGAGCCAAATGATGAGTTTGCAGGTCATTCACTCCATACGCTTACCTATGCAGCTAAGTAGGGCGATAGGCCTTATGGATGCGTCACTTGTTGGCTGCTTACAAGGTTTCAAAACAGGCACAATTTTTGCCAGCTTCCATTCCCTGAGGGCGTCACCAGTCATCCAGGAAGAATTGTGATATGCCAGGAGTCGAAGACCGGAGTTGTGGGGTAGCGTTGCGATGGCGTCATAGGCCCACGGAACGCCAGGAGTCCACGGAACGCCATCGCGTGTTTAGTGCGACGCATTGCGCGTTGGACATTTTAAGGACAGGAAATGACGTCTATCTCACATATATCGGTGAACACCCAAACCGCGTTTGATTTACAGATTTCAAGGACGGACGGACGAACAACGATGAGCTATTAAAGGTTTTCGCCTTAAAACTGACATTATTGGTATAAAACAACCTGCCATACGCGTCCACCCCACTCTGATTCTTCTATAGTTGCTACCCTCTCATGAACCCGATCAGCGGTCACTACCTGACCGAAGCAGATGTATTCCTATTCCACTTCCAGCACCTTGCTACCAATTGTGAACGGCTGTTTCCTTGCTATACTGTTGAACGTTACTTTGGTTTTCCTTATGTTAATTTATAAACCCACCGTTCTGCTCTGCCTGTTTGATCATGCTTTGCAGTATCTTCTGTGTGACTTAGCATGGCAATGCCATCAGCGAATCGCAAATTACTTTGGTATTCTCCATTAACTCTTATCCCCAAATGTTACCAATCCAGGGCTCGGAACACCTCTTGTGAACAGGCGGTGAATAGCATTGGTGAGATCGTGCCTTCCTCCCTGACACCCTTTCTTACTGGAATTTTATGGTTCACTTTATGGAGGATTATCGTTCCTGTGCAGTCGTTTTAGATATGTTCTAGTATTTTCGAATAAGACTCTTCTACACCCTGATTCCGCAGTGCCTGCATGACTGCTGAGGTTTCGACTGAGTCAAATGCTTTCTTATCACCTGATTGACAGTGCGAATATAGTGTATTATCGAGTATGCTTTAAGAAAGCCTGCTTGATAATTTGGTCGATTGAAGTCTAAGATTGTCCTGAATCTATTTGCGATTGCCTTAGTAAATATCTTGTAGGCAACGGCCAGTAAGCTGATCGGTCTGTAATTTTTCCAGTCCTTGACGTCTCATTTCATTCGAATTAAGATAATTTTAGCGTTCTTCCAAGTTTATAGCGCTCTCCAGGTCATAAGCCATTGCGTATGCCAGGTGGCTAGTTTTCCTAGCACAATCTCCCCTCGGTCCGTACAATGTTGTTAAGCGCTTTATTCTTAATTTTATCTGTGTCCGCTTGGTGTGCATTTCATGTAGCTGCACACGTGGCAAAAAAAATGAAATAGAAACATTCTTCGATCTAAGCTCACCGGCTTAGGACATTGAACAGGGAAAGCTGATTGGCAATAGCAGCCAAGAGGCCTGCAGTAGCATGTCCATTGAGACGTTTCTTAGGGGCCGGCCGGTTGGGCGTCTCAGATTCCGGTTTTGGCGTCTATAACCTCGCGTGCATATTCGGCCTTATTCTCTTGTGGTCTTCAGTTCGATCGCATTAACCTGTCGCGGTGGCTCCGTGGGTAGAGTGTTCGGCTACTAAGCCAGTCCACCTGGATTCGAACCCGACCGCTGTGGCCGCCTTTCAATGGATTCAAAGCGCGAAAAGCGCCCCGTGCTGTGCGATGTCAGTGCACGTTAAAGATCCCCAGGTGGTCGAATTTATTACGCAGCCTTCCACTACGGCACCTCTTTCTGTCTTTCTTCTTTGACTCGCACCTTCCTCTCTGCCCTCACGGCCCGCTTACACGAAGCAAATAGTATAGTTTCCAGTGTGGTCTAAACGCTTCGTTGGGTTTGAGGAAAACAAAAGGGAACAACTGGCTCACTGAGTCAGTGGGCGCATCAGTCGGCGGTGAGGTTGCGATGCTATTGTGATGACCGCCCATAATGCGCAGGTCCACACGGGACGGAGAGGCAAAGAGACACCGTATGGCTCAGTTTAAACAAACAGATATATTCAATAATTACACATGATTAAGATTTATACATCAGAGGCTGGGGCGTCCGAGCTTACGTGCCGACGACTTCATGGGGACGATGGAATGCTCCGGAGTTGATCTCGAACGGTTGCTGGCAGAAGCTGCACTTCGTCGGGCTTCGGCGCTGAAGGCCCCCTTGGCGAACGATGTCGTCCTGAGCGTGCTTCTTCCGTACTGCTTGTCGATTTTTATATCCTCTTCTCCCCACACTCCCTAGGGTGAGGACGCCCACGCCGGAGGGGAAGGAGGGGGGCTAGGGCTTTCACTTGGGCGCACAAACACACCACCGCACTTATGGTCTCGCCCCCCTCACGTGTTGAGTCCGAGGGAAAGAAGGTTGTCTTCGAGGTAGCGCATAGCGTCGGCTGTGGTAAGGCGCGCTCTGGCCCGCTGACAGTTCCCGCGGGTCACCGGCCTCCGTTCTCCATCAAATGACACTCGCCCCTCAAGGCCGGAACGCGAGGTCACTAAAAGGCCGGGAAAGTGGTCCCTTGTCCTGGGATGTGCTCGGGAGGGGCCAGGCCCGCCGAAACGAGGCCGCCCCTGGAACCGCCACGGCAATTGGGGAGGATAAAGCCCGTTTCCCCGCGGCGGCGGCGGCGGGTCCGGTTGGGTCCGGTTGGGCTTAAACCCTTCGTTCTGGTCGTCACTCTCAAAGAGCATGGCTGGGTAATTGATGATGCCGCTGTCATCTGGGTCTCCGTCTACGCCGCGCCGTCGAACGCGGAACCTCGTAGCACACACAAGGAACGTCACACTCGCTCACCCTCCAGAAGAATGTTCTCCGAACATTTGAGTGCATGCAGCTCCCCTTGTCTTTCTGAATCGCCTCGCACAGTGCGTCCGACAAAACACTTTTCGCTGCACTCAACACCACTGCACAACACCATATGCCTCCGCTGCCATAACTGGCGTCTCAAGGGGCAGCACTGATCTTCTTTTACAGATAAACATGAAACTCAGCACCCAAGCCTCTCCTTTCTAGTCCAAACTGGACGAAATAAATATACCACAGTTACAAAGGAGCTCCCACTTCTAGCACGATCACGGCACAGACAAAAATATAGATAACGAAAGGAAGTAGGGCAGGTTCTGCATGCGCTCCGCATGCTCTCCTGTGAAGGTGTTACTTAATGACAGAAAGGTTTAACTACCAACTCCGATAACTTAACACATAAGCACATAGCAATGTTATGAGCTGCGGCATTACACAATTCTAACCAGTTCACAACTCCGCTCTGTTTACGCCATTAGTCCGACTTAGCTTTCCGATTTCGCAGCGGATATCGGCCTTCATGAGTCATACTAAGTCTGTGACCCTTTGTCTGCTTTGGGACTCGCGAGGGCTCGTGGCAGGAGCCTCTCCTGGCGTTATCTGCGCGGCAACCTCGCGCGCTTCTTCTTCTAGCAATGCATGAAGTAAATCCGGTGGCATTCCGGCCGTCACCTCTGGCGCCTGCCGAACAAATGCAGGAGAGGGCGTTTCTTGCGAACTATCTGCGCGCTCCGCTTCACTTCTGTCCCCATCAAAATCCGCGCTTTCCCTTTCCTCATTTCGTGAATACTGAACCGGTGCCGACTTGAGGCGATTTGCGTGTATCCTTATCAAGCGCCGGTTCACGTCTCGGACTCTGAAGTTTACCGGAGAAAGCTTCTCGACAACCTCGCACGGTCCTCTCCACTTCGTCTGGAACTTACGAGCTAGCCCAATCTGCCTTTGGCAGTTTTCAATGTACACGCTGTCCCCCACATCAAACGGCGCGTCTCTAGCACTGCGATCGTGCACCTTTTTCCTGCGCTTCGCCGCTTTCTTTAAGGCCTCCTTTGCGATGTCCCTCGCCACTTGCAAGCGCGATTCTAGCTAAACCTTATAGTCGTCCAGTGAAGCGTATGGGACACGACGGGGGCCCTCTGGCACTTCACTAGGCTGGTCCGGGTCTCGGCCGTAGAGAAGAAAGAATGGCGATTCGCCCGTGCTCTCGTGTGCTGCGGAATTGTAGGCAAACATTGCATACGGGAGCCACAAGTCCCAGTCCCGCTGGTCGCGCGAAACAAAATGCGACAGGAACCCGGCCACGGTTTGGTTCAGTCGCTCCACCGCGCCGTTGCAAGCCGGATGGTACGGTGTTGTCTGCTTCTTAGCGATCTTAAGCAGCTCGCAAACTCTCCTCATTAGCTGCGACACGAAGTTCGTTCCCCGATCTGTCAAGAGTTGCCTCGGGGGTCCATGTCGGAGCACGATCTTTTCGACAAATGCTCTTGCAACCGTGTCTGCCTTCTGATCTGGGAGTGCTACCGCTTCCGCGTATTTTGAAAGGTGATCGACAAATACTAAAATGTACTTGTTTCCGGAAGTGGTCGTGGGCAATGGGCCCATTATGTCCATACCTGTCCGCTCGAAGGGAGCCGAAACCTCAGGGAACGGCTGAATTGGAGCTCGTCTTCGTCCCTTGGGTGTTTTTCTTTCGAGACAGGAATGACACTTCGCACAGTAGTCTCTAACATCCTGTCGCATGCCACTCTAAAAGTACAAACGCTCCACACGCCTGCGTGTCTTCGCTACGCCAAAATGACCGGCGCATGGCGCATCGTGAAACGCGCGAAGAACCCTTTCTGTCCACGACCGAGGTATGACGACTCTCTCCCAAGCGGTTTTCTCTGGTCTCCCTTTCCTGGTTGGTCTCGTGCGCCGACACAGGGTGCCGTCTTTGCCAATAAAATAACCTAGCTGTTCGGGGTGAGACGGTGCGCCCTCTAAGCTTTCGATTATCCGCTTCAGGTCAGGATCTTTGCACTGCTCTGTGCGTAATTCGGCGGGGTCGACTACGGGGACAAACTCGTCTATAGCTGCCACGGCAGCTGTGCGGCTGAGTGCATCAGCATTCAGATGTGTCTTTCCTGACTTGTGCTCAACTTCAAAGCAGTATTCCTGCAGGTGTAGATTCCATCTAGCGAGTCGCGAGCTAGGGTCCCTGACACTCATCACCCATTTCAGAGGATGGCAGTCTGTGGCTAGCTTGAATTTGCGGCCGTAAAGGTAGCATCTGAAGTGCTTTACTGCCCAGACAACGGCGAGGCACTCCCTTTCCGTAGCTCCGTACTTTTGCTCTGTGGGGCTCAGCTGTCGGCTAGCAAAAGCAACGGGATGTTCTTTGCCCTCGATAACCTGAGAGAGCACGGCACCAACTGCGAACTTTGACGCATCTGTGGCCATAACGAAGGGCAAATTAAAATCCGGGTGGCGCAACAGCGGTGCACTCATTAGCTTCCTTTTCAGAGCCCCAAAAGCATCCTCCGCGTTTTCGTCCCAGCGAAAGGCGACATTTTCGGCTGTTAAGGCGGTGAGCGGCTTAGCGAGCTTGGCGAACTCCTCTATGTGCCTTCGGTAGTAACCGATCAGGCCGAGAAACTGCCGGACCTGGCGGACGCTAGTCGGGGATGAAAAATCCGAGACACACCTTAGTTTCTCAGGGTCCGGTCGCACGCCGTCAGCTGAAACAACGTGCCCGAGGTATTTCACCTCGTTTTTGAGGAATGGGCACTTAGAGGGCTTCAGCTTGAGACCCGCTCCTCTTAGTCGCACCAAAACCTGCTCAATATCGCGCAAATGGTTCTCAAAACTGTCACTGTATATGATTATGTCATCCATATACACGAAGCACAGCCTCCCCAGAAGACCTGCCAGGATAACATCAGCGGTTCTCTGCCAGACAGCAGGGCTGTTGGCCAGACCCATCGGCATTCTTTTCCATTCATAGTGCCCTGAGGGCGTGTTGAATGCCGTTTTCTCGGCATCTGCCGGATCCATTGCTATCTGCCAGAATCCCGCTGCCATGTCCACTACCGTGAAGTACCTGGCAGAGCCCAGCTGAGAAAGCGTCTCCTGTATATTGGGGATGGGGTATGGATCGATGCGAGTTACGGCATTTAGTTTGCGGTAGTCCACTACCAATCGATACGAGCCATTTGGCTTTTCCACCAATAGTGCTGGTGCTCCCCAGGGTGACTTTGAGTGTTCGACAATGCCGCAATCAATCAGGCCCTGCACCTGCCGCTCCATCTCCTCACGTTGGGAGTAAGGAATCCTGTACGCACGCTGGTAAACGGGCGATGAAGTGCCGGTTTCTATCCTGTGCTTTATAACGCCACAGCAGCCCAAATCCAGGTTGGACGCGGCGAATACCTCCGAGTAGTCGCTCAGCAAACCAGCCAGAGCCTCCCTCTCCCTGTATTTTACGTGAGAAAGATCGAACGACACCTTTGGAGCAGCCGAAGGACTAGCATGCTCTACAGTTGCGAGTACCGTATTGGCGGGCTCACGTTTCTCTATCGCAGAGGTGAAGAAAGCCAATGTTTTGTCCTTGGGAAGGCTCAGTGGCTGCTGGCTACAGTTAACCACCCGTAGGGGCACTCTGTGGGCGTCATTAACTGTCACGAGGCACGCGGCTGCCTTCAGGCCATTGCTGAGAGAGTCGACCGGCTCAAGCACTCCCACGGCGCCGCTCTCTACATCTGAAGGCACAAACGCGTACAAAATGTGCTCCGACCAAGGAAGGACTACCGCCTCATCGACCAGTGACGGCAACCCGCGAATATACCTTCTCCAATGATCCCACTGTTTGACGGGTGTCAATATCCGTAATGCGAATCTCAGCCCCTCTCCTGTTCAAAAACGGAACTTTTGATCCGCCCGCATTAACCTCTTCCTCAGAGAATGAGACTACTACCTTCCCTTTTCTCAAAAAATCCTGCCCTAATATACCTGACACTCCGTTTGGCTGAGACACCGTGTCCGGGCATACGTAGCAGGGGTGCTCCAATGCAATTCCGCCGAGAGAGAAGTGTAACCGGTAGAGTCCACTTATGCCAAGAGGATCCCCCGTTATGCCTACAAATTTGGTTGCCATACCACCAGACGCTTCCAACACCTCGCGGTCCCCCTTCCTTCGAAGCGTGTTAAAACTGCTCTCCTTGAGCAATGTCACCTTTGACCCCGTATCTATCAACAATTCCATGCAACAACCATTTAACTTGCAACGCACAACAGGGCATGCCTCGTCGGCCACACAAACTACCACCACCTCATCATCCACTGCTCCCTCCCCACGCTCCTCAGGCTGGGGAGGACTAACTAGTTTTTTGTCTCGGTATCTGGAGCCCCGCTGTAGGCTTGCTTAGGGCGTGTCTCGCCTGCTTCTCTTTGTGGCTCCCCACGGCGCACGTTTTGGCAGAACCTGGCGATGTGTCCGCGACCCTGGCAAGCGAAGCATACGATTTCATCAAAATCTCGCATACCGCGCCTGTAGCTTTGTGGCGGTCTCCGGTTTCCAGCGAATGGGCGCTGTTGAGCGCGCGCTTCAACCTGGCGTTCCACCTGCTGAGATAGCAGCTGTTCTAAGCGATCTAACCGCTCTGTCAAGAGAGCAACCTCAGGGTTGAGCACCGCTCTCTCTATGACGCGTACTCTCGCTGCGGCTGTCGTTAACGCCTCATTTCGTTCCTCATCCAATGCGGCCTCCACGGCTTGGTCGAAATTGCTCGGCTTGCGCGAGAGCACGAACCGGCGCACGGGGTCTTGCAGACCAGCCACGAACAAAGCGGTCATTTCCTCTTTAAGTATATCCTCCGCGTATTTCTTCTTTAGCTGGTCTCCTTCCTCCTCCCTGCTTAACGTATCGCGCGCTAAGCGCTGAAGCCGCGACGCAAACGTTCGCACGTCCTCCCCTACCATCTGTCCGGCGTCACGGAACCTCCGTACCCGCACGTGACGTGGTTCAGTGTCGAAATGCTCAAACGCGAGCTTCTTAAATTCCGCAAATGATTTTGTGTATTTTACTTTTTCGTCTCTCCATGCAAAATCATGAGCAGCTCCTGCCATCTTACACCTCGCCATTCCCAGCATTTGAGCATCGGACCATCCCCCCATTTTCCCAATCTCTTCTAGCATGGAAAAGAAATCGCAGATTGGAACCCCTGTCTTATCTCCCGTAAACGTCGGAATGACGCTTCCTAATGCCAGCATGCTTGCTCCGAGCGACGGCTGTGGAGTGGGAGCTCCCTCAGATACAGACTTTTTTTTTTCTCAAGCCCTCCAGTGCCTCAAGCCTCTCAAATGGGGGTAAAAGTCCCACAATCAGTCCCGTGATTCCCTTTTGATTACAATTTTGAAGTCATGAATGTCACAGCATTCAGAGGACATTTGCTTTTGAGACCCCACTTCTGACACCAGTGTGATGACCGCCCATAATGCGCAGGTCCACACGGGACGGAGAGGCAAAGAGGCACCGTATGGCTCAGTTTAAACAAACAGATATATTCAATAATTACACATGATTAAGATTTATACATCAGAGGCTGGGGCGTCCGAGCTTACGTGCCGACGACTTCATGGGGACGATGGAGGGGCTCCGGAGTTGATCTCGAACGGTTGCTGGCAGAAGCTGCACTTCGTCGGGCTTCGGCGCTGAAGGCCCCCTTGGCGAACGATGTCGTCCTGAGCGTGCTTCTTCCGTACTGCTTGTCGATTTTTATATCCTCTTCTCCCCACACTCCCTAGGGTGAGGACGCCCACGCCGGAGGGGAAGGAGGGGGGCTAGGGCTTTCACTTGGGCGCACAAACACACCACCGCACTTATGGTCTCGCCCCCCTCACGTGTTGAGTCCGAGGGAAAGAAGGTTGTCTTCGAGGTAGCGCATAGCGTCGGCTGTGGTAAGGCGCGCTCTGGCCCGCTGACAGTTCCCGCGGGTCACCGGCCTCCGTTCTCCATCAAATGACACTCGCCCCTCAAGGCCGGAACGCGAGGTCACTAAAAGGCCGGGAAAGTGGTCCCTTGTCCTGGGATGTGCTCGGGAGGGGCCAGGCCCGCCGAAACGAGGCCGCCCCTGGAACCGCCACGGAAATTGGGGAGGATAAAGCCCGTTTCCCCGCGGCGGCGGCGGCGGGTCCGGTTGGGACCGGTTGGGCTTAAACCCCTTCGTTCTGGTCGTCACTCTCAAAGAGCATGGCTGGGTAATTGATGATGCCGCTGTCATCTGGGTCTCCGTCTACGCCGCGCCGTCGAACGCGGAACCTCGTAGCGCACACAAGGAACGTCACACTATCCACCAACAAACTGAGGCAGGTATGCGCCTTTTCTTTTCTCATATCTAACTGAGGGTTTAAACTTCGTTGGTTTTGAGGAAAGAAAAACCACATAACTGTCTCCGTGGGTTACTGAACGTCTCAATCAAGCTTTGGGGTACGTGGGGGGGGGGGGGTCTATTTAACGTGTTACACGGCGGCCTTTGTACCCTCTAAATGGCTTGTACGCGTACAAAGTTATTACAGCTTGCGCTGTAAAAAATTGCTAAGCGTTTGTTCTCTGCTGCGCAACGTGCTAAGCACAGTGGAAACTGCCGCTGTGCCCCTGCCCGTCCTTTGATGATGCGTTAGACGTGCAGGCGAACTCGGCTAATATAACGATTGCAACGGGAGCAGAGCTACATATTTGGCACTGGTCATGTGGACGACGGTGGCCGCTTGTTGAAACGTGACCGCGAATCCATGACCGTCACTCTAACGTCAACCCCGCTCACACGACAGGGCGTTGAGAGCCCACGCTGTGAACCCCGAACCCACCGGGAAGGAATCTGGGAAACAGCTTTTGCTGTGAAAAAAAAAAAGGTTCTTAACTGTTCTTCTTAGTTGGAGATGGGATGACAAAATAGCTACGGCAGCTGATATAGCATTATTTCTGAGGAATTTCGGAAACTCACCCAAGAGTCAGTGCGCAGTGATGGGAGTCCGTAGCGGCGGTGGAGCGAAAACTGCTGTAGCAATAACCTATGCAAATATGCATGTAATACAAGTGTTATTAAAAAGATAATTTTACTTACTGATGCACGTATAAATGTGCACACGCGAGATTTATATATACTTAAATTACTTGTCGTCGTTGCCTGCAGATTGCAGGCGGAGAATACTCTGGCCGCGTAGAGGGAAGTCGACCAGCTACAAGCACGCATCGAGAGCGAGTGCACCAAGTCCGGCGCGCTGGAGCAAGCTGTCGCTGAGGCAGCATCAGAAGCCTGCAGCCTGACGGCTGAAATCGCCTCTGCCGAGGTACGCATTCTGTCTCTTTCAATATTTTGTGTTTCATACGCAGTCGATGCCTCTCAGGACCACAGCGAAAAATGCCTCTGCAATAATCTCCTTAAACCTAGTAATTGCAGGTGTTTGGCAGGACCAAGTTTGTCAACCGCAACATCATGAGAATCGATCGGCACCATTGGCCGGATGGTCTCTTTCGAAGGCATTTGTTGCAAGCTATTGAGTTCTAACCGACTGTAGGTGCCTGATGCGTATGGCGGCGACGGGTTGGAGCTCGGTGGCGACAAAAAGTGCCATCAGCGTCAACTGAAAAGCAGACCTGACAGCTGAAATGCGAACACAAAACTGCAAAAATAATAGCTGCTGGGTTCGATAAAATTTGCACGCAGGGAGAGGCCTTCGTTGCTTCCAACTGAGAGTCAACTGCACTCGTAGTCAGTATACGTGGAATGCAGTGATTTGATTTCGTGGCTTGCTGTTCAATTGTAAAGTATGCGTTTCATCTGTCGCTAAAGGTACAATGCTTTTTCACATCTAAATTCTGCAGGATTAAGCATGATACTGCGCACTTTTGGGTGTATATAATCCCCAACAGCTAGAGATTTAAAAAGGACAAGGAACAGAGCAGGCTGTGAACGATGAAGAATAACGAGAAAAGCAAGAAAAGCAGGCGTGCTCCACTCCTAAAAAAGGGAGGAGAGAAAAGATTAATTACAGCGCCGTCATAGCACTCATGACAGCAACGCATGAGGATTTTTTTAAACGGCACGTATATATAGTTCACCCCGTCTGCTCCAATCACGACTCATGTCTTGATGGGTGACTGGGCGCCGTAAAGAGGACTGTTGTGTCGGAGCTTTTTAGGCACAAGTTTGTTCCACTGGCGTCATGTTGAAGCCAGGCGCCGAGCTGATCGGCCTAGCGCAAGCTTGGCGCGATGCCCAGCGCCCGGCGGCGGCTTTTCCAAACTAGTCCAAACGTGCTCGCCCTTCCCTTGCCCGGGCCAGTGCTGACCGCCGCCGATGAGCCACACTCTTGGCGTCGCGGGCGATGGAGCCGTCATCATCCGCCGAGGGTGTATAAAAGGCGAACGCGGATATCGGAGAGAGACGCAGCCAACGCAGCGTTCGGTTCTCTGTCGTTCGAGCAAGCCCAAATAGAGAAGCAGTTATGCTGCCACCGCACCTTTGTACTGCCATGTATATAGAGCACATAAAGTCCTGTTCCTCTGCTCCGACGTCGTTTCTTCGGCTGGTCCTCCCTTGCGTGGACACTGCGGTGAATGCCAGGGAACTCGGCCGCGCTGCCTTGGCAACCACCAACGTCACAAGAGGACGAACGCACCTATGCGTTTCTGCGCTTTCGGCCGCGCGCGCTGCAATGCGATGGACGCAAACAATCGCAAAAGCAGGATGAGCCGCACATAGATGCGATTCGTAGAAAAGCTCTGCAGGGCGAACAGGAATTGAGCTCTGGGGCCAGTGTGGCAGGAAGGGGCGGCCCGCCGGCGGCCACGAAACGCGGCGTTCTACGTCCGTGCTTTCATCCGGAACGATTCCGGCTCGCAGGTGGCACGCAGAGCCGTCCGACAACATCGCCGGCCGGCTGTTTGCGACAGACTGAAAGCTCTCTTAACTGTTTTCACTTATATTGCAAATTTGCACCGGAGAGGCTTGCCGTTGTGCGCGCAATTGGTTATGCAACCAGAGCAGCCGTATGGCCGCGGCTTTGTGTAGCGGCAGTTGCGGGAGCATAATAGGAGAAGCGGGGGGGGGGGGGGGGGGCGGTGCATTTGAGCAGAGAGGAAATTAAGCCGGCACTGGTGAAACGAGTTCGCATACAGGGCAAGGTGTATGCCATTGACCGTTGGTCGCTCAAGTCGTGGCATTCAATGTCTTGCAATGTATTGGCACTGCATGCAGCGGCGTCTGCAGTGCGAGCCAGTTAGGAAACGCCGAAATCTCCAGTAATCTCCTCTGCAGGAACGGCTCGACGCAGTCGCGCACAAGTGATGTCTTGAGTGTGTTGCACTGGCTACCCAAGGTGCCACCCATTTATGGGCAAGTGTAACCTGTGGACAGCGTTGAAAATCAAAATGAGGAGTATAAAATGGATTCCATAGCACAGCTGAAATGCTGCATGGTGCCATCATTACCGGACACCAGATTTGGCGAAAACCGCTAATACCGCCGGTTGGTGCCGCGCGCTCAGCTGCTCCCGTCCACAAAGGTCACTGGGTGGCGCTGGTGTCACGTGCCATTAATTTTCTTGCCCATGCTGAAGAAACGTGCTGCGGCGAGCTCAACAGAGAAGGGTGGTACAGAGAAGTCTTGGTTGGCCATACGCGCGAGTGTGGCGTACGCAAAGCAGCGAACTAGATATAGCAAGTTCCCTACAAAAACCACGGACGATCATAGATGCGATGTGAAAAATCTGCGTTAGCAGCATTTTTGTGTGCATTTCGCTCGTCCACTGATCGCCTTCCAATGGCTGCTTTGAATTTGCTTTCATCCTGGGCTTTCTGGAAGGATGTAGGTGGTTGGAGGATCGCAGGTGGGAGTTGAATCTTGTGGATGCTCCGAGCACCCACCACAGGCGCCTTCCGGGAGCGGACTGTGGCCTTGAAGGTGGAGCCTTCACGTAGACTGACGAACACCGGGATTTCGACAAAAGAGGACTAGTAGATTTGTTCCCTTACCACTTTCAGCGCCTCTCTGCCAGTCGTAAACATCTGCTCTCTTCCGAGGCTGTTGAAGTTTAATTTTATGAATATTAATTTTTAGATGCATCGTTCTGCTTTGCATTCCAAGCCTTTGATCATGCTTTGCAATTCATCCCCTGAGTGACTCAGCAAGTCAATGTCGGCAGCAATCCGCACATTGCTAAGGTATTCTCTATTAAACTCTTATTACCAACTGCTTCCAAGCCAGGTCTCTGAATACCTCCTTTAAACTGGCGGTGAATAGCATTGGAGAGATCATGTCTCCCTGACTGATACCCTTCCTTGCGTAGCCGAGTGTAACCTCTGCAGTCTTTTTTCATAAGGCTCGTCAAAACCATGATTCTGCAATTCAGTGCATGACTACTGTAATTTCGACTGAGTCAAATGCTTTCTCCTTGTCTAGTATGAAGGCTACCCCAGCGGTATATATGTTACATTCTGAGCATTTCTATATCACTTGAGGGGCAGTGTCAATATTGTCCAGTAGACTACGAAAGTCTTCCTGGTCATTTGGTTCATTGATGTCTAAGGTGGTCATCATTCTATATATTATCATGATCGAAGTATAAGGTTGTCGTAATTATTGATTTGTTAGAAAATAGATTTTAAAAAACGTTCAGTAAGTGGATTAGTCTGCAATTTTTCAATTCCTTAAGTCCCCATCCTTGGCTTAAGATGAATTCAATGTACATCCAAGATTCTGGACGGTCGATGTTATAAGGCATTGCGTATTCAGGGTTGACAGTTTTTCTGACGCAATCTCCCCTCCGTCCTTAAACAGATCTGCTGTTGCGTGATCGTCATTAGCTGTTTTCCTTCTATGCATTGCTTCTGAGGTTTTCTTTCGTTCCTTCTTCGCTACTGGCGTTATGTCCAATCGACTGCAGCATAGATTCGTGGAGAACTCTTCGATTACTTTAGCTAGCTTATCCATATTGGAAAATTCATCGCCGTCCTGGTGTCATAGCGCATACATCTGATTTTTGCCTATGCCTAGTTTCTTCTTGACCACTTTTATGCGACCTCCATCTTTTATGGGGTGCTTGATTTTCTCCCTATTATTTTTCATTTTGTCGCTTACCTTACCTTTACTTATTAGCTGTGATAGCTCCACCTGGTGTGTGCTAAGCAGCTTTAAGGCTTTGGTGCTTCTTAACCAGATCTTTCGACTAGTGAGAGACCTTGCTGGTATCCTGTAGAACCATACCACCGCCTACTTCCACTTCGCACTCCATAAAGATAGCCTTGAGATTATCGTGCATTTCTCGAACAGTAAGGTTATCGTCCTTGTTTAAAGGCGGATATCTGTCCTAAAGCGAGATCCTGTGTTCCTGTACCTTCGCTCTTAACCATAACTCATTGTTGAGCTTCTTTCTCACCAGTTTCTTCCGTTCTTTGTTCAAGTCTAGGCCAATCCGAGACCGTACCCACATGTGGTAGGTACTTCGCACCATTTGGTTTAGTCCTTCCCGAACGTCACGATGCTGCGCTGTGCAGCCCACACGTCGCCTGCTGCTAAAGTGGTTCTCCCTCAAGAACCCGAGGCGCAAAAATTCTTGAAGTTGGCATATGATATGACCAATAACTAGTTGTAACAACTAAATACTTGCGTTAATCAATAATGGCAAGTTGATTTGCACCTACAGTTTAGAAGAACAAAAATGCGGCGTGCAGGATTTCATTACTTTTCAACTGCTTTCTCGTTCAGCAAGGCTCACTTCGCTATTCTTTCACTGTTTTGAAAGAGCCAATCTGGAGAACATTGTAGTGTATTTCTGGGGACATGTCGCAGGTGATACCAGCTAAATGTCAAGTTAATATTATTGCACGTTAAAACCTTGTGGGCGGAGGTGGGGGGAGGGCTAAAAAAACAAAATGTAGCGTTTTGCCCCACTCCTCCCATTGTGCAGAATCAGTGTTCTGTCCTTCCTAGCGCGTGAAACATACGAATCGGAATGGGCAACGGATATCAAGCAATGGCTTCAGTCAGGACAGTAAAATGGCGCAACGCTACCGTTCTAGCATTTTACCCAACTTTTGTGATCCAGATGTGAAGTCTCTGTTGCTTTTTGATTGGAAGCATAATATGCAGTCGTATCATGGCAACATACTATACTCCTCCATTTTGTGCGAGAGCGAGTATCCATTAGATTCCATTTAAGAACGACTTTGTTACGCAAAAAGAGAAATGCGCGTCGTCGCGTGCTGAATGCTCTTCGTGCGCAGGCTGCAAAAAACAAGGAGGCGGACTAGCCAGCCCCCTCCTGGCGGAGGACGACTGTGTGAAGGCGAACTTTAGTGCTGCCAAGGCAGAGCTGCTCCAGATCGAGGAGTCGATCACAATGGTCAGAAAGCATAAAGAACTGCGGAAGGTTCTGCTAGAGCATGAGGTGGGTTCTCGGTCATAAACCCCTTGGTAGAAGATATGAACTTGAAGCACAAAAGCAGACGAGGACAGTGAAAGAGAGGAGAGACACACGAGCGCGTGTCTCTCGTCTCTTTCACTGTCCTCGTCTGGTGTTGCGCTTCAAGTTCATATCATGTCTCACCAACACGCCCAAACAACCACTTTGCTAGTAGCAGATATACGCATCACACCACGGCCACCCGGCCCAAGAGAGACGTCTTACACGTCGCTATGATCTCGGAGTTGTAAAAAAAGTTTTGTTTAGAAATGGTAAACCGACACCTCAAATAGTGACTCGACAACTGATCAGAGGCAGAGGTGATTTAATGTAAGATTGCGTTGGAAAAGAAGCACGCTGCTTAGGAATACACAAAAACAAAGTAGGAAACGAGATACCCAAAACGCAGGGCAACCAGCAACTGTGGAACATGGAACACGTGAAAAAGGAGAAAACATGAAAACGTGTTATGAAACGCTCTATGAAGGCGTTTCGGTCGGTCGTTATTTTGTGGCAATGAAATTCGTTATCGGGACCTCTGTTTTGAAATTCTGGGCAGGTTTTTCGCCTGGAACAGACCGTATGAATCTGGCATTTCGATCTTCTTTATCCGTGAGAGCAATTGACGAGGCGCTGGCGTGTGCACCTTGTTCTCCGAATTTCATGATGTACGTGTCTAATAGCTCACGCATCAGACTGCCTTTCGAGTACTGGTAGGATGACTGTTTCATTAAACTTTGGAATCACTCTACTTGCATATTTTACAGTCACCGGCCAAATTTGCCAGTCCGGTTACGAACTTCCTTGTATTTTTACGATCTAATAGTCTTCCTTTGACGCATTTTCCAAGGGCCACTGTAGGCCTTTCCGCATGAAAGCGGAACCCTCTGGCCAACCCCGACAGAGCAACGGATATACTGAAACTTGTACTTAATGTTGCATGCCTTTGCCTGACCTTTGCATCTTGTCTTGTTCATGTGTTTCCACATTTGTTTCAGTTTTACTAGGGCTGATATCACGACCTTGATTGCTTTTTGTTTTTTTCCTGCATCCTTTGAGTCCGTGCGACACCTTCTGTATGCAAGCTGTTTGGGCTACTGGCTTCTTTTCTGCCGCATGCTGCTCAAGCCTCCTCTTGCCAATCAGTGTTCGTACGCAATTTTCAGCTGCTGTTACAACTAGAGCTTATGGGTAGCAAATAATTCATCGTTGTTTCATATGAAGCTGCAGGCTGTTTTCAGTGTAGTGTTCACAAGACTTCTTGACAGCTTGCATAATGAAATTGATGGTAATGTTTCTTGACAAGTTTACAATATCTTCAGTCATGCGCCAGTACTTTTTTCTCCCCTGTTCTTGTATAGCCGGCAGGTGTGGCTTCCGTTGCAGGTAATGCGCCGGTCAAAGTTATGAAGGCCGTATGGACGCCGTCGTGGTGACTGGGTGGTTATGGTGCTCAGCTGCTGCTTGATGTTTGTTGGCGAGGTTTGGATATTCTGGCAGAAATTAGCGTTGTTACAGAGGCCACTTCTCAGGCGCCAGAAATTGCTGCACATTCGAGCATTTGCATCTTTAAGTTTTAAGGAAAGCACCGTTTGTCTGCGAATTAAGTTGTCTCTTTGGCAACTAGCCGATTCTGCGCATGCTTTTCCGTGTTTGAACAAATGGACGTAGGCTGTTCCTGCGGGGAAAGATCACTAGACCTTAACCTATATTGTATTGAGAATTTCACCGATGGCTGAAATGAAAAAAAAACTGGTTTTGTTAATGTGATATAAAACACAAAAACTTGAAAAAGCGTTTCCCTAGATAAGTCAAGTCAAGGTTATTTCAGCTTTTGTCTTACAAAAACTCTGGGTGACGAAAAAAAAGTGGTTCGCAATGACCGCTTAACGCAATTAACGCAATTTGCAGTAGATTTAGTTTTTGTCCAATCATCAACCTCGCACTAAGTGATGTCATATCCGCTGCTAAAAACTGCCACTGTATGGTGACACCATCAGCGCCACGAATTTGTTCTTGCGAGCGAATTAAAATATTAAAAACCGCAATATACACGGTACGACCGATGCTAATAGCATCACTATAAATTATTCTATGCAGCCAACAGGCAAAACAATGCACTGAAAATGCATTTCGGGGCCACTTTAATTAAGTTCCAGTACAGTGCAAAGTGAGGGTAGCTGTTATTCCAACCTTTAAAAAGCTTTTGGTGCTTAGGGCTGCCGTAAGGGCTCCACTGCACGAGTGAGAAGAAAACCTCGTTGCGTGATCACGTTTGGCAAATACCATACAAGTGAAGGCAAAAATGCATTTTACATTTAGGTGCTAATAAATAATCCTATTATTTTTTTATACATGTTAGATATGCTCACACAACAAATATGTTTGGTGCAAGTTACTAAATCGGAAACGTAGTGGCATTAGGATGTGTTCCCTCCTTTTGCCCTGCCTCAAGGGTAAGAACTATGTATTACCTCAATAAATTTTAACCTCAACTTCAGACGTCGAAGAGAGGAAGAGTTCCAAGATGGTGATCGCCTTGTGAGATAGCGACCGCAAACATGCCATAATTAGTCCGCGGTAAAATAACAATCTTCCCAAAATTCCATCCCTCCTCTTTATCCCTGCCTCAGTAGTCGCCTTGCCCGGGTGATCGCCGGGGTCAGTAGTACGAGCGGCGAATGCTAACACTGGAATACAACCGAGTGAAAATAACTTTTTTATATATGCCGGCCCTGTCTAGAGTTTAGGGACGCAGTATTTAACAAAAAGCATCCTCCGAAAGTCAAGCGTCCCAGCTTTTATTCTTCATGACCTGTTTGTAAAGGAGCCTCCGCTATTTTTGAAAAATTTCAGGCTCGTGTGTGTACATGCGTGTATTTGTATCCTTGTCAGTGTAGCAATTGTGCCAGCTCTCCAATTCCATATCTTTCAAGTGTAAATGATCTTTGTGTTCATCTTGACTGCACCGTGTCCTGGAACAGTCATTTGGCTAACATTTCCGAAAGGCTGCCAAAAATAGCTTGCCTGGTATATTCTATTAAAGCTTTATGCCCCAATAAATAATATCACATGCATTGGTGTACAGTATGCTGTAATATGGAAGTTTTTTTTTTACTTGTGCTCAGTTTTTCGGCGCAACACGGTTGATTGCTTACAGAAATCGACAGTCCGTGCTCGGATGTATGGTGTGCCAATAACCAACAGTTCGTCTTTTTCTCGTGTTCGCTTATGCCTTCATTCACGTTGTTATTTAAAGAAAATGTTATTCTTAGGTATATGTGGAGTAAGGATTTGTGCCTCCCATATGTTCCTGGTCGAGCATTATGGCCAAGCGATCGTTTTATTCTGTCCAGAGTACGGACAAGATATGGTGAACGTGTTTGTGATTTCAATGTGCCAAGTGGGTTCCACGACCTACCAAATAGTGTTTTCTCTTCAAGCAGCCGGAAAGACGTGAAGTATGTTATCTTAGTTTAAAAAAGCGCAGTATTTTTTTCTGTCATTTCTCTCTGCTTTTTATTCCTGCCTATCCCTTAGTTTTACTCTACTTGTTTTGCGATGTGAACTGAAAGTGCCGTATGCTCTGACTTGACCCTGCTGCCGGGCACTGCCCCACAAGGCTTCTGTTGGCTTGAACACGCCCGCATATGTACTACGACATTTCACCAATATAGATTTTATTATTATCAAGTCATGACTCTAGTGGTTCAGTCAAATAAAATATGCGATGGCCCCTATCTGCGCTTGTCCTTTACAGCCTTTCGCGATCTGAGCATTTGTGAGCAACTTAAGGGAAGGGAAGCTGGCGGGAATGTGCGTTTCAATGTAGAAGACGATTACCTGGGCTATAGCCAGATAGAGCTCAAGAACGCAGCGGCGAATGCCCCTCAATGGAGGCCCTCCAGCCAGTGGCGCCGACCGCTACTCATGATCTCGTGGCTAGTGTGCTTAATCCCTAAGTGTGATATCACAGGTGACTCTAAGGTAACTTCGTGAAATGGGACAAACCGTGACGGTATGAGCACTGGTCGACGCCGTTGGCTGCAGGGCCTCCATTGTGGGGCATTTGCCGCTGCACTTTTTAGCTGTATCCGACTATATAGAAACGTGTGGACTCATAAAGTTTTTGTCATACGTTCATGATCACGTTTACGAGCTTCTGCGGGCTTATATTCTCTGCATTCATATGCAGCCGGAACATATAATTGAGCACCGCGATTTAGCGCCATGAGTGGAGTGCAACGCGGTTTCCAGAACGTTCTGACTTCTGCTGTATTTCTTGTTATCAGCGATTGGGGAATTGCGAGCTCTCCCGCCTGCAAGGAAGGTGCGCGCCTCCTGTCGGGCAGCCCTGGGCTTTAAGGTAACGCGCGTTCACGAAAGCTAACCGTCCACGAATCAGCGCTAACCAGGTCTGCCCACCCTGCCAGCACCAACTCACTTGTGCCATGCGCGTGTATACAAAACTTTCCCAATGTGTCCATGCCTTATCTGCGCACTAAGGTTGCACTAATTATTGCGATTAAGTTCTGCCCGGCACAAATGTGGATAGCGTATTTATACTTGAAAAAGTATATAAGAGCCTAACAGCATTGCACAGGTTACATTTCGCACCATAGTTATGAGAGCAAAGTAACACGCGCCAGAGGTTCAGGAGGCGTATTCAAAGATCACGGGCAGAAGAAATCAGCCTTGCACTTTGCTTTGCTACTAATTCCTTATTCACATGTGTATGTACAGTCAGGTTGACTTTTAATTTCCAGCGATTCTTAAACTTGGTGATCATGCTTTCTCCAGTTTTCGACGCTTGTGGAATGTGCACTTGGCAGCAGCGCGTGCGGCATAGGCGAATCGTGTGACGTTTTTCTTGGCATTGTTGCAGTCTCTGCTGTACCACTTGCCCTGCGCCTCACTTTCAAGCCTCGTGCAGAAGATAACGGCCAAGATGCCTGCACAAGCGCAGCATGCCCACCGGGAGAAGCTGCTATAAAAGCAGCTGGAGGACATCGCCGCGACCGCTTGGCAACAGCGCGGGCGGGATAATTAGACGCATCGTGTGACGGTTTTCTTGGCAATGTTGCAGTCTCCGTTGAACAATCTACCCTGCGCCAGCGCTGATTTTCAAGGAGGTTCGTGCAGACGATAACGGCAGGGGAGAACTTGAAGCGGGAGCTGGTTTTCGATCCTTAGGGTTGCACCTCCCGGGGTGCGATACGACAGTTGGCTTGCTTATATCGAGTTCATGTGAACCGGGAGTTGTAAAGTTCGGCTGATCTTTCTCATCTCGATTCCCTGACTCAATCCGCCGCTGTCGGGTTCATGTAAACGAAGCACTGTCATAGGGTTCTCTCACGAGTTGGCAACATGCGCCTAGAAAGCTTGGGATGTTCTCCCGGTTTCCCGCGGCAGCGTGCTATTGCGTCAGTTTCCCTACTGTTGATACGTTGCAATTCGAGCCGCAGGCAGGATTATGACAGTTAATTACACTGGTGTGACAGTTATAATTGTGGAAAATGAAACGTGCCGGGCGATTTTGAAGAGCATTTATCGATTGTATTAGACATGCCTAAAGTAATGGGCAGCAGAAGCGTGTACCGGAGTCAGATGCAACAAATAAGCGAGCAAACTAAATAAGTGAGCAGCAAATGCTTCTCCAAGAAGGCTCTCTGACTAGTGAGCCTGGCAAGTTATCAAGAAGGAACGGTAAACCTCACTGGACCTACCGATGCCAACTTGGTGGGTGCAGGTGTCACTAATGCAAAAAAGAAACATTTAAGAAAAATTTAATTTCTTGGTAGTCAATTCGGTTCGTCACACAAGTCCTCGGAACGCTAATTTCATTTGAGTGAACTTTACATAAAGCGAACACAACCTCAGAGTGCCTAAAGTTCGTTGATTGGCTATTTGCGCAGTACTAGAAAGATTCAGATATGATGCTTCAGAGCCACGCTAGTACTATATTTGTTGGGACATACTCGTATAATACTCGTATAATTACAGCGCAACGGCTTCAGACCAAAGAAGACACACAGAAGGAAGGGTGGAATGGACAAACACAGCGCTGACTCTCAACTGTTTATTCAGGGCCAAAACACAAACCTTTTATATGCTCTCAGACCAGCGCAGGTGGAAACACGGACAAGTACACGTACACGTGCTGCAAATATAAAAAAACACCCGCTCATGCGTGCAAGGTACATTCACGACAAGCCCTAATATACGTGAGGACTCATCATACACATCACTTACGCATAACTTACACAATTTCTCTCATTCTTTATAAAAAAGCTTGTAAAATTTCGAGTGTAATCACACTACTCCCCTTTCGGAGAATCTTTATATCATGAAGACACAGAAGACATATGCAGTCCCTGCAATTTTTAGAGAAATTTGTCCTCTATCTTTATAGCCTCATTAACGCTCGTGCTCACCTGCGCGATCATTTACGCAGTGTCCTGTCTGGTCTATATAGGACTTTCCACATGTGAGTGGTATTTTGTAGACCGCTCCTGTCGCGTATCTTACAAAGGGCTTCGCGTGCCTTTATCCACAATTACTTTTCCTCTCTGTATGCTTTGCCGTGCGTGAACACAGCTGGCCTAGCCTCTTTGGTGCTTAGAGCACCATCGGTACTTCATACCTGCTGGCCACTTCATGTTATGCGAGGTCTTGTGTACGTAAGGCATCACAACAGGTTTCGTAGCATTGTTTGTAGCCCTTTTGCGGGCTTTTCCTTTCAACTTCTGGAGCAGGGTTTTCACTTATCGCCGTCCCGATCGCTCAGGGATAGCCTGCGGCCACCAATCTTGAAGTATAATTTCCAAAGCTTTACATGATCATTCAATGCTTGCACGACCTGAAGAGCGCTGACTCCAGGCAAAGGGTAGCAATGGCTCTCTTGACAGTTATGCACGGGTTTCTTCTAAAGTTAGGGGCTCGGCCCCTGAATGAATAAGTAGATAATCTGTGCTCTTCCTGAGCTATGAGTTCTTCTTTTTTGTGTAGTGGCTTTAGCGCAATAGAGCATGGCTTCTGTAGGTTTAAAGCCACCTAGATTCTTCATTTTCATGTCATGGTACTTCCTTTTGTTCTGCTCCTTTAACAAAATTTAAAAAATCAACTACATATTTACACTTTTTAAAACCTTCCTGTCATGAAAGACATTCGTCAGGGCTATCAAAAGAAAATGAAAGGAAATGCGAGCGAAAGGGCACAAAATCAATGGTACTGTGGAGAGTTGTCGACATTGTTGAAGGACCCCGCGATGCCTGGTGAAGAAAGTGGCGGCCAGTTCACGGACGCGTCAGCTTCGCGAGGCAACCATGGGTGTTCTGTGTTGAAGCGATAACCACTTCCTCTTCCAAAACTTGACACGTGCGGTGGCGTTACGGTATGAAACCTCTTGTGTTACATTAAGCGCACAATATCACGCACACCCTAAAGAAAGTGGCCAATAAGTACGCAGTACCTTTGATGTTCTCCGCTCCCAGGAAGCTAGGACAGCTCTGGTCTTGCATGACAGAGAGTGGCAGACAAAGTGGTTGTTGCAAAAAGCATTTCAAGCTCTTTGTAAAATGTGCGGAAGGACGGCTGTACGAAATGCCACAAATTGTGGGAAGGCCTACATAGGCGAGACAAAACGCTGTATAAATTATTATGCAGGGCATTCTCTAGGGGTTAAGGAAAGGAGCACGAATTTCACAGAGAATTGCAAAACGGGCATGTGTCGACCATGTCTGCATGCGGTGATTCGTGGTAGGGAAGAACATTAAATCAATTGAGAGTTTGCGTTCGCCCTGTCTTTCTTAGTGTCGCGCTTTACAAAAAAGCATGCGAATAATATCACACTGACAGACAGTAAATCGGTGCCAAAATTCAGGCCTCCTCTAGGCGATGTCAGTGCAGCAGTGCAACCATAGAAGTATAAAGGTGTTATATCGTTAGGTTGGGGTAGGCTTGATGTAAAATTCTGGGAAATATATATATATGGCGGCGCGCGTATAACTGAAAAGTTCTTATTTTCCTAATTATTATTGTGCGGATTTTATGAACGCGCAAATTTCTCGTGCGTGGTATAGTCTTCGTATATATTGAATATCATGATATGTGTTGTGTATATAGGTACGTTATGTTTTTATGGTTCCACGGCACCATATGCGCAGATACCACTTTGTACGTTTGGGTGTGGGCTTCATCCAGACTACGTTGCTATAGATTGATTTTTATGCTGGACAACCAGAAGTGTGTAAGCGGCAAAACTGGTTTTGGCAACATCAGGCAGGATCTCGGAGTGGCGGCTGGGCACAACTGCCCACGACGCGTTCTTGTAACCTTGTAACCCGCTCCCGGGGTTTGGCCGCACGCACTAAGATCGTGGCGGCCGCAGCTGTTTCGTCATCATCAATTCTGCATTCCTTGCAGGACAACAGCCGCCTTTAACCCGCATCCGCCGGCGCCTCATCGCAGTGGATTTCCAATCCGCATTCTCCCGCATACGCCTTTTTCCCACGCGGCTCAGTCTCCTTTCCGGCTTTGGGAACGACGCTGCTCATTACCTCTTGCTCGCATTATCTGGCGGGTGGCGTTTGAACCATTCTCGAGTTGAAGCCCCATGCGATGACTTTTATAACGCGTGCGCACGCTGTTAATTCGGTGCACACGAATGCAGCCGATTCAGTTGCACTTCGCCTCGGCCTCCCCTGCCAGCAGCGCACGAGAAAAGCAATCACAGTCGCAAGCTTAACCGAGACAAGGCTTTAATTCGTTTTCGATGCGGCTGCACTGAGCTTTTAAAGCAAGGGTTGCAAACATCGTCAAAGTGCCGGTATAGTAGAATCTGAGGTGCGTTGCATGGAGAGAAAGCGTACGCAAGGCGTTTGATTGGCAATTAGCGCTTTGTCTCTAACTCCGCTTTCAACACGCCGGTACATCCAGTGCTTCAAATATATTTCAATGATCATTAACTCACCGCTCCTTATTGCAACGAACACGCATGTTACCTTTTCTGATGCTTTATATACTAGGCGCCACCACTGTTTAAACATTTCTCCACTTTGCGCGCGGACTGATAGGTACAATTTCAGGTTCTTCCCATATACCATCGAGTGCTGGAACTCCCTGCGTGGTGAAATTCGTTCACTTCCATTTCCGCAATTTTTGGCTGCCGCTGAATGTTCCTGGCGGCCTGGTTTCTTCATATTATATTGTATTTTGTTAGTATTTTTATGTATAAACGCTTGCATTTATGAACATATACGAAATTTTCCTGTATTCCATATACACACTCCTGCCATAGCCCCTGGAGGGATACAGAATGTACAAATAAATATGCACATGCGATAAGCGCCTGTAAATTTAACTTTGGACGGTATGTTTTGAACTAGCCGTGGAGGTCGAACCAAGATTCTCTGCTGTTGTTGTCACCAACACGAGGCATCCGTAGGTAAGTACAGAAGATAAGAAAGAGCGCAGAGTAACATGTTAACCGCTGTAGGAAAATTAAAGCAATGACGGCGCATGATACCGACTGTTTTGGAAGCTTGTTAATTATGTAGCTAATGTGGTCAGTTCATGACATATCGTCTGCAAAGTAGACGCCCAATGTTTTTACAGACTGTACGAATGCTACTCTGGTATTGTTTAATTCAATCGGAGGAAACGCGAAGTGTTTACGACGCGGGTGAAACATGGCCGCTTTAGTTTTATTGACATCAATTTGTAAATGATTGTTAAATGCCCAAGCATTTATTGCTCCCAAGGTTTTCTTTGCTCGGTTGCCAAGGTCAGCAGTCAAAGTGCCAGAAAAAAAAACAGACTAGTGTCGTGAGCAGTTCTGTCGACGTGGACAATGTCATTAACAGAGAACAAAAAGAAAGGGGCCCAACCTACTACCTTGTGGAACGCCAGAAACTACCGGTTTCAGCTGGGAACATTCACCAGCCGTACTAACGAACTGGCACTTATGTCACAAATACGAAGAAATTAACAAGTTGGCTTTGCCTCTAATGGCATAATGATCCAATTTTTCAAGCAAAATAGAATGATTAACTACATAAAACGCTTTTGAGAAATCTGAAAATAATCAGAGTCCAATTTTGTTTGAGTAAAATTTTTTGCAGTATGAACTCTTTGTGAGCAAGTAACACCGACATTGACACCCTCCTGACATTTTCAGATCGCCCCTCAGTTAAAATAATGTGGTTAAAAATATATTGCTTTCAGCAACGCGAAGTTGTTTAGTGACAAAGTTCTTAAATTTCTTTGCTGGCCCGAAAGACGCGGCTTCGATCCTGGCCGCGGCGGTGGAATTTCGATGAAGGCGAAATTCTAGAGGCCCGTGTACTGTGCGATATCAGTGCACGTTAAAGAACCCCAGGTGGTCGAAATTTCCGGAGCCCTTTACTACGACGTCTCTCATAGCCTGAGTCGCTTTGGGACGTTAAACCCATGTAAACCAAACCAAAACCTTAATTTCTTAAACTTTTTTAACGCTTCAGGACACCTGCTTCTCAAAATAGCTTGTAAAGTTTATCTTGTTTCTTTACTAACTGCAGCATTTTTTTGTTGATCCATGGTTTCCTACTTTTCTTTGATTGTGTAAATTTCTTCAGAGGGAAAGAAATACAGTAGATCTCGCAGAATTTATCTAAAAAAAATTGTATGCTTAATCAGGGTCGCTTTCTGCAAAAACCTCGACCCAGCTAACGATATATAAGCGCTGCTTAAACTCACATTATGTGCGATCATTTATAAGTCGAAAAGATGATAGCGTTCTGTGTCGCTTAGAACTGAGACTCATATTGACAGATATAAATAGTGATCGCTAATAGCGCGAGCGATAATACCTGATTTTATGCTGTCTTGATTAAAGTTCGTGATGAAGAGGTCTAAGATCGTTTCAGATTCCGAGGTAATCCGCGTGGGTGACATAACATTTTCACAGGAATGAACGTTTAGTAGGCTCTTGAATTCTATTGCGGTGTTACTATAGACTAGTATATCAATATTAAGGTCACCACCTAAAATCAACTGATATTGGTTCATGTTGACAAATTCTAAGAATGAATCTAAAAATCAAAAGAACTAAGTAGAACTACTACCGGGTGTCCGATAGCATACAGAAAATATCCGCGCGCCAGGCCTAACTGTAAGTACTTCATAACAAGGTGCTATATATACAACAATATTCGAGGAGCATTTCGGACTCTAAATCATTCTAAAGTAACATAGAAACCTCTCCCCCTCTTCTAGCAGGACGGTTCACATAGTAACACTTGTATGTTGGAATGATAAACATCGTCTACACTGGCAAACCAAGTTTCCGAAAACATAACATTAAAGCGTGTTCGCACTCAAGCGAAAAAACAGTCAAATTCGTCATGCTTGTTTCATCCAGACCTCAGATTAAAATAAATGCAGGTGCAACATTGCGAGTTATTACAATTAACGAAACTACTGAAGTCACACAAATCGACTGGATCAGTGAAAAAGGATGCCAATGAGAAAAAAGTTACACCGCTTTTCAACACAAATTACTTGCTTCTCAGTTTGTGAAGATCTGCTTCACAATGAATGACGATCGCAGGATCACGTTCTTTCTATCAAACACTTTTCTATTCCGGTGCCAATGGAAGCTGTAACCATTGTCATCTGCCCAACCCTTTGCATAGCGCAGGAGCTCGCGACTTTGAACCGTCATATTCTCGGCCACTGAAACCTCCGACTTGGCATCGCTTATAGCTGTCGGCTTTGAAACCACATGTCACGCATTGAGTATAGTGAAAAACGTACAATGATCACATCATTCAATGTGAGTTCTGCTAAGTTCACAGAGTTCGCTACATCATTTTATTTTTTCCATCAGGCTCTCATCTTTAGTCACATGTATGCCGTGCATCTCAAGGTTTAGCTTTCTACTACGCCATTCGAGGTCGTGCACTGTCATTTTCAAGGAGTGAATCTCATTAGCATCGGAGCTCGTCTCAAGCTCATTTACACGTTTCTTCAAACTACAGATTTTCTTATGATGTACCGGTCGCTCGAGTATGTCATCATACTTTTTGACATTAGTTGAATTGAAAGCTTCACTTCATCGACTTGCATAGGTAGGCCAGCGAGAGCATCAAGCTTTTCACCTATACCGGCTAAAAATCTAGCAAGTTCAGGTTCCATACTGATTTGTCACATTCGTCTTTTGTTTTGCGACAATCTGGACATCGCCACGTCTTACGACCTTTGTCACCTTTAGACTTATATGTTGACTCAGATATTCCACAGCAATCACCAAGATGATACGTGTACTCACATTCGGCACTCTTGATGGTGCGTCCTTCACTTGGTAAGCATTCTTTGCAGGAAGAGCATATCTCTGGCAGGATGGCCTTTGGTACAACTATTTTACATACACGTTTGAAAAGAAAAAGTTTTCGCGCAACACCACCAAAGAGAGCATAGCGAAGAATACGGTCATAGTAAGCAACACGGCAGCAGCGGCGGTGGTAACCGACAAAACGTTAAGCAGAAGAGATTTGTTTTACCAACCTGGAAGGCGAAAAAGAAATAGATAAGGTGGGCGTCCTTTCACCGCCGTCGCTGTCGTTTGTGTGACTCGTTTACAGCTCGGCCAGGAGAAACAGTGGCGCGGAAGTCTGTGACATCACACTGAGTTGTCTTGAAGCCGGGGTAGCAGGGTCTACGTCAAAATCTGGAAGGCGAAAAAGAAATACATAAGGTGGGTGTCCTTTCATCACCGTCGCTGCCGCTCGTTAAGAGCGTTAGCTCTTACTCATCACGTTTTGAGATTTCTTCGGTGTCTGCTACCGCCCTTGATCACAGCGTCATCTGTGGCAGAAACTACTCATCACTTTTCGAGATTTCGTGAGGTCTCCTACCACCCTGAGATCAAAGCGCCATCTGTGGCTGCAACTAGAAAACAGCGCATCTCACATTGAGACCTGTAGCCCCATCTACAATAGCATTGCAGAAACAACCACCTGCCGAATGCCAATGATGACGTCACGGTTAAATACGGTGGATAGAATTGGAACTATATGAGTATGACGTCAGGGGACGAAATGGCGGCATAGTTTCGGCTTGTCGGATCCAATATGACGGCCATTAAAATTGGTTATGCCCTCTCATCTCTTCCCCAAAGTACGCTCGTATCCAAGCTTTTAAGAGCTTTAGCTTTTACTACTTACGTTTGTCAAGGACGCCTCAGTTTGCAATGAAGGTCAAATTGACCAGAGCTGTTACTACGTAACCACACCATATCAGACAGCAACAGTAGGCGCGTAGCGCCGAACTTGGATCCTATACTTTTGATTCGTTATATACATGCCAGTACAGCGGCCATCGAAATGCCCTCCTCTGGGACCAAGATTTGCATAAAATTTAGGGGCACCCGTTTGCAGCACAATGTTAGAACTGTTGTCAAAAGACTTCGCATGTTCCTGAGGATAAAATTACTAATTTAGATTAACCCTAACTTAAGTGTGGAATTCGCACCGACGACATTTCCGCCCCCAGACCGTGCATTCCGGGGACCATCAGACGGCCGTTACAGCCAAACCATTTGTCGGAGGATTTCCGGGTGGTGTGAAATGATTCATCGTGTCATGGTGCACATGTTTATAACATTTATTAACTGATACAAAGAGGATATATACCTGGTATGGCGAAGGTGGCTGTAAATCGCAATAGTGCAAAATCCATGTGGTAGATGGCGATGCGTGTGTGTTAGGAAAGGAAACATTCGCGGATGCTTGGATTTGTTCTTCTCCACGTCTGCTGTGCTCAGCGATGTAAACTCTTGAAGCCCCCGCAGCTAACGCTCTTAAATTGAACACCGGAGCAGTTTGGAGGACAGTTTTTTCTTGCAACTTTGAAATTTGATGGAAACGTGTAAGGGAAACGTAGGACCAGGGACTTTGAGTTTGCAGTTATGAAAAGCGGGTCGGGAATGATGTTTGCGGGTCAAAAGGTATGCAGCGAGTTCAGGAACTGTTGTTGAGCAGTGACGTGCTCTCGCTTCCAATCTTCGTGCAATAGAATTTGCCGCCTCGTTGTACTGACATCTTGTAATATGGCATGACATGGTTTACGCAAAAAGCGTACAGGCGCTAAAAGACCAAGACAAGCACACTCAAGACAGGACAGGCGCCAATATGACGCCAATATGGCGCCTGTCCTGTCTTGAGTGTGCTTGTCTTCGTCTTTTAGTGCCTGTACGCTTTTTGCGTAAACCATGTCAAGCTACAACCAACTAGCTCAAATGAAAGTCTTGCTGTAATATGGCATCTTGGGCATTCTGTTAACCTCTTCACTAATGCGTGACAGCACCCTTGATGATTAAGATGTGAAACTAGGTAATGGCAACATACACATACAAAAGCGCTCATTGAGAAATATTTGCTCCAGATATTTGTTATAGTGGAAAATGTAATGCATACATTTCATGGGTATTCGTTACATTTTCATGTCCAACATTATCGGAAAAAATTTTGAAAATCAAAAACTTGTAATATAGTGTTTTGTTACAATCGAAGGTTCATTCTTATTAAATGTAGGAAATAATTATTTTGAAGTTTTTCTATTGGTCGCATCGAATAGTTAAGATTACCACTTAAAATCAAAGGGGAAAGCTTTTGACGATAGCAAAAACACTCAGAGAAAAAAAATGAGACTTTGGTCGGGTGATCTGCAGATATATTGATTGCTGTAGTCAAATTTTACATTATATGAAAAATTGCGCTCATAAATGGTTTCCCGCTAAAAATGGTTTCGTCCAGAATTGTTGGGTATGCTTAACTCAAATGTAAAAATCGTTAGTATGCATGCTTAGCTCAGTGCGTGCCTACATTTGAGGGCTTGTTTCGATAGTGCACTTGAAATGCGGCATTGAAGCATGGTTGAAGGAAGCGTTTCAAGGAGTGCCGTTCTGGTACTTTCGTGCCCGAATATACACGATTTTTACCTAAGATTAACACAGTTTTTAAAAATAGGCCTTTTCAGTTTGTAGAGCGCTTCTTGTGGCATAGAAATATTAGCGGTGTAGTTCATCAGGATACAGCTAAGAATACTAACTAGCAGGTTGGTTAAATATTGCATTAAGGCATTAGTAGAATTTCAGGTCGTTCGTTTATTCGAGGAAGGTTTACGAACCCTTCCTCTAGTGTCGTTCGGCTTGGAAGATGGACAAGAGGCGTGCTTGTAGATGATGACAGCAAAGCATATACTTACAGCCTACACACACAGAGAGTTAAACTGGAAGAAGCCGAAATGAATTTAAAAAAGAACAAACTTCTGGGTACTTTACTCATCGACCCGACGGATTAGAGTGTAATTAGCACCACGTTACATGCTAAGCATAGAGCCCCAGCTCAGACTGGACTGGACCAAACTGACCGTTCACATGGGCTTTTAAGCACTTAATTAACAAAGCACTAAGGGCGGTCATTTTCAGTGGCCCACCATAAGCATCAATTCTCCAATCAAAACTAACATGCGAGATGGGGACTACCCCAAGAGTTGGGCTTAGCCTCGAACCCAGGGTCTCGCTAACAACACAAACCAAATCAAAATCAAATACTCCCCCACTCTCTCTCAAGTAAGAGTATCCACACGCTCTGCCTTCGGAGCTATTCTCCCGAGTTTCCTCAGGCACACCGCCACCCCCCGCTTTCCGCTCACGTTGTTCAAGTTCTTGACACTTATAGGCTCCCACCCATCATCAATCCGTGTCGCCCGTCAGCAACAGAAGAGAAAGCGAAAGGGCCACGAAGTCGCCGCACTACCGACGGCGGGACACGGCTAATAAGCCATGAATGGGCTTGTCTGCCGCTCCGGCAAACCACATATGGAACGGCCCTGTTTTCCCACGGTTTTTGTGAGTAGGGCATGTTAGCCTTGTTTGACAGGTGTTCGTCATTGCCATCCTGGAAATACGCCATTTGTTCGGTCATGAGGCACTGCGGGACACTGTGGGACACTGGGTGCCTCCCCGATGATAGCCTACGTCGTTAGGGGGGTCTCGTCAAAGCCGCGGCGGTGCGTCAAACGACCCCATCCATCTCCCATGCACTTTGCTTTCGGGGGCTCGATCTTGTACAAGGGAGCCACTTCCGCGTGTGCCGGCGTACTACAAAGAGACGCAGCTGGAAAAGAGCGGCGGCCTTACAGCTTTTTACCGTTAGTCATTGAACTATTGCTGTTAGGCTCCTTGATTATTGAGAGGCGTGTAGCCCGTCGTAAGTAATATCCATATCAGTTTCTCGAATTTCGAAAACGTGCTTACCCTCGGCGCTGGGGCCCAACAAATTGTGGATACAGCGCGCCAAAATACATGCGTTTTCGTTAAGCTTGCAGACAAAGAAACCTCTACAGTGCATGTAACTCGTCGAAATAGCGAAATTTTGTTCGGTCACAGCGCCGAGGATAACCGCGTTTTTGAAATTCTATGCACTGACATCGGTATTACTTAAGTTGGGCTATACGTCTCTCAATAATTTAAGAACATAAGAGTAATAGGTAAAAAGTTAGCTATTCAATATTACGGAACCAGCCTGCTAATTAGCACGTCTCAGATGTATTCTGATATGCTACACCGCTGAAAATGCTGTACAGGAAAAAGCGCTCTTCTAAATCAAAAAGTCTGCTAATAAAGGTAGTAGAAAGTCTTAAGTGAAGCACCCCGTACCGATGTTGAGCGGTATGCGTGTAGAGCGTATGAGCATTTTAACGATTTATTCTACCGAGAGGCGATGAGCTGGCTTGATGTTGAAGCCATCGCTATCAGAAATTCGGGGGAACGGACTACTGCACTTGTTTTTCTATCAGGTGGGGCACCAGAAGAAAATAGCGGCTGTATCTTTTTTGTACAAAAAGAATACTCGGCAGCAGCAAATTTTTTTGTGCTAACCTCAGCATAAATTTACCATGCTATGTACACGTGCGTGTGAACGCACCGGCTTCTATCTTTGCAGCGTGAGATCGAGTAACCGTTTTGAAATGCCAGCCTTGGACAACTTTTCAGTTTGTGTCGAGGAACATGATATTGAACGGCAGAAAATTCTACTAAACTTCAGGTTTTTTTCGCGCCTCACTTCTTCGTTCTGCACGTTGATTCGGCGTTGGACGTGAAGCGGACAACCCGACGACAGAAATACGATGACAGACGGATGAAAAGAGGAAGTGGACTTTATAGGAGCACTTCGAAAACAATATTGAAACAAAAGCACCCATAAAAGCAAAACAATTTATGCTCAGCTTTCTTTGCAGACTCAATAAGAGGCACTCGAGTTCAATGCTCGCTCTCCTTGGCTTCTCGAAAGCCGGGGCCTGCCTACCTCCTTCGATGAAGCCTGACCAAGTACCAAATAACAACATGTAAAACGCTCTTAAATAACCTGATCCGAAACTCCTAGAAGCGGGCGGCGGCGTCGAGAAAGAGAGGACTGGTGGCAGCACGCCTTAATTGCCTCGTCTACCTACCCTGTCTCCTCGAGAGGGCTCGAACCCTCTCGAACGTCTGGCCGCGCGCGTCCTACTTTGCCAAGGTTGCGGGAAGAGGAGGACCTGGACCCTGAGCCGAGATGCGCCTAATGTTGCGCGTGGCTTCCAGTGCATTAAAAAAATCTCCAAAATATCATCAGCGACTCCAAGACCGCAATCAATAATTTTTCCAAAGATCGGATCTCTCCCATCACCCTCCGCGTCCGACAATCTCCGCCTCCCGGACCACACCATCCAGCCCATCTGGACCCCTGCACACTCCTCCATCTCTGGGAATTAGGCGGCCCACTCACACGCCCGAGGCATTAATATCCGGGCGGGGCAGAGTCCCTATCCCCACCACAGAGCAAAGCCAGCGAGGGACCGGTTGACCGCTTATCAGGGCATCACCCAACATTATCGACTTGACCGACGTCTTTACCCAACGGCCGACAGGTTCCTATCCCGCAGCATGTCATATCCTGGCGCCAGATTCAAACGAACGCCTTCCGATATCTCGCAGTTCTCTGCCATATCTGCCCCACTTTCTACTCTTGCCAACTGCAGATTCTCCGGTGGGCACGCTACCCTCTCCCACATCATGTAGGGCTGCCCTATGACCCCCTCTCCGCTAAATCAGTGCCGAGGAGTCATGGCAGACCGGGCTGCGGAGCTCGGAGCCGGGCACTGAGGTTCAGCGCGTCCAACGGGCTGACTGGGTCACCGGCGGACATGAGCTTTTGGTCATCCGGAGGAATTGACCTGCTGCGTTTTGACGGGTTTCGCCCTTCCCTCTCGGCTAAAAACGTGTATTGTCGATCGGCGCGCTTGTATTGTCGATCGAACGTGTATTGTTCGTCGGCGCGCGCACCGCGTAAGCACAGCACTAAGTTTAACGGCCTTACAAGTCCGTTCAATTTTGGTCTGCTGAAAAAAAAGCGATTGGAGTTGTAGTTTATTAAAAATTGTCACTCAAAAGTACTCCAGATTTTGGTCATTTCTATACACGCGCATTGTTTAAACTTTGTATGGTTTTGGAGCAAACTATAGGCGAGACATTAAACCGTGGCTGGCTTTGAGTTGTACGGGAGTTGACGTATAGAATCTAGCCCGTGAAAAACCACGTCCGTTATCTTTTCAACTAGTTGTACCAAAATACACGACGTTCTCTGATGCAGCCGCGCAGTTTGGAACGCTTAGGGGCGCTGGTAGTAGTGGTTGCAGATTCTTGATAACGACTGTTCTACTTTCTTTTTGGGCAATTTTTTTTCAAGTCAATTTTTCTTTGCTGGCCACTTTGTGTTGTGGTGTCTTTCGGTTTCTTGCTCATTTATCACGAGCACTTTTCTTTTTCATGACAAAAGTGGTAATTTATGCCTTCGTTCGCATTACAGAATGCGTGGACATTGATACGCATTTAAACTGTTGATCGGTAATTTTTTTTTATATGTCAGTTTTGTGATGAACCAGTTTCTTAAAATGGCCCTGGGTCTGCGCTGGGCATGAGGAGATTGATGCACAGACTCCAAAATGATTTTGGTGTGATTTAATTAAAGCATCTGGCTCGATGCCGCTTACGGGACAGAAGCTGGGCTCGTCGTCGCCGGGGCTGAGTCAGAGTGGTGTGGCACGGGCTCGATGAATGGCTGGTTGTCTGCAGCGGCCGGGCTGGGAGTTCCTCGTGGCTTTTCTGCCCTCGTTCTCGGCTGGTCGTTGGATGTGCTGTCAGGCGTGGAGGCGCGTTGGCGAAGGTCGAACGTTAGCGACGGCTAGACCCCGGGCTCAGGTCAGTGCGCAGTCCCAGTCTTCTGCCTCGCTCCGTCTCCGGCCCTCTCGTCCACTCGCCCCGATCGCTCTCCCTCTTCCTCCCGTCGGCTTCCGCTTTTAAAGCCTTTGCTTCTTTCTTCAGCCGTGGCCGCGCCTTTGTCCACTCCCCCGTGGCTCTCGAGGGGTGCATAATGACGGGGACACTCAAGCGTCGTTCGACAGGGCCGTCGACGGTTACCATATATGGTCATGTTTCTCCGCCACAACCAAATATGGTCATGTCTCTCTGCTGCGACCCGACGCCAGGACGGCGCGGCCAACCGTCTCCAGGAAAAGTCACTGACCGGCTCGACGTGGCACCGGTGCATGTGCACGAATCGTCACATCCACTCCTTCTTAAAAGGAATGTTCATTGAACATTAGGAATTCGTCATACACACACACGCGCACACACACACACGCCGCGCTGTTCGGGCCAGTATCCCGCACAAGTCGCTCCTTTCTTCCCCACGAGCACCGAGCCAGAGCGGAGTTTCAGAAAAATTCTTCACCGTAGATACCACTCGAGTGCACAATATAAGACCATAATTAACAGTATGTACAACATCTCAAACAAGAGAACGAACAAAAAATGAAACTAAACGAAGCGCACTTGTAACGTACAAAACAAGGAAATGTAGTCTTAGCGAGGTGCCTCCCTGTCCCCTACTCGATTACGGAGGTAGTACCTAGCGGCTGGAATACGTTTGCCAGATTGGAATGCCTCCTCCTCGAGAATGGCGCCTCCGAGCTGCGACTGCATGAAGTGTTCCAGTTCATCACATGGACTGAAATTTTTGTGCCGGCCGCTCTGACCGCTTTTCTGCAATGCAGGGTTATTTACAATGGCGGGCTCCGTGCGAAGGTTATCCTCCCCCTCCTGTTCCCTTGAGGCAGCCGTTTCAGAAAGAGGTGAGCATGTTGGTGCTTGCTTTAACCGGTTAGCATGGACCACATCGGTTGAGGCCCCTGCGATCTCCCGAATCCGAAAATTAACCGGCGATAGCTGCTCTACTATGCGGTGACGTCCTTTCCATTTGGGCGTTAACTTACGGGCAAGCCCTGCCTTGACCTGCACACACTCAAGCTATACGCGGTCTCCCACCCTGAAAGGAACCGCCCTAGCCCTAGTGTCGAACCGCCTTTTTCTTTTGTCGGCTGCTTCCCGTAATGCTTCGGCTGTTACGTCATGTGCCACTTGCAATCGAGACGTCAGTTCGGCTCGATAATCATCTAGTGACCCGTATGGCACCCGTCTCTGTCCATCAACCACCGCATTCGGTGTGTCTTGGTCGCGACCGTACAAGAGGTAGAAAGGGGAGTCACCGGAGCTCTCGTGCACCGCCGTGTTGTAAGAAAAAACAGCAAACGGTATCCAGAGGTCCCAATCCTGTTGGTCTCGCGAAACATAATGGGATAACAGTTTGCTTGCTGTTTGATTAAGCCTCTCCACAGCACCGTTACAAGCCGGGTGGTAAGGGGTGGTCTGTCTTTTGTCAATTCCCAGAAGGTTATACACATCTTTCATCAACCTCGACACAAAGTTTGACCCTTGATCCGTTAACAACTGCCGCTGAATGCCGTGCCGCAGAACCACTGTTTCTACAAAGGCACGTGCCACAGTTTCTGCTTTTTGGTCGGGCAGGGCTGTTATCTCAGCATACTTCGTTAGGTGGTCAACGCACACCAGTACATATTTGTTTCCTGTTGTCGTAGTCGGAAGTGGGCCTAGGATATCCATGCCAACCCTCTCAAAAGGCATCGAGACTTCCTCAAATTCCTGAAGGGGGGCCGGCCTGCGGTTTTTCGGAGTTTTTCTTTCCAAGCAAGAACGGCAGTTAGCGCAGTACTCTTTAACATCTGAACGCATGCCCTGCCAATAGTAGTAGCGCTCCAACCTCCTTTGCGTCTTCATTACTCCAAAATGGCCCGCGTATGGGGCATCGTGAAAAACCCTCAAGACGTGCGGCACCATTGACTTTGGTACCACCACTTTTTCCCACACCTGGCTAGCCTTCCTTCCTGACCGCGTAGGCCGGGTGCGCTTTCGTAGGGTTCCTTCGTTGTGAACAAAGTAACAATTGTCGGGATCCCGGGCGATCCCCCTAGAAATGGCATGAAATGTTTTCTCTAGCCCTTTGTCCTTTCGCTGCTCGGTGCGGAGATCGTTTGTATCTATGGCCGGACAAAACTCATTCACGGTGCGTACCAGGTTAGCTCGACTTAATGCGTCCGCGTTAGTGTGCACCTTGCCTGGCTTGTGTTCTATCTCGAAATCGTATCCCTGAAGTTGCAGATTCCAGCGCGCGAGGCGCGAGCTCGGATCCTTCACGTTTAGAAGCCACTTAAGGGGTTGGCAATCGGTCACTAGCCTGAATCTGTGGCCATAGAGGTAGCACCGAAAGTGGCGCTCGGCCCAAACCACTGCAAGACACTCCCGCTCAGTGGCACTGTACCGCTGCTCGACTGGACTGAATTGCTGGCTCGCGAACGCGATAGGGTGCTCCTTGCCGTCAAAATTCTGAGACAGCACTGCACCCGCTGCAAACTTCGAGGCGTCAGTCGCTACAATGAAAGGCTGGCTGAAGTTTGGATATCCTAGCAAGGCAGCGGTTATTAATTTTTCCTTTAGTTCTTCCAACGCCACCTCTGCCTCCTCCGACCATACGAACTCTATGTTTTTTGCTGTTAGTGCAGTCAGTGGCTTTGCGATTCGGGCGAAATCTCGCACATGCCTTCGGTAGTATCCGACTAAGCCAAGAAACTCGCGAACGCCTCGAACTCCAGTTGGTCTAGGGAAGTCGCGGACGCTACTTAACTTCCCCGCTTCAGGTTCTACGCCGTCTGCGGAAACGATATATCCAAGGTATTTGACCTGCCGCTGTAGAAGTTGGCACTTTGAAGGTTTCAATTTTAAGCCAGCAGCTCGCAATCTGACCAGCACTTCCTCAATGGCCTCCAAGTGTTCGGCAAAGGTGCTGTAAATTATTATATCGTCCATGTAGACGAAGCACCTCTTTCCCAGCAAACCGGCCAAGATTACGTCCGCAGTTCTCTGCCAGACTGCAGGGCTGTTAACAAGTCCCATCGGCATGCGTCTCCACTGAAAGTGGCCAGACGGGGTGTAAAATGCGGTTTTGTCGACATCGTTTGGATCCATTTCGATCTGCCAGAACCCCGATGCGAGGTCGACAACTGTAAAATACTTGGCTGACCCAAGCTGCGCGAGGGTTTCCTGCACCTGTGGCAGCGGGTAGGGATCTATCCTTGTAATGGAATTCAATCGCCGGTAGTCTATTACCAGTCGAATTGAACCATCGGGTTTCTCAACTAGAAGTGTCGGTGCCCCCCACGGCGACTTGGAATGCTCAACAATGCCTTTGTCGATTAGCTCTTGGACCTGCCTATCCATTTCCTCTCTTTGTGAGTAGGGAATTCTATAGGCCCGTTGGTACACTGGTGGCGAGTCGCCAGTCGTAATGCGGTGTTTAATCACTCCGCACTTTCCCAGGTCTAGCTTCGATGCAGCGAACACATCCGAGTAGCGCTGTAGGAGACCCTCAACTCTTTGCAGTCGATGTGAGAGAGGTCAAACTGCAGGTTCCCTTCTTTTCCTTTCCTTTCATTGACGAGGCCCGTAGTGCAAATCGGGGTACCCTGCTCATCTACCTCAGCCGTGGAGAATGTAGCTATGTTTTTGTTTTTCGGCAGGTGAAGCTCTTGTTGCGAGTAGTTACATAAGCGGACGGGAACCCTTTTCTTTGAGTCAACCGTGACCAAACAGCCCGCCACACTCAGTCCTATTGCGAGCCCCTCTATAGGTTCAACGACTCCTATGTGTCCCTCATCAATCTGAGCTGACATCGCTCCCACACAGATTATCTCTGACCGAGGCGGCACCACTGTTTCTCTCGTTGTCCTAACACTAACGCCCGCGTGTGTTAGCGAGCCCTGTTTCGCGCTCTGTTCCCCATAGTCCACTCGTGCAACGTACTCGGCCTCTCGATTTGCTAATGGGACCAAAGCCCCGCGACAGGAAAGGCAGTTCTGGCTTAATATGAGATCGATGCCATGCTGCCGTAACAGGTCCTGACCTACGAGGCCCGATATACCATCCGGCAACGACACAGCATCGGAACAAATGTAGCTGGGATGGTCAAAACTTTCGTTCCCGATTGTGAAGCGCAAAAGGTACAGTCCTCCAGTGCCGAGGTCAGCTCCTGTGATGCCCACGAATCTTACTTTCGGAGATTCTCGGGCCTCATGCACCTGCCCGTCTCCCTTCCTTGTCAGCAGATCAAAAAACTTTTGCTTAAGGAGCGTTATCCGGGAGCCAGTGTCAACCAACAGACTGCAAGTGACCCCGTTTACCACGAATTTGGCAATCGGGCAGGATTCTCCAAAAACGCTTACAATAGCACAGCTATTACTGCTCTCCCCCCCAACCGGCTCGGCTGCGGGGGACTCTACGCGTTTTTTGGCGCAATATATCTTTGTTCCATCCCCGTGTTGGTCGGCGCGCGCTGCTGCCCATTTGGCGTACCAGATTCGCGGTTTAGCTCGGGACAGTATCTGGCAACGTGTCCGTACCCTCTGCAAGCATAACAGCGAACCTGCCTCCTTTCACGGTTCCGGAAATTGCCCCTGTTATTTATCTGTAGGATGGATGGATGGATGGATGGATGGATGGATGGATGGATGGATGGATGGATGGATGGATGGATGGATGGATGGATGGATACGGCTGAACCCTTTACATCGGGCGGTGGCTCAAGCCACCTAGGCCTTCCGCGAGGAGCGCCTCCAGCCGGTCTAGCCTATCGGTCAACTGAGTAACATTCGCGTCGGCGCTTGCACTTTTTGGCTCTGTTACAAGCCGCACCTTCTCCTCACTCAAGACAAGCAACTCATTACGCTCCTCGTCTACAGCTGCCTCTACCGCTCCTTCAAAAGTAGACGGCGCCTTAGACAGAACAAACCTGCGCACCGGATCCCTCAAGCCAGTGATGAACTGGGACGTCATCTGCTCCAGAAGCAGCTCTCTGGCGTGCTTTTGCTTCGAACTATCAGGCCCCGGTTCTCGCGCTAGGGTTTCGTTCCCAAGGAAGCGAAGGCGGGAGGCAAACGCGTGTGCGTCTTCCCCCGGCTTCTGCCGAGCGTCGAGGAACCGCCTGAGCTTTATGCTAGAAGGTTCCCTGTCAAAATATTTAAACGCTAGCTTTTTAAATTCAGCCAACTTGCCCGCCTTCCTGACTCCCTCATCTCTCCAGGCAAAATCATGTGCTGCCCCTGACATGCGACATTTCGCCATTCCCAGCTGTTGTGCATCCGTTAACCCGCCCATTTTGCACACCTGCTCCAACATGTCAAAAATTCCAACAATAGACGGCCCCTGACCGTCGCCAGTGAATCTCTCCACCATGTTTGCTAATGCAAGTACGCTTGCCCCAAAGGGCTGTGCACTCGAGTGGGCTTCTTCCATAGTAGACCAAATATAGTCAGTCCCTCAAGCTCCTCTCGCCGGGGGTGCAGTCCAGCTTTTGCCCAATGATTTAAGTGTGGACCCCACTTCTGACACCAATGTGATGAACCAGTTTCTTAAAATGGCCCTGTGTCCTCACTGGGCATGAGGAGATTGATGCACAGACTCCAAAATGATTTTGAAGTGATTTAATTAAAGCATCTGGCTCGATGCCGCTTACAGGACCGAAGCTGGGCTCGTCGTCGCCGGGGCTGAGTCAACGTGGTGTGGCACGGGCTCGATGAATGGCTGGTTGTCTGCAGCGGCCGGGCTGGGAGTTCCTCGTGGCTGTGCTGCCCTCGTTCTCGGCTGGTCGTTGGATGAGCTGCCAGGCGTGGAGGCGCGTTGGCGAAGGTCGAACGTTAGCGACGGCTTGACCCCGGGCTCAGGTCAATGCGCAGCCCCAGTCTTCTGCCTCGCTCCGTCTCCGGCCCTCTCGTCCACTCGCCCCGATCGCTCTCCCCCTTCCTCCCGTCGGCTTCCGCTTTTAAAGCCTTTGCTTCTTCAGCCGTGGCCGCGCCTTTGTCCACTCCCCCGTGGCTCTCGAGGGGTGCACAATCACGGGGACACTCAAGCGTCGTTCGACAGGGCCGTCGACGGTTACCATATATGGTCATGTTTCTCCGCCACAACCAAATATGGTCATGTCTCTCCGCTGCGACCCGACGCCAGGACGGCGCGGCCAACCGTCTCCAGGAAAAGTCACTGACCGGCTCGCCGTGGCACCGGTGCATGTGCACGAATCGTCACAGTTTCCCTCTCAGTTATAACCTATGTATGCGTGTGTAAGCAAAGCAAGTAAGTTAGAACATGAGGGCTTATTGTTTTGCTGGGGTATTGTCATCAGTTCAAGGCGAAAGCGTTCGGCCGTCGTTAAGCTGGCTCACCCTCCGTGTTTTCCTTTCGTCTCATACTGCAGGCGAGTCGAGGCTACCTTGGGCCCAGCGCTCCCGTTCCATCCCGGCGGCCGCTCGGCGACTACAATGCACGCTCCGTGCAACGCCTGGAGCAAGCAGCCCGGTTTGCAAGCCCTTCGACTGCAACGGAGAAAGGGCGGACTGAGGTCAGTAAGATGATACCAGTATCGTGCTACGCAGCTTGTTCTTTTCCGAGAAGTAAGTCGTCAGCCTTTGTTGCCCCATTTTGAGGAAGCCAATCTTTGTGTGCGGGTAAACACACGATGGTGCCCATAAATGATGGCGACCTGGCAGGTGGCGGTTAAGTTAATGACTGGTCACGCGAGGTTGCTTGGAAAGAGCGACCTGGATCGCACAAGTCACACAGGTGGCAGCTTCTGCCATCCCAGGGCAGTGATGAACCGCTTAACCACGGCACCACTGCGCCAGGAGTGGTATGATGATTCCCAGGGCTCTTTGAAGGTTAACTAGAAAGACCAATTGCGCATATAGGGGGCATTAATCCATCAGCTATCACGGCGTGCCCTAAAGGCGGAGCGCGATCCGCGTATGGTGGTGACTGTCTTCAAGAAGGTAGCGAGCAGAATCGGAACGGGCGCGGCGGCTTCGCGGCGGCGGCTGCGTAGAGCCATGCAGAGGTCGAATTGAAAACTTGCGTGGCATCGGGTTACATCACGCAGCAGCGGGCGGCGACTCCTTTCACAAAGTGAGCCGTCGGCTGTCGCGTTCTCACATGTAAGCAGTTTAAGTGTCTCTGCCGAGTTTTTATGGCTGTTTACAAGCGCCGTGCTTTGCAATCTCCGCAACATGGTGTTACACTGTCGGAAGCGCTGATTGTTTCTTTATTGATTTTTAGTATGAAAATAATTTAGATCATAACATCCTCCAAAGTAGGAGTGAACACAGTCTTAACACACAACATTGTAGGTGTGTAGAAAAAAAGTATATACGTATGGATGGAGAAAACGAAAAAATTAAAATAAATGCGCCCTTTTAAATTAGACCCTGGTAATTAAATGAAGATTGTTTAAAAAGGAAGGACAGTTTATGTTGTGCATAAACACAAAATAAAGAATAATTGATTAATGAGCGTGGCAGCCTACGGAAGCACCTATAATTTCGCTCATGAAAGAGTTCTTCGCAGAGCTTTCAAACATGAGACTGTTGAGAAGAATGATATGCGTAGAAAGGGGGTGTTATTCTGTGAGAGTGGTGTCGCCTTTTTTCGGTTTATGGTATTGGCTGTAGATGGGTGGCACGGATAATGAAAGCCGACAATTCCATGAGTGGCAAAACATATTTTGCGCAAAATTGTTTCTTGTTGCTTAATTGCTGAAGTTATTATTTTTATGTACCGTTGATGAAGAGTAATGTGGGGATAAGGGTAAAATATTGACGGCACCCTGTCTTAATTTCTTTAAGCAGCTGAATGTTCCATTTGGTGAACTGGTCCTAGACAGTGACGGCACAGTTAGTCTAAGCATTATCTCAATCATCTGTTCTTCGTTAGAAGCTTGACATGCCGGACAGTGCTCAAGCTTGGATCTTACAGGGCTTGCTTTACGACTAGAATATGCACAGAAATAAATAAATATATTCTGTGACACAAAAGCTTTCTGAAGTTTCGTACTATGGGGTTGAAAAAAGCGATTGGAGCTGTAGGTCATTCATAATTTGTCATTCAAAAGTACTCTAGTTTTTGTTAATTCCAAATCAGTATATGTGTACTGTCTGGGCACAATTTTCGGGGACAGTTCATTTTCTTTCGCGAAAACGTGCTTGACAAGATGCCATAGGGCGCCGCATTCCGACACGTTACGTTACTGATCCTTTTTCAAATCGCTGTGTGTGTGTAAAATCTTCGTGTCCCGCGTAGCTCTTCAAATGCACGAAGCCGGTACACTGAACGAGAGGGACGTGTCTTCCCGCTTTGCAAACTATTACAGCGCTCCTCGGAGATGCGCTTTGCACCCACTCTAGCCATCACCCCTTCCCGTGCCCCTAGATGATTTCATGAGTGGGCTTAAGGACACCTTTGTTTGGGTGTGCCGTTCTAGGTGATGTCGAAGTACAGGCCTCGACTGCAGACACTGTCTCGCTGTCATCGCCCACGGACGAGTGCCGCCATGTGGCCTCTGCGACGAAGTATGAGCTTATCGTCGCTCCATACAAGCAAGGTGGGCGGTGCTTCATGTCCGCGTACGTCGTTCGTGACGTCGGCGAGTCTTTGCAGTGGGAGAACCGGGACGAACAGAAGAGCTAAACCTGGATATAACCATTATTTTCTTTACCACAAAGGACGTTCTCTTCAAGTGGAATATACGAATAGGGCAGTGTTACAGAAGTCGACGGAACATTTCGTCCGATCACCACGTCACAAATCTTAGCGAGGGAGTATTTTTGTGGCAGTGCTGCCCAGGGCCCGAAGGCCCAAATAAAGGCAGAAGGTGCTCCCCACTGTGCTGCAGGTAATTGAATACAGCAAAGATTTTGTCGTGCCACTCCCGTATCCGTGTTTGTTAACGTGGGCTGCGACATCAAATGTAAGTGTACAGACCCGCTGCCAGTACCATGTGCTCGCACCAAATGACGGAGCTGCGAAAGCGTTACTGTTTAATTAACGTAGGCGACGTGTGTACTGGTTTTCTGTACTGACACTCGGCGTCATAAAGCGGAAATTGAAGCTGTAGACAGAAATAATGCTGTATAAGTTGTCTGAATCCCACGGGGCCATTTAGCCTCCTTTGGCTCTTCTCTAAGGCTCTGCCCGCCGTTATCGCTCCAAGAAGAAACCTTGTGAATGGCTCTTCTCGCATCTCCTTGTCGCGAACTTTCTAGCGCCTCGACCTCAGCTATTTCAGCAGGGTTTGCTTAGAGGCTAGTTGGTTCATTTTTTGAAGGACTACTTTTTTGAGCAGCACATAAAGGGGACAAGACAGGCGTTAAAATTCACAACTGTATATTCAGAAAGAACGCGTATGCATATATACACTCACGAAGCCATTCGTCTTATCAGTATCTTACGTATGTGTCTCCAAGAAATAGTGTTTTCGTTTCAAGCACTCTGAAGTGCCGCTGATACACATATAAGCCTTTATTTTTGAGAAAAATTGCTTCCAGTTCACGCGTGTCCACTTTATGTGTTGCACTAAAGCGTATTCCGCCTTAAAAATCGAAGTCAGCTCTTTCGAATTTGTAATTTTATATGGATAGAGGCGTGGATCGATGTGTGCAGAGGTGTTGTTTGCTTTGTTGGGCATCCGTCATCACTGCACGTTGAATGGGCACGATGTTTCGGAATACAGAATGTGGGCACATGCATAGGTGCCTGAGATGTTATTGATCTGTACTTTGCTGTCAGTTTTTCGGGAGACAAATGTTGTTTATAATATAGTAGCAATTATTTCCATCGAGCGAAGCGCAGCCGTACAGCTCCAAATGAAAGATATGAAGCTTCCGAAATTTTTAATGTGTAGAATTTACCAATTTAATTTCTATATGGACAAGGACTTCGACAGGAACGGCCTGGCTGGAAATTTTCCACTTGCTTCTAATTCCTGGCAGCGCGCAACTGAGATTTGTGCGCCAATCCGCCACTAAACCCACTGAGTTGGGATTTGTGAAACTCATTCTTGGTTCCAGGTGCAGGCTGCCCGACCCTGCAAGCTGCCCAGCCCTGCAGCTTTTGGCAGGAAGCCACTTGGGCCAAACCCTGCGGGAGGCCTGGGCCGCTTCAGGCAGCAAGCGAGAGGGGTGAGCTTTTTCACCGCGCCACACGCACTTAGCGCAGGAGGCGAATAAGCAGTGATCGCAGTACTATGCTACACGTATTCCTCTTCCTCATTACTCTTTTTTTCCAGTGCTGTGCTTTGCGGGCTTCGTGCTGTGGCACTTCTCTGCTGGAAAGGCAGGAATTACTAGTGCGAGAGCACTTAAAGGGGGAATTTCCCGCTGTTAGCGGCTATGATTTTGTTTGTTTGTCTGTTTGGTATATATTGAGCATACACGGGAAGGAAAATGAGGGGCTCGTTATGCCATGCATACAATGGATTCAACAGCCACCGAAACCAAGGCACATAGGGGAGTGTTTGTTTTTTTACATTTGTCGTATTGATCAATTAGAGATTTGAATTGTAATTATTTTATTGCTTGACCTACGGCCTCTGAATGTCGCATCCAGTGCGCTCCCTACTGAGCTACCGTGACGGCTGTCCAATCTGCTTTTCGAGGTACTTAAGCTGCGCAGCTAAATTACCTTGCGCATACTGAATAGTCAACTTTTTAACTATTACTGTTAGGCTCCTTAATTATTGTGAAGCGTGTAGCTCACTGTAAGTAATCTTCATACCGGTTTTCAGAATTTAGAATTTAGTACACATACTTAGGTCAATTCGTGCCTACATATGATGCCTTGTTCGATGCAGTACTTGAAATGAGGTACTAAAAATTGTTGAATGTAGCGCTTCACGAAGTGCTGTTCTGGTACTTTTTGTTCAGGAATATACATTTTTTATCTAAGTCTTTGCAAAGTTTTTAAAGATAGGCTATCTCACTTAGTAGAGCGCTTTTTTCTGCATAGCATTGTCAGCGTTGTAGTACATCAGGATGCCGGTAACAATACTAACTAGCAGGTTGGTTAACTTTTGCTTCAGAATAACGGCCTGAGGGGCGAGTTGGTGCATGATGAAATGAACGGCTGTGCAAATCAGGACACAGACAAGAAAGAGACACCACAGTGCGCATGTGGTGTCTCTTTCTTGTCTGTGTCCTGATTTGCACAGCCGTTCATTTCATTTCTTCTTAACTTTTACTCTTAGGCTTAGCGCGTCGTAAGTAATATCCATATCAGTTCTTACAATTTCGAAGACACGATTACCCACTGCGCTGCGGCCCAACAAATTGTTCCTACAGCGCAAAACTTCCATGCCTTTTCGTTAAGCTTACAGGCAAAGCAATCGCTGCATTCCACGTAACTCGTCGAAATAGCCCAAATTTGTTGGGCCACAGCGCCGAGAGTAACCGCGTCTTCAAAATTCTAAGAACTCATATCGGTATTACCTACGGTGGGCTACACGCCTCTGAATAGTTAAGGAACTTAACATAATAGTTAAAAGTTGAATATTCAGTGTCAGTTAACGAACCTGCTAGTTAGCCGTATTCTGATGTACAGCACTGCTGACAATGCTGAGCCGTTTTATTACAGTCGAACCTGGATATATATAAGTCGAAGGGAATCACAAAATATTTCGATATATCGGTAATTCTAATATAGACATGGTAAAAGATGGCGACATGGCAATAAGCAGCGCTTGTCCGTGTCCTGAGTGTTTTCCTTTCATTGTGCTCGTCTTTTTTCGTCGTGCAGTTATGTCGAAGCTCAGTAAGCAACTTGCCCGAAAGCTCATCATACTAAAGCATAAGTTTATCTGCAACCTAGCAGGGAGAATACACTGCACTCACGCTAGTGGCACATCCCTTGCAGCGACGTGCTTTTCGCCGCCGTGTTAAGAGCGCAACTTTCGCTGGGTAATGCTCGGACTAAACTGCTGCGCATCAAAGCTGCTTCGTTCGGTGCTTTCGAACCATCCACTGGTTATCATAAGATGTCTAATACTGTTACAAGTACACTATGAACAGAATAATGGAACATTAAAATTAGGGTAAAGTTGTGGTCTACTTTAGCAGTGATGGCAGCCACGCGAGGGCCGCCGCTAGGCTTTAAATATCTTGGTTTCACCGCAAAACACCGATGCAGCGTGAAAAAAATTCGCTGGTGGTCTAGCATTGCTAAGCACGAATTACGTGCCAAAGCACATTATTTTAACATGCACGCCACCTCCACGCATCTCAAAGTGCGATTGAGGTACGGGTAAAGCAAAGGAGCACAACTTTGCATCGTAAATACCAACTTACCCATTGAATGCCGGCGACCTATTAGTGCCGCGTTCCTACTACAACGTTGTCCACGCCAACGCATGCAGCGCACATCTGTATGCTTCTACAGTCACGTAGCTCAAAGCGCGAATAAGGTGTCCACCGACCCAAGGAGCCTGCTATGCGGGTTTGCTTTCATTTCGTGACTCTCTCAGAGGATTCACGTCCACCTGCGGATTTTGCGGGGCAGGAGGCTTAACAGTGCTTTTTGCGCACGGGTGAAAGTTGATGAAAACGACGAAGCGCAATATACACAGCGCGAAAGTGTTGCAGTTAAACACAAGGCATGATCAGTTGTGGCGATAGCATAGTGCTTTCGTGCAGTGGCCAGCGAAGCTCATCTTCTGGCTCCGTTGCGGGTTAGAAAACCAGTTGCGACATTATTTATTTTATTTCTGCAAGTACCTGAGAGGCATTAGACAGGCATAGGCTCTTTCGCGATTGGGAGTGAAGTTTTTGCGCTATATCGAGTTCAAGAGACCGAAGTCCACCCTCGAGCACGCACCAAGTTGACGGTGCCACTTTGTTTCAAAGTGCTAGAGCTGCCAGCAGGTACCCAAGGTCACGCCGCGAACTAGTCTCCGCACACGCAGAGTGAGTGAAGAGCGTCATTAGTAGAAGTGCCATTCTCAGGGGGCGCGCCGCTCAGTTTGATAAATCGAACGGCCGGCGAAATGGCAATGCGATATACAGCGCGAGTTTCTTATACTTTTACTCTCGGTTTTCCAGGGGATAATCTCTGCGTTCGATAAAGCGGATAATTCTAAATATACGGGTTCTATATATCCGGGAAATGGGTACTGTATGCTACTCAGTTACTTAAGTCAAAGCCTGGAAGTTGTTCTTGTGTAGACGATAGTGTGAACTACATCTCCGTGGCATCCATCCTGTAAAGCTGAACTAAAAGAGGGCACATTTAAGGCCCACAGAATTAACCAATGCTAAATATCGTGTTCAACAAAACTGCGAAAACACCCATGCGTATTTGATGTGTAACATTTGTGGACAAAAAGCTTGAATATTGGAAGATTTTAAGGTACTGTTATGGAAATTTTGAGTGCAATAGACCATTGCTCCGATGTGTAGCAACATCTTTCTTTAAAAAATTTTCCATCAATCGCATGGAGTAGTTTAAACTGCCTTATAGAACCAATGGGGAAGGCTTTTGAGGATGGAAAAAAAACGTGCATAGCAAAAAAATGCAAGCCTGTGGATGGGGAAGATGCGGATATATTGTTATAGTGAAATGTCACAATATATGAAAACATTGCGTTTACAAACTCTTTCCCGCTCAAGAATTGTTTTGTTCAGAATTATTGAGTATAAAAAAATGAATGAAGCAGGCCAAGCACCTGATGCTTCTATGGATATCATACACCGCGATGATGAGTCGGCGCCTGAAAAGGAAGCTCTACAAGACCTCGAAAGAGTGTGGGCACATTGTGAGTACAAGCGGCCTAACCAGCTCAGTCGAATACCTGTCCATTCTTTTGTATTACTGTAAGCGTACAACTTTACGGTTGTCTTACAGTTAAGTACCGCTTGGCTTGAAATCGATTACTGTTGCAGCTGTAATATCCACAGATTCTGGACAGGCGGTTTTTTCATCACGAAGTTGTTTATGAACACAATTTTTATATCGTAAGGAACAGCAGTCCCTCCCCCCTCCTCAGGACGCTTGTAGTCTTCTGTTTACTGTCAAAAACGCATCCCATTTGTTTTCTTTGCCATTCTTAACTACTGCGTCCAGGAGAAGACCAAACTTTAAAAGCAAGATGTTTCAGCGGATCGGAAAATGAGATCATCGCCACCAGTACGTTCATGGCAGCACCTTACAGTACTGCACTGTTGCCTCACAAGTAAATATGATGTACAAGAAAGCTGGACTCGGGTATGTATGCATGTGTAGGCTTGGGGCCTCGAACACAATTGGTTCTTGTTTTATCCGGAAGTCCTTGTCATGAATTGAGATAGAGAGCGCACTTTTTTTCGTAGCAACGGACAGCCGGATACTTTTCACTGGTTCCGCTCTCCCGGAAGCTTCGCAACGCTGACTTGTGCGCAGCTTAGCACTTGAATATCCCTTGAAGTTCGCTTTCTCAAGCCCCTTGTTCCCTCCGGGGAAAGACAAGCGTTTCTGTCACTCACTACAGGACCCTGACAACGATGGCGCGAGGGCAAGTTCGTACATGGGCTCCTTTGCGTTTCGGCTCCATCGAAACACAGCCGGCGCTGTGTTTCGATGGAGGCCTCGGCGTCCACTTTAATTGCGGACGGCCCACCATCTCTGCTGCCTACCGTTGGTAGCAGTGTGGACTTTGCAAGTCAGTGTGCTTCCAGCTTGAATGTCCTCTTTGGAGCTACAGGGGTCATCTAGTTTCTCCGAAACAGATGACATGCTGACTACGACGGGGGCTACACCGCCATAGTGAGTCGGCGCCGGAAAAGGAAGCCCTGCAAGACCTCGAAAGAGAGTGGGCACAGTGTGACTACCAACGGCCTAATCAGCTCACTTCGAACACGAAGAGAGTTTACGAGGCCAGTGGAAGTGTGCAACCTCTCACTTACACGATTTGATCCATGCCTGTCGAACATAACGATATCAATTCCATCAACAGGCAGGCTCTCGCTTTTGCACTTGAAGGCTGGTTGCGGGCCAAGTCAAGGAAGTGCGTTCGTTCTTTGCTAGTGATCTTAACCCTACTGCGGGTGTGATTTCCGATGTAGACATCGAGATAAACGATATGGACTTGATGAACCATTATATTGCTCTGTTCGAATCACTGACATGCACCGTTTTAGGCAGTCGAGGTGTTTGAAACTAGTGTTTGAAGGAACCAGTTTACCATCGCACGTGAGGTGGCATTTTTTAGCCATCCAGTGTACAATTATGTACCCCACTCTCTGCAGTGCCCAAAATGCCAGAAGCTGGTACACGTGAGCGCTGCATGCACGAGCAAGAAAATGTGCATTTGTTGTGGTGGAGGCCACGACGGACTTGTATGCACAGTTGAAATGCGGAAATATGCAAACTGCAAATTACCTCACAAGGCAACCTCTAGGGAGTGTCTGAAAGTAAAGACAGATGAAGATTTTAAAGAAAGCAGTGAAAGACCACTCTTCTCATAGAGAACAAGAAAATGTGGTTCACTGATGGAGAATTCGCACGCTGAACCGGCACAAGAGCTGAACACAGCAAAAGAAGCCAAAACGCCTCAGCAGGAACAAGGCCACTCTGCTGCGAAGAAGCCATCGGCTCCACCTGCTCAAGTGCAAAATATTGCGACTCCTCAGGATGATTTTGCACCATGGCCACCTCTACCAGCGCGCGCATCTGTGAAGTGCGTCCGCCAAGGCGTGCGCCTGTTCTGTCTACCAAAAATGAACGAATCAGGATTATTATTAAACAACTGATAGGCACCTTACAAATAATCATTGCTGGTGTGGACATGCTCGTTGCTAGGGCTGCTGTCCGAATTTTAGACGCTGTTGAGTCATTCCTTGCGACTAGAAGAAAACAGTAGAAGACATAATAGAAGACAACATTCATAGCTCTGCTGGTGTCACCACCATCAGTACGGGATGGAATTTCTCGATCAGCAGTATTTCAATAGAATATTCGAGATCTGCGAAGTGGCTTAGTGGGAATCAGGCAGAGAATATTCCACGATATTCCAGGATACTCCAGTAACGGTTTCCGGCTCTTGTAACATGTGAGGTGAATGTCGCCTCTCATTTTCACCTGTCCGGATATGAACAGTTTCTATCTAAAGCGTGTGGACATCCAAGCAAGGGGCACTATGCATTTGCCGCGCCTTAACTTACGTTCAATATCCAGTTCCGGCTATCAGCAGGAACGAGTATATCACTTTACCTAGATGAATGGGCCCACAACCTGTATTATCGGTGACTACATCCCATCCAGGAAGACATTTGACGTAATAACCATAGTCACTTATAGATAGCACTTTGCAACCCCATACTGTAGTCTGAGAGTTCGATGCGCATCACCATTGCTGGGGAAGTTCTGTAACGAACGCTCGTGGTCTGCATATTTCCACATTCTTGGGTAATGCAGGCATTGTTCTCAATGACGGGACGCCGGCCCTTTTGCACGCAACTGCTTACAGTAGCTACCTGGACCTAGCATTGGTATCGCGGCGTCTCTCATCATCCTCAACTTGATGTGCTGATGTCGGAACGCACGGCAGTGACCACAGACCAACATATGTGCGGCTTCTCTGGTTTGACCGGCTTCCACGTGTCAAGAACGCTGTACTGACTAATATTTTCCCTAGCGTTTTAGAAGCGAAATGTAAGTGCCTCACTACCCCAGCGGATGTGAAGCAATGCATGATTACGGCTATGCAAGCCCTCGCGTAGTATCTCGGCACAATATTTTGCAACGCCAATAGATGTGCTCTATTAGCAGCTATGTGCGATTGGGCGACGTGTGGAAAGAAAATACCGCCTGATGAAAACGTCTCGGATCTCCGGGCTTGTCAGCGTGCACAGAGGCAAGTACAGTGTTTTTTGGAGAAACTCGGTAGACAGCAGTGGCGCTCATTTTGCAGCAGGCTGGATCCCCGGAAGCCACTCTCATGAATTGGGCGGCATCCGAGCACTGCAGTCCCTTCCCCAACAGCAGCATCTTTTCCGCGCATTGGCAGTTTTTCAGCGCCGGGAGGATCTTGAAGTTGCCGAGGATTTCTGCTCTTTTATTTCTGGAAGCACTTCTCTAGTTCTGCAGTCTCGGTGTGCTCATCCTGCCGTGGATGATTGTCTAGACATGCCATTCACGTTGCACGAACGCAACGCCGTGCTTTATGATTGTAAACAATCTTACTCCTCAGGGCCCGATGGAATCTCCTACAGTATGCTTCATCACGTGAGACCAAAAGCTGATGCCTTTAAACATAATTTAGCCATGCTTGTGTGGCTGGCGTTTTCCGCACTAATGAAAAAAAAAGCCGCATTGTGGCTTTGCTCAAACCAGGAAAGTCGCCAAATGATATGATATCCTACTGACCTGTCGCTCAAAGTTGTATTGTCAAAAAATGTAGCGCACGATTTGATCACGTCTCAAAAGGTTTCTTATAAAATGCAGCTTATACCCAGACGCAGTGAGAGCATTTCGCAAAGGTCACTCTGCTATCGACAGCAATTTATCCGGTGTCGATGGTAGAGCACAAGAAACGCAGCCACAGGATGACCGCTAGTCGGTTCCTCAAGATTCAGGGCGCATTCTACACTGTTCAGCACTATGTAACCTTAGATGCCCTCGAGAAATGCGAAATTGGCGCGGTTTACAAGTCATTGCAGGAACCGAGCAGTCTGCTTGGTGACTGGTGAATGTGATACGGCAGATCATCCTGTCAAGCGTGGTGACCATTACGGAGGAGTGCTTAGTCCAACATAATTTAATCTCGTGCTAAGCTACCTATTCAAAGAACTACAAAACACAGTTTCGGTACCCGCGTACTCAGACGACACCTGCATGTGGGAATCAAGTGGTAAGCTTCCCCAATTGTAAGCGAGGTTGCGGCGCTCAGTGTGCATTGTGTCTGCGTGCTTGGGTCGTCAGGGGCTTTAACTGTCGCCAACAAAAAGCGTAATTTTAGCTTTTACACGAAAGTTGATGGCGCGGTAACCTGTCGCAATTGACGGTGAATTCACTCCACACGCGACACACCTTAAATTGTTAGATGTCATTATGGACCTCGACCTGCGCTGGACGAAGCACGTCTTTTTGCTCTGAAAAAAAACTGGGCCGTTTTACAAGCATTGCAAGGTTTATAGCTGGCAGATCCTGGGGTCCATCTGAGTGATCTTTTCTTCACCTGTCCCATGTGCTGGTGGTCGGTTATCTGAGATACTGTATGCCGATTCTTTCGGGCCTAAGACTAACTGCCCTGTGAATACTAGAAAGCGCTCAGTCTCGCGCTTTAAACGCTTGCTTGGGATTACCCTGGAAGGCTTCGACATGCGGCACATTATAAAACGGCTGCGCCTGCCCAAGCATAAAACAATACGCATGGCAACCAAATTGGCAGGCACGCGATAGGCCATGAACTATATATTGCTCAGCAAACCGCAAATCACTGGACTATAATCTGCGACTCAAGACTCATATTGCAGATCATAAAACCATACATAAAATCGAGCAAATACGAGCAGCTAACCGGGCAAATTTACCTTTGCTAGCTGGGACGTTCCAGCACGGCCGCACCATCAGGCTTCTGTGGGAACCCAGCCTTTGCGGCATAGCGGGAAATAAAAGTGCTGATGTGGAAACTGAGCTGGCTCATGTTGATCGGGCATCAATCGAAGTATCTTTCTCGATAAGTGACGTGGGAGCCTTACTGGCTCATTCACTGTAGGCTGTCATGCAATTGCGCAGAAACGATGTGAGGCACCCGCAGGACTGCATTTCTCCGCTTGATGGTAGTTCGCGACTTCACCCACCATCGAATAATATGCTACGTCAAGAAAGTATTGTATCGGCTGCGGCTTGGTGTTGCGTACACCAAAAGTTCTCACAAGATCGGAGTTAAAGGTAGCCCGAATTGCTTGAACTGCAACAATCCAGAGACAATTCATTATATTATCTGCGAGTGCCCTCACTACACTGATGCGAGGGGGGCCTTGAAGAAAACTCTCAGTCGTCCTTTTTCTGAGGAAACTACCTACGACGTCAGCGCAAAACTGACGGCTGTTGTGCGATGCATGCAGTTTTCAGGTTTTTATGTGGAACAGACCCAGATTTCCGTCTATTGACACTTGCATGTGCTGTGCTGTGCGCGTCTACACGGCGTGCAGTGCGGACTACACATGCGCATACTCCTTTATGGCATGATATGAGAAAGTACAGAGCTCTTCTCTGCAACCGTGCGCGGCGTGCGTGTGCAAGACGTATGCTGCATGTGGAAGAGGCCTGCTGCATGTGGTACACATCGTCTGCGCGAGATGATTGTCACACAGTATATTCGTGGTCTCCTCTGTACCCAGACCACCCCAAGCAATTCATTGTTTTATGATACCATCGCTCTTCATTCGCACCCCAACTAACCTTTTACTTTCCCTTGTGCCCTTACCCGGTGGGGAGGAGTACGTCCGGGTCACCTAACCACCGGCCGAGCTCTCCACTTTTCCGTTCATTGAATTTCTCTCGCTCTAAAGTAATGACAATGCTAGTGTCGTGTTTGGCTTGTTTAGTATTTATTGCTCTTTCACCAGCTTTCGGCCCAATGGTTTTCGTACTGTGCCGCTGCGCCGTTTGAGTTGCTGCAGTTGGCTTAAATGAATATACTGTCGTGAGCAAAAGTACTATACAGCACGCAGCCGGTGGCGGAGTTCAATAAAACTGCACTGCAACGCCATCTAGCAACACTTCTCTGGGATGGAGACAATCGTGGCGGTGCCCCATTTTATCTATTGGAGCATTGGGAAGTTGCCCCACTTTAATCTCCGGCGTCGTCAGCTTAACCCGCGATTGGCAAGGTTCCCGTAGCTAGGCTCAAGTCGTACTTACCGCGGACCTGCGTCCGACAATACGTGGGATAAGGCGGAAAGCCGTTCTCGTGCTGGGTCGCACTTGGGTCTGGCGGTTTGATTCCGCCTGTGTCTGTTTTCTGCTTTTTAGAAGGTACTTCAGTCTATTCAATATATTTCTTTTATAAGCAACGAAATATGCTTCTTACGGTCTGTGCGTGCAGATTTCCCTTCAAGGTAGGCATTTTTTACCTGATAAAGTTCAACTAAGAGTCGAATAAACTAGAATTAACCAGCCAAATTTTAATATTTTGTTTTCAAGGCGCAAGGGCAAATCTCGAAACTGAAGCCCAGCAGCATCAGAGGCGAGCTCGGCTTTTGTTGAGATAGCTACACTGGGCTACCCGTCGCGCATTTCGCGGTGCATGGGAGAGGCCAGTTGTGCGCATGCGCCGTTACCATGGTGACCAGAGATGAGCAAGGTACGGCGTGCACTTCGCCGTCGCCGCGGCCGCGCGCGCCAGCTCCACCGTCGGATCCGAGCGTGACGTCTCGCGGATGAGCAGTTGTGCGCATGCGCCGATACCATGGTAAACAGAGAGACCCCACAGCTGCGCCGCGTTCTTCGTCGCCGCCTCGCAGCACGCCGCTCTATCAACCGAACTGCGCGTCGCATGCGCAGCATTGCGTATAAAAGGCGGGGATTTAATTGGCGGCTGTATCACAACGTTTGACACGGATGCAACGAATGAGAGTGGAGCCACTGCCAAACGGCGGTATACACAAGAGATGATTAACTCTTCCGATACTGAGGTTTTCGCCTGGCACTTGGCTGCTCAAAGAAAAGAGAATGTAATTAAGAAGGCAAATAGAGCAGCGGAGACGCTCGATCAGAGAAAGAAGAACGGCTTGCCAAACGGAGATGCCAGACTGCTGAGTGTAATAGGCGGCATATAGCCGCCGAGATGGAGCCTATGGAAGACGTCAGGAACCAACAGAAGAGGATATGAAGGTCCGTCGTGTGACTTATCACATCATTCGAGCTTGCAAAAAATAAGCTCAGCCAGGGAAACGTACCTCTCGCTACGTATATCCTGGCATAGCCGAGCTAAGCCACTGCCAATTTTTAAAGTGTCAGAATATCCGAAATGCCAAACGTTAAAAAAGCGGTTATGAAAACTCGCTATTCTGGCTTTCCTGCGTTGCAGATTGATCAAATGGGGCTACTGGAGTATTTATGGCGAAAAATACCTATGTACTTAATATATCTTTAGGACTCGGAAGGTGCTAGCATTGTTCCCATGTCGACACCACGAGTAGCGACAAAATTTACTGAACGTGCAGCGTAGGAAAGAAAAACTACACTTCGCTCAGACACATATGTTTCAAGGCCGATATTGAAAAATCATGTGGCCAATTTAGAAGTTTAAAAAATGGGCCCAATTTCAGTGTTCAAGGCTTTCAGCTTGTCGATATCGTCTTGTGCCCTGAAGCAAATATCTTATCGGCTGATTTGGTAATTTCTGTGAATTATTAGACTCTTAACTGCGCTGTGTCACATTATTAACATGCGCCGTTCTGGGCAATCAGCCGGCACGGCCCGCACTGGCGTATCATTGATTGTTTTGAATGAAAAGTCTTTACTGAATAATTCCAAACATCTTGTATAGTATTGCTGCATTAATGCGCCATTACATGCCATTATTTTCGTCAAGTGCGCTTTAACTGGAATATTTCTCGTTTGGAGCAGAGCGAGCTCCCCAGTGAATCAGGAAATCATGGTAAAGTATAAAGGTGGGGGGGGGGGGGGGGGGGCGACTCGGGGCCACCGTACCGGGTGCCGTTCACCCTAGGGACGCCATTTCTTGGTGGCGCTGTTTATCCGCCGGAATAAATTCCTCCTATGACATGTAGAGTGAACTTCCCGGTAACAAAAGTTCCCCTCAAGCGCATTGCTTTGCGAGCTCATTGAAAGGTGGAGACGTCTAATGCTAAGTAAACTGAATTGAATGATTTTTTTATTTATTCTTGACAGATTTTTTTCTCAACTTGACACACTGCAGTGCCCAGACTGGAGGTCGACACCAGAACATAAATGCCGACACTGTGGCTAAGTACTTATGTGGCAAGTCCTTTATAGGTTACGTATGTTCAATAGAAGCCCTCATGTCTAAGAAAAAGTGTCTGCGTAGTCAGTGGCTTTTTTTCAGTCCGTTCTGCTTCTATTATACGGCCGGCATTTCGACACGCTTCTTGAAAACGCCGCATAAAAGGGCGTTCGTATTAAACTTTTTGGGGACAGGGCAGTATAGTTGTTTGCTCCCAGAATATTGTGAAAACAATATCTGGTCAATCATTTTGCATAAATGACTCTGTGGGAGCAGCGTGTCTGCTGTACTGTTGTTTTAGCCTGCAGGTTCCTGGAAGTTGTATTTGTTCATGTGGTTTTGCTTTCAGTATTCATTAATTATTCAATCGTATCTATACCTAAATTTACTATGTTTTGGTGTAAATTTTTCAAACCAAAAATTACTTTGTTATTATTGGTAAGAGGGCTTCATCGAAGTTATGAAGGTGCGTTTTGAATATTTTTTTTCTGCCGTGCTCTGCCAGGGACAGTTTTCGATAATACGTGATCGAAATAACTTTAAGCTCTTTACTTACTGTTTGTGATGAATTTTCCTTCTTGAAATACTTATTTATCATCTGAACATTATTTATATTGTAAACAAAAGGTTGTGTGTCCAACTCGGAATAATTTCTTTAAGCATCTTTTAATAGAACTGTGTATGCATTGTGTATTTCCTTTTGTATCTCTGGCACTGTGCTCAATGACTGGAGACAAAATTTTTGTCGTGCATTTTTGTTATCGAATGACGCGTCAGACGTTAGTAAATGAAAATAACGCCAAAGAATTATTAGTAATATATAAACGTAATCCCTGTGTAATTTCAGAATGGGCTTCTGGAGCACAGTGGTGGTTACAGTCACAAGTAGGTACGAGATCATGTGAGGCCTAGAAACGCTGCAGTACATTCTCTGCTTTGTGATTTCAATTCGCTGTCAATCGTATGCTCGCCTCCCCTAGTAGGCGGAATTGCAGTGAACAAATTCCTTTTTTATTGCAATTTTGCTATGTCCCACATGATATCATGCTCCTTTGTGACGTCACAACCACCGTTCGGCTGCTAAAACCAAAAAGCTATACGGAACGAGAATTCAATATAAATTACTTACTGAGCGAAGGCAAATTGCATGCGGTGATCTATGCTGCCTTAGGCATCATCCCAAAGCAAAAAAATTGTAGCGTTTCAACGCAGTTAAAACAAGTAGGAAATGTCAAAGCTTTCGCGCACGGATGAAGGTTTATAGACATGACGATGTGCAATGCACAGCGCGAGAGTGCGTTGCAGTTAAACACGAGGCGTGATCGCCGACATCGACAGCTAAGTGCTGTCGTGCAGTGGCCAGCGAAGGTGATCTGTTCGCGCCGCTGGGGGTCAGAAACCCAGTGGCGGCAATATTTACTATATTTCTGCAGGTTGGCCAAAGCCAACCTCAAGGCCATGCAAGCCACAGCAATATTGTTTGGGTTAGACTGTGTAAAGTAGTGCTTTCGCTCTGAAACCCGCTAGGAAAAGAGTGGCCCTCTCTACATCTTGCATACAACAAAGTGCTAGTTATTAAGCAAGGGCTTAATACGTCATTGTTGCTGGCCTCCTCGATGGGAAGTACAAAATTTCACTCGTAGTTTACGCTTTCCAGAGCATAACTTCATTCTGCTTTCTTGTCTTTCTTTTCTAAATACAGCCCTTTTTCTGCAGGCCCTCAGTCGTCCAGCAGGCCCTTCAACCAGGCCACGTTTCCGGGATGCTTCCCCTCTGCTAGCAGAGCCTAGTAAGGGGTGCACCACAGCGATGCCCACCGGTCGCCGCGGTGACACAAGCTCGGCGCTGTCGAACGGTAAGGGTTCAGTGGCAACTCTCGTTGACTACTCTTTCTCACAATCTGTGTGCACTGGAGTGGAAGCTGCACCTGGCGGAGGCGAATCGGGAGCCGAACTGTTGGCGTTTCACAACGATGCGTTGTTGGCCGACAATGTTTTGAATGTTCTCGATATAAGTGACCCCTTCCTGGTAAAGAATTCAATTGACATTGTCCGTTTCTTTCAAGATCACAGTGATGTAGTTCTAAAAGGCCTTCGAGTGTAATTAGGCACGTCACTATAAATAAATGAACAAACAAATGCTTTACCTCGCGCGACTTGTGTAAGCATGGCAAAATAGGGGGGGGGGGGGGGGGGGGGAACGCTCCACATCCTAAAGACAGCCAAATTACCGCCGAAGGAAAAACAATTGCAGCACATAATAATGTGGGTACCGGGACACACAGGCATCGCGGGGAATGCCGAGGCGGATAGGAGAGCTCGAGAGCTTACAAACCGAGCCTTCAACCAAACCAGCCTCGAGCAGCCTCACGCGGAACCAGTGCCCTTAGGATACTCAGAAATTCTTCATTACTATAAGGGGGTCAGGATAAGATATCCCCCCGCTCACAAAAATCTCCACCAGCAGGAAGCACTTTATTGGAGAAGGCTACAAACGGGAACTTTCCCGAATTCAAACATGCTAAGTTAGATCCACCCAGGGCTATATAGCAGCAAATGCCCGTGGTGCGAGGACAAAGCGACGTTGATTCATACAACGTGGTGTTAAGAGAACAAATGCGGCTGCAGTAAACAAAATCCCGAGTGCGGAGCAGTGGGAGACAATGCTTTCCAGCGAGGATCCGGCGGACCAGGCAGGACTCGTTCGGAAAGCTTACCCATGGGCAAGACTAAGTCCAGGGGCTCCAACCCTGCCACAAAAGCGACAGACCACATCAAAAGATGTGAACTGTGGCTCGACACCGAGACCCACTCATATGTTTCTATGAATAAAGTTACTACTACTACTACTACTACATGCCGGCGATTTGAATTGGATCACGTTTACATGTGTTACAAAAATTGATGGTCCGACTTTTATTCAGCAGCGAGCACACAACAACTTTTCGACGCGATCTTGTTTTTTTTTATTGCCTCTTGTGCATGCACCTACGCAAAACATACGTATCAGTGGAGATTTCCAGGACGTAAAAATGTCACAACTTGACTTTCGTTGCCGGCGCACTTTATGATTAAGGTGGCCATGATGGACGTCGTAAATTTCGTGCTGCTAAGCGTCTGTGTGCAGATGAATAGCAAAAAGCGTTTTCGCAATCCTACGTTCATTTTTGTAGCATTCTCTGTTTTCCTACTTTTGTTTTCAAGAACTTGACGTTTTCTAGTGCGTTCTCGTTAAAAGGGATATTTTTTAATCCTTAATGTAACACTCAATATCCCGCTTGCAGTTTTTAAAAATAAATATGCAATGCATGGCTTTCAGAGCTCACAGTGAAAAAAACTCGTTTCCTCCGTGGTGTTTTCTTTTCCATGGGGCGACCTCAAAAACTGCAGAAAAGCTCAAGGTCCTTGAGCAGATGTTGGCACTGCGGTCCGCAGTCAAGTGAGTGGTATTTTCCGCGGCTTGACCAACTCATGCCCAGCGGTCACTGCTGGAATTTGCTTCCGGAAGGCATGTGCCCGGTGTTTCAAGGAAGATTTTGTGCAAGATGTCTAGCAAGCTGTTAACTAGGAATCGAGACGAACGGTTCATCTGAAATAAATATGGGAGGAAAAAGTATCATAAAGTATCTGAGGCTTTCGCTCCTCGCATGTACCCTTCGGTGCGGATGTCGTTTCCCGGGAAAACGCTTTGGATCAGTTCATGCCGAACGAATCCTTGCATCAAATCTCTTCCATAAATTTTGCAGGCTTTGCAAGTTGCAGTTCAGGTGGTGCACTGGCGCCGGGATCGCGTGGTGCACAGTGGCAGCGAATAAGACAACCTGCAGCAAAGAGACACCTTTTTATTTCGCTTTCATATGAGATAAATTCTGGATGAAATTAGTGCTGAAAATGTTTCGAAATAAGCGGTAACAAACAACCAGCACTTGAACTTTACTGCGCAATTTTTGGACTTCACCGATATTTTCAGACATCGAAGCTCGAGGTAGAGAGGAAATAATAGAGCGGAAGCATCAAGGTGCGAATTTGAAACATGGACCAACATGGATTGAATTTGAAACATGGCCTGTCCTAAGGACGCGTACTACTTAGTTGACTGTGCACTTTGGCCCAAGTGGTTCTCAATACTACAACATGTGAAGACCAGCAGCGACGGGCCTTCCGTAGAACAGAACGCATCGAATGGCGGTGGTCTTCCTGCGGTAGTGCGGCAACACTCTGAGACCGCCAGCAAGAAACACTCATGTTGCCTACCTCAACGAGGACGGCCTTTTGCGCAAAAGCACTCATATGGGTTTCCATATTATGTTGGGCTCTTCCCGGTTTCCTGTCCGTCAAATACACCAGCGTTGAGGCAATTGATCCGCACTTACGATAATTTCGTAATTCCATCGCTGTTTTATACGAGAGCGTTGTGCCAATATGAAAGCCTTGTCATTAATTTAAAATCACGATATTTACAGGTGATGTTTACGAGGGCGACGATTGGCTTTTAGGTATGCCAAGAAAACCCCGTATGCGGTGCGATAAAAATTCCAACGCATTTTTTCTCTTCAAGAGCAGGAACATTAAAAATGGTTCTCTACTTGCTTACCTATGTACTAGTAGAGGAGACGTCAAAACTGCGTCGTTTAATGCTGGTGCAGTTTAGTGTGTAGGCTTCATCAAATCAAAATTTCTCACGTTTAAATTATAAGGACAAGTAAATACCCAGAGCACAGACGAGGAGCGCGTGAATGCCGGCTTCGGTAAAACTGGCGTGCGCCGTCGCCAGTCGCGCAAGGCGGAGGTGTAAGCAATGGCTCTGAGGTGGATTCACACGACGGACCATTCGCCACGTTCCACTTCAGAGCTTCCAAACTTAAACCCTCCCGGAGCTGAAGTGGACGTCACATTCATCCGAATCACATACGCAGTGTGATTAATGAAAGCAGTCGCTACCAGCCAAGAGATGCGTAGACTCAACAGAGAAAACACGCCAATTGGACTGAACTAATAATTGGCATTTTTATTGAAAAGAGACTGCCGACCGATTGCCACGCGTGCACCAAGCCTGGATAGATTATTTACGTATGATACTTCAAAAAATAATTTCCTTTACAATAAGCGCAGATGGTGAGCTTATGCACAAGATTCCCCATCTTTACCCACTGTCCAACATTCTTGGACCAATGTTTTGAAAGTTGAGAAAATATAAGATATTTTTATGGAAATATTGAATGTAATGGTTCATTATTATGATATGTAGCAAACTCTTTCTTCTACTGTGTTTGCATCAATCGCATCGAAAACTTAACACTGTCGTAGAAAACCAACGGGGAACGCTTTTTACGATAGCAAATACATTCACAGAAGAAAAAATGCAAGACTGCAGTCGGGTGATTTGTGGATATATTGACTGTTCTAGTGAAATCTTACATTATATAAAAAATTGCGTTCGTAAACGGTTTCTCGCTCAAAAATGACTTTGTCCCGAATTGCTGGGTATGTATAGGGAATGGCTGAGAGATTTCGCGTGCATTGCGTGTTCTTTAAGGTGGCTGAGAATGGAGTCCTTCCCGAAACGTGGGTCAGTGCAGACGAAGATCACCGTCATCTCCAGCACCAACTTTCGTTCGCTGCTTATGCATTCTTTCTTGCACATATTCTCCAGTTTCATCTAGGTAAAATTTTCCACGGGCCACCAGTGTCTTATATATAACTTCAGTCTCGCATTTTTCATACATGTTTTTATGTTTGGTGCTGCAGCGTTCCATTTTGCCGCAAGGCGTAGGCCGTGTGCAAAAACTTGAAAGCATTGCTGGATCCTTTGCCGATCCTCGCCCATTAACAGAGCAAAAGATCCTCTGTCCGTGGCCACAGAAGTCGACTGCCCTCAAGGCATACAAGGCACTCTTTGCCTACTTGACAGCAATTGGATTGAGTGACAAATTGTGACAGTGTTGTGCGTGTGTGTGTTATGCCTTTTTTCCCTTCTCTCTTCCTCCTTTTAGTCCCCTAATCCCTCTTCCCCAGTGCAGGGTAGCCAACCGGAACCCTTTTCTGGTCAACATCCCTGCCTTTCCGTCCTCCTCTTTATTTATCTATCTTGCTGGAGGTGTAAAAACCACCTTACTTCCTTGACGTTTGATCGCTGTTTTGACAACGTGATTCGCTTTGTACAAATATGAAGCTACTTGAATTTTCTTCCTTTCGTCACAAGCGTCGTTCTTGTCTCATTTCTGGGCACCGCTATTCAGCTCCTTTAACTCAGATTCAGCTACCGCAGCCATCATTGTTTATGGGAATCCCGCATCAGAAAAGCGTTTGGCCTAAGTAGTGACGCTCGTTGGCACACTATGGCTGCAACTGTTTTTGGCGGCGTTTTTGAAGCGAGTCTTAGCATTATCTCTCCTAACTACTTTTGAATGATTAAGATCAAGTGGGTAAGATTCCTTTCTGGGTTCTTGGTGAGAAAGTCCAGCACACACGGCGTTCTCCAGAAACAATTTGTGTCAAGTGAGGCAACCGAATTAGGAAGAAAGCCATGTACCCACCGAGAAGTCGAAAAGGACTCCTACCTTATGATTCTGATGATTAAAAACCAGTCAAGAGAGGAGAAGGGGAGAAGATAAAATGTGACCATTAAATGCAAGGTGAAATCAGAGCTTGTCAAGATATGCAATATCATTTAAATATGCAAACAAAAATGTTCATTGCTTTTCTGTGTTGCCTCAGGCGGCCTAAGGAACCTAAAATACAGTCCATTATTACAGGCACTGGGCATTCAATGTTCATCCTTCATACAATGTTCATAGTATGCCTGGTCATCAGCATACGCAGGGCCCTCAAGCAGGATATGTCCCAGAGATTAGATCTAGCCACAGTTGTTACAAAGTGGACTGTTCATTTTACCGAAACGGTATCGTAAGCCGTTTTTAAATGCAGCGCTAAGGCGAAGTCATGACAAAGTGTCTGAGATGACTGAGTAAAAAAATTGCAGTGATGTGTCGGCAAGTTCCAGAGCAGATACGTTTCTTCCGAAGCAAATCTTATAGCCATTTGGGACGCATCATATTTCGTGAAGAAAGTTCGAATATATATCCGATGTCGTTGGCCTTTACGGGCCCTTTATTATGCTTTTTCATTGGCCAGAATGCCCCGGTGTGCTGGTATCCGCTCAAATATTATGCAGTGGCGCGCTACAATGGCCAAAAGATGTAGGCACCCAGTGTAAAAAAAATAGGCTGATGACTGGTATTCTTCAGCAGGTTGGAAAGGATCTGCCGATATGCTTTGGAGTCGGTAAAGATAATCCATCGGGCGGGGGTTCGGCAGGATATAGGAAACCCCTTCTTCAATTCCGTGAAGCTCAGCTGTCGTAGAGGATAACTTTCTCTGCAACCGGTAAGAAAGGACATGGTTTGATGGGGGCCATAAAGGGCACAGGAAGAAGTTTCTGAAGTCGTTAAACTGTCGGTGAAAATGTGGGTATGCTGCGTATTTTCCTCCATAAAGTAGGCTAGATTAGCTTGCAGAAGCACTGCCTGTGGCATGCGGCTCGTTGCAATCACAGCTCGAACTTCTTCACCTTTAGAGGCGAGAGTGTCCAGGGTGAAAGGTTATATGTAGTAGTTTCTATGGCTGGTAGATAGTAGGGAAGGACAGGAACTGCACTCCTTGGCCTAAGTGAGAGTTGCAGTGGGTTAGGTGTACACGGTGTAGGAAGTGCTTCTTTTCTTGGATGACATGCTGGAGATGGGTACGCATAGATTCCCAGGATGAAATCACACCTAACGGGAGCTTGCAGTACTTTTCCTGATGCAGAGAAACTCAGCGGGAGGCTAAAGCATGTCCGCAAGCAGTTGTTCCGCGCGACCTCGAGGATCTTCTTGCTTGTTGGAGACAATCTTTGAAGCACCGGTAGGCAATAGCGCAAGGTTTCTTCAACGTAGGCTTTTTCAAGCAGAACCACTGAACGGCAGTTGCTACCCTATTCTGTTCCAGCCATTAGCATGAAAACTTGCGATGCTGCAGTGATCCTCTCACGAAGTTTTTTATCTGAAGTGACCACGAGAGATTGCTGTCGATCATAACACCTAGGAGTCGCTGAGACTGTACACAAGGTAGCGACCATCCACCCAGGAGGAGCGGATATCGAGTCATTTTTTTCTTGAAAAAGCGATGGCAACACTCTTATGGCGAGAGACAAAGAACTCGGGGGGCCTGGTATATCGAGATGTACAGTAACGCTTCGTGAACATGTTGCTGGGTAATATAGCGAGACCGTGCCGTGTTCTAGATGCAGATATCATACGCATAAATCGTTAAGCATACTCCTCGGAGGTGGTTTCTTGTTATGTCTATTAGAGTAATATAGAACAGGAGAGGGCTGCGCACCTCTTGTAGACGCCCCTCTACACCGTGCGAGAGTGTTAGACCGTTAGTGCTCATAAATATTTGTCGTTCTTTTAAGTAGTGTCCAAGCCATTTATACAGCTTTCCTCCGAGGCCAAGACAAGCCAAGGCTGTGTGAATTGAATGGTAGAAAACACAGTCAAAAACGGCCTTGATGTTAAGGAAAATGGCTGCCGGGATGCACCCAGCATGAAGGTAGTCTTCAGTGATGAGACGCAGGCGATGACAGTATCAGTTGCTGACCTAGTCTGACGGAACCCGTTCATTTCTTGGCGATACTAATTTCGGCTTTCGAGGAGCCAAATGATGAGTTTGCAGGTCATTCACTCCATACGCTTACCTATGCAGCTAAGTAGGGCGATAGGCCTTATGGATGCGTCACTTGTTGGCTGCTTACAAGGTTTCAAAACAGGCACAATTTTTGCCAGCTTCCATTCCCTGAGGGCGTCACCAGTCATCCAGGAAGAATTGTGATATGCCAGGAGTCGAAGACCGGAGTTGTGGGGTAGCGTTGCGATGGCGTCATAGGCCCACGGAACGCCAGGAGTCCACGGAACGCCATCGCGTGTTTAGTGCGACGCATTGCGCGTTGGACATTTTAAGGACAGGAAATGACGTCTATCTCATATATATCGGTGAACACCCAAACCGCGTTTGATTTACAGATTTCAAGGACGGACGGACGAACAACGATGAGCTATTAAAGGTTTTCGCCTTAAAAGTGACATTATTGGTATAAAACAACCTGCCATACGCGTCCACCCCACTCTGATTTTTCTATAGTTGCTACCCTCTCATGAACCCGATCAGCGGTCACTACCTGACCGAAGCAGATGTATTCCTATTCCACTTCCAGCACCTTGCTACCAATTGTGAACGGCTGTTTCCTTGCTATACTGTTGAACGTTACTTTGGTTTTCCTTATGTTAATTTATAAACCCACCGTTCTGCTCTGCCTGTTTGATCATGCTTTGCAGTATCTTCTGTGTGACTTAGCATGGCAATGCCATCAGCGAATCGCAAATTACTTTGGTATTCTCCATTAACTCTTATCCCCAAATGTTACCAATCCAGGGCTAGGAACACCTCTTGTGAACAGGCGGTGAATAGCATTGGTGAGATCGTGCCTTCCTCCCTGACACCCTTTCTTACTGGAATTTTATGGTTCACTTTATGGAGGATTATCGTTCCTGTGCAGTCGTTTTAGATATGTTCTAGTATTTTCGAATAAGACTCTTCTACACCCTGATTCCGCAGTGCCTGCATGACTGCTGAGGTTTCGACTGAGTCAAATGCTTTCTTATCACCTGATTGACAGTGCGAATATAGTGTATTATCGAGTATGCTTTAAGAAAGCCTGCTTGATAATTTGGTCGATTGAAGTCTAAGATTGTCCTGAATCTATTTGCGATTGCCTTAGTAAATATCTTGTAGGCAACGGCCAGTAAGCTGATCGGTCTGTAATTTTTCCAGTCCTTGACGTCTCATTTCTTTCGAATTAAGATAATTTTAGCGTTCTTCCAAGTTTATAGCGCTCTCCTGGTCATAAGCCATTGCGTATGCCAGGTGGCTAGTTTTCCTAGCACAATCTCCCCTCGGTCCGTACCATGTTGTTAAGCGCTTTATTCTTAATTTTATCTGTGTCCGCTTGGTGTGCATTTCATGTAGCTGCACACGTGGCAAAAAAAATGAAATAGAAACATTCTTCGATCTAAGCTCACCGGCTTAGGACATTGAACAGGGAAAGCTGATTGGCAATAGCAGCCAAGAGGCCTGCAGTAGCATGTCCATTGAGACGTTTCTTAGGGGCCGGCCGGTTGGGCGTCTCAGATTCCGGTTTTGGCGTCTATAACCTCGCGTGCATATTCGGCCTTATTCTCTTGTGGTCTTCAGTTCGATCGCATTAACCTGTCGCGGTGGCTCCGTGGGTAGAGTGTTCGGCTACTAAGCCAGGCCACCTGGATTTGAACCCGACCGCTGTGGCCGCCTTTCAATGGATTCAAAGCGCGAAAAGCGCCCCGTGCTGTGCGATGTCAGTGCACGTTAAAGATCCCCAGGTGGTCGAATTTATTACGCAGCCTTCCACTACGGCACCTCTTTCTGTCTTTCTTCTTTGACTCGCACCTTCCTCTCTGCCCTCACGGCCCGCTTACACGAAGCAAATAGTATAGTTTCCAGTGTGGTCTAAACGCTTCGTTGGGTTTGAGAAAAACAAAAGGGAACAACTGGCTCACTGAGTCAGTGGGCGCATCAGTCGGCGGTGAGGTTGCGATGCTATTGTGATGACCGCCCATAATGCGCAGGTCCACACGGGACGGAGAGGCAAAGAGACACCGTATGGCTCAGTTTAAACAAACAGATATATTCAATAATTACACATGATTAAGATTTATACAACAGAGGCTGGGGCGTCCGAGCTTACGTGCCGACGACTTCATGGGGACGATGGAATGATCCGGAGTTGATCTCGAACGGTTGCTGGCAGAAGCTGCACTTCGTCGGGCTTCGGCGCTGAAGGCCCCCTTGGCGAACGATGTCGTCCTGAGCGTGCTTCCGTACTGCTTGTCGATTTTTATTTCCTCTTCTCCCCACACTCCCTAGGGTGAGGACGCCCACGCCGGAGGGGAAGGAGGGGGGCTAGGGCTTTCACTTGGGCGCACAAACACACCACCGCACTTATGGTCTCGCCCCCCTCACGTGTTGAGTCCGAGGGAAAGAAGGTTGTCTTCGAGGTAGCGCATAGCGTCGGCTGTGGTAAGGCGCGCTCTGGCCCGCTGACAGTTCCCGCGGGTCACCGGCATCCGTTCTCCATCAAATGACACTCGCCCCTCAAGGCCGGAACGCGAGGTCACTAAAAGGCCGGGAAAGTGGTCCCTTGTCCTGGGATGTGCTCGGGAGGGGCCAGGCCCGCCGAAACGAGGCCGCCCCTGGAACCGCCACGGCAATTGGGGAGGATAAAGCCCGTTTCCCCGCGGCGGCGGCGGCGGCGGGTCCGGTTGGGTCCGGTTGGGCTTAAACCCTTCGTTCTGGTCGTCACTCTCAAAGAGCATGGCTGGGTAATTGATGATGCCGCTGTCATCTGGGTCTCCGTCTACGCCGCGCGGTCGAACGCGGAACCTCGTAGCACACACAAGGAACGTCACACTCGCTCACCCTCCAGAAGAATGTTCTCCGAACATTTGAGTGCATGCAGCTCCCCTTGTCTTTCTGAATCGCCTCGCACAGTGCGTCCGACAAAACACTTTTCGCTGCACTCAACACCACTGCACAACACCATATGTCTCCGCTGCCATAACTGGCGTCTCAAGGGGCAGCACTGATCTTCTTTTACAGATAAACATGAAACTCAGCACCCAAGCCTCTCCTTTCTAGTCCAAACTGGACGAAATAAATATACCACAGTTACAAAGGAGCTCCCACTTCTAGCACGATCACGGCAAAGACAAAAATATAGATAACGAAAGGAAGTAGGGCAGGTTCTGCATGCGCTCCGCATGCTCTCCTGTGAAGGTGTTACTTAATGACAGAAAGGTTTAACTACCAACTCCGATAACTTAACACATAAGCACATAGCAATGTTATGAGCTGCGGCATTACACAATTCTAACCAGTTCACAACTCCGCTCTGTTTACGCCATTAGTCCGACTTAGCTTTCCGATTTCGCAGCGGATATCGGCCTTCATGAGTCATACTAAGTAAGTCTGTGACCCTTTGTCTGCTCTGGGACTCGCGAGGGCTCGTGGCAGGAGCCTCTCCTGGCGTTATCTGCGCGGCAACCTCGCGCGCTTCTTCTTCTAGCAATGCATGAAGTAAATCCGGTGGCATTCCGGCCGTCACCTCTAGCGCCTGCCGAACAAATGCAGGAGAGGGCGTTTCTTGCGAACTATCTGCGCGCTCCGCTTCACTTCTGTCCCCATCAAAATCCGCGCTTTCCCTTTCCTCATTTCGTGAATACTGAACCGGTGCCGACTTGAGGCGATTTGCGTGTATCCTTATCAAGCGCCGGTTCACGTCTCGGACTCTGAAGTTTACCGGAGAAAGCTTCTCGACAACCTCGCACGGTCCTCTCCACTTCGTCTGGAACTTACGAGCTAGCCCAATCTGCCTTTGGCAGTTTTCAATGTACACGCTGTCCCCCACATCAAACGGCGCGTCTCTAGCACTGCGATCGTGCACCTTTTTCCTGCGCTTCGCCGCTTTCTTTAAGGCCTCCTTTGCGATGTCCCTCGCCACTTGCAAGCGCGATTCTAGCTAAACCTTATAGTCGTCCAGTGAAGCGTATGGGACACGACGGGGGCCCTCTGGCACTTCACTAGGCTGGTCCGGGTCTCGGCCGTAGAGAAGAAAGAATGGCGATTCGCCCGTGCTCTCGTGTGCTGCGGAATTGTAGGCAAACATTGCATACGGGAGCCACAAGTCCCAGTCCCGCTGGTCGCGCGAAACAAAATGCGACAGGAACCCGGCCACGGTTTGGTTCAGTCGCTCCACCGCGCCGTTGCAAGCCGGATGGTACGGTGTTGTCTGCTTCTTAGCGATCTTAAGCAGCTCGCAAACTCTCCTCATTAGCTGCGACACGAAGTTCGTTCCCCGATCTGTCAAGAGTTGCCTCGGGGGTCCATGTCGGAGCACGATCTGTTCGACAAATGCTCTTGCAACCGTGTCTGCCTTCTGATCTGGGAGTGCTACCGCTTCCGCGTATTTTGAAAGGTGATCGACAAATACTAAAATGTACTTGTTTCCGGAAGTGGTCGTGGGCAATGGGCCCATTATGTCCATACCTGTCCGCTCGAAGGGAGCCGAAACCTCAGGGAACGGCTGAATTGGAGCTCGTCTTCGTCCCTTGGGTGTTTTTCTTTCGAGACAGGAATGACACTTCGCACAGTAGTCTCTAACATCCTGTCGCATGCCACTCTAAAAGTACAAACGCTCCACACGCCTGCGTGTCTTCGCTACGCCAAAATGACCGGCGCATGGCGCATCGTGAAACGCGCGAAGAACCCTTTCTGTCCACGACCGAGGTATGACGACTCTCTCCCAAGCGGTTTTCTCTGGCCTCCCTTTCCTGGTTGGCCTCGTGCGCCGACACAGGGTGCCGTCTTTGCCAATAAAATAACCTAGCTGTTCGGGGTGAGACGGTGCGCCCTCTAAGCTTTCGATTATCCGCTTCAGGTCAGGATCTTTGCACTGCTCTGTGCGTAATTCGGCGGGGTCGACTACGGGGACAAACTCGTCTATAGCTGCCACGGCAGCTGTGCGGCTGAGTGCATCAGCATTCAGATGTGTCTTTCCTGACTTGTGCTCAACTTCAAAGCAGTATTCCTGCAGGTGTAGATTCCATCTAGCGAGTCGCGAGCTAGGGTCCCTGACACTCATCACCCATTTCAGAGGATGGCAGTCTGTGGCTAGCTTGAATTTGCGGCCGTAAAGGTAGCATCTGAAGTGCTTTACTGCCCAGACAACGGCGAGGCACTCCCTTTCCGTAGCTCCGTACTTTTGCTCTGTGGGGCTCAGCTGTCGGCTAGCAAAAGCAACGGGATGTTCTTTGCCCTCGATAACCTGAGATAGCACGGCACCAACTGCGAACTTTGACGCATCTGTGGCCATAACGAAGGGCAAATTAAAATCCGGGTGGCGCAACAGCGGTGCACTCATTAGCTTCCTTTTCAGAGCCCCAAAAGCATCCTCCGCGTTTTCGTCCCAGCGAAAGGCGACATTTTCGGCTGTTAAGGCGGTGAGCGGCTTAGCGAGCTTGGCGAACTCCTCTATGTGCCTTCGGTAGTAACCGATCAGGCCGAGAAACTGCCGGACCTGGCGGACGCTAGTCGGGGATGAAAAATCCGAGACACACCTTAGTTTCTCAGGGTCCGGTCGCACGCCGTCAGCTGAAACAACGTGCCCGAGGTATTTCACCTCGTTTTTGAGGAATGGGCACTTAGAGGGCTTCAGCTTGAGACCCGCTCCTCTTAGTCGCACCAAAACCTGCTCAATATCGCGCAAATGGTTCTCAAAACTGTCACTGTATATGATTATGTCATCCATATACACGAAGCACAGCCTCCCCAGAAGACCTGCCAGGATAACATCAGCGGTTCTCTGCCAGACAGCAGGGCTGTTGGCCAGACCCATCGGCATTCTTTTCCATTCATAGTGCCCTGAGGGCGTGTTGAATGCCGTTTTCTCGGCATCTGCCGGATCCATTGCTATCTGCCAGAATCCCGCCGCCATGTCCACTACCGTGAAGTACCTGGCAGAGCCCAGCTGAGAAAGCGTCTCCTGTATATTGGGGATGGGGTATGGATCGATGCGAGTTACGGCATTTAGTTTGCGGTAGTCCACTACCAATCGATACGAGCCATTTGGCTTTTCCACCAATAGTGCTGGTGCTCCCCAGGGTGACTTTGAGTGTTCGACAATGCCGCGATCAATCAGGCCCTGCACCTGCCGCTCCATCTCCTCACGTTGGGAGTAAGGAATCCTGTACGCACGCTGGTAAACGGGCGATGAAGTGCCGGTTTCTATCCTGTGCTTTATAACGCCACAGCAGCCCAAATCCAGGTTGGACGCGGCGAATACCTCCGAGTAGTCGCTCAGCAAACCAGCCAGAGCCTCCCTCTCCCTGTATTTTACGTGAGAAAGATCGAACGACACCTTTGGAGCAGCCGAAGGACTAGCATGCTCTACAGTTGCGAGTACCGTATTGGTGGGCTCACGTTTCTCTATCGCAGAGGTGAAGAAAGCCAATGTTTTGTCCTTGGGAAGGCTCAGTGGCTGCTGGCTACAGTTAACCACCCGTAGGGGCACTCTGTGGGCGTCATTAACTGTCACGAGGCACGCGGCTGCCTTCAGGCCATTGCTGAGAGAGTCGACCGGCTCAAGCACTCCCACGGCGCCGCTCTCTACATCTGAAGGCACAAACGCGTACAAAATGTGCTCCGACCAAGGAAGGACTACCGCCTCATCGACCAGTGACGGCAACCCGCGAATATACCTTCTCCAATGATCCCACTGTTTGACGGGTGTCAATATCCGTAATGCGAATCTCAGCCCCTCTCCTGTTCAAAAACGGAACTTTTGATCCGCCCGCATTAACCTCTTCCTCAGAGAATGAGACTACTACCTTCCCTTTTCTCAAAAAATCCTGCCCTAATATACCTGACACTCCGTTTGGCTGAGACACCGTGTCCGGGCATACGTAGCAGGGGTGCTCCAATGCAATTCCGCCGAGAGAGAAGTGTAACCGGTAGAGTCCACTTATGCCAAGAGGATCCCCCGTTATGCCTACAAATTTGGTTGCCATACCACCAGACGCTTCCAACACCTCGCGGTCCCCCTTCCTTCGAAGCGTGTTAAAACTGCTCTCCTTGAGCAATGTCACCTTTGACCCCGTATCTATCAACAATTCCATGCAACAACCATTTAACTTGCAACGCACAACAGGGCATGCCTCGTCGGCCACACAAACCACCACCACCTCATCATCCACTGCTCCCTCCCCACGCTCCTCAGGCTGGGGAGGACTAACTAGTTTTTTGTCTCGGTATCTGGAGCCCCGCTGTAGGCTTGCTTAGGGCGTGTCTCGCCTGCTTCTCTTTGTGGCTCCCCACGGCGCACGTTTTGGCAGAACCTGGCGATGTGTCCGCGACCCTGGCAAGCGAAGCATACGATTTCATCAAAATCTCGCATACCGCGCCTGTAGCTTTGTGGCGGTCTCCGGTTTCCAGCGAATGGGCGCTGTTGAGCGCGCGCTTCAACCTGGCGTTCCACCTGCTGAGATAGCAGCTGTTCTAAGCGATCTAACCGCTCTGTCAAGAGAGCAACCTCAGGGTTGAGCACCGCTCTCTCTATGACGCGTACTCTCGCTGCGGCTGTCGTTAACGCCTCATTTCGTTCCTCATCCAATGCGGCCTCCACGGCTTGGTCGAAATTGCTCGGCTTGCGCGAGAGCACGAACCGGCGCACGGGGTCTTGCAGACCAGCCACGAACAAAGCGGTCATTTCCTCTTTAAGTATATCCTCCGCGTATTTCTTCTTTAGCTGGTCTCCTTCCTCCTCCCTGCTTAACGTATCGCGCGCTAAGCGCTGAAGCCGCGACGCAAACGTTCGCACGTCCTCCCCTACCATCTGTCCGGCGTCACGGAACCTCCGTACTCGCACGTGACGTGGTTCAGTGTCGAAATGCTCAAACGCGAGCTTCTTAAATTCCGCAAATGATTTTGTGTATTTTACTTTTTCGTCTCTCCATGCAAAATCATGAGCAGCTCCTGCCATCTTACACCTCGCCATTCCCAGCATTTGAGCATCGGACCATCCCCCCATTTTCCCAATCTCTTCTAGCATGGAAAAGAAATCGCAGATTGGAACCCCTGTCTTATCTCCCGTAAACGTCGGAATGACGCTTCCTAATGCCAGCATGCTTGCTCCGAGCGACGGCTGTGGAGTGGGAGCTCCCTCAGATACAGACTTTTTTTTTTCTCAAGCCCTCCAGTGCCTCAAGCCTCTCAAATGGGGGTAAAAGTCCCACAATCAGTCCCGTGATTCCCTTTTGATTACAATTTTGAAGTCATGAATGTCACAGCATTCAGAGGACATTTGCTTTTGAGACCCCACTTCTGACACCAGTGTGATGACCGCCCATAATGCGCAGGTCCACACGGGACGGAGAGGCAAAGAGGCACCGTATGGCTCAGTTTAAACAAACAGATATATTCAATAATTACACATGATTAAGATTTATACATCAGAGGCTGGGGCGTCCGAGCTTACGTGCCGACGACTTCATGGGGACGATGGAGGGGCTCCGGAGTTGATCTCGAACGGTTGCTGGCAGAAGCTGCACTTCGTCGGGCTTCGGCGCTGAAGGCCCCCTTGGCGAACGATGTCGTCCTGAGCGTGCTTCTTCCGTACTGCTTGTCGATTTTTATATCCTCTTCTCCCCACACTCCCTAGGGTGAGGACGCCCACGCCGGAGGGGAAGGAGGGGGGCTAGGGCTTTCACTTGGGCGCACAAACACACCACCGCACTTATGGTCTCGCCCCCCTCACGTGTTGAGTCCGAGGGAAAGAAGGTTGTCTTCGAGGTAGCGCATAGCGTCGGCTGTGGTAAGGCGCGCTCTGGCCCGCTGACAGTTCCCGCGGGTCACCGGCCTCCGTTCTCCATCAAATGACACTCGCCCCTCAAGGCCGGAACGCGAGGTCACTAAAAGGCCGGGAAAGTGGTCCCTTGTCCTGGGATGTGCTCGGGAGGGGCCAGGCCCGCCGAAACGAGGCCGCCCCTGGAACCGCCACGGAAATTGGGGAGGATAAAGCCCGTTTCCCCGCGGCGGCGGCGGCGGGTCCGGTTGGGACCGGTTGGGCTTAAACCCCTTCGTTCTGGTCGTCACGCTCAAAGAGCATGGCTGGGTAATTGATGATGCCGCTGTCATCTGGGTCTCCGTCTACGCCGCGCCGTCGAACGCGGAACCTCGTAGCGCACACAAGGAACGTCACACTATCCACCAACAAACTGAGGCAGGTATGCGCCTTTTCTTTTCTCATATCTAACTGAGGGTTTAAACTTCGTTGTTTTTGAGGAAAGAAAAACCACATAACTGTCTCCGTGGGTTACTGAACGTCTCAATCAAGCTTTGGGGTACGTGGGGGGGGGGGGGGGGTCTATTTAACGTGTTACACGGCGGCCTTTGTACCCTCTAAATGGCTTGTACGCGTACAAAGTTATTACAGCTTGCGCTGTAAAAAATTGCTAAGCGTTTGTTCTCTGCTGCGCAACGTGCTAAGCACAGTGGAAACTGCCGCTGTGCCCCTGCCCGTCCTTTGATGATGCGTTAGACGTGCAGGCGAACTCGGCTAATATAACGATTGCAACGGGAGCAGAGCTACATATTTGGCACTGGTCATGTGGACGACGGTGGCCGCTTGTTGAAACGTGACCGCGAATCCATGACCGTCACTCTAACGTCAACCCCGCTCACACGACAGGGCGTTGAGAGCCCACGCTGTGAACCCCGAACCCACCGGGAAGGAATCTGGGAAACAGCTTTTGCTGTGAAAAAAAAAAGGTTCTTAACTGTTCTTCTTAGTTGGAGATGGGATGACAAAATAGCTACGGCAGCTGATATAGCATTATTTCTGAGGAATTTCGGAAACTCACCCAAGAGTCAGTGCGCAGTGATAGGAGTCCGTAGCGGCGGTGGAGCGAAAACTGCTGTAGCAATAACCTATGCAAATATGCATGTAATACAAGTGTTATTAAAAAGATAATTTTACTTACTGATGCACGTATAAATGTGCACACGCGAGATTTATATATACTTAAATTACTTGTCGTCGTTGCCTGCAGATTGCAGGCGGAGAATACTCTGGCCGCGTAGAGGGAAGTCGACCAGCTACAAGCACGCATCGAGAGCGAGTGCACCAAGTCCGGCGCGCTGGAGCAAGCTGTCGCTGAGGCAGCATCAGAAGCCTGCAGCCTGACGGCTGAAATCGCCTCTGCCGAGGTACGCATTCTGTCTCTTTCAATATTTTGTGTTTCATACGCAGTCGATGCCTCTCAGGACCACAGCGAAAAATGCCTCTGCAATAATCTCCTTAAACCTAGTAATTGCAGGTGTTTGGCAGGACCAAGTTTGTCAACCGCAACATCATGAGAATCGATCGGCACCATTGGCCGGATGGTCTCTTTCGAAGGCATTTGTTGCAAGCTATTGAGTTCTAACCGACTGTAGGTGCCTGATGCGTATGGCGGCGACGGGTTGGAGCTCGGTGGCGACCAAAAGTGCCATCAGCGTCAACTGAAAAGCAGACCTGACAGCTGAAATGCGAACACAAAACTGCAAAAATAATAGCTGCTGGGTTCGATAAAATTTGCACGCAGGGAGAGGCCTTCGTTGCTTCCAACTGAGAGTCAACTGCACTCGTAGTCAGTATACGTGGAATGCAGTGATTTGATTTCGTGGCTTGCTGTTCAATTGTAAAGTATGCGTTTCATCTGTCGCTAAAGGTACAATGCTTTTTCACATCTAAATTCTGCAGGATTAAGCATGATACTGCGCACTTTTGGGTGTACATAAACCCCAACAGCTACAGATTTAAAAAGGACAAGGAACAGAGCAGGCTGTGAACGATGAAGAATAACGAGAAAAGCACGAAAAGCAGGCGTGCTCCACTCCTAAAAAAGGGAGGAGAGAAAAGATTAATTACAGCGCCGTCATAGCACTCATGACAGCAACGCATGAGGATTTTTTTAAACGGCACGTATATATAGTTCACCCCGTCTGCTCCAATCACGACTCATGTCTTGATGGGTGACTGGGCGCCGTAAAGAGGACTGTTGTGTCGGAGCTTTTTAGGCACAAGTTTGTTCCACTGGCGTCATGTTGAAGCCAGGCGCCGAGCTGATCGGCCTAGCGCAAGCTTGGCGCGATGCCCAGCGCCCGGCGGCGGCTTTTCCAAACTAGTCCAAACGTGCTCGCCCTTCCCTTGCCCGGGCCAGTGCTGACCGCCGCCGATGAGCCACACTCTTGGCGTCGCGGGCGATGGAGCCGTCATCATCCGCCGAGGGTGTATAAAAGGCGAACGCGGATATCGGAGAGAGACGCAGCCAACGCAGCGTTCGGTTCTCTGTCGTTCGAGCAAGCCCAAATAGAGAAGCAGTTATGCTGCCACCGCACCTTTGTACTGCCATGTATATAGAGCACATAAAGTCCTGTTCCTCTGCTCCGACGTCGTTTCTTCGGCTGGTCCTCCCTTGCGTGGACACTGCGGTGAATGCCAGGGAACTCGGCCGCGCTGCCTTGGCAACCACCAACGTCACAAGAGGACGAACGCACCTATGCGTTTCTGCGCTTTCAGCCGCGCGCGCTGCAATGCGATGGACGCAAACAATCGCAAAAGCAGGATGAGCCGCACATAGATGCGATTCGTAGAAAAGCTCTGCAGGGCGAACAGGAATTGAGCTCTGGGGCCAGTGTGGCAGGAAGGGGCGGCCCGCCGGCGGCCACGAAACGCGGCGTTCTACGTCCGTGCTTTCATCCGGAACGATTCCGGCTCGCAGGTGGCACGCAGAGCCGTCCGACAACATCGCCGGCCGGCTGTTTGCGACAGACTGAAAGCTCTCTTAACTGTTTTCACTTATATTGCAAATTTGCACCGGAGAGGCTTGCCGTTGTGCGCGCAATTGGTTATGCAACCAGAGCAGCCGTATGGCCGCGGCTTTGTGTAGCGGCAGTTGCGGGAGCATAATAGGAGAAGCGGGGGGGGGGGGGGGGGGGTGCATTTGAGCAGAGAGGAAATTAAGCCGGCACTGGTGAAACGAGTTCGCATACAGGGCAAGGTGTATGCCATTGACCGTTGGTCGCTCAAGTCGTGGCATTCAATGTCTTGCAATGTATTGGCACTGCATGCAGCGGCGTCTGCAGTGCGAGCCAGTTAGGAAACGCCGAAATCTCCAGTAATCTCCTCTGCAGGAACGGCTCGACGCAGTCGCGCACAAGTGATGTCTTGAGTGTGTTGCACTGGCTACCCAAGGTGCCACCCATTTATGGGCAAGTGTAACCTGTGGACAGCGTTGAAAATCAAAATAAGGAGTATAAAATGGATTCCATAGCACAGCTGAAATGCTGCATAGTGCCATCATTACCGGACACCAGATTTGGCGAAAACCACTAATACCGCCGGTTGGTGCCGCGCGCTCAGCTGCTCCCGTCCACAAAGGTCACTGGGTGGCGCTGGTGTCACGTGCCATTAATTTTCTTGCCCATGCTGAAGAAACGTGCTGCGGCGAGCTCAGCAGAGGAGGGTGGTACAGGGAAGTCTTGGTTGGCCATACGCGCGAGTGTGGCGTACGCAAAGCAGCGAACTAGATATAGCAAGTTCCCTACAAAAACCACGGACGATCATAGATGCGATGTGAAAAATCTGCGTTAGCAGCATTTTTGTGTGCATTTCGCTCGTCCACTGATCGCCTTCCAATGGCTGCTTTGAATTTGCTTTCATCCTGGGCTTTCTGGAAGGATGTAGGTGGTTGGAGGATCGCAGGTGGGAGTTGAATCTTGTGGATGATCCGAGCACCCACCACAGGCGCCTTCCGGGAGCGGACTGTGGCCTTGAAGGTGGAGCCTTCACGTAGACTGACGAACACCGGGATTTCGACAAAAGAGGACTAGTAGATTTGTTCCCTTACCACTTTCAGCGCCCCTCTGCCAGTCGTAAACATCTGCTCTCTTCCGAGGCTGTTGAAGTTTAATTTTATGAATATTAATTTTTAGATGCACCGTTCTGCTTTGCATTCCAAGCCTTTGATCATGCTTTGCAATTCATCCCCTGAGTGACTCAGCAAGTCAATGTCGGCAGCAATCCGCACATTGCTAAGGTATTCTCTATTAAACTCTTATTACCAACTGCTTCCAAGCCAGGTCTCTGAATACCTCCTTTAAACTGGCGGTGAATAGCATTGGAGAGATCATGTCTCCCTGACTGATACCCTTCCTTGCGTAGCCGAGTGTAACCTCTGCAGTCTTTTTTCATAAGCCTCGTCAAAACCATGATTCTGCAATTCAGTGCATGACTACTGTAATTTCGACTGAGTCAAATGTTTTCTCCTTGTCTAGTATGAAGGCTACCCCAGCGGTATATATGTTACATTCTGAGCATTTCTATATCACTTGAGGGGCAGTGTGAATATTGTCCAGTAGACTACGAAAGTCTTCCTGGTCATTTGGTTCATTGATGTCTAAGGTGGTCATCATTCTATATATTGTCATGATCGAAGTATAAGGTTGTCGTAATTATTGATTTGTTAGAAAATAGATTTTAAAAAACGTTCAGTAAGTGGATTAGTCTGCAATTTTTCAATTCCTTAAGTCCCCATCCTTGGCTTAAGATGAATTCAATGTACATCCAAGATTCTGGACGGTCGATGTTATAAGGCATTGCGTATTCAGGGTTGACAGTTTTTCTGACGCAATCTCCCCTCCGTCCTTAAACAGATCTGCTGTTGCGTGATCGTCATTAGCTGTTTTCCTTCTATGCATTGCTTCTGAGGTTTTCTTTCGTTCCTTCTTCGCTACTGGCGTTATGTCCAATCGACTGCAGCATAGATTCGTGGAGAACTCTTCGATTACTTTAGCTAGCTTATCCATATTGGAAAATTCATCGCCGTCCTGGTGTCATAGCGCATACATCTGATTTTTGCCTATGCCTAGTTTCTTCTTGACCACTTTTATGCGACCTCCATCTTTTATGGGGTGCTTGATTTTCTCCCTATTATTTTTCATTTTGTCGCTTACCTTACCTTTACTTATTAGCTGTGATAGCTCCACCTGGTGTGTGCTAAGCAGCTTTAAGGCTTTGGTGCTTCTTAACCAGATCTTTCGACTAGTGAGAGACCTTGCTGGTATCCTGTAGAACCATACCACCGCCTACTTCCACTTCGCACTCCATAAAGATAGCCTTGAGATTATCGTGCATTTCTCGAACAGTAAGGTTATCGTCCTTGTTTAAAGGCGGATATCTGTCCTAAAGCGAGATCCTGTGTTCCTGTACCTTCGCTCTTAACCATAACTCATTGTTGGGCTTCTTTCTCACCAGTTTCTTCCGTTCTTTGTTTAAGTCTAGGCCAATCCGAGACCGTACCCACATGTGGTAGGTACTTCGCACCATTTGGTTTAGTCCTTCCCGAACGTCACGATGCTGCGCTGTGCAGCCCACACGTCGCCTGCTGCTAAAGTGGTTCTCCCTCAAGAACCCGAGGCGCAAAAATTCTTGAAGTTGGCATATGATATGACCAATAACTAGTTGTAACAACTAAATACTTGCGTTAATCAATAATGGCAAGTTGATTTGCACCTACAGTTTAGAAGAACAAAAATGCGGCGTGCAGGATTTCATTACTTTTCAACTGCTTTCTCGTTCAGCAAGGCTCACTTCGCTATTCTTTCACTGTTTTGAAAGAGCCAATCTGGAGAACATTGTAGTGTATTTCTGGGGACATGTCGCAGGTGATACCAGCTAAATGTCAAGTTAATATTATTGCACGTTAAAACCTTGTGGGCGGAGGTGGGGGGAGGGCTAAAAAAACAAAATGTAGCGTTTTGCCCCACTCCTCCCATTGTGCAGAATCAGTGTTCTGTCCTTCCTAGCGCGTGAAACATACGAATCGGAATGGGCAACGGATATCAAGCAATGGCTTCAGTCAGGACAGTAAAATGGCGCAACGCTACCGTTCTAGCATTTTACCCAACTTTTGTGATCCAGATGTGAAGTCTCTGTTGCTTTTTGATTGGAAGCATAATATGCAGTCGTATCATGGCAACATACTATACTCCTCCATTTTGTGCGAGAGCGAGTATCCATTAGATTCCATTTGAGAACGACTTTGTTACGCAAAAAGAGAAATGCGCGTCGTCGCGTGCTGAATGCTCTTCGTGCGCAGGCTGCAAAAAACAAGGAGGCGGACAAGCCAGCCCCCTCCTTGCGGAGGACGACTGTGTGAAGGCGAACCTGAGTGCTGCCAAGGCAGAGCTGCTCCAGATCGAGGAGTCGATCACAATGGTCAGAAAGCATAAAGAACTGCGGAAGGCTCTGCTAGAGCATGAGGTGGGTTCTCGGTCATAAACCACTTGGTAGAAGATATGAACTTGAAGCACAAAAGCAGACGAGGACAGTGAAAGAGAGGAGAGACACACGAGCGCGTGTCTCTCGTCTCTTTCACTGTCCTCGTCTGGTGTTGCGCTTCAAGTTCATATCATGTCTCACCAACACGCCCAAACAACCACTTTGCTAGTAGCAGATATACGCATCACACCACGGCCACCCGGCCCAAGAGAGACGTCTTACACGTCGCTATGATCTCGGAGTTGTAAAAAAGTTTTGTTTAGAAATGGTAAACCGACGCCTCAAATAGTGACTCGACAACTGATCAGAGGCAGAGGTGATTTAATGTAAGATTGCGTTGGAAAAGAAGCACGCTGCTTAGGAATACACAAAAACAAAGTAGGAAACGAGATACCCAAAACGCAGGGCAACCAGCAACTGTGGAACATGGAACACGTGAAAAAGGAGAAAACATGAAAACGTGTTATGAAACGCTCTATGAAGGCGTTTCGGTCGGTCGTTATTTTGTGGCAATGAAATTCGTTATCGGGACCTCTGTTTTGAAATTCTGGGCAGGTTTTTCGCCTGGAACAGACCGTATGAATCTGGCATTTCGATCTTCTTTATCCGTGAGAGCAATTGACGAGGCGCTGGCGTGTGCACCTTGTTCTCCGAATTTCATGATGTACGTGTCTAATATCTCACGCATCAGACTGCCTTTCGAGTACTGGTAGGATGACTGTTTCATTAAACTTTGGAATCACTCTACTTGCATATTTTACAGTCACCGGCCAAATTTGCCAGTCCGGTTACGAACTTCCTTGTATTTTTACGATCTAATAGTCTTCCTTTGACGCATTTTCCAAGGGCCACTGTAGGCCTTTCCGCATGAAAGCGGAACCCTCTGGCCAACCCCGACAGAGCAACGGATATACTGAAACTTGTACTTAATGTTGCATGCCTTTGCCTGACCTTTGCATCTTGTCTTGTTCATGTGTTTCCACATTTGTTTCAGTTTTACTAGGGCTGATATCACGACCTTGATTGCTTTTTGTTTTTTTCCTGCATCCTTTGAGTCCGTGCGACACCTTCTGTATGCAAGCTGTTTGGGCTACTGGCTTCTTTTCTGCCGCATGCTGCTCAAGCCTCCTCTTGCCAATCAGTGTTCGTACGCAATTTTCAGCTGCTGTTACAACTAGAGCTTATGGGTAGCAAATAATTCATCGTTGTTTCATATGAAGCTGCAGGCTGTTTTCAGTGTAGTGTTCACAAGACTTCTTGACAGCTTGCATAATGAAATTGATGGTAATGTTTCTTGACAAGTTTACAATATCTTCAGTCATGCGCCAGTACTTTTTTCTCCCCTGTTCTTGTATAGCCGGCAGGTGTGGCTTCCGTTGCAGGTAATGCGCCGGTCAAAGTAATGAAGGCCGTATGGACGCCGTCGTGGTGACTGGGTGGTTATGGTGCTCAGCTGCTGCTTGATGTTTGTTGGCGAGGTTTGGATATTCTGGCAGAAATTAGCGTTGTTACAGAGGCCACTTCTCAGGCGCCAGAAATTGCTGCACATTCGAGCATTTGCACCTTTAAGTTTTAAGGAAAGCACCGTTTGTCTGCGAATTAAGTTGTCTCTTTGGCAACTAGCCGATTCTGCGCATGCTTTTCCGTGTTTGAACAAATGGACGTAGGCTGTTCCTGTGGGGAAAGATCACTAGACCTTCACCTATATTGTATTGAGAATTTCACCGATGGCTGAAATGAAAAAAAAACTGGTTTTGTTAATGTGATATAAAACACAAAATCTTGAAAAAGCGTTTCCCTAGATAAGTCAAGTCAAGGTTATTTCAGCTTTTGTCTTACAAAAACTCTGGGTGACGAAAAAAAAGTGGTTCGCAATGACCGCTTAACGCAATTAACGCAATTTGCAGTAGATTTAGTTTTTGTCCAATCATCAACCTCGCACTAAGTGATGTCATATCCGCTGCTAAAAACTGCCACTGTATGGTGACACCATCAGCGCCACGAATTTGTTCTTGCGAGCGAATTAAAATATTAAAAACCGCAATATACACGGTACGACCGATGCTAATAGCATCACTATAAATTATTCTATGCAGCCAACAGGCAAAACAATGCACTGAAAATGCATTTCGGGGCCACTTTAATTAAGTTCCAGTACAGTGCAAAGTGAGGGTAGCTGTTATTCCAACCTTTAAAAAGCTTTTGGTGCTTAGGGCTGCCGTAAGGGCTCCACTGCACGAGTGAGAAGAAAACCTCGTTGCGTGATCACGTTTGGCAAATACCATACAAGTGAAGGCAAAAATGCATTTTACATTTAGGTGCTAATAAATAATCCTATTATTTTTTTATACATGTTAGATATGCTCACACAACAAATATGTTTGGTGCAAGTTACTAAATCGGAAACGTAGTGGCATTAGGATGTGTTCCCTCCTTTTGCCCTGCCTCAAGGGCAAGAACTATGTATTACCTCAATAAATTTTAACCTCAACTTCAGACATCGAAGAGAGGAAGAGTTCCAAGATGGTGATCGCCTTGTGAGATAGCGACCGCAAACATGCCATAATTAGTCCGCGGTAAAATAACAATCTTCCCAAAATTCCATCCCTCCTCTTTATCCCTGCCTCAGTAGTCGCCTTGCCCGGGTGATCGCCGGGGTCAGTAGTACGAGCGGCGAATGCTAACACTGGAATACAACCGAGTGAAAATAACTTTTTTTATATATGCCGGCCCTGTCTAGAGTTTAGGGACGCAGTATTTAACAAAAAGCATCCTCCGAAAGTCAAGCGTCCCAGCTTTTATTCTTCATGACCTGTTTGTAAAGGAGCCTCCGCTATTTTTGAAAAATTTCAGGCTCGTGTGTGTACATGCGTGTATTTGTATCCTTGTCAGTGTAGCAATTGTGCCAGCTCTCCAATTCCATATCTTTCAAGTGTAAATGATCTTTGTGTTCATCTTGACTGCACCGTGTCCTGGAACAGTCATTTGGCTAACATTTCCGAAAGGCTGCCAAAAATAGCTTGCCTGGTATATTCTATTAAAGCTTTATGCCCCAATAAATAATATCACATGCATTGGTGTACAGTATGCTGTAATATGGACGTTTTTTTTTTTACTTGTGCTCAGTTTTTCGGCGCAACACGGTTGATTGCTTACAGAAATCGACAGTCCGTGCTCGGATGTATGGTGTGCCAATAACCAACAGTTCGTCTTTTTCTCGTGTTCGCTTATGCCTTCATTCACGTTGTCATTTAAAGAAAATGTTATTCTTAGGTATATGTGGAGTAAGGATTTGTGCCTCCCATATGTTCCTGGTCGAGCATTATGGCCAAGCGATCGTTTTATTCTGTCCAGAGTACGGACAAGATATGGTGAACGTGTTTGTGATTTCAATGTGCCAAGTGGGTTCCACGACCTACCAAATAGTGTTTTCTCTTCAAGCAGCCGGAAAGACGTGAAGTATGTTATCTTAGTTTAAAAAAGCGCAGTATTTTTTTCTGTCATTTCTCTCTGCTTTTTATTCCTGCCTATCCCTTAGTTTTACTCTACTTGTTTTGCGATGTGAACTGAAAGTGCCGTATGCTCTGACTTGACCCTGCTGCCGGGCACTGCCCCACAAGGCTTCTGTTGGCTTGAACACGCCTGCATATGTACTACGACATTTCACCAATATAGATTTTATTATTATCAAGTCATGACTCTAGTGGTTCAGTCAAATAAAATATGCGATGGCCCCTATCTGCGCTTGTCCTTTACAGCCTTTCGCGATCTGAGCATTTGTGAGCAACTTAAGGGAAGGGAAGTTGGCGGGAATGTGCGTTTCAATGTAGAAGACGATTACCTGCGCTATAGCCAGATAGAGCTCAAGAACGCAGCGACGAATGCCCCTCAATGGAGGCCCTCCAGCCAGTGGCGCCGACCGCTACTCATGATCTCGTGGCTAGTGTGCTTAATCCCTAAGTGTGATATCACAGGTGACTCTAAGGTAACTTCGTGAAATGGGACAAACTGTGACGGTATGAGCACTGGTCGACGCCGTTGGCTGCAGGGCCTCCATTGTGGGGCATTTGCCGCTGCACTTTTTAGCTGTATCCGACTATATAGAAACGTGTGGACTAATAAAGTTTTTGTCATACGTTCATGATCACGTTTACGAGCTTCTGCGGGCTTATATTCTCTGCGTTCATATGCAGCCGGAACATATAATTGAGCACCGCGATTTAGCGCCATGAGTGGAGTGCAACGCGGTTTCCAGAACGTTCTGACTTCTGCTGTATTTCTTGGTATCAGCATTGGGGAATTGCGAGCTCTCCCGCCTGCAAGGAAGGTGCGCGCCTACTGTCGGGCAGCCCTGGGCTTTAAGGTAACGCGCGTTCACGAAAGCTAACCGTCCACGAATCAGCGCTAACCAGGTCTGCCCACCCTGCCAGCACCAACTCACTTGTGCCATGCGCGTGTATACAAAACTTTCCCAATGTGTCCATGCCTTATCTGCGCACTAAGGTTGCACTAATTATTGCGATTAAGTTCTGCCCGGCACAAATGTGGATAGCGTATTTATACTTGAAAAAGTATATAAGAGCCTAACAGCATTGCACAGGTTACATTTCGCACCATAGTTATGAGAGCAAAGTAACACGCGCCAGAGGTTCAGGAGGCGTATTCAAAGATCACGGGCAGAAGAAATCAGCCTTGCACTTTGCTTTGCTACTAATTCCTTATTCACATGTGTATGTACAGTCAGGTTGACTTTTAATTTCCAGCGATTCTTAAACTTGGTGATCATGCTTTCTCCAGTTTTCGACGCTTGTGGAATGTGCACTTGGCAGCAGCGCGTGCGGCATAGGCGAATCGTGTGACGTTTTTCTTGGCATTGTTGCAGTCTCTGCTGTACCACTTGCCCTGCGCCTCACTTTCAAGCCTCGTGCAGAAGATAACGGCCAAGATACCTGCACAAGCGCAGCATGCCCACCGGGAGAAGCTGCTATAAAAGCAGCTGGAGGACATCGCCGCGACCGCTTGTCAACAGCGCGGGCGGGATAATTAGACGCATCGTGTGACGGTTTTCTTGGCAATGTTGCAGTCTCCGTTGAACAATCTACCCTGCGCCAGCGCTGATTTTCAAGGAGGTTCGTGCAGACGATAACGGCAGGGGAGAACTTGAAGCGGGAGCTGGTTTTCGATCCTTAGGGTTGCACCTCCCGGGGTGCGATACGACAGTTGGCTTGCTTATATCGAGTTCATGTGAACCGGGAGTTGTAAAGTTCGGCTGATCTTTCTCATCTCGATTCCCTGACTCAATCCGCCGCTGTAGGGTTCATGTAAACGAAGCACTGTCATAGGGTTCTCTCACGAGTTGGCAACATGCGCCTAGAAAGCTTGAGATGTTCTCCCGGTTTCCCGCGGCAGCGTGCTATTGCGTCAGTTTCCCTACTGTTGATACGTTGCAATTCGAGCCGCAGGCAGGATTATGACAGTTAATTGCACTGGTGTGACAGTTATAATTGTGGAAAATGAAACGTGCCGGGCGATTTTGAAGAGCATCTATCGATTGTATTAGACATGCCTAAAGTAATGGGCAGCAGAAGCGTGTACCGGAGTCAGATGCAACAAATAAGCGAGCAAACTAAATAAGTGAGCAGCAAATGCTTCTCCAAGAAGGCTCTCTGACTAGTGAGCCTGGCAAGTTATCAAGAAGGAACGGTAAACCTCACTGGACCTACCGATGCCAACTTGGTGGGTGCAGGTGTCACTAATGCAAAAAAGAAAGATTTAAGAAAAATTTGATTTCTTGGTAGTCAATTCGGTTCGTCACACAAGTCCTCGGAACGCTAATTTCATTTGAGTGAACTTTACATAAAGCGAACACAACCTCAGAGTGCCTAAAGTTCGTTGATTGGCTATTTGCGCAGTACTAGAAAGATTCAGATATGATGCTTCAGAGCCACGCTAGTACTATATTTGTTGGGACATACTCGTATAATACTCGTATAATTACAGCGCAACGGCTTCAGACCAAAGAAGACACACAGAAGGAAGGGTGGAATGGACAAACACAGCGCTGACTCTCAACTGTTTATTCAGGGCCAAAACACAAAGCTTTTATATGCTCTCAGACCAGCGCAGGTGCAAACACGGACAACTACACGTACACGTGCTGCAAATATAAAAAAACACCCGCTCATGCGCGCAAGGTACATTCACGACAAGCCCTAATACACGTGAGGACTCATCATACACATCACTTACGCATAACTTACACAATTTCTCTCATTCTTTATAAAAAAGCTTATAAATTTCGAGTGCAATCACACTACTGCCCTTTCGGAGAATCTTTATATCATGAAGACATAGAAGACATATGCAGTCCCTGAAATGTTTAGAGAAATTTGTCCTCTATCTTTATAGCCTCATGAACGCTCATGCTCACCTGCGCGATCATTTACGCAGTGTCCTGTCTGGTCTATATAGGACTTTCCACATGTGAGTGGTATTTTGTAGACCACTCCTGTCGCGTATCTTACAAAGGGCTTCGCGTGCCTTTATCCACATTTACTTTTCCTCTCTGTATGCTTTGCCGTGCGTGAACACAGCTGGCCTAGCCTCTTTGGTGCTTAGAGCACCATCGGTACTTCGTACCTGCTGGCCACTTCATGTTATGCGAGGTCTTGTGTACGTAAGGCATCACAACAGGTTTCGTAGCATTGTTTGTAGCCCTTTTGCGGGCTTTTCCTTTCAACTTCTGGAGCAGGGTTTTCACTTATCGCCGTCCCGATCGCACAGGGATAGCCTGCGGCCACCAATCTTGAAGTATAATTTCCAAAGCTTTCACATGATCATTCAATGCTTGCACGACCTGAAGAGCGCTGACTCCAGGCAAAGGGTAGCAATGGCTCTCTTGACAGTTATGCGCGGGTTTCTTCTAAAGTTAGGGGCTCGGCCCCTGAATAAATAAGTAGATAATCTGTGCTCTTCCTGAGCTATGAGTTCTTCTTTTTTGTGTAGTGGCTTTAGCGCAATAGAACATGGCTTCTGTAGGTTTAAAGCCACCTAGATTCTTCATTTTCATGTCATGCTACTTCCTTTTGTTCTGCTCCTTTAACAAAATTTAAAAAATCAACTACATATTTAAACTTTTTAAAACCTTCCTGTCGTGAAAGACATTCGTCAGGGCTATCAAAAGAAAATGAAAGGAAATGCGAGCGAAAGGGCACAAAATCAATGGTACTGTGGAGAGTTGTCGACATTGTTGAAGGACCCCGCGATGCCTGGTGAAGAAAGTGGCGGCCAGTTCACGGACGCGTCAGCTTCGCGATGCAACCATGGGTGTTCTGTGTTGAAGCGATAACCACTTCCTCTTCCAAAACTTGACACGTGCGGTGGCGTTACGGTATGAAACCTCTTGTGTTACATTAAGCGCACAATATCACGCACACCCTAAAGAAAGTGGCCAATAAGTACGCAGTACCTTTGATGTTCTCCGCTCCCAGGAAGCTAGGACAGCTCTGGTCTTGCATGACAGAGAGTGGCAGACAAAGTGGTTGTTGCAAAAAGCATTTCAAGCTCTTTGTAAAATGTGCGGAAGGACGGCTGTACGAAATGCCACAAATTGTGGGAAGGCCTACATAGGCGAGACAAAACGCTGTATAAATTATTATGCAGGGCATTCTCTAGGGGTTAAGGAAAGGAGCACGAATTTCACAGAGAATTGCAAAACGGGCATGTGTCGACCATGTCTGCATGCGGTGATTCGTGGTAGGGAAGAACATTAAATCAATTGAGAGTTTGCGTTCGCCCTGTCTTCCTTAGTGTCGCGCTTTACAAAAAAGCATGCGAATAATATCACACTGACAGACAGTAAATCGGTGCCAAAATTCAGGCCTCCTCTAGGCGATGTCAGTGCAGCAGTGCAACCATAGAAGTATAAAGGTGTTATATCGTTAGATTGGGGTAGGCTTGATGTAAAATTCTGGGAAATATATATATATGGCGGCGCGCGTATAACTGAAAAGTTCTTAATTTTCCTAATTATTGTGCGAATTTTATGAACGCGCAAATTTCTCGTGCGTGGTATAGTCTTCGTATATATTGAATATCATGATATGTGTTGTGTATATAGGTACGTTATGTTTTTATGGTTCCACGGCACCATATGCGCAGATACCACTTTGTACGTTTGGGTGTGGGCTTCATCCAGACTACGTTGCTATAGATTGATTTTTATGCTGGACAACCAGAAGTGTGTAAGCGGCAAAACTGGTTTTGGCAACATCAGGCAGGATCTCGGAGTGGCGGCTGGGCACAACTGCCCACGACGCGTTCTTGTAACCTTGTAACCCGCTCCCGGGGTTTGGCCGCACGCACTAAGATCGTGGCGGCCGCAGCTGTTTCGTCATCATCAATTCTGCATTCCTTGCAGGACAACAGCCGCCTTTAACCCGCATCCGCCGGCGCCTCATCGCAGTGGATTTCCAATCCGCATTCTCCCGCATACGCCTTTTTCCCACGCGGCTCAGTCTCCTTTCCGGCTTTGGGAACGACGCTGCTCATTACCTCTTGCTCGCATTATCTGGCGGGTGGCGTTTGAACCATTCTCGAGTTGAAGCCCCATGCGATGACTTTTATAACGCGTGCGCACGCTGTTAATTTGGTGCACACGAATGCAGCCGATTCAGTTGCACTTCGCCTCGACCTCCCCTGCCAGCAGCGCACGAGAAAAGCAATCACAGTCGCAAGCTTAACCGAGACAAGGCTTTAATTCGTTTTCGATGCGGCTGCACTGAGCTTTTTAAGCAAGGGTTGCAAACATCGTCACAGTGCCGGTATAGTAGAATCTGAGGTGCGTTGCATGGAGAGAAAGCGTACGCAAGGCGTTTGATTGGCAATTAGCGCTTTGTCTCTAACTCCGCTTTCAACACGCCGGTACATCCAGTGCTTCAAATATATTTCAATGATCATTAACTCACCGCTCCTTATTGCAACGAACACGTATGTTACCTTTTCTGCTGCTTTATCTACTAGGCGCCACCACTGTTTAAACATTTCTCCACTTTGCGCGCGGACTGATAGGTACAATTTCAGGTTCTTCCCACATACCATCGAGTGCTGGAACTCCCTGCGTGGTGAAATTCGTTCACTTCCATTTCCGCAATTTTTGGCTGCCACTGAATGTTCCTGGCGGCCTGGTTTCTTCATATTATATTGTATTTTGTTAGTATTTTTATGCATAAACGCTTGCATTTATGAACATATACGAAATTTTCCTGTATTCCATATACACACTCCTGCCATAGCCCCTGGAGGGATACAGAATGTACAAATAAATATGCACATGCGATAAGCGCCTGTAAATTTAACTTTGGACGGTATGTTTTGAACTAGCCGTGGAGGTCGAACCAAGATTCTCTGCTGTTGTTGTCGCCCACACGAGGCATCCGTAGTTAAGTACAGAAGAGAAGAAAGAGCGCAGAGTAACATGTTAACAGCTGTAGGAAAATTAAAGCAATGACGGCGCATGATACCGACTGTTTTGGAAAGCTTGTTAATTATGTAGCTAATGTGGTCAGTTCATGACATATCGTCTGCAAAGTAGACGCCCAATGTTTTTACAGACTCTACGAATTCTACTCTGGTATTGTTTAATTCAATCGGAGGAAACGCGAAGTGTTTACGACGTGGGTGAAACATGGCCGCTTTAGTTTTATTGACATCAATTTGTAAATGATTGTTAAATGCCCAAGCATTTATTGCTCCCAAGGTTTTCTTTGCTCGGTCGCCAAGGTAAGCAGTCAAAGTGCCAGAAAAAAAAACAGACTAGTGTCGTGAGCAGTTCTATCGACGTGGACAATGTCATTAACAGAGAACAAAAAGAAAGGGGCCCAAAATACTCCCTTGTGGAACGCCAGAAACTACCGGTTTCAGCTGGGAACATTCACCAGCCGTACTAACGAACTGGAACTTATGTCACAAATACGAAGAAATTAACAAGTTGGCTTTGCCTCTAATGGCATAATGATCCAATTTTTCAAGCAAAATAGAATGATTAACTACATAAAACGCTTTTGAGAAATCTGAAAATAATCAGAGTCCAATTTTGTTTGAGTAAAATTTTTTGCAGTATGAACTCTTTGTGAGCAAGTAACACCGACATTGACACCCTCCTGACATTTTCAGATCGCCCCTCAGTTGAAATAATGTGGTTAAAAATATATTGCTTGTTAGCAACGCGAAGTTGTTTAGTGACAAAGTTCTTAAATTTCTTTGCTGGCCCGAAAGACGCGGCTTCGATCCTGGCCGCGGCGGTGGAATTTCGATGAAGGCGAAATTCTAGAGGCCCGTGTACTGTGCGATATCAGTGCACGTTAAAGAACCCCAGGTGGTCGAAATTTCCGGAGCCCTTTACTACGACTTCTCTCATAGCCCGAGTCGCTTTGGGACGTTAAACCCATGTAAACCAAACCAAAACCTTAATTTCTTAAACTTTTTTAACGCTTCAGGACACCTGCTTCTCAAAATAGCTTGTAAAGTTTATCTTGTTTCTTTACTAACTGCAGCATTTTTTTGTTGATCCATGGTTTCCTACTTTTCTTTGATTGTTTAAATTTCTTCAGAGGGAAAGAAATACAGTAGATCTCGCAGAATTTATCTAAAAAAATTTATATGCTTAATCAGGGTCGCTTTCTGCAAAAACCTCGACCCAGCTAACGATATATAAGCGCTGCTTAAACTCACATTATGTGCGATCATTTATAAGTCGAAAAGATGATAGCGTTCTGTGTCGCTTAGAACTGAGACTCATATTGACAGATATAGTGATCGCTAATAGCGCGAGCGATAATACCTGATTTTATGATTTCTTGATTAAAGTTCGGGATGAAGAGGTCTAAGAGCGTTTCAGATTCCGAGGTAATCCGCGTGGGTGACATAACATTTTCACAGGAATGAACGTTTAGTAGGCTCTTGAATTCTATTGCGGTGTTACTATAGACTAGTATATCAATATTAAGGTCACCACCTAAAATCAACTGATATTGGTTCATGTTGACAAATTCTAAGAATGAATCTAAAAATCAAAAGAACTAAGTAGAACTACTACCGGGTGTCCGATAGGATACAGAAAATATCCGCGCGCCAGGCCTAACTGTAAGTACTTCATAACAAGGTGCTATATATACAACAATATTCGAGGAGCATTTCGGACTCTATATCATTCTAAAGTAACATAGAAACCTCTCCCCCTCTTCTAGCAGGACGGTTCACATAGTAACACTTGTATGTTGGAATGATAAACATCGTCTACACTGGCAAACCAAGTTTCCGAAAACATAACATTAAAGCGTGTTTGCACTCAAGCGAAAAAACAGTCAAGTTCGTCATGCTTGTTTCATCCAGACCTCAGATTAAAATAACATTGCGAGTTACTACAATTAACGAAACTACTGAAGTCACAAATCGACTGGATCAGTGAAAAAGGATGCCAATGAGAAAAAAGTTACACCGCTTTTCAACACAAATTACTTGCTTTTCAGTTTGTGAAGATCTGCTTCACAATGAATGACGATCGCAGGATCACGTTCTTTCTAACAAACACTTTTCTATTCCGGTGCCAATGGAAGCTGTAACCATTGTCATCTGCCCAACCCTTTGCATAGCGCAGGAGCTCGCGACTTTGAACCGTCATATTCTCGGCCACTGAAACCTCCGACTTGGCATCGCTTATAGCTGTCGGCTTTGAAACCACATGTCACGCATTGAGTATAGTGAAAAACGTACAATGATCACATCATTCAATGTGAGTTCTGCTAAGTTCACAGAGTTCGCTACATCATTTTATCTTTTCCATCAGGCTCTCATCTTTAGTCACATGTATGCCGTGCATCTCAAGGTTTAGCTTTCTACTACGCCATTCGAGGTCGTGCACTGTCATTTTCAAGGAGTGAATCTCATTAGCATCGGAGCTCGTCTCAAGCTCATTTACACGTTTCTTCAAACTACAGATTTTCTTATGATGTACCGGTCGCTCGAGTATGTCATCATACTTTTTGACATTAGTTGAATTGAAAGCTTCACTTCATCGACTTGCATAGGTAGGCCAGCGAGAGCATCAAGCTTTTCACCTATACCGGCTAAAAATCTAGCAAGTTCAGGTTGCATTCTGGATTTGTCACATTCTTCTGCTTTTTTTTGCGACAATCTGGACATCGCCACGTCTTACGACCTTTCTCGCCTTTAGACTTATATGTTGACTCAGATATTCCACAGCAATCACCAAGATGATACGTGTACTCACATTCGGCACTCTTGATGGTGCGTCCTTCACTTGGTAAGCATTCTTTGCAGGAAGAGCATATCTCTGGCAGGATAGCCTTTGGTACAACTATTTTACATACACGTTTGAAAAGAAAAAGTTTTCGCGCAACACCACCAAAGAGAGCATAGCGAAGAATACGGTCATAGTAAGCAACACGGCAGCAGCGGCGGTGGTAACCGACAAAACGTTAAGCAGAAGAGATTTGTTTTACAAACCTGGAAGGCGAAAAAGAAATAGATAAGGTGGGCGTCCTTTCACCGCCGTCGCTGTCGTTTGTGTGACTCGTTTACAGCTCGGCCAGGAGAAACAGTGGCGCGGAAGTCTGTGACATCACACTGAGTTGTCTTGAAGCCGGGGTAGCAGGGTCTACGTCAAAATCTGGAAGGCGAAAAAGAAATACATAAGGTGGGTGTCCTTTCATCACCGTCGCTGCCGCTCGTTAAGAGCGTTAGCTCTTACTCATCACGTTTTGAGATTTCTTCGGTGTCTGCTACCGCCCTTGATCACAGCATCATCTGTGGCAGAAAGTACTCATCACGTTTCGAGATTTCGTGAGGTCTCCTACCACTCTGAGATCAAAGCGCCATCTGTGGCTGCATCTAGAAAACAGCGCATCTCACATTGAGACCTGTAGCCCCATCTACAATAGCATTGCAGAAACAACCACCTGCCGAATGCCAATGATGACGTCACGGTTAAATACGGTGGATAGAATTGGAACTATATGAGTATGACGTCAGGGGACGAAATGGCGGCATAGTTTCGGCTTGTCGGATCCAATATGACGGCCATTAAAATTGGTTATGCCCTCTCATCTCTTCCCCAAAGTACGCTCGTATCCAAGCTTTTAAGAGCTTTAGCTTTTACTACTTACGTTTGTCAAGGACGCCTCAGTTTGCAATGAAGGTCAAATTGACCAGAGCTGTTACTACGTAACCACACCATATCAGACAGCAACAGTAGGCGCGTAGCGCCGAACTTGGATCCTATACTTTTGATTCGTTATATACATGCCAGTACAGCGGCCATCGAAATGCCCCCCTCTGGGACCAAGATTTGCATAAAATTTAGGGGCACCCGTTTGCAGCACAATGTTAGAACTGTTGTCAAAAGACTTCGCATGTTCCTGAGGATAAAATTACTAATTTAGATTAACCCTAACTTAAGTGTGGAATTCGCACCGACGACATTTCCGCCCCCAGACCGTGCATTCCGGGGACCATCAGACGGCCGTTACAGCCAAACCATTCGTCGGAGGATTTCCGGGTGGTGTGAAATGATTCATCGTGTCATGGTGCACATGTTTATAACATTTATTAACTGATACAAAGAGCATATATACCTGGTATAGCGAAGGTGGCTTTAAATCGCAATAGTGCAAAATCCATGTGGTAGATGGCGATGCGTGTGTGTTAGGAAAGGAAACATTCGCGGATGCTTGGATTTGTTCTTCTCCACGTCTGCTGTGCTCAGCGATGTAAACTCTTGAAGCCCCCGCAGCTAAAGCTCTTAAATTGAACACCGGAGCAGTTTGGAGGACAGTTTTTTCTTGCAACTTTGAAATTGGATGGAAACGTGTAAGGGAAACGTAGGACCAGGGACTTTGAGTTTGCAGTTATGAAAAGCGGGTCGGGAATGATGTTTGCGGGTCAAAAGGTATGCAGCGAGTTCAGGAACTGTTGTTGAGCAGTGACGTGCTCTCGCTTCCAATCTTCGTGCAATAGAATTTGCCGCCTCGTTGTACTGACATCTTGTAATATGGCATGACATGGTTTACGCAAAAAGCGTACAGGCGCTAAAAGACCAAGACAAGCACACTCAAGACAGGACAGGCGCCAATATGACGCCAATATGGCGCCTGTCCTGTCTTGAGTGTGCTTGTCTTCGTCTTTTAGTGCCTGTACGCTTTTTGCGTAAACCATGTCAAGCTACAACCAACTAGCTCAAATGAAAGTCTTGCTGTAATATGGCATCTTGGGCATTCTGTTAACCTCTTCACTAATGCGTGACAGCACCCTTGATGATTAAGATGTGAAACTAGGTAATGGCAACATACACATACAAAAGCGCTCATTGAGAAATATTTGCTCCAGATATTTGTTATAGTGGAAAATGTAATGCATACATTTCATGGGTATTCGTTACATTTTCATGTCCGACATTCTCGAAAAAAATTTTGAAAATCAAAAACTTGTAATATAGTGTTTTGTTACAATCGAAGGTTCATTCTTATTAAATGTAGGAAATAATTATTTTGAAGTTTTTCTATTGGTCGCATCGAATAGTTAAGATTAACACTTAAAATCAAAGGGGAAAGCTTTTGACGATAGCAAAAACACTCAGAGAAAAAAAAATGAGACTTTGGTCGGGTGATCTGCAGATATATTGATTGCTGTAGTCAAATTTTACATTATATGAAAAATTGCGCTCATAAATGGTTTCCCGCTAAAAATGGTTTCGTCCAGAATTGTTGGGTATGCTTAACTCAAATGTAAAAATCGTTAGTATGCATGCTTAGCTCAGTGCGTGCCTACATTTGAGGGCTTGTTTCGATAGTGCACTTGAAATGCGGCATTGAAGCATGGTTGAAGGAAGCGTTTCAAGGAGTGCCGTTCTGGTACTTTCGTGCCCGAATATACACGATTTTTACCTAAGATTAACACAGTTTTTAAAAATAGGCCTTTTCAGTTTGTAGAGCGCTTCTTGTGGCATAGAAATATTAGCGGTGTAGTTCATCAGGATACAGCTAAGAATACTAACTAGCAGGTTGGTTAAATATTGCATTAAGGCATTAGTAGAATTTCAGGTCGTTCGTTTATTCGAGGAAGGTTTACGAACCCTTCCTCTAGTGTCGTTCGGCTTGGAAGATGGACAAGAGGCGTGCTTGTAGATGATGACAGCAGAGCATATACTTACAGCCTACACATACAGAGAGTTAAACTGGAAGAAGCCGAAATGAATTTAAAAAAGAACAAACTTCTGGGTACTTTACTCATCGACCCGACGGATTGGAGTGTAATTAGCACCACGTTACATGCTAAGCATAGAGCCCCAGCTCAGACTGGACTGGACCAAACTGACCGTTCACATGGGCTTTTAAGCACTTAATTAACAAAGCACTAAGGGCGGTCATTTTCAGTGGCCCACCATAAGCATCAATTCTCCAATCAAAACTAACATGCGAGATGGGGACTACCCCAAGAGTTGGGCTTAGCCTCGAACCCAGGGTCTCGCTAACAACACAAACCAAATCAAAATCAAATACTCCCCCACTCTCTCTCAAGTAAGAGTATCCACACGCTCTGCCTTCGGAGCTATTCTCCCGAGTTTCCTCAGGCACACCGCCACCCCCCGCTTTCCGCTCACGTTGTTCAAGTTCTTGACACTTATAGGCTCCCACCCATCATCAATCCGTGTCGCCCGTCAGCAACAGAAGAGAAAGCGAAAGGGCCACGAAGTCGCCGCACTACCGACGGCGGGACACGGCTAATAAGCCATGAATGGGCTTGTCTGCCGCTCCGGCAAACCACATATGGAACGGCCCTGTTTTCCCACGGTTTGGGTGAGTAGGGCATGTTTGCCTTGACAGGTGTTCTTCATTGCCATCCTGGAAATACGCCATTTGTTCGGTCATGAGGCACTGTGGGACACTGTGGGACACTGGGTGCCTCTCCGATGATAGCCTACGTCGTTAGGGAGGTCTCGTCAAAGCCGCGGCGGTGCGTCAAACGACCCCATCCATCTCCCATGCACTTTGCTTTCGGGGGCTCGATCTTGTACTAGGGAGCCACTTCCGCGTGTGCCGGCGTACTACAAAGAGACGCAGCTGGAAAACAGCGGCGGCCTTACAGCTTTTTACCGTTAGTTATTGAACTATTGCTGTTAGGCTCCTTAATTATTGTGAGGCGTGTAGCCCGTCGTAAGTAATATCCATATCTGTTTCTCGAATTTCGAAAACGTGCTTACCCTCGGCGCTGGGGCCCAACAAATTGTGGCTACAGCGCGCCAAAATACATGCGTTTTCGTTAAGCTTGCAGACAAAGAAACCTCTACAGTGCATGTAACTCGTCGAAATAGCGAAATTTTGTTGGGTCACAGCGCCGAGGATAACCGCGTTTTTGAAATTCTATGCACTGACATCGGTATTACTTAAGTTGGGCTATACGTCTCAATAATTTAGGAACATAAGAGTAATAGTTAAAAAGTTAGCTATTCAGTATTATTGAACCAGCCTGCTAATTAGCACGTCTCAGATGTATTCTGATATGCTACACCGCTGAAAATGCTATACAGGAAAAAGCGCTCTTCTAAATCAAAAAGTCTGCTAATAAAGGTAGTAGAAAGTCTTAAGTGAAGCACCCCGTACCGATGTTGAGCGGTATGCGTGTAGAGCGTATGAGCATTTTAACGATTTATTCTAACCGAGAGGCGATGAGCTGGCTTGATGTTGAAGCCATCGCTATCAGAAATTCGGGGGAATGGACTACTGCACTTGTTTTTCTATCAGGTGGGGCACCAGAAGAAAATAGCGGCTGTATCTTTTTTGTACAAAAAGAATACTCGGCAGCAGCAAATTCTTTTGTGCTAACCTCAGCATAAATTTAACATGCTATGTACACGTGCGTGTGAACGCACCGGCTTCTATCTTTGCAGCGTGAGATCGAGTAACCGTTTTGAAATGCCAGCCTTGGACAACTTTTCAGTTTGTGTCGAGGAACATGATATTGAACGGCAGAAAATTCTACTAAACTTCAGGTTTTTTTCGCGCCTCACTTCTTCGTTCTGCACGTTGATTCGGCGTTGGACGTGAAGCGGACAACCCGACGACAGAAAAACGATGACAGACGGATGAAAAGAGGAAGTGGACTTTATAGGAGCACTTCGAAAACAATATTGAAACAAAAGCACCCATAAAAGCAAAACAATTTATGCTCAGCTTCCTTTGCAGACTCAATAAGAGGCACTCGAGTTCAATGCTCGCTCTCCTTGGCTTCTCGAAAGCCGGGGCCTGCCTACCTCCTTCGATGAAGTCTGACCAAGAACCACATAACCACATGCAAAACGCTCTTAAATAACCTGATACGAAACTCCTAGAAGCGGGCGGCGGCGTCGAGAAAGAGAGGACTGGTGGCAGCACGCCTTAATTGCTGCGTCTACCTACCCTGTCTTCTCGAGAGGGCTCGAACCCTCTCGAACGTCTGGCCGCGCGCGTCCTACTTTGCCAAGGTTGCGGGAAGAGGAGGACCTGGACCCTGAGCCGAGATGCGCCTAATGTTGCGCGTGGCTTCCAGTGCATTAAAAAAAATCTCCAAAATATCATCAGCGACTCCAAGACCGCAATCAATAATTTTTCCAAAGATCGGATCTCTCCCATCACCCTCCGCGTCCGACAATCTCCGCCTCCCGGACCACACCATCCAGCCCATCTGGACCCCTGCACACTCCTCCATCTCTGGGAATTAGGCGGCCCACTCACACGCCCGAGGCATTAATATCCGGGCGGGGCAGAGTCCCTATCCCCACCACAGAGCAAAGCCAGCGAGGGACCGGTTGACCGCTTATCAGGGCATCACCCAACATTATCGACTTGACCGACGTCTTTACCCAACGGCCGACAGGTTCCTATCCCGCAGCATGTCATATCCTGGCGCCAGATTCAAACGAACGCCTTCCGATATCTCGCAGTTCTCTGCCATATCTGCCCCACTTTCTACTCTTGCCAACTGCAGATTCTCCGGTGGGCACGCTACCCTCTCCCACATCATGTAGGGCTGCCCTATGACCCCCTTTCCGCTAAATCAGTGCCGAGGAGTCATGGCAGACCGGGCTGCGGATCTCGGAGCCGGGCACTGAGGTTCAGCGCGTCCAACGGGCTGACTGGGTCACCGGCGGACATGAGCTTTTAGTCATCCGGAGGAATTGACCTGCTGCGTTTTGACGGGTTTCGCCCTTCCCTCTCGGCTAAAAACGTGTATTGTCGATCGGCGCGCTTGTATTGTCGATCGAACGTGTATTGTTCGTCGGCGCGCGCACCGCGTAAGCACAGCACTAAGTTTAACGGCCTTGCAAGTCCGTTCAATTTTGGTCTGCTGAAAAAAAAGCGATTGGAGTTGTAGTTTATTAAAAATTGTCACTCAAAAGTACTCCAGATTTTGGTCATTTCTATAGACGCGCATTGTTTAAACTTTGTATGGTTTTGGAGCAAACTATAGGCGAGACATTAAACCGTGGCTGGCTTTGAGTTGTACGGGAGTTGACGTATAGAATCTAGCCCGTGAAAAAAACCGCGTCCGTTATCTTTTCAACTAGTTGTACCAAAATACACGACGTTCTCTGATGCAGCCGCGCAGTTTGGAACGCTTAGGGGCGCTGGTAGTAGTGGTTGCAGATTCTTGATAACGACTGTTCTACTTTCTTTTTGGGCAATTTTTTTTCAAGTCAATTTTTCTTTGCTGGCCACTTTGTGTTGTGGTGTCTTTCGGTTTCTTGCTCATTTATCACGAGCACTTTTCTTTTTCATGACAAAAGTGGTAATTTATGCCTTCGTTCGCATTACAGAATGCGTGGACATTGATACGCATTTAAACTGTTGATCGGTAATTTTTTTTATATGTCAGTTTTGTGATGAACCAGTTTCTTAAAATGGCCCTGGGTCTGCACTGGGCATGAGGAGATTGATGCACAGACGCCAAAATGATTTTGAAGTGATTTAATTAAAGCATCTGGCTCGATGCCGCTTACGGGACAGAAGCTGGGCTCGTCGTCGCCGGGGCTGAGTCAGCGTGGTGTGGCACGGGCTCGATAAATGGCTGGTTGTCTGCAGCGGCCGGGCTGGGAGTTCCTCGTGGCTGTGCTGCCCTCGTTCTCGGCTGGTCGTTGGATGAGCTGCCAGGCGTGGAGGCGCGTTGGCGAAGGTCGAACGTTAGCGACGGCTAGACCCCGGGCTCAGGTCAATGCGCAGTCCCAGTCTTCTGCCTCGCTCCGTCTCCGGCCCTCTCGTCCACTCGCCCCGATCGCTCTCCCCCTTCCTCCCGTCGGCTTCCGCTTTTAAAGCCTTTGCTTCTTTCTTCAGCCGTGGCCGCGCCTTTGTCCACTCCCCCGTGGCTCTCGAGGGGTGCATAATGACGGGGACACTCAAGCGTCGTTCGACAGGGCCGTCGACGGTTACCATATATGGTCATGTTTCTCCGCCACAACCAAATATGGTCATGTCTCTCTGCTGCGACCCGACGCCAGGACGGCGCGGCCAACCGTCTCCAGGAAAAGTCACTGACCGGCTCGCCGTGGCACCGGTGCATGTGCACGAATCGTCACATCCGCACCTTCTTAAAAGGAATGTTCATTGAACATTAGGAATTCGTCATACACACACACGCGCACACAAACACGCCGCGCTGTTCGGGCCAGTAACCCGCACAAGTCGCTCCTTTCTTCCCCACGAGCACCGAGCCAGAGCGGAGTTTCAGAACAATTCTTCACCGTAGATACCACTCGAGTGCACAATATAAGACCATAATTAACAGTATGTACAACATCTCAAACAAGAGAACGAACAAAAAATGAAACTAAACGAAGCGCACTTGTAACGTACAAAACATGGAAATGTAGTCTTAGCGAGGTGCCTCCCTGTCCCCTACTCGGTTACGGAGGTAGTACCTAGCGGCTGGAATACGTTTGCCAGATTGGAATGCCTCCTCCTCGAGAAGGGCGCCTCCGAGCTGCGACTGCATGAAGTGTTCCAGTTCATCACATGGACTGAAATTTTTGTGCCGGCCGCTCTGACCGCTTTTCTGCAATGCAGGGTTATTTACAATGGCGGGCTCCGTGCGAAGGTTATCCTCCCCCTCCTGTTCCCTTGAGGCAGCCGTTTCAGAAAGAGGTGAGCATGTTGGTGCTTGCTTTAACCGGTTAGCATGGACCACATCGGTTGAGGCCCCTGCGATCTCCCGAATCCGAAAATTAACCGGCGATAGCTGCTCTACTATGCGGTGACGTCCTTTCCATTTGGGCGTTAACTTACGGGCAAGCCCTGCCTTGACCTGCACACACTCAAGCTATACGCGGTCTCCCACCCTGAAAGGAACCACCCTAGCCCTAGTGTCGAACCGCCTTTTTCTTTTGTCGGCTGCTTCCCGTAATGCTTCGGCTGTTACGTCATGTGCCACTTGCAATCGAGACGTCAGTTCGGCTCGATAATCATCTAGTGACCCGTATGGCACCCGTCTCTGTCCATCAACCACCGCATTCGGTGTGTCTGGGTCGCGACCGTACAAGAGGCAGAAAGGGGAGTCACCGGAGCTCTCGTGCACCGCCGTGTTGTAAGAAAAAAACAGCAAACGGTATCCAGAGGTCCCAATCCTGTTGGTCTCGCGAAACATAATGGGATAACAGTTTGCTTGCTGTTTGATTAAGCCTCTCCACAGCACCGTTACAAGCCGGGTGGTAAGGGGTGGTCTGTCTTTTGTCAATTCCCAGAAGGTTATACACATCTTTCATCAACCTCGACACAAAGTTTGACCCTTGATCCGTTAACAACTGCCGCGGAACGCCGTGCCGCAGAACCACTGTTTCTACAAAGGCACGTGCCACAGTTTCTGCTTTTTGGTCGGGCAGTGCTGTTATCTCAGCATACTTCGTTAGGTGGTCAACGCACACCAGTACATATTTGTTTCCTGTTGTCGTAGTCGGAAGTGGGCCTAGGATATCCATGCCAACCCTCTCAAAAGGCGTTGAGACTTCCTCAAATTCCTGAAGGGGGGCCGGCCTGCGGTTTTTCGGAGTTTTTCTTTCCAGGCAAGAACGGCAGTTAGCGCAGTACTCTTTAACATCTGAACGCATGCCCTGCCAATAGTAGTAGCGCTCCAACCTCCTTTGCGTCTTCATTACTCCAAAATGGTCCGCGTATGGGGCATCGTGAAAAACCCTCAAGACGTGCGGCACCATTCACTTTGGTACCACCACTCTTTCCCACACCTGGCTAGCCTTCCTTCCTGACCGCGTAGGCCGGGTGCGCTTTCGTAGGGTTCCTTCGTTGTCAACAAAGTAACAATTGTCGGGATCCCGGGCGATCCCCCTAGAAATGGCATGAAATGTTTTCTCTAGCCCTTTGTCCTTTCGCTGCTCGGTGCGGAGATCGTTTGTATCTATGGCCGGGCAAAACTCATTCACGGTGCGTACCAGGTTAGCTCGACTTAATGCGTCCGCGTTAGTGTGCACCTTGCCTGGCTTGTGTTCTATCTCGAAATCGTATTCCTGAAGTTGCAGATTCCAGCGCGCGAGGCGCGAGCTCGGATCCTTCACGTTTAGAAGCCACTTAAGGGGTTGGCAGTCGGTCACTAGCCTGAATCTGTGGCCATAGAGGTAGCACCGAAAGTGGCGCTCGGCCCAAACCACTGCAAGACACTCCCGCTCAGTGGCACTGTACCGCTGCTCGACTGGACTGAATTGCTGGCTCGCGAACGCGATAGGGTGCTCCTTGCCGTCAAAATTCTGAGACAGCACTGCACCCGCTGCAAACTTCGAGGCGTCAGTCGCTAAATGAAAGGCTGGCTGAAGTTTGGATATCCTAGCAAGGCAGCGGTTATTAATTTTTCCTTTAGTTCTTCCAACGCCACCTCTGCCTCCTCCGACCATACGAACTCTATGTTTTTTGCTGTTAGTGCAGTCAGTGGCTTTGCGATTCGGGCGAAATCTCGCACATGCCTTCGGTAGTATCCGACTAAGCCAAGAAACTCGCGAACGCCTCGAACTCCAGTTGGTCTAGGGAAGTCGCGGACGCTACTTAACTTCCCCGCTTCAGGTTCTACGCCGTCTGCGGAAACGATATATCCAAGGTATTTGACCTGCCGCTGTACAAGTTGGCACTTTGAAGGTTTCAATTTTAAGCCAGCAGCTCGCAATCTGACCAGCACTTCCTCAATGGCCTCCAAGTGTTCGGCAAAGGTGCTGTAAATTATTATATCGTCCATGTAGACGAAGCACCTCTTTCCCAGCAAACCGGCCAAGATTACGTCCGCAGTTCTCTGCCAGACTGCAGGGCTGTTAACAAGTCCCATCGGCATGCGTCTCCACTGAAAGTGGCCAGACGGGGTGTAAAATGCGGTTTTGTCGACATCGTTTGGATCCATTTCGATCTGCCAGAACCCCGATGCGAGGTCGACAACTGTAAAATACTTGGCTGACCCAAGCTGCGCGAGGGTTTCCTGCACCTGTGGCAGCGGGTAGGGATCTATCCTTGTAATGGAATTCAATCGCCGGTAGTCTATTACCAGTCGAATTGAACCATCGGGTTTCTCAACTAGAAGTGTCGGTGCCCCCCACGGCGACTTGGAATGCTCAACAATGCCTTTGTCGATTAGCTCTTGGACCTGCCTATCCATTTCCTCTCTTTGTGAGTAGGGAATTCTATAGGCCCGTTGGTACACTGGTGGCGAGTCGCCAGTCGTAATGCGGTGTTTAATCACTCCGCACTTTCCCAGGTCTAGCTTCGATGCAGCGAACACATCCGAGTAGCGCTGTAGGAGACCCTCAACTCTTTGCAGTCGATGTGAGAGAGGTCAAACTGCAGGTTCCCTTCTTTTCCTTTCCTTTCATTGACGAGGCCCGTAGTGCAAATCGGGGTACCCTGCTCATCTACCTCAGCCGTGGAGAATGTAGCTATGTTTTTGTTTTTCGGCAGGTGAAGCTCTTGTTGCGAGTAGTTACATAAGCGGACGGGAACCCTTTTCTTTGAGTCAACCGTGACCAAACAGCCCGCCACACTCAGTCCTATTGCGAGCCCCTCTATAGGTTCAACGACTCCTATGTGTCCCTCATCAATCTGAGCTGACATCGCTCCCACACAGATTATCTCTGACCGAGGCGGCACCACTGTTTCTCTCGTTGTCCTAACACTAACGCCCGCGTGTGTTAGCGAGCCCTGTTTCGCGCTCTGTTCCCCATAGTCCACTCGTGCAACGTACTCGGCCTCTCGATTTGCTAATGGGACCAAAGCCCCGCGACAGGAAAGGCAGTTCTGGCTTAATATGAGATCGATGCCATGCTGCCGTAACAGGTCCTGACCTACGAGGCCCGATATACCATCCGGCAACGACACAGCATCGGAACAAATGTAGCTGGGATGGTCAAAACTTTCGTTCCCGATTGTGAAGCGCAAAAGGTACAGTCCTCCAGTGCCGAGGTCAGCTCCTGTGATGCCCACGAATCTTACTTTCGGAGATTCTCGGGCCTCATGCACCTGCCCGTCTCCCTTCCTTGTCAGCAGATCAAAAAACTTTTGCTTAAGGAGCGTTATCCGGGAGCCAGTGTCAACCAACAGACTGCAAGTGACCCCGTTTACCACGAATTTGGCAATCGGGCAGGATTCTCCAAAAACGCTTACAATAGCACAGCTATTACTGCTCTCCCCCCCAACCGGCTCGGCTGCGGGGGACTCTACGCGTTTTTTGGCGCAATATATCTTTGTTCCATCCCCGTGTTGGTCGGCGCGCGCTGCTGCCCATTTGGCGTACCAGATTCGCGGTTTAGCTCGGGACAGTATCTGGCAACGTGTCCGTACCCTCTGCAAGCATAACAGCGAACCTGCCTCCTTTCACGGTTCCGGAAATTGCCCCTGTTATTTATCTGTAGGATGGATGGATGGATACGGCTGAACCCTTTACATCGGGCGGTGGCTCAAGCCACCTGGGCCTTCCGCGAGGAGCGCCTCGAGCCGGTCTATCCTATCGGTCAACTGAGTAACATTCGCGTCGGCGCTTGCACTTTTTGGCTCTGTTACAAGCCGCACCTTCTCCTCACTCGAGACAAGCAACTCATTACGCTCCTCGTCTACAGCTGCCTCTACCGCTCCTTCAAAAGTAGACGGCGCCTTAGACAGAACAAACCTGCGCACCGGATCCCTCAAGCCAGTGATGAACTGGGACGTCATCTGCTCCAGAAGCAGCTCTCTGGCGTGCTTTTGCTTCGAACTCTCAGGCCCCGGTTCTCGCGCTAGGGTTTCGTTCCCAAGGAAGCGAAGGCGGGAGGCAAACGCGCGTGCGTCTTCCCCCGGCTTCTGCCGAGCGTCGAGGAACCGCCTGAGCTTTACGCTAGAAGGTTCCCTGTCAAAATATTTAAACGCTAGCTTTTTAAATTCAGCCAACGTGCCCGCCTTCCTGACTCCCTCATCTCTCCAGGCAAAATCATGTGCTGCCCCTGACATGCGACATTTCGCCATTCCCAGCTGTTGTGCATCCGCTAACCCGCCCATTTTGCACACCTGCTCCAACATGTCCAAAAATCCAACAATAGACGGCCCCTGACCGTCGCCAGTGAATCTCTCCACCATGTTTGCTAATGCAAGTACACTTGCCCCAAAGGGCTGTGCACTCGAGTGGGCTTCTTCCATAGTAGACCAAATATAGTCAGTGCCTCAAGCTCCTCTCGCCGGGGGTGCAGTCCAGCTTTTGCCCAATGATTTAAGTGTGGACCCCACTTCTGACACCAATGTGATGAACCAGTTTCTTAAAATGGCCCTGTGTCCTCACTGGGCATGAGGAGATTGATGCACAGACTCCAAAATGATTTTGAAGTGACTTAATTAAAGCATCTGGCTCGATGCTGCTTACGGGACAGAAGCTGGGCTCGCCGTCGCCGGGGCTGAGTCAGCGTGGTGTGGCACGGGCTCGATAAATGGCTGGTTGTCTGCAGCGGCCGGGCTGGGAGTTCCTCGTGGCTGTGCTGCCCTCGTTCTCGGCTGGTCGTTAGATGAGCTGCCAGGCGTGGAGGCGCGTTGGCGAAGGTCGAACGTTAGCGACGGCTAGACCCCGGGCTCAGGTCAATGCGCAGCCCCAGTCTTCTGCCTCGCTCCGTCTCCGGCCCTCTCGTCCACTCGCCCCGATCGCTCTCCCCCTTCCTCCCGTCGGCTTCCGCTTTTAAAGCCTTTGCTTCTTCAGCCGTGGCCGCGCCTTTGTCCACTCCCCCGTGGCTCTCGAGGGGTGCACAATGACGGGGACACTCAAGCGTCGTTCGACAGGGCCGTCGACGGTTACCATATATGGTCATGTTTCTCCGCCACAACCAAATATGGTCATGTCTCTCCGCTGCGACCCGACGCCAGGACGGCGCGGCCAACCGTCTCCAGGAAAAGTCACTGACCGGCTCGCCGTGGCACCGGTGCATGTACACGAATCGTCACAGTTTCCCTCTCAGTTATTACCTATGTATGCGTGTGTAAGCAAAGCAAGTAAGTTAGAACATGAGGGCTTATTGTTTTGCTGGGGTATTGTCATCAGTTCAAGGCGAAAGCGTTCGGCCGTCGTTAAGGTGGCTCACCCTCCGTGTTTTCCTTTCGTCTCATACTGCAGGCGAGTCGAGGCTACCTTGGGCCCAGCGCTCCCGTTCCATCCCGGCGGCCGCTCGGCGACTACAATGCACGCTCCGTGCAACGCCTGGAGCAAGCAGCCCGGTTTGCAAGCCCTTCGACTGCAACGGAGAAAGGGCGGACTGAGGTCAGTAAGATGATACCAGTATCGTGCTACGCAGCTTGTTCTTTTCCGAGAAGTAAGTCGTCAGCCTTTGTTGCCCCATTTTGAGGAAGCCAATCTTTGTGTGCGGGTAAACACACGATGGTGCCCATAAATGATGGCGACCTGGCAGGTGGCGGTTAAGTTAATGACTGGTCACGCGAGGTTGCTTGGAAAGAGCGACCTGGATCGCACAAGTCACACAGGTGGCAGCTTCTGCCATCCCAGGGCAGTGATGAACCGCTTAACCACGGCACCACTGCGCCAGGAGTGGTATGATGATTCCCAGGGCTCTTTGAAGGTTAACTAGAAAGACCAATTGCGCATATAGGGGGCATTAATCCATCAGCTATCACGGCGTGCCCTAAAGGCGGAGCGCGATCCGCTTATGGTGGTGACTGTCTTCAAGAAGGTAGCGAGCAGAATCGGAACGGGCGTGGCGGCTTCGCGGCGGCGGCTGCGTAGAGCCATGCAGAGGTCGAATTGAAAACTTGCGTGGCATCGGGTTACATCACGCAGCAGCGGGCGGCGACTCCTTTCACAAAGTGAGCCGTCGGCTGTCGCGTTCTCATATGTAAGCAGTTTAAGTGTCTCTGCTGAGTTTTTATGGCTGTTTACAAGCGCCGTGCTTTGCAATCTCCGCAACATGGCGTTACACTGTCGGAAGCGCTGACTGTTTCTTTATTGATTTTTAGTATGAAAATAATTTAGATCATAACATCCTCCAAAGTAGGAGTGAACACAGTCTTAACACACAACATTGTAGGTGTGTAGAAAAAAAGTATATACGTATGGATGGAGAAAACGAAAAAATGAAAATAAATGCGCCCTTTTAAATTAGACCCTGGTAATTAAATGAAGATTGTTTAAAAGGAAGGACAGTTTATGTTGTGCATAAACACAAAATAAAGAATAAATAATTAATGAGCGTGGCAGCCTACGGAAGCACGTATAATTTCGCTCATGAAAGGGTTCTTCGCAGAGCTTTCAAACCTGAGACTGTTGAGAAGAATGATATGCGTAGAAAGGGGGTGTTATTCTGTGAGAGTGGTGTCGCCTTTTTTCGGTTTATGGTAATGGCTGTAGATGGGCGGCACGGATAATGAAAGCCGACAATTCCATGAGTGGCAAAACATATTTTGCGCAAAATTCTTTCTTGTTGCTTAATTGCTGAAGTTATTATTTTTATGTACCGTTGATGAAGAGTAATGTGGGGTTAAGGGTAAAATATTGACGGCACCCTGTCTTAATTTGTTTAAGCAGCTGAATGTTCCATTTGGTGAACTGGTCCTAGACAGTGACGGCACAGTTAGTCTAAGCATTATCTCAATCATCTGTTCTTCGTTAGAAGCTTGACATGCCGGACAGTGCTCAAGCTTGGATCTTACAGGGCTTGCTTTACGACTAGAATATGCACAGAAATAAATAAATATATTCTGTGACACAAAAGCTTTCTGAAGTTTCGTACTATGGGGTTGAAAAAAGCGATTGCAGCTGTAGGTCATTCATAAATTGTCATTCAAAAGTACTCTAGTTTTTGTTAATTCCAAATCAGTATATGTGTACTGTCTGGGCTCAATTTTCGGGGACAGTTCATTTTCTTTCGCGAAAACGTGCTTGACAAGATGCCATAGGGCGCCGCATTCCGACACGTTACGTTACTGATCCTTTTTCAAATCGCTGTGTGTGTGTAAAATCTTCGTGTCCCGCGTAGCTCTTCAAATGCACGAAGCCGGTACACTGAACGAGAGGGACGTGTCTTCCCGCTTTGCAAACCATTACAGCGCTCCTCGGAGATGCGCTTTGCACCCACTCTAGCCTTCACCCCTTCCCGTGCCCCTAGATGATTTCATGAGTGGGCTTAAGGACACCTTTGTTTGGGTGTGCCGTTCTAGGTGATGTCGAAGTACAGGCCTCGACTGCAGACACTGTCTCGCTGTCATCGCCCACGGACGAGTGCCGCCATGTGGCCTCTGCGACGAAGTATGAGCTTATCGTCGCTCCATACAAGCAAGGTGGGCGGTGCTTCATGTCCGCGTACGTCGTTCGTGACGTCGGCGAGTCTTTGCAGTGGGAGAACCGGGACGAACAGTAGAGCTAAACCTGGATATAACCATTATTTTCTTCACCACAAAGGACGTTCTCTTCAAGTGGAATATACGAATAGGGCAGTGTTACAGAAGTCGACGGAACATTTCGTCCGATCACCACGTCACAAATCTTAGCGAGGGAGTATTTTTGTGGCAGTGCTGCCCAGGGCCCGAAGGCCAAAATAAGTGCAGAAGGTGCTCCCCACTGTGCTGCAGGTAATTGAATACAGCAAAGATTTTGACGTGCCACTCCCGTATCCGTGTTTGTTAACGTGGGCTGCGACATCAAATGTAAGTGTACAGACCCGCTGCCAGTACCATGTGCTCGCACCAAATGACGGAGCTGCGAAAGCGTTACTGTTTAATTAACGTAGGCGACGTGTGTACTGGTTTTCTGTACTGACACTCGGCGTCAGAAAGCGGAAATTGAAGCTGTAGACAGAAAAAATGCTCTATAAGTTGCCTGAATCCCACGGGGCCATTTAGCCTCCTTTGGCTCGTCTCTAAGGCTCTGCCCGCCGTTATCGCTCCAAGAAGAAACCTTGTGAATGGCTCTTCTCGCATCTCCTTGTCGCGAACTTTCTAGCGCCTCGATCTCAGCTATTTCAGCAGGGTTTGCTTAGAGGCTAGTTGGTTCATTTTTTGAAGGACTACTTTTTTGAGCAGCACATAAAGGGGACAAGACAGGCGTTAAAATTCACAACTGTATATTCAGAAAGAACGCGTATGCATATATACACTCACGAAGCCATTCGTCTTATCAGTATCTTACGTATGTGTCTCCAAGAAATAGTGTTTTCGTTTCAAGCACACTGAAGTGCCGCTGATACACATATGAGCCTTTATTTTTGAGAAAAATTGCTTCCAGTTCAGCCGAGTCCACTTTATGTGTTGCACTAAAGCGTATTCCGCCTTAAAAATCAAAGTCAGCTCTTTCGAATTTGTAATTTTCTATGGATAGAGGCGTGGATCGATGTGTGCAGAGGTGTTGTTTGCTTTGTTGGGCATCCGTCATCACTGGACGTTGAATGGGCACGATGTTTCGGAATACAGAATGTGGGCACATGCATAGGTGCCTGAGATGTTATTGATCTGTACTTTGCTGTCAGTTTTTCGGGAGACAAATGTTGTTTATAATATAGTAGCAATTATTTCCATCGAGCGAAGCGCAGCCGTACAGCTCCAAATGAAAGATATGAAGCTTCCGAAATTTTTAATGTGTAGGATTTACCAATTTAATTTCTATATGGACAAGGACTTCGAGAGGAACGGCCTGGCTGGAAATTTTCCACTTGCTTCTAATTCCTGGCAGCGCGCAACCGAGATTTGTGCGCCGATCCGCCACTAAACCCACTGAGTTGGGATTTGTGAAACTCATTCTTGGTTCCAGGTGCAGGCTGCCCGACCCTGCAAGCTGCCCAGCCCTGCAGCTTTTGGCAGGAAGCCACTTGGGCCAAACCCTGCGGGAGGCCTGGGCCGCTTCAGGCAGCAAGCGAGAGGGGTGAGCCTTTTCACCGCGCCACACGCACTTAGCGCAGGAGGCGAATAAGCAGTGATCGCAGTACTATGCTACACGTATTCCTCTTCCTCATTACTCTTTTTTTCCAGTGCTGTGCTTTGCGGGCTTCGTGCTGTGGCACTTCTCTGCCGGAAAGGCAGGAATTACTAGTGCGAGAGCACTTAAAGGGGGAATTTCCCGCTGTTAGCGGCTATGATTTTGTTTGTTTGTCTGTTTGGTATATATTGAGCATACACGGGAAGAAAAATGAGGGGCTCGTTATGCCATACATACAATGGATTCAACAGCCACCGAAACCAAGGCACATAGGGGAGTGTTTGTTTTTTTACATTTGTCGTATTGATCAATTAGAGATTTGAATTGTAATTATTTTATTGCTTGACCTACGGCCTCTGAATGTCGCATCCAGTGCGCTCCCTACTGAGCTACCGTGACGGCTGTCCAATCTGCTTTTCGAGGTACTTAAGCTGCGCAGCTAAATTACCTTGCGCATACTGAATAGTCAACTTTTTAACTATTACTGTTAGGCTCCTTAATTATTGTGAAGCGTGTAGCTCACTGTAAGTAATCTTCATACCGGTTTTCAGAATTTAGAATTTAGTACGCATACTTAGGTCAGTTCGTGCCTACATATGATGCCTTGTTCGATGCAGTACTTGAAATGAGGTACTAAAAATTGTTGAATGTAGCGCTTCACGAAGTGCCGTTCTGGTACTTTTTGTTCAGGAATATACATTTTTTATCTAAGTCTTTGCAAAGTTTTTAAAGATAGGCTATCTCACTTAGTAGAGCGCTTTTTTCTGCATAGCATTGTCAGCGTTGTAGTACATCAGGATGCCGGTAACAATACTAACTAGCAGGTTGGTTAACTTTTGCTTCAGAATAATGGCCTGAGGGGCGAGTTGGGGCATGATGAAATGAACGGCTGCGCAAATCAGGACACAGACAAGAAAGAGACACCACAGTGCGCATGTGGTGTCTCTTTCTTCTCTGTGTCCTGATTTGCACAGCCGTTCATTTCATTTCTTCTTAACTTTTACTCTTAGGCTTAGCGCGTCGTAAGTAATATCCATATCAGTTCTTACAATTTCGAAGACACGATTACCCACTGCGCTGCGGCCCAACAAATTGTTCCTACAGCGCAAAACTTCCATGCCTTTTCGTTAAGCTTACAGGCAAAGCAATCGCTGCATTCCACGTAACTCGTCGAAATAGCCCAAATTTGTTGGGCCACAGCGCCGAGAGTAACCGCGTCTTCAAAATTCTAAGAACTCATATCGGTATTACCTACGGTGGGCTACACGCCTCTGAATAGTTAAGGAACTTAACATAATAGTTAAAAGTTGAATATTCAGTGTCAGTTAACGAACCTGCTAGTTAGCCGTATTCTGATGTACAGCACTGCTGACAATGCTGAGCCGTTTTATTACAGTCGAACCTGGATATATATAAGTCGAAGGGAATCACAAAATATTTCGATATATCGGTAATTCTAATATAGACATGGTAAAAGATGGCGACATGGCAATAAGCAGCGCTTGTCCGTGTCCTGAGTGTTTTCCTTTCATTGTGCTCGTCTTTTTTCGTCGTGCAGTTATGTCGAAGCTCAGTAAGCAACTTGCCCGAAAGCTCATCATACTAAAGCATAAGTTTATCTGCAACCTAGCAGGGAGAATACACTGCACTCACGCTAGTGGCACATCCCTTGCAGCGACGTGCTTTTCGCCGCCGTGTTAAGAGCGCAACTTTCGCTGGGTAATGCTCGGACTAAACTGCTGCGCATCAAAGCTGCTTCGTTCGGTGCTTTCGAACCATCCACTGGTTATTATAAGATGTCTAATACTGTTACAAGTACACTATGAACAGAATAATGGAACATTAAAATTAGGGTAAAGTTGTGGTCTGCTTTAGCAGTGATGGCAGCCACGCGAGGGCCGCCGCTAGGCTTTAAATATCTTGGTTTCACCGCAAAACACCGATGCAGCGTGAAAAAAATTCGATGGTGGTCTAGCATTGCTAAGCACGAATTACGTGCCAAAGCACATTATTTTAACATGCACGCCACCTCCACGCATCTCAAAGTGCGATTGAGGTACGGGTAAAGCAAAGGAGCACAATTTTGCATCGTAAATGCCAACTTACCCATTGAATGCCGGCGACCTATTAGTGCCGCGTTCCTACTACAACGTTGTCCACGCCAACGCATGCAGCGCACATCTGTATGCTTCTACAGTCACGTAGCTCAAAGCGCGAATAAGGTGTCCACCGACCCAAGGAGCCTGCTATGCGGGTTTGCTTTCATTTCGTGACTCTCTCAGAGGATTCACGTCCACCTGCGGATTTTGCGGGGCAGGAGGCTTAACAGTGCTTTTTGCGCACGGGTGAAAGTTGATGAAAACGACGAAGCGCAATATACACAGCGCGAAAGTGTTGCAGTTGAACACAAGGCATGATCCGTTGTGGCGATAGCATAGTGCTTTCGTGCAGTGGCCAGCGAAGCTCATCTTCTGGCTCCGTTGCGGGTTAGAAAACCAGTTGCGACATTATTTATTTTATTTCTGCAAGTACCTGAGAGGCATTAGACAGGCATAGGCTCTTTCGCGATTGGGAGTGAAGTTTTCGCGCTATATTGAGTTCAAGAGACCGAAGTCCACCCTCGAGCACGCACCAAGTTGACGGTGCCACTTTGTTTCAAAGTGCTAGAGCTGCCAGCAGGTACCCAAGGTCACGCCGCGAACTAGTCTCCGCACACGCAGAGTGAGTGAAGAGCGTCATTAGTAGAAGTGCCATTCTCAGGGGGCGCGCCGCTCAGTTTGATAAATCGAACGGCCGGCGAAATGGCAATGCGATATACAGCGCGACTTTCTTATACTTTTACTCCCGGTTTTCCAGGGGATAATCTCTGCGTTCGATAAAGCGGATAATTCTAAATATACGGGTTCTATATATCCGGGAAATGGGTACTGTATGCTACTCAGTTATTTAAGTCAAAGCCTGGAAGTTGTTCTTGTGTAGACGATAGTGTGAACTACATCTCCGTGGCATCCATCCTGTAAAGCTGAACTAAAAGAGGGCACATTTAAGGCCCACAGAATTGACCAATGCTAAATATCGTGTTCAACAAAACTGCGAAAACACCCATGCGTATTTGATGTGTAACATTTGTAGACAAAAAGCTTGAATATTGGAAGATTTTAAGGTACTGTTATGGAAATTTTGAGTGTAATAGACCATTGCTCCGATGTGTAGCAACATCTTTCTTTAAAAAATTTTCCATCAATCGCATGGAGTAGTTTAAACTGCCTTACAGAACCAATGGGGAAGGCTTTTGAGGATGGAAAAAAAAAACGTGCATAGCAAAAAAATGCAAGCCTGTGGATGGGAAAGATGCGGATATATTGTTATAGTGATATGTCACAATATATGAAAACATTGAGTTTACAAACTCTTTCCCGCTCAAGAATTGTTTTGTTCAGAATTATTGAGTATAAAAAAATGAATGAAGCAGGCCAAGCACCTGATGCTTCTATGGATATCATACACCGCGATGATGAGTCGGCGCCTGAAAGGAAGCTCTACAAGACCTCGAAAGAGTGTGGGTACATTGTGAGTACAAGTGGCCTAACCAGCTCAGTCGAATACCTGTCCATTCTTTTGTATTACTGTAAGCGTACAACTTTACGGTTGTCTTACAGTTAAGTACCGCTTGGCTTGAAATCGATTACTGTTGCAGCTATAATATCCACAGATTCTGGACAAGCGGTTTTTTCATCACGAAGTTGTTTATGAACACAATTTTTATATCGTAAGGAACAGCAGTCCCTCCCCCCTCCTCAGGACGCTTGTAGTCTTCTGTTTACTGTCAAAAACACATCCCATTTGTTTTCTTTGCCATTCTTAACTACTGCGTCCAGGAGAAGACCAAACTTTAAAAGCAAGATTTTTCAGCGCATCGGAAAATGAGATCATCGCCGCCAGTACGTTCATGGCAGCACCTTACAGTACTGCACTGTTGCCTCACAAGTAAATATGATGTACAAGAAAGCTGGACTCGGGTATGTATGCATGTGTAGGCTTGGGGCCTCGAACACAATTGGTTCTTGTTTTATCCGGAAGTCCTTGTCATGAATTGAGATAGAGAGCGCACTTTTTTTCGTAGCAACGGACAGCCGGATACTTTTCACTGGTTCAGCTCTCCCGGAAGCTTCGCAACGCTGACTTGTGCGCAGCTTAGCACTTGAATATCCCTTGAAGTTCGCTTTCTCAAGCCCCTTGTTCCCTCCGGGGAAAGACAAGCGTTTCTGTCACTCACTACAGGACCCTGACAACGATGGCGCGAGGGCAAGTTCGTACATGGGCTCCTTTGCGTTTCGGCTCCATCGAAACACAGCCGGCGCTGTGTTTCGATGGAGGCCTCGGCGTCCACTTTAATTGCGGACGGCCCACCATCTCTGCTGCCTACCGTTGGTAGCAGTGTGGACTTTGCAAGTCAGTGTGCTTCCAGCTTGAATGTCCTCTTTGGAGCTACAGGGGTCATCTAGTTTCTCCGAAACAGATGACATGCTGACTACGACGGGGGCTACACCGCCATAGTGAGTCGGCGCCTGAAAAGGAAGCCCTGCAAGACCTCGAAAGAGAGTGGGCACAGTGTGACTACCAACGGCCTAATCAGCTCACTTCGAACACGAAGAGAGTTAACGAGGCCAGTGGAAGTGTGCAACCTCTCACTTACACGATTTGATCCATGCCTGTCGAACATAACGATATCAATTCCATCAACAGGCAGGCTCTCGCTTTTGCACTTGAAGGCTGGTTGCGGGCTAAGTCAAGGAAGTGCGTTCGTTCTTTGCTAGTGATCTTAACCCTACTGCGGGTGTGATTTCCGATGTAGACATCGAGATAAACGATATGGACTTGATGAACCATTATATTGCTCTGTTCGAATCACTGACATACACCGTTTTAGGCAGTCGAGGTGTTTGAAACTAGTGTTTGAAGGAACCAGTTTACCATCGCACGTGAGGTGACATTTTTTAGCCATCCAGTGTACAATTATGTACCCCACTCTCTGCAGTGCCCAAAATTCCAGAAGCTGGTACACGTGAGCGCTGCATGCACGAGCAAGAAAATGTGCCTTTGTTGTGGTGGAGGCCACGACGGACTTGTATGCACAGTTGAAATGCGGAAATATGCAAACTGCAAATTACCTCACAAGGCAACCTCTAGGGAGTGTCTGAAAGTAAAGACAGATGAAGATTTTAAAGAAAGCAGTGAAAGACCACTCTTCTCATAGAGAACAAGAAAATGTGGTTCACTGATGGAGAATTCGCACGCTGAACCGGCACAAGAGCTGTAACACAGCAAAAGAAGCCAAAACGCCTCAGCAGGAACAAGGCCACTCTGCTGCGAAGAAGCCATCGGCTCCACCTGCTCAAGTGCAAAATATTGCGACTCCTCAGGATGATTTTGCACCATGGCCACCTCTACCAGCGCGCACATCTGTGAAGTGCGTCCGCCAAGGCGTGCGCCTGTTCTGTCTACCAAAAATGAACGAATCAGGATTATTATTAAACAACTGATAGGCACCTTACAAATAATCATTGCTGGTGTGGACATGCTCGTTGCTAGGGCTGCTGTCCGAATTTTAGACGCTGTTGAGTCATTCCTTGCGACTAGAAGAAAGCAGTAGAAGACATAATAGAAGACAACATTCAGAGCTCTGCTGGTGTCACCACCATCAGTACGGGATGGAATTTCTCGATCAGCAGTATTTCAATAGAATATTCGAGATCTCCGAAGTGGCTTAGTGGGAATCAGGCAGAGAATATTCCACGATATTCCAGGATACTCCAGTAACGGTTTCCGGCTCTTGTAACATGTGAGGTGAATGTCGCCTCTCATTTTCACCTGTCCGGATATGAACAGTTTCTATCTAAAGCGTGTGGACATCCAAGCAAGGGGCACTATGCATTTGCCGCGCCTTAACTTACGTTCAATATCCAGTTCCGGCTATCAGCAGGAACGAGTATATCACTTTACCTAGATGAATGGGCCCACAGCCTGTATTATCGGTGACTACATCCCATCCAGGAAGACATTTGACGTAATAACCATAGTCACTTATAGATAGCACTTTGCAACCCCATACTGTAGCCTGAGAGTTCGATGCGCATCACCATTGCTGGGGAAGTTCTGTAACGAACGCTCGTGGTCTGGATATTTCCACATTCTTGGGTAATGCAGGCATTGTTCTCAATGACGGGACGCCGGCCCTTTTGCACGCAACTGCTTACAGTAGCTACCTGGACCTAGCATTGGTATCGCGGCGTCTCTCATCATCCTCAACTTGATGTGCTGATGTCGGAACGCACGGCAGTGACCACAGACCAACATATGTGCGGCTTCTCTGGTTTGACCGTCTTCCACGTGTCAAGAACGCTGTACTGACTAATATTTTCCCTAGCGTTTTAGAAGCGAACTGTAAGTGCCTCACTACCCCAGCGGATGTGAAGCAATGCATGATTACGGCTATGCAAGCCCTCGCGTAGTATCTCGGCACAATATTTTGCAACGCCAGTAGATGTGCTCTATTAGCAGCTATGTGCGATTGGGCGACGTGCGGAAAGAAAATACCGCCTGATGAAAACGTCTCGGATCTCCGGGCTTGTCAGCGTGCACAGAGGCAAGTACAGTGTTTTTTGGAGAAACTCGGTAGACAGCAGTGGCGCTCATTTTGCAGCAGGCTGGATCCCCGGAAGCCACTCTCAAGAATTGGGCGGCATCCGAGCACTGCAGTCCCTTCCCCAACAGCAGCATCTTTTCCGCGCATTGGCAGTTTTTCAGCGCCGGGAGGATCTTGAAGTTGCCGAGGATTTCTGCTCTTTTATTTCTGGAAGCACTTCTCTAGTTCTGCAGTCTCGGTGTGCTCATCCTGCCGTGGATGATTGTCTAGACATGCCATTCACGTTGCACGAACGCAACGCCGTGCTTTATGATTGTAAACAATCTTACTCCTCAGGGCCCGATGGAATCTCCTACAGTATGCTTCATCACGTGAGACCAAAAGCTGATGCCTTTAAACATAATTTAGCCATGCTTGTGTGGCTGGCGTTTTCCGCACTAATGAAAAAAAAAGCCGCATTGTGGCTTTGCTCAAACCAGGAAAGTCGCCAAATGATATGATATCCTACTGACCTGTCGCTCAAAGTTGTATTGTCAAAAAATGTAGCGCACGATTTGATCACGTCTCAAAAGGTTTCTTATAAAATGCAGCTTATACCCAGACGCAGTGAGAGCATTTCGCAAAGGTCACTCTGCTATCGACAGCAATTTATCCGGTGTCGATGGTAGAGCACAAGAAACGCAGCCACAGGATGACCGCTAGTCGGTTCCTCAAGATTCAGGGCGCATTCTACACTGTTCAGCACTATGTAACCTTAGATGCCCTCGAGAAATGCGAAATTGGCGCGGTTTACAAGTCATTGCAGGAACCGAGCAGTCTGCTTGGTGACTGGTGAATGTGATACGGCAGATCATCCTGTCAAGCGTGGTGACCATTACGGAGGAGTGCTTAGTCCAACATAATTTAATCTCGTGCTAAGCTACCTATTCAAAGAACTACAAAACACAGTTTCGGTACCCGCGTACTCAGACGACACCTGCATGTGGGAATCAAGTGGTAAGCTTCCCCAATTGTAAGCGAGGTTGCGGCGCTCAGTGTGCATTGTGTCTGCGTGCTTGGGTCGTCAGGGGCTTTAACTGTCGCCAACAAAAAGCGTAATTTTAGCTTTTACACGAAAGTTGATGGCGCGGTAACCTGTCGCAATTGACGGTGAATTCACTCCACACGCGACACACCTTAAATTGTTAGATGTCATTATGGACCTCGACCTGCGCTGGACGAAGCACGTCTTTTTGCTCTGAAAAAAAACTGGGCCGTTTTACAAGCATTGCAAGGTTTATAACTGGCAGATCCTGGGGTCCATCTGAGTGATCTTTTCTTCACCTGTCCCATGTGCTGGTGGTCGGTTATCTGAGATACTGTATGCCGATTCTTTCGGGCCTAAGACCAACTGCCCTGTGAATACTAGAAAGCGCTCAGTCTCGCGCTTTAAACGCTTGCTTGGGATTACCCTGGAAGGCTTCGACATGCGGCACATTATAAAACGGCTGCGCCTGCCCAAGCATAAAACAATACGCATGACAACCGAATTGGCAGGCACGCGATAGGCCATGAACTATATATTGCTCAGCAAACCGCAAATCACTGGACTATAATCTGCGACTCAAGACTCATATTGCAGATCATAAAACCATACATAAAATCGAGCAAATACGAGCAGCTAACCGGGCAAATTTACCTTTGCTAGCTGGGACGTTCCAGCACGGCCGCACCATCAGGCTTCTGTGGGAACCCAGCCTTTGCGGCATAGCGGGAAATAAAAGTGCTGATGTGGAACCTGAGCTGGCTCATGTTGATCGGGCATCAATCGAAGTATCTTTCTCGATAAGTGACGTAGGAGCCTTACTGGCTCATTCATTGTAGGCTGTCATGCAATTGCGCAGAAACGATGTGAGGCACCCGCAGGACTGCATTTCTCCGCTTGATGGTAGTTCGCGACTTCACCCACCATCGAATAATATGCTACGTCAAGAAAGTATTGTATCGGCTGCGGCTTGGTGTTGCGTACACCAAAAGTTCTCACAAGATCGGAGTTAAAGGTAGCCCGAATTGCTTGAACTGCAACAATCCAGAGACAATTCATTATATTATCTGCGAGTGCCCTCACTACACTGATGCGGGGGGGCCTTGAAGAAAACTCTCAGTCGTCCTTTTTCTGAGGAAACTACCTACGACGTCAGCGCAAAACTGACGGCTGTTGTGCGATGCATGCAGTTTTCAGGTTTTTATGTGGAACAGACCTAGATTTCCGTCTATTGACACTTGCATGTGCTGTGCTGTGCGCGTCTACACGGCGTGCAGTGCGGACTACACATGCGCATACGCCTTTATGGCATGATATGAGAAAGTACAGAGCTCTTCTCTGCAACCGTGCGCGGCGTGCGTGTGCAAGACGTATGCTGCATGTGGAAGAGGCCTGCTGCATGTGGTACACATCGTCTGCGCGAGATGATTGTCACACAGTATATTCGTGGTCTCCTCTGTACCCAGACCACCCCAAGCAATTCATTGTTTTATGATACCATCGCTCTTCATTCGCACCCCAACTAACCTTTTACTTTCCCTTGTGCCCTTACCCGGTGGGGAGGAGTACGTCCGGGTCACCTAACCACCGGCCGAGCTCTCCACTTTTCCGTTCATTGAATTTCTCTCGCTCTAAAGTAATGACAATGCTAGTGTCGTGTTTGGCTTGTTTAGTATTTATTGCTCTTTCACCAGCTTTCGGCCCAATGGTTTTCGTACTGTGCCGCTGCGCCGTTTGAGTTGCTGCAGTTGGCTTAAATGAATATACTGTCGTGAGCAAAAGTACTATACAGCACGCAGCCGGTGGCGGAGTTCAATAAAACTGCACTGCAACGCCATCTAGCAACACTTCTCTGGGATGGAGACAATCGTGGCGGTGCCCCATTTTATCTATTGGAGCATTGGGAAGTTGCCCCACTTTAATCTCCGGCGTCGTCAGCTTAACCCGCGATTGGCAAGGTTCCCGTAGCTAGGCTCAAGTCGTACTTACCGCGGACCTGCGTCCGACAATACGTGGGATAAGGCGGAAAGCCGTTCTCGTGCTGGGTCGCACTTGGGTCTGGCGGTTTGATTCCGCCTGTGTCTGTTTTCTGCTTTTTAGAAGGTACTTCAGTCTATTCAATATATTTCTTTTATAAGCAACGAAATATGCTTCTTACGGTCTGTGCGTGCAGATTTCCCTTCAAGGTAGGCATTTTTTACCTGATAAAGTTCAACTAAGAGTCGAATAAACTAGAATTAACCAGCCAAATTTTAATATTTTGTTTTCAAGGCGCAAGGGCAAATCTCGAAACTGAAGCCCAGCAGCATCAGAGGCGAGCTCGGCTTTTGTTGAGATAGCTACACTGGGCTACCAGTCGCGCATTTCGCGGTGCATGGGAGAGGCCAGTTGTGCGCATGCGCCGTTACCATGGTGACCAGAGATGAGCAAGGTACGGCGTGCACTTCGCCGTCGCCGCGGCCGCGCGCGCCAGCTCCACCGTCGGATCCGAGCGTGACGTCTCGCGGATGAGCAGTTGTGCGCATGCGCCGATACCATGGTAAACAGAGAGACCCCACAGCTGCGCCGCGTTCTTCGTCGCCGCCTCGCAGCACGCCGCTCTATCAACCGAACTGCGCGTCGCATGCGCTGCATTGCGTATAAAAGGCGGGGATGTAATTGGCGGCTGTATCACAACGTTTGACACGGATGCAACGAATGAGAGTGGAGCCACTGCCAAACGGCGGTATACACAAGAGATGATTAACTCTTCCGATACTGAGGTTTTCGCCTGGCACTTGGCTGCTCAAAGAAAAGAGAATGTAATTAAGAAGGCAAATAGAGCAGCGGAGACGCTCGATCAGAGAAAGAAGAACGGCTTGCCAAACGGAGATGCCAGACTGCTGAGTGTAATAGGCGGCATATAGCCGCCGAGATGGAGCCTATGGAAGACGTCAGGAACCAACAGAAGAGGATGTGAAGGTCCGTCGTGTGACTTATCACATCATTCGAGCTTGCAAAAAATAAGCTCAGCCAGGGAAACGTACCTCTCGCTACGTATATCCTGGCATAGCCGAGCTAAGCCACTGCCAATATTTTTAAAGTGTCAGAATATCTGAAATGCCAAACGTGAAAAAAGCGCTTATGAAAACTCGCTATTCTGGCTTTCCCGCGTTGCAGATTGATCAAATGGGGCTACTGGAGTATTTATGCGAAAAATACCTATGTACTTAATATATCTTTAGGACTCGGAAGGTGCTAGCATTGTTCCCATGTCGACACCACGAGTAGCGACAAAATTTACTGAACGTGCAGCGTAGGAAAGAAAAACTACACTTCGCTCAGACACATATGTTTCAAGGCCGATATTGAAAAATCATGTGGCCAATTTAGAAGTTTAAAAAATGGGCCCAATTTCAGTGTTCAAGGCTTTCAGCTTGTCGATATCGTCTTGTGCCCTGAAGCAAATATCTTATCGGCTGATTTGGTAATTTCTGTGAATTATTAGACTCTTAACTGCGCTGTGTCACATTATTAACATGCGCCGTTCTGGGCAATCAGCCGGCACGGCCCGCACTGGCGTATCATTGATTGTTTTGAATGAAAAGTCTTTACTGAATAATTCCAAACATCTTGTATAGTACTGCTGCATTAATGCGCCATTACATGCCATTATTTTCGTCAAGTGCGCTTTAACTGGAATATTTCTCGTTTGGAGCAGAGCGAGCTCCCCAGTGAATCAGGAAATCATGGTAAAGTATAAAGGTTGGGGGGGGGGGGGGGGGGGGGGCGACTCGGGGCCACCGTACCGGGTGCCGTTCACCCTAGGGACGCCATTTCTTGGTGGCGCTGTTTATCCGCCGGAATAAATTCCTCCTATGACATGTAGAGTGAACTTCCCGGTAACAAAAGTTCCCCTCAAGCGCATTGCTTTGCGAGCTCATTGAAAGGTGGAGACGTCTAATGCTAAGTGAACTGAATTGAATGATTTTTTTATTTATTCTTGACAGATTTTTTTTCTCAACTTGACACACTGCAGTGCCCAGACTGGAGGTCGACACCAGAACATAAATGCCGACACTGTGGCTAAGTACTTATCTGGCAAGTCCTTTATAGGTTACGTATGTTCAATAGAAGCCCTCATGTCTAAGAAAAAGTGTCTGCGTAGTCAGTGGCTTTTTTTCAGTCCGTTCTGCTTCTATTATACGGCCGGCATTTCGACACGCTTCTTGAAAACGCCGCATAAAAGGGCGTTCGTATTAAACTTTTTGGGGACAGGGCAGTATAGTTGTTTGCTCCCAGAATATTGTGAAAACAATATCTGGTCGATCATTTTGCATAAATGACTCTGTGGGAGCAGCGTGTCTGCTGTACTGTTGTTTTAGCCTGCAGGTTCCTGGAAGTTGTATTTGTTCATGTGGTTTTGCTTTCAGTATTCATTAATTATTCAATCGTATCTATACCTAAATTTACTATGTTTTGGTGTAAATTTTTCAAACCAAAAATTACTTTGTTATTATTGGTAAGAGGGCTTCATCGAAGTTATGAAGGTGCGTTTTGAATATTTTTTTTCTGCCGTGCTCTGCCAGGGACAGTTTTCGATAATACGTGATCGAAATAACTTTAAGCTCTTTACTTACTGTTTGTGATGAATTTTCCTTCTTGAAATACTTATTTATCATCTGAACATTATTTATATTGTAAACAAAAGGTTGTGTGTCCAACTCGGAATAATTTCTTTAAGCATCTTTTAATAGAACTGTGTATGCATTGTGTATTTCCTTTTGTATCTCTGGCACTGTGCTCAATGACTGGAGTCAAAATTTTTGTCGTGCATTTTTGTTATCGAATGACGCGTCAGACGTTAGTAAATGAAAATAACGCCAAAGAATTATTAGTAATATATAAACGTAATCCCTGTGTAATTTCAGAATGGGCTTCTGGAGCACAGTGGTGGTTACAGTCACAAGTAGGTACGAGATCATGTGAGGCCTAGAAACGCTGCAGTACATTCTCTGCTTTGTGATTTCAATTCGCTGTCAATCGTATGCTCGCCTCCCCTAGTAGGCGGAATTGCAGTGAACAAATTCCTTTTTTATTGCAATTTTGCTATGTCCCACATGATATCATGCTCCTTTGTGACGTCACAACCACCGTTCGGCTGCTAAAACCAAAAAGCTATACGGAACGAGAATTCAATATAAATTACTTACTGAGCGAAGGCAAATTGCGTGCGGTGATCTATGCTGCCTTAGGCATCATCCCAAAGCAAAAAAATTGTAGCGTTTCAACGCAGTTAAAACAAGTAGGAAATGTCAAAGCTTTCGCGCACGGATGAAGGTTTATAGACATGACGATGTGCAATGCACAGCGCGAGAGTGCGTTGCAGTTAAACACGAGGCGTGATCGCCGACATCGACAGCTAAGTGCTGTCGTGCAGTGGCCAGCGAAGGTGATCTGTTCGCGCCGCTGGTGGTCAGAAACCCAGTGGCGGCAATATTTACTATATTTCTGCAGGTTGGCCAAAGCCAACCTCAAGGCCATGCAAGCCACAGCAATATTGTTTGGGTTAGACTGTGTAAAGTAGTGCTTTCGCTCTGAAACCCGCTAGGAAAAGAGTGGCCCTCTCTACATCTTGCATACAACAAAGTGCTAGTTATTAAGCAAGGGCTTAATACGTCATTGTTGCTGGCCTCCTCGATGGGAAGTACAAAATTTCACTCGTAGTTTACGCTTTCCAGAGTATAACTTCATTCTGCTTTCTTGTCTTTCTTTTCTAAATACAGCCCTTTTTCTGCAGGCCCTCAGTCGTCCAGCAGGCCCTTCAACCAGGCCACGTTTCCGGGATGCTTCCCCTCTGCTAGCAGAGCCTAGTAAGGGGTGCACCACAGCGATGCCCACCGGTCGCCGCGGTGACACAAGCTCGGCGCTGTCGAAAGGTAAGGGTTCAGTGGCAACTCTCGTTGACTACTCTTTCTCACAATCTGTGTGCACTGGAGTGGAAGCTGCACCTGGCGGAGGCGAATCGGGAGCCGAACTGTTGGCGTTTCACAACGATGCGTTGTTGGCCGACAATGTTTTGAATGTTCTCGATATAAGTGACCCCTTCCTGGTAAAGAATTCAATTGACATTGTCCGTTTCTTTCAAGATCACAGTGATGTAGTTCTAAAAGGCCTTCGAGTGTAATTAGGCACGTCACTATAAATAAATGAACAAACAAATGCTCTACCTCGCGCGACTTGTGTAAGCATGGCAAAATAGGGGGGGGGGGGGGGGGTGCAGCGCTCTACATCCTAAAGACAGCCAAATTACCGCCGAAGGAAAAACAATTGCAGCACATAATAATGTGGGTACCGGGACACACAGGCATCGCGGGGAATGCCGAGGCGGATAGGAGAGCTCGAGAGCTTACAAACCGAGCCTTCAACCAAACCAGCCTCGAGCAGCCTCACGCGGAACCAGTGCCCTTAGGATACTCAGAAATTCTTCATTACTATAAGGGGGTCAGGATAAGATATCCCCCCGCTCACAAAAATCTCCACCAGCAGGAAGCACTTTATTGGAGAAGGCTACAAACGGGAACTTTCCCGAATTCAAACATGCTAAGTTAGATCCACCCAGGGCTATATAGCAGCAAATGCCTGTGGTGCGAGGACAAAGCGACGTTGATTCATACAACGTGGTGTTAAAAGAGAACAAATGCGGCTGCAGTAAACAAAATCCCGAGTGCGGAGCAGTGGGAGACAATGCTTTCCAGCGAGGATCCGGCGGTCCAGGCAGGACTCGTCCGGAAAGCTTACCTGGGGGCAAGACTAAGTCCAGGGGCTCCAACCCTGCCACAAAAGCGACAGACCACATCAAAAGATGTGAACTGTGGCTCGACACCGAGACCCACTCATATGTTTCTATGAATAAAGTTACTACTACTACTACTACTACATGCCGGCGATTTGAATTGGATCACGTTTACATGTGTTACAAAAATTGATGGTCCGACTTTTATTCAGCAGCGAGCACACAACAACTTTTCGACGCGATTTTGTTTTTTTTTATTGCCTCTTGTGCATGCACCTACGCAAAACATACGTATCAGTGGAGATTTCCAGGAAGTAAAAATGTCACAACTTGACTTTCGTTGCCGGCGCACTTTATGATTAAGGTGGCCATGATGGACGTCGTAAATTTCGTGCTGCTAAGCGTCTGTGTGCAGATGAATAGCAAAAAGCGTTTTCGCAATCCTACGTTCATTTTTGTAGCATTCTGTGTTTTCCTACTTTTGTTTTCAAGAACTTGACGTTTTCTAGTGCGTTCTCGTTAAAAGGGATATTTTTTAATCCTTAATGTAACACTCAATATCCCGCTTGCAGTTTTTAAAAATAAATATGCAATGCATGGCTTTCAGAGCTCACAGTGAAAAAAACTCGTTTCCTCCGTGGTGTTTTCTTTTCCATGGGGCGACCTCAAAAACTGCAGAAAAGCTCAAGGTCCTTGAGCAGATGTTGGCACTGCGGTCCGCAGTCAAGTGAGTGGTATTTTCCGCGGCTTGACCAACTCATGCCCAGCGGTCACTGCTGGAATTTGCTTCCGGAAGGCATGTGCCCGGTGTTTCAAGGAAGATTTTGTGCAAGATGTCTAGCAAGCTGTTAACTAGGAATCGAGACGAACGGTTCATCTGAAATAAATATGGGAGGAAAAAGTATCACAAAGTATCTGAGGCTTTCGCTCCTCGCATGTACCCTTCGGTGCGGATGTCGTTTCCCGGGAAAACGCTTTGGGTCAGTTCATGCCGAACGAATCCTTGCATCAAATCTCTTCCATAAATTCTGCAGGCTTTGCAAGTTGCAGTTCAGGTGGTGCACTGGCGCCGGGATCGCGTGGTGCACAGTGGCAGCGAATAAGACAACCTGCAGCAAAGAGACACCTTTTTATTTCGCTTTCATATGAAATAAATTCTGGATGAAATTAGTGCTGAAAATGTTTCGAAATAAGCGGTAACAAACAACCAGCACTTGAACTTTACTGCGCAATTTTTGGACTTCACCGATATTTTCAGACATCGAAGCTCGAGGTAGAGAGGAAATAATAGAGCGGAAGCATCAAGGTGCGAATTTGAAACATGGACCAACATGGATTGAATTTGAAACATGGCCTGTCCTAAGGACGCGTACTACTTAGTTGACTGTGCACTTTGGCCCAAGTGGTTCTCAATACTACAACATGTGAAGACCAGCAGCGACGGGCCTTCCGTAGAACAGAACGCATCGAATGGCGGTGGTCTTCCTGCGGTAGTGCGGCAACACTCTGAGACCGCCAGCAAGAAACACTCATGTTGCCTACCTCAACGAGGACGGCCTTTTGCGCAAAAGCACTCATATGGGTTTCCATATTATGTTGGGCTCTTCCCGGTTTCCTGTCCGTCAAATACACCAGCGTTGAGGCAATTGATCCGCACTTACGATAATTTCGTAATTCCATCGCTGTTTTATACGAGAGCGTTGTGCCAATATGAAAGCCTTGTCATTAATTTAAAATCACGATATTTACAGGTGATGTTTATGAGGGCGACGATTGGCTTTTAGGTATGCCAAGAAAACCCCGTATGCGGTGCGATAAAAATTCCAACGCATTTTTTCTCTTCAAGAGCAGGAACATTAAAAATGGTTCTCTACTTGCTTACCTATGTACTAGTAAAGGAGACGTCAAAACTGCGTCGTTTAATGCTGGTGCAGTTTAGTGTGTAGGCTTCATCAAATCAAAATTTCTCACGTTTAAATTATAAGGACAAGTAAATACCCAGAGCACAGACGAGGAGCGCGTGAATGCCGGCTTCGGTAAAACTGGCGTGCGCCGTCGCCAGTCGCGCAAGGCGGAGGTGTAAGCAATGGCTCTGAGGTGGATTCACACGACGGACCATTCGCCACGTTCCACTTCAGAGCTTCCAAACTTAAACCCTCCCGGAGCTGAAGTGGACGTCACATTCATCCGAATCACATACGCAGTGTGATTAATGAAAGCAGTCGCTACCAGCCAAGAGATGCGTAGACTCAACAGAGAAAACACGCCAATTGGACTGAACTAATAATTGGCATTTTTATTGAAAAGAGACTGCCGACCGATTGCCACGCGTGCACCAAGCCTGGATAGATTATTTACGTATGATACTTCAAAAAATAATTTCCTTTACAATAAGCGCAGATGGTGAGCTTATGCACAAGATTCCCCATCTTTACCCACTGTCCAACATTCTTGGACCAATGTTTTGAAAGTTGAGAAAATATAAGATATTTTTATGGAAATATTGAATGTAATGGTTCATTATTCTGATATGTAGCAAACTCTTTCTTTTACTGTGTTTGCATCAATCGCATCGAAAACTTAACACTGTCGTAGAAAACCAACGGGGAACGCTTTTTACGATAGCAAATACATTCACAGAAGAAAAAATGCAAGACTGCAGTCGGGTGATTTGTGGATATATTGACTGTTCTAGCGAAATCTTACATTATATAAAAAATTGCGTTCGTAAACGGTTTCTCGCTCAAAAATGACTTTGTCCAGAATTGCTGGGTATGTATAGGGAATGGCTGAGAGATTTCGCGTGCATTGCGTGTTCTTTAAGGTGGCTGAGAATGGAGTCCTTCCCGAAACGTGGGTCAGTGCAGACGAAGATCACCGTCATCTCCAGCACCAACTTTCGTTCGCTGCTTATGCATTCTTTCTTGCACATATTCTCCAGTTTCATCTAGGTAAAATTTTCCACGGGCCACCAGTGTCTTATATATAACTTCAGTCTCGCATTTTTCATACATGTTTTTATGTTTGGTGCTGCAGCGTTTCATTTTGCCGCAAGGCGTAGGCCGTGTGCAAAAACTTTAAAGCTTTGCTGGAGGTGAAAGCTTTGCTAAATCCTTTGCCAATCCTCGCCCATTAACAGAGCAAAAGATCATCGGTCCGTGGCCACAGCAATCGACTGCCCTCAAGGCATACAAGGCACTCTTTGCCTACTTGACAGCGATTGGATTGAGTGACAAATTGTGACAGTGTTGTATGTGTGTGTGTGTGTGTGTTATGCCTTTTTTTCCTTCTCTCTTCCTCCTTTTAGTCCCCTAATCCCTCTTTTCCAGTGCAGGGTAGCCAACTGGAACCCCTTTCTGGTTAACATCCCTGCCTTTCCCTCCTCCTCTTTACCTATCTTGCTGGAGGTGTAAAAACCACCTTACTTCCTTGACGTTTGATCGCTGTTTTGACAACGTGATTCACTTTGTACAAATATGAAGCTACTTGAATTTTCTTCCTTTCGTCACATGCGTCGTTCTTATCTCATTTCTGCGCACCGCTGTTCAGCTCCTTTAACTCCGATTAAGCTACCGCAGCCATCATTGTTTATGGGAATCCCGCATCAGAAAAGCGTTTGGCCTAAGTAGTGACGCTCGTTGGCACACTATGGCTGCAACTCTTTTTGGCGGCGTTTTTGAAGCGAGTCTTAGCATTATCTCTCATAACTAGTTTTGAATTATCTAGTATTTGAATTAGATCAAGCGGGTAAGATTCCTTTCTGGGTTCTTGGTGAGAAATTCCAGCACACACGGCGTTCTCCAGAAACATTTTCTGTCAAGTGAGGCAACCGAATTAGGAAGAAAGCCATGTACCCACCGAGAAGTCGAAAAGGACTCCCACCTTATGATTCTGATGATTAAAAACCAGTCAAGAGAGGAGAACGGGAGAAGATAAAATGCGACCATTAAATGCAAGGTGAAATCAGAGCTTGTCAAGATGTGCAATGTCATATAAATATGCAAACAAAAATGTTCATTGCTTTTTTGTGTTGCCTCAGGCGGTCTAAGTAACCTAAAACACAGCCCATTATTACAGGCACTGGGCATTCAAGTCTAGAGTCTCACGGAAACCCGTCTGGTCGGGATGGTACATGACGAAAGAAGAAGGCGCCGATCAAAAGAAAAGATGGGATGACGTTTCGGCTCCCCCACGGGAGCCTTGGTCACAATGAGGCATAACGTAGCTTCCTACGTTACGCCTCATTAAGCTACGTTATGCCTCATTGTGAACAAGGCTCCCGTGGGGGAGCCGAAACGTCATCCCATCTTTTCTTTTGGTCGGCGCCTTCTTCTTTCGTCACTGGGCATTCAATGTTCATCCTTCATTCAATGTTCATAGTACGCATGGTCTTCAGCATACGCAGGGCCCTCAAGCAGGATATGTCCCAGAGTTTAACTCGAGCCACAGTAGTCACAAAGTGGACTGTTCATTTGACCGAAACGGTATCGTAAGTCGTTTCTAAATGCAGCGTTAAGGTGAAGTCGTGAAATAGTGTCTGAGATGACTGAGTAAAAAAATCGGTAGTGATGTGTCGGCAAGTTTCAGAGCCGATACGTTTCTTCGGAAGCAAATCTTACAGCCATTTGGGACACATCATATTTCGTGAAGAAAGTTCGAATATATATCCGACGCCGTTGGCCTTTACGGGCCCTTTAATATGCTTTTTCATTGGCCAGAATGCCTCGGTGTGCTGGTATCCGCTCAAATATTATGCAGTGGCCCGCTACAATGGCCAAATGATGTAGGCACCCAGTGTAAGAAAAAATAGGCTGATGACTGGTATTCTTCAGCAGGTTGGACAGGATCTGCAGATATGCTTTGGAGTCGGTAAAGATAACCCATTGGTCGGGGTTCGGCAGGATATAGGAAACCCCTTCTTTAATTCCGTGAAGCTCAGCTGTCGTAGAGGATATCTTTCTCTGCAACCGGTAAGAAAGGACATGGTTTGATGGGGGCCATAAAGGGCACAGGAAGAAGTTTCTGAAGTCGTTAAACTGTCGGTGAAAATGTGGGTATGCTGCGTATATTCCTCCGTAAAGTAGGCTAGATTAGTTTGCAGAAGCGCTGCCTGTGGCATGCGGCTCGTTGCATTCACAGCTCGAACTTCTTCACCTTTAGAGGCGAGAGTGTCCAGGGTGAAAGGTTATATGTAGTAGTTTCTATGGCTGGTTGATAGTAGGGAAGGACAGGAACTGTACTCCTTGGCCTAAGTCAGAGTTGCAGTGGGTTAACTGTACACGGTGTAGGAAGTGCTTCTTTTCTTGGGTGACATGCTGGAGATGGGTACACATAGATTCTCGGGTGGCAATCACACCTCAGTGGGAGGCTCAGTGGGAGGCTAAGGCATGTCCGCAAGCAGTTGTTCCGCGCGACCTCGATGATCTTCTTGCTTGTTGGAGACAATCTTTGAAGCACCGGTAGGCAATAGCGCAAGGTTTCTTCAACGTAGGCTTTTTCAAGCAGAACCACTGAACGGCAGTTGCTACCCTATTGTGTTCCAGCCATGAGCATGAAAACTTGCGATGCTGCAGTGATCCTCTCACGAAGTTTTTTTATCTGAAGTGACCACGAGAGATTGCTGTCAATCATAACACCTAGGAGTCGCTGAGATTGTACACAAGGTAGCGACCATCCACCCAGGAGGAGCGGATATCGAGTCATTTTTTTCTTGAAAAAGCGATGGCAACACTCTTATGGCGAGAGACAAAGAACTCGGGGGGCCTGGTATATCGAGATGTGCAGTAACGCTTCGTGATCACGTTGCTGGGTAATATAGTGAGACCGTGCCGTGTTCTAGATGCAGATATCATCTGCATAAATCGTTAAGCATACTCCTCGGAGGTGGTTTCTTGTTATGTCTATAAGAGTAATATAGAACAGGAGAGGGCTGCGCACCTCTTGTAGACGCCTCTCTACACCGTGTGAGAGAGTGTTAGACCGTTTGTGTTCATAAATATTTGTCGTTCTTTTAAATAGTGTCCAAGACATTTATACAGCTTTCCTCCGAGGTCAAGACAAGCCAAGTCTGCGTGAATTGAATGGTAGAAAACACAGTCAAAAACGGCCTTGATGTTAAGGAAAATGGCTGTCGGGATGCACCCAGCATGAAGGTAGTCTTCAGTGATGAGACGCAGGCGATGACAGTATAAGTTGCTGACCTACTCTGACGGAACCCGTTCATTTCTTGGCGATACTAATTTCGGCTTTCGAGGAGCCAAATGATGAGTTTGCAGATCATCCACTCCATACGCTTACCTACGCAGCTAAGTAGGGCGATAGGCCTTATGGATGCGTCACTTGTTGGCTGCTTACAAGGTTTCAAAACAGGCCCAATTTTTGCCAGCTTCCATTCCCTGAGGGCGTCACCAGTCATCCAGGAAGAATTGTAATATGCCAGGAGTCGAAGACGGGAGTTGTGGGGTAGCGTTGCGATGGCGTCATAGGCCCACGGAACGCCAGGAGTCCACGGAACGCCATCGCGTGTTTAGTGCGACGCCTTGCGCGTTGGACAGTTTAAGGACAGGAAATGACGTCTATCTCACATATCTCGGTGGACACCCAAACCGCGTTTGATTTACAGATTTCACGGACGGACGGACGAACAACGATGAGCTATTAAAGGTTTTCGCCTTAAAACTAACATTATTGGCATGAAAGAACCTGCCATACGCGTCCACTCCACTCTGATTCTTCTATAGTTGCTACCCTCTCATGATCCCGATCAGCGGTCCCTACCTGACCGAAGCAGATGTATTCCCATTCCACTTCCAGCACCTTGCTACCAATTGTGAACAGCTGCTTCCTTGCTGTACTGTTGAACGTTACTTTGGTTTTCCTTATGTTAATTTATAAACCCACCGTTCTGCTCTGCCTGTTTGCTCATGCTTTGCAGTATCTTCTGTGTGACTTAGCATGGCAATGCCATCAGCGAATTGCAGATTAATTAGGTATTCTCCATTAACTCTTATCCCCAAATGTTACCAATCCAGGGCTCGGAACACCTCCTGTGAACAGGCGGTGAATAGCATTGGCGAGATCGTGCCTTCCTCCCTGACACCCTTTCTTACTGGAATTTTATGGTTCACTTTATCGAGGATTATCGTTCCTGTGCAGTCGTTTTAGATATGTTCTAGTATTTTCGAATAAGACTCTTCTACACCCTGATTCCGCAGTGCCTGCATGACTGCTGAGGTTTCGACTGAGTCAAATGCTTTCTTATCAACTGATTGACAGTGTGAATATAGTGTATTATCGAGTATGCTTTAAGAAAGCCTGCCAGATCATTTGGTCGATTGAAGTCTGAGGTTGTCCTGATTCTATTTGCGATTGCCTTAGTAAATATCGTGTATGCAACGGCCAGTAAGCTGACCGGTCTGAAATTTTTCTAGTCCTTGACGTCTCGTTTCATATGAATTAAGATAATTTTAGCGTTCTTCCAAGTTTCTGGCGCGCTCCAGGTCATAAGGCATTGCATATGCCAGGTGGCTAGTTTACCTAGCACAATCTCCCCTCTGTCCGTACCATGTTGTTAAGCGCTTTATTCTTAAATTTATCTGTGTCCGCTTCGTGTGCATTTCATGTAGCTGCACACATGGCAAAAAAAATGAAATAGGAACATTCTTCGATCTAAGCTCACCGGCTTAGGACATTGAACAGGGAAATCTGATTGGCAATAGCGGCCAAGAGGCCTGGAGTAGCATCTGCATTGAGACGTTTCTTAGGGGCCGGCCGGTTGGGCGTCTCAGATTCCGGTTTTGGCGTCTATAACCTCGCTTGCATATTCGGCCTTATTCTCTTGTGGTCTTCAGTTCGATCGCATTAACCTGTCGCGGTGGCTCAGTGATTAGAGCGTTCGGCTACTTAGCCAGGCCACCTGGGTTCGAACCCGACCGCGGTGGCCGCCTTTCAATGGATTCAAAGCGCGAAAGGCGCCCCGTGCTGTGAGATGTCAGTGCACGTTAAAGATCCCCCGGTGGTCGAATTTATTACGCAGCCCTCTACTACGGCACCTCTTTCTGTCTTTCTTCTTTGACTCGCACCTTCCTCTCTGCCCTCACGTCCCACTTACACGAAGCAAATAGTATAGTTTCCAGTGTGGTCTAAATGCCTCATTGGGTTTGAGGAAAACAAAAGGGAACAACTGGCTCACTGGGTCAGTGGGCGCATCAGTCAGCGGTGAGGTGGCGATGCCATCCACCTGCAAACTGAGGCAGTTATGCGCCTTTTCTTTTCTCATATCTAACTGAGGGTTTAAACTCCGTTGGTTTTGAGGAAAGAAAAACCACATAACTGTCTCCGTGGGTTCCTGAACGTCTCAATCGCGTTTTGCGGTACTTGGGGGTGGGGGGTGGGGGGGGGGGGGGTCTATTTAACGTGTTACACGGCGGCCTTTGTACCCTCTAAATGGCTTGTACGCGTACAAATTTATTACAGCTTTCGCTGTAAAAATTTGCTAAGCGTTTGTTCTCTGCTGCGCAACGTGCTAAGCACAGTAGAAACTGCCGCCGTGCCCCTGCCCGTCCTTTGCTTATGCCTTAGACGTGCAGGCAAACTCGGCTAATATAACGATTGCAACGGGAGCAGAGCTACATATTTGGCACTGGTCATGTGGACGACGGTGGCCGCTTGTTGAAACGTGACCGTGAATCCATGACCGTCACTTTAGCGTCAATCCCGCTCACACGACAGGGTGTTGAGAGCCCACGCTGTGAACCCCGAACCCACCGGGAAGGAATCTGGGAAACAGCCCTTGGTGTGAAAAAAAAAAAGGTTCTTAACTGTTCTTCTTAGTTGGAGATGGGATGACAAAATAGCTACGGCAGCTGATATAGCATGATTTCTTAGGAATTTCGGAAACTCACCCAAGAGTCAGTGCGCAGTGATGGGAGTCCGTAGCGGCGGTAGAGCGATAACTGCTGTAGCAAGGACCTATGCAAATATGCATGTAATACAAGTGTTATTAAAAAGATAATTTTACTTACTGATGCACGTATAAATGTGCACACGCGAGATTTATATATACGTAAATTACTTGAACAAACGCATTTTCGTTGTCGTCTTGGCCTGCAGATTGCAGGCGAAGACTCTGGCCGCGAAGAGGGAAGTCGACCAGCTACAAGCACGCATCGAGAGCGAGTGCACCAAGTCCGGCGCGCTGGAGCAAGCTGTCGCTGAGGCAGCATCAGAAGCCTGCAGCCTGACGGCTGAAATCGCCTCCGCCGAGGTACGCATTCTGTCTCTTTCAATATTTTGTGTGTCATATGCAGTCGATGCCACTCGGGACCACAGCGGAAAATGCCTCTGCAATAATCTCCTTAAACCTAGTAATTGCAGGTGTTTGGCAGGACCAAGTTTATCAACCGCAACATCATGAGAATCGATCGGCACCATTGGCCGGAGGGCCTCCTTCGAAGGCATTTGTTGCAAGTTATTGAGTTCTAACCGACTGTAGGTGCCTGTTGCGTATGGCGTCGACGGGTTGGAGCTCGGTGGCGAGAAAACGTGCCATCAGCGTCAACTGAAAAGCAGACCTGACAGCTGAAATGTGAACACAAAACTACAAAAATAATAGCTGCTGGGTTCATTAAAATTTGCACGCAGAGAGAGGCCTTCGTTGCTTCCAACTGAGAGTCAACTGCACTCGTAGTCAGTATACGTGGAATGCAGTGATTTTATTTCGCGGCTTGCTGTCCAATTGTACAGTTTGCGTTTCATCTGTCGCCGATGGTACAATGCTTTTTCACATCTAAATTCTGCAGGATTAAACATGATAGTGCGCACGCTTGGGTGTACATAAACCCCAACAGCTACAGATTAAAAAAGGACAAGCAACAGAGCAGGCTAGCTGTGAACGATGAAGAATAACGAGAAAAGCACGAAAAGCAGGCGTGCTCTACTCCTATAAAACGGAATAGAGAAAAGATTAATTACAGCGCCGTCATAGCACTCATGACAGCAACATCTGAAGATTTTTTTAAAATGCACGTATATATAGTTCACCCCATCTGCTCCAATCACGACTCATGTCTTGATGGGTGACGGGGCGCCGTAAAGAGGACTGTTGTGTCGGAGCTTTTTAGGCTCAAGTTTGTTCCACTGGCGTCGTGTTGAAGCCAGGCGCCGAGCTGATCGGCCTAGCGCAAGCTTGGCGCGCTGCCCAGCGCCCGGTGGCGGCTTTTCCAAACTAGTCCAAACGTGCTCACCCTTCCCTTGCCCGGGCCAGTGCTGACCGCCGCCGATGGGCCACACTCCTGGCGGCGCGGGCGATGGAGCCGTCGTCATCCGCCGAGGGTGTATAAAAGGCGAACGCGGATATCGGAGAGAGACGCAGCCAACGCAGCGTTCGGTTCTCTGTCGTTCGAGCAAGCCCAAATAGAGAAGCAGTTATGCTGCCACCGCACCTTTGTACTGCCATGTATATAGAGCACATAAATTCCTGTTCCACTGCTCCGACGTCGTTTCTTCGGCTGGTCCTACCTTGCGTGGACACTGCGGTGAATGCCAGTGAACTCGGCCGCTCTGCCTTGGCAACCACCAACGTCACAACAGGACGAACGCACCTATGCGTTCCTGCGCTTTCAGCCGCGCGCGCTGCAATGCGATGGACGCAAACAATCGCAAAAGCAGGATGAGCCGCACATCGATGCGATTCGGTGAAAAGCTCTGCAGGGCGAACAGGAATTGTGCTCTGGGGCCAGTGTGGCAGGAAGGGGCGGCCCGCCGGCGGCCACGAAAGGCAGCGTTCGACGTCCGTGCTTTCATCCGGAACGATTCCGGCTCGCAGGTGTCACTCAGAGCCGTCCGGACAACATCGCCGGCCGGCTGTTTGCGACAGACTGAAAGCTCTCTTTACTGTTTTCACTTATATTGCAAATTTGCGCCGGAGAGGCTTGCCGCTGTGCGCGCAATTGGTTATGCAACCAGAGCAGCCGTATGGGCGCGGCTTTGTGTAGCGGCAGTTGCTGGAGCATTATGGGAGAAGCGGGGGGGGGGGGGGGGTGCATTTGAGCAGAGAGGAAATTAAGCCGGCACTGGTGAAACGAGTTCGCATCCAGGGCAAGGTGGATGCCATTGACCGTTGGTCGCTCAAGTCGTGGCATTCAATGTCTTGCAATGTATTGGCACTGCATGCAGCGGCGTCTGCAGTGCGAGCCAGTTAGGAAACGCCGAAATCTCCAGTAATCTCCTCTGCAGGAACGGCTCGACGCAGTCTCGCACAAGTGATGTCGAGTGTGTGTTGCACTGGCTACCCAATGTGCCACCCATTTATGGGCAAGTGTAACCCGTGCACAGCGTTGAAAATCAAAATGATAAGGAGTATAAAATGGATTCCATAGCACAGCTGAAATGCTGCATGGTGCCATCATTACCGGACACCAGATTTGGCGAAAACCGCTAATACCGCCGGTTGGTGCCGCGCGCTCAGCAGCTCTCCGTCAACAAAGGTCACTGGGCGGCGCTGGTGTCACGTGCCATTAAAAAAACTGGTTTTGTTATGTAATATAAAACACAAAAACTTGAAAAAGCGTTTCCCTAGATAAGTCAAGTCAAGGTTATTTCAGCTTTTGTCTTACAAAAACTGTGGGGGACGAAAAAAAAGTGGTTTGCAATGACCGCTTAATGCAATTAATGCAATTTGCAGTACATTTAGTTTTTGTCCAATCATAAACCTTGCACTAAGTGATGTCATATCCGCTGCTAAAAACCGCCACTGTATGGTGACACCGTCAGCGCCACGAATTTGTTTTTGCGAGCTAATTAAAATATTAAAAACCGCAAGTCATCGTCATCTTAACATCAGTATACATCCCCCACACACTTCACCGTCATATACACCACAACGCGTTCACTACGTGCCCCTCTAACACGCTGGAACCAATGCAGAGCGTCTGGGCTCGAACCTCAATGCAGGCGAATTTTTTTTTTTCAAGTAAACTTTTGTGTTGGATTCGTCTTTTGAATCAATGAGGCGTGACAGCCTTCTCCTGCCTGTAAGCACTGGCGGCCTCGGTTTAGTCCACCTGTATGTCTGACATAGTTTCGCGTTTCATGTTTTTTGCGGGACCCACACACCAAACAGTGCGTGCATTCTTGCAAGTAAATTTAGTTCATGCTTTACCGAGCCTCGTTGTGTCTTCTTATGTTTCTGGCCTCTGTGTTTGTGGGAATTCATGCGTGCTGAGACTGGGGAGCGCTACAATCAAGACAAGGGGACACCACCACATAAGAACACCATGAGACAACCAACTAGCCCCCTACAAAGCTTTACTGACGTTCATGCATGAGTTGTATTTGTCTACTCATTTCCTACTTGCTTTTCCCCTCAGTTCCATTCTTCGGTGTCGAGGAAACGGTTGTACAAAGACTATTTTGTGTGCTCTTTCCTCAGCTAATGCATCGCTCTGTGTATTTCGGTTTACCGGGACATGACGTACTCAAGAGAGTATGTAAAATTCCCCTCTCGCCATGTACACAAATATATTCCTTTAAGCTACACGCTGAAGCATTACCAGTTAAAACACGGCTAGAGAAAAAGGATATTTTCATGCCTACGGTTAACAGTCGCCTTTGTGATGCTCCTGAAACGATTGAGCATTGTGTCATCAATTGTAAAGGTGCAATACTCTTCTGGGACATCATTTTTAATTCACTTTTTGTAGTGCCCTTCTTTTCGTTCTGTTCTGTGTCACCAGTGTTCTTTTCTAACGGCCACTTTCCCCCCTTCGCGCGCCATCGCTATAGATGCCCCCCACGGCGGGCCTTCGTGCCACCTTGTTCTGGGAAGCCACTCCCTCCTGTGGACGCCCGACCGTCCCCTGTGTCCTTCGGGCGGCCAGTTCGGCTTCCGCCTCGGTCGACGCTCGTCGCACCCTCTTTAGTAGTAAATAAACTTTGTAAAAATACCGTGTGTCTTTTGCTGCATTAACAACAACTACCGGTCGCAACAATTTTTAATTCAATTTATTTCCATGTACACATTGTGAGGGTCGAGGGAAAAAAGGCAGAAATTCCGGCTTGACATGCCCCTCGACCCCTACATTGCAGGGCAGCAAACATGCAAATTACGTACACAAGTAACGTCGAAAAATGCAAACAATGGTTGTCAGGAACGTTTGGAGCACTATTAGAAAAACAATAAGGAATGAAGCGCACACAAAAAATGGTAACAAAAAAGCAACGTAAAAGTATTTCGGCGCAGTCCGTCCTTCCTTCAGACACGTAATACGTCTGTGCAGAATCCTCAGGTCCGAGCTGTGGAAACAAGTACGGTTCTTTCATGAATGGCTTCGTGTCGTCTGACATAGACAAGACCCTGAATGGATAGCTTAAAGAAAATTCCAGGCACATAAGAAGCTCGCGGCACAGACCACAGAATTCCTGTGGCGTCATTTCTTGATCAACTCATCGAGAGCTCCGGGAAGGAAGAAGGCAAGTGGCGGTTCTCTGAAGGTGCTGGGTGATGTTAAACTCCCGGAGGAAGTCTTCAAGGTCTTGGAAAAAGGACCGAAGTTCAGCCATGAGCCAACTAGAGTGGCTCATGAGCTCCTGTCTCTGAATAAGCGAGTGGCGGGAAGGCACCGCCGGAAGATCGTGAGCGATGCCTGCTGGAAGGAGTGGACGCGCTATCCAGAACGGCTTCCAAGAGAGCCAGTGGATATGGGTCTACGGTCAACAAAGTGGTGAAATACTTCAAAGAGAACGACATTCGTTTGCTGCAAGCCGACAAGGAAGGTGTTTTTGTGGTGGTGCCAAAGGGAGTGTATAATGAAAAAGCGTGCCGTGCAGTTGAGAAAAAAATTAAATGGGCTGAACTCAAGCCCGTGAAGGCTAAGTCAAGAGCCATCGCCCTCTGCAACGAATTGGAGATGCAAATGTTAGCAAAGTCTATAAGTGAATGTAAGGGCAAAACTCTTAGCATGTTTTTACAGCCAAGACCCACAAAGAAGGTGTACCATTCCGTTGTATTGTAAGCGAAAGGGGATCTTGGCAACGCCTTGTTAGTCAGTTCCTGCTGAAGCATCTTAACCAGCTTGGGGTCACTGATCCTTTCGCAACAAAGAACTCTTTGGATATAATTGAATTTCTTGACGATAATCGGCAAATTGGGTATTTCTTTTCTGTTCATGCTAAAGATCTTTTCTGTTCCATTCCCCATAAGGAACTGTTCACAACCGTTCAAGCATGCATTGAGGAAAGGGGGGGGGGGGGGGGGTACATCTTTTCAAAACGCAGCTGGTCTGTCAGCAGGGAATTTCATGACTTAGTTCGAATTTTATCTTATTGCCACAGTTTTACAGTTCGAAAGTGGATCGCTTATACAGAAGAAAGGGATTTGTATTGGCTCGTGTGTGGCCCCGGTTCTGAGCAATATTTTCCTTTCAATGATTGATCGAAGTGTGAATGAGCAGTTGGACAAGGATATAGTAATGAGAGTTTTCAGATACGTCGACGAGTTTTTAATCCTGCTAAAAAAAACAGGACACACAGTCCTACTTAGGCACAGTTAACGAGGTTCTAGGAATTTTTAGTGAGAACGGAGAAGGCTTAGAATTTACGCAGGAGCTACCTGAAAGTGATAAACTGCAATTTTTAGACCTGGAGCTTTCCATAACCAAAGAGAAATTATGCTAGATGTACCACCCTCGTGGCCAGAAAGTTTTTTTTTTTTGTCATATGAATCGGCACACTCCTAAGACAGTGAAGCGAGCCATTGCTACGTCTGGTTTAAATGCCGCCATTGCGAAATCCTGTTGTCATACCATGGAAAGGGGCTTCCAGTTGCAGCTGGTAAGGCTTCAGGACGCAGGCTTCCCTCAGTCTGTCCTGAGTAGTGTGGTGGAGATCCTTCTTCACAGCATAAAAGGCGTGGAACGTAAGCAGCCTATGCCCGTTGAGGATAGAATTAGGCCAGAAGTGGTGCCCTACTCCCACCGCGTTGCCCATAACCTGAAAAAAGTTGCATCTAAATTCAAAGTTCCAGTTGTATTCTCTGCTCCCTGTAAGCTGGCCTCATTATGCCCTCGTGTAAACTCAGTAAAAAAGAGAAAACCTGCGGAACCAGGCATGCCCGTAGGTACGTAGAATGCAATGAAGGAGTTGTTTATCAAATCCCGCTCACCTGTGGAAAAGTGTATATTGGACAAACGGGGCGTTGCCTAAATGAAAGGTTGAGGGAGCATGAGCGCTCGATGGGGACAGGAACAGGTTCTAATCTGCATTTTCTCTGTAAGGACTGTGAACAAAGCACCTGCGGGCCCATTCTTGAAAGAACTGTAGTTTTAGGTAGAGGCTTTGATCGAGTGTCCCACGAATTTAAAGAAGCCTTTTTAATTAGGAAAACGGGCCTGAGTGCCGTTAGCGATGCTTCTATCTTCTTGTACAAAACCGAAGAAGCCATTTTAGAAAAGTTTTCCTGATACGAACACGTGTACAGGTGCTGTGGTTTTTTTTCCAGTGTAATCTGAATGCTTCAGTACACTAAGCCTTTTAGGTGGTTTTCTTGTCTCGCGTGCTTTTTCTGTTTTTTTTTACGGTTTTAATGCATATTGGTTTTGTCTTCATCCTTTCGGATCCCATTCAGTCATGTTTCTTTCGCCCTTTACACGACGTGTCATGCCTTTTAATGTTCTTTCTCCGATCTTGTCGTTTTTAACTATAAGTCATGTTTTTAGTGTTTGTCTGTTATCGCTTTTATGAACCTATTCATCTTTCTGATGTTTGCTGCAGCTGATAGGTGGTGTGACGGTGAGCCTCTATATTATGTGTTTCATGGAAAGTGAGAGTAGCGCAAAACGGGACAAAGGGACAGAGAAAGACAGACACAACACAGGCGCTGTGTTGTGTCTGTCTTTCTCTGTCCCTTTGTCCCGTTTTGCGCTACTCTCACTTTCCATGGATCACCGTTACCGACTCGCCCAAGTTTCTACCCTTGTGAATTATGTGTTTCTTTCAATAAAAATCAGTTGTCAGTAGCGCGTTGCGTTGTCCACCTTTCTTGTGAATGTGTCTTATTTTGCGCTAACGTTTGTACATAGAACTATGCACCAACTAGCCCAGCAACAAGTGTTACTTGAGAAAAAATATGCTTCATAGAAAACCAGGTCCTTGGTAATTCAAATCAGGTCAACGCTTATTGGAACGAAAGAAATAAAGAAGCAGTGAAAGCATGGTGAAATCTAAAAATCTAAAAAGTAGCACATACACTCTGTATATCTTTGTGGCATGCTTGTGATACATCAACTTTTGCCGCATGAAACTTAATTAAAAGACAGGACAACGTGTTAGATAGGCTATATGTACCATATATGGTGCGCCATGTTGGAATATGCCACAGTTCGCTGTGCCTGCTAGGGTAAACTTGTACATTTAGCGAAAGGTGTGCCGTGTCACGCAAATAATTCACATCTTGTTTTATGTCCTTCTTATATCTTTCAGCCAGCCTAACATTATACATTTCAGATACTTTTACGGCCTTGAACTGGCGGATGAGTCACATGTGTTTATATCAGAACCGACGTTTAGTATTGCACGTAGAGCCTTCTTCTGTAAAACGTAAATCTTATTTTTATTGGTACCTGCAGTTGCTCCGCAAACTAAGTGCGCATAGTTCACTTGGGACTTAAATAGCGAATTATACAGGAGAAGTTTAACTTTGCATGGAAGTAAGTTACGATGCCGGTTAATGATACCTGTGACACGAGAAAGTTTACTGATGACAGCGTTAACATGATTGTCCCAGCTTAGCTGTCTGTTGAAACGTACCCCTAATATATTAATATTGTCTACAACCTTTATCGTTCCCAAACCTAGCTTAAGATCGCATGGTAGAATAATGTGTTTATTTTTTGCTTTGAATATAATAGCCTTAGTTTTAGTTACATTAATTTTCAACTGGTTATTAAGGGACCGTGAATGGAGTTTATTTAGTATCCTATACGCCTCGTTTATCACATCTTCGCATACGCTTGATGAGAAGAACAGTGAGACGTCATCTGCATACATAACACACTTCGCATGCAGACATTGATTAGCGATATCATTTATATAGAGGTTGAAAAGAAGCGGTCCAAGGATACTTCCCTGAGGTACGCCAGCAGTTACTTTTTTTACTGAGGATCAACAGCTATTAATACTTACAAACTGAAAGCGGTGTGCAAGGTATGACGAAAGAAGCACATGAACACGACCCCTGAAGCCGTAGTCGAACACTTTTGCCAAAAGTATAATAACTGATGTAGTCGAAAGCCTCCGAAAAATCTATAAAAACTCCAAGGGCAAGTTTCCTTTCCTGGAAACACTGTAAGATATACTCTTTTTTGACTTAGTAATGCTGTCTTGGTAGATTTATGCTTGCTAAAAGCAAACTGCGAATCAGGTATTATTTGGTGTTTTTCACAAAAGCATAATATTCGCGTGTGGATAATTTTTTCCAGTCCTTTAGAAATGATTCGCAGCACGGAAACTGGCCTGCAATTTGAAACACAAAGCTTATCACCTTTCTTATGCAAAGCTGTCACTGTAGCAATTTGGATGCGCCGTGGCAACACTCCGCATTCAAAACTTAAATATATGTGCTAAATGTTGGGGCTAGAATATTTAATACATGCATCACAGGCCGCATCTGCAAATCATCTATCCGCGTCGTGGCATCTGGTGTTCTTCATGTTAAAAAATGCAGTGAATACTTCAGAACATGTAGTTGGAATTAGATACATAGAATTGCTTTACTTTGCCGGATGCGAGCATCATATGTTCGACGAACTATAATATTATCGGGTAACGAAATATTGATTAAACGCCTCTGCTAGTTCCTGCCCATTTACACTTCGTCCTTGAATAAGTATTTCTTGAGGAGAGCTAGTCTGCGGTGTGCGTAAAACAACGTTGTTAATCTGGTTCCATAACTTTCGGGAATCACCATGGCACGAATCGAATTTGCCGTAGTAATACGAATCCCTGGCACACCTTAACTTTTTGTTTAGCTTATTTCTGAGGACTCTGTATCTTGCTAATAGTTCGGAATCGCGTGTATTGATGAGTCTTCGTACATTTTTTTTCTTTAGATTGCATCTACTTGAGCAATTGTGACATCATCCACTCCTTGTGCCCTTTCCGAGGTGCTACGTGCGCCTTTTACGGAAAATGTTGGGTGTAAAGCGCTTTAAATTTATCAAGAAAGCTATCATAAGCGGCTTCCACGTCTGTCATGGAGAGCACGTCAGACCAGGCTATATCTGAAACAGCCTGTCCGAAAGGAGCAAGGTTTTTCTCAGTCATCACTTGATGGAAGCAAGCGCGTGCTGGTTTTTTCTTCATACCTGATTTCACCCCTAGCATTATTGGGAAATGGTCACTAAGGTCGTAATAAAAAACAGTGGACACAATGTTCTTTTCATCAAAATTAGTAATAAAAACGTCAATGAGCGATTCTGTATTCATAGTAACTCTTGTAGGCGTGCCAATTGTGTTAATGCAGCCATTTGCGGAGAGCAGTAAAATAAAATATTTTGCTGCGCTGCTATCGGGAAGCAGATTTACATTCAAATCGCCGCCTAGATTGACACTGAAGTTGTTCACAAAATTCAAAAATATATCAGCGAAAGAAAAGAATTCTGCAGCGCGGCCATCAGGACAGCGGTAACAAACTGCAATAATAGTACGGTCAAAAATTTAAGCAAACCATTTCGTAGTCAGAAGTGGCACAACAAAATCTTGGTACTAGGTCACAAATTATTTACTTTTTTACAAAAGCACAAACACCGCCACCACAATTTAAGGATCTGTTCATGAACAACGAGTTTTACCCGGGCATATTAATTACTTCTTCATCACAGGAGTACCAGGTTTCTGTAATGATAAACACTTCGAACTTATCTAGTTTATTAAACGGGTACTCAAGATCAGCAGTTTTATTCACGGCAGACCGCGCATTCACATGGAGATAACGAGAAGACGTTTTTGTTGATATTTCGTTATATCTTACTTCATCGAGCCGCCGCGGTGGCCTAGTGGTTATGGCGCTCGGCTGCTGGCCCGAAAGACACGGGTTTGATCCCGGCCACGGCGGTCGAATTTCGATGAAAGCGAAATTCTAGAGGCCCGTGTGCTGTGCGATATCAGTGCACGTTAAAGAACCCCAGGTGGTCGAAATTTCCGGAGCCCTTCACTACAGCGTCTCTCATAGCCTGAGTCGCTTTGGGACTTTAAACCCCCATAAACCAAACCATAAACCAAACCATTTTACTTCATTCATGGTGACTTGATTGCAGGCTTCTAGACCGTCATATTCGTCGATAAAGCTGCGCACGTCTAGCTTGATCAATGTTTCCGGTGCCTTGACCGGGTGGCCCGTGGTTCCATATGGTAATTACAGATTTTTATGGCGCAAGGGCATCTGCGACCAATGAGCGCCATGGCATAAGGTATTTTTCGATTACTCAAGGTGGGGTCAAAGACCCATTTCCCAAGCCTTTCACAGCTCGTAAGCCGAGCACCACGCCAGGCGAAAGCTTGTACCCATTTTATCACCAGTGGGTAGCCGGCGGCACTGGGGATCGAACCCCGCACCTCCCGCATGCGAGGCGGATGCTCAACCATTTGGCCGCCGCTGCGGTCACATGGTTCCATACTGTCATCTACTTCGCTTTCTTCGTTTTTTGGCTCTAGTTCAACGATGTCGTTGCTATCATTGTCCCAGGCGGAAATACAACCATTAATCAGGACTTTATAATAAGTCAACCTCACTTTTTATTTCCTGTCACGATTTTCTTTTGTTCGATTCCACAGCTTTTTCGTTACCGCTCGGACACTTTGTGAAAAATCTTCGCTGATTGAATCGGTAGACCTTTTAAGTTTAGAAACTGCTTTAAAATTTTCTTTTTTTTTTACGGTAGTCTAGTAACCTAAAGATCACAGGTCTATCTTTGCCTCCATTGTCTGCCTTTCGTCTACCGAGCCGATGTATTCTTTCAATACGTGATACCGTCACGTTTAGCATATCTTCAAGAATATCTTTTGTTACTATTGTCTGAAGTTGTTCATCAGACTCTTTTTCTTGCTCCTTTATGCCAAAAACAATCAGGTTTGATCGTCGGCTTCTACTTTCTAAATCATAAATTTTTATTGTCATTAATGACAGCTGTTGCTCCAATCCAGCTACTTTTTTCACATTCCATGACTTTTTCCAGAAGCCTTTCTATCTCTTCCAGCTTCTTTTCATTAACATTGAGCTTCTGGTTCGTTACATTTCCCTTTTCTTTATTTCCTGTATGTCCACCGCAATCAACTTCTATTGCTCCGAAATCGAATTATCTGATCTGAGGTTCGCCTCGATGCAACGGACATTGAAAAAAAGACTCAATTTGACGCCGAATACTGTACGATATCTGACTGCACTGACATTTGTTGATGAACCCTTAGATATGTTATTTTAATTGGATCACACAGCCTCTGGCAAAAATGCATGACGGACCGACATTGCGAATCTGTTGTTTCTGCTAAAGACCATTTCTGCGGAATAATTGTACACCTAAAAGAATTGTATGCCCAGACCAAGTTTGAACCGGAGCGGCACACACTCCAAGTGCTGTGCTGTTCACTACCTTTTTTCTAGTTGTTTGCTCCTTAGATGTTGAGTATTATGATGTATAAGCTATACGTGCTCTGCATTGACTCATGTCTCGTGCTTCATTGTGTCATTTGTCACTGTTTTCTTAATATTTGTAGGTAGCTCATGCACATAAAACGTCGCATCATTGTAGTAAATACCCTGTTGAAAAGAACAACCCTTGAAGCCTCTCAGGGTGGGTGTACTTGCATGCAATAAAGAAGAAAAAAAAGCCCCTCGAGGCATATGCGTTGCGTGCAAACCTGGAACGCAGAGGGCCTGCGTTCGAACCTCAGTGCAGGCAATTTTTTTTTCGAATGAGGCCACGTGAGAGATACCACTTCCTGTGGGTACATTTTGCGGACACATTCTGAGGATAACATCCGGTGACAAATTTCCTTCGCATGAGGCATATGCATATAATGTTTTCGCATTAATAACCCCAAGCGGTTGAATTATCCAGAGCCCCCGCCCCCTATATACAGAACAGGACAATAAAACTGTTGGGAGTTAGCGCACGGTGTGTCCGAACGTCTCTTGTGTTTTGATGTGCCACAGTTTCGTGAAAATGTGCCAGCTACGTTCTAGACGCCGCTTTAGGCGTTTCGTGTCGAAAGTGTCCGGAGTTCGCGGTTACCTTTCAGTTTGGTGCGGCCCATAGCAACGAGCATTTCGATCGCGACGAAAGTGGACTGCGCGCGTAGGCATCGCCACTGACGAGCTCGATTTCTTCGGAGGGCGCAAGTTCACCCAATAGACGGTTTGTGTTTCAGTGTGCAAATGTTCCTCTCTGCCTGAGTGGCGCCACCGCTGCGTTATACACGGTCCGCTTATTTGTGGAAACTGATAAGGAAACAATGAAAATTGTGATGTCACTGAACAGAAACGTGTACGCGTCATTAAAAATAGCAGGTAACGATGTGATTCCCTGCTAGAGGGGTCGAATGTGCAGATGCGCAAAGCGAAGCACCGGGGAGTGAAACGGCGCCCCAAAAGAAGGTTAACGCCGAGTCTCTTTCAACCCGAACAGGAGCACTGAGGGGTAGCCCGATAACACAAGGCAGCGGAAATTGCCTTCATGCGCGGTTATTTTCTAGCGCATTCGATGTGGATAAATTCCCGTGTGCAAACTTTTTTTTTCGCATATATAGCACATCATACCTACTATCGGCAGCAAAAATGAACGGGGTGCGTGTTCTCGGAAACGAAAAATCGCACTGCCTTGCGACCAAGTCGCCATGTACAATTACACAACGATAGAGGATGCATTTTCTCTGATACGTTTGTAAACGTATCCAGGCGATAGGCTTCCGTGCTTTTTCAGCTCACACGCATACCGTAAATTTCGTCTGTCAGCATTACCTTCCGCACAATTAGGTTTTTGACAATCCGTTCTCAAGCAATAAATGAATCAGAGCACACATGAGACGCGGCCGATATTATGAAACCCTTTTTGTGGATGCTTGCAATCTGCGTCTGTGAAGCGGTGAAACTGATATAACCTGTGCCCACACACATGCCGCGTCTGTCGATGCACTTCACACGTTTATAGAGCCCTTTTTTCCCCTTCCGATAGATGCTACTACAGCGGACAACAACTCAGTGGCAGCCGGACGACGTTGAGTCTCGATTCATGGCGATAACTATAGACTCAAAGCGCTTGCTCCTACTGTGGCGCGCAAAAGACTGCGTAGCACACACTCTGATCAATTGCAGGACGTGCGCTGCTACCAAATGTTTTGTCACCTCGACGAATGCTAGGAACCCCTCGCCATCCTTACCGACCAGCCTCTGACTGAAAATAAGGTGAGCTGGGGCCCACGATCTCTCTCCTTAGTCCGTGAAAACACACAACTTAAAGAAAGACTAGAAAGACAAGGGAAACAAATCCAACAACAAAACGACCAACTTAAGCAACAGCATGATCAGTCTAAGCAACAGAACGATCAACTCAAGGAACAACCAACGAAGTGTACACATCGCCACCTTAACCCAGCAAATGCAGACGCTCGTACACAAGCTCTCGTCCGCAGAGGGAATGCAAAAAACCCACTCAACCTCCCAACTCTCAACACCCCCCTCCCTCCTGCATCGACACACCCCACCTCACCAAACACACCGGCCAAGCGCAAAGCTACCGAACAAGACGTCCCCTCCAAAAACAACTCCAAGCAGCCTAATTTTAGCGCCTCCCTCGCTCTACTGGAGCAAAAGCTCGCCGAAAATTTTGAGGCCATAGCGCAGAGCCCGAATCGATGGGCTAACAGCATTAACGCCCGCGGATCACGACGCTCGAGCAGAAGATGGAGCAGCACCAGGAGATCTAAATTAAGCTCGACAAATTAATCTCTATTACAGCACCCTAACACGCCTAACCCGCTCCCCAAAGTGAAGCTGGCTGGACATCGTAAAGACATTAAGGTGTGACAGTGGAACGGCTGAGGCTTTCGCTCTGAGCGTAGTAGTTTGCAGCTCTATATTCAGTCCCTTCAGGACGCAGAAACGCCCACAGTCATCGCACTTCAAGAAACGAATAGCCCAGTGAAACTCCTTAACTATACAACCTAAGTACCCGCGAGCTCATCCACACACAGAGTGGCCACACTAGTCCACCACAACTAAACGGCCGTCGACCACCTGATGGACATAGTAGATGTAGATTGTCACTTGGTAGAACTGCTTTCCAAACAAAAAGTCCTTGTCTCTACATATTAAACGTTTACAGCCCCCTAAAGGCAAAGTAGCCCCTCTCATAGAGGCCGTGAAAAAAAAGCACTTCAAATCAGTGCCAAACACCCACTCATAGTGCTGAGCGACTTTAACGCCAGACATGTTTGTTGGGGATATGCATCCAACTACAGCAAATGCACGAAACTCTGGATACTTTTCCTGAACGAGCGACTCACCCTCGTAAACGATCCGCAACAATACACACGCATTGGAAACCGTGTACAAAACAACACCACTCCCGGTCTCACCTTCACAAAGAACATCACGCACTGTCACTGGTCTAACACGCACACCTCTCTAGTTATAGCGATCACTACATCGTTCAGAATTCCCTCACACTAACTTTCGTTGTCTGCCGCGCCAGAAAACAACTCAAGATCACAAACTGGGATCGGTTCCGCAACCTCCGTACCAATACCCACACCAACATCGAACATCTAGCACACTGGATGGGAGATCTCACAAAGAAAGTGAACACGGCCACGTCTGATATACCGAGCACTCGGGAGTCGGAGGTGGTCGATAGCAGACTAGTGCACATGTAGGAGGCCCACTCGAGCCTGCAAAAATGCTGGCTTAAAAACAAACACAACCACTCCCTGCAGCTAACAATCTCGGCCCTGATAAAAGGCATGGAACCACACTCAGATCAATTAAGCCACCATCAGTGGGGACAGGTGTGCGACCGCCTAGCCGGAAACCTTGGGTTAAAGGACACGTGGAAATTCCTACGCTGCCTACTAGAAGCTGATCACACCAAGAACACCCAACATATTAGAGTAACCCGTATCATCCATAGCCTAGACATGGACGACGACACTGTGATCCAGAACCTAAAATCCACATATCTCACAACACCCGAGACTTCTCTTCTACTCTACTTGGGAGCAGAAAACCCCGAACATATAGACAAGGACATAACTAAGTGGGAAGTCCGAGTAGCCATGCTTCAACTTCGCACCACGTCTCACCCAGAGCCAATCAAACTACAAAGATCTAAGGAACTTAGATGAGAACTCTATCCAAGCTATAACAAACTTCTTCAACAAGCACTGGAATAAAGGCATTCTCCCTGAAGAGAGGACCCACACTCAAGATACATTCATCCCTAAACCCGGAAAACCGCTAAACCTATCAAATCTGCGTCCAATCTCGCTCACATCTTGTCTCGGCAAGCTTTTAGAACACGTATCCTCAACAGGCCATCCGAAACTAAAGATTTTCCTCAGTTATGTCGACGACTGCTTTGCCGTCATCAAAAGATCTAAGATTCAAAATTTCTTTTTTCATTTAAACTCCGTAGAACCTGATATTCAGTTCGCGCTAGAGGTGGAACAAAAAACACTCACATGCAAACCAACAACCTATTCCCTACACGATGCTGTGTTTTTGAATGCACCCGCTTTTCGGGCACAGCAGTGGCAGTGGACGGCTCGCAGCATCGCTTCTCACGCACCTGTTTTGCCACTGTTGCAGAAATACAACGTGCGGCCGTCAATCCAGCTATTACGTCATCGTGGCGATAATCTTGACCACCGCCCCGATTTCAGCTACTACCACGTGACGGACCTGAGGACGACGACGTAAAAAGGACCGGCTGATCCTGGATTATCCGCTTTTCAGGCACAGCAGTGGCAGTGGACGGCTCGCAGCATCGCTTTTCACGCACCTGTTTTTCCACTGTTGCAGAAATACAACGTGCGGCCGTCAATCCAGCTATTACGTCATCGTGGCGATAATCTGGACCACCGCCCCGATTTCAGCTACTACCACGTGACGGACCTGAGGACGACGACGTAAAAAGGACAGGCTGATCCTGGATTCTCCGCTTTTCGGGCACAGCAGTGGCAGTGGACGGCTCGCAGCATCGCTTTTCACGCACCTGTTTTTCCACTGTTGCAGAAATACAACGTGCGGCAGTCAATCCAGCTATTACGTCATCGTGGCGATAATCTGGACCACCGCCCCGATTTCAGCTACTACCACGTGACGGACCTGAGGACGACGACGTAAAAAGGACAGGCTGATCCTGGATTCTCCGCTTTTCGGGCACAGCAGTGGCAGTGGACGGCTCGCAGCATCGCTTTTCACGCACCTGTTTTTCCACTGTTGCAGAAATACAACGTGCGGCCGTCAATCCAGCTATTACGTCATCGTGGCGATAATCTGGACCACCGCCCCGATTTCAGCTACTACCACGTGACGGACCTGAGGACGACAACGTAAAAAGGACAGGATGATCCTGGATTCTCCGCTTTTCGGGCACAGCAGTGGCAGTGGACGGCTCGCAGCATCGCTTCTCACGCACCTGTTTTGCCACTGTTGCAGGTTGGTGTTATTTTGCCTCGAACTCGCTCTTAACCCCTTGGCGTCCCCTGCTGCTGATGTGCCTATAGTTAATCACTGTCCACTGTTATTATGACTGAATGTTTGGCGTGCAATGGAGACATTCGGCCCGAAGATATACCCCCTGTGTGTAAAGGTTGTAAATATTCATACCATGTTGGTAAATGTTCTGGAGTTACTGGGTCTGCTTTTCGCAGTAAAGGCGATTCCTTGAAAAATTCTTGGAAGTGTGCAACATGTCAAACAAATGAAAAAAGGGGCGGTGCCTCATCCAATGTGTCTGAAAGCCAAAGACTTGAATGTAAGCTGAACCAACTCAAAGCCAATGTATTATCACTTCTACCACTTGTGGCCAAAGTGGACGCCTTGTCCGAAGCTGTCAAAGGCATCAGTGGCATTGAGGCATCTATCCAAATGCTTTCTGACAAGTACGACGAAATACTTAAGAAGACTGACAGTCAAGGTACTGAAATTGTGGCCTTGAGGAAGCGTGTTGAGCATTTGGAGTCCGAAACTTCTGAAACTTCTCCAAATGCCCTAGAAGTGAAAGCTCAGTTAAATGAATTGGAGCAGTACAGCCGCCGACAAAACATTGAGATTCACGGTATGCAAAAAGAAGAGAATGAAAACCTTCTTGATAAGATGAACTGCCTGGCACGTACGCTTGAGCTTCCCGAGCTATCAAACTCTGACCTTGATTCCCTTCATCGGCTGCATCCACGTGCTGGTAAAAAACCTGTGGTGATAGCTCGCTTCCGATCTGTCATGTTGAAGGAACGCTGGATGCAATGTCGCTCACGTCTTCGGGAGAAAGCAGCAGACTTGCGAATCTTCGATAATCTAACTGCGATGAACAAAAGGCTTTTATGGCTAGCGCAAACGAAGGGAAAGGAAATGAAGTACTGCTTCATGTGGCAAAAGAATGGCCATGTTTTTGCACGAAAGAATAACGGCGACAGTGTCATTCGAATCCGCCAAGAAAGTGACCTCGCGAACATGGTTTAATGTTAGCGCTTCAGGCATTGTTTGATAAATTTTTTTTTCTTCCGCATGGCGGTTTCATGTTCGAAGTCTTATCTCGATTTCGTTTCTTTTCGTGATTTTGCTTCTGAGAAGAGTAAGCACTCGAAGTTCTTTTCCTTTTATCACTTAAACGCGCAGAGTTTACGGAACAGAGAGGGCCAATTAAACACATTCTTCATGTCCTTAGGCTTTGAGTTTGATATTTTGGCCTTTACGGAAACTTGGTACAATACCACTGAAGATGTAATCCACATCAATGGTTACAAATCTGAATGCCTGAGCAGGTGTAGTAAAAAAGGAGGTGGGGTTGCTTTAGACATAAAAAGCGCTGTTCATTATGAAGTAATGGCTGAACACTGTGCTATGTTGCCCGACTACGAAATTCTTTTTGTCAGATGCAGAACTTTCGTAATTGGCGTTGTTTATAGGCCTCCCGGTGGGTCTCTGGTTGAATTTTTCCGTCGATTTGAAACATTGCTTGATTCTCTGTCGTCACTGAAAATGCCTGTGGTAATTTTGGGTGACTTTAACATTGATTTGTTGCAACCTGCTAACACATCAGTTAATGAATTTGTCGACCTGGTATCAATGTATGGCTTTTCAAACAATATTGCTCTGCCTACTCGCGTCTCTGCATCCAGTGAAACCTTGATTGATTTGTGTCTGACTAAGCATGATGAAAGTGACGTGAAAGCGGGAGTGCTTGTAAGTGCGATCAGTGATCATTTACCTTTGTTCTGCTTCATTCCTAAGCGCACCTTTCAACAGGTTACCATAGAACACTCGACAAAAACTACGCGGGTGATAACTAATCGCGCGATAGATAATTTTCGTCAAAATATTGCATCTGTTCACTGGAATGAAATTTTAGATAAAAATAAATCTGATTCAAACCTTTTATACAACAGTTTTCTCGAGAAAATTATTGAAATTTACGTACGTTCTTTTCCTTTGGTAACTGTTAGAAAGTTTAAGAAAGCGAGGAAACCCTGCGTTACCTACGACTTAGTCAAGAGAATGAAAGCACGAGATAACCTCTTCAGCAAGTTCCTGAAATATAAGGACGTAGAAATTCTTAAGCAATATAAAAAGGTCAGGAACAGGCTAAATGCCGACATAAAAAAGTCACGTGTTGACTACTAAGCTAACAAATTTACGGACATTCTTTATGATCCTAAAAAAACTTGGCGCACCCTGAAGGACCTATTGCGGCACACAAAAAATAGCATTCCCCAGGAATTTGCGTACGGCGATAAAGTGCTAAGCGGTAAATCCCTCGCTGAAGTATTCAATCAGCAGTTCTTGTGCTTCGGCTCCTTTGACTTGGAAGTTAGCAACAATTTTACGGACTATATTAACACCAGTTTGCAAAATACTATGTATTTTCGTCCTGTTACACATACAGAAATAGCACCCATTATTAGCAATTTAAAGAACAGCTCTTCTTGTGGTTATGACGGTATTAAAGTAGCACCGATTAAAGCAGTCGCGGATTATTATGCAATGTTCTTTGAGACATAACAAATATTGTTTTCTACAGGCACATTTCCGGATAACATGAAAATTGCTAGGATCGTCGTCTTGCATAAAGGGGGCGCAACTGATTGCATTACTAATTACCGGCCGATATCCATACTTCCAGTTTTTTTCTAAAATTATTGAAAAAGCCTTAAATTCCAGAATAACTGGACACATGCAAAAACATAACCTTATATCCCCGAATCAGTATGGTTTTCAAAGGGGTAAATCCACTGAATCTGCGTTACTTGAAATACGTGATAAAATTGTTGCCAATATAGAAAACCAACAATACACAATAGGTTTATTTTTAGACTTTAATAAAGCATTTGATTCAATTAAACATGACATACTTTTTTTCCAAATTACCCTTTTATGGAATTAGAGGCATTTCTTTAGACTTATTGCGTAGCTATCTATCACACCGCTCCCAATTTGTGGAAATCAAAGCATAAAATCAGATTTAGCAGACATTAGGTACGGCGTTCCGCAGGGTTCTATTATAGGTCCTACGATTTTCCTGCTTTATATCAATGATATCGTGGCAATACCAGAAACACCCGATATTGTGTTATATGCCGATGATACAAATGTTTTTTTCTCCTCTGATAACATCTCTACTCTAATTCCTCTTATTAACAACTGGTTAGATTCCCTTTCAGCATAGTTATCGGCTAATCAGTTGAGCCTAAATGTTAAAAAAACAAAGTATATTGTTTTTACTCCTATTAATAAGCCAGTTAATTTCGAATCTTCTTTAATATTTCAATCTCAACCACTTGAAAGGGTTTCGCAGTATAAGTTCTTGGGTGTATTCTTCCATGAAAATCTACGGTGGACGCATCACGTAAGTCACATTAAACGTAGCATAGCACAATTAATTGGTATGCTCAATAAGCATCGCACGCTGTTACCTTTAAAACTTAAACGTCAGTTATACTTTTCTACTATTCATTCTAGATTACACTATTGTCTACTTATCTGGGGCGTCACTTCTAGGGCTAACTTGGAAACTCTATTCCGAATGCAGAAAAAGTGTCTTCGTATTATTCATAACCTCTCGATGTACGAACATACCTCTGAGTACTTTCACCAGGACAATATTTTGAGTGTCACTAATCTATATAAACAAAAGTTATCCGAAAAAGCATTTTTAGAATTCATAAGTAATCGTGATAACTTTTTTCTATATATACTAATACCACAACTAACTACACCTTAAGAGCTAGAAACTTTATTAAGGTTAAAACTAGAACAAACTACGGCAATCAGCTTTTACAGTGGCAGATTCCTAATTTACTTAATAGTGAGCATGCTTTATTTGATATCATGCAAGATTCCTCAACCATTTCAATATTCAAAAAGAAATCAAAACTATATTTTTCCAACAATTGACTTCTGGCCTTTCTGTATCTTTATTTCTTCATTTGCATTATTTATACCTATTAAGTTGCATTGACTTAATGTATGTATAATTGTGTCTATTGTATATATAAGTATGTATATGTGTGTATTATGTGTATATATGTATACATTTTTTGTGCACTGTTGTCTGCTGTGCTCGTGGCGCCAGGGGCCTAGTCAGGCGGGTATAGTCTCGCCTTTTGCTCCGGCGCCATGACAATCTTGTATTGTCAGAATTATAATAAACTTCAAACTTCAAACCTCTCCACACAGAACATAATGCTTCAGATATCGGAAGACGTCCTCCACCCCCCGGCATTGTAAACGAACGCGAGTGCTGCTGGCCTTTGACCTTCAAAAGACCTTTGCGTATACCACACTGCCATATTAGACGCTCTGTCTAACCTGGATGTTGGAAGTCGAACGCACTCCTATACCGCCGCTTTGTTCCGGGATCGCACAGCAGCAATCCGGGTCAGCCCCCTGAAATCATCCGCCTCCCCTCCGGGTAATCAAGGAAAGCCTCAAGGGTCTGTACTATCTCCCTTTCTTTTTAACATCACACTCATTCCGATGGCCCACAAAATTTCACAGATTCCGAGTCTCTTCCATTCTTTCTACGCAGATGACCTGTTAGCTACCACAGGCAGTGTCGGAAGCATGGAAGAAACTCTTCAGGCAGGAGCGAACATGGCGGCGGAGTGTGCGGCCTCCATATAGGCATCCCCTGCTCCCCAGCCAAGTCCGAACTCCTGTTACTCCACCCAACTTCACGTAAAAAGGGTAACCCCTCCATGCTCCTCACTATTTATAGGCAGCCGGTGCCAGAAGTGCACAAGCTTCGCGTACTAGGCATGTTTCTGCAAGACAACGGGCTTAATACGGAGACTATCTCCAAACTCACTGCCACCACGCACCAGATCATTCGATTGAACAAACGCATAGCCAAAGAACAAAGCGGCATGCGCGAACACGACCTCTGAAGACTGGTACAGGCATTCGTGATAAGCCGGATGCTATGCTCCCTGCCTTACCTCTGCCTCACCAAAACGGGGACAGAAAAGGCAAATGTACTAATCAGACAAGCCTACAAGGTGTTTTACCAGCGCAAGAAGACGCGGACGAAGGAACACATAACAAAGAAAAACGAGCGCTGACTGCAACTTTATTTTGGAAAAACGCGAAGCCCTTCCATATATACCCTCAGAGCCACCGCCCACCAGGAAAAAACCCGGGAAAATTAAAGCGCGTGTCAATCAGCAGGATCAAACGGCACGAACAAGGAGCCCAACTATACATACGGTAGATAACAAGCCAACTCCAGATAGGTGAAAAAACAAGCCGAGCGAAAAGTTGCGCAACGGAAGTTTGCCCTCCTCTCTTTCTTCACGTAAAAAACGAAAAGGTACTAACAAAAACAAAAATCAGCGCTAGTTTGTCTTTGTTCTGTGTTCCTTCGTCCGCGTCTTCTTGCGCTGGTAAAACACCGTGGAAAACCAACTAGGCCGTCAGTTGACGCTGTTCAAGACTACAAGGCGGCCTTAAGTCTGCCCAAACACACCCCAACCTTTCGTCTCTTACGCATGGGAGTCCACAACACGCTCAGTGAGCTGACAGAGGCACACCGCATTGCCCGGATAGACAGCCTTCCACTACTATACTGGAGGCCACATTCTACCTCACTCCAGCTCCGACCGATCGGTCCACCTCCCATTAATTCCCACAAGGTTCCGCAATACTTCAGGGACCATCTCACTATTCACCCCCTACCTAAAAACGTGCATCCAGTCTACCATCAGGCTCGACGGGCAGCCCGCGCCCACGCCTTGCATCAAGCACATGAAAGTGAACCGTACAGTCCACGTAGACGCCGCAGAATACCCCCAACACTCAGCTTACGCCCTCTGCGTACTCTTCAACAACCTACAACACAAGACATCAGGCTCGCTCAGGGCAAACATCTCAGTAGGAGCCGAAGAAGCAGCCAGCCATCGCGCTAGCGATATCGTCTTCCACTGCCACTCTTATACTGGGCGATTCCAAAACCGCCATTCAAAGTTTTGCCTGCTGGCAGACACATGCTGCCGCCCATAAAATTCTCACCTCCAACCCCCGACCACCTCGCCTCATCCAAATAGCGACACCGGCCCATTCGGGCAATTGCGGTAACGAAGCCGCCCATTCCGCTGCTCGAGCATACGTCAACCGAGCGGCGCGAACCGAAGACCCAAACAGCGCGAGAGACCGGCTGATCACATATATTACGACATCGAGCTACACTACCGCGAATAACGGGATTCGAACGCCAGGCAGCCGGAGCGAGCGGACGCATGTTCGATGAGCTCCGTCGAACACGGCCGCTCTAGCCCAAGTTTGGACCGTCAGTGCACAAATCATCGTTGGAATCAACTATCAGCGTGACAAGGAGTCTAGGGGGACCGCAACTCTCGAAGGTAGGCACGCGATCTGCCTATTTCTCGGCGGCCACGCGGGATTGTTAGGCCTAATCGCTAGGCCTACTCGTAGGCTCAGCAGAGTAGAGACATTCTCGGCGGTGTTTGCCGCAAAGGAACATGAATAGTTCGATGGAATGTGTGGAGGGGGAAACCATCGACCCTGTAGAACTGAAGACAGGGACGTGGTTCACCAAGAAAAAGGGCCGCGTGGTGCCCCTCGGAGATGAAACCCGGGCCGCTACCAGGGATGGGGAGGAGCGGCAGACTACAGGACATAAGGCCGCCATCGGAAGGAGACTGGCGGAAAAGTCAGTGGAAAGACAAGCAGTGCGGATGCCCAAGGACGCCGAGAGAATAATAATACGCCCCCGAGGCGGAGTCAACCGCCTTATAAAAGGAGGAATGATCGAGCTCGCAGAATCAATTGCCCGCGCCGCCGGCATCGAGCCTAAGGACGCTGAGGACGACATCTTCTCGGCAAACGTAAAACAACAATCCATACTAATCGCCACAACCAGCGAAGAGCGTGGAAGAAGATACTCGATTTTACGCACCGTCCTTTACGACAACGAAAACATCGAGGTAACGGCGTACCCCACCATGCCTGAAGACTGTGGCAAGGGAGTTGTGCACGACGTCCCACTGCACTACTCCAATGAAGAGCTCCTGGAGCGTATACGCAGGAGAAAGGAAAACCCTACAGTACTTGGCGTTCGAAGACTGGGAGCGGCCTCTAAGTCAATACTGATCCTATTCGAGGACCAGAAGGTGCCGCGCTGGGTATATCTATCTCCCTTCGCACAAAGATGCGTCTTATACAAGAAGAAGTATGAGGTCTGCCTCGCGTGCGGCCGCATGGGACACCGAGAAGACGTCTGCCCGGACCCGACGAATAGGAAGTGCCGGGGGTGCGGCATAGAAAACCCTAAAGATGACCACCAATGCGAGCCGAAATGTCAGCTCTGCGGAAAAGGACACCTTCTCGGCGACAAACGCTGCCGGGAAATATATAAGGCCCCATATATCTCCAAAAAGAGACAATGGGAGAGGAAGCTGGACCAGTAGGACCAACAAAAAATGACCGATACACCACGGGCCGGCGAACGCGAGGGCCGCTCGAGAGCCAAGAAGGGTGACGAAGAATCCCGAACACCGGGAAGAAGATCCAGATACAATAGCAAGGACTACAACCATTTCACAGCCAAGGAGGGAGACTTCCCAAGGCTGGAGGAAAGAGCAACCGCCAACTCCATGCGCCGCCGCTCGAGCTCCGGTACCAGGAGCCGATCCAGCTCAGGGCGAAAACGCTCTAGCTCGAGAACCTCGGCGGACTCCTCCTTCACGGCCAGCAGTCCCGGGCGCTTCACACGGGACCCCAAGGTGCCATGGGGGCCACCTGCAAGCAGACGCGGTTCGAGTGGAGATCGAAAATCGGTAAGCTTCACAGCCAGCAGTCCCCAGGCAAATAGAGAGGCAGATGAGAGAATCGAAAAGCTAGAAAAAGAGAATCAAGAACTCAAGAGCATGCTCCGCACGCTCACTGCAGAGATCCAAAATCTAAAAATGGGAAAGAGTACCCCTCCTTCTCCACCAAGGAACCAATCGGTACCCCAAAAACAGGCACAGAAACAGACGCCCTCTCTCCCGCCTGCATGCGAAGGCAGTAATCGCGCGCCCCGAGCCGAGGGACAACGAAGGGGAGAAAATGACTACTGAAACAATCAGGCCACCCCCGCAAAAACGCAAAGGGGATGAGACGGACCCGCAGGTGGCACTCGAAAGTAGAGTAGAAAAGAAACTCGAGGCTAGAGATGCTAAGTACGAAGCAAGATTCGAAAGAATCGAGACCCTCCTCACCCAACTAATGGGTGCAATGAATCAAATACAGACGCAACTCGCGCAATTCACTGCCGTGCAGAACGCCTTCAACGAGAGGATAACTACATTAGGAAAGACGGTTACTCAAATACAGCAAAATGGACAGGCGCAGCAAAAATGAAAACACTCTGGTGTGGCAGTGGAACTGCCGCGGTTTCCAACGAAAGCGAGCGCTCTTGCAGCAGCACTTAGAGCAGATTGAAGAAAAACCTTTAGCTATAGCCCTTCAGGAAACGGGAAAGGGACCACCAAAATTATCGGGATATCAAGCGTTCCACAGTGACCGAGGAGAAAAATCTCGCGTCTCCACGCTAGTTAAAAGACATATAGCGGTAGTCGAGCATGAGGTCAACTCACGGGATACCGAAGCCGTATTAGTAGAAATTATCACCGGTCGCAAAGACAAGGCTAGTCTCTTCATCTTAAACGTGTACAGTACCCCCCAGCAAAGAAAGGCACGTTTCCGCGCCCTCTTCCGCAAGGCGATTAGAGCAGCTGGAAACAACACACTCATAATCTTAGGGGACTTCAATGCCGCCCACCAAGAATGGGGCTACAATAGACACGATCCCAAGGGCAGACAACTATGGAAGGACATACACGAACTTGGCCTCACCCTCCTGACGGACCCTAACTGCCCGTCCAGAGTGGGAAACAGCGTCTGTGCAGACACCACCCCGGATCTCACCCTTGGGAAAAACACGAGAGACGCGGCCTGGAAAAACACGGCTCAAAATTTAGGCAGCTACCACTTTATTCTGGCTCTCACCCTCAGCAAGGGCGTCAAAACACGTCGCCTCAAAAAACCCAAGATCACTGATTGGGACATGTTCAGGCAAATTAGAGAAAATGGTGAATCGGCAGGCGATATCCAAAACATAGAGCAATGGGCGCAGGAACTTAAGCAACAAGTCGAGAGGGCAACCACAACCCTGCGAGAAGACGATGCGCCAGCGACGGTTGATAGCAAACTCCTTCACATGTGGGAAGCGAAATGCGGCGTGGAGAAACGCCTCCGGTCACAAAGATGGAGCAGGAACCTTAGAAGGATAGCAAGGCACAACAAAGAGATTGAGGATTACGCAGCAAAACTCTGCGAACAAAAGTGGTGCAATAGATGTGACGAGATGGAAGGGAACATGAGTCTAGCTAATACGTGGAGTCTACTCAGACACCTGCTTGACCCTGATAATTCGAAAACCCAATCGGGCATAAGACTTACGAAAGCCAGGCACACGTTTGAGGGCTCGGACAGAGAACTCATGGCAAAATTAATTAATATGTACATAGGAGATACAAAAACCTCACTCCTGCCGGAGTACGAAGGACCCCCAAACGAGGCCCTAGACGCGCCGATCACGGAAGCGGAGGTTCGCGCCGAAATATTAGGCCTAAAAACAAAGTCGGCCCCTGGTCCAGATGGCATTACAAACAAGATCCTCCGAAACTTGGACGATAATTCCATCCGCATGCTCACCAAATACATGAACATCGTATGGGACAGAGGCCGCCTCCCACAACAGTGGAAGACGGCAAACGTGATTTTAATACCGAAGCCGGGCAAACCCCCTAAGCTAGAAAACTTACGGCCAATCTCTCTAACATCATGTATTGGGAAATTGATGGAACGGGTAGTCCAAACGCGCCTAACGCGTTTCATGGAGCTCAACGATCTGTGGCCGCACGAAATGGTAGAGTTCCGACCCGGCCTGTGCACACAAGATGTAATGCTCCGCTTGAGACACGACATCATAGAAAATAGCACCAAGGACGCGAGGGTAATATTAGGTCTCGACCTGACGAAGGCCTTCGATAACGTAAAACACGCGGCAATCCTCTCTGGCCTCCGAGAGCTAGGGGTCGGAAACAAAACGTACGGCTACATAAAGGACTTCCTGTAGGGTAGAACGATAAAAATAAGGTTTCAGGACATTGAATCCCCCACCGTCAAACTAGGTAGTAGGGGTACGCCGCAGGGTTCAGTTCTGTCCCCATTCCTCTTTAATGTAGCCACGCGAAATCTCCCGGCAGAATTGAGAAAAGTGGAAAACTTGAAATTCAGCATGTACGCGGACGACGTCAACCTATGGGTCACCCAGGGCAGCGACGCGAACATCGAGGAGCGCTTACAAACGGCAGCCGACACCGTAGTGTCCTATGCGGCTGAAAGGGGCCTCTCGTGCGCTCCCCAAAAATCGGAGCTCTTTATCTACAATCCGAAGGCGCTCAGGCACAAACGCCAGATAAACATCAACATAACAGTAGAGGGCCAAACAGTGCCAAAAGTCGAGCAGATTAGGATCCTGGGGCTATTTCTACAAGCGGACGGGTACAATGATACAACGATAAAGAAATTGTGTGCGTACGCCACGCAAGTCATGGGTCTGTTCAGTAGAATCGCACTCAAGGGTCGAGGCCTTAAAGAACGAAGCCTCCTGAAACTAATGCAGGCTTACATCACTAGCCGCATATGCTACGCCACACCATTCCTAAACATCAGATCGGACGAAAAGCAGAAAATAGACGCACTCATCAGACGATGCGTGAAGAGGGCTCTGGGACTCCCCATCTCGACCTGTACTGAACGCCTCCTCGAAATGGGTGTGCACAATAATTGGACGGAGCTAGCGGAGGCTGTGCGCATGGCACAACTGGAAAGATTAAGCAAATCTACCACGGGCAGAACCATCCTTGGCTGGGTGGGGCTGCAGTCAGACAGGGGGAAATGCCAACACGCGGACATTCCACGAGGATGCCACGAACACATAACAGTGCCCCCGCTACCTAAAAACATGCACCCCACATACAACGGGGAGAGGAGATGGAAGAGGGCCGAGACTCTCGCAAAAAACGCGGACAAAATAGGGCCGAAAGGAGTCGCCTATACGTGGACGCGGCTAGCGGAAAGTTGGGGGCGGCGGTGGCTGCGGTCGTTGACGGCCGCGGCGTACCCGTCGCCGCCGCTTCCGTTAGAAGTCGAAACATAGACACGGCCGAAGAAGTTGCAATAGCGCTCGGTTGCGTTGGCACGGAAGCCAGTACGATCATTAGCGACAGCAAAACAGCTGTCTGGAACTTTGGAAAAGGGAGGGTCTCGAAGGAGGCAGTCAAAATCTTGGAAAAGGGAAAACTCGATAGACGAGTTCGAATAATTTGGACCCCCGCGCACGAATCCGTCCCCGGCAACGAGGCGGCGCACGAGCTAGCCCGAGCACTCTACTTCTGGGCAGCCGCAGAGCCGCCTGGTTGCGAAGGGATGGACGAGAGGGTGCAGACATACAAAGAGATCATAGAGCACAATAGACTTGGTAGACGGTCCCTGCCACCACCGGACCGAGCGCTAACAAACAGGGAGGCAGTCGCATGGCGGCGCCTGCAAGCTGGGAACTTCCCGAACCCCGTCTGGCTCTACCACACGCAAGTGGAGGAAAGAGCCGACGATAAATGCGCGACATGTGGAGAGAGGGGTACTTTAGACCACACAATCTGGCAATGCCCTGGTTCTCCGGGCGCCAAGGAGAACATAAGAAGTAGAGAAGCCTGGGAACTGATGCTGCAAAGCGAGTCCCTCGCCCACCAGCCGCAGGCCATCCGCCTGGCGGCTAAAGCCGCGAAGAAACACTGTCGCTTCGCCTGTCTTTAGTCGCGGAGACCCCGGCCCCCGTTCTCCAGGCCTGCGTGCCGGGGATGGGGAGTAGGGGGTCTCCTACATCGGTGGAAAATAAAGTTCTTACTTACTCACTCACCGCGAATAACGTCTACTTTACTCCCCGCCACGCACATCGCTGACAAAACAACAGATGATCTGGCGACCACTCCAGGCTCGCACCTTTCCCTCCACAGCGCCTACTTGCAATCTTCTTCCCTTCTACTCGTACCCCCGAATGCTCCCTCCGTGGGGTCCCGAGAGCCACATTCGACCGCATTGTGTTCATCTGCCGACAACTGCAACCACCGGCTCAATGGGCCCTCGCGGACTCGGAGGGGTGGAGGTTGTGGTCTCTAGCTCCGACCCGGCATCGCAGCTGAGGCTGGTGCAGTGGGCGGAGAAGGTCGCCGTCAGACACGGGCTGCCGGCCACCACCCGCGACCGGGAGGCAGCCCATCTCGGAAATCGCGAACTGTAAGGGCTCCACCAATAATAAAGTTTTTCACCACATTTCTCTCTTTCTTCTTTCAATCCCACCTTCCTCTCCTCCGTTATGGCGCGGTTCGGGTGCCCACCGAGATATGTGAGACAATATCTGCACCATTTCCTCTCCTCAAAAATCAATTTTTAATTTTCAGCTATGCAAATCAACCGTCATTTTATTTCTCCGTGCTTTGAGGTGGTGGGGGTGAAAAGCATTTATTTAGATATGTATACAGAGAGGTGCTCGGGGAGAGGCCCCAAGTGGGTCTCGCCCCTCACAATACAAGGCGGAGTCCCTCACTCCTGGAACCCGTTGGTCCTGACTGCTGCGCATGTCCACCGAACCAGCAGTGTTGGCGGTAACGCGTTACTTTTTTCGGTAACTTAGTAACGTACTCGTTACCATTTGGGACCTGTAACGGGTAACGTACTTACGTTAACATTTTTGGTAACATGAGGTGTTACGTTACTAGTTACTTTTTGTTCCAGTTGTCACCCACTCCATTCCCTTTTTCTAAAAAAAAGCGCAGAACACCTAAAGTAATGTTGCAAATACACAAACAGGTGCTGTCGACGACCTTTGTTGCGGCTTCGCATGCATGCCAGAAAACACCTGCCCTTCACGACGCACCCAACTAAAAAAAACACAATAGCCATAAAGCACGAAACACGTGCACGAACACGCATTCACACATTCGCCTTCGCCCAACTCCCCTTCCCAAAAACTCACACACACAATTCTCTAAAGAGTGGAAGCATGCCGAGCATTTTGGAACATCACATTTTTCAGAATTAGTTCAGCGATGTTTTCTTTGTGAAGTTAGAATTGATGATGAAGTGCCATTTTGTGTTTGTCACATTCAGAAGATGGCTTCACCATGTGCCACAGAGTTAGAATCTAACACATGTAACTCTACAGGTAATTTTAGGCCACTATAACATTGCTAAGCTCCTGCACATTTGTGCAAAATATCGCGTAAAATGGTTGTTTGGGCTGGAAGTTTTATGAAATATGGGCTTTATAAAATTATCTTGAGTTCTAGCAGCGAAGACGCACTAATTAAAATTTATAGCCATGAAATAACGGCAAAGTAACGTGCGGTACTTTTTTTCGGTAACGGTAACGAGTTACTTTTCTTTATTGGTAACTTAGGGCGGTAACGCGTTCCTTTTTTCTTAGCTTATTGAGTAACGTATTTAGTTACTTTTTTTTCGGTAACGCCTGCAACACTGCGAACAAGGGCCTGTTCGGCCGATAGTTCCTGGCAGCCGAGTAGAGCCACCTCCCAGTCCTTTCTGGTAGGGGAAGGGGTGATGGGGGGGAGAAGGATTTGGACTGCATGCCCAAACCATGTGAAAGGTGTCGGCCACCTCCCAACAGAATGAGCAGCGGCCGTCAAAAGAATAATCAAAGTGCATGCTTAAAAACCGCCGGGCACAGCAGGGTGTTTGTAAAGAGCCTAAAGAGAGTTCGTTCGCCAGCTTTGCGCAGTCCCTTCATAGGAACCGGGTAGCGCCGAGAGTGCTCAGTAATATTTTTAAAAGAAAGAAGAGGGCTGTGATCTTGGTTAAGGTCCTCCCAAGTAACGCCTGGTGCCCAGTAAGCGAGTGCGCGGGCTGCCTCATGGGCGGCTTCGTTACCTGGCATGCCTTGGTGGCCAGGGACCCATATGATTGAGCGATGAGTTGGATCGCAGTCACGAGTACTGTGGCGAAGAATTTGGTGAGCAAGTGAAGTGATCCAACCTAACTCTAAGTTATGACAGGCTCCGCGAGAGTCTGTGAGGATGAATTTAGAGTCGAGATGGGAGGCTGCGAGGGCGATCGCTACCTCCTCCGCATGAGTTGAGCTGAGCGCTCTGAACGAAACGCCGTCCACCTGGTTTCCCTCGTGTATGACTGCAGCCGCGTACCATCCCCCCCCCCCCTCTGGAGTGGTAGGGGGCCTACAATGTCGACGTAGAAGACGTGTTTCTTTGAGCCATAGTAGCGGTGCAGGACATAGTGCAGGGCATCCGCCCGCGCCTGACGCCGGCCATTATGGTCCTCCTGGTTCATCTTAGTCGGAAGGAATCTAACGTAGAGGGCGCGTCTCCACAGTTCGGACACTCGAACCCGTTCCATCGTATGGTGGTCACGTTTGATATGTGACTGGTTCAAGAGGCGGCGACCGGACACGGTCTGGGCGAGACGCGTGCATTGCGCCTCGCGAAGTTCCCGATAGGTGTTCACCACCCCCAACGCAAGTAGTCGCGCGTTGGAAGTGGAGATCGGGAGGTTGAGGGCACTCTTGAAAATTTTACGGAGTACAACTTCCAAGCAATTTTCGTCATGTTTCCGTAAGCGGAGGTGGGGAGTCGAGTACAGTACTCGACTAGTTACGAAGGCATGGGCGAGCCGCACCGCATCCTTACTTCGCAACCCTCCTCGCTTGTTGGAAACGCGGCGAACCATTCGGCCCACCTGGTTGCCGACTTTGAGGAGTTCATGGGTTGCGTCTGCCTTGCGATGCTGATTAATGAAGAGAGTGAGTATTCGGAGCTCCTGCGCTTCACGGATGGGGCCGCTGGCGAGAGAAAGCTGACCGGAGATTTCGCATTTCGGAGTATGTCGAATATGCACAAATTCAGACTTGGACGGGGAGCACTGGAGCCCGCAGTACGTAGCATACTGGTCTACTATGCTCGCCACTGCTTGCTGGCATTCCTCCATCTCTCCTATGTTTCCCGTAGTAGCCCAGATGATGATGTCATTGGCGTACAGTGCATGCTGAACACCGCCAACACCCGCCAGCTGTGCGGGAGGTGCATCATGGCAATATTAAAGAGAAGCGGGGACAACACAGCGCCTTGTGGTGTGCCCCACGTTCCCATCTTAAACGGGCCATACTCGGTCTCTTGTATGCGTATATAGGCCAAGCGGTCAGTTGAGAAATGTTTGATGTAGTTGAATGTACGACGACCGCAGTTCGTCTCGCTAAGATGTTTTAATATGACGCCGTGTTTAACATTGTCAAACGCACCCTTCATATCAAGTGCTTGGACTATCTTGTCTTTGTATGGGTGTTCTATGGGTTCGAGAACCTCGCGATGAAGCTGTAAAATGAAGTATTGTGCGGACTCATGAGGTCGAAAGCTGAACATGGTGTCGGCGAAGGTGTTCTTGCTCTCGAGATATTCCGAGAGGCGGTCACGGACCATCGTTTCGATCAGTTTCCCTACGCATGAAGTGAGGGAGACCAAGCGGGTGGTGGTGGTGGTGAAAACTTCTATTTGGTAGAATAGAGTTTGGGAGCCACAGAGTAGCCCCGCCACATGGTCGGCGTCCCTAGTCCGGGGCACCGCATGACGAGGCCCCGTCTCGCGCTCGTTTCACCAGAGCCCTTTGGGACTCAAGCGAGGGGCAGTTGAGGAGGGCAGTCTCCATGCCTCTCGGGAAGGAGTAGGGGAAGTGGGGAGGTGGGCATTTTGAGTACATGCAGTTTAACTTCTCTGCCCTCCTACGGATGGGAACGGCGGTTAGTAGTACGAAGAGCACTTCAGGTCTTCTTCCGGGGACACGTTGCCGGTTGGGGCAGCAATTCCAACTTCTCAAAGCAAAACTTATTTATTAAAGACGGGACCGAAATACAAGGCAGTGATGACAAGGCGGTTTAAAGAAAAGGCAGTTTAAAGAAAGGCTGTTTAAAAAAGGCCGAGATTGAGACTCGGCGCACTCGTCCTAAGTCATTCCTTAATTGCAGCGGGTTTTAACCCCTTCGATAATTGGGCGGAGCTTTAGTAATCCAGCTCTCGCCCAATTTGAACCAATAGCAAGGCAATTGCATCGTATGTACTAGTGGGCGGAGCCCAGGGCTCGCCGGTCCGAGCCCAGTGGACCCCGCTCCTCCTGGAACGTGCAGGGCGCGTGACTCCGCGTACGCAGCTCGCTGCATGCGCATTCGATCCAGCGATTGCCACGCGTCGAAACAGAAAGGATTAGTGCCGCAGCTCACACTAAGCGCGGGCGTCACGCCTCGACGTACATTCCTCGATTCCCCCCCCTCCCCCGGGCATGACCGCTCCTGGTAACAGGTGCGGGGGGGGGGGGGTTGTCCCATCGGCCCTGTGGGCTTCCACTTAACACATGCCCACACCATGTGGAAGATATCACAGGTCTCCCCATAGTGCGGGTGTCGCCCATCCGTGCTAGGATCTTAATGTTGGATGATTGCAGGACAGAGTAGAGTACCTGTCTGCAGGCGCCTTAAAGTTCGCTCCTCCGTCTTAGCCCGTTTGCAGAGGCCGGAAAGAGGCGGTGGCTGTCGTTATGATATGTTATTTCCCTGAACAGCAGCAGCGGCTGGTCTGTCTACGAGCCAGAAGAGCTGGGATGAGGAGCCCGGTGAGTAAGCGCTCGGGCAGCTGCGTCAGCGGCCTCATTACCTCGTAAACCCTGGTGGCCAGGAGCCCAAATGATTCTTTTCGGTGTTGGATCAGTGGCAGACCGTCATAGAATACAAGCGGCTATAGGGGGGAGATCTCCCTTGCCAAGTAATGATCACATGCTTTTCGGGAGTCCGTGATGAAAAAGGGCTCCTGTCTTCTTGAAGGAAGTGAACATCACATGCCTTTCCGCGTTGTACTCTGGGCAGTATATAATATAATTTTCTACATCCCCGCACACACCACATAAAGAACCTAGTGGAGACGATGCCAGGCAGGAGTACGAGCAGAGCCCGTGCGAATTCGATGCATTAGAGTGGTCTGCATCGCTGTATAGTTCAGGACATTGTCTACCCGAGTGGATACCATACATGCAGAAGGGAGGCTGCACGCCTTCTTTTAATATTTCTGCAGGATACTGATCTTGCCTCTCAATGGTGACAGCAAGAACTATGGTCTACTGTGATTGAATGTGTGCGTAGATAGTGTGTTCTGGAGTGAACCATGTTATACTGTGAGTGAATGTGTGCATGGATGGTGGCACTGCAATGGACTATGTTCTACTGTGACTGAATATGTGCATAGATGGTGACTTCTGGAGTGAACTTTGTTCTGATGCGAGTGAATGTGTGCATAGATGGTGACTGGGAGAGTGGAATATGTACTATTATAAGTGACTGCGCATAGCGGGGCAGATCCGACAGGTTTTAGGTCGTTATTAACATATAAGTGACGCTACGGTGGAGCTATTGCCGGCAGTCTAAGCAAGGCTAATCCCACCTGTAGCATACAACAATCCAACAAAACTCAACTCCATGATGACGATTCTCGAATTGGCGTGGGCGGCAGCAAGCGCTATCGCTACTTCCTCGGCTCGCATTGAATCCTGGGCTCGGAAGGAGAGACCGTCAACGTGCATTTCCTGGCGAACGACAGCGGCCGTGCAAAATCCCGTGGGCGATGGCCCCGCTCCGTCTACATAGTATACACCGGGCCGTGTTGTCTCTCAAGAGCCCGCGCTTGTCTGTTTTCGTGAATTTCGGTGTCCATGTAACGAGGGAGCGGGGAGACCCAGAGCTCTGGGTCTAGCAAAGTTCTGGGATACGCTCCGCCTCCTCTGGAGTGCAGTCGTGTTGGATGTGCAAGCGCTTAGCAGGCGGCGCCCGGGGGCCTTCTGCATGAGCCGCATGTATTTGTTCACGCGGTGGGCCTCCCGCAGTTCCTGGTAGTTTAGCACCCCCAATGCCTTTTGTTTGGCATTAGAGGTAGTTACCGGGAGATCCAGGGCTCGTTTAGTTGCGTCGCGGATGATGGCGTCTATTCGCGCATCGTCTTGCTTAGTAGTGCGAAGATATGGCACGGCGTAGAGGATCCGGCTGGTCACGAAGGCATAGGAGAGTCGAAGCGCGTCCCTGCCCCGCAGGCCGCCTCGCTTGTTGGAAACGCGGTGGATCATGCACCCTACCTGTTCGCCTACTCTCTTGAGTTTCGCAACAGTGGAGTCCGGTCTGAGTCTGTGTTGAATGAACAGGCCCAGAATCCGGAGCTCCTCCACCACTCTAATAGGACCTCCTGTCAGAGAGATGTGTATTGCTGTCCTATTCTTTGGGTTAGCTCTGACATGTAGAAGCTCTGATTTTGCTGGAGCACATTGGAGCCCACAGTCAATAGCATACGCATCGATTATGGAAGCGGCCTGCTGAGGCCGGTCCGACTCCTCCATGTCCCCAAGGCTCCCCTCGGTGGTCCAGATTGTAATGTCATCTGCATATAACGTGTGTTGAATGCCTTCCACCGGGGCCGGTTGGCTTGGGAGGCGCATCATAGCTATGTTGAACAGGAGCGGTGATAACACCGCTCCTTGGGGACGGGTACCCCAGAGCCTCCTGGGATTCTGGGGGAGCTTAATTAATTCAGGCGTGCTTTATAATCGCACATTTTTTCTGCTGCGATGCGCCGCTTATAACTGCCGGCGGCAGCCAAGTTCTGGCGCTTCTAACAGGGTCAGCCGGCCACTGCATGCAATCGAAGTTGCGGCAGAGTTTCATCGCTGGTAACTGTTTACATGACTGATACGGGCACGAGCTGAGCGGCGCGCCCACGTGCCCCGACTCAAAATACGCGCGCGTGTGGCCCAAACGCGGCAAGCGCCGCGAGCGGCTCACTGCCGCGCAGTGCTGCCAACCCTAGGGATTTTCCCCTAGATCTAGGGAATTTGAACTTTGTTTAGGGGAAAAGGGATTATTGTTGTAATCTAGGGACATTTTACCTTCCGCATGGGTCTTTTTTATTTTTCGATGTGAATCGGTGTTTATTCACTGTTTCTTCACCACCTTGATTTTGAGAATCTGGCTATGCGCCATGTGCACGAGGGGAAAGCGTTGTTGGGATCGAGATGGCGTGGTCGGGCCGGGAGGAGGTACGAGGATGACGGGACTCAGGGAGACTTTGGGGGGACAAGACATTCTATTTACATGGTGAAGGAAATGCACGGACTGTACAGAGATGATGAGGGAAGCGCTGGTAGAGACTCGATGGGCAAGGCGGAGGGGCGCCCTGAAATAGGGTTTGCCTCCGGTTCCCGCCTTCTTTACCCGTTAATAAACAAGTCTAACCACCGCCCTTGAACAGAGTCGATGGCGCATCTGCCCAGGCAAAAGTTGGGACGCTTCCTTTGCTTCGAATTTCCTGGTCGGTTCCTGGAACAGTCTAGCTTTAGCAGTACCAGAAGCACGCTGTCCAAGAAGCACGATTCCTCGAAATCACGGCTGAAGGTAGTTGGGTGTGTTTAGAGGAAACTGACGCCAACCAATATTTTTAACTTTAGCCAAGGTTTCTGGACCAACGCGGTCTCTTCTTCAGGGGTGACTAAAGTGTGCCAGAAGCAGCGGGTTGCTGCCTTCGTTCTCCGTTTGTTAGCGCGTGGCGCAGTCCATGCACTAACGTACGCGGAGGAGAGTGTTGCTGGAGTGCTATTCATCGACACCTTTGTGAGCCGGATGTGCCATGACTCCGCAGTCGCCTCTTGAACCGGTTTGGCTCCACGGCCAAGACGCTCACCTCCTCGAAGGCTATCCTGTGGTCGGCGCGCTCGCAGTGTTCGGCGAGGGAGTTAGATTCTGAATTCAATTGCCGGATGTCATTTTTGTGTTGCCTTATTCTTTGGTGGAGGTTTTTTGTTTCGCCAATATATGATGCCGGGCACTTTGAGCATAAGATTTTGTAAACGACACCTGGTTGTTTTTCTCTGGGACGCGGTTTTTCGGTCGTGGCAAGAAGCGGCTTGTTGTCGAAACAGGTTCGTGAGCCTATGTAGATTCCATGTTTTCTCGGAATGCGTGCGAGTGCCTCGCTGGTTCCCCTCACATACAGAAGCACAACGCGCGCGTTTCGTTGTCTCATTGTTAGCTGGTCCCCCTGTCCTCTGAGCTTGACTGGCGACCAACGCGCTGAATAAAGCCACGTGTGTAGCCATTCTTCTGTAGGCCGGCGAGAACGGTGGATTCTGCTTTTTTCTCCGCTTCAGAGGAGCAGATTGACTTTGCTACTCCAGTCATTCTGCACCGCACATTCTTTGTCACCACGTCATCATCATCATCATCATTTATTTTTTCCCTTAAGGCCCCGCCCCTTCTCAGGGTATTACGTAAGGAGGGGAGGGCTTCGTACATAGGAAAATACAAGAACAAAGCCATGGAAAGAGGTTCAAAAGAACAGATCTAGTAAAACATATTTAAACATACAAAGAGGGCAATTAGGACAACGATACAGGCAGTAACATCAAATGAGAACACAATTAGAACAGTTAAAAAATTCAATCGAGCAGAGAGAGGAAATTACAAACGAATTGTTTCAGCACTTCAAACTAAGGGTGAGCTGCTTGTTGGAAGGGCTGGTCTAGGTTGGACTCTCTTGGCTGGGTTCCGGTGAAATTCCGTAGAAAAATTCGTGACGAGTCTCCTTAGAACCAGACCCCGTGACTCGCCAGTTGAAGGTGAAGTGGTTAGTCTTTTTGAGGACCAACTCGACCCGGATGCAAGCAGAAAGAGTCGTTGCTCTTTCACAACAGCTTAGGCGACTTCATATGAAGTCTCGCAGGCGTGTGTCACCACTTCGCGCACTTTTGCGTGCACTCCCAGACACCCTTAGAGCGTGTGGGGGTAGCGGTCTCGGTCACAAAGGAGATGCCCTCGACTCAGCGTGACATAAAGCCGATCTGTTTGCGGGATGTGCCGTTGGAGCGTGTACCGTACAGAGACCCAAAGAACTTCATACCTCTTGAGGAGATATACCTCGGCGGAAAAGTGATGTCGGCACTGTCGGAACCTCACGGCATAGACCGAACCATTACTCATAACTTCCGCCTCAGATGTTTGGAATTTTATATTGAAGCGGCAAGCCAGATATTAACCAGAATCCCATTGGACAACGTCCAGATGAACATACTGGAGGCAATCGACCCGCAAGTTGTCATCGAAAAGCGGATTTCTTCAATAGCCCCACTTGCCACATCATTCCCTTCTCTGGTGCCAGAAAGAGAAATGAACAAAATTGACGCAGAATGGAGACTGCTCCGCAATAGAGAAATAGACCTGCCTGCAGATGCGAGCGTTCAACGCTTTTGGAAACGAGTGAGAGACGCCAGGCAAGGAGACGGGAGCCCAATGTTCCCTCTCTTGTTGCACTCCAGTGCAACAGTGGAGAGAGTTTTCTCTCAGATCAACCTGATGAAAACAAAGACCAGAAACAGCTTGGTGACGCAAACCCTGGCAGCTACGCTTCACGCCAAGCGGGTTCTAGGAGGGGCCAACTGTTATGACTTTGCAGTGAAAGAACGCTTAATTGACCTCATGAAAAAAGAAATGTATATGCAGGAGTGAAACTCAGTCGGGATGCCACCCGAATGACGTGTCCTATGTTTTAGCGTTTGTTTGTTCACACCAACATTTGGGCACAAACTGGATTTTCCCTCGCTCTTTGACTGCAGCCGGTGAGCGTAAGTGTTCACTGCGAGATTTTCGTTCATTTCAGGGCTTAGGCCAGGATTTATTAGGCTGTGATATTAACATGTTTTCTTTACCCGTGATCACGTGGTACGCGAGTTTGCATGGGAAATCAATGTGTTATTGTATTCAAATTTGCTACCAAAGTGTGGTAAGAGGGTCTCTGCGAAATAAAGGAGTTCACAATTCAACTACGCACCTTTTTTCCATGCCTGAATATTTTTTTTCGGATCTAAGGAAATCTAGGGAAGTTTGAGTGAAAATTTGGGGGTGAAGTGGCTTTCGAGGTTGGCAGCACTGCTGCCGCGTCACATCGTCCCCGCAGCGGCGGTGTGGTCCCCGCTGCCCCGCTGCACCCCCAAATGTTTTGTTTGTGTTGCGAAGGGTCGTAACACATCGGCGCTTTCCACCTTTGCAGGCGCAGGCTGCCTACAGCGAACTCAGAGCTGCTTAGCGATTCCTGCTGTCAAGCTCAGACAAGATCACGATCGCCTTCAGCGCGCTCTGAAGTCGCAAGCTCCGGCCGTTCAGCGCTCCTCGTAGGCGGTCCATGTCGCCGGCGCGCTAGCACAACTCGCGATGGGACCGCCGATCGTGGACCAGCTGCTGGGCGCGTCACCCGACCAAGCTGAGCGCTTACTCGAAGAATTTAATGCGAAGGTGAGCGGAGGGCTTTTGATTTAGTCGCGGCGGCAGGGTCGGAAATGCTGCTTTGCACGCTAGGGTGAAAGTGTCGACTGCTGTCGGAACTCCTGAGTCTGCGTTGGCAGAGGGCTGAAGCAGACTTGATCGGTCGCTTTTTTATAGTCAGTTAGGTGGGCAACTTCAGAGACGCGCATCGAGAAACGCAAAAAAAGAAGTCTTTATGCGTTAGGTAATCGTAGAGCGGAATAGGACGCGAATAAATGGGAACGTCGAACTTGCAATTCCTCCAGACTGGTTACTCAATTTGAACCGTAAATACAAGCCTACAGCGCCGAGCGGGACACAAAACAAGCAAGGGCATAGCGTTGTTTAATTACCATCGTAACGAAGGCTGCAAGTGCGAGACGGCTGCTCCAACAAGTGGGATGTTCTCACGCGCTAGTGATCCGCCTGGAAACCGTCGCGTCTCTTTCCGCGCACCTGACTTCCTCTCCACCGAAAGGGTTGTGAGATGGAGAATGCCGTTCATTTTGATGGCAATGATGTGGAGCGCAGAGAAGGAACGACCGAACAACCTCAGTGACACAAATAAGTATGTTGCGTGTTGAAGTGAAGCAGAATATGAACTGGAAAGGAGTTTGGTGCCAATGCGTCAGGTGGCTCGCTCCAAGCGTCCGCTCTCTCACTGTCTCAAAAGCTGATAATTTCGCGTCTCAAAACCTTGGAATGAGCGGTCAGGCGACCGCTTCTTAACCCGAATATCGCTAAAATTCCGTGCATGTAGAATTCCCACCCAGTGCTTGACCTGCCACATATTTTCAGTTGCAGGCCTTGGATGGTCTCATCAGCATGAGTATTGTGGTGTGCTGTCGTATCAACCTGGGTATAATTTACTCATTAAGCTACAGTTTTCAGCCTGAGTGAGACAGCAGGCATGTGATGTGACGATGACTGACGGATTGCTTGTTGGCTTTCTTTCTTTGCGCCTTGGCGACCTCTCGATCTATATGCTTCTACTTAAAACGAATTATCAGCTAGTTCGAAAGAGCATTTTCTGTTCACATATTTGGCATATGTAGGTCTGACATACACACTGGTTGCACCATATAAAGCATCAGTTGTGCATGAAAACATTGATTCCCTTTGTGTGCCAAACTGCAAGAAGTACAGTACAGGTTATTCAGCCCTTAAGGGCTGAATAACCTGTGCTGTACTTCTTGCAGTTTACTTGGAGCCTTATGGCATGCTTAGTTAGATTGGTTCTGGTGTTTTTCAGTTTGTGCACCATGCCTGTTACTGGTGTCTTGTATAAAATAATGGTGGCATTAAATGCAAAAAAGTGCTATGTGAGACAGGCCTTCTCATTTTCTTCATATCAGCTTGTTTACTTATCAGAATGTGATGTACCCTTACCAAGAGTTATGCCAGAATAAATGTATATGAGCTTCAGTTCTTTATTTTTTGTTCCGACATCACCACCTTCCCTGCAGGTTGCTTCTTCGATTTTCTATTCACATTTACTATTTGCTATGCCACAGTTTTGATTGAAGAAGGAACGAATGCGCTACCGACAAAAATAAATTATGTTGTAGGTCAGGGTGGCAAAAGTATACAGTTCTTCCTCTCGATTTCAGTGTTACATTTGCCCTTTTTTCACAGCTTAAAACAGTGTGAAGGCACTTTTTCTGTACTGTAGGCCTTAAACAGGTGCGTTGTTCTCTGGACCTGTTTACGGAGCTTCAACATGGCTCAGGAAACAGCTCACCTTTGCTTATATTTCTTTCCGAAGTAAGTTGACTGCAATTGAGGAATTTCACCTGCAGTTAACTGCTTGTCTTTTCTACTTGTGCACATGTCAAATTCATTATAAGCAGTTTTACTCTGTATTGGCACAGCTTCACAGCAAAAATATACAGCAACTTTTCATCACAGCATTCCTTAAAAGGACTGTAGACATCAAATTTTTGCTTTTGTGTTTCCTTCTTTCAAATGATGCTTCAGACATTGGTGTACATAGAGCACACTGTCGTATTCGCCTACGACTGCTAAATAATTTACAACTGAGTTTTTTCTTGATGCTGCTTCGGTTTCATCAACTGAAAGATAGCTGTGATGTGTAGTTGAACTTTAGGTCACATGAGGCACTAAAAAACTGCAATATAACTGCTGGTACGTGGTTTGTTGTAATTCTAGCTTTTGAAGTAAGCTGTTTTAAGTCATGCAGTGAGTTATAACTATGTACCAGAATTTATATAGCAGTTTTTCCATGCCTCATGTGAACTAAAGTTCGCCTGCACGTCACAGCCATCGTTCGGTTGGTTGGTGAAACTGAAACCGAAAACCATGAGAGAAGAAATTCAGTTGTAATTTATTTAGAAGTCGTAGGCGAATACCATGTGGTGATTCATTTATTGTAATGTCTAGCACATAATTTAATGAAGAAAACATGCAATGCTACATTCCTTTAACTCTTTCATTACTGTGGGAAAAATGACTTTTTGATAGGTCTCAGACATAATTTTTGCGTACAAAATATGTTGGGTGTAAAAATAACGCAATAGGCGTAAAAATGCATGCGCTTTCTGAAGGCATTTATTTAAACACAAACACTTGATGTGAATCGGCAAATGCACAAAAAGTTGAAAATTAAGAAATATGTCATAGTGGCAAGATAATATTTCTTAGAGAAAAAATGGTAAGAACATTCTGGAATGTATAAAATGTTTAAAATTTGTTTTAGACTAGCCATTGAAAGGTTGAAATTATACTCAAAAACTTTTTCTGATTTCTTATACTGCATGTTTGAGAGTGTTCTTGAAATAAGTCTGAAGTCGATTCTTTTTTAGGCAATTGGAAGCAAATCTTGTCCACATGATGTCGAGACAGTACAGAAGCCAGAAATATCATTCATAACATCAGTGCAGTGCTTAAACCGGCTCTGCAAAAGAATAAAGAGACAATAAGTGGAAAATAAAACCTATGGGCGGACGGGTCCCCAAATTTGTGCGGAGGTTGTGCAGTTTCTTAGTCGGAATCAAAATCCGATGGTACAATGTCATCGTCAGAGTCACCGCTGTTTCATGCATTGAATGCTGCAGATGCAGCAGAATCTCACAAAGCTGGATTTTTCCAAACGCACTGCACTGGACTGTATTGCAAAACATTTATTTCGTCAGAAAAGGCAAAATGCAGATGATCTGTGCTAGGTGGCTATCAGTCCACGGCTGACAGTGACCCGAGTAGCTCACTCAATGGCTCGGGTTTGAACGCCCATGTCTGAGCTGATCAACACGATCTCCCATTGCTCGAGAGTAAAAATTGTATTAGAGATTCCGATGGTGGCTCCTCTTTACAGTTCCACAATATGGGATCGTAAGTAGCTATTTCGCCACAAAATGTATTCCAGGTTGTAATAACTGGGATAGAATTTTGATAGTAAGTCAGGAGTCATGAAGGATCGTGTCTGGAGTCGTCTCCAGTTGGTCTCCTGCTCCTTATCTAAGGTTTCATCTGGAGGGGGGAAGAAAGATTCTCCCTTCTAGTTTAAAATGATTAGTAATGTTGTGATATGATGCTAGTCCATCCTTGAAGAAACTCTCAGTAACTACCACGTCCCCTGCTCGGCTGACGAATAATCGACCTTTGATGTGTGCCACTTCGTTACCAGGGTTCCCCGAGTGCGCCAGGACCCATATCAACTCTATAGTTCTGTCTAAGTTTTTTGTTTGACCCAGTATGTTCATTGTTGCCTGAGAAATTCTGCCCCGTGCATAATTACATATGGCGAATTTAGAGTCGCTTAGTATAGTATCAGCATTGGTGTTAATGATGGCAAGGACGATAGCCGCTGCTTCTGCCGTTTCTGAGAATTGCGTTTTAATAGAGCTGCGCACTGCACTAGAACCTCAGCTTCAAGGGTGTTTCGAAAATTGCCGCCTTGAGGGAAAAATACGAACTACACAAGAACTGAAAATTTAGTGTCTAAACTACCTGCTAGATGACACAATACCTCCCCAGCAGCGTTTACTCACAATGGCGGAAAAGAACTAGGAAGCTAACCAGTAAGTATGCCAGGCACGAGGCCGGACAAAAAAAAAAGCATTAAACGACAGGTTAAAAACGCAGAAGGGAAAAATTGGATAGATTCAGTGGAAAAGAAGCATAGTGTAGAACTATATCAATACTGGAAAAGCCAGGTCAGGAAAGAAGCGTTTTATGATAACTCAAGAGGCAGAATGCATCTCGAAACCGTGCAAAAAAGACAAGGGACGAGGAAGAAACCAACAGGACAGAGCGCACTTGTCTGCGCTCTGTCCTGTTGGTTTCTTCCTCGTCCCTTGTTTTTTTAGCACGGTTTCGAGATGCATTCTACTACTAGTCACCAACTAGCCCGCCTCTCTCTATTTAAAATAAAGAGGTAGTGCCTTACTCTTTGAACCTAGGCCAGGATGTCTTGAACGCGCAGCAATAAAAAGAAATTTAACGAAGAAGATGGCACATGTGCTTTGTGTGGTAAATCTGCAGAAACAATAGAACACCTTATACTAAAATGTGATGGTATCCATGTCGATGCAGGCACAGTCACTTTTCCTGAGGCCCTGGGGTTTAGAGATAACAATAGTAATGTAAATAAATCTGTGGTGGAAATTAGCAAAAAGCGATTGGAAGATTGGTGGCTCAAAAGCAAAGAGGTGACATAAGATTAAAAGTGTAGTAAGACGTATTTAAAGAAAATGGCGAATTTGAATAACTTACAACACAGTTAAACAAAAATAAAGGAAAAAAAAGCTGAGCATGGTGGCAACTGCCATCAGCCCGTTTCAAAGGGGACGCTCCTACCTTCCATCCAGCCCCGGCAGCATTGAAATCACCCCTGGAATCCGTCGGCCACAGGTGACCGATGCATAGTGGTGTGGTAATGAAAGAGTTATGAAGCACTTTTTGATCCCATCTCGTGTCACCAACGTAAGTGGCATCACAATTTAAATGTGGCACTATACACGCAGTGCCATTTTTAAAATGCAGTGTTACTTGCATCAACAAAACAGGGCAGTGCCAAAAGGCACTTGGAAAGAGGCACAAAAAATGAGACAGTTTAGCGTGCTTAGGCCAAATGTGAACTAGGTGCGCTAGCAGTTCGGTTCTCACTCCGGTTTTGGTGTTAGATCTATTGCGCATGGATGGATGTTGATGAACATGACGACATCTAAAGCACATTTCGAGACACTCGCAGTTAATCACGCGGGATGTTCGGCAGCATTGACGGCGTAGTGGTCTAACGCCAGCAAAACTGATTGGTCTAACGCCAGCAAAACCCACTTGGGGCCATAAGGTGCTTTATTTCAGTTTATTTTATTTCAGGTTAAGCTTAGCTGTGATGAAATCGGTGAATGGGGGTTTTAATGCTACTGCACTACAAGGGCTTCGCCAAGGCCATGCAGGTGATATCGAAAGAGGCGGAGGTTGTCAACTATTGGTGGGACTGAGGGGAATTTCTTCATGAATTTGATGGTGTTCTAACCCTAGTTAGAGGACGGCAGTGGGGTCTGGAGAAACTGCTGCAATTCTTGTTTATCCAGAGCAAAGCTAATCGAGACTTCTTGCCTGACACGTACAACTTCATGAAATACGCTGGCCCTGTCTCTCACGGCCACTCAATATACACTGAAGGTTGCCGTCCGCATGGTTGGCAGTGTCTCCGTATGTTCTTCTTTTAAAAGTGCATTATGCCAGGTTAAAGATTTGCTCATAATGTCTTCACTTAATACCTAGCGACTGGCTTGTTGATTCATCATAATGTATTCGCCTGGACTTTGAAACATTTTTTACAGGCAATAGTTAACGGTTTATAGTCTTCACTGAGGTATATCTCAACAGCTATGTGTCTCTTCTTTGCTTTCTGTATCAGCATGCCCAAGTGTTCACCTTTCCTGACCTGAGCCTGGATGACCGGCAGGTGAGTTTAGGCAAATTGTTCTCTCCACCTTTTCGTATCATTCTTCTCATTTGCCTTGTACAAGAAAATCATTGTTAGGACTAAAGAACTTCGAATGCTCTGACTTCTCCATGATTTGAAAATAAGTGCACCAAGTCGTGGAAAAGAACAAGCATTCAGCCACTAGCACGTGCTGATGGAGATTAAGGTGGCAAACTGGGCGCGTTGGTACATGATTAAAAAAGGCCCTGACTTAGGAACATTCGTGTCAGTTAGGGACATGTACCTAAAAAAGGAGCAGCGCCAAAGCATGCAACCACAAACGAATAACGGAGAAGACACATCTGTGGTTGCAAAAGATCGTCTGTAGTTGCATGCTGTGGTGCTGCTCCTTTTCTTGTGTTCAAGATGCACCAACTAGCCCAGAAAGAAGCTTTATTGAAGTGTTTTAGGGACATGTACAGGAGGCGATCGAAATGAACGAGGACATGTCACGAAGAGCTGGGGCAATGCAGGAGCCTATACAAACACCCTGTTTTTGCAGGTAAGGGGTCCCTTCAAACTGGATCTACATTGACTGTAGGTAGATGGATAAAAGCTCTAGGAAACCACTAACAGAAATGCCAGCTGTGTTTTGAAAGGCAATGGGATCATATTTGTCAATGGAATGCTAGTCATGGGGTAAAGAGTAAAAGAGATCTTTAATGTCAATTGAAAAGGCTTGCAAGCACTTGTCACTGCTATTTTTGAAGTATTCTAGAGCCTCGTTAGAGTTGTTAACAAGAAAAGGATCGTCCACGGGTAAAAGTTTGAGCTAACATTGCTCGTGAAAAAAGGTCCAGGTATGAAAAAAGTTTTGTGCTGCCATTGCAAAAATTTTATCGGTTGTGGTTGCTGTTGGCATTCTACGACTTTCTGATTGAGTGCCTGTGCGTGCGTCCAGCAATTCAAAAAGTGAATAACTTCTATAATTAATGAATTATAATCAGATTATAGATAATCAGAAACAATACTTTACATTCATTCCAGCTATGTATACGAGCATTTATTCAATGCTTAGTTCTTATTAGGGTACACAACCTGTATATTTTTCTGTACTGGTGACTTTCACAACCTATAGGAGGCACCTCAACTTGATCCATTTTGGAAGCATGGAGGTGGATTGCTTCTGTTGTCAAGCTAATTTTAATCATCCGTCTTTTAGTTTACCCTGTGCTTCTTTGCCATGGCAACCTGCTGTTAGCCAAGCAGTCTTTCGCTGCTTAGTGATGTAAAGTAATAAACAAGGGACAACAAAGAAATTGCTGAGGGGTGTTTGAAAACGTCCAGCATGGGAGTGGAGTCGTAGACAGTGGACTTATGTTTTTTGAGAGAATTCAATCTCGCTGACGTCAACGATGAAGACTTCGGGTGGATGACAAAACAAAAAGGTTTTCGTCTATTCGTGCGTTTCACTAGGCAGCAAACAGCAGTTGTCATGTTGCTTGGACAGAAAGCAAGCTAAGAACTTTGCCAATCGATGAAGCTGTTTATTCAGAGCCAAGAATATTATTAACTGTGTGAGTCTATGACTATCAGTATAGATGTCTAATTGTACTTGCCACAGGAAAGCGAGAAGAATGAGCCCGGCTTCTTCCGCTCAGTTTTCTCAGAACAGCTGTTCCTTACAGGCTCAGTTCGTTTGTAAGCTATGTAAAGAAGGCATGAAATGAATGGGACACCACTATGATTCAATTCTATCTGTGCGGTGCTTACCATCTGCCTGTCTGGGTCAGTGACAGCAAGAATGTGGGACAGTGCCGAATTCAGGTGAAATCATTATATCGCCACCCTGATAACAAAGCATCACTATTTATGTATGCTCTTATTAGGGCTGGCTCTACTGAGACAGTCATGCACGAAACTTTTCACGCTTGAATGTGCCCGTTGGTCGTCTGTTCACAGTGATATTTGTTTTCAAATAGCTGGGCAAGCAGTCGTGTTTACACAGGCCCTTCTAGTGTGGTCAAATACTCATCATCATTATCATCTTAACAAAGACCTCTCCCATATCTTTCCAGTCTCTTGTGCCAGCTGCGGCTGGCACAAGATCTTCACAAATTTCTGATCCCCACAAACCTGATCCCCGTAAACTTTATCTGCCCACCCAAGTTTCTGCTGTCCCCTGCTATGCTTCTCTTCCCTTGGAATCTACTCTGTTATCCTTAAGGACCAGCAGTTATCTTGCCTTCACACTACATGCCCTGCCCATGCCCATTTCTTCTTCTTGACTGAACCTAGGATATCATTAAATTCTGTTTGTTCCCAGACCCATTCTGCTCTCTTCCTATCTCTTAATGTGACACCTAACAAGGTGTATTCATACAGTAGGCTCCTGGAAGTAGCATAGCACATTCGCGAGACAAACACAAAAAAGAAGGGCACAGGGCAAGCGCCAACTTTCATCGGACTTTATTTCCTGTACAGGGCAGCGAAATATAAGGAAGAAAGAAGAGGTGCACAGTATGAATCCCTGCAAATGGCACCCATTCACACAAATTGCTCCAGGTACATTAATTCCATCGTAAAGAGGACCACAAACGCCACAAAGGCCACGTGACCCTGTTGTGTCATTACAACCTGCCCACCGTATTGTAAGCAAACTGTCCACCGTGTCAGGTGGCAGTTAAGTTAATGATTGGTCGTTCGGGAAGAGCAACCTGGGTCGCACGAGACCCACTAGTGGCAGCAGCCTCCCATCGCAGGGCAATGGAGCATTGCTTAACCGCTGCACCACTGCACCAGGAGTGGTATGGGGACTGCCAGGGATATATGAATGTAGAGTCAAGAATGACCAGCTCTGCATATATGGGCATTAACCCATTAATACTCTTGTGTCATACCCATAAGGCAGACCTTAAGTTTGGAGCTCGAAATTTTTGAGCTCCAAATTGGAGAATGCAGGCCTAGCGCAAGAAACGATCTCACCTGAGCAAACATGGTACATTCCGCATTTCAGCTAACCCTTAATTTTCAATTATACGGACATCCACAGGCTTGAAGTCCTTCTATGTGAAATTCACACAGTGCACTGACTGGGCTGCATTCAAGTACTTCAGTTCTTAAGCGGCTCTGAATGTAGGGGCTAATATCTGCATGAATAAAATGCCAACAACACAACACTTAGATCACATAAAGGTGCAATCTGCTGACTGTACCTGTACATAGTGCGTCATTTGTGTGAGACTTGTCGTCACACATGGTGGCTTTTCTGCTCCTTTGGCTTCCAGCGGCTGGTGTCGCGCCTGCTCGAGGTGGTGTCATCAGAGGGTGCCAAGGAGTCATGTCGTGTACGGTGCCTTGAGACTCTGCGGCTGCTGAGCCGGGACCGGTGCCACCTGGACGAGGTCTTTTCACCCGACGTGCTTGCCGACTTGGCACGCGTCGCCCAGCTCACGGGGAGGCCCAGCGAGGAGCTGGGACGGGTGGAACACTTGCCCGCACCAGGTGACTTGCCTGGACAGGGCTTGGTTTTGCCACATGCCCTTCTTAAACCCTTAAAAGACTTATCATCATCATAATCGTCAACCTGACTACATCCACTGCAGGGCAAAGGGCTCTCCCATGTCTTTCCAGTTAACCCTGTCCTTTGCCAGCTGCAGCTGCCGTATCCCCGCTAACTTCCTAATCTTAAAGCACTATAGACACCTAATTTTATTAGCATGTTTTCTTGATTGAAACGACGCATTATAATATGTGAATCACCGCATAGTATTCGCCTATGACTGCTAAATAATTTATAATTGAATTTCTTCTTTCATGGTGTTTCGTTTTCATCAATCGATTGATGGCTGTGACGTGTAGTAGACTTTCAGGCCATGTAAGGGACGAAAAAAAAACCTGAAATATGAACACTGCTGCGTAGTTTAAATTCACTACAGAACTAAACCAGCCTGCTTCAAGAGCTGGAATGAAAACAAACGATGTATCAACAGTTGTTTTGTCCCTTTTTTCGTGCCTCACGTTACCTAAAGGTCAACTGTACATCAAAGTCATTGTTCGGTTGATGGTACCGTAACTGAAACGGTGTCAAGAAGAAAATTAATTATAAATTATTGAGTGGTCATAGGTAAATACCAGGCTGTTATCCATGTATATTAATGTCTAACACATCATTTGAGAGAATTAAACACGCAAGCAAAAATTTGGTGTCTGTAGTCCTTTAACTGCTTCTGGCACATTTACCCTGGGGAGCTTGTCTAAAGACGTGGGTTGCTTTTTTTATCTTTTTTTTTTCAAATTTGCAAACCGGAACGTGTAGTCAAACTGCTTCCATCTATCAGATCTAATATTAACTACTCCTGGATACATCTAGTTTTCATTATTTGCGGTAGGTGGTGGAAAAGTCTACTGTTTTTGGCCATAATCGCAAACTGTTGGCCAGTTCATGTAAGTTGCATACTGAGAGGCCAAAGGGAGAGGGCAGTGGAGGGAGGTCAATGCTTGAAATAATCGGAGGACGCACAAACTGCTAAAAGTGTCGTGCCAAGAGTGATTTATATCACAGGCTTTCCTAAGGGGTGAACAGGTGCAATTGCAAGGTTATAAAAACAGTGTTGGGTTGCTGTCAGTGTTTAAATTTTCAAGTAGTTTGCAAATACCATACATACTGATGTAAGGGCCACACCCAACTTGGCAGGCAGTAATTCGAAAAGAAAAAAAAAGAACCTAGAAAATGGCAGCCAAAAGAATTATTTGGTGTATGCATAATTTTACCCGCATGGTGCATTCCACTTGGAGCCAATAAGTGATGAGAACTGCCTGCAGCACTCAACACAACCACGGACACATTGTCCTGCGTGCTGGATTCTGCCTGGAACCGCGAACACATGATGCTTCACTGCTGCTAACTTGTCTTGTGCACTTGGCATTCGCACAAAAAAGGACAAAATGTTATCCTGCACAAAAACCAGAATGGAAGGCTCCCAAGCTAGCTGCGCATTTCTGTGGTGAGACGCTTTGCCTGCCGGGCTCATGTGCCGGCAGATTATGTGCCACTTTAATGCGCTGTTCATGCGGTGCCGCTAGCCCTAGCATGGTTCGTATTGTAGAGCGCCGTCGGGAGGAGGGACTGAATCAGTTGGGAGCAGACTCAAGAACAGGTTTTCTTTTTTTCAATTCCTCGTCATCGTCCGAGTGCCATTTCGGAGCTCGAGCGTTCCAGCAGACGACTCATGTCACTTCGTCTCTTTCGGCCGCTCTAATCTTCCAGAGAGGGCGCTGCTACAGGGCTACACCCTAAGCAAGGAGCAGAGCGAGGAGTGAGAGGTATACCGTGGTGCCAGCGAACGCTGCGCGGTGCCGAGATAGTGGCTGAGAAAAGTGGTGGTGGTAGGAGAGGCATTGTCATTGAGGAGGTAGGCAGGCTTCAGCCATTCCAAGGCTATGGTATCGGGCGAACCATCCATGTCTACGATATATGAGTTGGAACGGCGATCCAGAATACAGAACGGCCCGCGGTATTGCAGCTGAAGAGGGCGACAGTGGGAGTCGGGCCACACAAAAACATGGGTAGCCATCCTGAGGTCAGAGGAGACGTAAGTTTGACAAGTGGGCCCAGGGCACAGTTGTTGAGGTCGATAGTTGCGGAATAATTCACGAAGAAGCTGTATGTAGTCAGTAGGGTGGGGAGGGGAGGGTGAAGGGTCGAAGAAGTCAGTCGGGAGGCGTAAGGAAGTGCCATAAACAAGCTCAACCGTGGAACAGCAGAGGTCTTGTTTTAAGGCACAGCGTATGTCCAATAAGGTGGTAGGCAAGCACTGAACTCACTTCGTTGGCGATGCATGGGCGGTGAGGGCCTCCTTGAGGTAGTGGCAAAATGGTTCGACCAGGCCGTTGGTCTGGGGGTGGCTGCTGTGAAGGTGCTTGGAATCTAGTCCCAGTTTATCATCAAAGGCCTAACTTGTTGCCCATTTACCATCACACAATGAATTCACATTAAAATGAACATATAATTGATTTCCGCAGGGTCTTCGACAACGAAGCACACGGAAAAGCAGGCCTGGCGAAGGCTGCCATGGGTTGCACGCGTAGAACGTCGTTTCAAACCGTTAGCCAAGACTACTCATTACTGACAGCGAAGCGCCAGTAAAGGGATCTGACAACCTGTTTTACTCCGGGCGGTTAGTTCGCGCTGGTCGTTGGGCGCGTGTCATATCCATACTTTCAGCACATTATGTATTTGAAGGATTTGCCAGGGCAGTGCTAATTCGTCATAAAAATGTGTATCGCCACATAAAATGGGGACGCGTAATCGGGGCTCCACTACCGCAGCAGCGGCCTAGTGGTCTGAGCGTCCGCCTCGCATGAGGGAGGTACAGGGTTCGATCCCCAGTGCCGCCGGGTACCCACCGGTGATACAATGGGAACAAGCTTCCCCTGGCTCGGTGCTTGGCTTAATCAAGGTGAAATGCTTGGGAAATGGGTCTTTGACTTCACCTTGAGTAGAAGAAAAATACCTTGTGCCATGGTGCTCTTTGGCCACAGATGCCCTTGCACCATAAAAATCCACCATCACCATCATCGGGGCTCCACTGTAGCCTGAAAACATGTACGAGAAATTACCGGTCCTTTCTAAGAGCTGCATCCCAACAAAACTGCTGGAAAATAAGCACAGCCTTCGCACGAGTATCTGTGGTAGTTCTTGATATTTAATTTCATCTGCAGCACACTTTTACTATTCGCAGTATTGAAATCTTAGTGTTTGGCAATTTAAAATTTTTCTACTCATCTGTAATTTTAGCCAAACATTGCAACACTTCCGAGTGGCGTCATGCTAGTTGAGCATCTTGCACTAGTCACATCAGTTAAGCCACTCAAACTACCCGGGTGCAGGTGATGGCTGGATATGTGAATACACTGGCGAAAAAAAAAAATGAACGAACACTAGTACCCCATTGTTTTTGATCACTGTGATAAGAAACGCAGTGCGTGTGGAAATAAGGCTTGCAGAGGATAGCTGAGCAAGTAAAGCTGGAGCATGTATGCACTAATGCGTTAGTTTCGTGGTGACCACTTTTATTCTACACAATTTTCACCTGTCAGTTTCTAGAAACTTTGTGCTTTGAATTGAAGGGGAATAGGAAAATGCGGATCACAAAAGCTAAAGTCTTGGAGCCAGCTCGCACAACTGCAGCTGGAACAGCATAGGCCTCGTGCTGTATCTTGCACCATGACCTCATTCGTGCATCTTCACTTTGGGAAGCCATTTACGGGTTCATTGCAGGGTTTTCAGTGTGGCCATACTTCATCTCGCAAGTTGTTTGTGGTGCTGTGAAGGCTGCAGTGATCTGAGACAATCAGAACTGCGTGCCGTGTAAAGCATATTCCTCCATGTCCCTGACCCGGCAACTGGTGGCTCCATCCCTGAGAAGGAAAGAACACCAGTGTCCAGCTGCTGCAGGCAGGAGACTCGGCCAGCTCGGCGCACCGCTTTTACGAAAGGCGGCGCACCACTTCACAGGAAGCCTCCGCAGTGCTGTGTTTGTGCGGACTTTCTCTGCTAATCTAGCCAGTGCATGGAACGCTTGTTGTAGTTTCAAAACATCATCCAGAACTACCTTTTCAATTCCTGCAATAATAGTTTGCAAAATAGTTGCAACACTGCTAAAATATTTGAAGGACTGCTTGTTGTCTTCCTTGGCTTGATTGGATGAGACAGCTGTACCTTTCAGAGAGCTGAAAAGTTGGGAGATGAAGTATAAGTGCGCTATGTCCCGTAGATAATAGCGTGTTTTGGTGGCATTCCACACCTAGCATTCTGCCTTTTGGGCTTTGCAAGGTAGTGTGAAAGAGTTGGTTCAGTTCATGTTGCAGCACGAACTGCCATCTTGTGTGTATTTTATGCGCCATCTTGTTGCATCTTGCCAGCATTGCGGCTGTGCTTGGCGCCTGTGATAGCAACCTCTGCCGTCAATCCGTCAGTGAGGAGATATGTAGCCATCTTACAGTGCTTCTAGACAACATCGAGTACATCATGCCAACAGCAGCTCAGAATGCTTCATGGCAACTTTCAGTGAGCACCTTAGTCTTGTAGGCATTAACGGGGCTCTGAATACGTTCCGAGTAGGCATGTACAGATAGTGGTTTTTTGCTGCGAAGCGAATTCAGAACGAACAGCAATTTTCTTTAAATAATTTCTAAACGAATATTTCGAACACTTATGGCACAGAAAATGTTAAAAAGCACAGTAGGCATTTTTGAAATCATATATTTTTCGAACAAACAAGGTCATTACATAAAAAAAAGAGAGAATGCATTGAAGCTTTGTCAGACTCATTGAAGCTGGTCGACTTTTTGCAAAAATGACCATCCGAAATTCGGGAGCCGACCTACATGTGGTGAGAAAGTATCTATCGAGTGTGAGGCCTGTATGTGGGGCCTCCAACTGCTGCTCTTATTTGCGATTGCATCACTGTGCAACTGTTGCTTTTAAGCAGCGGCTCCATGGCACTTTCCAGGTATATATGCAACATGCGCCCAGTACCACCCCACATCAGGCATCGGAAATGGGCACCCATCTCCATGTGTCTTGTGTTAGCTCCTTTTTTCTGCTCGTTCTGTGACACTTGTTCAGCGAATTTCAGGCGGCAGCTGCAGTCAGCTCAGACTTGTTCTGCGGAAATCAAGGGAGCCGCACTTGTGCCGATTAGAGATTTAGCATAGCTCTATCCGCTGCCGCAAGCAGCCACTGTGAATGCACAGATTGCCTTGTGGACAGCACAAGGTGCCAGGCGTAAGCTAGCTGTTTGCACTCCTGCCCCATCGGAACCATTCAGCGCGGGCACACTGGCGGCATGCAGAAGTGAATCACGCTATACAAAATCTCTGTTGATGCATGCCGCCGTACTGGCTGCGGCACGAGTGCATAGCGGGTAGCACGGCCGCAGACACCTGGCAGGTACAGATCTGGGTACCACACTTCTGCCTGCTCATGTCTGTTGCCACGAGCATGCGCAGACCAGCTCCGGCATTCGCATAGGAGTGCAGGCATGCGGTGCGAAATCAAGGCTTTGGTTGCGTGTGCTCCGTGGTGCCATCCTGGAGGAAGTACTCTGAATCGAAACCATATGCAGCAAGAGTTCAAGAAATGTTAGTTGTTCAAGGCGAATACTTAGAAATTTCGAATACCAAACATTCTGATTGAATCGAATAACGAATACTTTACCTTTCAGCCGAATATTCGATATTATCAAATATTCACACTTGCCTACTTCTGAAGAGAGTACATAAACTCGCTCAATCACTGCGTTCTGTTGTCATGGACACCTGAGCCAAATAATACACTTCTGCACGCAGCAGAGAACCCATAGTAATGCATGAAAGTTGGCGAGCCTTTTCCTGCGACTTTTGCAAGCTCGCTGCCTCCTCCATTTCATGCTCCTGTGTAACCCGGTTAAGAGATGGCAATTAGTCAGATACTTTCAGATGTCACGCTGCTGCCGTGGCCAGTCAGCCGTGACACTACTGCGGATCAGGAAGCCCTGGCCCCCTGGGGAACTCCCATGCTCATCAGTGGAGCACTGGAGCCACTGGAGGAGTGCCAACTTTCAATGTGCAAAAAAGTGACGAGAAGAGGGGGAAAGGCGTGAAGATATTGAAATTCAAATCTTGACTATAAATTACTCGTCTTCAACAAAAGACGTTTAAAAAAATTCTTTCTGGAGGTTATTCATGGAGTGACATCCTTTAACATCCCAGGCATACCGTAGTTTTATTGAGAGCATCTTTCATAGCCTCTTTAAGTCAAACTCTCACATCAGACCTCTTTTACCTAGTATGGATATGTTATTGCAAAAGCATTAGATGGGTATGTCCTGAGTTTTGTGTCAGCAAAACTTTCTCCGCACGATTGCGTCGTTCAGTGAAGATAAATGTACAAAAGTTTGGTTATGTTAGATAGTGTGTGATGATATCTCGCTATGTGAAAAGTTTGGTCAATATGGTGTTATTAGTTAATTAAATGCGATGAAAATAAGGGTTTGGTTGTGTTAGGTAGTGTGGGATGGGATCTCACTGTGGCAAAAATTAGGTCGATGTGGTTTAAATAGGTAATTAATTAAATACAAAAATTCACTTGGACGTCAAAATAGCCATGGGTGTCTATATATAGTGTATGGATGTAAAACAGCCGCAGACGTCGAAATAGTGCAAAAAACGAAATCTAGACAGCTAAAAGAATGAGAAAGTATTAAAAAGTTTTCAGTTAACATGAAAAAAATGAGATGAAGTAAAAAAAAAAAGTGGCCAAAAATACCACGAAATGCCACAATGGAAGCACCGCTGCTCCGTGACATCATGACAGTCTGGTTGCCGTGGTTACCGAGCGCTGACGTCATGGAAACATGTTATGGCGGGATGCAACACGCTATGGCAGCGATGGAAAAAAAACCCATGTTCTAGATGACGTCACTGATTTGAGGAGTTGTGAGTGCTGCGGAGCTTCGTTGTAGGCACCATGGTACAGAAAAATGCTAGGGGGCCACGTAAAGGTTTCCTTCCCTCAAAACACATGCTTTCGCATTGCTCCACATAAGCAGACTTAAGTGGCCTCAGAATGTTTGTTTTATTCTTTAATCATAAGTACCTCTATTCATATTCAAACTATTCAGTTTGCCTCACCAAAAATTTTCAATTTTCTCAGCTCTGGTAACTGTTTCCACAGTGGTGGTGGAGGCCCTGAAAACCCTGTGCAACCTGATCTACAACAGCCCCATCGTGCAGCAGACTTGCAGGTAAGCATTCCGTCCTCTGACTGACCATTGGCACTGGTTTCCTGCAGACCATCCACACTACTCATCCATTTTATACATCTCACAGCAAAGAAAAACTATTGCTTACAGCATCATGCCAAGGGTTTCTGAAAAATGATAGTAGGCAACACAGGGCATAAGGTTAAAGTAGAATGATAAATTAAGCAAAGGGAAAGAAAAGGGAAAGGAGGTGTGAAAAAGAAAACTGAGGGGGAAAGGAGGGGTTGGGGCAAAGGAGTAGGGTGAAAGAGAAAAATGAAAGGGTGATAAGAAACACTGGGAAAATCTAATTCAGGCTTCAAATCTACAAGGGATAGAAAATACAGAGAGGCATTCGTAGCCCACAAATTCAAAGCCTTACAACCAGCAGGAATAAGCATATCCAAAGGAAACTTAGAATCTCTCAGGTGCATCCCGGCACTGGTGTATATCTTTAAAAAGGTTTTTGCACATGGTCAGAGGCTTTCTCTACTTCATATACCCTATTTTATCATTTTATTTCACCCTGCCCCTCTGCCCTGACTTGTCCTTTCCCCCTCCTTTCCTTTTTTTTTCTCTTTGTTAAATTAATCATTCTACATTTACTTTATGCCCTGCACCTCCTGCTATCATTTCTCAGAAACCCTTGGCTTCCACACTCCCTCTCCCACACCTTTCCTTTCACACTTTCTCCCAACCAGTCCCCATTTTCTCTTTCTTCTCCTGCTGTCCTTTATTTCCGCTGCCCCAGCTCAGGTGCTTCAGTATCGATGGCTGGGGCTAGCAAAAATCTTTTCCTTCCTTTTTACTATTATTTTTAATAAAACCACTACCACCACCACCTTCAGATTCCTTGCTTTTTTTTTTTTTTTTGTCTCCTGGTATTTCGCTCTGCCAGGCTGCTTAACTCCTTTGTGGAGTGTTTCAGGTCAACCCAGCCAGTCATACCAAGCCATCTGTCCCAAGTGGACAAACAGCCTTTCAAGCCTATGTTCCCTACCTCTCCACACTTCACACCCTCGGAGTCTCTGCTGCTAAGCTGGCCTTTTTCTTTTCAGTCTTGTAGGTCAAGTGGTTAATGCTCTTTAGCAGCTGCCACACCTGGACAAGATTCACCATCCCTATCCTAACACCATTCCCATTTCACGCCCTCCTCTCCCTCTACGGGAGGGATGACCCTATTTAAACCCTGCCAATGATGAGTGCTTTGCCCAGATAAAGACAAGTCCTCTTGTTCAAAAGGTTGGCAAGCACCGTGAGGCCTTCCTCTCCATTGTTCACTTTGTGAGGGTCAAGAAACCATCTACCTATCCTCCCTCTGCCAAGGATTCGCACTTGTAATACATTTCCTCTCTGCATGCTTGGAGTACGCTGTTAACATCATGGTTTAATTTATGAGGTAGGCTTTGGTATTTAAATCGTTTGGGAAACTCTCTGTCATCAGTGCCTGTGTTGTGTCTTCAACTGTCAGTGCACGAAAGAAACCGACAGTCTTTAAATCAGCTTTGTGCTTCGTGCACCTTTGAGCTGTTCTCGGCATGAGCAGTTTTGGCAGGCGAGTGCATTTATCGTGTGGCACATGTGTGTGTATGTGTCTGTGCAGTCACAACGGCTGCGTGGAAGGGGTCATGCTGAGACTTAAGCTGTATGTGCACCCAGAGTTGCCACACGATGTGAAGGTGAGTGCTCTGTTTGTCGTCCTGGCTGACGAAAACATCCTCCTGATTATGGTACAGGCTGGACTGGCACAGTCCTGCTTACATAAAAGCAATACTGGCCTTGTGGCCTTTACTTTGTTTTATGGTAAATGTTCATCCACTATCACCACTCGCACTGAAGGTTGACCTAGCAGTGCATCCATCATCGCCAGTTGATGTACATCAATGATATTGCTGAGGCTGTCTCATGCAAAATACGTGTATATGCAAGTGATCGCATCATTTATCACTTCGTTAAGTGTTTCTCTCACCTTGGTCACCTGCAACACAATTTGGACTGTTGGTAGTACTGGTATCTCTGAACCCATCGAAGTGTCAATTTGTCTCCTTCACACATAAATGCAATCCTGTTTCTATACATTAGATACTGTAGAGCTTTCGCAAGTGTATGAGTAGAAATACCTTGGGGTTTATTTTTCATCTTAACTAACTTGGACTAAGCATGTTGAATGTATATCAGGAAGAGCTTGCAAAATGTTAAATTTTATCAAACGTAATTTCAGGTTAGCACCCCCCAAAATTGGAGAACTGCTTTACTATACTAACATGTAATCTATATTGGAGTACGCCTGTGTGGTTTGGGACCTGCAAACTAAAATTCCTTCTGATATGCTGAAACGGGTACGAAATCATGCTGCTTGATTTGTCTTTAATAATTATAACTTCAACTCCAGTGTTACTTTGCTTAAAGATGGGTTGAGATGGGAACTGTTAAGCAGGCACAAAAAGAACACGCGGTTAGAGGTGCTCTTCAGAATTTATTTCGGCATAGTTAAAGTAGACAGGGAGACTTACTTCTTACCACCTCATCTTGCATCTGAGAAGCGTGATCATTAATGGAAGCATGATCATCATTGGAAAATACGAGAAATTTCAAATTAATTTTCTTTCATGCCTCATTTTTTTCTGCATACCATCAATCAGTAGGACCAACTGCCACAAAAAATTATTGAATTCCATATTAATTATCATTTTGGGCTCTGTTGTTGTATGTACAGCCTTTGTCCGTAAAGTTTCGAGACTGATTTATTTTCTTCTCTAGAAATTATTCCCCAAAAGAAATGTTGGTGTGTATGTGTAATGCAAACTTTTTGGGCTAACCTGAGCTATTTATGTTATTTGCTGTGGCAGCCGCTAGATGGCACTACATGTAGAAAAATGCGTTGTCACTAGTCATCTGCGCATTCTACTGTGAATGAATGTGGAATGGATGACCACCTCGAACAGCGTGTAAACATAAAATTCTTTGTGAAGCTTGGCAAGACAGCCACAAAGACATATGAGCTCCTTCGAGATGCTTACGGCAATGAAACATTATCGCGGGCACAAGTTTGCGAGTGGCACAAGAGGCTCGTTTCGGGGAGAACGTCGGTGGAAGACGACACAAAGCAGGGGCGCCCTTCAACCTCACGGAATGAAAACATCGTGGCTCGGATAAGGGAAATCGTACTGCAAAACCGCACCATTACAGTCTGCATGCTATCAGATGCTCTCGACATTATTAAGACAACATGCCACCAAATTTTGCGTGAGAACTTGGTGAAATGAAAGCTGAATGCCAGACTTGAACCCCACTCCCTGACACAGGACCAGAAGAACACGCGGGCATCATTGAGCGCTAATTTGCTCTCCGAGGCAGAGAAGGGTGGTGCATTCGTCGACAGCATCATTGCTGAAGACGAACATGGTGTTTTCAATATGATCCTCAAACAAAGAGGCAGAGCGCCGAATGGCGGTCCACAAGCTCTCCAGCGTCGAGAAAGGTGCAGCGACAGAAGACCAAAACAAGGATGATGCTGATAGTTTTTTTCGATGCCAGAGGTGTCATACACCACGAGTTCCTCCCACAAGGGCAGACGGTGAATCAGGAGTTTTATATCCACGTGCTCCAACACATGCGTGATGCAATGCGACGCCGTCGCCCTGACTTGTGGGCATCTCGACAATGGAGCCTTCTCCACAATAATGCTAGGCCGCACACTGCTCTCAGCGTGACAAAATTTCTCGCCAAGCACAGCATTACTGTACTTCCCCATCCGCTATACTCGCCTGACCTCTCCCCATGTGATTTTTTCCTGTTTCGTCACGTGAAGAGAGCCCAAAAAGGTCGCTGGATGGGAAGCGTGGAGGCCATTCAAGACGCCACGACAAAGGAGCTGAGAGCCCTGCCAAAAGAAGTGTTTTCCAACTGTTTCCAAGACTTCAAGAAGCGTTGGAAGCTGTGTATAGACTGCGAGAGAGAGGCATATTTCGAAGGGGTGCTGCATGAATGATTTCAATGTTAAACGCATTTTTTTTAATGGACTCAGTCTCAGAACTTAACGGACAAAGGTTGTATAATGGCTTGCGTGGCTGCCATTTTTATTGCTATTCATTAGTTTGCTTATATTTTTTTTACCGTTGTATATTTTTTCTTTTCTTATATTGTCCTCATGCAAACATTATTTATTCTCTGCCCCCCAATAATGTGTTTGGGCGCTGCAGGTATTTGAAATAAATAAATAAATAAAAGTACATACACATATACATACATGGGTGACAAAACTTGCATATAAATGCTTTTCGAAAAATAACGCTTTTTGAAATTATAGCTCTTGTCCCTTTCTTCACTTCGTCCATGTTCGCACTTTGTGCTCCTCTGTCTTTTTTGGGTATGCACCAGCAAGCCCAGCTGCAACTACTGCTCTACATGTGCAAAGTTTACTCGTAAAACTAGTACACAGTTGTGCCCTCTAGAGTAGCGTGGTGACGGCATCATTGTGGAGTTAGGCAATATCAATTATAAAATTCTTTTGCTAGCATCAGATTTAGTTGTTTATGCAGTGGTACGCTGCAGTGCTGTTACAGTGCAAACTTGACAATGCTCCTTAAAAGATGGCAGAAGCAAGGGAACTAAAAATTCAGCAGACACACTGAAGACTGCTTACATGTGGGAATATGAAAGCATATCGTGGACACAAGACATAGATGTCTGTTTGTCGTTTTAAGTACGACACCGCCCACACACATATGCGTGAATGTACGACACCACCTAGAACGTTGTACGGCTAACGGTTGTGTCACAATTTTGTTACAAATGTCAAGAAAACTGGTGCCACATGGAGGTGAGCCAGTGGCAAGTATATATATAGACGAATGACATGTATAGAATTGTCTGAAGTGGCAGTGCTCGGCTTGCCGTGTGCATCTTACGGCTGCTTGATGGCGCACCCTATTTTTCTTCTATTTTTCTTGCGATCGCTGGGATTTTCTGTACTATCTGCAAGTACACACACACACGCACACATTCCTCCGGCTTTTCTCGTAATGGGACTGGTAATGCTGTTACATTAATACTGCTTGTGAAATAAATGCGCCTATGCTTGTATTCGAGAAGAGCATGCGAACTGCAGTTATAAAATTCAGCTGGTTATGTAGCTGTTCTTGCTGGTACTCCCAGCGAAAGCCAGGGGAGCAACGCAGGTCGTGTATTTTGTCAAGGGCCTTCCAAGATCCCTCTGGAACTATTTTGCCAAATACCGAGAGGCTGCCAGTGTCTCTAGATTAATGGCTCACAAAGGGGTGAATTTTATTTTCCATGTTTAGTCTTTTTTTTATGTTTAGTCTTCAATTTTTGTGCTTGTGTCGCCGTGGAAAACTGGCATTGAAATCATAAAGGCACTCTTGAGTGAATACCAGTTATGTAGTTTGGATGAGCTGTATAGGTTGAACCAACACTAACAGTGTCTAAACACATGGCTTCCGCCATTGTGAGCACTGCCTGAAGTGATGTTTCTTTCAAACACTGGGACAAAGGAATGCAAACAGCCTTGTTAAGGTTGCTTTTTTCACTAAAATATCATTAATAAACACATGTAAGGAGCATTGCCTGTAGAACCCAACTTCGATCTCTAAATGCTAGTGAGCAATTTGTTCTCTGTTCAAAGTACTTCTAGTTCCAAGATGGTTTCTAAAAAATGAACAGCATCACTGTAAAAGTTTCAGAGTGGTCATTTTATATAAAAGGCCTGTTTTTCTAAATGAGCTACTTTCACCTACATGGATACAGTAATCTTGTAGTCCTTGTGTATTGTTACATGTTAGCAGCCAGGGCCAGGTGCATGAGTTATGCCTTGTTTCTATGTGACACATGTCTGCACTGGTGTACATGTCTGCTGCATTTCATGGAAATAGGCTGAATCTACCAGTGGTCACAAAAACTGCACTGAATTCAAGTGTTGCCGTGATTGTTTGGTGTGAGTGTTTTCTCACGGGCTTCTTCATTCTTTACCCTGTACGTTTCAGTTCTTCGACATGCGGATGCTGTTCTTGCTTACGGCCCTGTGTGCTGACACCAGGTAAGGATGGTAGCAAGCTCAGCATTGGGATTTTCCTTGCTGGGGCTTTTACAGTAGAATCTCGATGATACGATTACGGTTGACCCGAATTTCGGGATGATACGAATTTTGAAAGTGCCCCGGACAGTCTACATTGTACAGAATATGTTACAATTAGGGATTATACGAACAGATTTTCAAGCCTGCGCGGATGATACGAGCGCGCGACCACCCACTTAAGCAAGCGAGCACGCACGGCTCGTCTCGGAGAGGAGCGCAACACCCCCCCTCCGCGCGAATGTCCCGCGGCAGATTTTCAAGCCCGCGCCACCCACTCAGGTGGAGCCAGCATATTATAATTCAGTAGAAGGTAGTGGAACATTCTAGAAGGTGGTGACTCATACATACCTTATGAGGGCAATGGAACCAGTTCCAACCACAGTTTTGGTGGGAAAATTGCAAGAACAACGTTAAACACTCTTTTTGGACACCATACCAGGCAACCTAAAGGCCGTCACATTTTCCTCTTAAGAATGTGGTTAAGAAGGCCCTCAAGTTTTTCTTAGGCTGGTCCGCTGACCTTTCAGGTTGCGTGTTGAAATGTTTAAGTCATATTATTTGTCATATGTCCTATATGTTATATGTCACTATCCCAACTTAACGTGTTAACTAGTGCGGGCTCGTAATAGGGGAATTATACATTCTTCCCGTTTAACCGCGTCTGACACCATTCAAAATACCCCGCACCCTACCCCGTGACCGCGAGGCGCTGCCGAATGCACGTCGACCACGAGTGGCCTTGCTCTGAGGGGGAACAAAGGAACAATTCTCTGGCTGACACAGACAAGGCATTTATTACTACAACAACAATGCTTGCGAGCAACAAAGTACGCTAAAGAACTGAGGTCGTCCGACTAACCAGCAAGATTGAGCGGTGTTAAGGTTTGGGCAAGTGGTTTTCACAGGTGACTCCGAATGTCTAAGGGTTTTAGCACTTTCATTTTATATTTTCTCGGCAACACAGTCACCTTTCCATGCAGAAAAAACACGGTAGTTTTATGAATAATCTTTCTGTCTTGCTTAGCTTGTTATTTCTTTTTAGTGTCCCTTTATCTGCAACCCAAGGTATTTCGAGGTTGATAAGTTTTGCTAAAGCTTCTTGTGGTCTTTTGTGCCAAATCCTGCAGCCTTACGGTGGTTTGTTTCAGTGCAAATAGGCCTTAAAGTTTCACATTTTGTTATCTCACTCGGGTTGATTTCTATGGGCAGCCCTGCGTTAGTGACCTCATGACCTACTCGCCCGTTGAGGTATGCTTTGAGTTAACTAAATGAGCAAATGTTGCCCTCTTTTCGATTATTTAATTTATTTTAGATATGTCTCTCAAATGGGGTTGTCATTTGCAGTCACTAGTTTAGCCTTTCAACCTGTACTCAAGAGTTTTGTCGATACTGTTCTTAGATGTCGTTTGTTGGCTGGGAAGCTTTGGTTGAAACCCAGTGTCAGCTTTGGTTGTCTATCTTGCTGTTTTAAAATTTTTTTGCCGTTTATTTATAAAAACAACTCGTTGGAACTAAGTGAAGGGTGTTTAAGAAATTTAAGGCAACTCTAGAGTGAAAACATTTGAAATTTTTTTGGAGTTTTTTTTTTCCCAAAAACTTGTAAAAGACAGGAGCACCACTTTGCATTCTTGTGTCACACGTCACTGGTGCCCTGCTACCACAACCCTTGAGCAGTCCTGAGCAGTTCGTTTTATCACCACAAGGTGACGCGGCAGTTTGTGAGCCTCTTAATTTTGGCAACTAAGAGTGATGGATGGATAATGCATGCATGCATGCTGCTTTCCACTGTAGGGTGAAGCCCTTTACAGAAAATTATCAATTGTTCAGCCGTTTCCTCTTCCTCTCTGCATGCAACGCACAACGTGTCTATCTCATGGTACCTGACTCGATATGTCTTAGTCCACAAAACTCCCGTGCTGGCCTCAAACAACAAAGAGCTTCCCCTAAATTTGTCATAGATATTTTCTTTGGCAATTTCCTGTTTAAAGATCCGGTACGTTCCCAGTGCCGATTTCGTCATCCCTGTTTTCCACAGAGCTCTCTTTGTTTCTTTAACCTTTTTCTTAACCGGTGCCGGACTTCACAGTGTGGTATGTTTGAAGAGCCATGGTGCACCCTGCCACACATCTTTGTACATATGGTTGGGTTGTGTGTGCTTGCAGGCCTCGGCTGAGGACTGAGCTGCATGGACTGATCTACCTGCGGGAGACACTCGACCTCGTTCTTAAGCTGAGTGAGGAGCGCACTGCCGCTGCACAGACTTCGCCAGGTAAGACAACCAAGGCTGGAGATGTAACGACCTGATAGCACACCTCATGTATTTATGGATTCGGTGTGTGCAGGAAGCACCAACAAAGTGTGACAAAAATCTTGTCTCAAGAACATGGTATGTTCACACAGGATGTTCATGCTGTCTTAACAGGTTGAGAGAGCATTTATGGTAATGTTATCTTTCCAAAAAATATCATCCTGATTCATTTAAAGTTCACCTTGGCATATCTTATGCTCTCAGGTCAGTGTTGCTATATAGGCACCCAGCAGCTGAGAGCTGTGCCAGTGAAATTGAAAGCATTGTTTGTCAAAGTCGTACGTTTCAAATCCTTCATCTTGCCTGTTTGATGCATTTGTTTCAATGATCTGGTATGTTGTACACCTGGCCGTGAAGTCACTAGAAAGCACCATGGACCGCTCACAGCTTTGACCCCATGACAGTGAACGGCTTGACGGTGAGCTCAAGCCAGCTACCAGTATTGTTTTTGGTGAGGCGCCTTTGCAATCCAGAGAATCATAGTTTTAAGTCTAAACAGCTGTGTGCTGGTTTGAATCACGAGACCCAATGGCAACTTCTGTGATTGTTTCAACCACAAAAAGTTCAAGCTCCTGGTCAGACGTGTTTGTGCCCATTAGGTGGATGCTGGGTTCCCACTGGGAACACCGGGATTTAAACCCATTACATGTTGCATGTGAGGTAAATCGTGTCCAAAGAGGCCATTGCTGTGGCTATATCATCATGGAACCAGTGCCAGCGTAGCTGTCAGGTGGTTCTCAGCAGTTGCGGTGCTATGCAGTTTGGTTCATGTTGGTGGACATGAGCCGTATATGTCTTCCTAGGCACTTACCAATGGGTAAAACTAAGCAGAAAATGCAGATGAAAAAAGAAGGGGCAATAAACAGGATAGTAGGGTGCGAGAAAGAAGACAAAATTTGGAAGTGCTTGTACTGTTCTAACATCACTTGGAACAATGCTTGCTCATAGTCATGCTTTTAAAAAAATGAGTGCCTCGAGTGAATATTGTTCCTTGTACTGCGTCACACCTCATTTCATTCTGCATGCTGAAGCAGACAGCACTGAGAGTAAACAGGCATTAAAGGGACGCTGAAATAATTTTTATGGTCATTCTAATTCAACAAATCTCTTCAGGTGACCTTTGTGAGTACTCGAGTCAAATTTAAGAGCTTTGCTTGGACTACATTATTTACAAACAATTTTAAAACATTTCTGTTCGTAACCAATTAGGGTGACACCTCACCGTGTGTTCTTTGCCACTCCTAACTCGCTGACATGAATGGGCAATCTCAGCGAGTCTTCTCATTTGGCTGCCCGATTGACATGGATGGGATGGGGTGAGGCAGGCTACAGTCTAGAGTCACTGGAAAGATTTTCATAATACTGCATTCTTTTTCCCCGTACCGTCGGGCTTGGAAGGTATATGGCTACCACGGCACAGTGTTGCCAGAAGAGGTGGAACGAGCCATAACAGATAAATCACACAGAACAGTGCCCTTCCAAAATCACATGGAACAGTGCTCTTCCAATGGTTCTGGGCTGCCCTCTAGAGCCTGCATAAGTGCACAAGTTGCTGCTGTAATAATTCTCGTTTCCTGCTTCTTGTAAGGGTTAGTTCACGGTATTTTTCGTTTGAACTGTGCCAACTGTGCAGGGTTTTAAATTATTTTTTAAAATAATTACGTTGTGAGTGCATATGAACTTGGCATCACAAATGTGATTGTTGTACTGGATATATTAGGCAGCAGCGGCCAAATACCTTCCAAATCTCGAGGCGTGCAGAGGACGAATGAGGTACTCTGGCTAAGATTCCAGTGACTAGTGCAGTCCCAAACTGTTTTCTTTACTATTATTTTTTTCTGGCAGATCAGCGTGTATGAGTTGAGGGGCGAGAAGAGCAAGATCCTTATTCACCGATATTATAGCTGTTAATGAAACGAGCTTAAAAATTTTTGTGGTGCGGTCACCAGTGGTGGAATGCCAATCGCTCGCATACTTTTCTTAACCTCGGTAAATACCATTTCATGGTCCCTTTAACTTCTACCTGTCTATGCATATGTGCATTTCTTCAAACTCTTCCTTCCTGCACTAAGTTGCCACAGTGCAAGAATTTTGTTATGATGTCAAACTGACTGGGCTCCATCCACGCCCTACAGACTGTCTTCAGTGCTTTTCCCCTCCCCATTAGTACCACCATGACCTGTGCAGGAGGCCCTAAGCGGTGCATGCGCCTGAGTCGTCGGGGACGCCACGGTGCCGTGGGTGGCAGCAGCGAGCCAGAAGGGTGTGGCGGCCAGACGGTGGTTGCCCCCGTGCTGAGCAGTGAGGATGCTGCCCTGGCAGCTGAGGTGCTAAAGGTGCTCTACAACCTCACCTGCAGCCTTGACAAGTTCCACATTGAAGAGGTACTTGAGAAGAGGATCCTTGGGCACTCAGCATGGGATTAGAATGACTGACATCAATGGTTGGCGAATGGCACACTCCAGAGACTGAGACCCAGCAATCTCGAAATTTGTCCAACATATTGGAAGTAGCTAATTTAGTGCTGTAAAAAGGTCTTTCTCATCTCCGTTAGGAACCGGTGCTGCTGCTGTCAGTCCTGCATATATCGAACCTGGATGTTTGAAATTATTGTTTATATCGAACTGTCAGAACATCTTGGAAATCCCATACGAAAAGTTTAGCATTATTATTCGTGTTCATTGAACTTCTGCAGTGACAGGTGTGCACTCCTCACGGCCATTTGTGCATGTACAAATTAGCTCCCTGCTGAAGCAGATCACACTACCTGAACACGGATCGCGCAATGCTACAAAAGTTTTTTTTTTTAAATATTTTCCTGTGGGTGCAATTCTATCATCAAGCCACAACCAAACTGGATGCAGTGGTGGCAAGAAACGCTCTCCGCTGCCACACTCAGTCCAGCCGGTACAGCAGTATTCTGAAAAGTTTCGATTTCGGTGTCGCATCCATATGGTTTTGCCCACATCTTGCATTCTTCCTCAACATGACCGCTCCTGTCAGGCGATGCAAAATTCAAGTTGCTTACCGTTGAATGCTATATATGCTCGTCTAAGGACCACACTTTTTTTCCGTGGTTTTGACAGGGTGCAGCCCTTAAACGGGACCGGCATTTTTCCACAAAATTTTTCTAACTCCCTTTTTTTATGCTGTGATGCCGCTGTGGCTTAGTGGTTATGGTGCTTGGCTGCTGACCCGAAAAACACGAGTTCGATCCCGGCCGCGGCAGTGGCATTTCGCCTCCATCGAAATGCTTGAAGCCTGTGTGCTATGCGATGTCACTGCACATTAAAGAACCGTAGGTGGTCGAAATTATCCGGAGTCCTCTACTATGGCATCCCTCGTAGCCTCAGTTGCTTTGGGATGTTAAACTCCTGCAAATCACATCAAAGTATTTCTTTGATGAATTAGCGCAGTCCCAGCGAATCCTTCAAATACATGATGCATACAAAGTATGGATGCACGCGTGATGATTGACCAGCACGGATTAACCACATAAAGTAAAACAGGTTGCTGTATCAGTTCGATGGCAAATTTCATGTGATTCTAAGTTAAGATCAAGATCCTGCGAAGATCTGAGGCTCGACTGACCGACAGTTCGGAGCGGCACACCATGCATTCAGCCTGTGGCCGTCAGTGTGATGTGGTGCTCACCTGGCCCACTTGTCCGCGCGGTTCATCGTCAAAGGCCTTGCGGAAATCAATTGCACCTTCGTTTTATTGCGAGGTTATTGTGTGATAGTAAACTGTCTACAAAATTATACCTTTTATAGTAGATGATGACTAGAATCAAAGCCCAAGCCTGGCGGACAGCGCATTGCCACAGAGAAACACGCCGCTAGCATGGGTGCACCCCATTCTAGTTTTTTTGCTTAGCATAATGTCTTTTCTGGTGTGAATAGCAAGTCCGGCGCACAGGCCAACTCGTGCTTGGTCATGCCGAGTGTCAGAGGCAGTTATCGTTTGTCTATCAACACCCTCCCCCCCAGTGTAACGTACCACACGGCAAAATTATGCAGGCATGAAACAGTTCTTTTGGCTCACTTTTTTTTTCAACACTTCTACATGAACAAATAAAGTTATTGGGGCCTCACGCAAACCCACAAAAGCGTTCCGGTCGATGAATCCAACAAAAAAGGCAGGTCACAGGAAGAAGGCATGCTTGTCAGATCTTTAGAGTCTTAGGTATGTGCACAGCAGCTGCTGCAGGCATGTATTTTCGTCGTGCTGTCTTACAAAGGGATCCTTAGCACATTTTTATCGCACTTTCTAAATGAACAGGTGCGTCTTATCGCCATTGTGGCTTTTGCGCAATTTTTTTGTGGGAAGACTGCTGTTTACAGGAAGATGCGACGTATAAACCGGAAAATGCGGCATCTAGTAAGTGTGGTCAAAGTTTTTGTATATACCTGCTCTTCCATAAAAGAAGGTGGGAGTTAGTGCAAGCCAGTTTTATGCCTTGGGTCAAAAATCCATGGCGATGATGGCCGATCCAACAGAAATGCGAGGACATAGTCATTTCTATGATCGCTGACACTTAGCTGCTTAGGTTACGCTTTTTCGAATTCGCTTTGCAATTCACACACAGACTTTTCTTTCACTTTCTCACATTTTATACTTCGAATTGGGCTGTTGCTGCTTGCTTCTTCTGCTTCCTTTCATTTGTGAATGTAGCTATTCATTTTCTCTGATGTCGTTTCTTCAGTGAGTCGTGCTCTGCTCTTTGAAAGAGCAGCAGCCATCACGTTGGTGGCACCACGCGTCCGTCTACCCCTCACCCCAGTCCGCAATGACATCACTTCTATCGCACTGCCGAAGATCTCACAGGCCAGTTCACAACTGTACAAAACTTCACACCTCGTGTTTAGGGCGCGACACAAGTTCAGGCTGCGTGCTCGCTGCTCTCATTTCCCCGTCAGCCTCTGTGCATTGTTTCTGTCTTACACAAGATTACATCACAGCTATGCTTCTCTCCATTTCCCTCCCTGCCCAACACACACTCCAAGCCCGATGGGTGCATCCCCCTTCTATTTTCCTCCTCCCTCTTGTATCTCCTCTCTCTCCACTCTGCTTCTACGGCTTGCACCTTCGCATCGGCTTTTTCTGGAGAGCGCAAGCCCTTGTTCTCGCTACCCCTTTAAGGTTTTTATCATGGCTTCTGCTGTCATTCTTGCACTTTCAATCTTCCATTCATCACGCCTTCACCACGTTTTCATGCCGTGGCCTTTCAAATGCTCTTCGCATTAAAAAAGCAAGTACTAGATTCATATTCACCCTAAAAATACCTGTGAGCGCTCAAGTGACTGTCCATCCATCACGTTTGAACACATACTGAAATGCAGAGGGGACCCGAAGTTTCATCTGTGTACATAGCAAAAGAAACTGTATTTACTCACGTTATTTGCACACTTATTTTTCTTTAAATTAGGGCTTCAGAAAGGGGGTGCGCAAATTACGCGAAAATTTTCTAAACGCGTCTTAAAAAACACTGCAAAAGTCATAACACGCAATATATACTGTATATTACTGCCTATACGTAGACCGAGCACCCATCTCGCATTCCTCGCCGGCCACAAAAAGAGTTAACTCTAAGTGTAAGATGCATACCTCCTCTCGCCCCTCGTTATATAGCCTCCCGTAGGATGGCATGACGCCACGACAGCATGTGCGCAGCTCAATGCAATAAACGTCTAATGATACAATCTCGAAGCTAGCAGTGGGAGACAAAAAAGATAATGAATGATAAAACAGCGCCGTCGCATGCAGCCTTTCTGACTAGCAGCGCCGAACAGCAAGTAGTTCAATAGCTTTGGATTCGGGTGTGCGCGCAACTGTTCATCCAGGAAACCGACCGCCATCACGGTAAAATGCGTTAAACTTTCGCAATCACACTTGGCAACGCAGCCTCACTCATCTTCCCATACCTGCCTTGCATGTACCTGCGTACAAGCTGGTGGTCTGGCACAGCAGACAATGCAAAATATGTGAGTAGAAGTTGTTTTTTTTTTCTAAACTTCGGGTAAAAAGTTGAGGGTTCACAAATCATGCAAGTAAATACTGTGACGAAGTGGTGACTGCAATCCGAGGAGCAGAACGACAGCGAAGATGGCGTCTAAACAGAACTTTATTTGAGGCTGACTTGCACCCACAATGGACTGAATCACTCGGCAGAGACGAAGCAACAAACGTGCTCGGGCGCTCGGTCAGTCCGTGGTATGCAGTTCTCCGGTGGCGGGTTTGGCTGTAACGCAGGATGGATTGCGTTAGTTCCGCCGTGAATACTGTCCCTCTGTCCGTGATGAGCACATCGGGGCGCCATGTCGCAGAAGAATGCACTCCACGAAAAATTTGGCAACTTCTGCTGCTGTTTCGTTCGGTAGGGCTTTTGCCTCGACCTAGCGGGTCAGGTATTCCAGACGTTGACTTCCAGACGTTGACTTTGGAAACGGCCAAGCAAGTCCATGCCGATCTGCTGAAAGGGCCTTGAGGGAGGTTCAGTGGGGCTCAGAAATCCTGCTGGTCGTGTGGGAGGGGTCTTTCGTCGCTGACAATCTCGACAAGTTTTCACATAATGTGCGACATCGGCAGACAGTCGGGGCCAGTAATACTTGTCTTGAATGCGGCGGACGGTGCGAGTAAGCCCGAGATGTCCAGCTGTCGGCTCATCGTGTGAAGCCTGTAGAACTTCGCTTAGACAAGCAGGTACAACAAGGCGGTAAGCTATTGTGTTCGCTGCGAAGTTCTTCTTCACAAGGGCATCTTTCTGTACACAGAAGGAAGACAGTCCTCGCTTGAATGAAGCGTGAAGAAACCTTGCCTTCCAGGTACTTGATGAGGCGTTTTAGGTGAGAGTCCGAGCGTTGCTGCTGAGCAAAAGAGCTGGGGCTGATAGGTCCCAGGAAGGCGTCCTCATCGCCGTCCGGCGGCAGTGTATCTACAGAGGCTTGTGAGAGGCAATCGGCGTCAGAGTGTTTGCGTCCGGACTTGTAAACGACGGTGACGTCAAACTCCTGGAGACGCAGACTCCATCGAGCGAGTCGGCCAGAGGGGTCCTTCAAATTGGCGAGCCAGCACAGCGCGTGGTGATCGCTGACCACCTTGAACGGTCTTCTGTACAGGTAGGGACGGAATTTCGGTGTAGCCCAGATAATGGCAAGGCACTCCTTCTCAGCTGTCGAATAGTTAGCCTCGGCCTTGAAAGGGAATGGCTAGCGTATGCGATGACTTTCTCCAGCCCGTCGCTTTTTTGAATGAGGACGGCGCCTAGTCCCACGCTGCTTGCGTCGGTATGAACTTCAGTATCGGCGTTTTCATCAAAATGCGCAAGGATCGGTGGGGGCTGCAAACGACGCTGAAGTTCTTTGAAGGCTTCTGCTTGCGGGGCTTCGCATTCAAATGGCACGTCTGCCTTCGTCGGTTTTGTCAGGGACTTTGTGATGCGCGAAAAGTTGTTCACAAATCGTCAGTAATATGCACACAGTCCAAGGAATCTGCGCACTGCTTTCTTATCGGCCGGCGGTGGAAACTGTTCAATAGCAGCTGTTTTCTGCGGGTCTGGGCGTATTCCCTCCTTGCTAACGATGTGGCCTAGAAACAGCAGCTCTTCATAAGCAAAGTGGCACTTCTCTGCTCTCAAGGTTAGGCCAAACGACTTGATGGTGTCTAGTACTGTTCGAAGTCTTTTGAGGTGCTCTTCATAGATCGAGGCGAAGACAACGACGTTATCTAAATATACCAGACAAATTTGCCACTTCAGGCCTGCCAGCACTGTATCGACGTTTCAACATCGCTGGTGCGGAACAGAGAGCAAATGGCATCACCTTGAACTCAAAGAGCCCATCCGGAGTGATGAATGCTGTCTTCTCGCGATCTCTTTCGTCGACCTCAATTTTCCAGTAGCCGCTCTTGAGGTCCATCGGTAAAAAATACTTGGCGTTGCAGAGGCGGTCCAGTGTGTCGTCGATGCGGGGGAGGGGGTAGACGTCTTTCTTTGTTGGGTTGTTCAAGCGGCGGTAATCAATGCAGAATTGAAGTGCACCGTCTTTCTTTCTCACTAGAACAACCGGTGCCACCCATGGGCTGTTATAAGGCTGGATGACGTCGTCGCGAAGCATTTCTTCAACTTGGTCCCGGATGGCTTGTCGTTCTCGTGGTGACACACGGTAGGGGCTTTCACAGAGAGGTCGGGCGTGTTGGTCGGTTATAGTGCGATGCTTGGCAATTGGCGTTTGTCGTACCTTCGGTGATGACGAAAAACACTTGCTCTAGCTTCGAAGCAGATTGCGAATCTGGTCTTGTCTGTTCCGGGGCAGGGCTGGGCTGATGCCGAAAGTGGGCGAGTTCTTTTGTCCAGGCGAATCTTCTGCGGATGGGTCCGAGAGGGCGAAGGAGTCTCGTGCATCGGATATTTCGTCAAAGAAAGCAATCGTTGTTCCACTGTTAATGTGCCGGTATTCTTCGCTGAAGTTAGTGAGCAGTACTTCGGCCTGGCCATTGTGGAAATGTGCGATGCTGATTCCTCGGTCTAGAAGCAACTGCATGCTCCCCTCGATGATGCCTTCAGTGTTAATGGCTTTCGTGGCGCCTATGGTCACGATAACGCTTGAATGGGGTGGGACGCTCACTTCTTCCTCCAGGACACTCAGAGAACCATGATTTTCCAGAATTTTCATCGAAGGGATCGCCTCGTCCATCGAAAGTGTGATCAGCTTTGATTGCAGGTCGATGATCGCGTGATGCTCATTAAGGAAATTCATGCCCAAGATCACTTCGTGGGAGCATTGCGGTAGCACAGCAAAGGTCGCAGGATAGGTATGTCCTTTGACAGTCACTCGCGCTCTGCATCGTCCTGATGGCGTAATGAGGTGGGCCCCTGCGGCGCAAATTTGTGGGCCGTCCCAAGCCGTTGTGACTTTTCTCAGTTGTGCAGCGAATGTTCTATTCATCACCGAGTCATCGGCTCCCCCTGTCGACTAGAGCGCTAACTTTCCGCCCGTGGATAGTCATTTATAAGTCGGATGTCCTGGCTCTTGCATTGCATGTCGCCCTCGGCAGTGGGTCGCGGCATCGTCGCGTATGCGAGTCGCAGGTGGGGCGTGTGGTCGAAGCTTTTCTGGGTGGTGCCGTCGTTTTGAAGGCAGTTTGCGTCGTGGTCGGGGTTGTCATTTAGTGTGGTGTAGCGGGTGCAGCGCCTTCATGTGGCGTGGTCGGTGGAGGATCTTCGGCGTTTCGTTCGTGAGCAACCTCACCTCCAGAGGTTGCTGTCTTTAGTTCCCCCTACGGGGGCTGGGATACCTTCCTCGTACCGGGGCCTGCGTAGCTGCGGCGTGGCGACGCAAAGTGTGAGGTTGTCGGTGATGGTGAGCGCGAAAGCGGGTTCGGCGTGTACTCCTCTCGACGCAGGTACTCGTCGATTTCCTGTGGACGTTGGCTGAAGTGTGGTCATGGGTCATCAACGGCAAATCCTCGAAGACCGATACGTCCGTACGGGCAGTGACGAAGAATATGGCCGGCCTCACCGCAATGGAAGCACAACGGCCGGTTGTCGGAAGTCCTCCAGGCGTCGCATTTCCTGGGGCTTGAGCGTCGGTCATAGGCTGGGCGGGCGGGGGCTGGGAGGCGGCATTGTGGAACAAGTGGCTCATCTCGGGGAGCACGTAGGGGTTGTCGTTGGGGCTGAGGAGTCCTTACTTCAGCGGCGTAGGTCATGGCCTAAGGTTCTGTGGCCGTTGGGTTGCCAGGTGCCTGTTGCACTTCTTCCCGTACCACATCCATCAAAGTCGCTGCTTGCGGCTGTGGGGAGGATGGCAGTAATCGGCGTAGCTCCTCTCAGACGATTTCGCGGATAACTTCCCGCAAGTTGTCGCTGGTGGTGGCCGTCGTGTCCGAACGAATTGCACAGGCAGAGGAAGGGCGATTGTACTGCCGAGGTCGGACGTCAAGGGTCTTCTCAATCGTGCAGGCTCCTTGCATGAATTGCTCGACTGTTTTTGGCGGCTGGCAGACGAGGCTGCCAAAGAGTTGTTCTTTTATGCCGCGCATTAGAAACTGAACTTTCTCTTCCTCGGTCATCTCTTCGATGTAACCATGGACGGGCTCATTTGGAAGCTGGATCCTGTACTCGAGGGGTCGCTCGGCTCTTTCTTTCCTCACGAAAATGGTGAATACCTTCAATAGTTCCGTCTTGAATAGCTCCCATGTCGTTAGGGATGACTCGTGGTTTTCGTACCACGTGCATGCGGAGCCATCCAATAAGAAAAATATGTCCAATTTTTGCCGCATCATCCCACTTGCTGAATGATGCCACGCGCTCAAATTGGTCCAACCATTCTTCAGGGTCTTCGCCTAGGGATCCATTGAAAGTTGGCGGCACCCGCGGCTGCTGCAGTATGATCGGTGTCGACATCTTCGGCGAGGTTGCGGTGCTCGTAGCAGCGTCTTTTCTCTGTCTGGTGTCGTCCGGCAGGGTCCCAAACTCAGGCTCCTCTCCCTGGAGACGTCGTCTGGCTCGCTGAGCTGCTGGCTCGTCCTCGGGTGCGAAGCGCTGAGGGCTGTCGTCACGACTTGAAGGGGGCATCCGGAACATGGAAGGCTACCCAGCACCTCCACCAGATGTCACAAAGTGGTGACTGCAATCCGAGGAGCAGAACGACAGCGAAGATGGCATCTAAACAGAACTTTATTTGGAGCTGACTTGCACCCACAATGAACTGAATCACTCGGCGGTGGCGTAGCAACAAACGTGCTCGGCGGTCGTCGAACAGGATGCCCACCGCTGTCGGCCGTGCTCAATTTAAAGCTGATAGCGAACTTTCTAGATAAAGCGTGCAAATTTACTAGAACATTCTGGAACAACGTAGAATCGGCTCTGCCTGGCTGCAATCAAGCGAGATAAAGCTGGTCGGGTCTTGCGTCGCAAACAAAGCGATAAAGCGGCGTGGCGGCAGATTTGAAGAATGAACAAACACTGCAGAGATTTGCAGCAATACGATATCTTAGTCCTGTGACACACCCTTCTGGAGGCAAAGAGATGTGTGCTGTTGCCTAACATGGTCTGTCGTGGGTGGGGAGTGATGTTCAGAAAATGTGTTCTTTCTAAATCACAGGTGCCATCTTTAACACTACAGAGAATCCACATTCATTGTGAGGAGTGCCTAGTCCTTGCGCATTTTCAGGCAGCCAATACCACTCTGTTTGCTGCAGACATTTTTTCGGACACAATGTTGGTTTTGTGAGTGCTGCCTTGAAAGTGCTTGAAGGAAAATCAGGCAGGGCTTGGCATGCTTGTATGGCCAGGAGCCCCATGGATTAGGCAAACACCGGCTGATATGGTTGAACATGGACGTCTCAAGGAAACAGACAGTCAGTTGTGTGCATGATAGATGTTGTGACGGCTGTTTTTCTCACAACCACAAGCTGTTTTCAGAACTTTCGTGCCATGGAAAACTTAGCGTGGAAGTACAATCAGTAAAGTGCTAGTTCCCACCCGGTTTGTAGTGCTATGCGGCTCTACTTCTGCGCAAAGGTTGCTTCAAGAACCTAGTAGCTGCAGAGAGGTGTCACTTTATGCCTCTTGTGCAGTGTACATCTATGAATAAATAAAAAATAAAAATAAATTCAAGTGATAAGTGGCAGCAGAATAAATGGAAAGTACACATGGGAAATAGGTCAAGTGAGTAATGTTGAAGGTATTCATCTTGTGGCAATCACACTCCTAAACGTATCTGTGCTTCATTGCTTGCATCGCTCACAGCCACTTTCTTTCTTCCTCTGATGGCACTTATCGATAGGATGCTGCCACAACCATTCTGCCGCCCGGCTGTCTGAGTCATCTTTGCAGTCTGCATGCGTCTTGTACAGAACAGGTTGGCATGCTACTGAGCTTGTATAGGATTAACCAAGGCAGAATTTCAAAATTTGTTTCCACCTTTGCTTTTTGTTTAGTGTGCAGTTTGTATTACAGTTGAGCCCAGATATATTGAATTATGGTTTATATCAAACATTCATCCCCTTGAAAAACCCATGCAAAAGTATAGCACTATTGTTCGCGTATATCAGACTCTTGTTCTGTGCAGCATTCAATATATTGAACTGCGCACCTTACCTCTTAAGGGCCACTTCTTCTAACTGCACTCCTCGAACCCTTTTCACATGTGGAGACATATCAACTACATAGCGTTGGGCAGGTGCTGGCAGTACATGCGCTGTGAAACTGTGTGATGAGATGAGTGCGATGAGTATTTGAGGGTGACCTCCAGTTTCTTGCACTCATTTTCCAAACCACAACTGAGGTGGCCCTCACCTGTCATGCTTTGCTGCTGAACTCATTGCTGAAACCAGTCGTACCCTAACTTTAATTAAATTATTGTATTTATAGGTTAGCAGTAACAGGATCAAACATCTTATAATAGGCATCGGCTAGTTCCAAACTGTCTCCCACTGCAGATTCGCTGCGTAGAAACTCCTTGTGAGCAGCGCACTGCCAGCACAGTGATGGCCAGCACATCGCTGCAAGAATGCATCAAGTGTGGGCGCAAAAAGTTCTTGCTTCTGGGTTATTGTTATTTTTATATATTGATTTATCAATATATCGAACCATTTCACGATCCCTTTTCAATTCGATATGTCCGTGTTTGACTGCATTCTGCAATGCATTTGTGGCTAAGCGTAACAAATAAGGTCAGCAAACAGTTGAAGCATAGAAGAACGGCAGATTGGGCGAGTTGGAAATGCTCTATAATATTAAAACAGCGCTAAGCAATAAGGACCAAGAACAAAGAGAACACACACAACGGCGCTGAGTATGTGTTTCCTTTGTTCTTGTTTCAGCGTCGTTGTGTGTGTTTCCTTTGTTCTTGGTCCTTGTTGCTTAGCGCTGTTTTAATATTATAGGGTTGAAGCATGGCAGCGGCAGCTGGAAGTGACCATTGATGGCGCGTTACCAATCTGCAGGAGGACGAGGTCCACTTTGAGCGGTTGGTGGGCCTCCTGCATGACCTGCTTCTCTGCGAGGTTGCTGATGCCGACGCCAAGGACCAACTGCATGGGTGAGCGCATAAAGCCGTGTGGGCAGGGTTAGCTGTGTGATTTTGGCAAAACTTTTCTGCCATTGTGTTGCCGTTCTCATTGGATCTCACAAATTTTGCACTGTCAGCAGAAATGGTTCACTACCAGTAAAGTGTGCACCAATTATCAGTTCGATAACTGCCAATGTCTTGAGGATTTCATGGCCTGGCCTCCTTGAGGAAGGCAGTCAAAGGTGATGTTACACGTCACTCCGGTATGTGGGGAAATCCTCTAGAAACGTGCACAAAATCCTGCAGGCTGAAGTCATTTGTGCCAGGTGGGATTGGCAATTCATGAGCTGACGCTTGCCAGCATGGGTTCAGGAGACACTATTGTGCTTGGTGTGTGCAGTGATAGTAATGATTGGGAGTTAAGGATAACGCTGCTTGGAACCACTTCATGTTTGGCTTTGGTTGTGGCCATGGAGCAGGCTGAATTTTTTTAACTACTGTACTGTCGAGCCCACATATAATGGCCCCACTTCAGACGAACTTCCGCTTATAACGAACGAGACCTGCGTGACCGTAAAAATATACATTGTTTCAATGGCACAAAATCACACGTATAACGAACGTCATTAAGCCCTGCTGATCGGTTACAGCGAACGGACGGCGTAAACCCAGTGCCGCGATGTGAGATAACCTGCCTCCGAACCCTTTGTGCGCCCAACGCGCGGCGTGTTTTCCCGAGATTTATCCTGCCCGCCCCTTTTCGCGCTGCTCTCGAGCAAGCTACCCTTCCCCGCCGATGCGTCTTCCAACATCGCCCTCTTGCCCCTCCTCGCAACTCCGCTCCCCTCTCCTCACTCTCTTGCAAATCCGCGCGTGGCCTCTGCGATCAACCGCGCCGCCGCCTGTGCCGATCGCAGATGCCACACTCCGTGAAGCAGGCCTTCCGTGGGAGCCAGGAGTTGGCTGCACTGACGCTCACGGACACCCCTCATTGATATCTCCGCTGGCGCTGTGCGTCTGTATCTTTAGCTTGATTGGCTTGATTGCTGCCTCTGCACGTTGCACATCCACCTCATCGCGCATCACGCTGGTCCATTGCAGCATCACACTAACATCCTAAGCACACGCAGTAAAGACACATGGCTCGTACCCTTTTCTCGCACCGATTACAAGCTCCAGTCTTTGCATCACAATCTTCCGTCCATACTAAACAAATGTCAACACATGAAATGTTTAACACCTGTTCGACGGCTACAGCTTTTTTCCAATTTGTAATGCAGTTTTTCGCTACAGTGTTTTCTAGTTATTCTTTCACAGTTTCCTTCCAATTGCTCACGAAGATGCCTTCTTATTATTCATGCAATTTGTGTCAAGCTGTAACAAAAAAAAAATGCATTGTTTATGTACACATTTGCTACTGACTTACTTGTAAGAGTTTCTTATTTTTTGTAAAGCCGAATATTTCATGCTAACCTTTTTTTTTGTCTTTGGTATTGTTATTATTTAGTGGTCTCGTCTATGCTACCTTGTAAGGGTTGCCTGGGCCTCGTCAAGCTGTTTGATTACAGCTTTTAGCCCAGGTGACCTACCAGCCTTTCTGGTAAATAAAGATCAAGTTCAGCAAGGCGGAAATTTGGGCGAGTTGGTAAGTTTTCATTTTCGCTCTCGGCGCAACACGAACAGAATACAAGACGAAGGACTAGCACAAACAAGCCCTGACTATCAACTGGTTTTTTATTGAAGAACGAAAAGCGTGTGATTACAAACAGTGAACTACTTATCAATCAACAAAAGTTATCTGGAAGGCACGTGGGAGGTCAGATAGCTAAATTCCCTCTCGGATAACGTTATGGAAGGGCTGCTGATACATTTTGTGCCGTTGTGGTGGATATAAAAAGCCTCCATTACCTCGCGTGTTAATTTATTGTTATGTCGGAACAGGATGCACGTGTTCTTGTAATCGGGAAAACATTGGCACTTTTTGCTCTGGAAAGACACCTGGGCAAGGGGGTCCCCTTTAGTTCTCCTTTCTGCATGATCCTTTTCATGCCTGCATTGGCATTGCCTGCTGTGGGAGCCTGTGTGAGACAGGGGGTCTTTTTTCCTGGTGTTTTCATGCTCCATCAAGCGTTTGTTAACGCACCTGCCAGTCTTCCTAATGTACATGGCACCGCAGGAGAAGGGGACCTGGTATACCACCCCTACTTCGCAAGGTATAGATGGCGACACATGACGCACCTGACAAGCATCACTCTTGCTCTTGCCGTAGTGCCTCTGACTGACCTGTTTGCACATTGCGCTAAGTTTTTTAGGTGCAGAAAAGAAATTTCCAGGGCAGCGGAGAAACTTCTTAGGCAGTTCAAGAATGGGGCTCAGCTGAAAGAAGCCAAAAAGAAGAAAAAGCCGGCTGTGGTCCCGTATGCACACTGCTTTTCACATGGGCTGAAAAAAGTTGCGGGCAGATACGACGTTGATGTCGTCTTTTCTGGGATGACGGGATGAATCCGAGCTTCCTTCGTGAACTCATCCGTTCCATGGTCCGCGAGGAGCTGCAGCACCTTCAAGGAACATTTGCCCCTCGCATCGATTCCGTTACCAGCATCATCCGCGAAGAAGTTCAGCAGGCGCTCAGGGCACTAGCCGCTGCAGTCATGCCGGTGCCGCAACCAGCCCCATCCGTTCCCGCGCTGTACCCAGCCCCTGTTCAGCCAGTCACGTACCCGGACGTCGTGCGCCACCCAGCCTAATTTCCTGGGCCTTCGCTCTACACCCCTCCAGAGGTCTCGGTGCACGCTGCTCAGCCGCTTTCTTACTGAGCTGATCGGCACCAGGCACCGCGGAAGACTGATCTCTGGCGCACTCCGGATCAACGCCCGCTCTGCTACCACTGTGGTGAAGGCGGCCATCCCTACCGGCGGGGCCCATATCGCGAAATGGGTTTGCGCGGATTTTCTCTAGACAGTCCCCGTCCACGACCTGGAGAGCACCCTCAGGACATCGCCGACATACCGTAGTTCCCTGCCTCCTCCCCAGCGCGAGTCGCACTTGCCTTCTCCACGCCGGTCTTTGCCTTCTGGGTCCCATTATGCCTCAGCACAACGTGGTTCCTCGAGCCCTCATCGGGGAAACTAGCTCCGGCAACCTTTGGAGGCGAGGCCTCCGAACGCCAATCCGCCGCAAAGCTTCCACCACCGTGGCGACCAACTCGCCCCGACGTCGAGCGCCGCATCGCCGCACAGTTATCCCGGACACGCCACCCGAATCGCCCCGATGCCGCAACCCCAGTCGCCGACCAGCTTCCGCTGCCGCACCGATTGACTCACTCCCAACAGCCATCGACAGGCTGCGCTGAAGGCAGGATCTCCTTGGACATCCCTGTTCTCGTCGACACTAAGGAGGTCAGCGCGTTGGTCGATACGGGCCCAGATTACTCCATTCTTAGCGGACGGCTTGCGACTGCCCTGAAAAAAGTGACGACACCATGGGAAGGCCCCGACATACGTACGGCCGGCAGTCATGTTGTCGCATCGCTCGGTATGTGTGCGGCCTGGGTTACGGTTCGAGGCTGCACCTTCGTCGCCATTTTTCTTGTTCTATGCGAATGTTCGCGCGATGTCATCCTTGGCATCGAGTTTCTTCGCGAGCACAGTGCTATAATAGACCTTCCAAATCGCTTGGTGACGTTTTCTACCAAAATGGCCACAGCAAAGCCGGCACACCAGGGTTCTCAGTCCGCCCTGCGAGCCATCGATGATAACGTCACGGTGCCCCAACGTGCCAGCATTTTCGCTAGAGTTACCTGTGACGAGCCTCATCGGGAACTCCGGGTTGTCGAGCCTAATGTCTCTCTCGTACCCACTAAGGGGATTGTGGTGGCACGAGGCCTTGGCTGCCTTCATGACGGTTGGACAGAGGTCCTTGTTACCAACTTTTGCAATGAGCATCGACATCTATTCCATGGCACAGCCATCGCTTATGTCGACCATGTTCAGGAAGTGGCCGAATGCTTTGCTTGCGAGGAGGGCACACCTGAAGGTGACGCAGAAGCGCTCAGTGACGTCAACATAAATCCGAGCCTTTCATCCGCTGAAAAGGGGCAACTCCAAGACCTCTTGTGGGAGTTTCGTGTGTGCTTCACGTCGTCGTCTAAGGTGCAACAAATGTCGATAGTCAAACACCGCATCATCACGCATGAAAGAGCTCATCCCATTCATCAGCAGCCCTATCGTGCGTCCCCTTGGGAGTGAGATGCTATACAAACACAGGTCAAAGAGATGCTCACGGACGGCGTCATCCAACCGTCAAGCAGCCCGTGGTCGTCTCCTGTCGTCCTCGTGAAGAAGAAAAACGGAACACTGCGATTCTGCGTCGACTATAGGAAACTTAACAGTGCGACAAAGAAAGACGTGTATCCACTGCCACGTATCGATGACTCCCTCGACCGTCTTCGCCAAGCCAAGTGCTTCTCTTCGGTAGACCTCAGGAGCGGTTATTGGCAGATCGAAGTCGATGAGACGGACCGTGAGAAAACCACCTTCATCATACCGGACGGGCTCTACGAATTTCGCGTCCTCCCATTTGGGCTCTGCTGCGCTCCGGCCACTTTCCAAAGAATGATGGACACCGTCCTCACAGGTCTGAAGTGGCAGACATGTCTTGTATATCTTGACGATGTCATTATTTTTTCTGCAACGTTCACGGAACATCTGCACCGCCTCAGAACTGTCCTCGAAGCCGTTCGTTCCGCCAACCTCTCCCTCAAACCACAAAAATATCACTTTGGGTTCACCGAATTGAAGTTTCTCGGGCACGTCATTAGGGCTGATGAAATCCGAGCTGACCCAGGGAACCCTGCTGCCGTTGCTGCCTTTCCGGTCCCCGTTCACAAAAAAGCGGTCCGACATTTCCTGGGCCTGTGCTCCTACTATCGTCGCTTCATTAGAAACTTTGCCCAGCTTGCCAGCCCTCTGACGCTACTAACCCGGGATGACGCATCATTTTCTGGGGCAACCAACAGCAAACTGCCTTCAACGAATCACGACGCCGACTCTAATCGCCGCCAATCATAGCACATTCCGACGAAAATGCCGACACGGAGGCACATACGGATGCGAGCAACGTCGGTCTTAGCGCCGTTCTCGTCCAGCAGCAAGATGGTGTCGACAGAGTAATTGCCTACGCCAGCCGCGCACTGTCGCGTGCTGGGTTGAACTACTCTATCACCGAAAAAGAATGTTTAGCGGTAGTCTGGGCAGCAGCTAAGTTCCACCCATGCCTGTATGGCAGACCGTTTTGCGTCGTCACCAACCACCACTCGCTGTGCTGGCTGAAAAACTTAAAGGACCTTTGTGGCCGCCTCGTACGTCGGGCATTACACCTGCAGGAATTCGATTTCACCGTCACCTATAAGTCCGGCCGGAAACACACCAACGCTGATAGCCTGTCACACGCTCCCGTCGAACCTTCTCCACAAGACACCATCGACGACAATAGCTGCCTTGGGGCGGTCAGCACGTCTGAGCTCGTTTCCAGACAGCGTGCCGATGCCGAGCTGTGTCTGCTCATAGAACATCTCGAAGGTGGGCACCCTGAGCTACCACGGTACCTGGCTCGTGGGCTATCATCGTTCTGCCTCCGGAGCGGGGTGCTTTATAAAAAGAACTCTACTTCCAGTCCGACAACTTACCTACTCGTCATACCGTCTGACTTACGGGATGAAGTGCTCCTTGCCTACCATGAGGAACCGACTTCTGGCCACCTTGGTGTTACACGCACCTTGTCCCGAATCCGGCAGAACTACTACTGGCCCCAGCTCACTTCTAGCGTCAAGCGTTATGTCCGGACATGCCGGCAATGCCAGCGGTAGAAAAAACCGGCGCTCTAGCCTCCCGAACTGCTTCAGTGCATCGAGCTGCCACAAATACCATTTGACAAAATCGGCATGGACCTTCTGGGGCCATTCCCTTTCTCGTCGACCGGCCACAAATGGATCGTAGTCGCCACAGACTACTTGACCCGTTACGCTGAAATGAAGGTCCTTGCGTGAGATACTGCCGTCGAAGTTGCCCACTTTTTTATGCACGACATTGTGCTTAGGCACGGCGCCCCGTCGACCATCATTACTGACCGAGGCAAGGCATTTACAGCCCGGCTTTTACGTGACGTCGTAACGCTTAACCATACAGCTTATCGACCAACAACAGCGTATCATCCCCAAACCAATGGTCTAACGGAATGGCTCAACAAAACATTAGCGGACATGATCTCGATATACGTTGACGTTGAACATTAAACGTGGGATAAGATCTTGCTGTACGTCAGCTTCGCATATAATACAGCGACGCAGGAAACCACCCAGTTTACCCCGTTCCGTCTTGTCTATGGCTGAGAGGTCCGCATGATGTTGGACGCGATGCTCCCGTACGGCGATGCAGAGGTACCCCCTGAAGCAGGCCGCTTCGTGGAACAAGCAGAGCGAGCCCGTCAGCTTGCCCGCTTGCACATTAAGGACCAGCAATCCGTCGATGCTCGACACTATAACCTTCGGCACAGGGACGTGCACTACGAGCCGGGTGACCAGTTATGGGTGTGGACACCCGTGCGCTGCAAGGGTTTGTGCGAAAAGCTTATCAATAGGTATTTCGGCCTGCACCTCCTGAACAGCGTCAACTATGGAGTTGTTCCCTATGGAACTGTGGTCGCCGGCTGTCAGCGTCAACGGCCTGAATTCGTCCATGTAGTGCGCCTAAAACCGTACTTTTCGCGTGACTGAGCGCTGTGTGCACGCTGCGTTTCGTACCTTTATCTCCTTACCCGACGTGCGAACTTGACTCTCCTCAGCTCTCAACTAGGGCCAGATGTATTGTTCACCTCACCCCTATTTTTCTTTTTTTTTCCTTCTTCTCTCCCTGTACATAACCCACTCCACATCGAGACGATGTTTGCTTTCGCAGGGGGGAATAATGCCACATGCCTAACGCGCCGCGCTGCCTCCACGCTTAGTCGAAACGATGACGAAGCGGTGGTTGGCTCTCGAAACGCTCTGGCTCTCTAATTAAAATCTCTTGGTCTTGGGTTCTTCCCGGCGCCGACCTGCACGGCTCCTCAGGTCATGACAATATCATTTATGTATGCATTAAACAAAAGGGGTCCCAGTATGCTCCCTTGTGGGACACCATAACTGATAGGCAAAAGGGAAGAAAGTTCATTATCTACAGACACCGACTGACTTCTGTTCTGGAGGTAGCTTTTGAACAAACTGAGTGGTTTATCACGGATATCATACATTTGAAGTTTGTTAGCAAGAATCGTATGGTTTAAGGAATCAAACGCCTTACTGAAATCAAGAAAAAGGCACATCGTATACAAGTTCTCATTAATATTGTTCAAAATAATTTCTTTCATTGTTAGTAAGGCTGTTTCTGTGGATTTACCAGTTCTGAAACCAATTTGTGATTCAGTTATTACCCTATGTTTGTCAAAAAACTGTTATTCTTGACGAAATAACCTTTTCCAGTCCCTTCGAAAACAACGGGAGTACTGAAATGGGCCTGTAATTTGCTGGTACATTTCGGTCACCCCCTTTATAAATTACAGACACTTTTGCCGTTTTCATTCCATTGGGGAAAACCCCGCATTCCAGTGCAACATTATAGATGTGAGAGAGCAAGGGACAAATTGTGGGTAAGACATATTTCAGTGGTTTCATCTGCATGGTATTGATATCTAGGGCTTTGCTGTTACTCATTCCCATGTACACATTATAAACCTCAGTTTCATCAGTAGGCTCGAAAAATATAGTCTCGCTAACCTGACTAGGGTAACCGGCGATATTAGTGTCCGTAGGATCTTGAGATGAAGAAATGTTATTGAGAAAATATTTGTTAAAATATTCTGCGAGCGCTCTTCCTTTTATTTCCTTGCCACTTAATGGCATAGTTTTTGCAACACAGTTATTCGCACGGCGACCTAGGACATCGTTTAAAGCTTTCCAAGCAATATCAGGTCTTTTTGAACTGATGGTAGAAAAGACCTGCTGATAATATGAATTTTTTGCTTTCTGTAGCTCCGAGTTTAATCGGTTTCATAACTTTTTAAAGGAAAGAAGTGCATCTTCTACACGTGTTCGAAGGAACATTTGATACAAACGATCTTTGTCCTTACCATCTGGAAACAGTTCTCGTGTAATCCATGGTTTCCTTATCTTTTTGGAAGGGGTGTACTTCGAGCGGAAAGCACTTCAAATAAAGATGTAGGAAATGGTAAAAAATAATTCGTACGTCTCATTGACGTCCGTTTTTTGCAGCACAGAAGACCAGTCAAAGTTCGTAATATCGTGCTTAAATGTTTCCAACGAGGCATCTGTGATGCGCTGTACACGAATGGTCTCGTTCACATTGTTTAGCTTAGCATGCTAAACAATGTGAACACCGGACAGTGATCAGTCACATCAGAAGCAATTGTACCGCAAGAAAGTACATTGGTTTCAATATTCGCAACTATTAACTAAAGTGCCGACACAGTCGTGCATGTGACACGTGCTGCTGTTTCCAATAAGTTGACAAACCCACAGGAAAGAAGTTTCATTTTGAAATCACGTGGAGTAGCGTTGTGGTCAAGAATACTAATATTCAAATCACCACTGCACAAAAGCGAACATTTATTCAATGATGCATATTCCAGAATCTGGTCAAAATATTCTGTAAATTTAGTTTTTCATGTTGCCATTTGGGGGGCGGTATACTACAGAAATCAGCTGGTTTCGATTTTCCAATGTTAACACTTCATAATCTTCTGTAACTTCACTAAGATTAGGCAGGATATGGCACCTTTTGCACGCGTTTGTTAGCTCTGTTAAGGAAAAAGACTTCGTAACCGGGCAGCTCTAGCATCCTGCAGCCAGATTGATACCATGTATCAGTGAGCATCAAAACCGTAAATTCGAAAGAGACTGTTTTAATAACAGAACGATTTCATCTTGTTTGTTGCCCATTCAGCGCGCATTGAGGTGCAAAGCAGTTTCACAGTTACGGTGCCCTAGCTTCACCTGTTGTGGTAGGACAAGTTTGTGATAGGTCATTTTTGCTTAGTTCTTTTTGATTACAGAGCAGAAAGACTACAGATTTTAGTTGCCAGGTGAGCTATGATTATTGCCTGCTGCTGACTCAGCACAACTGTTTTCCTGCGAGAAGAGCTTGATGAGGTCCTTCTCGCTGGTTATCAGTACAACAGCCGAGCCATCACTTTGCTTCATGAATATCTTTCCATACTGTGACCAAACAGACTTCCACTCATGCTCATACTTTTTTTTTACAGCAAACGCAAGCAGTTTCTTTTGTGCTGAGCAAAGGTGCTCACTGACGTACACAGGATCAGAATTTTCCAGCCCAGCGTCAGTGTTTGTCAGCCTCATTTTTTTGGCTTTCTGGAGGACTGTATCACGTTTGGCTCGAGACATATTTGACATATCTGCCTTTCGTGTCGGTGCTCATAACTGGCTTCAGTGTCGCTTTCTTGAATTGGCTCTTTTATTGCATTTCCTATCCTTGAAATTATGTCAATCACCGACTCGCTGTCATTTTTGATGACACCTTCAATTTCTAAATTAGCCCTTCTTGAGCATTGCTCAGACAGAGTGAGTCGTTTGTCCAAATCAAGCACTTTACTTTCCAGATTTCTGTGCATGGTTCGAAGCGCATAATTTTCTTCAGCAAGGTTCTTGTTTTTAGCGATTTCGGCATTTAGCTTTTCCTCAAGCTCTTTGATAGAGTCATGTGCAAACTCGATGCTTTTAACTAAGCCTTGCTTTTCGCTCTTCAGTTCTCGAATTTTGTTGCGCACTTCCCGCTCCAACGACTCACGAAGTAGCTTCATTTCAGCTTTAGTTTCATCCCGCAACTTTGCTATATCAGGTTTAAAGTCCTCTTTCATTTTCGCCCCCTCCTTTCCAGTCATTCCTTAACAAGTGTCCCCCTACAGTCAAACAGCACACTCTATAAGGTTCAGCAAACAGAAACAAGAACAGCAGAACTTCACAAGACACTTGGCAGCAGTGACGAGGGACTAATGATAATGCGTATAGTCAACGTGCTCTTCTCACTAACCTGCAATGAAGGCCGAAGTAGATTAGACTTGCGACTCGCTCGACGCTACTGCCAAATGCTGCGAGTGTCTATGAAGGTGCCTTTTGTAGTGGATGGGGTCACGTGAGAGCCAACGTAGCAGGTCACGGCGTAGCCGACGATGACGCCCTGTTGAACCAGGCGGTATAGAGCGTAATCCGTGTTTTCACAGCGGCAGGCTACGGCATGAATCGGTGCTGGCGCCTAGTGCGGCTGCGTGGGTGTGCCCTGCAATGAAGGCCGAAGTAGATTAGGAGGCTTGCGACTCGCTCGACGCTACTGCCAAATGCTACTGCCAAGTGCCTTGATAAGTCACTCAGGAGGTGAACTGCAAAACGTGATCAATGAGAGACAGGTAGAGCAGAACGGCTGTTCTCAAAATGACAGTTTACCTATGTTCCTCAAGAGAAAACGGTACAACAGCTGTACCTTATGAGTACTCACCTATGGTTCAGAAACGTGGAGGCTAACGAAAAGTGTCCAGCTTAAGTTAAGGACAACGCAGCAAGCCATGGAAAGAAAAAAATGATAGGTGTATCATTAAGAGACAGGAAGTGGGCACAGTGGGTGAGGGAACAAACACGGGTTAATGACATACTAGTCGAAATCAAGAAGAAGAAATGGGCTTGGGCTTGGGCGTAGCAGCGGCACTGTGCTCTGCTCTGTGTGCATACAGGCAAGTGGTGCACCTTCTATCAAGTGTTCCACGCTCAAGCTATGGTGAGCTGCTGACCGAGGCCAGCAGTGGAGAAGAGGGCAGCTTTGAGGGCTACAACATTGATGCTGTGGCCACGCTGGTCGCCTACCTCGAGCGTCGACTTGATGAGGTGAGACAGCCAGTGGGGTGGAATACTTTCACAAGAATGCCTTGTTACTTAATGGCTACTCGATTCCCCTACGCACATGGCTCCCACGTCAACAACTTTTATTCCATAGCCATCCCTTCCTGCCTTTCTTTTCCTACGCCATCTTGCACCAAGCGGCCTCCTGTGTTTACTCTCGCAACTGCAATGTATACACTAGCATCCCCCCATAACGCTACCTGCAACTAGGTCTGTTTTTGCAGGTGCCTTCATCGTCACACACTCCTGACATTCCTGTGCAAAGAAGTTTGAGTGTAAGTCACCACTACTCCTGAGCTGGATCACTTGGTGTCATCGGTTTGAGCTTTGAAGTGTGCCCAACCACCTGTGATATTCATTAACGGTGTGCAAATAATGAGAGTTCTGCTTCAGTGGAATTTCTCTCGGATAGGGTTGAGTAGGGGTGAAAATTGTAAATGATGAACCAGATTTTAATGTCTAATACTAGCTTTTGCAGGCCATTTGCTGTTGCGGTCACAGAAAAAAAAAAAACGATGGTCAGTTTGCTTACTTAGGCCAAATGCAAATTAATTACATGAGCTAGCAGTTTGGTTTTCACTTCGGTTGTAGTGTTCACGGATGGCAGTTGTTCAGATAGCATTAATGGGCCAGTGTCCGTATATGCGGAATTGGTCATTTTTGCATTCATAGATCCCTGGGAGTCTTCGTGCCACTGCTGGTTCAGTGGTACAGCCGTCAAGCAATGCACCACTGCCCTTCTATGGCAGGTGCTGCCATCGGGGGGGCTTGGGTTGAGTTGCAACCCAGGCTGCTCTTCACGAGCAGCCGCTCACGATTAATTGAGCTGCCGCCTGACACAGCGGGCAGGCTGCTGACCTGCCACAAAACTCATTTCAGGCAAACAGACAAACACAATGGCTAATGTTGGGAATGGCCACTATAAGGGCTAGCACACTAAAACAAACGGAAAATAATGAAACTCATGTGCATACTAGAATTTTAAATTCTGATCAATTCGTTTTCCAGCAGAAAACCTGAGTTAGATCATCACTGCAATCAAAGATCCGTCTAATGCCAAGTTCCACAGGACCACTTAGCCAGTCGTATGCCAATCACCATGTGCATAAGCCAGTCACTGTGGGTACTGCTTGTGAAGTGGGGCAGCACGTGCTGAGAAAGATAAAATCCATTACTCTTACATGCAGTGTGCCACCTCCCAAATGACAGGAATTTCCATGCGGAGACTATGGAAACAAATTGTCACACATTTGACACACCAGCCAGGGCTTCATTCTGGGACTCGGGATGGTGTCATGTGAAACTGAATTGAGCATGCACCCTTGACTTCAGTCCTACAAAATAAAGTGCCTGTTCCAGTGAGCACAGCACCATCCTTGGCCACAAGGTAGTGGCAGGCTGAGCATCGGGAAAAAAATTTAAGGGCGATCAGTTGGATTGATGCAGAGGAAATGCATTCTTTCACTCGCCAATCTATTCCAATTCTGAGCCAGTTTTCTTTCACTCCGCAGTCTATTCCAATTCTGATTGTATTTCATTTTTGACTTGTCAAATACCACTACCGGTAGAGCGGCGAAGTTGTTAAGCGATGCACTACTGCACCAGCAGGTGGCTGTTTCAATCACACTCACCGATGGGGCTTGTGAGACCCAGACTTGGCTTTTCTCGAGCAATGTGAAAAGGAATACCGGATTTACACGATTGTAAGTCGACCATTTTTTTTGAAATTTAAAATTCCGAAGCGGGGGGGGGGGGGGGGCAACTTACAATCGAAACGAAACCTTGAACTGCCAATAAAAGCAAGAAAAACAATCTATCAGGGACGCTACTGCGTTGTTAGAAGTTTTTGATTGCTCCAAGCGTAGCATTCAGGTATTCCGCGGGCTTTTTAGCAAGGATTTTTCATTTTTTATTTTTACTGCGCACACCGTTACCCACCGCGATGGATCAGTGCTACTGAACAGGATACCCGGGTTAGAACCCGACCGCAGCGGCAGCGTTTCGATGGAAGCGAAATGCAAAGGCGCCCGTGTGCTGTGCGATGTCAGTACAGCAGGCTAAAGATCCCCAGGTGGTCGAAATTATTCGAGAGCCCTTCACTACGACACCTCGTTCTTCCTTTCTTCTTTCACTCCCTCCTTTATCTCTTCCCTTACAACTGAGTTTCCGCCGATATTTGAGACAAATACTGCACCACTTCCTTTCCCCCAAAACCAATTTCATTTCATTTCACTCGCGGGAAGGGCCGCTGTCCCGCTGTTCCAATCGCGGAGTCTGCGCCAGCGCCCGGGTGTGTCGCTAGCTGATGGAAGAGCCGCTATTTCAGTTGGTTGCGCAATACGTAACAGCGGCGCTTCTGGGGAATGCCGATGTTTGCTGGAAGAGCCGACGCCCCGACAGCCGACACCGATGACTGTTTGGTGGTGCTGGTGGTGCTTGGAGTTGGTGCTTTTGACTCGACTGCCGGCCGCGTGCTTCGCCATGAGCTCTCCAGGTTCGAAAAGCATTCGGCGCTCATTCACTGCAACGTTCAAGTGGGAGGCCATCATTTACGCCGAAGAAACCAACAACTGCGCGGCGGTTCGACGTTTCTGAACGGTTGGTGCGGGAGTGGCGGAAGCAGCGAGACAAAATTTTCGATTGCGACTCCAAGCGAAGAGGTTTCCGCGGGCCGAAGTCGGGACGCTTTCTAGAGCTGGAGGTCAAGCTTGCAGCGTATGTCACCGAAATACGAGATCGGTCCCTTCCAGTGACATGCGAAATGATCACGCAACAAGCGCGTGTCTTTGCTGCGGAAGCTGGAATACACCGAACAGACTTCAAAGCCAGCAGGGCTTGGGCTTCGAAATTTGTGAAGAGGGCTGGCTTCTCTCTTCGTCGGCGTACTAGTGTATGCCGGAAGCTGCCTGCTGCTTACGAAGAGAAAGTTCTCGCCTTCCATAGGCGCTACTTCAAGCTCCGCTACTCGCGGCGATACCTGCTCGGCCAAATCGGCAATGCGGACCAGACTTCCGTCTACTTCGACATGACGAGCAACACAACAGTGAGCGTGAGGGGAGCTCGCGAGGTTAAGCTTCTCACGACAGAAAACGAGAAACTTCGGTCCATTGTTATGCTATCATGCTTGGCAGATGGCACAAAGCTCCGACCGTACATCGTCTTCAAAAGAAAAACTATGCCAAAGGAAATGTTCCCGAAAGGTGTGATTGTGCGAGTGAACGAAAAAGGCTTTATGACGGACGACTTAGTTATTGATTGGTACCGTTGGGTGTGGCTTTTGAGGCCAGGGGCATCCCTCAAAAATCGCAATGCGAACCTCCTCGTGCTCATTTCGCGGCCACCTTACCGCGAAAGTGAAGGCAGAGCTCCGAAAAGAAGATACCGGTACAGATATGCTGGTGATTCCCGGCGGTCTGTCGGGGCAGCTGCAGCCGCTAGACGTTGGCATTAACAAGCCATTCAAGGACTTGCTCTGGCGTGAGTACAACGAGTGGCTGGCGGCAGAAGAGTGGGAACTTACACCCACTGGGCGCGTGAAGAGAGCCTCCCTGGCGGCTGTGTGCGGGTGGGTGATTTCCGCTTGGCGGCCGTTCCACGCGATGTCGTGGTGCGGTCATTTAGGAAATGCGGGCTTTCCTTAGAGGACGATGTGCTGTGGGATCGCAGCGGCGACGACAGCAGTACCACTGAAGATGACTCAAGTGAGGATGAATAGCCCATCTATGCAATAAATTTTCGTTTTTGAAGCGCTCCACCGGTGTGTTTTTTTTTTTTCGTACATGCGGTTGGGGGGGTCGACTTACATTCGCGTCAACTTTTTTTTTCGGACATGCGATTTGGGGGGGTCGACTTACAATCGTGTAAATACGGTAGCTCCCGCAAGCCTCACCTTTGCACACACGGCTTTTCAGGAGGCTGTATATTTTGCATGTGGGCCTGCTGTTTAGGAGTTATTTTCTTCCTAGTCATTTTCATTTTTGCTCAGTCATTCTTCTTCTGCCATCTTCCTCTTCACCTCTAAAAGGGGAGATGAGGAGAGGGATACGGCTGGAAGGCGACAGGTGGAGAGAGAAATCACCTTAAACACCACCTGACAAAAATTGGCAGGTGGAGGCTTCACACGCCGCAGGCAGTTTTAATCTTCATGGCCCTCCTAGGGCAGTTGCACTAAAAGAGTAGAATGGTTGTCTGGCCTAGTTGGTATGGATCCATTTCAAACAAGTGCTGACTCAGTACCGTTTTGTACGTCTTGCCTTTCTGTGCAAACAGTGCATAGTGGTTTCCTTTCAAGTGAATTGTGAAAAAGGCCATCTTCCAGGGGCTCCCAAATCTTTTGAAGATCACATGAGGAGTGTTCAGAGGTGTCATGGTGTTTTAACTGGCTAGAGGACACATACTAACAAGTTGTGCAACATTTGGCTTAGAGAGCACACCACCTTTCATGGGCTTATCAAAAGTACTGTAGTGCCACTGCACGTGCCAGGTTTTCGAATACGAAGAAGTGGTGTTCACAAGACAGAACAACCATGGCTGCCTTGCAGAGCTGACGCATCCTTCAGCTGGCCGTCACGTTCTTCACCAGGCAACCTGGGGCTCCTTCAGTGAATGTGGACCACTCTCCGCAATACTTTTTCTGTTTCATGCTTGTTTGGTGGAGCAGCAGTTGTACAACGGTGTCCGCTGAGACAGTATCTGGAAATTACCGTCTCGGTGGGCACAGGAGGACAACGGTTGCTCCACCAGGAAAACACAGGCTGCATGCTTGTTCGATACACCCGACTTAACACGCATGGAGTGTTATGTTGGGCAGGAGCCAGGGAAAACAGTTTGTTCTTAATATGAAATTTCTCAAAAGCCAACACCTCTCTGCAACGTGATTGTAGTAAACGCCAGCCTAATGTACAATAGGGGCCACTAATTATTCTGTGGGCACACGACCTTCAGCAGTTACTTTTAAAACTTTTTATGGATTTTTATGAAAATTCGTTTGCATGTTATGGATAATTTCAAAGCTATCTGCACAATTTCAGCTTTTTACCTGAACAGCTTGCCTTTGTACAAATTTTTTATCTTCTACACCTTGCGGAAAGCCTGCACACGAACAAATTGTGGTAGAAGACTGCTTCAACCTTCACTGAAATTCTGAATGTATGTTACATATTATGACAATAATTTTATAGTTTGTAGAACGTTAGCGCTTATTTGCTTGTTCCTCAGTTTCACTCTGGCGGCGACGGCATGAGAGAGGGAAGTGGAGGGAGTGGACTTATGCGCCCTGGCACACTTTTCGAAAAAAAAAAATTATTCCTCTCCACATTTAGGGATGTGAGAGAGAGGGGATAGGAGGTGACGGGTGGCCTAGTGGCTTGGGCATCCACCTTGTCTGCTGGAGGTGGTTGGTTCGGAACGCACCAAAACCCACTGCAGAGCATTGGAGCAGTCCTGTGCAAGTCTGGATTCGCCTCTGGCTGTCTGACTTTGCGATAAAAAAGACGGAACATGTACGTACGTTCGTGTTGCACATTCATAATAACTGTTCTGTGATTTTTCTCCCCACAACCACAAATATTTTTTGTTACAACTTTTTGCAGTGTAGTTGCCATGGGCATGTGTAAAGCGTAAACACATTATCATACCAAGAATTCACTATTAATTAACCTCACAAAATAAGATTGTCATTGTACTTGATGTGGTTCACCTAGCACAACAAAATAAATAGCGTCAAAAGAGACCAGACAGCCATGAAGGAATCGGCGTCATGAGATGAGCAACAGCCCAGAAAAGCATTTTTGAGAAAAAGGCATTCAGAGTTTAGCACTATGTTTATTTCTCCACAGGTGTAGCTCTTGGTGCTGTTTTTAATTCAGCATTGCTTGGCGATCTGGCCTTTTGCCTGTTGTACTTTTGGTTACTCCTTTCTCAACGTGACGTAGTTTTCAGCTCCTTTTAGTAGATTGTTGCGCGGTAGCAATGACACCTAAGAGCTCGGCTGCACTTCCTGATGTCTGCCGCATGGTTTCCATCGCTGATCAAGCCAAGTTTCGTAGACAGACTGCTAACAGAGCCTGAAGTGCTCAGACACATGTTTGGGATGCCCACCGCAATAAATTTGTTTCACAGCAGCCCGCAGAGATGTCTTCTTACCATTCTTAGTCATTGGCATCTTTCGCTTGCGACTGCACAATATTCCCTTCTGTACTTCTTTTTGAAGGGGTGTCAGTCACCGAAGCTCTTAGTCACTGAAGTCCAATCCCAAGACAGTAAAACATGGGATGCGCAAGCATAGCTTGCCGAATGCTAGAACAGACACTGCACCATTGGCTCCCGTGCAAACTCTGCCGGTTGCTAAGGGCAACCACTGCGGAGACCAATGCCGACACGAGCAGTTACGTGGTGAGACCTTGAAACTTTTTTTTTTTTTGCATGCATGCATGCATGTTTGCTTCTGTACGTAGAACAAAGCTGAGACACCAGTTTTGAAGATGGAAATGGAAGCCTTCCGCCGAGCGAAAGATAGCGTCACTCATTCGCAGCTGTGCAAAGATATCTGCATTCAAAAAATTATTTTTCCACCATTTCAAGTACCACCAAAGTTGGTGAAACAATTTTTTTGGAGTACTTCTCTGTAGATGTCACCAACAAAATTTCGAGAAAGCATAGAAGATGAGTCATATAAGCAAAGTCCTTGATTTTTAGAAAACGCAATTTTTCGCAATTTGAAAGTCACATCCCCTCTTTAATCATGACGGAGCTTCTATATTGGTTATAAATAGCACAAACAACACACAGCAGCACAGCACATATTGCCTAACCTGCTGGCAACATAGTCCAGCGCTGCATTCAAGAAATAAATTCTTTCTGTGCAAAGTGTTTTTAGTTTATTGTTCTTCTCGTATCTTTATGCAGCATCTTCCTGAAGGCACTTAAAAGGAGATGGCTTCCTTCTTTTATTTTTCTTCTGTGAACTGTGCCTATTCAAATTGATCAGTTTCATTGGTGCCATGAAATGGCCCATAGTACATAATCATGGCCGTTCCTGGACATGCAACACCATCCAATTAGTTGTTAAGGAAGTGCAGTTCAGTTTTTGGTTTAGTCTTTGCTTCTGCAGCACGCACACATAATTTTGAACTTCTTGTGAAATCTCTCACGTGGAGCAATCACTGCGAGGATGGTGCCCTAGTCTAGCACCAACCCAGCTCAGAAACAGCGGTTATCTCGCTATTCTTGGTGCATCAAAAAACGATACCCATTTGTCTGGTTTTAGTTCAGACAGTGTTGATAGTTTCGCCCTACCTGAGCTGTCAATAACTGAAGAGCCTTACTGAATGTACTGGGCATGCTCTGAATGAATCCTTATCATCAGCAGCAAAGCGGATTGAGTTTTCTCCAAGAAGGCACACTGGGATCGACCTTGGCATTGTACTGTGGACTGATCATGAAGTTTAGCATGAAAAAAGCGGGAACTTTGAATTCTTGTTTTTAACTTGGTACATAATGCATAAAACATGCATTCTAGAATTTCTAGTTTCCCGACTTCTGACAATGTATTAACTCTTTCTTTTTTTTTAAATTTTTGTCTGTCACTCGAGTTCTGCAATCAAAAATTCTTTCTTCGTATACAGTCTTGTGTATCCTCTTTTTTTTGTTTCGTGTCATTAAGAAGAGGGCTCCATTAGCTGCACTCTGGTGTGCCCAGTACACTACAATGCTTAAATTTGTGGCTGAATAATTCTGTATGCACACCACCCAGAAATTGGCTGTTTTCCTACTGCAAGGAAAGCGCTAAAGTGGCTGCTCGTTTGCTACACCTTTACTGTCATTGCACTAATCCTTGTATTTAGTGCCTGTAATACGTATGGTGAAGGCATCCGGTGGTCACTAATAACTTCGACTACCGTAAATAGCCACCACTTCCTAGGGCCACTTGCAACACCTCCATAACCGACAGACGGCACCGCAAATGAGCAGAGCTAAATCGTAAGGGTGCCAGTGCGTTGGCTCAGAAGCTTGCTGCACCCATCTGTTCTGCTGCCGTGCTTCCAGCAGCAAACAGCGGTATGGATGTCTAATCCCCTGTGCAGGAGGAGGCCAGCCCCAAGCCCAGCCTGCAGCGGCAACTCACCCCCGTGCTGCTGTGCTTGGCTGAATGTGGGCGCGGGCACCGGATACTCCGCCGATACCTGCGCTCCAGGGTAATAACTGACTGTAGGCTTTCTCGTTGGCTTACTAATTAAGCCTGTTATGCATAGCGCTGCAGGTAGGGTCACCATGGAAGGAGGAGGGTGTGGTGAGGGCAGAGGAATTCCCAACCAAACAATTTTTGCCATGGAAGAGGGAGGATATGGCGAGAGCATAAGAAGGCGCCACTGGTGGGTGGTTACGCTGGAAGTAAAGGAGAGACCATGGCAAGAGCGGAGAGCACAGTCTATCTGCTGCAGCTGGTGCAAAAGGTGCCAGCCGGGAAGGGAGTCATTGGTGACGCCACGTGCCTTGAGCGGCGGACTGGAGCACAGAGTTAGTCGAAAAGTGGGTAGGGGAGAACTAAAAAGGGCACTCCAGAACTGTACAGATATGAAACTTCTCTTATATCTCTACCTTAGCGCATCATAAAATATAAATACAACAGCTGTCGCTGAATCTCAGGTTACACAGTGGTAACTGTCCTGCCAATTTTTTTTTCTTTCCCTTTTCTTACAGTCTTTACAAGTACTATATTGGCATGCTCTGTTTTGCAGCTTTTGTTCTGCAGTTGAGTAATAAAGCAGCGATGTTGCAGTACCAGGCGCTTCACCTTTTTACAAGAATATTGCTAGTGTGTTCTTTGCTTTCATTGTTTGCAATTCTTCTAACCTTCCATACCTTGGATTTAGAGAACAGCCATCGTTAGTAGTGCAGGAATGCGTTCAGCTAATGTCTAAATTTGTTGTTTACAGTGGCTGCTGCAACCGCAGCTTTCTGTGCAGCCATGACAATCTTAGACCTAGATTAGCATAAAACAGACGGCAGCCATGTCTTCGTGAGCGTATTGCCGCAAATCTTTGCAGTGTTTGCTTGTTCATTCTTCAAAGCTGCCGTCACGTCGTTTTATCGCTTTGTTTGCGATGCAAGACGCGACCATATTTATCTCAACTAATCACATCCAGGTAGAGCTCATTCTACATCGTTCCAGAATGTTCTAGTAACTTTTAACGCTTTATCTCGAAAGTTCGCTATCAGCTTTAAATTGAGCACGGGCGACAGTGGCGTGCATTCTGTTCGACGACTGCCGAGCACGCTTGTTGCTAAGTCACCGCCAAGTGATTCAGTCCATTGTGGGCGCAAGTCAGCCCAAGTAAAGTTTTGTTTAGACACCATTTTCGCAGCCTTTCTGCTCTCCAGACTGCAGTCACCACTTCGTGACAATATGCTATTTGCATGGTCGTTAAGAAGACTGCAAACAAATGGGAAAAAAGTTGCTGAAGACCTATAGTTAATTTTGTTCAGTGTGCCTTTATGAGCGCACACTGCAGCATGGGTACATGTCCATATAGGTAGAAAGATGGGCACAGACACTGCTGCCAGCTGTGATTGCCAATGCAATGATGATGAGGACGGTGATGCAGTAGCAAATGTCATCCCTGGAGTGGCCAGTTCCTGCCAGTTCTTTGGATGCAACTTGTCACCATTTGTCAAGCCAGATCCTTTACTTTGGCCTGTCACTTCTGCTAGACTTGCACTGTGCCTTACCAGAGAGCACTGCCATTCTATACTTCATCTGACAGGTTGTTTACAACACTGTGAAGTGTAGGCTCTCTCATCCAGTCAAGGCCAAGGAATACAACGAACAGTCCCTCAAATATTTGAGCAGTATTTTGACTATTTTTCAAACACTTGCAGTAATATAAAAGGTAGTTCAGGATAATTGTTCTGAAAGTACAGGAAGCATTTCAATCACTGATTAAATTAGCAGAGAAGGTCCGCACAAACACAGCACTACGAAGGCCTAAGTGGTGCGTCACCGTCGTAAAAATGGCATCCACCGAGTCAGCCAAGTGTTCTGTGCACAGCAGCTGGACATTGGTGCTCCTTTCTTCCCAGGGATGGAGCCATCAGTCGCAGGACGAGGGGCACGGAGAAACACATTTTGCAGTACTTGCCATTCTGATTGTCTCTGATCGCCACAGCCCTCACAGTGTTGCAAACAACTTGTGAGATGAACTATAGGAACCAAGTTCGGAGCAGTGTGTCATTAAAAAAAAGAAGCAAAGGAAGTGGTGAGCGGAAAGGGCACCCAGTTTCCCATCTTTAGCCTTGCCATCACGTTTATGTGTCTTTGTTGCAGGTGCTGCCTCCGCTGAGTGACGTGATGAACCGGCCTGAAGAAGGCAACACCCTCCGCAACAGGTGAGAATTGGCCGTTGGGCTGTGAAAAGTGTTTGTTTTGTTTTCCTCATTTCAAAGAGAGCATTTTGCCTATTAGTAGACAGAACTGGTTTGTCTGGACAAATGTGCAAATATTGTTTGTTAGGCCCCCTTCTGAATGCAGTCCATTTCGTCGCTGAATGCTCAAAGTTATTGCCACATGTGTTGCCAGGTGGCGCCAAAAATTGCATCTGAGATATGCAGAGTGCACGTTGTATGCTTGGGTGAGCTGTCCTGGTTAAGAAACTGACAGGTAACCAGTAGCATTAGCAAGTGAAAGGCCCCTCTGCAGTCTTTGACCTCTGCCTTTTAGGTTGGAGCTTGTGTGACAGCTCGATATGCAATGTGTCATAGCTCTGTATCTGTTTTGTTTTAGAATTCAGCTCTTAAGCACCCACTCCTTCATTCTACGTCGCAGTCGTTGGCATCGGCATTGTCAGCCTAGTCGGCATAACCTGCCGCCTGACAACCATGGCAGATAGTAGCAGAGCGAAATGCCACCTGCCACATTGAGGGCAGAGGAAGGGACAACCGGAAGGTGGCTGCCACGGGAAGACACCAGAGGGTGGCTAGCAGTGTAACATGCCACCTACCAGCAGTGGCAGGTGACGTGAGAAGAGCTACACTCAAATTTCGTTTCAGCGACCATCACAATTGTCTTTCAGCTTTTTTGAACTGCTGTGGTCAGCATTACTCATGTTGCACTAGCTTGACATGCCTGATTGAAGAGCCAGGTTGCATAATTGTTATCATTGCCATTCTGTTTCTGCAAGCAAGTAGGTTCCACCTGTATGCAATGAAGCCAGAAGTTCAGTTTAGCCCAACTAGTACCGCAAGATGCTTAGCACATACCGTATTTACACGATTATAAGTGGACTTGAATGTAAGGCAACCCCCCTGTATCGTCAGGAAAAAGGGGGGGCATGCCCGTAGCCACATTCCACAATGAAAATGTCTTAGTCATGCGACTACTCAACCACACTTGTGCCAGTGTCCTCACTAGTGCTGCCGTCATCGCTGCTGCGGTCCCACCGCACGTCATCCAGCGAAATCGAGAACTTCGCAAACAGCCGCACCATGACATCACATGGAACAGCCGGAAATTTTGCCTAGCTGCAGCCACCATACTTGCACCACCCATTCCGAAACGTCGAACTGTACAGGGTGGCTGTATGCCCTGTGATATTCAGGGCTAGTTTTTCTAGCACAATTTCCCCTCCGTCCTTTAACAGATCTGCTGTTACCTGAACTTCACCAGCTGCTTTCCCAGCGTCGCTCTTAAGGCTTTCTTTATTTCCTCTTTCACTATTTGTGGAATGTCCCATTGCTATGTGTTACTGCCTCTCTCATTAACATCCGGATTACATTGGCTACTGCATAAATTTGCGTAGAACCCTTCGGCTACTTTAACTATCTTAGCCATATTGCTAATGACAGTGCTTTCTTTGTCTCTTAACGCATACATCTGGGTTTTACGTATGCCTAACCTAGCTTCCTCTTCACCGGTTTTAGGCTACCTCCGATCTTTATAGCGTGCTCAATTCTCTCAGTATTAAACTTGCTTATGCTGGCTGTCTTGCTCTTATTTATTAACTTCGATAGCTCTGTCGGTTCTATTCTGTGTACATATAGGGTTAGACTGTTAGACACTTTCATGCCTTGGCGTCTCTAAATTAGATCTTTCGTCTCCTGAGATAGCTTGCCAGTATCCTTTCGAACCATCCTACCGCCTACTTTTATGGCGCACTCTGTAATGATAGCTAGGAGTGCATTATTAATGTGATAGCATTTAGGTTGTAGTCTCAGAAAAAATTGCCGGCTTCTCCCTTATGAAGTTCCCTGATTGGTTGAGAGGCCCACGACTTCATCAGCCCTGCCAAATTTGAAAATCTGCGGACTATAATGCTTCAGTACCTTACATTAAATTATCATATGGGGTTGTAGAAAACATGGAGAAAACCAAATTAATAATGTTCAACAATCTCGCAAGGGAACAGCAGTTCACAATTGGTAGTGAGGTGCTGGAAAAGGTAAGGGAATACGTCTACTTAGGGCAGGTAGCAGCCGCTGCTCCGGATCATGAGAGGGAAATAACTAGAAAAATAAGAATGGCTTGGAGCCATATGGCAGGTTCTTTCAGATCATGAACGGCTGTTTACCAATATCCCTCAAGAGAAAATTATATACAACAGCTGTATCTCGCTGGTACTCACCTATGGGGCAGAAACATGGCGGCTAACAAAAAGGGTTCAGCTTAAGGCAAGGACAACACAGGGAGCTGTGGAAAGAAACATGATAGATGTAACGTTAAGAGACCGGAAGCAGGCAGAGTGGGTGAGAGAACAACCGCAGGCTAATGACATCCCAGTCAAAATCAAGGGGAAGAAATATGCTTAGGAAGGGCATGTAATTCAAAGGCGAGATACCCGCTGGTCCTTAAGGGTGACGGAGTGGATTTCTAGAGAAGGCAAGCGTAGCAGTGGGCGTCAGAAAGATAGGTGGACAAATGACATTAAGAAGTTTGCGGGCATGCGGTGGCTACAGCTGGCAAAGAACAGGGTTAATTGGATAGACATGGGAGAGGCTTTTGCCTTCCAGTAGGCATAGTGAGGCTGATGATGGTAATTAGATTATAGTAATCTGGCCCACTAATCCTTCGTAATCCACATGAACAATCTGCTAACCCACCTTGGTCCACACGATAAGCCCTGATTATCCACCTTAATCCATTTTCTGGGGGAGCGGGGGGGGGGGGGGCCAAGTTCCAAATGCTATCCCATTTTCTTAATAATGTGGTCAAGAAGGCCGCAAGTTTTTTTTTTGGAAGGGGCCCTTTTTTACTCCCCACCTCCACTCCTGGGTCTGAGCGAGTTGTCACATGCAATGGGTGAACGACTTTGCCACTATGAATATCTTGGCCATGTTGCATTGTAGTACATAATGCCTTGTACTCACTGATGAGAGCAAGAGTAAGGGTTCCTTCCTTTCTTGCAGCTCTGTTTCACATCATCGTGACAGCGGCTAGCATTAGGGTGCGTCGTACACGCTACACTAACCGGTTTACGGTAGTGGTGAGAGCTTGGTCGCCACAGCTGGCAGTGCTGGTTATGGCTTTGGTATTATGCAGATCAGTGCTCCTGGAGACACCAGGCGAAAAGGAGTTCAGGGAAAGGAGGCACCCTTTTGGGATCACGGTTTTTCCAGAGCACCCTGTAGTGGCATCTTGCATACCAAGTGGTAAGGCCGTGTGACAGCAGCACTAAAGAAAGAGCGTGAGAAAAAATTGACTGGACATTTACCATTGTGGTAATGTGAATTTCAGAGACAGTAGGAGTGCCACAATATGCCGACGCCAGTTGGAGTGCATAGTAACTCTGGGTGCTGGCATCCCCTTGGATGAGGATGACATTGCACCTGTGGACGCACAATGGTAGCATGAGTGATGCCATTCAGTACAGCACATTGTCATGATGTCATACATGACATCACTCCATTCTGACCAATCAACATGACACAGTGCACCTGGCTTGTTACTTCAACAACGCCAATGCCTCATACATGAAGTGGAAGCGCTCCCTAAACAGCTGCTGCTGTGAAAACAAACAGTGTTTTGTGGCATTGTCATTTTTGTGTTGTTGTGGAGATGGACCAAGGACACCACATGTGCCGTCGTGGGCGGTGCAGGCTGGTGCGGCTGATGACGTCACCGTGCACGGACACCAAACAGCTGGCAGCTGAGCTGCTGTTCGTGTTGTGCAAGGAGAAGGTGGGCCGGCTGATCAAGTACACGGGCTACGGCAACGCGGCTGGGCTGCTGGCCCGCAGGGGCCTGCTGCTCGGGGGCAGCGGCAATGCAGGGGGCCCCACGCTGTACTCGAGTGACTCAGAGGACAGTGACACAGAGGAGTACAGCCTCCACCGGGAGAACATCAACCCCGTGCTGGGCTGCTACCAGGAGCGCAAGGAGCGACCCACTGAGGGACTCAGCCAGGAGCAGAAGGAGCACGAGGCCATGCAGCTGGTCAGCCTCATGGACCGCCTCGCCAGGTGAGTGCAGTTGGAAAACTCCCTGCATTCGCCCAAGAGAGTTCTAGCACATTGCGTGGTTGAAAGAACCGAACAATAAGAACCGATTAATACATCGCAATGTTCTGGGTGAAACATTCTCTTTTGGCAGCCTTAATACTGGGAATAACACAAGGCTTTCTGAGCGCTATAATTTTCTTCCTTAGGTTGGAACTAAAACTTAGTACTAAATTTGCTGGCATACATATCACTCTGGAACACCTTGTCCTTTGAAAATTACATCACTGCGTATGGGCCGCCGCGGTGGCGAAGTGGTTATAGTGCTCGGCTGCTGACCCGAAAGACGCAGGTTTGATCCTGGCCACAGCGGTCGAATTTCGATGGAGGTGAAATTCTGGAGGCCAATGTACTGTGCCATGTCAGTGCATGTTAAAGAACCCCGGGTGGTCGAAATTTCCGGAGCCCTTCACTGCGACGTCCCTCATAACCTGAGTTGCTTTGGGACGTTAAACAACCATAAACCATTGTGTGCTTTACATTCATTTCAGACTCTCATTAAACAGCGTTTCACGAGGATATTTACTGATGCCTAATGAACTAATTACAGAGCTTTTTCTTCGCTGATGCTATCACTGTTTGCTGCATTTTGTATCACCTTGTAATGTGCTTATTGTTAGAAGGCCCGCCTCCCTGTGGCAGTTTCCACTTTGGGGCCTTGTAGTGTAATACGTTTTGTGTCACCAACATTATTGTATGTTTTATGCTGGATGGACTTGAAACTTGAATGGGCCAGCACCATGCATTACAAAGTCCCTTCACATCTTTCGTTCACTTTACTGGGTTTCCAGCAACACCCTTGTGAACTGCAGTGAGCTTTTCAAATCCTGGGGTTCTGCCTTCCAGAGGTGGCGTGGTGCAACCAGCGCGCGTGGGCGCTGACGGTCGTCCGCACCCAATCGAGCATGTGCTCGAGCTCCAGGAGGACCGGGACCTGACCGAATCCGAGTCTGACTGAGCAGCTGCCTGTTCTGCCTCCCCGACACTTTGGTGGCCAGGCGTCACGCCAAAAGCAAGGAGCAGTTGTGAGGCTGTGCCAAATATTTGATGCGCAGCACTATTTGAATCTGTGTTTCGACGGCCGTTTGATTTGTTCTTGCCACAGGATGAAAAGTCGACTGCTGGGAGACGTGTATTGTGTCCCATTTGCCCCAATTTTTCTTCATTGGTGGCTTGTAGCAAATAGGATTGTTCATTGATGCGTAATAAAGGTAGGGTCGAGTGAATTTTTACGACTGCAGTTTCATTGATGTCATATTCACATGGTCACAAAGGCAGTGGGAAAATAGTGTCATAACGGATTGACAAGAGCAACATTCTAGTCATTTGAGCATGGCATTAATGAGCTGATGTGTCTGCTTGAGTGCCGCCTCATTCAATTAACAGCTGAGGCTGGCCAGGACTGATGGAGTTTGATGCTAAAGGTTGCCGCCATCTTTTTCTGTATGACTTTTACTTTGCTTGTCTTTATTGTGCACGAGTAGCATTGGTTAATGGGGGACGCGGCTTTATTTAGGTGAAATTTTTTGACCATATTAGAAATAATTTTATGACTACTCTCAAAATTTCACTGTTATCTCTTCAGGACATTGTTTGCTGATATATGTTTTTTCCTCTGAATCTTCTGCAAAGGTGTAGAGTTAAGAGAAAGTGGGAGAAAGCAGGTTCAGGTTCTCGAAAAAATTTTTTATAGCACTTCCCAGTCAATTTCAGCCGTGAAACCTTGGGGTAGCATGGAAAATGAGGCATATAAGAGGGCGCAACAATTATTGAAAAATCAGTGTATTGGCCATTTTCTTTTATTTGAAAGCTGCGTCCCCCCTTAAATTAATGGTGTGCTACCGTTTGTGCATCCAATAGAGGTGCAGCCGACAATTTTTACAATGCGATGGACTGTCCACTTTGTGACAGAAATGTCACTAGAGGGACAGTACTGCACATCCACACAACACTTTTAACTACATAAAATGTGCACGGTCATGAGATTCTGATGAGAGGGAGCTTGCACGTGGGAAATATTAAAACAGCAGGCCCAATGAATTGGAATTCAAGGACGACTTGTTGGTGGCTCGTGCCAATGAAGGATTGCGCTTGAAGACAGACTTGCACCAGATGAGAAGGATGAAGCGCACATGATGTGCACAAACTGCCAACAGTGCTTTATTTTGCAAATATTGTTTACATGAGCTGTGTGTTTATCCCGATTTAAAGGCGAACAAAATTTGTGTCAGGCAATAAAATCTCATTACAAGCCCAGATAGGCATGCTTGAATCTTTCGAAACAGGGTTGCGACGAGCGGTTTTGCTTGTTTTTAACTTACGGTACACATTTGTAAGCAAGAATTTGTGGAGTAAGCCACACGTGTTAGTTTTCTATTATGAGTGTGCGTTTCGTTTCATCATCCTGTTCTTGTTCCACCAAAGTGTGCTTTCACATGCAATCCAGCATCATTGTGAGCCTAGTGAATGTTTTGACGGAGACTGTGATTACAAGAAACGCGAACAATTCGCAGCTGTGCAGAGTGCAGGTGTTGTAATTGCGTTGTTGGCACAGCACTCCTTTTGTTACTAGGCTGCCAGGCAATAATAAGAAGCAAGTCGCATTGAATGACCCTTTCTTTTTTCACTCGCACACTTTTGGGGGCTGGAAGTCTCAGCTGTCGAGAGAGTGGTGAGATGACACGGAGCATATGCCAAGCTGTGCAGAAGCGACAACCCAAGTTCAAGGTGGGGCAGCTTTGGTCATATAAAATGAACCCTCGTCAACTCGAACTCAGATAAGTTAAAATATCATTTAGGTAAAAAATGTTTCATGTTAAATAGGGCACTTCAATATGTTATCATCATCATCAGCCTGACAGAGCTCACTGCAGGGCAAGGGCCTCTTCCATGTCTCTCCAGTTATTAACCCTGTCCTTTACCAGCTGTGGCCATTGTATCCCTGCAAACTTCTTAATCTGTTCCTGTGTCTTCGTCTTTTGCGCTGGTTTCCTTCTTCATTCTTAATCTCATCCGCCCACCTAACTTTTCGCCATCCACTTCTACGCCTGCCTTCTCTTGGAATCCACTCCATTACCCTTAAGGACCAGTGGTTATCTTGCATTCGCATTACATTCCCTGCCCAAGCCCATTTCATTCTCTTGATTTCGACTAGGATGTCATTAACCCGTGTTTGTTCCCTCACCCACTCTGCCCGCTTCCATTCTCTTTAAGTTACACCTATCATTTTTCTTTCCACAGTGTTTATGACCACTTATCTAAAAAGGTGTTCATGATAGAATTAAGGTACAGAAAATCTGACTTGTGGAAACTCGTGAGAAGGGCATGAGTGAGCAGTTAGCGCAGCCCACTGCAAACCAGCGAGCAAGTCCATGCTAGTATAGTGTACGACTGAAAATTTGGTCATCTGACTGAACTCGAAGCTTCAGTTACCTCCTTTTTTTCCCCATTTTTACAGCTTCGAGTTAACGAGGGTTTATTATAGGTATTTCGAGGAGTCATTTCGATCCTCTAGCCTTGGCGAACTGCACCCAGTCATTGGCAACTAGAGAACATGCAGTGGCTGATGATGGCATTCGAATAAAAGTTGTAACATGGCAGTCTTGCGGACTGTGTTCAATGCCATGTGGGAGGAGAGGGCAGACAAATCATTGATGCATCACTGTGACGTGTATTTATATGTGCTGGTTGGGGAAAAGGCACCTTTTTGCCATTGTGGTGTCCCGTCGTTGCCTGTTTGTATATCTTGGAGTGTCTGGATGTGGAATAAAGGTGCCTTCTCTATTGGTGCATCCAGTGTTATTTACAGCCCAAAGAGGCACTGAGGACATCTTCAGCCAAGCTTTGTTCTGTGAAGACAACTTCAGCCAAGCTTTGTTTTCAGAAGACGACTTCAGGAGAGCTTTGTTCTGGGAACACAGCTTCACCCAAGCTTCGTTCTCGGTAGACAATTTCATCTATGCTTTGTTCTTGGTAATAATCCATTCAACGGCTCTTTCTGGCTATGCTGACAATTATGCAGACAATTTTGTTCTCAGCAGGCAACCTCAGCCAAGCTTTTTCTCAGCATACTTCAGCCAAGCTTTGTAGACAACTTCATCCAAGCCTTGTTCTCAGTTCAATTTCATGCAGCTCAATTTTATTTACTTTGGAACATATATATAGTATACAAAAGTGGGTAACAAAAGCATCTGGGCCCTTAGCAAGTTGCTAGTTGGGCCCATGAAATAAGTGCACAAAATAGCATTCCCGGGAGCTAGTAACAAATAATTGTAAAGCGTGTACAATTTTACAAGTATAAATATAGGTTTCAAAAAAGTTGAAAATAATTGAAGTATGCATCACATGATATGTGACCAATGAAATGAAACAAAATAGCAAACTGAGACATTGTTTACAAACATTCACATAATGCATAAAATCCGTGCCAAGAGGAAGAGAGGTTTTAACAAGATTATGTAACAGAAAAGTACATAGTGGTTTTAACAAAATTATTTAACAGAAACACACAGATGCAACTTAGTACTACTCCTTCTATCCTCTCTTCATGTCCCCTCACCTCTTTCGTTTCATTTCTCCATTCTGCCTGCTATCCTTTATTTCCGCTGCCCCAGCTCAGGTGCTTCAGTATCGATGGCAGATGCTGGGGCTAGCAAAAACCTTTTCCTTCCTTTTTTATTATTAGTTTAATAAAACTACTTAGTACTACATTCCGGCAGCAAAAAGGGAGTTTTGTTAATGGCGTCCTTGAGAGAGCGAGAAAAGTCACTTCTTTTTACTACTCTTGGAAGAGTGTTTCATATTTTTGTGCAAGTATACGCTGTCAATCGCCTGTGGTATCAGTTGTGTATGGCCAGAATGTTAACATTTTATTTATCTTCGCTTCGTGTGTACCTTTTGGGGGGGGGGGTAAAGATGGTGGAAGGAAGAGGGTTGTTATACGACAAAATTGTATGCATAGCACATGCTGTTTTGTAATCGTGTACCACTGTAAATGACATAATCTGAAGTTATGAAAAAGTGGTGCTATATACTTTCTATAGTTCGAAAGAGTTTAAATGCGCAGAGCACGTTTCCGCAAAATGATGAATGGTTCTGGATAGGAAGAATAAGTATAGCCCCATGATTCAACACAGTATGTAAGATGGAAGTGAAAAACTGCAAAGTATATCATTCTAAACGTTGTTATAGGAAAGTGCTGACGTGCCTAATAAAGTACAAAACATGCATGACTTAGTTTCTTGCAATATTTCTGCATTACCGATTCTTAAAGTTATAGAATCTATTTTTGCTGCCTTGATGTAAAAAAATTACGTAATTTTTTTCGTGCAGTTTAACGTCAATTTATTGGTGTTAAGCTATTCAGCTTTATTACTTAGTTCTTTATTAGTGCTTTCTTCTATTTGCTCACTATTTTTACTGGAAATGAGTACAGCTATGTTATCAGCATATATAATGGCATCGCCATAGTCTATGAATTTCGGGAAATCATTTATGTACCAGGAAAACAAAATTGGTCCTAACACCGATCCCTGTGGTTGCCCATGTGAGACTGGTGAAAAGTCAAAAGTGCTTGTTTCTATATGTCCTTTTTGCTGTTGGTTTGAAAGATAGCTTCGGAAAAATTTTAATGATACGTCTCGAAATCTATAGGAAGCCAGCTTTCCTAGCAATAATTGATGGTCAACCGTATCAAATGCTTTCTTTAGGTCTAAAACTATGCCAATAACTGTTTCTCTGTTGTGTTAGGAATTATAAATCATATTTACAATAGATGTAACGGCTGTGCTTGTTGATTTGTTCGGCCGGAATCCGTGCTGGTTAGGAACTATATCGTATTTTAATAAAAAGCTTAACACTCGTTTTGCTACAAGTTTCTCAAATAGTGCAATAATTGTGGATAGAACCGATATAGGCAGGTAATTTTCGATGAGATTCGGAATCCCTCCCTTAAACACAGGAGACACCCTTGCCATTTTGAAAAGGTCGGGGTATGTGCCGGAGAGACAGGCAGTGTTAAATATCTTTTCTAGAAGTGGACAGAGCATGTCTATATTCGATTTCAAACATTGTAATTTTAGGGCGTCACAGCCAGCTGCTTTACCAGTCGGTAATGAGACCACTAAAGATGTAATCTCAGCGGCTCTTATATCGAAAAATACAAATGGTTGCACGGTACTAACAGGTAATGGAAAATGACATGACTAACTTGAGGTATTTGTAGTGCAAGATTCCGGCCAAAACGAATAAAATATTAATTAAATTCATTCGCGAGCTTCAGTTTAGAATATTGATACAGAGAACATTCAGGGAACTTTGGCAAGTGCATATTGCCCTTGATGACCACGTTAATTATCTGCCATAGCTTTCTTGAGTTTTGTTGGTTATTGAAAATAGCTTGGTTGTAGTATTCTTTCCGGCTGCTGCGTAATACTTCAGCTACCTTTTTTCTGAAAAATATGTATTGGTTTCTGTAAAAGCTGTTTTCTTTGTTTTGTTTTTTTGTACCAGTAATCTTTTCTACTATAAGATTCCAAAGTATTGTGTGTTACCTATGGCTGAATCGGATGCTCATAACATTTGTATCGGAGAGGAGCGGTTGCTATATAGATCTGAAAGTGTATTATCGAAGGAATCGTATATATTATTAACGTCACTGACAAGTAGAATCTTATCTACAACTGCAGTGAGGTTTTTGGACAGAAGATTGCTGTCAAAACAGCTGACCGAGCTGTACGCTTGTTTCGGTACATTAGTTGAAAAAGAGGCAAGCAGAAACATAGGAAAATGGTCACTTACATCTGTGTTGTGCGTTTGGCAACCTTTTCGTTTCCGAGTTGAAATTGTATAAAATGTGGTCAATAAGCATTGTAAGAAGTGTCACTAATGCTTGTTGGGTGCAATATCACGTTAGTAAAACTGTAAGACTCAAACTAAGATTTGTAGGCATCTTTAGAGCTTCCAAGCAAATCTATGATAATATCACCATGCACAGTACATTTCTTATTCTTTAGCAGTAGCTGTTCAAAAACAGCCTCAAGGCAATCAAAAAAAGTACTTACGCTTGAGCTAGGTGGTTGATATATTACTCCGATATTTATTTCACTTGCTAGTTCAATGAATAGCATGTTGTGTTCCTGCCGTGTCTGATCAGCTGAAAATGAAATAATTTTATATGCATTTTCTGCTTTTATATGTAGCAATACACCCCATCTTCTAGATTTACCAGGACGAGGAGCAGAAACCATGTTGTATCCAGTTATGTTTATGTGTTCATCTGGCTTTAGCTTCGTTTCTTTCAAAGCGATCACGTCGTATTGAAATTAATGTTCAGCCAATAATAAAGACAGACTATTTGCATTCTTCATAATGCTATGGATATTGCAATGCAGAAGGTTGGAGTTATTGCTCTGTGTATGGGAGTCATTTAGTTCCTTGACTGAGAACATTTGAGGGTTCATTCATAGATTTAAAATTTATGCAATTTTCACGAGATCAGTTTCTCGTGAAATGTGAATGACAGAAGACAAGAACCTTGCCGTGCGAGACCCATGAGAATTTCCACTGTTTTTCTTTGCGCAGTTGAGTGCTCTTTCCAAGCAGTATTTTGGTTTCCGGGCAAAAGTGTTCATTCACGTGCACTGCGCTTGCGTCTTCGAAGCCAAAATCTGCTGCTGTTAGCCTTTTTGTTTTTGCTGCCTGGAAAACCCTGTTTCACGGAGAGTGATGAACCTGACGATAACATTTCACAGGTTTCAATCTTCGTTCCTATTTTCTCGCCAAGAAGTTTCACAGTGGTCTCAAAGCTTTCTGAAGGATCGTGTGGCAATCCTTTAATTTCAATGTTGTGTCTGCTGTTCTGTTTCAGCTCTATAAGATCTGCTCTAGTATCCGCCAGTTCCTTCTTTAGTTGTTCATTTTCTTTTTGGGGGGCCATATGATCTTTCAGTAGACTTTTTGGATCTGCACAGACCTCAGTAAGACTAGGTCCAATTGTATCAGATTTGTCACACAAACTGAATCGATGTTTTGACTCCTTTAACGTCATTGCTGAGCTTTCAACCATTATCCATGAATTCATTTTGGACCTCACCAGGCTGTGATTGTGGTAGGCTGTTTTTCACCCATATTCAATCTTCAGTAGAGAGCAGCGAGCGACCCAACGTAACAACAGAAGGGAAGTGGAAATTACACACCTGTAATACAGACATTGCAGTCAGGTACGCGTTTGCTGCTGACACTCTTGAGTCGCTCGCAGCTATGCTGGAGACCGTGGTACTGTTGCTTCTTATATACTCCGTGCCATCAGGTTCTTTTGTCGCATCGGTCTGATGCAGGCGTGTTGTGCCTGTGGCTGTCAGATGTCGTACGATGGTCCAGTCAGTGTGGCACGCTGGTTCGGCTGATGGCGGTCAATCTGTAACACAGGCGTTGTGGTCACGTACACGTTTGCTGCTGACACGCCTGACTCTCTCCCTGCTATGCTCTCCGAAGACTCACCCAAGCTTTGTTTTCAGAAGACAACTTCCCCCAAGCTTTGTTCTCAGTAGACTTCACCCAAGCTTTGTTCTCAGCAGACAACTTCACCAAGGCTTTGTTCTCAGTAAACAACTTAATAATAATAATAATTGGTTTTTGGGGAAAGGAAATGGCGCAGTATTTGTCTCATATATCGTTGGACACCTGAACTGTGCGCCGTAAGGGAAGGGATAAGGAAGGGAGTGAAAGAAGAGAGGAAGAAGGAGGTGCCGTAGTGGAGGGCTCCGGAATAATTTCGACCACCTGGGGATCTTTAACGTGTACTGACATCGCACAGCACACGGGCGCCTTAGCGTTTTTCCTCCATAAAAACGCAGCCGCCGCGGTCGGGTTCGAACCCGGGAACTCCGGATGAGTAGTCGAGCGCCCTAACAACTGAGCCACCGCGGCGGGGATACAACTTCAGTCAAGCTTTGTTCTCAGTAGACAACTTCAGTCAAGCTTCGTTCTGAGTAGACTTCACCCAAGCTTTGTTCTCAGATGACAACTTCAGACAAGCTTCGTTCTCAGTAGACAACTTACGCCAAGCTTCATTGAAAATGAAAATTGGTTTTTGGGGAAAGGAAATGGTGCAATATCTGTCTCACATATCACATCTGAACCATGGGGTAAGGGAAGGGATAAAGGAGGGAGTGAAAGAGGAAAGGAAGAAAGAGGTGCCATAGTGGAGGTCTCCGTCTTTAACGTGCACCGACATCACACAGCACACGGGCGCTTTGCGTTTCGCCTCCATGGAAACGCGGCCGCCGCGGTCGGGTTCGAACCCGAGAACTCCGTGTCAGTAGCCGAGCGCCCTAACCACTGAGCCACCACAGCGGGTCCAAACTTCAATCTCAGTAGACAACTTCACCCAGGCTTTGTTCTCAGATGACAACTTCAGCCAAGCTTTGTCCTCAGTAGACAACTTTCGCCAAGCTTTGTTCTCAATAGACTACTACAGTCAAGCTTCGTTCTCAGTAGACAACTTCCCAAGCTTTGTTCTCAGAAGACAACTTCACCCAAGCTTTGTTCTCAGATGACAACTTCAGCCAACCTTTGTTCTCAGAAGGCAACTTCACCCAAGTTTTGTTTTCAGTAGACTTCAGCCAAGCGTTGTTCTCAGTATACAACTTCACCCAAGCTTTGTTCAATGTAATAAAGAAGCAGTTGGCGGCCAGTTGAAGAACCTTCAAATTTGCTACGAGTTTCTTGTTCGCAACAAGTGCGCAAGACTGCGTATTTATATGCAAACAGACATAAAATTGGGCATAGATGCTCAGCAAGCTTGAGCTTGTGTCTTCATTCCTGTTCAGATTCTTGCTTGGTTTATTGGGTAAGTAGCGATTTTCATCTTTTTACACCAGCACTACCTACATACCTCCTGACCTCCGCATATCACACCTCTTTATTTTGTATTTCTGCTCAAAGAAGTTACTATGCCTTGTTGGGGGCTTGCAGATGGACGCTGGATGAGATGCCTCAAGACACAACTTTTTGACATTCATTTTGATCTGCTTTGCCTTGCATATAGAATGGTATATCTTTCTGTTTAACAAAGCAGTGAGGTGGCGATCGGGACTTATTCCTTAGGGGGGTTAATAACTTTATTTGTACTGATGTCCTCTGTCCAAGATTCCACTGGAGGCTACATCTGCCTGTGCCCTGCTGACCATGTTCTTCTGGTCTTCGAGGTCCAAGCTGGACAGCACCTTCTCCCTCTGTTCGTCTATCGTGTTTGGTATTTTTGGTATTGCTTGGTTTTTTCGATGTGCCCAAACTATATGATATAAGCTGTCTATTCTCCATAGAATATGCATGTTTGTCTGCATTCGCCTGATGGCAAATTCTTCTTTTTTCATCAAGGACTTATCTTGTTGTGGGTTCTCGCTAATTTGTAATGCTGTAATACATCACGGTATGCACCCTGTGTACAGGAAGTATTCAGAGACATGGATTGGGAGCACTTTGGGATAAGTTTTAAAGGAGAATACCTATAGGCCTAGATAATCTGCGATTCTGATCTAATCTGATGATATTGGCTTGCTAAGTCACTCAGGAGAGGAACTGCAAACTATGCTGAATGAGTTAGACTGGCAGAGCAGAACAGTGGGTCTAAAAATTAACATGCAGAAAACAAAAGTAATGTTCAACAGTGTAGCAAGGGAACAGCAGTTTACAACTGGCAGCGAGGTGCGGGAAGTTGTATGTTTACTTAGGGCAGGTAGTGACAGCTGATCTGGATCATGACAGGGAAATAACCGGAAGGATAAGAATTGGGTGGAGCACATTTGACAGGTTCTCCCGGATCGTGAATGGCAGTTTACCAATATCCCTCAAGAGAAAAGTATAATACAACAGCTGACGTATCTTACCAGTACTCACCTATGGGGCAGAAACGTGGAGGGTAACGAAAAGGATTCAAGTTAAGTTGAGGACAACGCAACGAGCTACAGAAAGAAAAATGATAGGTGTAACGTTAATTAGAGACTGGAGGCGGGCAGAGCTGGTGAAAGAACAAACGCGGGTTATTGACATCCTATAGTTACCCGCCGCGGTGGCTCAGTGGTTATAGGGCGCTCGACTACTGATCCGGAGTTCCCGGGTTCGAACCCGACCGCGGCGGCTGCGTTTTTATGGAGGAAAAACGCTAAAGCGCCCGTGTGCTGTGCGATGTCAGTGCACGTTAAAGATCCCCAGGTGGTCGAAATTATTCCGGAGCCCTCCACTACGGCACCTCTTCTTCCTTTCTTATTTCACTCCCTCCTTTATTCCTTCCCTTACGGCGTTCAGGTGTCCAATGATATATGAGACAGATACTGGGCCAAAATTTCCTTTCCCCAAAAACCAATTAACAAAAAATCAAGAGGAAGAATTAGTGGGCTTGGGTAGGGCATGTAGTGCGAAGGCAAGATAACTGACAGTCTGTAAGAGTATCGGAATTGATTCCAAGAGAAGTTGTTAAGTGTAGGCGGAGAGAGAGGACTGCCTAAATTTGCCCTGCAGTGGGTGCATTCAGCCTGATGATGATCATGAACATGCATGTATGTAATCTGCCCCTGGCTTTCATTAGAGTGCCGCTGTCGCAATGCCCGGTCTGCCAATCCTCAGGCGGCAGAGTGTGTGCCATTGTTTCCCGGATATATTGTGTTCAGGGGCCCAGATTGTTAATTGTTTCTGTCATTTTGTGTGTTCCTTTCAGCAGTGGGTGCTCTGCAGTGGGTGTAGTCAGGCTGATGATGCTCTGCTTGACATTCTTCCTTTCATGCTATAATTCCTAAGTGCCGGTTGTGAACCTGTTATGATTATTAGGTTCTGGTTGGTAGTCTGCTTGCCTTCGTGGCTATATAGATGCATATATGCTCGCCTGCATCTTTTTATTATTTATATTATTGTTTTTCTATTCGTTTTCTGAACTGAGGAGCGCAGTCCATGAACGCTCGCTGGTGGAAGGTTGCCGCTCGAACAGTTTACATTGCCTGATGCGTTCCGAATGTGTACTGCGGCTCATGCTTTCAGTCGTGACAGAATCTGAAAGCAACCACCGAAAGAGGTCTTCCTGAAACCGAAAATCCCTACCGTCGAATCCGCGTACGTCCCCCATTTCTCCCCTTACTTTAGTTCCCCCCACACCGTCATCCCTGAAGGGATAACCGAGATGGTTCCGAAACGTCGGTTTTGGCTGTAGACGGCAGACACGGCAGACGTATGTACGTGTCCCCTTAAGAACGAAACCGAAACGCGCGTGCCGAAGCCGAAGGTCTAAAGAGCGGGCATGAATCCACTGCTAGCATAATCCCATCTTTTGTTTCTGTTTGGAGAACTACGATTTGGAGCGCGTGCTGACGTGCGGCGCGGAGACCTCTTCACACATTTATTGCCAGTTTAACTTCATGTGATGTACTACATTTAGCCCCTTTTGCGATCTTTCCCGTTACGTGGCCTGACAATGAGCAACATATACATACAAGAACCGCCAACTAGCGGAAAGGTAAGCGTCGTAAACGGTAAACGAACTGCCGCTGGACTGTCAGCAATGTTTGGTTTCGAGCGCTATCGAAGAACCAATTTCACGTGACGTTCAGTGAACTAGTTGCTTATGAAAGAAGCAGTATATTCGAAAGCTCCGATCGCAGTGTGTATTGCTTGTCCGCTCGGTTTTCGCTCTCTCATTGCATCTTGATGGAAAACCCAACCTCTCAATCGTTTGTGTACACCAGAACGTACATAATAAAAAAAAAAGCTAGCACATAACCTGAAACACCATAGCCAACACACGCGACAAATGATTTGTGAGGAGTGGATTGCATGCTACAGCTTGGAATTTTTGCTCTTTTTCGCGCGCTGTCTCTCGAGATCTTTCGTGATTAAGCAGCAGGGAATATGGAACTCTTGAGTGCACTAACTTAAGAAGGGGCGAGAGGAAAGTCCCAGTCCGGGGATCAGCGTGAATTCGAAGAGAGATCTGTCTTCGCCTGTGTCGAGACGAAGACAGCTCTATCTCTTTACGTCATCCTGCTCGTGTTCATCTTGTTGAGATGCCCTTGGGCGCTCAGTACAGACGGGCGTGATCAACGACTGCATCGAGGAATGTCGAAACTAGCCATCACCGCGCATCCCCCGCAAAGGGCGGGCCTCCTAAGACGCCGCGCGCTTGAACTGCGAGCCCCGTGCCCTCGGCTTGCTTCCGACCACCCATGGACGCCTGCTCAAGAGCCATCCCCACCGTGGTCACCGACCCGAATATCACGTCAACGAATCGCCAGGATAGCGGGGGGACCAGTCAGAAAGTATGCCAAAGCTAGAACTAATGTTTCTTGACTCGGCATGAATCGCAACAGCGGAGGCTTTCTACACGAGGGCTGCCACATTGTCCGCCGCCTTCCGGATTACCCCCAGGGAAAGCAAAGGTGTCTAGATGTACATCGGATACTCTCCTGGTAATCGGGGTCTGGCATAAACCTGCCCTTTTGAAGTTTATCCTCATCATCAGCCTGACTACACCCACTGCAAGGCAAAGGCCTCTCCCATGTCTGTCCAGTTTACCCTATCCTTCATCTGCCCACCTAACCTTCTGCCGCCCCTGCTACGCTTGCCTTCTCTTGGAATCCATTCCGTTACTCTTACAGACTGGCAGTTATCTTGCCTTCGCACTACATATGCCCTGCCCAAGCCCACTTCTTCCTCTTGATTTCGACTAGGATGTCAATAACCCGCGTTTTTTACCTCACCGGCTCTGCCCGCCTCTGGTCTTTTAACGTTACACCTATCATTTCTTTCTGTAGCTCGCTGCGCTGTCCTTTACTTAAGCTGAACTCTTTTTCGTTAGCCTCCAAGTTTCTGCCCCATAGGTGAGTACCAGTAAGATATAGCTGTTGCATATACTTTTTTCTTGAGAGATATTGGTATACTGCCATTCATGATCTGAGACAACCTACCAAATGCACTCCACTCCATTCTTATCCTTCTGGTTATTTCCCTCTCATGATCCAGATCAACTGTCACTACTTGCCCTAAGTAGACCACTTCCCGCACCTCGCTGCCAATTGTGAACTGCTGCTCCCTTGCTAGACTGTTGAACATTACTTTGGTTTTCTGCATGTTAATTTTTAGACCCACCATTCCACTCTGCCTGTCAAACTCATTCAGCATTTCTTGCGGTTCCCCTCCTGAGTGACTCAGCAAGGCAATGTCATCAGCAAATCGCAACTTATTTAGGTATTCTCCATTTACTCATATCCCGAGCTGTTCCCAATTCAGGCCTCGGAATACCTCCTGTAAACAGGCAGTGAATAGCATTGGCGAGATTGTGTCTCTTTGCCTGACGTCCTTCTTTACTGGAATTTTATTGCTGACTTTATGGAGGACTATGGTAGCTGTGCAGTTGCTACATGTCTTCCAGTATTTTCGCATAAGGCTCTTCTACACCCTGATTCCGCAATGCCTGTATGACTGCCGAGATTTCCACTGAGTCGAATGCTTTCTCGTAATCAATGAAGACTATATATAGGGTTTGGTTACATTCTGTGCATTTCTCTATCACCTGATTGATAATGTGAATATGATCTATTGTGGAATATCCTTTACGAAAGCCTGCCTGATTATTTGGTCGGTTGAAGTCTGAGGTTGCCCTGACTCTATTATCGATTACCTTAGTAAATACCTTGTAGGCAACGGACAGTAAGCTGAATGGTCTGTTATTTTTCAAGTCCTTGGCGTCTCCTTTCTTTTGAATTAAGATAACATTTGCGTATTTCCGAGCTTCTGGTATGGTCAAGGTCATAAGGCATCGCGTATACACGGTGGCTAGTTTTTCTAGCACAATCTCCCCTCTGCCCTTCAGCAGATCTGCTGTTTCCTGATCCTCACCAGCTGCTTTTCCCCTTTGCATTGCTCCTATGCCTTTCTTTGCTTCCTCTTTCGTTACTGGCGGGATGACGCATTGCTGTGCACTACTGTCTCTCTCATGAACGTTGGCATTACATTGGCTACCGTATAGATTTGTGTAGAACTCTTCGGCCAGTCTAACTATTTATCCATAAATGACATTGCCCTCCTTGTCTCTTAACGCATACATCTGGTTCTTACCTATGCCTAGTTTCCTCTTCACTGCTTTTAGGCTACCTCTGTTCTTTAGAGCATGCTCGATTCTCTCCATATTAAACGTCCTTATGTCGGCTACCTTATGCTTATTTATTAACTTCGATAGCTCCGCTAGTTTTATTCTGTCTGTAGGGTTAGACACGCTCATGCTTTGGCGTTTCTTAATCAGATCTTTCGTCTTCTGAGATAGCTTGCCGTTATCCTGTGTCAGCTTCCTACCACCTACTTCTACTGCGCACTCCGTAATCATAGCTGTTAGATTGCGTTCATTGTATGAACATTAAGATTGTCTTCGTCAGTTAAGTTGAATATCTGCTCTGGAGCGATATCCTGAATTCCTCTATTTTGGTTTATGGTTTATGGTTTATAGGGGTTTAACGTCCCGAAGCAACTCAGGCTATGAGGGATGCCGTAGTGAAGGGCCCCGGGAATTTCGACCACCTGGGGTTCTTTAACATGCACTGACATCGCACAGTACACAGGCCTCTAGAATTTTGCCTCCTCCTCTATTTTCCCTCTTACCGTTAGCTGATTAATTGACTTCCTCTTCACTAGCTTCTTCCGTTCTCTCTTCAAGTCTAAGCTAATTTGAGACCTTAAGCATAAAGAAAGAATGAATAAGAAAGGACACTCCGATAGACCCCAGCAGCCCAATCTATTGTAGTGCACCTAGCGGTTGGTGAGAGCAAATGACCCACACTTCTTGGCTTCCTGTTTCGGTTTCACTGGCGCGAATTTCGAATTGCTTGCGTGCCGCTTAAAATGATTTCAAGGCACCTAGCGACTGGTGAAGCTAAAGCTGCTAGATGAAGCTGCTGGCCCATTTTTCTGGTTTCGGTTTTGCTGCATCAAATTTCAAATTGCTTATGCGCCACCCAATCGATTCTAGTGCACCAAACAGTTGGTGAAAGGAACTGGCGCACACTTTTTGTTTCGGTTTCACTGGCCCAAATTTCGAATTGCTTGCACGTTGCCCACGTTTGGCTGTGGCTGGAGGTGGACAGAATGGCTCGCTTAATCCCTTGCGTGAACTTCGTTGGTCTGGCGTGCTTGTCTCCTGTTCAAAGCAAGGGGTCATTCAGCATGCGGTGTTTAATAAACAGACGGAGTGTCGAGGAAACTGTTTATTCCAGGGCAATATAAAGGATAAGCACATAAAGGCTGGACAGAAACCGAGGCCAGCATGGCACAGAAAGGCTAGATAGAAATATAGCCCCGTTCTTTAATGTAGGCAAATCTGAAAGTGTTAGCAGAGGAGACAAAAGGCAGGTAGTCAACACAACGAGAGAAAAAAAAGATACGTAGTCAACACATCGCTAGTGCTTGCAGAAAAAACAAAAAAAAGCTGGATGTCTTCAAATGGTAGTGCTTTGCAACTGGTTCACAAAGTGAAAAATAAACAGTGCTACAACGTCGGCAGGGCATTTGTCTCTTTTATGTACCACCTTATCACAAGTTTAGTGTGTTGTGTGGCTTGACAGTCATTGTCAGCGATGTAAATATCATGAAGGTGAAAGGAACTGTAGTTCCTACACCTCCGGAAAGTTACGACCTTAATTAATGCTGCAAGAAGGGTATTTCATGGTTGGGAAGCCAATTCTTTGGGCTTTTTACTTCTGATAAAGGCTGTGCATACTGTGTTCTCTTTCATAAGCAATGAGTAATAACAGGGGACAGCCTCCAGTGCACCACCATAGGCTGCAAGTTTGAGGATTATTACAAAAAATTTGACGACGAGTTACAAGGTCGATGCAAAGCTCTACCATGAGAAGAGTAACAAGATGAAACGGACCCACATTAGAGTACGATGCTTACAACGGTCCATCTGAAAACATTCCAACATCCGAAGCGATCTTGCTATCAATGTGTGACTTGAGCTGAAGAGCACATAGCGATCAACCTTCCTGCACCAAATACCCACAGTTCACCCGTAAATGCTTCAGATTAAAGAAATGCACACAAGATGTGCACTGTAATGTTTTAAAGGTAATGGAAATCACTTCAAGAAACTGCACTGCAGTGTTCTGGCTCTTCGGAAAAGGTACACGTTTGTGCAAAGCACTTTCTAACCTTTAAACTTGACAAGTTACACACCAGATACCGAAGATTGAAACCAAACCTTACTGTTTCGGTTAATAAAATGCACATGCTAGCACGAACGAACTCTGCAAAACATTTTCACAAGCCTCTTGTGACACTCAGCAGAACAGAAATGAAAATCGCCAACTCGCGACAAATGGCGATATAAAACATTACAGACTTTTGGGAGATGTGCAGTGGCCTCAAATAATACAAGAAAGTGCGATTCAAGCAGCTGGACATAAGCAAAAGCTTCTTTCGACGACAAAATTAGATTGCCAAACTGTTTGCTGGGCACGTGTTACGCTTTCAGAATAGTGAAATACTGGTGGGGACTGTTCCGAGTCTCACTGTCGTCTTTCAGTAACCACAGACAACTGCAAGCGTTACTCGAATTCCCAACAAACAGTTTGATCAGAAAGCCAGCCACATACTAAGCTGTAGAGTCATAAATGATGTGAGAGTGAACATCACTTGCAAGTTCAGAAAGGTCGTCCAACGAGGGAAAGTCATCAGGCTGCGCACACTCCTTTTTGCCAACAAGAGATTCACTACTGAGGGAGAATGGCGAGAGCTCATGAAGAAGGTCACATCCAAGGGAGAATAGAACGAATTAAATTAAAGCATCCTTCAGAGCCCACACTGACCTTGCGTTCTTGAATATGCAGAGTCCTTTTAAAGATAGACTAATTTACATGTTGTGAATAGAAAATACTGCGTAAGAAACAGCTATATTAAAGCCATATGCAGTAGGACATTCTCTCAGGGAGCTTCTGCTGAACTGGTCCTCAATGGTGTCCTCTGTAGTCTGTTCAGTCATTTGAATACTGCTACCAGAAGAATCTTGCACACCACCTGAAGAAGTTACTACAGCAGTAAAATCTGTGAACTAAAAGTAAACACCACGAACTCGCCTATCAAAGAAGCCTCTTCTGTCACAAGTGAACTAACTGCTGGCCAAAGATTTCTCGAGCAAGTCCGCAGAAGGCCCCTCACCAGTCACGGAGGAGCTGCCACCTGCAGAGGTTTGCTCATCTGTGAGTTTGTTACGAAAAAAAATAAAAATCTGAGTGCTGCATGCACTGCGGACATTGGGGCATTCCAGTACGGAGGAGCTGCTGCTTGAAAACTTCCGAGAATCCTGCAGAAAGTAATCATCAACAGTTAGTCAGTGCCAGTCGTAAAACAAAAAACTGTAGCTTATTTTGACCTCTAGATGCAGGTTCGCAGTCACGCAGCAGTCACGGGTAGAAGTCATGCCAGAGAGACCTGGAAGTATTTTTTGTTTGTGCAAATTGCACAGCACATAGTATAAAAAAAAATAAACCAATTTCACATGGACTTCTTGGTAGCTGGAATAAAATAATAAGAAAACGATCAGTTCAAAAACAATCAATATGCGGACTTTTGAATAACTGATAGTGCAATATTAGATTGGTGTGAGGTACAGGCAGATTTCAGGTGAAGGCAAGATAGCCCTGCAGAGTGTTTCACAAGTTCTTTTTTTCATCCCTTAATCAAGCACCATACATCACAGCAGCAGCACACATATCTTATCGAACCAGTCATCCACTTCAAGTTGTGCATCCACGCGCCTGGACCACCGCCTTCACTGCCTCATTTTTCTTCCGAAACACCACCAACTGGAACGGCCTTTCCCACGAAATCGCTACTACTACACTACTACCTGCCCATCTTCCTTTTTGCAACTTCTATATGACCATTTTTGCAATAATTATTTACCATGATCCTTACTGTATGTATAAGAACCCACCCCTTATGTAATGCCCTCCGGGGGACTTTTAAGATCATAAACTGAACTGAACTGAAAGGTGCCTAAGTCCATTGCTTAAGTAATGAAGGAAATGCCTTGCTGCAAAGAAAAGTAACAACCCCCACAGAATAAAATTTAGGATTTTTTAAGAGCTGGTGTCGTTAGTCACTGGGCTCAACACCTTTAGAGCAAACTGTCGAAACTTATTTTAAACAGGCTGCAGCCATTGCAGGGAACTGATTTCCTGTGAAACACTGACACTGTACAATCGGGAGAACACTAGACACGGCCAGCTTTGTGAGCGTTGTGTGGCCAGGATCCATGAAATCTTTTGTAGTGAAATGGTCACTGCAAACCCTGTTTGTAGCATGCAGTAGGCTGGCCGGCTTTCTCAGAAGGTCATCTCTTCCAGTGTACTGCACCCATGCTGTCATCCTGCAATGGCGATGATGTCCCTAGCGTGAGCGTAATTGCTTGAGTAATATTCTTACACTTGGTACCATGAGATGTTTGTACCAGAGGCAGTTAATATAGCCACACTTTAAGGAATAAAAAATTGCAGGGACCGCAGCAAGCTTATGATAGGCACTGACCAAAAAGCATAACTTTGCTTTCTTGAGGGGGTCTTGAATTAGCACCTACACCGATTGAAATAATACGTATCAGACAAAGCCAATATTGAGAGCCCTGCTTAGTTATCCTTTTTTGCCACTTCTGTTACGTCTTATCTAAAATAAAAAATTGTCTAGTCGCTTCGCCATCGCAAGCATTCCGAAATAATCGTTACAATATTTAGTAACACGTAATGGTAATAATTTACAATAGTTTAAAGAAATGAAGCCATTTTGCCCAAGCCTTCCTATTGTGAAGCTAGCACTATAAGTGTGAATAAACGATTTTTGTTTTTATTCTTACTGCGCAAATAGTAAGCGTAAACAAATCCAAAACATTAGAAAACTCAACACGCCTGCTGTCCCATGGTATATGGAAGAAACTAGTTCCTGGCTTCTTGTGCGTTCTGCCGTTGTTCTGGCACCACAACACAGAGCAGTAGCTGTCCTAAGAAGGGCCGCCGGACGGCATGGCAGCATGTTCTGAAGGATGGTAATACATGCACGTGTTATTCTGAATAACGAAAACAATATAGCAAGTTTTAGCAATATAGCTAAAAATTGTTTTCAATGTAACAGCAAATCGCGCCACAATACAGAATCGCTGCCACACAAATACACGCAGTACATTTTGAGTCTAAATTGGAGTTGAACGTAGGCGCAGTTAACATATATCTGAAATGTACAAATATGAGCCCCTTCAGGATTTGAAATGAGCTCCAAGGCGCCTGCGCAACAATATGGGACACAGTGTGCAATGTGCAATGCGCTTCACCACGAGCAAAACATTATATCTGCATTTGTCAGTAATAAACAGGCCCAAGGTTTCATGACCGCGCAGTAATTTGGCCTAAAACTGCACCGCGCAATGAGTCCATGCTGTATTCATTCGTGCTCTGGGCCCCCATACCACTCATACCACTCCCTTACTTTTGTAAACAAACCACCCAGACGGCCACCGTGCGTCTTACGCCGTATGTTAACAGCTCACTGCGATGTAAAAACGAAACAGTTGCTTGTGCTGACTCTTTATGTGAGCGGTTTTGAAGCATCATTCTGTAAGAAATGTGTCTCACCTGCTGTCCAACACGAGAAAAGTCGTTAATGCAACACAGCAACACTGACGCAGCTGACGCCCGCAAACAAGTGCAGATGATAGTGCAGACAACGGGCGAAAAAAAAAACAAACTCCGGAACGTTTTTCAATAAATTGCATCTACATATATATGTTAAAACAGTGACGTTGAAGCACAACGTAATTATTTAGCAACAAGAAGTTTGTGTGCTGCTAATATAAGAGCATTTATTTTCCCGTTTGCATCCTCTGTCATTCGGTGAGAATACTAGATGCTTGCATAGTCATGACATACTTCCTGGGGCCAGTTTCTCTTGAGTGTGCACTCTTTATTTTTCTTTCTCTATGTCTTAGCATTATGTGGTTGCTACAATGCACCTTTCTGAGGACGTCCACTTCCTGAACGACGCCAGGTTGAGCGCATAGTATGAAGTCGATTGCATTTTTAGTCTGACCATTGGGGCTCTTCCAGGTCCACTACCTGTTCGCTCATTTGCAGAAGAAGGTATTCATTATCCATGAATTATTTCTATCTCTACTAGTGACTCTCCCCTGCTATTCCTAGAACCTATCCCATAGCTGCTTGCCACCTGGTCACCAGCCTGCTTCTTGCCCACCTTCGCATTGAAGCCACCCATTAGTACAGTGTACTGTGATTTTACTTTGTTCATTGCCAATTCCACGTCTCCATAGAAGCTTTCAACGGTCTGGTCATAGGCGCATAGGCCTGCATTACCTTCAGCTTGTACCGTCTATTGAGCCTAATTACAACAGCTGCCACCCTCTCGTTAATACTATAGAACTCCTGTATGTTGCCAGCTATATCCTGATAGATGAGGAATCCCACACCTAGTTCTCGTATACGCCTCACCTGTCCTCCTAACTTCACTAAGCCCTATGACATCCCATTTAATGCCCGTTAGTTCCTCTAAGAGCATTGGTAGGTTAGCCTCACTTGATAAGGTTCTAACATTTGTTGCCAGGTTCAGATTCCAATGGCGCCAGAGATTCTTATCACCCTCCGCTGCGTCGCAGGTCTGTTGCCGCCTTGGTCAGTTGCTCCGCAGCCGCTGGGGACTGAGGTCCAAGGGTTAATTGGTTTGTTCATGGAAGGT